>NC_090439.1:326495087-327830920 GCF_031143425.1 Pleurodeles waltl | reverse complement strand
TGCAAATCTACGAGTCAGCATTTAAATAAGATGACATGCATGAGCATCTTGTTTTGTCTCAGTCTTATTATTAAACAATCTTCATATTTAAGCAAAGACTATTATAAATACTTTTGCTATCTGTAATTGTTCTGTATTGATTCCCATGGTTAGTTTTCTTTGTGTCAATCTTTGTATTCAACAAAGCGTAGTTAAGCACATTACCTAATTCTGGTATTTTCTAATACCACAAGCAAGAAGAGAAACTTCATAGACTTAAAGTTAGCTTGATCATCATCAGTGGCCATAGCGCATAGTTACAATAATTCATTCTTAAAGTAATTTCACAGTTTTGTACATTGGCATCTCACAATAAAATACATTGGGCAAACGTTGAACCGGTGTGAGTTTAGCAATTGCCCCATATAACTGGGACTGGAAAGCTGTTGTCTGAGGTGTTCAGGTTCTCATACCCATATGTGCACCACTGCCATCAGGGCTGGAAAAAGACAGATAGATAGACAGGTAGATAGATAGATAGATAGATAGATAGATAGATAGATAGATAGATAGATAGATAGATAGATAGATAGATAGATAGATAGATAGATAGATAGATAGATAGATAGATTATACAAAATTGAATAACATTTACCAAATAATTACATTTTCGTTTAAAATCTGATGTAATATTATGCTCATAGGAATATTACTAAAATAACAAAAATACATACATTATTGTGCATTAATCCTCGTTCTAAGATATTGACACATATATTAAATTGATTAGGAAAAAAAACTAGATTTTTTAAACTCACTGTGAGACCTGACAGCACTAGGGTGATTATCCCCCAACTTTTTGCCTGCCTCCCTTCATTTTCTGACCCTGTTTCTGCTGGTTTTAGGACTCTGCACACTTCACCACTGCTGATCAGTGCTAAAGTGCATATGCTCTCTTCCCTAAACATGGTAATGTCTCGTGGGCTCTCATTATCCTAAATGAGACTACTGGATTTCTAGGCAGCAGGACTCACTTGGAAAGACCTATGTCACCCTAAACCCGGTTTCGCTCCGGCTAACTAGCAGTGCCTCATTTCTCCAAACCGGAAGAGATGATTAGGCAGCCGAGCGCATGACATGTTTGAAACTTCTCAGAGAAGTCGTGGTCACTTAGATCCAAACCAACTCTCTCATTTACAATATGATCTCATATACAAATGACAAAGGCAGTGTAAGTTTCATATAATGTTTTAATAAAACGAATGCATTTTAGATATTAAGGCGTGAGCCGCAATAACCAGAACCATATAACACAGTAGGATTGAAATAGTCACGAGGAGAGTGAAACATAAGAATAACGCTATCATGGTGTTTAACAATTTCTACTCTCTCTCAGCTAGTTCTAATACGAGCACAGCTTGTTAAGCTACTAACTTGCCTTTCTGAATCCCTACGGAGACATCAGCCCTCATACCTGAGCAAAGGCCTGTTATCTGGTTCAGCATCTGCAACGAGGCAGTCAGCATCTAGTTGTGGTTCCCTGGTCGGAATCTCCCTCTTGCATGTATTGGGACAAGGAAGTGTTTTTATAACTAACATGTCAGCGTGATCACAAAATATCCCTACGCAGGAATGCCAAAGACTAAACTCCTACCACGTCTATCGGCAATGTACCAGACTGTATCCTTGACTGAAGCACAGAGTGAACAGGAATGTGTTATTGAGAACTCCAGTGCTGAAGTAAGCTAAACAGTGTGATATAAAAAATAAAACAAGACCGTAGAACTGGTTATTTGAAAAATAACAGTACGAAGCCGAATAAAAGCATTTAGAGCAAAGTGCATAGAGGCTCTAAGCTGCGAGCAAAGGAATAAAATACATCTGGGGCAAAATGCACAAAGGCCTAAAGCCTGAAGCTAATGCGCAAAGGATACGTAAAACTGACCACACTACAGTAACATTGGTTCCTACCAAATTGGCATATTTAATTTACCTGTAAGGTCCTAATAAAGTGCACTGCATGTGCCCAGCGCCTGTAAATTAAATGCTACTAGTGGTCCTGCAGCACTGATGGTGCCGTCCCCATACGTAGCCCTTTAACCATGTTGCAGGCCTGCATTGCAAGGCCTGTGTGTGCAGTCTCACTGGCACTTCCACTTGGCATTTAAAACTACTTGCCAAGCTTTAAAATCCCATTTTTCCACATATTAGTCACCCATAAGGTAGGCCCTAGGTAGCCCATATGGCAGGGTGCTATGTAGGTAAAAGGCAGGACATGTACTTATGTGTTTTACATGTCATGGCAGTGAAAAACTCATAAATGTGTTTTCTACTACTGTGAGGACTGCTCCTCTCATCAACTAGTATTAGAATTGCCCTCATTTACTTTTGAGTGGTAGATTATCTGGAAGGAGTAGTCCTGTCATTTTTAGTATTGCCAGAATGGTAACAGAAAATCCTTCTTACTGGGGAAGTTGGATTTAATATTACTATTTTAGAAATGCCACTTTTAGAAAGAAGGTGTTTCTCTGTACTTACTGCCACCTGTGCCTTACAGCCTGTCACCATTCCATGCCTGGTCTGTGCTGATTGACAGCTCCTCTTGTGCATTCCACCCAGACAGCCAAAAACACAGTACACTCTCTCTTACATTTCTAAGGCCAATGGCCTGCCCTCAGACAAAGGAATCATAACTCACCACAGGGATCCTGGCAGACAGGACTGGGCTGAAAGGGGAACATGTGCACTTCAAAACCACTCTTTGAAGTTTCCCCCACTTTAAAGGCATTTTGGGTATATAAAGTGGGTCTCTGACCCCATCAAATCACACACTTCTGAATCTACACCTGCACTCTGTCAGAGGAACTAACTGGCTGCCCAAAGGACTCATCTGGACTGCTTTGCTGAGAAGGACTGCTGCCCTGCTTGTTGCCCTGCTTCCCTGCTGGCCTCCGACTCTGCCTTCCCCAAAAGTGCTCTCCAAGGGCTTGGATCCTGTTCTGAAGTATCAGGGACAGTAAAGACTTCATCTACTGGTTTTTAGCTAGTTTTTTTATGTCAGCGTCGCCGGGAATGAGTTTAGCGGTGCCAGCACTGGTGCTGTAGCCTGCTCCTGCTCAGTGGACACAACGACCACCACCTGCATTGCAAGTCTGATGTTGCCGTTACACTGCTGAGGGACATCTCAACACTGTGAAGTCAACACATCATGTCTTGACCGATTGGATCCATTGACCCCGCTCGGACACAAGGAACCAACACATCACCACTGATGTTGCACCAGTTCCCCCTGCAACATGATGCAACCAATGCCTTGCCTCCCTGTCTCGCAGTGTGGAACTGACACCCCATCTCCCCGGATGCCATAAGGGACTGACTGCGCACCAGCCCCAGAGACGCCTCATCTCCCTGACTCCGTGCAACATCTTTGCTTATTTGTTTTAAAAAAGTACTGTACCTGGGGGTGTCCATGTGACTCCATGACCGGCACCTGTGGCATGGGTTTATTGGGAACGACTCCGTCAATGACGCTGGGGTAGCCGTAGTTGGAGCTGTTGTGTTTCGCAGCAATTTAGTGGTATCTAATCTTCAACAATTCATAACTTTGCTTGTGTACATTGGATTTTCATCGTTTTTACCTTATTATAGTTAGATAAATATTGTCTATTTTTCTAAACATGTGTGTGGTGTTTTTACTGTGTTACTGCATGATATATTGCACAAATACTTTACACATCGAAAGTTGTGTTGTGACTTACCCTGACTAGGATTGTGGTCCCTAATTGACAACGGTGTATACCTCTGCCAACTAGAGACCCCATTTCTAACACTCACCAATCATCATTTAAAAAACAGGATGCATTTTTAGCAATATATTTATCTCTTATGATTTTATTTTTAAACAATGTCAACAGTGCCTTTTAAGAATTGAGTAAAGTTTTGAGAAAATATAGCAACTCAAAGAATTCTCATGGATCAACTAACATAACTAGTTTTCTTACAGGTGATAATGTCACTTATATTGAGAGTGTCTGATGAAATTTAGATAACTGATTTCGTTAAAAAAAATGGAAAACATTATTTTTACATTCATGAGATTTCAATAACCATCCTGACATTGGTGAGAAAGACAGACAAAGGACTGGCCTCCCTTAAAAGGACCCATATAGGGGAATGACTGCACAACATACAGGGACATTCCCTTTTCAACATCGAAAAACAATACTTCCAGCATGAACATTCTTCCATAATAAAATGTACAATTAAATTATGAAACTGGAGGACATAAGAAACAATGTTTGCTACATGGCATAACTTACCTTAAGATGTAGTTGTGTCTTCAAAGTCAGCCTTGTTGGTGCCCTGAATTCCACCAACCATCCCAGGTCCATTGACTGCTGCCACTTGCTCCTCAACGGACATCAGTTCCCTCTGGATGTCTGGGCCTCCACCTGTTGCTGTTGCAGCCCTCAAGTCATCTTCTCCTTAGTCCTGCCCTTGTAATCATGCCACCTTTACCTACATTCCTGCACAGTCCTGCATGTTGTTGCTGCTGTACTGGCTTTTTCAACAATGGCTCTCCACAAAGCAGTCTACTTAGATAGTTTGAGTTTTTAGGTGAATTTTTTTTTTCTTAAAAATCAAGATCTCATTCTCCCCCATGGTACAGTTAAGCTTTGTAGCCCTTTGTTGCTTACCAAGCTTGAGCTATTAACTATATTAACTATATAAAACATGTGTATATTGGATTTGCATCACTTCCAAAGTCTGGCCTACCGCAAAGATATGTTGTATCGTGCAATGAAGGTTTAGGCCATGCAAGTATGCTTTAAGTCACGCAAGGCTGAGTTGCATTATGCCTCATAGTTATTTGACATACAGCTCAATGTGATTGTGTGACACATATTATATATGGTGCTGACCATGTTAAAAAAGGTGGACAATGAAGCACAACTTTATTAACACACCTCAACAATTCTTGACTTTTAGTAAATCTGGCCCTTGGTTAGACAAACCAGAGACGTCAGTCATCTCCAACCTTAATGTGCACCAACAAATGAGAGGATCATTGCAAACACTGTAGCGCCCCTAATTTGCCATATTGCATTGCATTAACCTAGACTGAGCACCAGAAAAGATGAGATGACGAGGAATGATCACTATCACATTCACTTCAACTATAAATTGCCTAGAACAGTAAAAATGCAATTCAAAACCAGGAAACAGACTAAATACAAGAGCCTGGAAAAGTTATGCTTATAGGACCAAGAAGTCTCACACGAGTGAACAGTGATGCCAACCCTTGCCAATGAAAGAGAGGGATTTTGTCTTTGCTTAGCTTCTGACCCAAACAAACGCAAAATTGCCAGAAAGAGTTGGTCTGTGGATGACACAAAAATGTGAGGCGATTCACTGGGGAACATATGGCCATTAGAGCAGAGAAGAGGGCACTGGACAAGAATGGATGAAAGTTCATGAAACAGATAAGTTATACGTCTGCCATTATTCCAAAATATACAAGGCATCTTTGAAAATGAACACTTAAACCTACAATAAACTTGCATAATAAAATCTGCTTGCCAACTTGACAAAATCATATACACAACAGCTCTACAGGCTTCTTCATTAGACACTTTGGGGAAGATTATAATCTTGACAGATAGTACTCTGTCCATCAGAATGGTGGAGGATTTAGGATTTGGCACCCTGACTTCTAGTAATGATCTCTGTACCTTGATAGGAACAGCTGCCAATGTACAAAAACTTTGGTGGAGGGTCAGCATTGGTTTTGATGCCGATTTACCAAAATGCTAAAATATTTTGGTTCTTTTAAACATAGCCAAAACTGAGAGTTTACCACTGAAAAACATGAACAAATAAATAATGACCCCACACCCTCAGAGTTTTCTACCATGGTTTAAGGTTAATTTTTTCTGTCTCTCACAACCAGATTTGTCCTAGCACTGACATACAGAAAACAATAATCAGACTGGCCACTGTAATTATAATGGGTGGTGTGATGTCTTTAATCTAACAGTCCCTACTCTCTCAGAGCATCAGAGGCAACTTTCTATCGATAGAGACCCTTTGGCTTTACCCATCTCTAAATGAGGAATATCTTGCCTGCCAAACTCTAAATCAACCTAGTTGATTCCAAAGCATCTATCCTTGCTGCCTACCTCCAGAGGCAAAAGCACCATCAGATCCTATACATGGATATTATCCTTATACATTTTTCACATCCAAATAGCTTTCTTTTGAGCCTTCAGGGACCTTCTTGAATAGTAGTATCTGCCCCACCCTTTAAAAACTCCCTGATGTGTTTTAAAATCTTTCCTAGTGTTCTCATGCACAGCATAAATCAAATTATTTCTTGTGAATCCGGGACTAGAAGTATCTGACCCAGCAAACTGCACACCCATTGCCTAGGAATAGGTCCCACGTGACAGCTCAAGGGAAAATAACTTCCAGCAACAATTTAGTGCCTCAAAAAATCAAGGGCACCATGTCTGATAACCAGACCACCTTACTCCTTGGTGTCATCACTGACTTGGGGAAACCTCAAGTCAAAAAGGAAGTCCGGAATGAGGTTGTACCTGTCTTCCTATTAAGCATTTTGATAGAATAGTCTAACTTCCCACAGGGTAAAGAATTTGAATTCCAATGTATTGCTTCCCAGTACATCTCATTGTTGATCTCAGAGAAACCATTGATTCCTCACTATAAACCATCATAATTCAGTATGCAAGCACACATCCCTCAATGCTCTCTTTTTGTGCCCTATTATTCAGTTCTTCACAGTCCTCTCCAAGACATCATCAAGAATTTAGACTCTTGTGTTACAACTATGCTGAAAATCACCCTGAAGCTGGAAATATCAACTAATGTAGCCTGTGACTGCAGAAGTTAAAAAGTGAATGAATGATAATCACCTGAAATGTAATATGTGATGCACAGAAGCCGGATGCCTACCCAACCATCACTTATTTGCAAAAGGAACCTCCACTGCCACTAACTATGGCAATAAATATAGGCAATAAATATATCATGGGCACTCAGCTCTCTCAACTCCCTCAGTTAAACTGATAGTTAAATCTTCAGTCCCCCTTCTCCGGAATGTAGGGCACTTTTACATTCCTTGAAGCTCCCTTGAGAGGGATAGCTAGCCTTTACTGACACTGTGAAAGACAGTGAACTATGTGCTCCCCTTAATGTGTACCTCCCATGGACTTCTATTTCAAGTTATTTTTAATTGATCTCTCAGTCATTTAACCCAGTTGCAGGCCTGCATGTTGAAAATGTGCCTGTTGTAATGTGTTTAAATGCATTTTCTTAACACATGCCATGTTCTGGCAGTTATATTAGTACGATCAGCCTGATTCAACGACCTGGACAATTCAACAATGCAAGAATAGAACCACCCATGCAAGATTTAGCGTACACAGAAATAGACAGGACTACCTCACATTCAAGCTCTATCATGCATTAAATTGAACAAGGCAATCACATATGAAAGATCTATGTTTCTCTACACAAGAAAAGGCTTATACCAAATTGGACATAGCAACCATGATCTGTTTGTAAACGGCAGCTTGCACCAACATGGACTAGGGAAAAGTGCTATATCATACTTGTGAATAGAACTAGTGGGAATAGGTTTTTCATTTCATAAATAATATTTTCTACACTCTTCATCACAAGACAAGTTTGCATGTGTGTAGCGTCACAGTCAATAGTGGTGGTAAAAATGCAGCAATGAATAGAATACTGGATTAACTGCCCATGTTGGAATCCATTTCTACACTCATCTACAACAAGAGAAGTACTACACATAAATGGTGTGGCTTGTCCTTGCTTGATTGATCGCCATAAAATTCATCTTTGCCACAAGAAGCTGATCCAGTGTTGGTGGTACCAAGTACCCATATATAAATGTAAACCGTTGCTGGCATAAAGAAAGAGTGAAATAGAAATAGTTAATGAAATACCCTCATCGCTGACATGTAATGCTCAGTCTTATGACTTTTCTCACAGCTTATGCTTAAACACTGGCAATGGCCACTGTGAAGTTATGGTTATGTAATATCTTGCACTGAAGAGTTGTTTTTTGCTTACTCAATCCCTTTGGTGCCATTAGATGAATCTGAGTGAAGCATTCCAATGACAATGGTGTTATTTCAGATGTCATCAGTGATGTTTTCAATGATGCCATAAGTAACATATTGTGTGGGTAATAAAGTTTGCATGCCTGGAGCACAATATAGTTAATTGCTTATGATAACTGGGGAATTTCAGTGTTTTAAGGTTTTTTTTTGTTTACAAGGGAGAGTCTCTATTTTTCACTGTAAGTTAAGATTGTATTACCTTACTTAATTGCAACTTCACATTACGTCTTTTGTTGTTGTGAATTTCTCTTTTTTGTCATAATCTAAATTTAGCATGTATAAACTATTCCTCAGGTGGGAAACCCCTCTGTGCATGGCTATGCACAGTAGTGGTTGGTTGCAAACTGTGATATCCATTCAGATTGTATGACCAACCCTTAGGCATCATCCAATTTGATCTCTCCTGCTTTCTAGGCTGTGTACAGAGGAGATTGGACAAAGGGTTTTGCCTCTCCTCAATCCTATTTCTTTAGTTTTTTTATTATATTTTGTGGTATAAAATTTTATTTTTTTTCCGATGTTTTAAAAACATTTGTTAGTTCAGTTTGTTTAACAGTGATGAACTACTGTATTTTTTACCTTTTTAATTTATCACTTTTTTGTAAAGAAATGTACTTTTATTTCTTATGTTTTTATACAAGTTCTTGTGTTACTTTTGTTGGATGGCCCTGCGCTGCCTTCGAAAAAATTATCTTATCAGTCTTGCTAGAATCTACAACATTCAGACAGCGTTTGCAGTATGTAGCCAAACACTGCATTTTTTGGCCATCCTCCTCTTTGTCTTGGATGTCCCTCAGGTGGAGCATGTTTGTCCCATCTCTGCATGAAGTATGCAGATGGGGTGCATGGCTCTCAGGCCCTTGCACATTCCACTGGAATTCATGAGTTCTGGCCAGGTTGGCACCTGTGCAGAACATGATTGTACAAAGTGCATTTTAATTAGATGGAATTTATTTCCTTTGTTCAGATCGAAATGTAGTGAATTTCCAGAACACTGATTTCCTTTTAAGCCTTGTGGTTGTGCAACTGTAGATATGGACTGCAGCACTACCCAGTCCCCATCTTGTGATGTCTCAGGTGTAGAAAGTGCAGCATGTGGTGTCTGCTGCTCTGCTATTTTTCCAGAGGCCATAGTAGACTTAGATTGTCTGCACAGTAGTCTCCGTCCGTAAAATAGCAATGATCAAATGGTGTTCAGGAAATTGCTGTGAGATTTGTTTTTAAGGCTGTGGCCTTATGTTTTTGAGCAGTATACCTTGCATGGCCAATAGGTTGGCTGCATACCACAGCACCAAGAGAGACAATGATAGAGTGCCAGATTACTCTTGCAAGGTTTGTAGTTCCTTTTCTAGGTGCAGCAGAGGCAAACAAATTACTCTGGGACCCATACATTTTAAAATATCACTCACTTTTATGAAGTGTTATATGTTTTCTTTTACAGATTGAACTTACTGGGTCTCATAACAGATTCAACTAACAAAGAGATTTTATAATTTTCATGTCAATTTCAGCATTTTTTGGTTTCTTTGTTCTGTGGTACCTAAAAATGGTACAACTGGTGACTCACAGTAAAACCATATCTAATTGGTGGGTGTTACTATATTCATGCAATTTGAGTAGTTTCAGCAACATTTCCTGAAATACATATTTTCACACCTTGAGCAATATACCCTTATTTTTTGGGCTTGCCTTCTATTTTGGAGGGATCGCACCAAAACCAACTCCAAGAATGGTATCAATAGGAGATTGCCTTGAACCTCAAGACCCTCAAATTCAGCATAAGAAAAGAAGAAGCCACACAAATTCATTGTTTTGGGTGTTTTCTTAGCTCCACCCGGTGAAAAGAAGTTTTCTTTTAAATGTGTTTTTTTTACTACTGCTAGGCCTACCTCTACAAAAGGATGACATTGGGATACCTTATCACATTTAATAAGTGATAACTTTTAATGTGGAGCAGATGGGAATGTCAAGTTGGGTATCTAAAGAAGTGTAATTTAAAGCCCTCTTTAATGGTAAACTTAGAACTTAAGGCACAACTCTGAAAATTCCACTTCTAGAAAGGTGTAATTTTCTTGTCCCAGTCATTTGATGACTGCAGGCTGTATCCTAGGTTACATGACTAAGGCCCTCATTCCGACCCTGGCGGTTTCAAACCGCCAGGGTGGAGGGCAGAGGACGCACCGCCAACAGGCTGGCGGTGCTTCCCGGGCCATTCTGACCGCGGCGGTAAAGCCGCGGTCAGAAAAGGGGAACCGGCGGTTTCCCGCCGGTTTTCCCCTGGCCCAGGGAATCCTCCATGGCGGCGCTGCTTGCAGCGCCGCCATGGGGATTCCGACCCCCTTCCCGCCAGCCTGTTCCTGGCGGTTTACACCGCCAGGAAGAGGCTGGCGGGAACGGGTGTCGTGGGGCCCCTGGGGGCCCCTGCACTGCCCATGCCACTGGCATGGGCAGTGCAGGGGCCCCCTAACAGGGCCCCACAAATATTTTCACTGTCTGCTTAGCAGACAGTGAAAATAACGACGGGTGCCACTGCACCCGTCGCACCCCTGCAAATCCGCCGGCTCCATTCGGAGCCGGCTTCCTCTTTGCAGGGGCTTTCCCGCTGGGCCGGCGGGCGATCTTTTGGAGATCGCCCGCCGGCCCAGCGGGAAAGTTGAAATGACCCCCGCAGTCATTTGACCGCTGTGCGGTCTTTGGGTGCTTTCCGCCCAGCGGGCGGCACCCGCCGCCCGCCGGGGTCGGAATGACCCCCTAAGTATAGTTGGAAGTTGCTTTTTTGCATATTACCCCCAGTTAATGAGACAAAGAGGGAATAGGTGTTGGAAGAATCGGCTTGAAAGGGGGTAAAGCTGTTACTTACATTTGCACATCACAAGGACTCTTACTCAGCACACTCACAAAGGGTTTCACACTAGACCTTTGTGCCCAAAGACAAGCTAGGCCAAAAGCAGGGAAGCTGGACATTCCAGACACCTTTATAGGAGTAGGGCTCGAAAAGCTTCTCACACTTCAAAGCTGGTACCGGCTATAATAATGAACCCTCAGACCCAGCACTTAAGTACACACCAAGGGACTGCCGGACGCATGGGGAGGACACCACAACCATGGTGGTGGAGTCCCCCCAAGAGTAATACAATATTCCAGCTGAACTGACCAGTGGAAACATTGTAAATCAAGGGAGCTGAGTGCTATATCGTATCACAGAAGGGGCAGCTAGCACTGTCAAATTGATTAGCAATGGTTCCCCACAGAGATTGACCTCATGGCCAGACCCTGAGGTCCCTCCTGCACAGGCGACCAACTTCCTGGTGCACAATTTTTGCCTACATAATTGTTTACTATTTTAAAATGAGGGAGCTGTTAAACGACTGAGAAGATGGTTAGGATCTACAAAGGGGATGTTAAAGTCTTGCGGACCTCTCCCTCTTTAACTATTTTTAGCCCCTTTGGATTTACATTATGCCGTTAGATAATAAAATCCCATGCCTCTCCTTGCATTTTTAATCTACTGGTTTTATTGCTGTATTATATCGTATAACTGAATATTGGGCATAAAATTTTGTGTTACATAAATATTGAGAAAAACAAAATATTGTGTTTGCTTACTTTGTATGTAAACTATAAAATTATTGCAACAATAATAGAGTTGACCACGATATCATCAAAAACAGGTACATATATTGAATTTACTACAGATGTCATTATATTTAAATGTAATTAAATATTAAAGTTTAAAATACTCAGATGATAAAAAATAAGCACAAATGTTAATAGAAAATATTATCCAATTAAATAAAAAAGTATAAATTACAACTTTTTGAAAACCATTTAAATTGTTTGAAAAACATATTACATTAAACTTATTAGCAATATTAAAGGTAAAACTAATAAACAGACTTAAAAAAAAACCTACAGCAATTATGTAAAAAAAACGTAAACAGAGATTACAAAAATAATAAAAAGATAAAATAAAAAGTACATATTGGTAAATTTGTATAAATATTGAAAAGTATGCTAAAGAAGAAAAAAATAAATACAAATTAACCAGTGTAACTGTTGGACTTTGAAGGAGTGAGACATGCTAGTCCAATTGTAATAATTGAAAAGTAGGGAAGCTTTGGACTTTGGAAGGGTGATATTTATCATATTCACTCAGACATAAATGAAATGAAAGAGTTGGGCTTTGGAGGTGTCAGATTTGCCAATCTGAGCAGTAATGGTGAATATGGTGGACTATGGGGGGGTCATACTTGCTACTGGTACTGGACTTCAGAGGGATGGGTTTTACTACTTCCACTCCAATCTGAGCAGCATTGTGCACAAAGCTGGACTTTGGAGGAGTCCTATTTACAATCGCCAGTCCAATCTGATTAACACCAGAAAATCTTTTGGATGTTGGAGTGATCAGATTTACTTGTCCTACACCAACCAAAGCAATAGTAAGCTTTACAGTGGTCACAGTTACTGTTCCTCTCTGAAGTAAGAAAAGGTGGAGGAAAAATTGGAATTTGGAGGAGTCCGATTTACTATTCACATTCAAACCTAAGCAAAAGTTGGTAACAAGTTGGGCTTTCAAGAGGTCAGATCTATTATTGTCACTCCAATGTTAGCAAAAGTAGGTTACGTGTTGGACATTGGAGGGGTTATATTTACTCTCCCTACTCCAATCTAAACAACAGTAGGGAAAGTATTGGACTTTGAGGTGATAGGGCTTTACTATTCCCACTCCGAACTAAGCAACAGCTACAAAGTGCTGAACCCTAGTGAGTCATATTTACTGTTCTCACCCCAAAATATCCAAAAATATGGAAGGTAATGGCCTTTGTAGAGATCAGATTTACTATTCCCACTTCAATCTAAGCAACAGTAGAGAAGGTTTTGGACCTTATAAGGGTCAGGTTTACTATTCCCACTCCTAATTTTTTAACAACTGTTTAATTAAAACATTTACTTATGCATGAAAATGATTGAAACATTTAAAATAATATATTTATTAATTAAATTAAATTAGATATAAAGCAATACATTACATTTAAAACAGCATATTTTACATTACAAGTAAAAAAGCTCAAATTAAAAAACTAAAACAACTGTTTTTCTTCCTTCAACTCTAAAAAATAAACACTGACAAATAGTTAAGATTAATAAAAAAACAATAATATTATGGAAATTAAAAAATATTACTAACAAATTAATGATTGAATAAAACAATTATATTTAACACAATTAACAGAACATTACTTACCACAATTAATTAATTAAATAAACACATCAACCAAATAATAATAAAAAAATCAACCAGTAATAAAAATAAAAATGGGCCACTTAATAAGGGAAATTATCTAACAATATAAACTGAAAATAATAATTTACATTTTAAAAACTCCCCACTACAATTACCTACATACTCAAGAACCCAGAGCAAAATGAACAATTTCTAATTAAATTAAAACAAATATTTGGGCCCAGATTTACGATGGCCTAGCGCCATCTAATTAAACATTAGCATCATTTTTCTATGCTAATGTTGCCTTAGATGGCCAAAAACGTTGCATCATATTTACAAAGTGGCGCAATGCATGTATTGACCACTTTGTAACCCTTTGTACACATTATGCCTACGCCATGTATAATCCAGGAAGGGCCCAGCACTCTCTTACTTAATGCCCAAATGTAAGCAATATGGGTTACCAAAGAGGTTTGGACCCCTTATAAAGTAACCTCAGTATATGAAGTTGAACAACAAATTGAAGGGAAACCCATATAAAAGTTGGTTAAGTCATGTGTTGCTTTTCGCAGTTCCTATCTAGAGAAACACATCCAGTCAGGTTATTACATCCAGTGGAAGTTTATTTAAAGTACAAGGAGAATGAAGATTCATGAGAGGTACATAAGAGATGAGCAAACACCAGAGAAGAACAAACGATGACACGTGTTTCACCCCCTAGTGGTAATTATGCCTGGGGCTTTCTCAAGGCTGTGAAGATACAAAGGCATGTTGAAACCAAGTGTTCTTCTTATCAAGTGGCAAAACAAGAAACCGTGATGAATCACCCAAGTGTGAACAGTGGAAGAAAGGAATAAGAGAAGACCATTTTCCAATGATCTGTCACGTGAGAGAACCCTCTCCTAGATTATGGTGAAAAAAGCTTATGAAATGACTAACAACATTGCTGTTGGTGTAGAAACTATATAGTTCAAAGATAGTATTACAAGTAAATAAGGTGAGTACTCAGAACAGTAAGTTTGGTGAACAAAAAAAAAATCCCCAGATAGAGTTGGTGAAGAAAACAATATATAAATTGCAAAGTTCACAACATCATCCTCTAAAGATAGTAACATCAGCATTGTGTTAAAGAACGGAAACAACACCCAAATCAAGTGACCAATCAGTAAGAATATCCCATGCAATAATCCTTCATGATCACATTATCACAAACTGGTAAAATACCTTTCCAGATATTCTTAAGGAAAGTTCATATAAAACCTCATTGTCCTTGTTCAATCAGTTTACAGACCCACCTGTATCAACAAAAGGTCAGTTCAAGGAATAAATCATAGAAATCAAAGTCTCAAGGGATACATCCACTAAGTAACATATATATATGCAGTATATATGAGTATAAGATATATCATATAAGTTTTGTCATTACAATATAATAGAAATCCAAATTTGAAGCGTGAAAGTAGTAAGGCAAGTACAATAAATACAACATCATGTCTATGAACTATATCATGGTCGGAGGCACATAGGTACAGTAAACAAGGAAAGGGTCTGATCTTGATTAACAAGTTAACCTTCCATTAGAGGGTATTTTAGAAACAAATAATGCAATACTAGAAAAATATTGATAAAAAAGTTAAACAGACATGGTCGCTAATATAATAATACGGAGAATGACTGTTTGTAGTAAGACAGCAAGCAAAATTGAGAGGTAAGTAGAATGAAATAAGTTGGCTACAAAAAAAGAAAAACAGAAAAGCGCTCACCGAGCTGGAAATACATGGGATAAATCCCTCATTGCAATATAATAATCTTTAAACCTGGCGTTCACGTACAACACCATCTTTATTCGATTAGTCCTACACTCATTTCCATTACCTTGGATCATAGAAAGGAAGCGGCCAGGAAGCAGCCATCTTGAAAGTAAGAGTTGGTTAGATGATCTCAACTCCTACTTTAGTTTCTCCTACCCATGTATTTGGGAAACAGTACCTTAACCGGTTCTGTGCCCAGGAGGTAATGGTTACGTCCTGAGGCACAGGTCTGCTGTGCCCAGGACGTAACCATTACGTCCTAGGCACACAGCCCAGAGTGAGCGCTAGCGCTCCCTGTGTGGGGTTTCCCCTCCACCCCCCCAAGTCAGGGATGGAAGGGGAAGCCCTTCCCCTTCCACCCCGACCCCCCCAAACCCCCTGTGACGTCAGCGCGCGCTGACAATCAAAGAGCCTCCCCCATCGCAATGGAAGCTCAGCTTCATCCAGCGCGATCGAAAGAGAAATGCTTTGCATTTCTCTTTCGATCACGTGGGGGAGGCCCAGAGAGGCTTCAAAGGGAAGGAAATGTATTTCCTTCCCTTTGAAGTCTTTCCAAGCGTTTCAAAAGCCGGATTGCTTGCAATCCGGCTTTTAAAACGCCCAATAGACACCAGGGATTTTTTGTTTGTTTGTTTGAAATTGTCATAAGGGAGCGACCCCTTGGGCAAGGGTCTCTCCCGGGGGGGGCATTTTTTTTGGAAGGCCTTTTCTGCCCCCCCCGGGGGCAGATCGGCCTATTATTAGGCCGAAAACCTCTAGGCACCAGGGATCATTTTTTTTGTTTTTTTGTTAACTTTTTTGTTTTAGGTGTGGGGAGCGACCCCTTAGGCAAGGGTTGCTCCCGTAGGGGGCAAATTATATTTAGGCCATTTCTGCCCCCCTTGGGGGCAGATTGGCCTATTTTGATGAGGCCAATCTGCCCCCAAGGAGGACAGAAACCACTAGACACCAGGGAGTTTTTTTTTTTTACGTGAATTTCACGCAAGGGGAGCGACCCCTTAGGCAAGGGTCGCTCTCCTGGGAGGGGAATTATTTTAGGCCATTTCTGCCCCCCTGAGGGTAGATCAGCCTATTTTGATTAGGCCGATCTGCCCCCAAGGGGGGCAGAAACCACTAGGCACCAGGGATTTTTTGTTTTTTTTGTTTTACAGATGGGGAGCAACCCCTTGGACAAGATTCGCTCCCCTGGAGGGGCAAATTGTATTTAGACCATTTCTGCCCCCCTTTGGGGCAGCTTGGCCGATTTTAGGTCAATCTGCCCCCAAGGGTGCCGAAACCACTAGGCACCGGGGATTTTTTTTTGGCGGCAATGTCACGCAGGGGGAGCGACCCCGTAGGCAAGGGTCGCACCCGGAGGGGGGTAGATTTATTTTAGGCCATTTCTGCCACCCCTGGGGGCAGATCGGCCTATTGTTATTAGGCCGATCTGCCCCCGGGGGAGGGGCAGAAACCTCTAGGCGCCAGGGCAAATTTTTTTTTTGTTTTTTTTTTGTTTGTTTGTTTTTTTAGAGATGGGGAGCGACCCATTAGGCAAGGGACACTCCCCTGGGGGGCAAATTGTATTTAGACCATTTCTGCCCCCCTTGGGGTCAGATTGGCCGATTTTAGGTCAGGTCAATCTGCTACCAAGGGGGCAGAAACCACTAGGCACCGGGGATTTTATTTTTTGGCGCCAATGTCACGCAGCGGGAGCGACCCCGTAGGCAAGGGTCGCTCCCGGGGGGGTCCGGGGGGTGGGGGACAAATTTATTTTAGGCCATTTCTGCCCCCCCTGTGGCCGGCTGAGCTAGAGGTCAAAATCCACAGGTAGGCACTTTGCAAAAAACACCTCTGTTTTCTGTGAAAAAATGTGATGTGTCCACGTTGTGTTTTGGGCCATTTCCTTTCGTGGGCGCTAGGCCTATCCACACAAGTGAGGTACCATTTTTATCGAACGCTGGGTGGAAGGAAATCTGTGGCTCCTCTCAGATTCCAGAACTTTCTGTCACCGAAATAAGAGGAAAAGTGTTTTTTTGGCCAAATTTTGATGTTTGCAAAGGATTCTGGGCAACAGAACATGGTCAGAGCCCCACAAGTCACCCCATCTTGGATTCCCCTGGGTTTCTAGTTTTCAAAAATGCACTGGATTGCTAGGTTTCCCCAGGTGCCGGCTGAGCTAGAGGCCAAAATCCACAGGTATGCACTGTATTCTATGAAAAAATGTGATGTGTCCATGTTGTGTTTTGGGCCATTTCCTGTTGCGGGCGCTAGGCCTACCCACACAAGTGAGGTATCATTTTTATCGGGAGACTGGGGGGAATGCTGGGTGGAAGGAAATTTGTGGCTCCTCTCAGATTCCAGAACTTTCTGTCACCGAAATGTGAGGAAAACGTGCTTTTTTAGCCACATTTTGAGGTTTGCAAAGGATTCTGGGTAACAGAACCTGGTCAGAGCCCCACAAGTCACCCCATCTTGGATTCCCCTAGGTCTCCAGTTTAAAAAAATGCACAGGTTTGGTAGGTTTCCCTAGGTGCCGGCTGAGCTAGAGGCCAAAATCTACAGGTAGGCACTTTGCAAAAAACACCTCTGTTTTCTTTAAAAAAATGTGATGTGTCCACGTTGTGTTTTGGGGCGTTTCCTGTCACGGGCGCTAGGCCTACCCACACAAGTGACGTATCATTTTTATCGGGAGACTTGGGGGAACATAGATTATTGCCCCTTGTCTTTCTCTACATTTTTCCCTTCCAAATATAAGAGAGTGTGTAAAAAAGACATCTATTTGAGAAATGCCAAGTAATTCACATGCTAGTATGGTCACCCCTGAATTCAGAGATGTGCAAATAACCACTGTAAACGCGTTTTTCGGCTACCTGGGCGTGCATCGCCAGCCCAGGTCAGACTGGAATTCACGCTGGTCAAACAGTCGTTAGCCCGACCGGCAGCATATATTAAATGCTGCTACAAATTGAGCCGCGCTACAAAGGGGTCTTTAGCCAATCTAGTCTGGCAGGAAATTATCCTAGAAAGAGGGAACTCCAACTATATAAAATATCTAGAAGAAAGTAAGAGTCTTTTGAAATTAGATGAGGTATGGAACAGGTCCCTACCCATTCCCATCTTCAACAAAGCAGTGAATAAAGTGAGTAAATTACAGAGCTGGCTAGAAGATAAGATCTCACTGACCAAAAGGGAGCATAGTTGGTTGATCCTTAATTCCTACAAAGTCCCTACTTTAGACCTCTTGCCAAAATGGAAGAAGGAGCGGCAAGTAGACTCACAGGAGTGCCGCCTCTGCCATCTAGCAGATGAAAACCTGATGCATGTGGTCTGCATTTGTCCAGCCATGGCGGCCAAAAGGAGACTCTTGCTGAAAAAAGAATTTAACGGCTTAAGAATTAGATCCTGCAGACAAGCACTAATTGCAGCTTTTAACCCTCAAAATACAATATTGAACATTAGGCTGGTTCAATTTTTGGAAATTTTCACTCATAAAACCACAACCTCTCGAAACGACCAGATAGAGGGAGGGCGGAAACAATAGTGAAATCCCTATAACCCGCTTTTGAACATCCTAAAGAAGGGAAGGCCCCGATGTAGTCCACAGGGTTGCTTAGCTCGTGTTGTAATAAAGCCCGGTTTCAACAATCAGACGTAAGTAGGGGTAGATAAATCTGATAGAAGGCCTCTTCCCACTCTGTCCTATTTGTACCAATGCCTCATTTGTCTGCTACTGTTCTCCTTAAATATCTCAGGGGAAGGATATTTCATATAGCTTTTCATTTTAAACACAGGATTTTATCTGCCGTTGTATTTATTTTACCCACAATAAGATTGTTCTGTTGTCCCATTATTAATACCTAAAGCACTAGTACGTTCCTTTTTTAAAATCTTTATATAGAAGAAAAACCCACTAACCACTTCACCTTAAGCTAAAGGACTGTAATTGCCTTTTTGCACTAAAATTGTTCTGTTAAATGTTTATGTGGAAGGAAAGTTTTATGGTTTAAATTAACTAATAAACTTGTGTTTTACCTTACCACTGCTCCTCAACACCTTATCTTGTGCCCATTTTGGAAATACAAAGGTTTTCTTGATAGCTATTTTTCACTCTTTATATTTCAGCAAATGAATTGCTGTATACCCAGTATAGAATGAAAACGCACTGCAGGGTGCAGCTCATTTATTGGCTCTGAGTACCTAGGGTTCTTGATGAACCTACAAGCCCTATATATCCCCGCAACCAGAGGAGTCCAGCAGACGCAACGGTATATTGCTTTCGAAAATCTGACATTGCAGGAAAAAGTTACAGAGTAAAACGTAGAGAAAAATTGATGTTTTTTTCACCTCAATTTCAATATTTTTCTTTTTCAGTTGTTATTTTCTGTAGGAAACCCTAGTAGGATCTACACAAATGACCCCTTGCTGAATTCAGAATTTTATCTACTTTTCAGAAATGTTTAGGTGTCTGGGATCCAGCATTGGTTTCATGCCCATTTCTGTCACTGACTGGAAGGAGGCTGAAAGCACAACATTTTTAAAAAATGGGGTATGTCCCAGTAAAATGCCAAATTTATGTTGAAAAATTGGATTTTCTGATTCAAGTCTGCCTGTACCTGAAAGCTGGGAAGCTGGTGATTTTAGCACCGGAAACCCTTTGTTGATGCCATTTTCAGGGGAAAAAACACAAGCCTTCTTCTGCAGCCACTTTTTCCCATTTGTTTGAAGAAAAAAAAATTGTCACGGTATTTTGGCTAATTTCTGGGCCTCCTTTAGGGGAACCCACAAAGTCTGGGTAGCTCTAGACTCCCTAGGATGTTGGGAAAAAAGGACGCAAATTTGGCTTGGCTAGCTTATGTGGACAAAAAGTTATGAGGGCCTAAGCGCGAACTGCCCCAAATAGCCAAAAAAAGGCCTGGCACCGGAGGTTAAGACCTAGGGATAATTTTTGATTTTCCAATACACAGCACAGGAGGACCAGTACATGTGCTCATATCAATGAAACAGTGTACAGACTCCCCAAAACAGACAGTTTTGGAAGCAATTTGCTGCTAGAGGGAGATTCATAATGTCACAGACTACAATTATAAATTAAAGAAATGCACCGGCCATCTTAGAGTAGTGAACAAACAGCACATTAAAATTATATGATAGAGCTAATGAGAGTTGTAGGACTACTCATAACATCTTTCCAGGCACAACATTATAAAACAATATTTGACTTGTATATCACACCCGGAAAATTAGCACAGTGGGGTCGGGAACAATGAGTACATTGACCAAGTTGTCAGCAACACGGCGTGGATATAATCCATATGTTTGCTACCTGTATAAAATTAGTGAATTTTCGAGGAAAAGTGGAACAGTTTGTCAAAGATGTTGTAGGATTAGAAATCGAGTTATCACTGGGGGTGGTTATATTAGGAGTCACAAAGCAAAAGGGGCCTACTGTTAGAACATTTCTTTTTATTGTTATGTCAGTATATCGACTGTGTATTTCTTCGGTATGGCTTGATCAAACACCCCCTACATATCAGAATTGGCTAGATCGTCTCCTTGCAGTATATCAGCTGGAAAAGACCTGTATGAGAGAAAAGGGAAAAGAGGGAGACAAAAAGGGCGAGAAATATGTTTTTTTTTGGGTGAATGGCTTGCCAATAAGTGACGATTTTACAAGATATTTTATATGTGGTTAAATGATCTGCAGATTTATTGTTGTGATTTTTGGTAACTATACATATGTTTATCTATGGGTTTTTTTGGGTACTAAATAAAAAAATAAAAAAATAAATAAAAAAATAAGAGTGTTGTTTGTTTGCTTGGACACGCACCAGTATTTCTTTGTATTTTAATTTGATTTTGAAATTGTTATAGTGGTGGGTGGCCTTGAGTTTGAATATGGAATACTTATCTATTTTGCATTTCATTGATTTTTCATCTTTTGTGAAGGAAAATTTTGGCACAGCTCAGTACCTGTCCTTTCCTACATGTTTGTAACATTTGCAATATTATTTTACTATATGGACTAAATTTCTAAAGGGCCTACTAGCCAGTAGGCCCAGCACTATAAGTCATCAGTACATGAAATAAATATTTCAGCGGTACATGTTTTCAAAACTTCATTTAGGACATGGATGGCATTGAATTGAATTAAAAATGTTGGCTATTTTTTGCATTTCATCTGTTTGCAAAAAGCGTATATGTTGTGTGGCAATATTTGATGGCATAATAGGATGTGCGTACTCTGGTGTGAAATGTTTATAGCTCAGTTAATTTTCGTATTTTGCATTACTAAGTTAATGTTAGTGTTTTGTTCAGTGTTACCATCATGCCCCTTCATGGCCAGTGTGTGTGTGTGTCTATGTGTGCATGTGTGTGTTTGTCATCATCCACCATTTGTCTTTGTCTCCATGCCTGTAGCCAGGGGCTATTTTGTGCAGTCTATGTCTATAGGCTTTCATGTGTTCTTTGTTCTCCATGCCTCCTTGTTCGCAGTTGTTATTTGCCCATGTTGCTGGCGCCCATTTTCTGCATCCAGCCAGTGTATCTTTGTCAGAGGCTTGCATGTATTCTTCTTTGCTTTCCTTTCTCCTTCCTGTTGTTTGACCATGTGGATGGCAGCCAATTTGTGCATGTAGCCAGTGTTCCTTTGCTATAGGCTTGCATGTGTTCTTTCTTTGTTCCCCATGGCTCCTTGCTTCTTGTTGTTGTTTCAGCATGTGTCTGGTAGGCATTCTGTCCATCTATAGGCTTGCATGTGTTCTTCTTTGTTCCCCATGCCTCCTTGCTGCTTGTTGTTGTTGTTTGACCATGTGGCTGGCAGGCATTTTGTGCATCCAGCCAGTGTATCTTTGCCATAAGCTTACATACAAACTTAGGGCCTCATTACGAGTTTGGCAGTCAGACCACCAGACTGCCATATTGGTGGCCGCCAAAAGACCACCATGTTGGAGGTCACACAGACTCTATATGAGTTATTCAGGCAGGCCTGCCAAAAGTTAGCCAAAAATGGGACCCCACCAGGACTCTGGAGGGCTGCAAATAGGCTGACCGACCACCAGCACTGCCAAGCCATCAATCAACCACTGACCGTATTACAAGTTGAAATCCCCATGGCGGTGCAAAACCGCGGCCGTCCACTGTCACGAAAGCAATGCACAACTTCATAATGTATTGATTTGAAAACTACACAGCTAACACACATTCACACTCTCAATACACCTACAAATCACACTATAATACACATCCCTTCACACACCACAATCCTTTGTATCTCCACACCAAACACAAGTCAGAGTATTGCCCAATAACAAAACCTACCATGGAATAGGCACCCCTCAATTTGCACTAAGCACATTTCTCACTCCCTCAACACACACCCACCACACATATTTGCACAACTACATTCCATTTACTTCCAGTCACCTCCTCATTACATAGCATGTAACCTGTATATCTATTTTTAAATATAATTCCACCATGTTACCACAGAAAAATCCATGTTTCACAGATGTTGAATTAAGAGTCATGGTGTATGAAATTATCAGAGTAGAGTCACAAATGTTTGGAGCCCAAGACCAGCAAACTACTATAGCTAGGAAAATGGAAATGTGGCAAAGGATAGTCAACAGAGTGAACTCTATAGGCAGCTACCCTCATACAAGGGATCGGCATCAGGAAGAAATGGATTGACCTCAGGGGGAAGGTTCGAACCATGGTGTACCATAACCAGCTTGCGATCCTGAAGACTGGCAGTGGTCCCACACCTCCTTCCCTACAACTAACATCATGGGAGGATAAGGTCTTTGCCATCCTGCATCTGGAGGGCTAGACAGGAATACCTTGGGGAGTGGAGTCGGGTAAGTTACAACAACAAATATGGCACCAAAATGTATTGACATGCATGCTCACTGATCGACTCTTGCTACCTACTATGTCACCCCATTCAACAAATCAGTGTCCACCTGTCAATAGTCCCCTGTCTGGCCTCCAATATATCAAGTAGACTCACCGGTGAAACAAGATCTTTATATAGTAGGTGTAGTACAGGGATTGACAGCACCACACGTCCCAGCAGTCACTGTTCCACCATCACTAAAACAAGAAAAGTGTAGCCTAATCAGAATTACCTCGACTGTCAAATCCCCATTGGAGTGTACCCACCTTAGAGGATGATATCAGTATAGGGTGTGTGTAGTAGAGCCACTCACAGGACTGCTAAGACGAGGGACTCTCACTACTCTCAGCTACAACTGTGTGCTCTGCTACAATGACCATTCAACATGTAATGTGCCTTACAACTGTAATCAGCTGAGGGGATCACAACTGTATAGTGTGTGGGTAGGACAAGCAATGACAAGACACCTAAGACCAGTTTGTCAGATTGTGTCTGCAAAGCCCTGTAGGGGTTGACAGTGTGCATACATGGTTGAGCTAATGGGTATGTATCTATGTGAAGTGACAGGTTTGGAGACCTGCGACAATGTGGTGAGTGTGTATTGGGTGTTCCCTGACACATATTGTTTATAATGCACATTATTAGGTGAGGTGTCATGGCGGCCATCCCCAGGCAACTCTTGCCATAAAATGTTTTTCATGTGTGGTCACGTGATTGCATGACAGCAGGAGGTGTGAATGCATGTTGTATGTGTCAGTTGATCGTCATTTGAGCTCATGCTGTGTTTGCACAGTGATCTCTGGCCACATCTTGCCTTGTTGGACTGTTCTTCTGCAACCAGGTAATGACTCACAATGCCCCTCAGCTCTGCACATAGACACCCAATGGCAATTGGCTGTAGGCTATATGATGTACTGTGATGTACGTGATTTGTCGGATATGTTGCTTTGTGTAGGTCTGTCTGCTCATCCTGCAGAGACCAGGACCTGTCTATCGTTACTCACAGCAAAAGTCAAAATCTGGTCAGGTATCGATTCCCTTTTGCAATGCCAGTGTGACACTGTGTTTACACGCTGTACCCCTGCATAGCATGTGATGTTGTCAAATCATTGCAATCATCAGCCTTTTGAGCCTCTGTCACTGATTACTATGGAAAATGCATAGGGGGCAGGCTGGTGGTCTCTGACTGATGCGCTCTTTTCTACACTGACTATATGTGCCACATAGCCTTGATCCCACAGCCCTGTTGACTCCTTTACCCAGCTCTGATGTGTCCTGTGCATGCCTCTTGCATTTTGGACATTGCACATCTGCAAACAGTGTGTTGTTAACTGATTTGCTATTATATTGGACTCTGTGGTTTGGGCATAAAGCAGGGCATGTAAAATGCATGGCCAGGTTTCTCTTACGGTACTCTAAGTTTTGTGAACACGTAGAAGTGTGTTTTAGTCTGTTGATGTGACGCACAGACCCCCAAACCCTGAAGTAGCAGGTACCTGCATCTGTATCTGCACATGTCCACACATGGACAGGCTTAACTCTTTGTGTACTCAAAATGTCATTGTGGTCCAAGCACAATGGGTGTGTCTTTAGGCTGGCTGTGAACTGTAATGACTGTATGCACCAGGTGACATTCATAGGTAGTGGATGTTTGTGTACATTCTTTGCTAGGTGGTTTACATGTCACTTTCACGTTGTATGATGTGTTCCATTGTGTTCCTGGTCAATGTCATGTGACTAGCTCATGTCCCACAAAGGTCACAGTTAGCCTACCTGGTCAGTGCAGGGCCTAAGCTGGGGGGGGGTGTAGAGCACCCTATTGGTGAGTATTTCAAGTTGTGTCCAATTACTGCTATGTGCCACAGGCAGACAGGACATATGACTGTGTTTAGTGTACACATATTCTGCTTTACCTACTCTGGTGGGTGTTAGTTTCCACCAACAGATCACTCCCCCCAAATGTCACATTCAAAAAGTAGGTAGGATGTGGCTCACTGTCCACTGCCATGCATCTGGGGATATGTGTAGCTTGACATCTGCAAACCATTTGCAAGTTTTCTCCTTGCTCATAACAAGTCTTTGATGCATGGGTGACAATCATACATGTGACATGACTTACATGGCAAACTCTTAGCAGCTGTAACATACTACTTTCACCTTGGTAAGTGGGGATGTGCCTTGTCATGGGTGATGTGTCATCAGTGCAACCAACATTTCAGTTGCTATGTGTCTGCATGTGCTCCATTCCCACCAAGAGACATAACTATGCATTAGATGTAGGCATGTGCTAGCCATGTAGATGAGATGATGTCTGGAATCTCTAACATATATGTCCATGGGGTCCTGTTGTCGTAAAGGTACATCTGCAATGGTTGTCCATTTACTGTGATGCCTCAGACAGGACTGTGTCACGATAACATGTTGTCAGACAGATACGTTCATGCCTCATAGTATGTCATTGATCATGTGTAACTGCAGTGACTATGAAGGACATGACAGGTAGGGTCAGGATCAATGATCCCGGTAAGGTGCGCACGCAGGCGAGCGTGCACCCTTCCTTCCCCCACCACGCAGGCCCCTTTCTCAAGCGCGCACGTTTTTGCAACGTTACGTCGCTGCCTACAACATGCAGGAGAGAGGGTGTCAGCGCTGCGTTTAAAAAACAGAAGCAGCGCAAAAACAGGGTAACTTTGCGGCCGAGCAGGACGGAAACAACTGGATTAAACAGGTACATGTATTTTCTGTGATTTTGAGATGAATGAGGTCTCAATCCTTCTGCCTGCATATGTAGCTGTGAGTGACTTGAGATGCCTGAGTATGCAGGAACTGTGGGGGCCATTACAACATTGGCGGTAAAAGCTGCTTATCGCCGTGCAGAAGACCGCCAACACACCGCCGCGGCCGTGGAATTCCACCACGGTCATTATGACCCACAGCTCGGAATCCGCCAAAATCCAGACACCCACACAAGTCCGCCACACCAAAGGTCAGTGATAAACTGGTGATAACAAAACCTCCACCGTCACGCCAACAAGAATATGCCCACACTATCACGACCCACGAATCCATGTAGCGGTCTTTCAACCGCGGTATTCCATTGGCGGTACACACTGCCGTGCTCAAAATACACACACATTTACAAAACACAGCCACATTGGACAATTCCAAATACACACACCTGATACACATACACACACCACTCCCACACACCCAATACAATATAAAACACACACCCACATCAGCCACAAACCCCTCCGACAAAAATCCCTAAAGAAGGCCAGAGAGAGACACTACAATCTACAAAAAAGCATCCACAGGCACACAACACCATCACCCACATAACATCCATGCACCCCACACAACACACCACTAAATATCACCCCACATATCACAACACACACCACCCCACACATCACCCACACCACCCCATGGCACGGCAAAGACACCCCAGGTTCTCTGAGTAGGAGCTCAGGGTCATGGTGGAGGAAATCAACCGGGTAGAGCCACAGCTATTTGGATCACAGGTTCAGCACACATCCATTGCTAGGAAGATGGAGCTATGGCGCAGAATAGTGGACAGGGTCAATGCAGTGGGACAGCACCCAAGAAATAGGAATGACATCAGGAAGAGGTGGAATGACCTACGGGGGAAGGTGCGTTCCGTGGTATCCAGGCACCACCTTGCGGTACAGAGGACTGGCGGCAGACCCCCACCTCCTCCCCCACAACTAACAACATGGGAGGAGCAAGTCTTGGTGATTCTGCATCCTGAGGGCCTTGAAGGAGTAACTGGAGGAATGGACTCTGGTAAGTCAAACCTTAACTACCTTCTCCCCCACCCTACCTGCATGCTATCACATACCCCCACGCTCGCCCTCACCCCCATCACTCCAACTCCTAACACATGTCCCACTATCACAAACCACATATCCCAACACCAAGCCCTGCATGCAACACCAAAGCATGGACACCCATCACCAATGCATGGCCACGGCATATACCCATACACCCCCCTAAACCATCATCACACAAGGTCCCACACAGGAATGCAAGCACTGGGGTACGCGGTCACCCACCCATTGCACACCATGGTACACACAGATGCAATAATCATGCTTTTACAACCCTGCAGGACCCCTACCAAATGCCACCGCACAGAAGGGTCCACACTTGTCCACACCACCAACAGAAGAGGCCCACAGTGATGACAGCAGCTCTGTCCAACTGGATCTGGATGACCAGCCTGGCCCATCTGGGACCTCAGGACAGTAGGTTCCCCTGACACAGTCACAGGTCACCACAAAGCTTCCCCCTCTGGAAACACCAGCACAGCACCCACCCAGCAGACCCATACCTCTGTCCCCAGAACACGTCAATCAGCAGTGTGTCCACCACTACAGGGAACCCAGGCTAACCCACCACCCCAACAACAACAGGGACCTGGGGGCAGTGGTAATGGGCACATGGTCCAGGGGACAGAGGCCCAGAAACACAGGGGAACTGGGAGGGCTGCTGTGCGACAGGGGGAGGACAGGCCCAGGGAACCCACTCTCCACGAGGCCCTCTCAAACAGCATGGGAGCATACCATTATTCCCAGGAGACGATGGCAACGGTACTGGCCAAGTTTCAGGAGACCCAGCAGCTGCAGGAGGAACAGTATTTGGGCTTCAGGGGGGAACTCAGATCCATCAATTCCACCCTGGGCACCATCGTAGGGGTGCTGAAGGAAGTCCTCAACACCAGGAGGGACACTGTGGCACAACAAGGGCCCTTGACACTAGCCTGGACGATGAACTGCTCACCACCTCCGCCGGCGCTAGTGGACAGGAGGCACCGCCACAGGACCACCACACTAGCACCCCACCCCCTGCAGATGGAGAACCACCCCACAAACGGTCCCTGAGATCCAGGACAAAGACTGAGAACGATGCCAAGACTCCTGCCAAGAAATGAGACAGCCCTGAATGTCATCCTTTTGTCCCACCTTGTCACCCTGTCCATCCTCAAACTGCCCTAGCTCCACTTCTTATGCCCCTTTGGACAATGCACCTGTGAAACAAATAGACTGGACTCTGCCATGGACATTCGTCCACCCTCACCCCTCACCATTTTACAGCATTCTCCAATATTGAGCACTAAAATAAACACCCTTAAGCACAACACAATCTGGAGTCTGTCTGTGATTTCGAAATAGTGTATTAGCAATTACAGTAACAAAATGCTCTTACAATTGTAATGTCAACATACCTATGTCACACAGCTCTAGTCCATGAGGAAACAAAGCAGATGTCACACAGTGGGACCCACATCTGTGAAATCCTAAGGGAAAGTTACAACTCAGTGACCATACACTGGGTGAAAAGGACAGACTGTAGAGGTAGTAGTGTTAAATTACATGTAGTAGGCAGGTTTGTCTTCTTACCTGTGTCTCACTGGAAGTATTGCAGGATAACCGAGTTCCTGTTGTTCATGTCTTCTTCCTCTGCTTCCTTGTCTTCACTGTCCACAGGCTCCACAGCTGCCACAACACTTCCATCTGGACCATCCTCCTGCAGAAAAGGTACCTGTCGTCGCAAAGCTACGTTGTGATGCGTACAGCAGGCCACGATGATCTGGCATACCTTCTTTGGTGAGTAGAATAGGGATCCACCTGTCATATGGAGGCACCTGAACCTGGCCTTCAGGAGGCCGAAGGTCCTCTCTATAATCCTCCTAGTTCGCCCATGGGCCTCATTGTAGCGTTCCTCTGCCCTTGTCCTGGGATTCCTCACTGGGGTCAGGAGCCATGACAGATTGGGGTAACCAGAGTCACCTGAAAAAGGCGAGGGACAACTGTTAGACACACACTAATCTGTAGGGATATCCCCAGACCCAGACAACTATTCCCACTGATTTGTTTTCAGGTGCTCACCTAATAGCCACACACTGTGCCTCTGGAGTTGCCCCATCACATAAAGGATGCTGCTATTCCGCAGGATGTAAGCGTCATGCACTGAGCCAGGGAACTTGGTATTGACATGGGAGATGTACTGGTCTGCCAAACACACCATATGCACATTTATCGAATGATAACTCTTCCGGTTTCTGTACACCTGTTCACTCCTGTGGGGGGACCAAGGTCACATGTGTCCCATCAATGGCACCTATGATGTTGGGGATATGCCCCAGGGCATAGAAGCCACCTTTCACTGTAGGCAAATCCTCCACCTGAGGGAAAATGATGTAGCTCTGCATGTGTTTCAGCAGGGCAGACAACACTCTGGACAACACGTTGGAAAACATAGGCTGCGACATCCCTGATGCTATTGCCACTGTTGTTTGAAAAGACTCACTTGCAAGGAAATGGAGTACTGACAGCACCTGCACTTGAGGGGGGATTCCTGTGGGATGGCAGATAGCTGACATCAGGTCTGGCTCCAACTGGGCACACAGTTCCAGGATTGTGGCACGATCAAGCCTGTAGGTGATGATTACATGTCTTTCCTCCATTGTCGACAGGTCCACCAGCGGTCTGTACACCGGAGGATGCCGCCATCTCCTCACATGTCCCAGAGGATGGTGCCTATGAAGGACAACAGCGAGCACAACTCAGAGGTACGTACACACAGCTTACACAGAACACAATTCATAATCCGAAATTAGCATGTATGAGTGTTGAGGCAAGGCCTAGGTATGTGTGACGCAGTTAACAATAGAGCCATGTGGGCCCCTGAAATGGCGGCTGCCTGACCTGTAAAGTGGGACAATGGGATATGAGGTAACTGCACTGGCGTTGTACACCATTGCGGTAGGTGGTCGAAGACCGCGGCGCAATTCTGCATTGGTTAACATTAGACCCTATGGGTCCCAGGAGCCAATGACGATGTACGCCGGCAGTGACGGTACACCCCGCCGCGGACGTGACCGCCATTTTCTATCTGTTCAATCACTTGATACCTGATCTTTGACAGGAGAGGACCTACACTGCAAGTGCTGCTGTAACCTCAGTCTGGAAGAGACAATGGCTTGTGCGTCTGGGGGAAAGGCCCCTGCCCTCACATCGGAGGGGTTGGAGAAACTCGTGGATGGGGTCCTCCCCCAGTACACGCTACTCTACGGTCCTCCAGACAAACAGGTAAGTACACTGGGAGCATGCTGTATGGGCTAAGCCTGTGTGGAGTGTGGTGGATGAAAGATAGGTGGGGGGGAGAATGAGGCGTGCATGAAACAACGGTGACTGCATGTGCCACATGGCAAGGGTAGGGATGCGGGCCAATGACTGTGACGGTGCAGTTGGTAATAACTTCTGGTTTTCCCCTGTACAATTCCTGTAGGTCAGCGCCAACCAGAAGAAGGATATTTGGTGTGCCATCGCAAAGGACGTCCAGACCCTGGGGGTCACCCACTGCCGTAAGAGATGGGAGAACATTTGCCGCTGGAGCTAGAAGACGGTGGAGGCCCAGCTTGGGATGGCCTCCTAACGTGGGAGGGGTGCCCATCGCACCATGACCCCCCTGATGTTCAGGATCCTGGCGGTGGGACACCCGGAGTTGGATGGGCGCTTGAGGGCATTACAGCAGCAACAAGGGGGTGAGTACACTCTCATTCTGCTGATTCAGCGCACAGTGGAGGTGTCTGGGTGGGGGAGGTGGGTTCCCCTAGGCCAGGGCGAGTGTGCTAGTTAGGTCCCCTATTTCACGCAGGCCCTGTGGCACCCCACCCCACCTGGGTACAGTGCCAACTACACCTAGTAAGGCTCCTGTGACATCCATGTGTGCAGATGTCAGCCATAGATTTGTAGGCCATGTCGCAGGAATTGCATAGTAGACTCCAAGTGTGCGGGTAGTGCAGGGGGCTTCTGTGTCTGTCGTGTCCGCCAACTGTAGCGGTAATGCATGCACTCAACATGTCTTTCTTCTGTCTACAGTGACCTTCCTAATGCGCTATAATAAGTAATCTCTCCTCGCATTTTGAACAAAGTTGAGCCTGTTCAGGAGGTTTGTGGGGATGCTTAGCAAGATAGAGCTCCCATAATCAAGTTTGGACTATATCAATGCAATAGTTACCGGAATGGAGGATGGACTGTGCAAATGTCAATATCCTTTCAAGACCCAGAGTCCCGGATCTTAAGAGTCCCTTCTGCAATAATGGAGACACTGCTATCCCAGTTTTCCCCAGCCTACTGCTTCCAAAATACATTATCACAGGATGTAGGGTAGGCGGAGGGGCTGAGGGATTAAGAGAGAGAACCACGTTCACAGTATAAGTAAAAACAAGGGTGAAACCATTCCAAGAAATCAGTTAAAAAACTTTACAGAAAAATGCTTCAGGTGTGGTATAGTGGGTCACATGGCAAATGATAAGAAGTGTCCTGCTTGGAGTGGGGTGCATCTTTTAATCTTTCCTTTATGCAATTCAGGCTAACATAACATCCTAATTACACTGAACACTTTGGGGTGACCCTTCTAGTTTATTACTCAATTCTGTGCTGGCTTGTCTTTTTGGGAATTGTTAGCCAACAACTCTACTAGTGGGGTGGTAAAAGTGGTATTTTCTCAGAAATAACATGGTAGACTTCATTTAGGATGCTAAATGGCAACATTTTAATTTGTACTGCAGAATAACGAAGACAAATGTAAGTGCTTTAGTTATATGCAGGGTCCCTGGAATTATGTGGTGGGAAAGTACCAAATTATGAGGCAGAGTTGACCAATTTGTGACAAGTCCAATTAAGCATTTACAACACCAGTAGCTAACTCACAAATGAAGACCTATTGGATTGCAAATTGTTTATTTAAGTTAAGCACTTGAATGCCATTTGCAGCTGTCTCTTTCTAGCTGTGCTTTGTTGCTCTCACCTGTGATATCTCTGGGCCATTTTGTGCCCTTGTATGCTTCTCCCATGTTGCTTTTTAATTGGTGTGCTTCTCCCTGGACAGTTTCCCTAACCTCTCCTTTGCTAGTTTTTTTTTCTGATCACTTAGACTCCATTTGTGCTAGTGCAGGCTGAGCAGCATGGTTATGAGGTAAAGGTACTAAAAGATACAACCAACTTTGACAGTGATAGTTATAAATATGTCCAACTCTCCCCTGCAATTTCACTCATGGAGAAAATGGGGACATATGTGGCCTTCCTGTTGCTTGCTGGCAAAAATGTGCCTGGTTACTGCTACTGGGTGAAAAGGCAGAGTGAATGATGGAGATATTAAATGTAGGCTGTTAAGACACCTCAAACGTGAGTCTTTTTGTGAAGACCACATTTTTGGATTGCCACGATCCGAAAGCTGACTGTGCATATCATGTCAAGTCCCCTGCCTAAGTGATTGCGCCCTCTGCACTGGTAAGCAACCAGATTTCCCATGTTGGGAAGGCAAGGCACAGTCAGCCTCCCTGTAGGCACGGGCAAAGCAAGCAGTGTCCAATACTGTAAATGGCATGCTCTCATCTTATTAATTATTTTGCTTTAAAAGGGGCTGGTGTGACCAAAGTCAGTTTTTGAACTGGAAAATGTTAAGTTACGGCTTTGAACACAAACAAATAAATTGCGCAATACTAAGGGAGCATCTGACGTGAAGGTACTTAATGCTTAGCCATACACAATGTGCTTCTGAGATGTGCAACACCATCAGCCTACCACCCATTGGCAAGCCAGTAGGTTGTACATATGCAAAATCGATTGGCTCTGACAATGTTTTACCCATGTGCACTAGCATGGCTGCATTTCAGCGTGGCTAGAAAGTTGGTATTGTGGAATTGAGTGGCAGTGTTGTATATTGGAGTGGCATAGTGCATTGTTGCAGAGTATAGTGTTGAATTAAGTGGAGTACAATGCAGTGTTGTAGAATTCAGTGTCAGTATATGAGAGTGGAGCACAGTGGAATGGTGTATAGTGCAGGGGTGTAGTGGAGTTGTGCAGAGTGGTGTGGCCGGGACTGATGTAGTGGTGAAGAAAGCATTGGCACAGGTGTAGCATGTAGTGTTGTGGATTGGTATGCAGTGGTGTGAAGTGCCAATAGTCAACACGTTTTCAGTTGAAATTACCATTTTATTAGCACATTTTTTAAATCTGTACAGCGAAGTGTAACCTGCCTCACCTAGTATAATGTTTTTTTTTGATCATATAAAGTGTTTTTACTGCACTTCAGAAATAACCATGTGCTACTTTTGTGTTCCTAATGCAAGTATTTTGAAATACTTGCATGGTTCATTTTAAAAGTTGCTGTGCTAAAAAAAAACATTTGTACGCAAGTATCTAGCAATATTGGCAGTGTAAATCTCACTTTGAAGCCAAAGAGAGAAGTAAACAAGCATCCTTAAAAAACCATTCATTTACCTCTTTGAATGCACAGCAAATGTGATGAGATAAGAACAAGATTTACAGGTCTGCGTACAGAAAGGACTCAAAAGGTTGGTTTAAATAAGGTTTGGGGAGGGTACAAACTGCAGGTGGACAGCCTAAAACAACCAGCAAGTGGAAAGCAGGGAAATGGCAACAACAGCCAGTGGGCAGAATACATTCCTAGGTCAGCTTTCTGAATGTACCCTTGATGCCTTTGGGTGTGACCTAAAAGGGGCTACAATCAGCCTCCTAATGCTTTAACCTAGGCTACTGGAGCTTCCAGCTGATTAGAGATGGGGGCCCACAGTTGTGGTCTTGTAGGTAATCCAGGGATTGAGGTGAACTGAAGTGTGGAACTGAGTGGGGCCAAAGGTAAAGCTAAAAACAATATTCTGCAGCTCTTATGAACTTTTCACTACCTGTTGTATGCATATAATGCAACTGCTAACAAAAGTAATTAGTGGTAAATGAATTGTTAATGGAATATCAATTAATACAATTGCCAACTAGTCCATCTAGCATAGTTATGTGTAGTATTGGGAGGTCCAAGCCTGCTACTAACGTCAATGAATGGAAGTCCTAGTTTAAGACTGTATTACACACAATATTAACATGTTGATGCATTCAAAAGCTATCTACAGGAATAGTTTTACAATCCTTTTTATGGTGTAATGCTCTGTCTAATTTGCCCCCTTGCAAACTGAACTCCACAGCACACTTTCTTAAATCCTCTAACTTTGCAGTCAGAGCATAAAAGTAACCATTAATCTTCAGAATAAAAAAAGCAGCAAATTGTAAGAAGACATAAGCTGGCACTGGACTTCTGTCGTTGAACCCACAGCAAATGTGACAAGACAACAACAAGACTTAAAGGCACCTTCATTGCTCATTGCACATACACTTTTCTTTTGTCAGCTTGCCAGAACGAGCCAATAGGCCTAAAAATGTCTCACCCTTATAAATCCGATTAGTCATAGCGAGTGGCCAAGCAGATAACTTGAAGCCTGTAAAGGCTGCATCATCGAATGTCTAATGCGTGATGTAGGTTTCCAAACGGATGATAATATGGAACCAGAGTTCAACTAAACTGAAAGCCCAGGTAACTACTCACTTGCTATGGAACTGTCATGCATAATGTTTTTGTAACTCCCATAACCTATGCTAAATATCTTCTTTCCAATTACAGCCTGTCAACATTTAGATTTGAACGGGCAGGCGTGAGTACCAAGGAAGACCAGGTAATTCTGTAGACGTTCCAGGTGGGATTAAGGGTCTCTACATAAATCACGTTCATGATCCACACCTTTGCTTCTATTACAGGTTTGTCGGACCGAGCAAGTTATAGATTTGAATGGACCGACATGTGTAGAAGCATAAGGACCAGGTAATTATTTGGTAGGTACCTCATCTGGGTCACCTGGCACATTATAATATGACAACATGCTGTAACTAACTGTTAACCATCTTTTCTTTTGCTGCAGCCATCTCAGACAGTACTGGTCATAGATGAGGACAGGCAGACCGGAGTAGCAGCAGAAAAAGTAGGTTATTATTTGCTAGTTTTTCCTTACGGTGCAACTGAGTCATTGAAACGTTCAGGTGCATTAATCATTATTTCCTCTTGTACAGGCATCTTAGACCCTGCTACACAAATTTGAACAGGCACACATGAGTAGAAGCAGAAAGACAAGGTAATAATGTAGCAAATGTTCATTGTGGTGCACCTAGTACAGTTGAATTTGACAACCTACTTTAACCACCTTACCCACCTTTTCTTCTGTTGCAGGCATCGCCAACAGCACTACTCATATATTACTGAAAGGCGCATGTGAGTAGAAGCAGAAAAACAAGGTAATTATTTGGTAGATTTCACTTGTGATGCACCTAGTACCTTATACAATTACAACATTCTTCAACCCTTTTTTTTTCTTTTGCAGGCTTCTTAGACAGTGCTAACATTGGTTAGAAAAGGCAGACGTGACTACAAGCAGAAAGACCAGGTAATTATTTAGTAGTTTTTCCTTGTAGTACATCTGAAATACTGGAACACAACGATGTTCTGTAATCATTTTTTTTCTTCTATTGCAGAGATCTAGGACAGTGTTACATATACAGGCAGGTGTGAGATCAAACAGAAAGGCCCAGGTAATTACTCGCTAGAGATAGCTCAGTCTTGTCTGGAAGATTGCATTCAATAGCATAAAAACCAACTTTGAGTAACGTTCCTCACTTTAAATAATGTCCCTCTTTTTTTTGCAGGTTTTGCTGCACAGTAGGTTCAGACTGATTATCACCGAAATGTTCAAGCGCAAAGCTGTGACTTCTGCAGAGAGCAGTGCTTCACCACAAAGGAAGAAATGCTGTCTTGCGTTCAAAGAAGAACGGCTGAAAGATATTGTGGAGACTGAGACACAGAAGTCCAGGAGCAAGGTTCGCGTACAACTGGGAGAGCTATTTCTATACAATCCAGAAGTAGGCCTGATTTGCAAAGTATGTTCAGAAGCAAAGATTGCAGGGGACTTTTCTACTGGGAAGAAATGGAGTGATGGCTGGAAGCTGGACTACTTCAAACGCCATCTATCTAGCAAAGTTCATGAATCTGCTTTGGTGACACTTAGAAATAAAAGTGCTGCTGCCAGGCTGGGTTTTGGAGTGCGCACCATGCTAACAGAAACTGCCAGTGACAGAGCAAACAGACTAGAAGTGGTTGAACAGCAAAGATCCCTGCCTGAGGAGATAAAGATTCTCATCAACAATGTGTTGCTAGCAGTCAAAATGAACACGTCAATGTTATCTGTTTAAGACATCCATGACCACGTTGCATTGTATGTGAAGATACCAGACAGCTGGAAGAGCAAGAACTATGCCTTCAAGTTTTTAGAGGCCATCAACAGCGTGATATGGTCAGACTTCATGGCAGAACTTTGCAGTGCTCGGTATCACATATTGATAATTGATGAGAGCACAGATATTTCAGTTACAAAAATGTTCATCCTCTACTTCAAGTTCCGAACTGTAACATCAACAGAGCACAAAACAGTGTTTGGGGGAATTGTAACTCTGAGTGCATGCAATGCGGAGGCTATCACTATAGCTGTAAAAGCCTTCTACACTGCCAATAAGCTGGATCTTATGAAAATGGTCATGTTCACATTAGATGGTGCATCAGTGATGCTGGGAAAGAACATTGGTGTTGCTACCCGCCTCAAACAATCCATTTCCCATCTAGTTGAGCAGCACTGTGTTGCGCACAGAGAAGATTTGGGAGTTGATGATGCCTGGAAAAAAGTGTTGATGATCAGGGAAATCGAAACATTACTGAGGACTGTCTACACTGTGTTCTCCCGCTCTCTGTTGAGGAAGTCCAAGCTGGATGAAATTGCTTTGGTCACTGAATGTGAACTAGTCTCCTTTCGGCCACTCAATGAGGTGTGGTGGCTTTCAAGACATTTCATTGTTGGTGCACTCTTGCATAATTACGAGGTTGCTCTCAAATACTTTGATCATGAAAAGAGTTGAGGAGAATGACCCAGTTGCTAAATATTGCTACAAAAAACTATCTGACTCAAACTTCCACATTTCCTTTGCAGCACTAAATGACATTCTGGGTGAACTTGCATCTTTGTGCAAGTTGTTTCAGAAAAGCTCTTTGACCACCGTTGAAGCTGTACAGTACGCAAGAGCAAAAATTACCTAAATAAAGGAACAGTACTTGGGCGACACTGTCTTTTGGAGCAACACAGTAAGAGATCTGATGGCTTTGTGCAGAGAGGACCGAGAGTATGATAGTGAACCAATGTTATCTTTCATTAAACTTGTTTGTGAGCACATGGAAAGAAGGTTCCCAGAAGATGAATTGAAGGAATTGACAAGCTTGGATTTCCATACAGTAACAACACAATCACAGTTTGATTTTGGGACCGAGAATGTACAAAGACTTGTTGAAAAGTATCAGAAGGTCTTGGTCCTGGGTGATTGTGACACCCCTGATGATGTTGTTCGGTAGTACAGAGATTATAAATATGTGGTGGCAGCGCATATAAAAAACAGATTGTTTAGGACCTTTCAAGACATGGTGAATTTCACTCTGTGTAATGCTGCACAATATAGGGCCTGATTACAACTTTGGAGAAGGGTGTTAATCCGTCCCAAATGTGATGGATATCCTGCCCACTGTATTACGAGTACCATAGGATATAATGGACACGTAATACATCGGGTGGTATATCTGTCACATTTGGGACGGATTAACACCCTCCTCCAAAGTTTTAATCAGGCCCATAGTGTTGTATCTCAACTTGTTGATGTCTGTGCAACTTTCCAGGCTTCAAGTGCAGACTGCGAACGAGGATTCAGCCTCATGAACTCAATCAAGTCCAAATTAAGAAACATACTAGAGGAGAGTTACCTAGATATGCTGATGAGGACAAAGGCTTACCTCTCAAATGGGAAAGTTGACTTAGACCAAGTTTATCAGCACTGGAAGAATGGCAAGGACCTTGAGAAAAACAAACATGTCACACATCTAATGTTGGCACCTGACTTGTCTAAACTATGATGCGGCTCCTCCTACAGTTCATGTGTGGGTGGGGTTGGAAAATTTCTCAGCCTGTATCTTGGCAGGTGTATCATGGCATTTATCAGCAGTGTGTTCACAAAATTGTAAATGTTAACTAATTTTACAACTGTCTGTATTTGATGTGCAGGGCCCTCTCCAGCACTCTGAGAGTATTCATTAAAGTTTCATAATGGTTCAACCTCCTGATTTCTATTTTCTCTAACTGGGATGTAGGTGGCACTTAACAGGTCATGTCCTTGGGGTGTGCTACCACGTCACAAAACTGCCTTAATGCCCTGTTGCATGGAGTAATATTTATACAAATATCCCTTTTTTGCTTTAGTGGTATGAAGAGGCTAATGCCAAAGATCTTGGTAGTTATGCGCTGTGTTCGAATGAATAGCCAATTTCTGGGCGCACGTATCCTTGGCTGCAGCGCACAGAGACATCACACTGCCCCACACAGTGGAAAAAAATTAGAGGGAACATTGGTCAGGATATGGATGCACTTCATGATCATTTGTACCCATGATGTGTGATGTTGGTTGTAGGTGCAGAAAACCTGTAATTTGATAGGGAATTGTGCCCTGACTTTTGGGATGCGTCATTGATTGACTTGTAGTGATGTTTGCATCACATGTGTTTGGACTCAGGGATTTATACACAAACAGATGCCATACTTGCCATGTCTGATATGTGGGTAGTGATGTAGCCTCTCATTGTACAACAATTTAGTGTCCTTCAGTTAGTGGTTGCAAGGTCTGTGTCCCTCCTTCCTGCATGGTACAGTTATCTACTACAAACACACTCAGAAGTAAAAAAAGGAAAAGGGTATGAGACATTGAGAGGGGCTATCCTGCCCATTATAGGACCATTCTTGTGTGCATTCTGGACACATCTCTCTATGATGTTTAGGACCTGACTTCATTGTTGTTCTTTGCAGCACCACATGGGGGGCAAGTCTGAGTGGCTTTGCTACTACCTTCTGGGTTCATTTTGGACAGGTGTCACTTGTCGAACTGTACATTCTTTTTTTTTAAGGTAAATCAGCTTTCTTAAAATCAAAATACATATGGGTTATATACTAAGAATACAAGATATCTGTCATAATGATAATGATATAATTTTAAAAGGAACTGTAAAAGCTGTTTAACATTTTAAAGTATAAAAAGGGGAAGAAACAATGAAAACGGAACAAGACCATTTACAGTGCGAAAAATGCATTGGATCTTCAACAGTTAAATAAAAGAAAAAAGTAATATTCAAAAAAGCATAAATGTAAGCTAAATTAAAATTCACTCAAGAACAGAGAAAGTAAAGAATTCATGGTGGCTTAAAATTCTCAGATAATGTACAATTAGTAGAATTACAAGCAACAGCATTAAGATAATCAGTCAAAAGTAACCAGTACAAATCTCTATTTATGGAAGGGCAGCATAAAGAGGTAAAAGCAATATCTAGTCAATGGTAGTGACAAACATTATTCCACCAAGCTTTATAGGTAATATTGGATGAATTTTTCCAATTGAGAGTAATTCGTTGAAAGGCCAAAGCTAACATGAGATCCAACAATTTTAAATTATCATCATCTGAAACAATGTCAGCAGAGAGACTACCTAAAAAAAGCACCAGTGGTGATAATTGGGATTGCAAATGAAAAATGTAGGTAAGCTGACACCAAACTTTTCTCCAAAAAGAGACAGTAGGAGGACATTCAAAAAGGATATGCATAAGATCTCCCTTTGGGCTATCGCAGGACCAGCAACTTGGAGTGGAGGATACAGAAAATGTTGCTATAGTAGAAGGGGTAAAATAAAGTCTGTGATAAAAAGAGAAAAGTGACTGTGTGGTAGAAGCTGATCTGGATATTTTATAAGATAGATGCCACACCTTATTGCAAAAGGAAACAGTCCAGGTACATCCCAAATCCAATTCCCATTGAGATTCAATTTTAGTTTTAGGACGCGTCAAAACAGGAGACTGAAAAAGTTTATAGATGTTTGATGTCTTAGGATATGAGATAAGAAAGGACAAAGAAAAGACTAATTCCGAAGAAGGGGAAGGCAAGGAAAAAAGTACATCAAGAATAATATTAATAAGAAGAAGATATTTAGGCATAAATGAATTGGGACAATGAAATAGAAGTTGGAATTGTGACAAAGAAAGTGGAGTATTATTGGAGAATAAATCCTTGACCCAAACTATATTTCTTTGTTGCCAGGATTTCCAAAATAATGTTTTTTTTTTTAATAGTGATAAGACAATTATGCCAAATAGGGGAATTCAGAAAAGAGGAATGAGAAACCGATGTAGGTAAATAGTGAGAACGCAGAAGAGAGAGAGGAGATAAGTGAAATATGGTAGGAAAAGGATACCACCTCACTAGGGAAAAAAGGCAAAAGAAAAGAACACTCAATATCCAACCGTAATGCAGTAAACCTAGAGTCTGACAGGGAGACCCACCTAGAAGCTTGATGCAAACAAAAGGATTTGTGATACAATCTAAAATCAGGAAAATGGACTCCTCCCTCCTGTTTATATTGGCGAAGATGACTTAGAGAAATTCTAGATTTTTTATTGTTCCAGAGGAATTTAGACAATTTGGAGTCCAATTGTGTAAAAAAGGTACCAGGTAAAGGAAGCGGAATCATGGATAGGATATATAATATGTTAGGAGAAATCATCATTTTAATGGAGTCAAGATGACCCCACCAAGATAAAAATAAGGGATTCCAAGCCAGAATCGATCTATCAACTTTCTCTAAAGCCTCTGAAATATTTACTTCAATAGACAGTTTAATGGATGAAGTGAACCAAATACCTAAATATTTAATCTTGGAAGAATTCCAGTGAAAACCAGTGATATCAAACAATGCTTTAAAACAAAATTTTGTTAGAGGGAGGGTGTCAGTTTTATCCGAATTTATCTCATAACCTGAAATCAAGGAAAAATCCTCAATTTCCCAAAGTAGAGATGAAATCGAGATTTCAAGGTTTGAGATATATAAAAGTATATCATCTGCATACGCCATTAATTTTAAATGTTTCTCGCCATACTGCAAACCTTCAATTTTAATGTTATTCTAATACTGGATAGAAAGGGCTCGAGAGCTAGAATAAATAGGAGTGGAGAGAGCGGACACCCTTGACGTACACCTTGGCGTAATACAAAATATCTAGACAATTTCACGTTTACCAATATCGAAGCCATTGGAGATTGATAAGGCAAAGAGATACATGAAATGAAATGAGGCCCTAAACCATGCCAGGCTAAAGCTTTTAATAGAAAAGACCAGTCTAACCGGTCAAATGCTTTCTCAGCATCTATGGAAATTGCCGCGGGACAGAGTGGGAGCTTTGCTGAGTACATTAAAGAATGTTCTAGAATTGTCAGAAGCAAGTCTACCTTTGACAAAACCTGTTTGTTCCTTACTTATCAGCGCAAGTAAAAGGGTATCAAGACGTAGGGCTAATAATTTAGCAAAGATTTTATAATCTGTATTGAGAAGAGATATTGGTCTAAAGTTTTTACAGAAAGTATGATCCTTACCGTCCTTTGGAATTAGACAAATCATTCCTGAAATGTGTCACCTGTAAAACCAGAACCCATGAAGAATTGGAAAAGTTGAAAAATGTTTAGGAAGTAACAGGTCAGAAAAATGTTTTAAAAAATTCACTGTAAATCCATCCGGACCGGGAGTTTTCCCTTTTTTTCGAGATTGAAGGGCTTTAAAAATTTCTAACGAAGTAATATCTGCTTCAAGTGAAGTAGCATCAATCAGTGTCTTATTGGGGTTTGGAATATTCTTTAAATAATCATCAATCTGTAATGGGGTCGGGACTGACTCAGGAGTATAAAGTGTCTGGTAATAATTAACAAATTCAGCTAAAATATCTTCATCCTTAAAAAGGGACTCACCAGGATCTGAAACTATAGACTTCACATTATGGCGTTGCTTTCGAACTTTTAAATAATTAACCAGCGCTCTATTTCGACCTCCATAGTAATGAGCACTACTACGTAGAAGAAAAGAGGAATCATAATCCGTTGCGATTTTGTTAAATTGCAGTTTTGCCTGAATAAGTTCTTGTATATTAAAATTGGAGGAGGAAGAATAATACTGATGTTCTAAGCGTTTAATTTTGAGAAGCAGTGCTTGATGCTGGGCATTGAAAGATTTCTTTTTATTAGAGAACAACATTTATTATATAACCACGAGCCGCAGCCTTAAACAAATCCCATAACAATTGTGGATAAACGTGAGAATCTTCATTAAATTGACAAAATTTGTCCGCAAAGGCAACAAAGGAAGTGGAAAATTTTGAGTCAAGTAATAAAGAATTATTAAATCGCCACCTATTGGACTTGGGATGCACCGGGAGCAAGTCAAAATCTGTAATGACTGGGGCATGATCAGATATTACCATAGGTTCAATGGAGGAGTTTATAAGATTTTGGGATAATGATTTAGAAACAAAAATATGGTCAAGTCTAGATAAGGAGCCATGTGGTGGAGAATAAAAAGAAAAATCCCTATTATCGGGATTAGAAGTTCTCCACAAGTTAATTAAATTACAATGTGAGAAAAATGCCTTAAATTGTTTATGCATTTTATGGGGAGCAAATTTAATTACAGATTGCCTATCTGTAAAGGGATCAAGAATTTGACTGCAATCCCCTCCAATAAGAAGAAAATCATCATCATAATGCAAACATTGTTTAGTAATATTGGGCTAGAAAAGATAATCTGAATTATTTGGACCATAAATATTACCAATAGTCATTGTAATCCATTAATACTGAGCCTCACAAAGAGCCACCTACCATCAGAATCCGAGTCTTGCGAAATAACATTAACTGATATTTTTTTATGGCAAAGCACAATTACACCATTTTTCTTTGTAGACAAAGGTGAAGTAAAAACATTGCCCACCCAGCCTTTTTTAAGTTTCAGAGCTTCAGAGTCCGTCAAATGGGTCTCCTGTAGAAGAACCAAGTCTGGATTATATTTAGATAAGTGGGATAAAATTCTCTGCCTTTTGTTTGGATTAATAAAACCTTTGACATTCCAAGAAACAACCCTGAATTTACGTCACATAACCATATATATACACGAAAAGCCTTGTACCATAAATAACTGAAAATACATATAAGGGAAAAGAAAACAGAAAAAACAAAAGGAGAGAAGAGTCAAGAAAAAAAGAAGAGACAGTACATGTCAAACAAAGACGACTGCAAAAACATACCTGAGATGAATGAACAATAGGGGAGGGGTGGTGACAGCACAGACTGAAGACGGCACAGCAAGGGAACGGAACGCATCAACGGACAAAGGTTACGAGCAAAAATAATGAACACCAGGAACCTGTGAAAAGAAAATAATACATTAACAATAAAAGGTCTGTGGTCACGTCAATACAGTATACTGTATAAACTGCATATGAAGGACCATCAATTCTATCGCAATAATAGTGAAAAGGCATAATAAATTAAGAAATGTATATAGTCAACGTGTAGAAGGACCATCTGTTTCCATAGAATTTGTAGAGTGTAGTCATAGAAAATCACAAAGAACTGCAGGAGAGGTAAATAAAGTGGTCTTGTTTTGATATGTGACTTTGAACAAACACGGATGGAATAATCCAAAACGAGCTCCCAAGTCACGCAGCTGTGGACAAAGATCCAAACACTCTTTCCTCCTGTCTGCTGTAGCTTTGGACCCATCCTGTGAAATGAAGATTTTACTTCCCTGCCAAGAAATTTGTCTTTTGGCTTTCGCAGCGTTAAGAATTCCCAATAAGTCAGTAAATTCAAGAAAGAAAATAATCACACCTCTTGGGAAAGATGTGGAGGAATGCGGAGAACGATGACCAATGCGGTGCGCTCTTTGGATGTTCAATAGTGTAGAAGATGGTGGACCCACCAACTGTGGAAAGAATGAGGTAAAAAATGAAATTGGGTCACTCCCTTCAAGACCCTCCGGTAATCCATAAAGGCGAAGATGATTGCTCTTATTTCTGTTTTCCAAATCCTCCGTAAGAGTCTTCAAGGTTGCCACTTCCTTCTCCAAACTAATGATTTTATGTGTTTCATCCTGCACATCGCTGACTCTTTGTTCCAAAGCAGAGACTCTCACTTCCATTTGAGACCACTTAGAATCCAGATTTTGTATCCGAGAATTAGTTCCTTCGATAAAAGGATGCAATGACCGTATTTCGTCAAGCACAAGTTCAAGAGAGATCGGCGAGGGAAATTTTACTGGTGAAGATGGGTCCTGTTTGACCCTCTTATGAGTGGATGTAGAGATATTCTGAAGAACTTTAGGCGAAGAAGAAGATGAGGAAGAGATCTTTGATATGGAAGAAGAAGTGTCTAATTGTAAAAAGTGCGAAAGTTTGTCAGCTGAGGAGGACTGATGCAACAGAGATTTTGTTTTCTTTAATTTGCCCATATAAAAATAAAAAGCCTTCAATAAGGAAGCAAGTGACACAGGAACTCCAAAATATGTTAACGAAACAGCAAAAAATAAATAACCAGGCTTGCACAAAAAAGAAAGTCAAATATTCAAAAAAGTATGATGTAATGCTGAGCAAAGTTAGTCAAAATGGCCGCATTCATGAGGAGAAGTAAGAAAACGTAATTAAAGAGTCAGGAAATTTGCTAGGCAGCCCAAAAAATGATGAAAATGCTCACCAAAACATCCCATAGTTGTTTTTAGTGGAACGACATTAGAAGGAAGAAAACAAATGGCTCCGGCGGTATAAACTCGTCCGACGATGTGAGGAGCTCCGTAATCAGGCGGCCATCTTGGCCGGCGGCTCGCGCACGGGTTTTGGTCTGTACATTCTTGGTATGTGTCCATAGTGACATGGATGTTTCCATGTCTCTTGATTCAGGTATTGCATGTTTGTACCAGTGTTGTCTGTATTTCATTAGCAACAACTGTTATTGTTGATATATTACATTAGTGCATGCCCACAGGCTTGTGTCTGTGTAATTTGTACGGTACCTGACAATGGGATCCAAATGGGGTGTGTTGTTTGTGGCACAGGTTTGGGGTGTAGTGGTCACCTTGTTGTGGAATGGTTGGTGTGGTAGCTAGACTTCATCCATGCTATTGTATTTGTCTGAGACCAAGATGTGCCCTTGTGTTACCTTTGCAAATCTAGATGGCATGCATGGTTTTGTATTGGCACATGATGTTGCAATTTTGCTGGCAATTCCTGCGGGGGGGAAACTTGACATGATGATATGTTGAGTCTCCCAGAGTTCTAACTGAGGGGTTTTCATGTCCATGTCATGACCCTAATCAACTTCCTTTTGGCAGCATCAGCAACAAGAGGCTAAGGAGACAGGGCACAGCCAAGTGGGGAAGCATCTGGCTATGGAACCTAGGGTCAAGACACCACTGACCCAGAGGGATCCAGTGGCCCAGAGAGCGAGGAGAGTTCTAGAAGGGATACCAGATCTGCATCTACATCCTTGGATTCTTCACCAGTGGCCACTCCCTAGTAGTGGTGGACCATTGGGGACCACCCAGTACCATCTTTGTCCGCCACCCTTATTCCATAACCACCCTTCCTGTTGCTCCTCACCCAGTTGGCTGTGCCAGCTCACCCAAGAGGGTAGGCATCTCCTTTGCAGCATGTACCTATTACCTCTGCTACCCTCAGTAAGGAGGCTATTGAGCTCCTGAGGTCGATCTCAGTGGGTCAGTCTGCCATCATGAATGCCAACCAGGGACTGGCAACCCAAATCCAGCAGAGCAATGCATTCCTGGAAGGCATTCACGGTGCAAGTGCTGGCCTACAGAGATCTTTTCAGGCTCTGGCCTCCACACTGACAGCATCCCGTCACCCCTTGTCTTCCATCTACCCTCCTCCTTCTTCTTCCCAGTCCAAATCACCCCTTCCTTGACCCACCCAAAGCACACAGACAGACTTGCATGCATCCACCTCAACAGACAAGGGTAGCACACATGAACACAAGCATCATAAGACACACCTGATCGCACACTGACAACATCCACCTGCAGACACAACAACAGTCACAACTTGCATTGATACCCCATCTACCCTCAGCATCATGCACACAAAATCTGGCACGCCTACACCCACTACATCAACAGCTACTGATACAGCCACTATGCCCATCCTACCCACAGACACCACCCCAGCAGACCCTCAGACATCTCCCCAGTCACCACAACCACAGATACCACAACCACAAACACACCTACATGCAGCACATCCACCATACCTGCAGTCACCACTCTAACAGACACCCACCAACACACCATGGCACACCCTGCACCGGCACCCACCCTCAGCCCAAGGCACATAAATGCCATCACTCATCCACTAAACAGACATCCATCACACACAAGCACACCCCCCACAAACATACACCCAAAACATCCACTACTACACACAGGACAACCACTCCCTCAACCTCAAAATCCCTACCCCCTTCTGATGACCATCCCTGTGTGTGTAAGAAGGTTTTCCTTTGTGAGTTTGCCACTGTAGCACCCCTAAAAGGATTGTCTCCCTCCCAAAGTCCAGCCCTTCCACCTCCAAGGCCTCTCCTGCCCGCCTCAAGCACCCATGCCCCTCCCAACCAAGAAGAAGTCCACCCTCCCCAGAAGACTTTTAGGTGCCTGCCTACCCTCTTGATGCCCGTACCTGTGGAGGTTACATGGCAGGCAGAAATTAAGTAGAGGCCCAAACTGTGCCTATTGGTCCAAGATTTTTGGACTGGCCTATGACCTTGGACTTGGATTGAGGGACATATTACATTAATAAAGCCATCCAGTTGTTGGTTTTTTGGTACACCTTTGGCCTGCATTTCCTTCTCTAGTTTTCTGTGGTTCCTGAGTGACATTGATTGTGTGCCTGTAGTTGTGTGTATTTGATACAAACATACAAAAGTACACTGTTCCAAAAAAAAGTTAGAAATCCACTGTGCACTTCTATATATACAAGGAAATTCTCTCACACATCCATTGGATGTCATGTTTCATCATAGTGCTTGCTCCTCGTCAGACCGGCACTGCAATGTCTGACTGGATCCTCAGAGGCGCTCTTTGCCAGAGATCTTTACTGTTAATCCGTGCCGTGGTTTGAAGAAAGTAGGCATAAATTTAAACCTACAGATAAGGAGAGAGCAAGAGAGAAAAAAGGATAACATTGGCTCAAACCCTCCAAAAAACTAAAATGTATTGATCAAGGAAGGGTCCCGGTCAAAATAAAAGAAATACTCAGGAGTGGAAAAGAGATAATGCTCAACCACTTTACCAGAAAACAAAGAAATGGTTGAAGGAACTGCCTTCCACCCCTACAAAAGGTCAACATGTTTCCCGCCTAAAAAGTCCATACGGATCAAGTGGCACTTGACCAACAAAAAAAACACTTCTCCTAAGCTACAGTGAAAAGCCACAATGTGTCTAGAGATGTATGTACAGAAACTCGAGTCAACTTACTCAAAAATCTACGCTTCAGATAATCAAATGTAGAAGGAGATCATCCTCAATTAGGAACAGGGCTCCATAGGGACAAGCGTGCCATAGGGTTGTCGTAGTATTGTCTGCTTGACAGTCCCTGAGTGGAGATATACCCCAAGGACACGTTTGGGCTGCTTGTAGCTCCATCTGGTGTTTTATGTAGTATGTGAATTGCTGTGCAGTGCAGTGCTGTTGTCCCCCATGGGAAGGGTGTGTGTTGTGTGATGGGTATGTGTATGTATGTTGAATGTTGGTGTCATTGCATTGTGTTGTGTTTGTTGTGGTGTGTGTTTCTTTTTGTGTTGTGCGACGTGGGCATGTATGACTTGTCCCCCTGATAAGACTATTGTCTCCATGTGGTATGTGTATTCTTTAGTTTTGTCATTGCAGACATGGAGTGTGTTGAGTTGTGCTAGATTGCTTTGTATTTGAGTGTGCATGTGTCCATTTAGGTGTGTGTCCTTTGCAGCTGGCTGGTGTAGGGTTATGTCCCATTGGGTGTCAGATGTGTATACTTTGTTGACTTGCCCTTCAGCCATTGTGTGAATGTAAATGACAATTGGTATTTGTATTGCTTTTCCTGTGCATGTTGTTTGTGGCCCTTTTCAATGTGATGTGTTCCAGTGCAACCTCCTTCCATTTACGGTCCTGATGCTCCCATCCCAGCTGTGCATGTATATTGTCGACGTGCGCTTTGTGTCTTTTGTCAATTTGTCTCTGTATGTATTGTGCATGGCATTGTGCTGCCCATGTGCTATGTATGTGTGTGATGTGTGTTTCAATTGCAGGGTTGTTTGATGGTGGTGTTGAGTGTGTGTCATGGCACATGGGTGCATATGTGTGTTGTATGTGTGGTCAGTCTCTAGCCAGTGTTGGGTGTGAGTGTGTGGAATGTAGCATGTTTCCACAGCGGCAGGAGGAAGGGGCAGGCCCAGGAGGCCCCTAATGACAGCATTGCGCTCCCACTTCACGGTTATCGCGTTTCCACAGCGGCAGGAGGAAGGGGCAGGCCCAGGAGGCCCCTAATCACAGCATCGCACTCCCGCTTCGCTCGTCATCATCAGGAAGAGGCAGGGCTAGGCCACCCCTCTGACATCTCCCTCACGAATGTGTCTCTGTGACGTGCAAACATGTGGCTGTCAGGAGCTAGTTGTTTTCAATAATCTCCCTGCTACTTGTTAAGGATATTCTATCCTTATTGTTATTTATATGTTCGTGTCCAGTTTGTAGAGGCTCGCAAAAGTTATTCTTTATCTTTGGTTGCTTGGGGTGGGACCAAGCACCTACAAACTGCCATCGCGCTCCCACTGCGCGGGAAAGTGTTGGATCCCGTCTGTGGTTGTTGGGGGTGGCCCAAGCCCCTACAAATTTGACATCGTGCTTTTTCCCGCCACATCCAAATCTGAGAAATCTCACTAACTTAATTTAAGATGGGGAAAAGGAAAGCCCGCGGCAATCCCACTGGGCAGGGAGGGGCGAAGAAAATACCCCGACATGCTGCTGAAAACTGTACATTGTCTCAAATTGATGATTTAATAGAAGAAGTTGAGAGCTTGTTAGCTACCAAACCTTCCAAGCTCCCTCAGAGAGAATCTGACGCTGCAACTAAAGACATAAAAACCTTTTTTACTCCTGTGAGTAATGAGTTACTGTCCGTGCTACCATGGGGGACCCAGCTAGAGCCTATTATATCAGACACCCTGGTTAATCTTCTAGAGAGCCCTCAACTGAGTATGGCCAATCAGCAGGTTAGTGTATCACCCCTTATAAATTGTTCTAATTGTTTCTTACCCCTTGCTTCTTTGGTAACCCCTACCATAGAGAAAGGTGCATCAAGGGAAACTGAGGAGCCACTAACACATTCAGTCACTGAGGAGGAACGCCCCGTAGAGGCTCAGCTAGTACAAATAAGAACTGAAATAGTGAGCTTAATAGAGTATCTCACTTCCTTTAGTCACATGATACATGAGAAGCTAGGTGGCATAACACCCATGATTGGGGATATAAGGAAATCTTCTCTTAACCCTGAGTTTAACTCTCTATCCATGCAAACCCAGCAAACTGAAGCATCATTTAATTGTAACTCACTAACTAAGTGGGTGAAGTGTAGTACCCTAGCTGTGACAAACGATTATAAAAACGTGAGATGGGAAATGATGGCAGATGATCCAAATTTCCAGGCATCAATATATAAAGTAGTGATATCGACACTTCTCCCCCTGAAGTACATTGACTCTGGCCCGGTTGACTTGATTAATTTGCATAATGTCTTGGTCAACCAGCTGAGGCCCTATTTCCAGGTAGCAAGGAGGCGGGTAGAAGCTAGGGACAGACCCCTGAGGTGGTTCTCTAGCTCCTGGCGACAGGCCAAATTACAGCTTTTGGGAGCACTGAAGGTAGGGAGTCGTCGAGAGACAGGAGCTATCAGGACTGCATATAAAACAGTAATGAAAAACGCTAAAAAGAGTGGGAAACTAAACACTGGAACGCTCTGGTAGATGTTCTTCATGAAAAGGACTCAAAACTGTTTTGGAAACTAGTGGCAGAAAAATGTCATTCCCAAAACGTGGAGACCTACCCAGTAATCCAGCCTGCGCTCTGGGTGTCACATTTCGTAAATTTGTATAGAGCGGATCAAATTAGTAGCATCACTGTTCCTTCATCTACCGTGGGGCCTTCCCATCTACCAACTTTGGGGTCAGTTATACCATCCAAATTTGATCTGGATCTTTTTTCGTTAAAAGAAACAACTCTGGCTCTCCAAACGCTACGTAAAGGGAAGGCCGCTGGGTTAGATGGTGTCCCAGGCGATTTGTATTTGTCCCGACCCAGAACTTGGTCTTTATACTTAAATACACTAAGCAACAAGATTCTGAGGAGTGGTGGGTTTCCCTCCACATGGCAAGGAGCAATCATAATCCCTGTTTTTAAAAAGGGCTCAAGGGAACTACCAACCAACTATACGCCAATAAGTCTAATCGATATTAGCCAAAAAGTTTTCTGCAAGCTAGTCTTGACCAGACTGCAGGCATGGATAGAGGACTCACAGATCCTTTCCGATCTTCAGGCAGGATTCAGGAAAGGAGTGAGCACAATAGATCAGGCGTTCAGGTTCAATCTCCTTTGTTGGAAATATCTGACACTCAACAAGAGCCACTTGTATGTGGCCTTTAGAGACCTAAAAGCTGCTTTCGACATGGTCCCAAGGGACTTATTGTGGAATGTTCTTGAGACCTATAAACTCGATAAAGAGATGCTGAGATTGATCAGGTGTCTCCACGAGGGTACTCATGCCCAGGTACGCTGGTCTCAAGGCGAAGACTTGAAAGAAGCCATACCTGTTGACAGGGGGGTCTGACAGGGGTGTGTCTTGGCCCCCACTCTGTTTAACCTCTTTATCAACGGTGTGGTTGATCAGCTGATGAACTGTAACCATGACACCCCAAAGTTAGCAGGAATTCCTGTCCCTAGCTTAATGTTCGCGGATGATACCTTATTGATCTCAAAAACCTCAATGGGCCTCCAAAATGAACTCAATGCTTTTTCAAATTTTTGCACCAAAAGGGGCCGTGAGATAAATCTCTCCAAGTCCAAGTTTATGGCCTTTAATCCGCACAAGTCTTTCAGGGGGAAAATGACTATAGCAGGACAATCGGTAGAGAGAGTCAGTCAATTTGACTATCTGGGGATCAGACTATCGGATTACCAATGGTGGTCAGCACAGATTGAGAAGAGTTTGTCTGTCCTCCGACAGAGGTCAATTGTGATAGGGAGGAAAATTGCTAATATCTCGGAAGGAGAAATCTCACCTGCCATTACATTATACAAGACAGCGGCAGTGGCTGCTTCAATTTATGGTGCTGAGCTATGGGGGCATTGCAACTCTAGAGGTTTGATGACGGTGGAAAACCGATTTCTGCGTAATTTTCTGCGATTACCAATGAGTACTCCGCTCATACCCATCAGATTTGATTTAGCTCTAAACAAAATCCACAATGAGATTGCCTTAAGACCTCTTATGCACTGGGTCTGTCTTTGGACATCCGAATACTTGTACACCTACCAAGTTGCAGTAGCTGAGCTTTTAGCGGACGGTGGTGTATTAACAATTCCTTGGCTTAAATACATTAGAGATATGTGTCAATTTATCAAAATGGAGGAGATGTGGAGAGATCCTTGTAATCTAACAAAGTAAGCAAAGGCATGAATAAGTCGGTGCTACTGGGAGACTATCTTGGTGCAAACTTGGATCAATAAGGTCCAAGGTAATAGGACGCTACAGTTTTTAGACCACAAATGTAGCCCCAAGTTTGAGGCCTATATGGACAACATAAATCCCCCCTATGTCAAAACCCTTTTTATTAAATTTAGGCTAGGGATACTGCCACTTAAGACATTCACTGTAAAATGGAGCAAGAAGGATTACAACTCGAGCTTTTGTCATTTTTGCCCTGAGCAATCAGAGACACTTGCACACTTTATGTTTTTTGTCCCAGATATTCGGCGTCCAGGAAGAAGTGGATTATCTCTCTATGTAGATTAATGGGTATAAGGAAACATAACATATCTTTACGAATTCTTACAAGTGACACAAGCGACAAGGTAGTTTTTGTAGTCGCAAGGTATCTACAAAGCGCATGGACCATGAGAACCAGAGAAAATTCTGCTGATTGATTGGCAGAGTCATAACCATTCTAGGCAAAAGAAGATCACTAAGTGCAATCAAGACAGGACGGCTTAGCTTTTTGAAAAAAAGAAACTTTGATGTCAGCCTTGTATTGCTGTTATAATTCTGTGATTTAATAATTTATTCTAGATTAAATTAATTTAGGCAGAAATAGATTATTATCTGGAATTAAGATAGATAGGCTTAGAGGATTTCAAAATTTGATATCCGTCCTGTATTGTTTTTACAATTGTGTGTTTTAACAACTTAACTCAGAAGAAATGTTAGCGCTCTTTAATGTATTATGTGGAACCCTTCCTTTTATCTATTTATAATTTTACTGCATGATTATGGTTTGCTGTTTATTGGATACTTTTATGGCTTTTAGCTGAAATAAAGTTATTTATTGATTGATATTGTGTGGAATGTATTTGTATATGTGCAGTAGTTGTGTTGTTGCTGCTGTGTGTGTGAATGTTGTGTGGCCTTCTGTGTTCCTGGGCCTGTGCTGTGTAGCTGTGTGTAAATGTGTAGTATTGCTGTGCGGTGTGTGTATGCTGGCTGAAGTGTGCATGTTGTGTATGTGTGGGTGTTTGTTTTGCAGTATATGAGTGTGTGTGTGTTGAATGTTATGTGTAGCTGCTGCCCATGGCATCTCCCCCTTGTGATGTGTTTCCTAGCTGTACAAGTTATTTTGTTATATCAATAATACAGGTAGGTGTTAGTACTTACGATTTGTGTCGTCCACATTGACGTTGAATCCGCTGTCTTTCAGCAAGCTGAAACAGCCGCATGACAGTTGGGAACAGCTCCATGGTGGCTCCAAACTTGTATGGTTGCCTGCAGGTGAGTGTCTCCCTTTTTACTGTCTGTTTGCACCTTCTGCTATGTGGTGGTTGGACTGCTGCAGTCACATTGCTGGTGTGCAACGCCTAATAGAACCAGTAGAATCATGGTCTCCACCTGCCTGTTTGTGCTTCCATGGGACAGCGGTGGCCTGGGCTGCCTGCGGGTGCTACGTCAGCAGCTGGTAGTCTTCTAATTGCTTGGCCGCCAAACTCATAGTACAGCGGTGTGCTCCGCCAGCCCATTGGTGGTCAGATGGCCAACATGGCGGCCTTCAGATCACCAAACTTGTAATCAGCCCCTTAGTTAATTATTGATCATTTGTGCATTTTTTAAGTTTCTATTTTAATTTTTTACTTTTATTTTCCATTGTCATTTTTTAAAATTTTATTTATGTATCCAAATGATTTCTTAATTCAATTGTTTATTTCTTTTTATTTTAATGTTTTATTTTAATTTTTAATTTTTGTTTTTTATTTTAATTTTACATTTAGTTTTTAAGTTTAGTTTTTATTTTAATTTGTAATTTTAATTTGTATTTTTAGTTTTTTAATTTCTTGTTTTTATTTTAATTTTTGTTATAGTTTTAGTTTTAATTCAGCTTGTTCATTTCTTATTTAAATTTTACTTACTTCTGCATTTTGCCTTGATCCATCCATCCACACCTATTCCTCAATCCATCTACCAAAGACGCACAGCTGCACTACAGCATTTGGTTTCTTTAGGTGTACAATAATTCCATTTCCTGCCGGACACCCTGGCTGTGGAGCACTGCAGACAAATCTACAACATTATTCATTTTTTTAATGATTATTTCATTTCCCCTGGACCACCTTGCCGACATAGGTTAATTTACAGGATTATTCCATTTGCCCATGCACCTCCCTCTGACTGCCCCAGGTGTCCTTTTTAAAAGATCTATATCTACATGTTGTGCTGCCTGATTTGAAATGTAATTTTCTTGGTGTGGTGGTATTGTTTCACTTTACGATGTTTGATTAAAGTGGTATTTATTACCTAAGTAACCAACCACACTAAGATTTATTTTTCTGTACTATTTCAACCTGAAACAATGCCAAGTTTTTCTTTCTTGGGTGCTTTTAGGTATACAAGAGAAGAGACCTCACATCACCCGCAGTATTACCAAAGAGAAGGGCTTAGAGTTACTTCTGTCCTCCAAACTCTTCCACTTCTCCATCTAAGTGCCACTGGTGGGAGGAGCACCTTCAAAAAATTGCTGAACGTGTAGCAGTGGTGAAGGTGAAGAGAGCCAAGAAACATCAGCTACAACTGGTCAAATCATGGTGGAAGGTGAGGAAGAAGAGGATGACATCCTCACGCAAAGCAGCCCTGTCCCCAGCAGTGCACCAGAATCACCCACCTTAGTGACCTCACTAGGCACAGGAAGACTCAGAGTAAGATGGAGACATTACGGCAAAGGGTGACAGCACCACTAATCACATTGAGTCTACCACCACCTACATCTCAAAAGTCACCTGCTTAAGTGGTGCCACAAAAGAAGAAAATCCACTCTACAATTACGTGTATTAATGCAACCGCCCAACAGCATGTTTGTACAATGGGAAGCTGGCAAAAATGTTAGTGCTGGACCGCCTCCCTTTTTCTGTTGTGGAAAGAGTGGGATTCTTAGATTTTGTGGCAACAATCTGACCCCCTGCAGACGAATCTGCATTTATTTCAGCCTTTCTTTTAAATTTCTGAAACAGTTGCGGATTAATCAGCATGGTAACAGAGTACTATTTAAAGCCCTGATACAGGAGGTGCCAACACACTGGAACTCAACCTATTATGATCTCTGCATTGGCTTAGTTTCAAGTGGTAGGACTTAAGTCCAGTGCAGAGGTAAAGGCAAAAGAGGTCGAGCAAGTGGCAGCACCAATGACACTCCAGAGGATGTTCCAGGAGTATCTGGATGACCCAAAAGAGGTGTAAATGGATCAAAACCCATTGGTGTATTGGTATGGGAAGATCTGCCAATGCCGGAGCTCAGCAGGCTGGCAATAAAGTATCTGGCTTGTCCTGTAGGCAGCGTGTCTGCTAAATGTGTGTTCAGTGCAACTGGTGCAGTTGTTACAGTGAGAAGGGCCAGCCTCTCACCTCAAAACGTGGAGAGATTAAACACGATCAACATGAACCAGCATTCAATACCATCTGATTATACTGTTCCTAAAAACACCACAGGAGGACAAAGATAATTGGCCAGAATCAAGTGTGTTTGCTGACCAACTTCTGGGTGATCCGCCTGAGTGAGGAGGAACTCTACATCCTGAACTTAGAATGTCAGTGCCACCATAGAACCTTTTAATTATTTTGTGTTGAACTTCTTTCTTTGGGATTGGGACAGAGTTCCTCCAGATCAGTAGATAGGAGATGGAGGACTTAAGGGCGGGACTACCTCAACAGCTAGAAGGAGAAGTTATCAACTTCAAAGAAAAAACATGATGATGACTAAGACTCTAAGGCTTAGTGCTCACTCAGCTTTGTAGACTGGAGAGAGGTGCATTGATTTGGGAAATGCAGCTGAGTATGTGTATGCTGCATTGCTTGCTCAAACTAGAAACTCCTCTTTATGTCCTTGCTCTGCCTTTGAGTCTTCTTGGTACCTCCTGACTCCTCATGAAGCATATGTTGCTTCCTTTTGTCCTACTTCTTTAGTCTATAATACAGTTACTATTTATTTCAATATGCAGACCTTAAACTAGTTCTCTCCTGCACAAACAAAACTTGGTGAAAGCTCAAGACTCCAGCTTACCTTCTGGACAGGTTCAGCCAGGTGCCCAAGAGTGACAGATAAGCCAAGAAGTATGGAGATACCCTTCCCAATATGGCAGTAAAATATCATTTTTGTTTTAACAATCATAATTTATGGAACTGGGTGGGTTGCCTCCAGTTCTCCATAATTTGCATTTTTCAAGCTTAGAAAACATAACATTTAGAAATATACTGTCTTGGGTCTCTCTGGGGCAGAAGCACTATTTGCAATGCATTTCACTCAATTGTGTCATCCTTATCCCTTAATCATTTCCTTCCACAACAGATTGATGATAGTGTCTTGCTCAGTGCCTTGATGACAATTGTCATGGTTTCTTTTGTGCAGTGTTTGTCTTTGTCACACCTTTCCCAAAATCCCCGTTCCCATCCAATCATCGAGCTCCCTAACTCTCCTCTCCTCTCTCGTTTGTGTGATTTATTGAGCTGTGACTTAGTTTTACACTATAAATGGATCAAACGCTTGCTGGGGTGAATGTGGTAAAAACAACACCAACACACTGCTTGACTCTAACATTTTTTGACTCTGAGCCAACTTCTTGTGACTCCATGATTTCATTTCCCAAGTTTAGTTTAGTTTTTAAATAGTAGCTCCCCTCCATTGATCAGAAGAAGTTGATATTGCTAGTTTTTATTCTCACATCAGGTCTTCTCTATTGTGTGTCAAATACTGTCTTTCTGGTAGTCTGGTCTCAGACTTCTTAAAGGTATGATATAATATGACCCACTAACTCTCTGTTTTCTTTCAGACTGTTTGACAGTGATGGATAACCCTTTGATAAATCCTGCAGTTGGAGTTTTCCTAGCTTGTAGTGGCACCTTCATTCTTCCCTGTTAGTGTGCTAGCCTGCTACTGTACAGTAAGTAGACTCCATCTCTTTATCTATTCAGGTAAAAGAAGAACAATGGATTGAAGTTAGGTTGTTTAGTTAGGATTTAACTCCCACTGAAGAAGATGTCTGTGTATATCTATGTTTTAGTAGGCAAAATAGACAATGGCAATCATCCCCTAGTGGTCAATATAGTTGCAGGGGCAATAGAGCAAGGATATAAGTAAATCACATACACTTTTTTAGCAGATTTAGAAAACAGGCTACACTAAAAGAAAACAGTGCAAATTAAAACACCAAAATGAACACTTGACGCATAGATAAAGTAAAATAAACAATCCCCTTTTTATTTTTAACAAATACAAAAACCTACCCCTTCCACCGACAACAGGCCCACCCCTCTCCCCAAATAAATAGCTCCCTCCGCGAAAAGTCCAACAAAAGTCAAAAGTGAAGTCCAGTCTAAACTCCACCCCTCCCACAAAAAGTCCCTCCCACCAAAACAAAAATGTAAAAAATGAATTAGAAGAGGACATCATCCATATGGATCTGGAGCTGGCCCAGGCTCTGCTCTATGCTCCCTAGCCAGCTCTCAATACAGTTGAGCCGCTATACAACATGAACCTGGAATATCCTGTACGAGGTCGAGGGTGTGGCAAAAGTGGTAGTCAGGAGTCCTGGCAGTTGGTGGCAGCACTGGCGATGCAGTGGCAGGGATGTTGGAGGCTGGCGCTGGTGTGGTGCTGAACTGGGTCCTGGATCCGAGGCAGCTATTTCACCCTCTTCCTCCTCCAGGACCACCAGCCACTGGTATTCAGCCAGGATATTCTTCACCCTCTGCCATCCCAGATTGACGGCTATCTACTGCCTGGTTGGGAGGTCGTTCAGCATGAGTAGCTATATTGAGAACTACAAAAATAAACAAGCATTTGCAATGCAATGGGTCTCGCGTTTGCTCTTGTTAGAGCTAATAGCGTTGTAAATTCCTATCTGGACTTTTCTTGCCACATAAACGATGTACTTAACCGGAAAAGGGGCAATTAACTGTGTAACAGGGTCAATATTATGCAAACGCTCGACTTCTGCCAAGCGAGATCGCGCTGTGAAAATAGAGAAAAAGTAGTCCACAAACCAAATGGAAAACAGCGAGCCTCGTATGTTTTCTGTACTTGGTCGATGTGCTTGAGGAGGGCTAACCACCAGAAAAGGCATTATGTATGTGTGCCTTCCACTAATGAAATCAAGCAGATTCTAACTGGAAAGCCCATGAACCAATGAAACACTGACGTGAAGTGGACAGGGCTCCGAGCCCTTTTTAATTCCTAAAGTGTCACACTAGCGAAACGCATGCGCAAGCGCATGTGACGCAGCCCCGACCCTAAAAAGACAAATTGCAAACAATGCTCGTAACAAACACTTCTTCAAAAGTAGGTGGTGGGTAGAACAGCGGTACTATATTGCTAGTTCCCTAGGGACATTGGAATTTGATGTGATTATGATTAGGGGAGTCACTGGGCCAATTTCATTTTTTTGCCCATAATTGCCTCATATAAAATGCACTGAGTGTCTGGTAGTAAAGAATTAAGGCAGAAAAACCCCAGATTAAAAAACAGTGATTTTATTTTTTTCTTTCAAAAGCTTTTCTAGTAACTAAATAGACACTTTTAGTGGAAAAATTAAAATGAATTGCCTCTCACTTATAAGTACGGCATTATATACTATGGAGTACAAGTTGTTGTGCTAAATTAGTAGAGGCATGCTACCCAGCACTTCAAGTACTTTGCTACTGTCTGCAGCTAGAACAGCTGTAGTTGACAATTATCTATCTTTAATTCAGTGGCTCTGCTCTTCCCCAAATGTCTTTCACTTAGTTTCTACTCTGACTCCAAAAAGGCTGCTGAATAAATAAGATACGTCACACATGTCATGTATAAGATGCAGACATTTTATTTATCCTATTTGCTGTAAGTAGATGGTGTAGAAAACAATGCACTGCACTACAGGGAAAGGAATGGGCTATATAGGTTGTATTTGGCATGTTCATCACAGAGTATACCTTACGCCAAACTTGAAATTGAACTGGACACTGACTAGTCCCACTTACTCCCTAGCCTCGCCCACAACCACACATTCTTTCTAACAAATTAATTCACTGGGCAGTTAGGGAAGGAAACTTGAATTACTCTACTGATTAGTAAGGCAGAGGAATTAGGTGGGAAGGTAGAGCTTTGGCTATAGAATAGAGAGGTGTCAACGATCATCGATTCATCATGTGCCTAAGCTTTGACTTATTCAGTCTCTTCGTAGATGAAAGTCTATAGGGAAAATCTGAACAGACGTAAAAAAAATCTGCTATAGGAAATCCTGAAATATATTTTGGAACCCCTTTGCATAGCCATAATAATGTGGCACATGTCAATAATGGATTTTTCAATTTGTTTGGTAGGCTGGGGGAGAAGAACATAGGAAACAATGAAGGAGCGAAGAAAAAAGAGATGACTGAATGTTTGAAGGGAAAACAACATACCTTGTGTGTTCATTTGCAATGCATTGAAACCTTTGTAAATGTTGTATTAACTGAAGAGAACACACATTGTAAAGCCAACACTGCAGGCACAAATTGAACCATTCTGCACTTCTTCAGTCATGGGAGGTGAAATGCCTTGGGCAAGGAAGGGGTTGATGAATGATGATGATGGGTGTGATACATATCTGCCTTGTTTAACAAATACAGTGAGTCAAGGGGTTAGAACATAAATTAAAATACCCTGCACTTTGAACCATTGCTTTGACAACAACAAAACATAACGTAAGTAAAGTAGCTGAGCGGTATGCTCCTCTACAGAAAAGCTCCCTTATTTATTCATCCAAACAATTATTGAATCATCCTTTCATTCTTCTCACCATATTATTCACCCATAACCACCATGATTTAAGCTTTAATTTCTCTCATCCAGTCTTTCACCAAAATTCACAATTCATTATTCATCCAGTATCCACTATCCACCCTTTCTTTCAATCATCCTTTCACCCATCCATTCATTTACCCAATAGTTACTCATGCATCCTTTCATCCACCCACAATGCCTTTCCTATCATTCATTTCACCCATCCTTTCTTTCAAAAGTCCTTTCTTTCCCGTTTCAAACAAGCCATAATTTTTAGCATACATTATGTGATATGCACATTTGCTGAGTTGCAGATAGAAGAGGCCATAAGTAATCCAACCACTTTTTGTAGCTGTAACATGGAGAGGTCATGATCATGACGATGCCCTTATAGCTAGTGAGTAATAGTAATTGTTAATAAGCAAGCAATGTGAATTACCACCACTTGTCCCTGCCACCGCTTCTCCCTCTGCTCCATCTGGTACTGCAACAGGACTTGAGCCAGCTCCTCTGGTGGTTGGTGTGGCTAGAAAAAAATACAGTTTTTAGATGTGGGGTACACCTCCTCTTAAATTTTAAAAGAGGAAAAAATGCAACTGTTATACATTGTTACACTTCAGTTACCACTACAGTGCCTTCTATCAAAAATATCACTGTGGGCGCTCTTGTTGGTTCACAATGTTAGAAAAGCCAGGAAGGCAAGACAAACAAAATTTTTGTGTGATGGAAGGGCACAGCTATAGCCCATGATGATGATAACTCGGAATCATTGAAGAGCAAAGAAGGGGGTGGAATATAAATGGTCAATGATAGAGAAAAAAAAAAGATAATTGAGGGATAGGGGAATTGACAAAAGAGACAGTATTAAAAAAGAAAAGAATGCAAAATGAAATAATAAAATGATAATATTAAATGATAGGACTTACTGGGATGAGCATAACCCGCAGCATTGGAGCTAGTGGTCGGTGCGTGCCCAGCTCCTGCTGGACCTGCCTCTGTGGTGCCCTCTTCTTGTGCTGATGAAAGAAATTAGGAAGAAAATAAAATAGATTAGTGGTACAGTTAATATCCACAAAATTATTATAACAGGCAAATACAGTAACATTGTACTTATCTAAATCAGAGCCCCTATGGTATTAGTGTGATCGACTATTGTTGAGTTGGCTATTCTCCTAAAATCCCTATCCCAAATTTCCTTAACAAAAACTACATTTGGAACTACTGCCTTGCAATTAATGATCTTTGATTCTATTCTCATTTCTCAATCCCTTGATGGACCAACTCAATCTCCAGTTTACAGATACATACTAGTACTACATATTGCTGTGAAATGTCTTGTGACTGTACAAGCTACATAAAGGAAGTCACAGAGAACACTAACTCACTGATATCACTTATACACTAGGGTGACAGGAGGACAGAGGAGCCTGCATTGCAATGGGATCTTAAAAAATCAGCCAAAGTAAGTGCCTACGAGTACGATGATGTAGCGCCAAGTACCTGCCTAGCTATAACTAGATTACATAATAAAACATATTCTTAATGTAAACTAAACATAACTCACCTCTGCGTGTGAGCAGCATGCGATTCAGAAAAAATTTAGCATTGTAGAACACAAACACAACAAATATTATAATTAATATTCACCAAGCCCTGGAATCTCAATACCTAGCAAGTTAAGCAGGTCCTGCTCGCAGTTGATGATATCTGCCCAGCCATGCGTCTGCTGCTGGCTGGTGCCCTGAACCTGGGTGGTGCATTTGACACACTGGCACACCTTATCTCAACGCAGCAAATGCTCTCACAGGGGGTAACTGCTACCAGGCCTGCTGCCAGCATGAAGGGGAGGTGGCACTGCACGTAAAAAGCCAGTGCTGCCACTTATTCCTCTCTAAAGATAGGCCAAGGCCCTACCCCTTGGTGGCACCCCCTTCACAAGGTAGGCAGCTGTTGCTGGCTGTGGAGCAGGGCACTGGCCCTGCCACTCCCCTCTTTGCCAGCACCACCCTGCTCTGTCATGGTGCTGGGTTGTGGGCTGAAGAAGAAAAGATATAGGAGGAAAAGAAAGGAAGAAATGAACAAAAATGAACAAAATACAAAAGTCACAAACGGCATGAAAAAAATTCAAAAACATAAAAATAGCCAGGCACATAAATACACCCTAATACAATAAATACAAATGAGAGGTAGACTAATTAGAAGGGTGACAGATTGAAAATATTAATGAGGGATTAAGAAAAACAGGCCCAGCACATAAACAGAGTGAAAAACACTTTTTGGTGCCATTCACATGTGATTTTGAATGCAAGATTGTACTTTGCATTTGACATAAAACACAACTCTAGTGGGTGCAACAGGGATCTCCAGCTGCCCCGTGGAACTCAGGTAGTGTGGCAAAGTTTTTTTTGCTGCTTCACAGAGTTCCGCATAGCGCAACTCCATGTACTTCACCCACCTTTACAATTAACATCCCTAAAACACACTCATACTTTAATAGTATTTATTATTAAATATGTTTAAAGCAAATTTAAAATACCAAACTAAGTTAAGGAAAAAAATCAAAGGGCAGAAATTTCATATTGATCATTAACACTTACTATAATAAATGTTTACAAATATTTATATATCAAGACAAAAAACCCAACATTGTTTTAACAAACGCTAAGCTAACACCAGAAAGAAATCAGATAAATGCACAATGAAAAAAAAAAGTAAAACATGAGGAAAATGACATTGCCCATTCAAAAACATTAATAAATCAGATAACATTTAAACAATTTCTCATCTGAAGTCCCCATTAGTGAAAGGGTGATTCAAAAATTACAATCTCAAAAACAATTGATCCAAAAAAAGCCCTAAAATGCTAAACATGAACCAGAGAAAAATGATACATCATGTATGAATCTTATAATCCAAACAATCATCCAAAACCCCCAAAATTGTAAAAAATAAAGAAACACACTAAAAAATTAACTAAATAATCAAGAAAAAAATACAATTTTAGTAAGGAGCATGACTAAGATTGAGCAATAGCCATATGTGCTCCACTGAAGCTCCCAACCTGACTGGGACTAAATACTTGCTTTTCAGGAAGGAGTGGTTACCGTACAGCCCAGGTTACCATTGGCACTGTGATTGCGCCTGTTCCTCGTGGGTGGCTCCAGGCCTGGGAGCGACAGCAGAATGACAATATAGGGACAGTGGGGTTAGCCAAGGCAGATGGATATGACATGCTGTGGCCTGGTGACAGAGGCTGCTGAGCCTAGTGATGGCCCAACCTGCAGTTTCTAGCACCTTGAATGGGCCCTTCATGGCAGTGGGACTTTGAGAAGCTCAAAGGTAGGAAAGAGATGCATTTGAGGGTCATAAGAGGCTGGCTTGCTCACTAAGAGTTGCATGTTGCACCTCTGAATGCAGGGATTCACATGGCTCTCTGTGCCAGGTGGGTATTTCCAAATTACTCCCTTGCCTGGTGGGGGGGTCTACTTGACCCCTTGCCCATTTGGAGGAACCTCTTGAATCTTTAAACTGTTTTGGAAATGTATAGGGCAGCTTTGGACTTGCCTTTTGTAGGCAAGGTGGCATAGTGTGGCCACTGGTAGCAGTGATCACCTGGGCCGGTAAAGAGTTGATGCTTAAGGACTCACTGAGTGGGGACAAGCTGTGGGCCTTTGGGGTACCTCCTACCCATGTTGAGCAAGAACTAAGTTGTGCCAATTGAAGTGATGACCAGCTCCGCCTCACATGATTTATAAGAACAGAGGTACCCTATAGACGGAGGCCCATTCCCATGTTTAGTAGATGGGAATGAGAGACTTGACAGCAAACCTCATGCCGCAGATCCATTTTTGGTTTGTGACCCTTCCTCCCTGGTCACATTAAATTAGTAGGGCTTTTGAGTGCCCACAGAAGCTGCATAAAACATTTTGGCAATTAAAGAGAAGTGAGAGCGAAGGGTCACTTTCTGATCTGATGGAGGTGCTTGATTGAAAAAAGGGCCCCGCTAGCCTTCTAAGAAGGAAACATTCTGAGATAGCCTTCTGGCCTATTTAGATAAATCTAGGCTAGAACCTGAACCAGTGGAAGTGCATGAACATAAGATCACCACACAAGATACAGTCACACAGGCTCCACCATGTCTTTAACAGAAGCCAATCTCTTAGAGAGTCTGTGCACCTTTCAAAAATGACAGATAGAAATTACTTGATGGGGGACATAGAGAAGAGCTTGGCTGAATTCAGCTTAGACCCCAACACCAAAATTCAGGAGCTTCAATTTGATGTTGATTCAGTGGGCCAGAGTCAGGTGGACAAGGAATCCAAAATGGACTCATTAGAAAATCTTCAAGTAAATGACTCACAGTAGAGTGGCCGTGGAGCAATAATTACAGAATACACTTGCCAAATTGAAGACCATGGGAACTGCTCTCTGTGGGAAAACTAACACTAAATGGCCTGGAAGGGGACTTGAGGACCGATGTGGTGGGCATGCCCTCCTTCTTATTATGGGACAGACAACGAGAAGTGCTGATAGACAGGGTTCATCAGAATGGCCCTAAAAGATCTTCACTGCCACAGAAACAAAGGGACATCCTAGCCAAGTTCCATCACTACAAGAAGAAAGAGACTGTACAGAAGATGGCATGCAATAAGAGTGAAATCTCTTTCCCTTGAACACATCGGTTCTATTTTTCGGGATGTCTCCCAAGCTACTCTCCAGCATTGGCTAAGCATCTGACGAATCACCAAAAACCTGAGGCGAGAGAACATTACATACAGATGGACCCATCAATTCAGCTTAAGTTTTGAGAGGGAGGGGTAGCAAGTGCATTTCAGGGACAAATTGCAAAATTCCCACATCTTGGATCTTTCTCCCTTTCTAGTGGAGTAGAAAGAAGTAGCACTAAAAGGGGTCTTTGCCCGTCCAGCCCAGAAAACAGCTACAAGCAAATTGAGCTGCCCAAGGTGCTGCGGCACCTACCGGTGTGTCTCAGGCAACCAAGAACTGCATTGAGTTGTTGGACTTTCCATGGATACACTGATAAGGGTAGAGTGGAACTCTTGGCTTCTCTGTGCTTATCTCTCTCTATGTCTTTCCCTTTTAATTTGTTCTTGGTTGAGAGCTGGGGGGCTGGGACAGGTGAGTTATTGGGGCATGAGGAGGATGACAGAATTCTGGAGCTGTTGAAAACATGTATGATGTTCTCAGTTGAGCAAGCGGAGGGGGCTGATTTACTCTCTGGCTTGAATAACCTGGTGCAGTAGTATTTTTGAATGAGGACAGAATCAACTAGTGAAGGAGGACCCCTTGTACGACATTCTGGGTGACTAGGGACCATATTTGGCTCTGTGTCACCTTTAGATTGGCAGGAATTATATCCTTCCTGGTTTGTTGTATGTGTTCAGTTTGGGAGTTTACATGGATAGTTGGGGGTGTGGCAACCCACATGTGTTTAGGAGATCACAAGAAAATTAATGTTACCTTTGGATTCACTCACATACAATGACTCATCTCATACTATGCAAATCAATGACAGAAATAACTGTTCTGAATGTTAAAGGTCTGAATAGTGCAATAAAAATCCTGATGTCCTGTGCCTGCAGGAGACTCACATGTTGGAAAAGATTAGGACAAGTTGAGGCACAGAGCCTATCCTATTGCATATTTTTTCCATGGCTTCTACTAAACAACCGGCAGTAGCCATCCTCATTTAACACAATTTTCCCTTGAGAATCTCAGAAATCAAAACAGATAAGGAAGGTTGCCACTTAATTCCAGTGGGCGCCTGGCACAACCATCAGATAGATTACATCTGCCTGAATGAGGGTGGGTGAGGTCCTACTGAGAAGCGTGTGGAAAGCCTCTAAAGAAGTGATCCGCAGTAGATATATTGCTCTAGCAGCTAATAATCAATGCCTTCCCAATCTAGAGGTACAAAAAACATGTGGGATCTGGATTGTGAATGGTCGTGCTTTCCCTCCTTACCAACTACCCACAAGGGTTCAGTTTTGCAACCACTACATCAATAAAACTGAATTATCCTTGCTCCATTTGAAGATACAAACATATGGCACTGGGGACAAAGTGAGCACACAATTGGTAAGAGTGGTTAGGAGTAAACAGGAGAAAGTATATGTAAAACAAATTAAAACTTTAGTTGAATAATCATTGATAGATGATCTTCAGAAGCTTAATGAACTAGGTATTTTTATTTAAAGCTGGATTCCAGAAAGAGCCACAAGCCACAGCAGTTGGATTATCTAAAAGACTATTCATCTACCCAGATGACCTAGACACAATAAGAGGGTTTACAGGCAGGTTGAGGATGTTGAGGCGGTTCAGGTTGTGATTAAAGCTTTGAAACTTAACAATGCTTCAGGTCCAGATGGATTCAAAGCCCTGTTCTACAAAACTGTAACATGAAAATTAGCTCCAAAACAGTCAGAATTTTTTAATTACTGTGTAATTAAAGGGGCCATAACACCAACGATGATTGAGGTCACTATTACAGTAATTACTAAACCTGGTAAAGATACTAGGCAGTGTGCCTCTTACCGCCCCATAGCGCTTCTTAATATTTCTGCTTTAAATTAATACCTCACAGAGGTAGAGTCCTCTCTGACACATCCATATAACAGTGGATTTGTACAGGAACAGCAAACCCATGACAACAACGGGGCCAGTATCCACCTAGCTCAAAAAGCCTCACTCAAGGATATACCAATAATCCTAATCTATTAATGCATGGAAGGTTTTCAACTAGGTGGATTGGCCTTTTCTCCATCTGATCCTTCAGCAAATGCAATTTGGACTACATTTTTAATATGGTTTTTCCAAACTACCTCATCCACATGCAAGAGTTGGTTTAAATGGTCTCAAATCTGATACTTTGGTGTGCTGTGGGTGGGAAACGCTCTCAACGCCAACTCCTAAACAACGAAGTCCTGGTTAATGAAAGCGGAACAACGCTTTCGTTAATCACAACTTTGTTGTTTTGTGCCTTAACCACGCATGTGCTGAACAACACACATGCGTGGTTAAGGCACAAACAAGGGAGTCTGCTGAGGAGGATGACGCAATGAGGCAACGACTCAGGTAAGTGGGGCGGGGTGGGGGGTTGGGGTTTTAGTTTTTGGGGTGGGGGTCGGGGTATTTTCTGGTTTGGGGCCGGGGGCGTGGGGTCGGGGTTTAAGGTTTAGGGTCGGGGTATTTTCTGGTTTGGGGGGTGGGGGGTCTGGGGTTTAAGGTTTAGGGTCGGAGTGTGGGGTCGGGGTATTTTCTGGTTTGTGGGGCGTTGTGGGGGCTTGGGGTTTAAGGTTTAGGGCGGGGTGGGGGGGTCGGGGTATTTTCAGGTTTGCGGTGGGGGGTCTGGGTTTAAGGTTTACGGCCGGGGTGGGAGGTCGGTGTAATTTCTGGTTTGGGGGTGGGGGGTCGGGGTTTTAGGTTTAGGGCCGGGGGTGGTGGGACGGGGTATTTTCTGGTTTGGGAGCGGGGTTGGGGGGTCGGGGTTTAGGGCCAGGGGTGGGGGGTCGGGGTATTTTCTGGTTTGGGTGGCGGGGTGGGGGTTCTGGGTTGAAGGTATAGGGCCGGGGGTGGGAGGTCAGTGTATTTTCTGGTTTGGGGGGTGGGGGGTCAGGGTTTTAGGTTTAGGGCAGAGCGTGGGGGTTGGGGTATTTTCTGGTTTGGTGCGGGGTGGGGAGTCGGGTATTTTCTGGTTTGGGGGTGGGGGGTCGGGGTTTAAGGTTTAGGGCTGGGGTGGGCGGTCGGGGTTTTTTCTGGTTTGGGGGCAGGGTGGAGGGTCTGGGTTTAAGGTTTAGAGCCGGGGGTGGGGGGTCAAGGTATTTTCTGGTTTGGGGGTGGGGGGTCGGGTTTAAGGTTTAGGGCCGGGGTTGAGGGTCGGGGTATTTTCTGGTTTGGGGGCGGGGTGACTGGTTGGGGTTTTAGGTTTAGGGCCAGGGGTGGGGGGGTTGGGGTATTTTCTGGTTTGGGGGCGGGGTGGGGGGTTGTGGTTTTAGGTTTTAGGGGTGGGTTGGGGGTCGGGTAATTTTAGGGGTGGGGTGGGGAGTTGGGGGAGTTTAGGTTTAGGGGCAGGGTGGGGGGCTCGGAGTAGTTTTAGGGGTGGGGGTTGGGGTACTTTAGGTTTCAGGGGTTGGGTTGTTTTAGGTTTTGGGGGTAGGGTGGGGGTCAGTTTTAGGGGTGGGTGGGGGGTTGGGGTTTTAGGTTTTAGGGGTGGGTTGGGGGCGGGTAATTTTAGGGGCGGGGTGGGGGTTGGGGGAGTTTAGGTTTAGGGGCAGGGTTGGGGGCTCGAAGTAGTTTTAGTGGTGGGGGTACTTTAGGTTTCAGGGATGGGGTGGGGGTTGGGGTTGTTTTAGGTTTTGGGGGTAGGGTGGGGATCAGTTGTAGGGGTGGGGCGGGGTGGGGGTAGTTTTAGGGGCAAGGGTGGGGGTGGTTTTAGGGGGGGTCGCAGTGATTTTTAGGGGTGGGGGGCCAGGAGGCACGCATGCAGGAACAATGGATTCCTAACACTAATGCCTTTACCAGGAATGCCTTTACAATGAAAAATCGTTGTTAAGGCATTCGTGTTAAAGGTATTAGTGGTAACAACAACGTCGTTGTTCCGACCTCGTTGTTCAGGCATTCGTTGTTCCTGCAGGCGTCGTTCCGACATACATCCGCTGTGGGTTACTGGACAGTGATGTTCCCTTGCACCATTTCTGTTTGCCCTTTTTATTGAACCCTTTTACTGTCAAATCTGACAATGGGAGCCTTCTTAAGCATTAAATTCGACTCTCCTGAATACAAAATCAGCCTATACCCTATTCGAGGAGGACATATTCCTTACATTGCGGTCCCAAAGGCCATTATTTCTCATAGTTATTGATGAACGTAAAGCTTTTAAATCAGTCCCATATTATAAATAATATTGTAACTAATAATTATGAGAAGGCAGATGCTTTGAACCTGACCCTTTCAAAAGCCAAAGCTAAAGGTCTTAAGCAGATTTCATTTTGGTGGCCAAGAAAAATACTAAACATTTAGGGGCAAATATTAGAAGATCTTTTAAAGATCACTTGGATCCTAATTGCCTCTCTCTAGTACAACCCATCATGGGACCTGGAGGTTTGGGTGAAATGGATGTTTTCCTGGATAGGAGGGATGAACACTAGTGCAATATAATACCCCTTAGGCTTATATATCTAATTCAGGCCCCCCTAGCTTTGGTAAATAGTTTATATAGAAGAACATTCAACATTTTCTGTCTAGCTTTGTCCAGAAGGGTGACCGTGATTTCCTCAGAAGTCCCACATCCTGGCTCCAGACAAGGCTGGCTTGGCCTCCCCAGTGTTCCTCATTGCTACCGTATGGCCCAATTGAGAATAGCTGAACAGTGTGCGAAGGTGGAACCCAAAAGGAACTGAATTTAATTGGGCTGAGCAATAGTAAGTAGGCCCTTTTGGGGCTTGATTTGAATTTAATTGAATTACAGACTGCCTATGCATACTTGAGTAGGCTAGTTTGTACCACTCTGTGGTATTGGGACAGAGTTGTGGAAGCCAATGGCCTTATGACATACCCCTTACCCTGCACTCCTTTCCAATTTAATGATGAAATCTCCCCACATTGGAGGGTCAGGAGTTTCAGCATGGGAGAAGTGATGGATCTAGAATGATATCTGACATGTACTATGCTAACTTTCCTAAACTTTTGAGCAGTTTAAAGCTGTATTTTGTCTTACTGTGGTGGCTGCATTATGCACAAACTATGCACTGGATCATCCACTCACTCATCTAGTGGCCATCCATTAGAGAAAGGATAACTTTTGAGACATAGGTATCGGAGCAGTATTTCAAATATATATCAGATATACATTGTGCATGTTTCACTGCAGCTTTGGAGACACATTAAGAAATGGGAACAGACAGTGGGTAAGCAGATCTCACATAAATACTGAGAGAGACCTAGTCATAATATACACTGCTCTTTCTCATTCATAGCAGCCATTGTATTTTCCCTAATGAAACCCTCAGTGTTGGAGGGGGTGTGATGCCATGGGTGATTCACAGCACATATGGTGGCAATGTCCAGGGATCTGTCATTTCTGAGAGGTGGTATCTTCTATGTGCACAGAGATTTTGGGGTATAAGATGTTTCCCGAGGTGATGCTCTTTGGCCTGAGGTGCACATAGGCAATGGTTAAACAAGAGTGGCACATGGTTTTTGCATTTCCTAAAAGTGGCAAAATTGATGAATACATTTAATTGAAAGAAGAAGGTGTTGGTACCACAGAATCTATTTTATTTTATAACTCTAAAGGTTAATTAGCAACATGAAAGGAACACATTTATATTTTCAGGCCAAATGGAAATCAGTATTCAAAGTAATGTTCCCACCATGTTGGAGAGCCCTGAGGCTTTTCCACTGATCATGTTGTTATGATTGTCATCATTCCCGACCTCGTCCAAGCCTCCATAAAAACTTAACAGTACTGGGTCATTAGATTGTTATATTGTTAGCGAGTCCTAGAATATTTTTTAATAAAGGCAGGTCCCTTCCTTATTGAGGGAGTGTGGCAAGGGTTTGCTGTTAGTGAAATTAAGGGGGCATATTTAGTATCCCCTACCGCCACCTTAGCACTGTCATAGCATCATCTTTTTGATGCTAAGACGGCACTAAAGTGGCTTTTTCCCCCACGCCATATTTACAAAGTGATGCAATGCATGCATTGCCCCCACATTGTTAACCCTTGCACCACATTATGCATCCTCCAGGCATAATGTATGCAAAGATGGCATCCCAGCAAGACCCACAAAAATGGTGCAGTGAAATGTAACAGAATTCACAGTGCCATTTTTGGCATCATTTTTGATGCCTGCTCAGAGCAGGTGTAAAAATGATGCTCCCATAGAATCCTCTGGTACTCCTTGCACTTTGCTGCAATAGAGTCAAACGTTTGGATGCTAGTGTAGCAAAGCGCCACAATAACATAAAAAATTCTGATGCTATTGTGCTAACGACCACCATGGTGTACCATATAATAAATATGGCACAACCATGGTGTCGTTAGGTGCCGGTCGGGGTGTGCAGAAAAAGTAGCACATCAGCTGTGACGCACCACTTTTTCTTAAATATGGGTCTAAGTGTGGATCATGTGTTATTCTGCTTTTGAGTTGATCCCTACTGTGGTTGACCTTTATAATTTTAATTGCATGCTTATAATCTCCTTGACATGGGATGGCCGATGGGGGTCTGATTCACAAAAGTAAACTTACACCTTAATACGTGTCATTTCCACACTCTTTGGCAGAGACTCTGCACATAAAAAGATAGTATTTTCCTATTAAAATGTGACAAAATATATATATGATGCCCAGAATAGAGTGATGAATATGTCTAGAGATTAATTACTCTTTAAAACTGCAGTCAGAAAGGAAAATCTACAAGAACATAGACAACCACCTAGATTGTTCTTTGAATTCAATCAACAACATACAGAACTCAAAATTATTATACAAAAGAATTGCCATGTTTTACGACATAATCTCCATATTAAAGAAGACATTGGGATTCATCCTCAGATTACATATCGTAAAACACCGTCGTTGGGAGATCATCTAACGAGAAGTTTGTTCTGTTCTAAGGATAATCAGTCATGGCTTTCCAAGAAGAGTTTCTTGGAAATTTGAATATAATACGCACAATTATAAAACATTTGATGGCAAGATTTGTGAGATAGCTGATCGCATATCCTGTGAGACTGAGGGGCATATTTATACTCTGTTTGCGCCGAATGTGCGCCAATAATTTTGACGCACATTCGGCACAAACCTTGCCCCATATTTAAACTTTGACGCCCGACCCCATGGACGTCAGAATTCCACTGTGTGCGTCATTTTTTGGAAGCGGGAAACTGCCTTGTTTAATGAAATTCAAGGTAGGCGTTCCCTTCCAAAAAATGACTTTAAGGCCTGTGCACCTTATTCATACCCCAGCGTCATTTTGACACACAGGAGGGGGCGGGCCTTAAAAAACGGCGCACAGCCTGATGTGCGCTGTTTTTTAATGCCTGGGTCAGGGCCGACGTTAAGGGATCTGTGGGCTCAGAAGGAGTCCAGAGGTGCCCTCCCCTGCCCCCAGGGACACCCCCTGCCACCCTCGCTCACCCCTGGAGGACACCCATGGATGGGGGGACCCATCCAAGGTAAGTAAAGGTAAGTTCAGGTAAGTATTTTTTAAAGTTTTTTTTAAGTGGCATAGGGGGGCCTAATTTGGGCCCCCCTACATGCCACTATGCCAATGACCATGCCCAGGGGACACAAGTCCCCTGGGCATGGCCATTGGGCAAGGGGGCATGACTCCTGTCTTTGCTAAGACAGAAGTCATGTCAATGGGGGTTGTGCGTCAAAACAAATGGCGCAAGTCCGGTTTGAGGCCTGATTTTTGCCTCAGACCTGACGTGCACCATTTTTTGACACACAACCCCCATTGTCCCCTACGACGGCGCTGCCTGGTGTGCGTCATTTTTGTTTACCCAGACCAGTCCGCAGCGCCGGCTAACGTAATTCCTTAAATAAGGCACCTGCATGGTGCGTTGGAATGGCGTTAGCCGGCGGTAAAATTCCAACTCGCCATGCAGGCGCCTTATTTAAGGAATGACGTTAGCCGGCGCTGCAGACTGGTCTGACAAAAAAAAAATGGCGTTGGCGCAGTTGTGCATCAAAAAGTATAAATATGGCCCTGAATATGTTTGTTGAATGTGGCCATTATATCCTTTGGAACTTGCAATACTGCAGACGGGTTTTCCGTCACATTTGTGCTGGAGTAATCCCCTCCGCCAATGTTGTAATCAGGCCCTAAGCCTAAAAACCTTTTTCTGCCAGTAGCCTCTTAGTAAATAAGTGACAAATATCTTATCTGAACAGGGCAGTAGCACCAAGAAATCTGTGACTGCACACGCCACAACCAGCCCACAATGAAAAAGAAGTGAAAACCGATGAAACCTGAAAAAAATATTGAAGAAAAATAAAAAAAGATTTTGATCCCATAAATATCAATGGTACAAATATGTCCTTAATTTACCAATGTTTATAAAATTTGAAAAATGTTACATTGTTTAAAATGTTCTCTGTTTAAAGAAATGAAGAAAGATGTTTGGGTACACATACATATTAAAATACTAATAAAAGCACCAAGCCACATTTTTCAGTGTTTTAATACTGTATACTACTGGGCTTAGAAAATATACTAATATAAAGAACAGCATGTTTGTTGAACCATTTTAAAAAATATGTATAACTACAAACAAAAATTTGTACACGCTACAACTATATCCTATAAGTACAATTGAAATTATTCAGAAGTAAAAAGAAAATCTTCTAAATGATTCTATTAAAAAAACATGTAATCATTGATAAATAATACACAGTTAAAATGTTATATATTTAAAACAGAGACTCAAAAATGTATAATGATTACCTTAAAATCCAGTCAACCAATTTATCCTATAAATTCAGGCCAAGGCTCTAGGCAGTGAAAGCTGCCATTTAAGTCCTTGTTTGTGCACCAGTGTAGATAAACAACTACTAAAAAAAGACGACTTACCTCAGTCTTCCCGGTGGGGTCCTCCTCACCAGCGGCTGCCTCCCTCCTCTGCCGCAGTGCACGCTGAAGCCCAGTTATGCCTCGGGCAGTCCAACTGGGCAGCAGCGTGCACCGGGTAAGCTCTGCTCCGCTTGCGGGGATAACATAGTTTTTTGGACAACTCCACGCTCCAAGCGGAGCACGGAGTTCCAAAAACTCTGCTAGCTCTGCCAGCGGAGCAGAGCACCCCGCACACCCCTACCCTCAATTAAAGTTTACTCTTCTGGGACTGACCAAGATACAGATCATGCTCAACTCTGAGATGCGTCTGGCTACCTAGCTCCATCTTGAACTGCTAACTGAAGATTGAACTATTGAGGGCAGGAAGGGCAGCTTACCCAGTGTGCAAAACAATGATCTCAAAGGCCTCAAGATGCATAACCAGAATGGTAGTGGCAGCAGACACATTCACAATGCACAGACCACAGGATAACTCCAGTCAAATTTACAATAAATTCCTGGGTCTGCCTTCATCACAGTCAACTAGGCCTCAAAATGACCAAAGGCATGCCTTGTATTTCCACTGTTTTGCCTGCATTGGTGGCAAGATGGCATTTCAAGCCATCCTCCCAAGTGCGAATGATCTGCACATTTCAGCAGCTGCTTGACTGAAGTGGAATTGGCATGCTTCACAAATGTCATGACAATACAACCAATACCATGATTACTTGCCAAAATAGGATTAAAAGGTTTATGCTTAATGTGACAGTACATTTTCGGAGATAGATGTCACAAAACAACCAGTAACATTGTATGTTTCACATTAACAGGTTAGGCTGCCACTGGGCACACAGAGGCCACAGAAGGGACTGCCAATCCCCTTGGATGAAACCTCAGTGAAGAAGACACTCCTGGACATCTAAACATGGAGGACGGTTCCGGCCAATCTGAGCAACCTGGTTAGATACCAACAGTGAATCTCATTGTGGCCACATCAACACATTCCCACCGAGTTGCCTCAACATCACAGACAACCTTTCACCCCCCAATCTGTGTACCAAGCACAGTGCCAACCATCATGTGCCCCCCAGTTCTGGATCCTGAGTTGCAGCACCACACTTCAGACAATGAGGGTCCAAGAGCCAGTGGGAGAGAGCACCCTGTGGCAAGGGCACAGGGCAGTGGGCATAGGGTGCATGAGAGGGATGTCTTGGGACATCGAGGTGAGGCCATTGGGGCTGCTCCTGAACAGGAAACTGACACTTCTTGGGTGGGTTTAGCAGGAGTCCTAAGGTGTGATGGTTGAGGTCTTGACCAAACTCCAGGAAATCAAGCAGCTACAGAGGGACATGCATAGGGACATGCGCAAACAGATGGAGGCCCATATTACTAACATTGACTCCCTAACAGTGGTAGTGAGGGACATTCATTCAGTCCTGAGCAGGGCTTCTCAAAACCAATATTCCCCTTCCTTTGGCATATCAACACCAGGATCATCTACATTAATGCCAGCCACTCAAGGGGAGGCCCTGCCAGTGGAAGAACCCACCCCAGATACCCCTGCCTCTGGATCAGCAGATCCCCCACCACACAAGCAAGGACATCCATCAAAGAATCAAGGAGGTGCGGATGGCAAGACACCCACCTCTCTGGTCAAGTGACCTCTTCCTAAAGGACCTCTTTTGTGTGCCACACATTCTCTGCTTTGACTGATCCTGGCCTACCCACCAATTCAAATAGGAGGATACTCTGAACTTTGGACTCACAATGGTGAAGCATCTACTCCAATGATTTCATTCACGATGACTGACACCTTCACTTTATTTTTTCTTCTTTCCTGTCCAAATTGTATTTACTATATCAGCATTGTAATATATTCACCCATCACAAACTCATTGTCTGCTTACTTAATTTCAACATTTTGCTATGTAGAGGATGTAAGACCATGTGCTAAATGTACACGTGTCTGGTCACACCAAACATTTTATTTCAGCGTACAGAACATAGACTGTCCATATGTCAGGACTTTTTTGACACAATAATCTGTGACACATACTGAGTCAAAATACATATCGCAAGGAACATCCCCCAGACCACAGAAGGAAGGGATTTGTCAGACAGTCTCCTGTAGAATAGGCAAACATTAAAGTGGATGATGTCTGCAGTTTGAGCCTTATCACATACCACACCTAAGTAAACCAACATCACATAATCCAAGAGAAAGACAGATGGCAGTACACAGTCCCTGATCACAGGCCTATCATAATCCAATGATCATGCATCTGGTGGTATGACACAAACAAATGTCAGTGTTGTGGCACTGGCACTGTGGGATGCAGTGATGAAACACATCTACAGCTACATACAGGTCATACAAGAATAGTGTTTAGCCAATGTTAAGGGTGAATGACTTGGTTGCAATCAATGACTCCATATTTCATGCCCACATAATGACACACATGATGCAATTGGCCCAAAACAGCACACAAAACAAGTCCAATGGGCACTTTTGACCTTCCACCCATACACTGTGCAAGCTGCATTGGCACAGGTCTCATAGACCCCAAATCTGTGACCTATGTTACCCGGAACAATACATCCCCACTTTGTATGTCAGAACAGCATCAGATACCTGCCATTGTACAACTCTGAAATGCCCACATGAGCATGTCATGGTGAAGGTACCTATACAAAGACAAAACAAGGAGTATAAGCTTGAAAACATACCTATTACACAAATTGCATAGCAAGCAACTGAAAAAGTAATTACACTGCAAGGAAACTGACACAAACAAAGCAATGTCATCAAGGTGGGGATATGTCAAAGGGTAACTCTTCAAGTAGTCTTTAGCTGAATATTTCATGGTATCAGCTCCCGAGTTGTTGTTAAAACACTCAACTCCACACATTCTTACAACTACAGTTCATTGTACAGTCAGAGTCATCACATGACATGACATATTTAACCCCATGAAAAGTAGTTGTTGATGAGATCTTCCCAGAAGTCAGCTCCTTCCTCCTCACCATTGTCATCCTCACTTGGCATTTCAGGAGTCTCACCCAGTGGCACTGCACGCTCCCCCTCCACTGGGATGTATCAGGTATTCCTCGTAGGGCAATGTTGTGAAGCATGCAGCATGCCACAGTGATCTGGCACACTTTTCCAGGTGAGTAGAGAAGAGCTGCACCAGTTCTGTCCAGACACCTAAATCTGGCCTTCAGAACCTCAAAAGCCTGCCCCACTGCCTAAGTGTTCTTCCATGTTTCTCATTGAAACGTACTTCCCTTGATGTAGTTGGATTCCTTAGAGGACGATTTGGACATACGGAGTATCGTGTTAATGTGTGCAACAATGAGTCAATCACTTAATGATTGTAGCACCTGACATTTCACACACACAAACAGAAAAGATGTGACTTACCTGCCAGACAGACCCTCTCTGGGTACAATTGTGACATCAGCTGTTGTATGGTGCTGTTCTGCATTAAGAAGGAATCATGGGCTGAACCCGGATAATTGGCACACACATGCAAAATGGAAAGACCCGCCAATCAGACAGCTTGCCCATTGATGAAAATGAAGTTCTTTCTGTTGCAATAAACGTGTTCATTGTACTGAGATGGGACCAAGCCAACATGTGTGCAATCAATGGCCTCCACCACATGTGGGATGAGTGCAAAACCTTAAAAGTACACATAGGCTAAATCCTCACATCAGGAAAAACGGATATAGCTGTCAAGGTGTTGCAACATTGCTGAGAGGACACCCTTCAATACCAGGCTGATCATAGATTGGGACACACCAGCAGACAGGGCCACTGTATGTTGGAAGGACCCTGTGGCTAGGAAGTGCAATACTGCCAGGACTTCTACAGTGGGTGGTATGCTTATTGGAGAACTAACAGCTGGCATCAAATCTGGCTCCAACTGATGACATAAGTCCACTATTGTTTGCCTGCCCAGGCGATAATACATTATTATGTGCCTTTGCTCTATAGTCTGAAGGTCTCACAGTGGACAGTAGACAGGAGGTGTTGCATCGCTCATCTCCCTGGATACCTATGTATGACAAGACGATTTCTAACATTAGTCATTGCGTCCAAAGCAACATACATGATGCATGTCTATGATATCACGTGACAAAGCATTTCTGACTGTATAGATGTGGTACCCAGTACACATCACAGCTGCATATAACACAAGGGTCACATGTGACCCCCATACGTTTTAACACATGTCCACAACATGGATATGGACATGACTCAAACGTGTGCAACACAATTGTCCCTCAAAATGTGACTGTAGATCCTGAATCCCAAAATGAGTGTCAGCGGTGATGGACTGTGCCCCACTGATAAATGCCATCTGTGCATTGCAACACTCTACAATGGAGGTTGAGTAGTAGGACCTGCATGACAAGACAGGATAAGGATGTTTGTGAGGTCCAAAAACATTATTTGCAGGTGCAACACAGTTTCTAAAGCCCAATATAACATTTCATGCTGCCAAAATGGCGGCTTCCTGATATACTTCACTGGACACTAGGAACCCCCGTGACCGCCGCTGGAAGTCGTCATGGCTGGAGGCAGTTGCAAACACAGCAGAAACAGCCATAGGCTAACGTTGTTGCCAGTGGTGCTCTCAGACCACTGGATGTGTCAGCTGGTGGTGATGACTGTGAACGTGGTGGACGTGATGAAGCCACTAGGAGTAAATACAACTAACCAACGCAGGAGCTGCCATCAAGATGATCTCAACAAACAGAAAGAATGATTATTATTATATCTTCAGCTCCCGGGGTTGAAACAGATTGAAAGCCTTCAACTCAGGATGGTGGTGCTTTAAGTGCTAATAGCGAGCAATTAGAATGTAAACCACTCCAAATCTACTGCTAATAGTTAATGCAGGAGGCCACGGACGTATAGTTTTGGTTAAGCCGGCCACAGTGGCAACACAGGAGTGAACTCCGTTTAAAGTTCGTCCTGCCCAAGTAAATCAAAGTTCTTTAAAATCAGCTCCAGGTGAACCTCATCAGGGAACTCATACAGAAGTGTTGTGCCTTTGTACTTTTCCAAGCCAAAAAACATTGGGGGTTATTAATACTTTGGAGGAGGTGTTAATCCATCCCAAATGTGACGGATATACCACCAGCCGTATTACGAGTTCCATAGGATATAATGGACTCGTAATACGGCTAGTGGTATATCCGCCACTTTACCGTCACTTTTAGGACGGATTAACACTTCCTCCAAAGTTGTAATAACCCCCATTGTGTAAGTTGACTGTTCCAAAAGTGGCAACTTCAGCCCCCTAGATGTGAAGGTTCTCTTTCCACATTATTGCTTCAACCACACTACATCTCGCAGGGGAGTCATGATCTTCTTATTAAAGGTAACATTTTGAGATTACTAAAAGAAATTCCAGATCTTAAAAGACGGACTTCTGCTGCCTTAACCACAGTAGAGCTTTTACCGGCGACGGGCAGTAACCAATTAGAAGCCACTTTAACAAATTGGGAACCAGCAGAAATAGTGGACCTAATTCATTCTGTCACCTTACTTTTTGTGGATTGAGGGAAAGCTATGAGCAGACCTGAGCCATTCAGATATCCACTCCCACTTTCAAGTCACATTTCATCGCTATCATTAGTCAAGCAGACCAAATCAGTCTTAAGGGGTGCACAAAGCACCTCCTATTTCCAGTCAGGAAATCAAAGTTCTAGCGAAGTGCACAAACTCCCTGCTGACTCTCGATGTGACTGGCTTCCTCAGGCATTGAACGCCCCACATGTTGCATGAGCATCTTCTCCAACCAAGGCTTGTCCTGTCGCGTAGGCACTCATTAGCTAATGAGACTACTGGATTTGGGCTGCAGAATCACTTGCATTTTGTGGAACTGAGTCTGAACCCACTACAGGTGACACCTGTTGGCCTAATCCGGCTTTTGCTCCAGCAACTAGCAGTGCCTCATCTCCACCCAAGAGTAGGGATGATTGGGCAACTGAGCACATGGCACAATTGACTCCTCAGGGAAATCGTTGTCACTCAGATCTCATCCGTTTCTTTCAGTTACATTAGTCTCACGTATACAAGGACAATCAGAGGCAGAATAGAGTTAAAAAAGGTTTTATTGAAATAACTGCATCTTAGATAATAAAGCGTGCACTGCAATAACTAGGACGATGAAGCATGACAAGATTAAAATTGTGACAAGGAGAGTGAAACATAAAAATAACGCTATCATATTTTCACTAGGATCGTTAAAAATAGCTCCTACCTAGGCTATGTTAGAGCACAGGATGTTAAGCTCTAAATCTACCCTTCAGGTTCCCCTGGGAAGACATCATCCCTCAGGCCTCAGCAAGAGGCCTGTAGTCTACATAAGCAGCTGCATACAGTCATGGTCAACTGGCTGGAATCTCCCTCTAACCTACATGGGTCAAAGTAGTTGTTTTATAATAAAGCAGCAGATGTTCCAAGAAAGGATCCCCACGTAGGAGCGTGTATGTTTCTATGAACACTAGAGACAAGGCGTTACCACGTTTGCCAGCAACCTATCTTACTGCAGCCTTGAGAAAAGCACAGAGTGAAAGAAATGTCTTGTTTAAGAACGCAGTTCTGGCCTAGGCAAAGAACAGCTAGATAGAGAAAATAAAACAAGACCACAAATGTGGCTATTGTTAAAATAATAAAACAAAGCTGAATAAAATATGTTGAGGTTAAAGTGCACAGAAGCAGGCCTAATTTGCTAAAATACCGTGTATGAAGTTATCACTAAAAATGGCTGCACAACAGTCCTAAACAGACATTTATAAGGCTCTTATATTGGAATATTGGAGGTGCAAAATTACTACTGTAAAATGGTTTCCGACCCAAAGCCTGGAACCGCATGGACATAATTGCGCTCCAGGAAACTTGGTGACAAGAGGATCTTCCCCTGGTGGGCTTCATGTGCTACAAAGCAAAGGCAGTCAAACACAAGCAATTAGGCAGACTTAGTGGGGGACGAGCAGTCACTTTTCATTAGATCTAAAGATAGCCACAGAGAAGCTACCACAAGAAAACTCGGACTTCCAAGTAGTAAAATTTAGTAATTGGGCCTCAAATGATAGACCACCATTGCTGCTGGGTAGTTCATACATTTATCCTACTTCTCTTCACAAGATGGGGGTGATAAAAGGTCACTGGCAATCATTTCAAAATACCGTCAACTCCACCCAGACTGGAATATCCTTTTGACTGGTGACTTTAACTCAAGTCCAAACAAGGTGCAAGAGAATGATGAGCTACTAAGGGCTGTATTTATAACTGAAACAAGACAATACAATCAATCAATCAATCAAATCAATCAATTAAACAATGGAGCATGTATTTCTCTTTTGCCAAGCTTATACAGGTACTAGAAATTGATTCTCCCATTGTGCCATAGTGTGGGTACAAAGGACTATAGAGAGGCAAATTAGAATCCTCAAAAGTGACACCAGAGCCCATTGTTTTTGCAGTCTCCTGGTTTTGTTGCACTTGTGGAGAGTAAGACAAAAATCAGTACTTCCTTAGCTGCCCATGGTTGGGAACCTTTATTCAATGGTTTCCACTGTAGCAGCAATGATTGTAGTATATTGTACACATTACACTCACAAGGTATTCATCACTTGGATTTAGCCCTGCAGGAGGGCAAGACACAATAGAGAAAAATCATCCATTAAACACTATTGGGCGAAGCCTATTTGTTTAAGCAGGGGGGTCATCTTCATTATTCTTCTCTGCTCAAGTAATTTGCTCCCCAAACAAGGTGGGTAGAGCTAAATGAAATGTTAGCATATTATGCCATTTGCTGTGAATTTGTTATTATATTTTATAAACACTTTCTAGATTCTCATTGAGTTGATTAACAGTGTAGATCGCTGGCCAAAAAGATTGTGATGCATTGGTTTTTAGGCAAACAATGTATACAGGTTTTTATAGGATTTTGTATTTTATAATCTGTTTATTTTTATTCTCTGAAATGAAATGGAAATGCTAACAGAGCAACTGAATAGATACTATTTCATTGAATTGGATGTGTATCTATTTTAGTGATGTCTTGGTTTTAATGTGCTTTTATGACTGTATAGCCGAATAAAGATCTTTGATGATGATGATTTTACTGGTGATGCCCAAGGTGATGGCTTCCCAAGTGTATTTCTGAGGATGGACTTAGTTCTTTGTTTTTCCCTCAAATCCAATCCATTTTGCTTTTCCAGCATACTACGTAATAGGGATGGGGATTGGGGGTCTCAGCTTTCACCAGGATACTGCATTCCAAGAACAATTGCTTTTGACTGTGGATCAACTTGGCAGCTTTAGCTGATAAACAAATAATTTTAGTGGACTCAGATGACTTCCTCCCTGATGTTTGCTAGGGGATGAATTTTACTGACAAAATATCTGTTGTCTTCATCTGCTCTAAAGCTGGAACCACTGAGAATAAATGCAGTAACGTACCTTTGTTGATTATGCCAGGAGAGGCATCACTTGCATACTGATAGGAAAAGATAATTGTCTCATTGATTTACTTTCCTTGGGCCTGTCTCTCTCGCAGGGGAGTAAGATGATCTTGGGTTCATGCCTAGGCAATGTGCCTCCCTCAGCCCTTGGGCTTAGTCTGGTCTTAACCTGGGAGATAATTGGTTCACTGAGTGGCAGGTAGCCTTCTAGTCGATTAGCTCAAGCACCAGCTTGGTGGCAAAGGTACAATTGTGCCATACTGGGACATGTAAGAGCCACTTTCCAGACCTAACCCTTCCCTTTCCTTTTCCTACATGTGAGACAACCCTAAGGTAGGCCCTAGATAGCCCCATGGGCAGGGTGCAGTGTATGGTTAAGGTAGGACATATACTAATGTGTTTTATATGTCCTGACAGTGAAACACTGCCAAATTCGCTTTTCACTGTTGCAAGGCCTATCCCTCTCATAGGTTAACCTGGGGGTTGCCTTTAAACATGATTACAGTGTAGATTCCCTTTGGGAGCAGATAGACAGGTGGAGTTTGGGACCTCTGAACTCACAATTTAAAAATACATCTTTTAGTAAAGTTGATTTTAAGATTGTGTGTTTGAAAATGCCACTTTTAGAAAGTGTCCATTTTCTTGCTTAAAACATTTTTTGTGACTCTGCCTGTTGGTGGATTCCCTGTCTGGGTTAGTTTGACAGTTGGGCTGTTGGCATCTCTCGCTGGACAGTGACACAAAGGGGGCTGGGGTGTAGCCTGCATATCCTGATGAGTCATCTGAGCTACGAGGGAGGGGAGGAGTGGTCACTCGCACCTGAAAGGGCTGTGCCTGCCCTCACACAATGCAGTCTCCAACCACCTGGTGTGTGTCTGAGGCCTGTCCTGGGCAAGGCAGGATTTCACAAACAAGTGAGACTTTCCTTTGAAGTAAGCCTACTTCAAAGGTCAAAATGGGTATAAGAAGAGCATCCTAAACCACAGACCTTTGACACTTCTTGCAGTAGGCAGTCCACCTTACAGACACTTCTGGACAAGAAACTTGCTGGTGAAGAATCTCTGGACCAGACCTGCCAAGAGGAACTGCCCGGCTGCCAAAATGACTCAACTGGACTGCTTTTTTGAGAGGGACTGCTGCCTTGCTGTTGCCCTGCTGCCTTGCTGCTCTCTGGCTGTTCTGAGACGTGCTCTCCAAGGGCTTGGATAGAGCTTGCCTTCTGTTCCCTGAAGTCTCAGGACCATAAAGACTTCTCTCCTGCAACTGGACTCATTGTGCAGTGAAAATTCGACACGCAACCTGCAAAAAACGATGCGCAGCCTGCCCCGCGGTGAGAAATTCACCACACGCCAAACCAGAACAAGGAGAAGATCGACGCAGCACCAGCGTAGCAACCAGAACTTCAATGTACGGCCCACTGGATCGACGTAATGGCCTACCCAGAACAATGCAGCCCATCTTCCAGAGAGAAATCAACGCAGCGCCTGCCATGCTGGAGAAATTTCCACCAACACCCACTGGAACGACGCTTGTGACTTCGCTCCGCAAGCCCAGGATTCCACGCATCGTCCTCGGGGCGCCAGAAAACCCTGCAACCCGAAGAGGAACCAAGTCCGTGCGCCGGAAATCCACCCAAGGTCTTCCCCTGCGTGGAAAATAATGATGCAAGTCGGTGTGCGAAGGGGTGAAACCGACGCACACCTCCCCGTTTTCCACATATCATCTCCTCTGCGGCCCCTTGCAGAGATTTTGAATGCAAACCAGGTACTTTGTGCTTGCAAGAGACATTTATTGTTTTTAAGAGACATTTACTTGTTCTTCAAAGACTTCATACACTTTATATCGCTTTACAGTGATATCTCAACATTTAGTTATTACATTTTAATCGTTTTGACCTGCATCTTATCAGATAAATATTACATATTTTACTAAACACCGTGTGGTGTATTTTTTATGGTGATTTACTGTGTTATTGCATGATTATTGCACAAATACTTTACACATTGCCTTCCAAGTTAAGCCTGACTGCTCAGCGCCAAGCTACCAGAGGGTGAGCACAGGATAATTTGGATTGTGTGTGACTTACTCTGACTAGGATGAGGGTCCTTGCTTGGACAGGGTGTAGCCTGACTGCTAACCAAAGACCCCATTTCTAACAATAGCATACTAATTTGATAACCTTGCCAGCATGTGGCATTGGATTTGTTGGCAATTGGAAAATCATTGTGTGAAAAACACTGGGTAGCATCCCAGGCTTATCTATAATGTCATTGCAAGAGCAGTGGTTGAGTCCTTGTTAATGTGCTTTACTTGTATGAATATTGGATTGAGTACCAGATTGGTCTAGTGCTTTACTGATCCCTTGCAGCTGGACAGCAATTTTTGTCAAACCTGGGCTATAACCATAATAAACACCTAGATGCAAAGTGTGATCCGGTCACCTCTTCAAGTGACTCTGGGGCATAAGTAGGGCTTGAGTTCCCATGTGAGTCTCTAGGCTAGCTCCTACGCAAATGTGGAGAGTCTCGTTCTGCTTCAGAAAGAAAACCTTGTCCGGTGGAGTGTATGTACAGATTAGATCTCCTGCATTCTTGCCCCGCCAGTCAAGACTGTTCTGTGTTTTCATGGAGTTTTCAGTTTTGCCCAGGTTGTCAGAGCCCCATGGGCTGTTGGGTGTGTGCCAGTGTTTTTTGGACCAGTCCAAATTGTTGCCCCGTTTCTTTGAACTATTCAGGTTAGCCCCTCATCTTCTTGATGAGACTTGTGCCAGTTCAAAGCCCGGACTCCCATTTTGAAAGCTTTCTAGTAGCTCCAGCAGGACGAAATTATGAAGTTCACGATCCTTTGGTGTAATTGTGTCTACCTGGTCCAGTTCCTTAGGGTCTTCCACCTGGTTGCTGATTTCCTCCTGGCTATATTGACTACGTCAGCCTTCTTTACACCTTTTCTATCCCTGTGTGAAGGAGTAAACTTGCACTGAGATGGGTCCCCACTGTCTGCCATGAATGATGCCAGGAAAACCATGGCTTCCTGTGCTAGGTCAACCTGGTCCACCAGTGAATAGTCCAGTGGCTCAGAGTATCCTGTTTTATGCTTGTCTAGCTGCGTGCTATAGGCTTCTCCAAGTGGGTGCCTTCGCAAATCTCTGGAGCCACCTGCCAAGCCGAAATCATTCCTGGGAGGCCTTCACGGGTTGCATTCCTGTGAGGGAAGCAGAGGTAACCATCAGGATCTGTTGTTACCTCACTGCCTCCGTTCACTAGGCAGACTTGTGATAACTAGTACAGGACCAAGAAACAAGGGCTGCAAGCTTCATGTACATTGGGAAACTATTGGTAGACCACTAGAATATTCTAAGAGTTCTCTATGGCCTATCTGTTTCCTGGATTCACCTTCAAGTAAAGCTCTCCCTCCATAATGTTTGACTTTGAGTCATCTTTTTGCCACTATTAAAAACAATTGAAGCATTCATACCTCTTTTGCAAGGAGTAGTGGAGGGTCTGTCCTTCTGGAGCCTTGTTTTCACTTTAGTTTGCCACATACCACACTGGGGGTACTCCATCTGAGCATTTGGACAATTATTCAAGACTTAGGGGGTCATTCTGACCCTGGCGGTAAAAACCGCCAGGGCCAACGACCGCGGGAGCACCGCCAACAGGCTGGCGGTGCTCCCATGGGCATTCTGACCGCGGCGGTACAGCCGCGGTCAGAAACGGAAAACCGGCGGTGTACCGGCGGTTTCCCGCTGCCCTGGGAAATCCTCCATGGCGGCGCAGCTTGCTGCGCCGCCATGGGGATTCCGAGCCCCATACCGCCATCCTGTTCCTGGCGGTTTTGGCCGCCAGGAAGAGAATGGCGGTATGGGGTGTCGTGGGGCCCCTGGGGGCCCCTGCAGTGCCCATGCCAATGGCATGGGCACTGCAGGGGCCCCCGTAACAGGGCCCCACAAAGATTTTCAGTGTCTGCCATGCAGACACTGAAAATCGCGACGGGTGAAACTGCACCCGTCGCACCCCTTCCACTCCGCCGGATCCATTCGGAGCCGGCATCCTCATGGAAGGGGGTTTCCCGCTGGGCTGGCAGGCGGCCTTCTGGCGGTCGCCCGCCAGCCCAGCGGGAAACTCAGAATAACCGCAGTGGTCTTTTGACCGCGCAGCGGTATTCTGCCGGCGGGACTTTGGCGGGCGGCGGAGTCAGAATGAGGGCCTTACTGTTGATTTCTGTATGGTGCTGCTGGTACTGGCTAGGTCTAAAAAACTGGAGACATTTCTGTTGGAGACACACTTTTTTTCTTTAGGAATGCTTCTGCATTCAGCAGATCTGTGGTTGGGTCTACTGTGGGTTATGACCAGCAGGGCTAACTGTGTCCCCTGAGCTTGAGAGGCAAGCCCCCAGAGTCAGTGAATCAAGGGAGCTCCCAAGAGCCCAAGCCACACCTATACCCTAGCCACTCCAGTGCCTCTGAGGGCTCAAGTTATGCAACCAGGCCTAATGCCAGCTTCTCGCTTCTATCACTGTATGCCCAGTGTGGTCTCTCACCTCCTTCTCCCTACCATCTATCTTCTTTCTCAGGCCTCATCACCAATAGTGCACTGGCAGATGCATGGCCCTCTGAAGCTCAATTGTGCTGCTGTGGGTGTGGGGAGGAAGGGAATCCAGACTTGGTTGAAACAGGTTTTGATGGTCCAAATATTAATGGGTAGTTTCACTGAGCCAGTGAGCGGATGTCTATAGAAGATTGGGTCCCATTGCACCTACCCGGCCCAGAGTAACCTACTTCAGCTCCTGCTGCTCCTTGGTCAATAGTAGCTTAATGATGCGCAGGACTACTGGCATCTCTCGCACCCAGTACCAGCAATTTTCCACGGGTAACCTGCATCAAGAATTACCCCCAGTATGCCAGCACCAGCATTTTGCTATGAGTGTCCAATATTCCAGTGCCAGTATTTTACCAAAGTTACATGTAATGCCATTGTGCCTCCCTCTGTAAGCCAAGGACTATCTTTTATAAGCCAAGGCTAATGACAGTCTCATAAGCAAGCATTCTTGCGCATACTCACTCATTTACACTCATTCTCATTAATTCACATTTGCTTCTTGCAATCATTCATACTTGCTCTCTTGCTGTTATATTGACTCTTATTCTCAGTCACTCATTATAACTCATTCACACACTCACTCTCACTTTGACTTGGTCATACTTTCCCATTCACTTACTTCACTAATTACTCTCACTTATATCACTGACTCACTTTTCTCACTCATTCTTATTCATCCGGACTTACTCACTGTAAGAAATTGCGTTACTGGTTGAGGGGGCCAAACCCATCTCAAGCAGCAACCACAATTCTTTCTAGGGTGAAGTCACTTGCAGTCCCTAAATTAACCTGTACTCAACTCTTGGATAACTTGACACAGAGCAGTAAGGCTTAAGCGTGTAAAGTATCTGAACAACATTTCAAAAAGCACCACAGTGAAAACACACCAAAAAGGAGCCCACAACAGAATTAGAAAAATATAGTAATTTTTAATAAAACAAGACCAAAACAACAAAAACTCAATTAGTGGACCAGAGATATTAAATTTTAAATATTTTAATGAAAATAAGGCCAAAATGCATAAAGGTCCAACTGTGGATTTTTGGTTGTGCCTGCGTCGAGAATTCTTTGTGCAGTGGTGGTTCCGATGCAGTGATGGCTTGCGATGCGATGGAAGTCCTGCGCACCTGGTCCTTAGTAAGTAAACTTACAAGGAGACGCGTATAGTCTGATGAACCTTTTGTATTGCAGGAGTATCATGGCTATCTATTGACCAAAGTTGCAAATATTCAATATAACCAATCAATAACCATTAAGAGAATCATTAATCATTAGCCCATTATATCAACATTTCATGAATAACCACAACTCAACATACGTTTTCATAATTTTTATTTCCCTATTAGTTACAATACTAATCCATATGGTTAATCAAACTTTATTCAATCAGCTCAGAATTAATTCATCAGTGACCACCAATAACATAATCTAATCAGAACTTGAGAAAACATATGCACTAATGCTTCAGCATAAACCAACAAAGATGAATATATCAACATTAATAGCAGAGTTCAGCAGTCAGTTCGTCAATCATTTGTCACTGACAAAATCACTCAAAGGGTCATTACCTAACCCAGATTAGCATTTAGCATGTGGGAGTTCATGCGAAAATAATTTAGAAACGTGAATTTGGAAAACATCTAGCTAGAAGAGAAACTATAAAAACAGTGCAGTTGGTACCTAGAAGAAAAGGCACAAAGTTAAACAGTCACATTGTCATAGCTATCTATCCACAGAATGGATCAGCAACAAAGTCAGTCTTCGTCTCCAGGTCATCAATAGATCAGCAACGCATTAGGCTTTCAGCTCATAAGCCCAATGACAGAATCTCAAATCGCGTCTTCTGACGTCATCAACTCTCCCCTCACATCTCTTGCTTCTCACATCTCCTCTTGCATCTGAAGTTTTAGTCCCTTGTCATGACTTTTTATTAGAGTTTTTCAGTCCATCCCCCTAATTCCTAATTGGTCACTTAATCACCAGTTATGACTCCATCCAGTAATATTATTTTTGTAAATCTATGAATTCTAATATTTTGCCGTTCTTAGTTCATTGATTGGTTCACTGTACGATGTCCTCATCATCCGGCTCATCGGGTATCGAAAATGTTGCATCTTCTTCTCCAGTCAGTCTCTCTATTGTTCGAGTCCTGGGAAAGTACATCGAGTCTGCCTTATACCAAATTGCAACATTTTTAGTTCCATCATCTCCTGTTTGCCAGTACATTGCAGAAAACTCTAGCAAAGCAAATTTTATTAAGCAGCAAATAGATCACAGTCAATTCAATGCACCAGCAACTTCTACATTGTGCGTTTATTAATTCAGCCCCTGCATGAGGCCTGGTAACTAGGCCACAACTTCGGCTTAGTTAACTCTACAATATAATGCAAAACATAGGTTATGCATCTTAATATGACACATTACTACATTATTATTACATATTTTCATTATTTCACACTTTTTAAATAATTTTAGTACAAGTTCGCGTAAACTAGCTGTCACTCTCCGTGGGCACATTTTCAAATGTGCACATGACTTTTTCCTCAATTAATTTTCGATGAACTTCTTGTTAATTAAAACATATAAACATTCATTAATAATTTCTAATTAGCATATCTGCTTCAACAGTCCCTCCTCTGATGACTAAATATGTCATCACACCTTTCCTCACCATTATTTTCATAATTCAGTTTCTGCTGCACTTTGTCTCCTTCTCAAATATTCCCTTTAGATTGTTTCTCTGTTTCGTTCTTCCCTCCTCTGATTATTTTTAGATCTTTTCAATTTTATCTTTTGGCATAATTTAAATGAACCCCATATTACTAATATGCAAGCAATCACAGTCAGTATTCCCTGTATGATTTTTAATAATATCCCATTCCAAATTTGACTAAGCCAATTTCCCACTGAAGTAAATCCATTTCCAACCTTTTCCCAAAATGCCTGGCTCTTTCAATTCTTTTAAATCCTTACTTAAGTCCTTACTTGAGTTAGTTAGATTAGTTAGTAAGGCCATATTTATACTTTTTGACGCTAATCAGCGCTAGGGCAGATTTGCCTCAAATAGTTTACAGTTGGCTAATCCCATTCCAACGCACCAGCCGGGTGCCTTAATTATGAAATGACATTAGCCAGCGCTGCAGACTAGTTAGCGTCAAAATAAATTACTCTAACCGGGCAGCGGAGGCAAAGAGAAGACTGGGGGTTGTGCGCCAAAGAATGGTGCATGTCAGATTAGAGTAAAAAATTTGGGCTCTAACCTGACTAGCGCCATTTTTTTACGCACAAAGCCCATGGAAATGACTCCTGTCTTAGCAAAGACAGGAGTCATGATCCCCTGCCCAATGGCCATGCCCAGGGGACTTCTGTCCCCTAGGCATGGCCATTGGGCACAGTGGCATGTAGGGGGACCCAAGTTAGGCCCCCATGCCACTCTAAAAAGAAAAATAAATTATACTTACCTACACTCACCTGCACTCTCTACAGATGGGTCCCACCAGACATGGGTGTCCTCCAGGGGTGGGCTAGGGTGGCAGGGTGTGTCCCTGGGTGCAGTCAATGGCACCTGTGGACTGCTTCTGTGGCCTCCCACCATGGAAAAGAGCCCACAAGTCCCTTAAGGCCTGCCCTGACCCAGGAGTTAATTTTTGATGCAAATCGTGATTTATATCATTTTCCCGTTCCGCCTCCCAGCCGTGCGCCATTTTGGCCTGGTAGGATAAATATGACGCACAGGAGTTTAAGTCATTTTTGGGACGGGAATGCCTACCTTGCATGTCATTAACGCAAGGTGGTTTCATGCATCCAGAAAATGAAGAACACTGAGATATTTTGACATTAGCGGGGTCTAGCGTCAAAGTATAAATATGGTCTTAGTTTTGCGCTGAATTTACATTAAAGAAAATGATGCAAATCCGGCACAAGCAGAGTATAAATATGCCCCAAAGTCTCTTATCTCCCTATCGTTGTCCGGAATATAAGAAGAGCAATGCCTAGCATTAATCATCTTACAGACTCCGCCGTCTTTCGCTAAAAGAATATCTAAAGCAAGCCTATTTTGAAGCATCTTGGCTCTATCCTCGGCTAATTCAGTAACTATCAGGAGCATTGCCCCTGTACAATTTGTCAGCATGTTATCCACAATGGTAGACTACTTTTGTATCTTGATCAAATTCAGAATGACTGTTACTGAAGAAATCACTGCACCAAAGATATCTCCCACAATTGCAGAAGAGGTTTACCTCCTCTGTCGCTTATGATGTACTTCAGACAATTTCGGAAAATTCTTTAAGTCATCTATCTGATAAATTTTAGGGAAAACTATCCCCAAATAATGTCCCATACCATCCTTTTGGAAGACGGTAATAAGCATTTAATCCACAAATATAAAAATCCCAGGAATTGCAGGTTCCTGACCATTCAAGATAAAAGTCCACTTACTCTGAAACAAAAACACATGCCTACATTCACCCGTTCCCACAAATAAAATGTCAGTGTGTGATTTTGGCCTACTTATACAAAGATTCCCTACATGCAATGCATCTAATACCAATTTCCCTTGCGTTTTATTAGCAGTGTAAGCATAATCATTCTCTAAAACTTTTTCTAATTTCTCTTTTAATGCTTTTCTTCTGTCATCGGTATGCCATATGAAGCACTTCTCTAAAGGTGTAAGCAAGCATGTTAAGTTGTTCCGGTGTGCATAGGTTGTCCCAAATGTTAGTGTAGGCTCAAAGAATCCTCTAACTAGTACTATATCATGTTTTCTAGCTATTTTACTCAGGTATCGAATAATAATAGGAACAAATGAAAACACAACGTCGTGGTTTGAATAAAAATACTGTATGTACTCTTGGTTGCAGAACATTGTTAGTACAGCTTATTCCATAGGTTAAAGGTAAGCTATGGTACGTAACTCCTTCCTCTACTGACAAAGGAATTTGCATACACACATGACAATTCCTTGCATCCATTGTCTCAACATACGCACTCAATAAGCAATAGAAAACGTTAGAAGAAAGCTCTCCTTGTACATTAGTATAATCATGCAAATATTTCTCATTTTACTTAAACCTAAAGCTGTTAGTATAGTATTCTCAGGAGCAGAAGTGAAAGTAGCTCTTTTCATATCATGAACAGACATTCCCACAATCATTACTATAAACAATATTCCACACATAACTGCCAATCCAACACTCATGTATCTACAGCACCTACCAATTCTATCTTGATTATTCAACTCAGCCATGACCTGTAAAGAATAAGAAAGCAGAAGAAACTCTTACATAAGGCACAATGAAAAAGTTTAAAAAAATAATCTTCTCTCACAGTTCAATCTTACACTCAGGAACCCTTCTCCTTTGTCAAAATCAATTAGCAGCTTATCACATCTGGTTTTTAATGTTGCATCAGGTTATCAATGTCTCTTTCCGGTTTATTTTTCAACAGTCTCCTTAAGGTTTCTCTGGAAAAGCTCAACAAGTCAGCTTTTTGATCACCTTCAGGTTACATCAAAGTAATGACTCAGAACTTCTCTATCAAAACAAAAAGACATAAACTTGTGTTGCAATTCATTGATAGTTGCATATGCCCATTCAGGACCTGAGTAGCGTCAACTTGCTATTCTCTATCTTTTCAACTTTCGATCACCACTTAGTTCTCCTTCCCTCAATTCTTCTTTTCTCGTAGTATCCACTTCTTCCTCTATTGTTTCATTTATGACCAATTCCTTTTTCTTCCATATCTGCACTTCAGGCTCAGTTATCTCCTTTTCTTGTTCCTTCTGTTAATATTCTTCACAGGATTGGACTCTTCTCCTTCTCTTTCTCTATGGTGTTTTCCCTTGATGGACCTGCAACGGGGTCAGGAGGAGTAGGATCACTTTGGCTTTGATCTGTCTCAACTCTTTCCCCCTTTTGGGCTGGCACTCACTCTGTCTGCTTTTCAGCACCATCTGATTCTGGGAGAAGCTCTGCTGAGCTAGGCTCTCCTGCTTTATCCGTCGATATTAATTCTTCTGCACCCTCCTGTAATTCTTCACTCTCGACTCTTACAGGGGTAATAGAACCATCTTCCACAAGCTCTGGTTCGACTTCAGGCTCTGTTGGCTCTTTTTCTGGTTCACGTGTAGCGACCTGTTTTCCTGTTGTTGGTGCTTTCAACAACGCTTCTTCATGATCTTGTGGACATACCACTCTCTTTGTATGGCTCGCGTGTATCCAGTTCGGGAGTCCTGCACACTTCACAGCTGTCTTAGTTGTTAACACCCCCTTATAAGGACCACACCAACGTGGCTCCAGACAGGTCTTGCGAACAAGCTTTCTGACAACGACCCAGTCACCGGCACTTAGATTGTGCCCTGGATCATGGATGGGTGGCAGGGTAGTGGCCTGCACCTGCTGAGAGAAAGAGCAAATCACATCAGCCAGACCCTTGTAGTAGTCCAACACCATATCATCTGTAATGTTTACAAGTGCAATGGCTGTAACTGCTGGTAATCTCATTGCTCTACCCATGAGGATCTCATGGGGCGACAGCCCTGTCTTCCTGTCAGGTGTGTTTCTCATCGACATCAACACCAAACGCAAAGCATCTGGCCATTTGAGATTCGTAGCTGCACACATCTTTGCAATTCTTGATTTCAAGGTACCATTCATCTGTTCCACCAGTCCTGGTGCTTCAGGGCGATAGCTACAATGCAACTATTGCTCGATGTTTAATGCTGCACATAAGAGTTTAATCACCTTGTTATTGAAGTGAGTTCCCCTATCTGATTCTAAAGAGATCGGAAACCCGAAACATGGTTTCAACTCTCTAATCAGCAACTGTGCTGCTGTGAGACTGTCATTCCTTCTTGTAGGGTATGCTTCAATCCAGTGACTAAAGACACACACTATCACCAACACATTCTTCAAACCTCCACATGCAGGCATCTCAATGAAATCCAATTGCATTCTGCTGAATGGACCTCCTGCTCTTCCAATGTGGCCCAAGTTCACCACTGTCCCTCTTCCCACGTAAAGTTGCTGACAAACTATACAGTGATGACATACTGCCTCTGCTGCCTGCCTAAACTTAGGGTTAAACTAGTTGATTTTGAACAACCTAAATATGGCATCCCTTCCAACGTGTGCCTGACCATGGTAGTAACGGGCCATTTGTGATAATAAACTATTGGTTAGGACCATCTGACTCTCCTCAGAAACCCAAATCTCATCAGGACGTTGGACACATTTCAATTTGTCCCAGAGACGTTTCTCTTCCTTGTCAACATTACTTTGCAATGTTTTCAATTCTTCCAAAGTATCAATCACTTTCAATGCAAAACTTGTACATGTATTATCTTCTTCTGACATCAATTCCCAAGACAACCTGGTAAAGCTGCTGCAACTGGGTCCAAGGTAGCTGAAAAATAGTCTACTGGGTGATAAGCACCTCCATGGACCTGTGTCAAAACAGACAAAGAACAAGCATAACGTTCATGACAAAATATTGTGAATGGCTTCGTGTAATCAGGCATTCCCAATGCTGGAGCTCTGCACACACTCTCTCTCAGCTCAGTGAACGTTTTCATCTGATCTTCATCTAAGGGTGTGGGGTCAGTAACCTCCTTATGTGTCAGCTGCAGCAATGGTTTGGCAATCTCAGCAAAATTTGGAATCCACTGACGACAACCTACCATTCCCAAAAACATTCTGAGATCTATCTGTGAAGTTGGAGGACTTCTCTGCAGTATCATTGTAATACTTTCTTTGGAAATTCTCCTCGACCCTTTCTCAATTTGGTGTTCCAAGTATTTCACTGACTTCTGACAGTACTGCAATTTCAAAGGTGACACTGTAGGTCCACATTTTCCCAAATGATTCAACAGGGCAATCAAGTCATACTTACACTTGTCCCTTGTTATGGACGCAATTAGCAAATCATCAATGTACTGCACTATAGTCGATTGGTACAGTAGTTCCAATGACTCCAAGTTCTTTTTAAGATCTGATTGAACAGAGACGGTGAATCTGTATACCCTTGTGGAAGCCTGCATCAGCTGTAGACATTGTCTAGGAATTTGAAACTAAAAAGAAACAAACTATCCTCATGAAGAGGCACAGAAAAGAATGCTTGTGACAAGTCAACCACTGTGAACCACACCGCATTGCATGGAATCTGAAAAAGTTTCACTGCTGGGTTCGGCACTATAGGACAATACTTGACCACCATGTCATTCACTTTTCGCAAGTCCTGCACAATGCGCACTTTCCCACATGGGTTCTTCAAGCTCATTATCGCTGAATTACATGGGCTGCTCAACACTTCTTTCAAAACCCCTTGTTTCAGAAAATCTCCAATTATCTGCGCCACTTTCATCTAAACATCTTGTGCCATGTTATACTGTGGAAGCTGTTGAAAAACTACATTCGGATTCAGAGTAATCTCAATCGTCTCCACTCCCTTGATTAAGCCCACTTCTTTACCTGTCAAGACCCACACGTTCTCCTGTACTATTCCCTGCAAGTCTGCATGCACAGTAAACATTGGTAAAAACTCAATCAACGGGTACTCTTCATTAATATTTTCATTCTCAGTTACAGAAGTCTGTTCTTCCTCATCATCAATATTAGTCTGAACCTCTATGCATGCAGTCGAACAACTAATGGAACATTTGGTCTTGCACAACAAGTCCTTTCCCAGTGGAGATGCTGGACTTGAGTCGCAAACTACAAACTTATGTAGACCCTGGAATTTGCCAATCTCAACCTGTACTGGGTCTGTGATTGGATTTGTTTGCTACTTCCACAACCTGAACTGTTCCGCCTGAAAGAGATAAGTTCGGCACTCCAGCACTTCTGCACTTCTTACTGTAGAGCATGTAGCTCCTGTATTCACTAAAAATGAGACTCTGTGTCCCATCACCTTTCCTTTCACAAAAGGTCCTCTCTGATCTACCTCTAAGGACGCTGCAGGCATACATGGCTCTTCATCCGAACTAATACTCATCCATTCATAATTTATTTCATTTTCACTATGTAATGGGAATTGGTGCATGTGTCATTACTTCTGTCTTGTTTCTGACCTGTGAACTGCTGAGTAAGCATCATCTGTTGCTGTTCCATCGGGGCTGAGGTATCTGAATTTGCTGTCTAGGTACCATAGGAACCTGCTGCTGCATTGGTTGTAACTGTGTCACTTGTGCACACAGCACTTGCACCTGCTTATGGATTGAAAATTCTGCACTTGATTCTGAAGATTCAAATTAAGTCCTCTCATTCTAGGGACTTTCACAGTTTGAAATGTATTGATAACACCATCCTGCACCATCAATGGACACTCCCGTTTCGAGTGTCCCACGTTTCTGCACAGATGACACAGTAACATCTTTTTCATCCCTTGCACATCATTCTGAAGCACTATAGTACTCAAATCTAGACTATGATTCATATTGACTACACAACCCCTACCTCTCATCTGAGGTTGGAACATGACAGTTACCTGCTGCTGCGATATCTGTTCTACTAGCACTCCTTGCACTCCTGTTTAAGCTGCCCTAATTTGCATCAACAGCGCTTTCTCCTTCAACTTCTTCTGCTTCAACTCAATCTCATCACTACAGTATTTCGCATATCGCAGCACCTCATCAATCGGTTTCGCTTGCCAACAGATCAAATGACTCTTAATCACCTGCCCTACTTCAGGTCTCAATCCTTGGACGAATCTGAACACAAAGTGCAACATGTCTTTCAGCTCAATTGTTTCTTTACCACTGTGTTCCTTGAACGCTTTCAGCAATCTCTCATAGTAGGTATGTATCGACTCCTTTACTTCCTGCACTGTCCTGTCAATCACCGACAATCAAAATTTGTAGGTGAAATTCTCACCTTGAGGAACTCAATCAGCTTATAATAATGTTTCATCACTTCGGGTGATGGTGCACCTGTAACTCTATCCCTTTCTGGTTCACTCGTCGACAATCTACTGCTCTCTTGCACTCAACCCACAAGTCAGCTGTAACTACTATTTCCAAGAAGATATTCAAGTCCTCCCACAGACATTTAGAAAGCTTCACATATCTATCTGTCTGGTGGTACCACTCAACCGGTATCTCTCTCAGTTTTGGGTAATCATTTGTGAATTACAGAATATCACTCCTGTGCCAGGGAACATGAACAAACTGCCCTCCTGGAATTTCCCTCATCGGTAAAAATTTTACTGGATCCTTTTCTTTCTGAACACCTTCAGACCCTTCTTGTGAATCTCGTTTCCATTTATCCTTCTTCTTTTCCCATCTGCCGTCCCACTTCACTAATGCTCCCCAAATCTGAGCACTTTGCAATAACTCTTTGAGATGCGCTTTCATCCCTGCTGACTTCATGTGTTCAAAATCCTTTGCCTCAAAATCTAACTTGCAACTCCTTTTCAAGTGCTTTGTTTTCTCAATCTCTATATCATGTTTGTCTGCCAAGTCTGCCAATTTCTGATGTATTTTGCCCAATTCTCTTGTAATCCTTGGATACAAGTACCTCAGCTCTTCTTCTGTAAAGGATTCTAATCTATTCACTCCCATTGTTCCCTCAACTACTCAGTTATTTCGGCAGCCAGCCTTACACGATTTATCTGCTCTTCACCCTTGGATGCATTTCGAGGAGTATTCAAACTATCCAACCACTCATTCAATTTGCTGTGCTGTCAATCCCTGTAATGAGATATTACTTGCATTCGGCATTGGCACCTGCTGTACCACTGCACCTGAAGTCTGCAGTGTCAAAAGCTTCAGGCTCTGACTTACACTCGGGCCATTTACTGCATCTGGAAGTGCAACAAGTGGACTAAGATCCATTAATGGTCTAGATCCATCAAAGGTCTGACCCATAGATGATATCACCCGCACATGATCTCTCACTCCCCTCCTGACGAGGCTCTGTGACATTTCACCCTGTGCTCCTGCAATTGACTTATTTTGCACAAATAATGGTACCACTGGACCAACAGTAATCGGCAGCAATTTTGCATCTGGTGCCGCTCTGTGACTCGCATTTTGTGGAAGGGCTACTCCCATATTCTGACTCATCACTTGTGTCACATCTGACTGTGTCCCTGTCATTGGCGTGAACTTTGGCAAACCCTGTGGCTGTGTCTGAGGTAACAACATTGGAGTCCGCTCAGTCTGAACTAGCATTGGCCCTGGAACCACTTGATCCAAAGGTACCATTAAGTTCGAAGTTGTCTCAAGAATTGGTACATCTGGATAAATTCTCTGTATCAATGGTGGGTGCATCTGCGCTTGGACCACCGAGGTAGTCACTGCAGTAGGAGCACTCTGCACTACCCCTTGTATCTGTCCATTATCTGTCTGCACTGGTCCCACTGTTCCCCTCATTTGAGCTGCGGCAGTCGTAACAGAACTAGTACTTGGACCCTCTTCATGCGCCGCATATGGCGGAGGTCGATCCCTCAATATATGTGTGATAAGACCCTCAACATCTCAATCTTCTTCTTCTACATAAGTCTTTTTCTTTTTCTTATCCCCTGAACTCTCATCACTCTTGCCAGCATCCTCTTTCTCTTCTGACTCATCTTCCTCTGCAATAGCAGGAAACAACCCAACACCCTGTAACATTGCCATTCTCCACTTCTTCTGTTCCCAATCCCACCTTGCCTCTGCTAATGACTTTTCTACCTTCCTTTCTCTCCTTTGGAACTTCATCTCTTGCTGCTGTCTGGCTATGAGCTCCCAAACATCTAAAGCCTTAAACTGTGCAGGTTTCGAAAGTGGTTTCATCTCATATAGTGTCATTCACAACTGATCCAAAATTCTCAATTTAAACATTTCATGCTCTGGAAATGCCAAAGCTCCCTATTTTTCTGTCAATTTGCACCATTGATTTAACCAAAGACATAGCGCAACACCTCGCTCCTCCATCACAATAAATGCCAGAGAATTTTCCGGTGGGGTCGGCTCCCCCGCTGTCACCTTAATGTGAGAATCACCCTTCATGACAATTCTGAACGCTTTGAAAAACTTCATTTTTGTTATCTTTTCTGTATTAATTCTATGACAAAATTACTTTTACTCCTAAGATTCCTTTCACCCGCTTACTCAACCAATTGCCTTTTATGGACAGCTGCCAATCTGCTTGCGACTCTTCTCACTAACCAACGTATCCCAGCGCGGCTCACTCTGACGTCACACACACACTGTGGCTGACAAAGTCTTGTGACTTGTCCTCCTACACTTTAATTCACACAAAACTAATGCAAAATTACAGCAAGCACTAACCAAAAACCAATAACCGAAACAAATCAGCTGGTTTAGTACAGGAAGGTACACAATCGCTTCAGAGACCTTACGGATTTTCACTAATGGCCCTTTCGCTCATGCAGCTATTCCTCTTTCTCAGACTTCCACATTCCCAAGCAAAATTCGACCCGCTAATTTGAATCTCAGCTGATTCATAGGTCTGTCCTGGTACACATAGGACTCGCCAAATCTCAGTCAAAAAATTTCCCTTGTTCACTTAACTCACACACCAACTTGCTGACCACGCCCGATCAACCTACTAAACCAGACAGATTACAGCATATAACCAAGTGTCTCCTACCCTTGTCAATATACTCCGGAGTCTTAGACCACACAGGGTCCGTACATCACCATCAACCACATGGACCATTTTTTAGCACAAATTGCCACACATATATGAGGTTCTACAACTTCCCTACTCTCACACTACGGAGTACGCACACTCCTACTAAACCTCAACTGGAGTAAGCAAACTCCCTACTTTACCTCTCATACACTACAAAACAGCTGAGGTTTGCTTAAGCCTTTGCAAGTGAAACCTACCACTTTCACACTATCACTAATACGCCAAGAGCATACCCAACTTTAATAGCGGGATCCAGGATCTGGGAAAGCCATTTCTGGGCTTAAGGGGACATTGTCTTTGCTACAATTGCCATTACAAAAAAAACTAAAATTAAACCTCATAAAATGAACAAATAACCCTAACTTAAACTACTACCATAACCATTAATCACCACATAACTAGTTCTCCAAGGAAACTAACCATCGAGCTGCTACCAAAAACTGCTAGCGCGCCTGGTCTTTAGTAAGTAAACTTACAAGGGGACACGTATAGGCTGATGAACCATTTGGATCGCATGGAGTATCCTAGTCATGTAGTGACCAATGTTACAAATATTCAATATAACCAATTAATAACCACTAAGAGAATCATTAATCATTAGTCCATTATATCACCATTTCATGAATAACCACAACTCAATATACGTTTTAACAATTTTTATTTCCCTATTAGTTATAATACTAATCCATATGGTTAATCAAACTCTATTCAATCAGCTCAGAATTAATTCATTAGTGACAACCAATAACATAATCTACTCATAAATTGAGAAAACATATGCACTAATGCTTCAGCATAAACCAACAAAGATGAATATATCAACATTAATAGCAGAGTTCAGCAGTCAGTCTGTCAATCATTTGTCACTGTCAACGTCACTCAAAGGGTCCTTACCTAACCCAGATTAGCAGTTAGCATGTGGAAACTATAAAAACAGTGCAGTTGGTACCTAGAAGAAAAGGCACAAAGTTAATAAGTAACATTTTCATTGCTACCTACCCACGGAATGGATCAGCAACAGAGTCAGTCTTCGTCTCCAGGTCATAAATTAATCAGCAACGCATCAGGCTTCCAGCGCATAAGCCCAATGACAGAATCTCGAATCGCGTCTTCTGTCGTCATCAATTCTCCCCTCACATCTCTCGCTTCTCGCATCTCCTCTTGCATCTGAAGTTTTAGCCCCTTGTCATGACTTTTTATTAGAGTTCTTCAGTCCATCCCCCTAATTCCTAAATGGTCAAATATTCACCAGTTATGACTCTATCCAGTAATATTATTTTTGCAAATCTCTGGATTCTAATATTTCGTCATTCTTTGTTCTTTGATTGGTTCACTGTACGATGTCCTCATCATCCGGCTCATCAGGTATCGAAAATGTTGCATCTTCTTCTCCAGTCAGTCTCTCTATTGTTTGAGTCCTGGGAAAGTACATTGAGTCTGCCTTACACCAAATTGTAACATTTTTAGTTCCATCATCTCCTGTTCGTCGGTACATTACAGAAAACAGTTATTAAGCAGCAAATACTTCACGGTCAGTTCATTGCACCAGCAACTTCTACATTGTGCGTTTATTAATTCAGCTCCTGCATGAGGCCTGGTAACTAGGCCAAAACTTTGGGTAAGTTAACTCTACAATGTAATGCAAAACATAGGTTATGCATCTTAATACACATGACTACATTATTATTACATATTTTCATTATTTCAAGCATTTTTTATCATTTTAGTACAAGTTCGTATAAGCTGGCTGTCACTCTCTGTGGTTAAATTTTCAAACGTGCACATTAATTTTCCTACAATAAATTTTCTATGAACTTCTTGTTAATTAAAACATATAAACATTCATTAATAATGTCTAATTGACATATCTGCTTCAACAGAAGTTTGGCAGTGGTTTCGATCCATGCAGCAATGATAATATGTCACCTTTGATCAGAGATGCACCATGCAGGGGAGGAGATGCATCAGTTCTGCTGGGTCCACAGAGGCTGACAGAGCACGTTGTTCACTTCTAAGCCCAGCACTGGGGTGGTAGCACTTAGAAGGGTAAATTTACAGATGGCAGAGTTCAGGTGCTGGTTCGAGGTTGGTGGAGATTTCTGTCCCTGAGGCTCAAGTCAGGAGGCCAGCCAACTAGCCCTTGGAGTCACTCTGGGGTTCTGGGTTAAAGAGATGCAGGCCGCTCCTTTTTACTCAGGGAAAAGGGTAGCAGGCAGCAGGTCAGCACAGCTAGGCAGCAGCACAGCAATGAAATAATCCAGCAAGGCAGCAGTCTGGCAGAGTGGCAGGCCATCAGCAGCTCATCAGTCCTTCTGCTCCCTGGCAGAGTATCCACAGGTCCAGAAGTGTACTGAAGTAATGGTGTCTGAGGTCCGGTATTTATACAGAGTTGTACCTTTAAGAGGGGGAGAAGCCTCCAGTGGTTTCTCTTTGAAATACTCAGGCATCATACCTCTTCTTCCCTGGCTCCTGACTAACTACAGGGGGCATGCAGCTCTTTCTGTGGAGGGAGGACATAGCCTATTGAAGTGTCATGGGGCTATACCCTGCTCATCCCTCCCAAACTGCCAGTGATGGCCCATATAGACACATCTAACCTCCCTATTGTGCGTGGCTGTCTAGAAGGTATGCAGAAAGATCAACTGTCAGCTATATCCAGTCATGTGACCCAGGTGCAGGCTACAGGCACTAAATGACTAAGGCCATGAAATGGCAACAAACTAAAAGTAGCATTTCTTTTCAAAATTGTAATTTAAACTCTAACTTTACCAATGCCAAAGACTCCAAACATGCACTGATCACTTGCTCCCATCTGGAATGTACAGCAGCTTATTCAAAGTAATAGGGTAACTCCAATGTTATGCTATGGAAAAGTCAAGTCTTGCAGTAGTGGAAAACTAATTTAAGAGTTTCACACTACTGGGACATGTAAAACCTAAAGATATATGCCCAACATTTTAAATACACTGCACCTTGTTCTCTGGGCTATCCAGGGCCTACCCAAGGGGTGACCTATTTGTGTTAAAAAAGGACAGGTTGGGCCTAGCAGAAGGGTTATTTAGCTAGGTTGAAATGGCAGTTTAAAACTGCACATAAAGACTGTAATGGCAGGCCTGAGACATGTTGGAAATGGTTACTTAAGTGGGTGGCATAATCAGTGCTGCAGGCCCACTAATAGCTTTCAATTTACAGGCCCAGGGTACATGTAGTACAACTTTACTGAGGATTTACAAGTAAATCAAATATGTCAATTGGGTATAAGCCAATGTTACAGTGCTTTAAGGAAGGTGCATGCACTTTAGCACTGGTTAGCAATGGTAAGTGTGCAGAGAAAATGAGAATAGCACAAAGTGGGGAAGGAAGGCAACATTTCCAGGGAAGACCGCCCTAAGGTTGACTGGTCCAACACTCACCATCACACACATTTACTTTAACTCTTACTCACACTCATTGGTACTTGAACTCACTCTGCCTCACTCATTCTTGCAGGTACACTCACTCATTATCACATAATCGGACTCTCATTCATTCTCACTCAAGCCCTCTCACCCTGGTTCTTACTCATTCAGTCTCATTTACTCACTCACTGTGACTCATTCATGCTCACTGATCTCCAGGCACACTCACTCTAACCCCACCTGTTGTTCACTCTCATTCACTTTCACTCTCTCTCTCTCTCTCTCACACACACACACACACAGGCTCACTGATGCAGAGACATATGCTTTCTCATAAAAATTGTGGGCCTAATTCACAGAGGTAAATTTACACTTGTGTGTAAGATTGCAATTGTTTGTTATTCGCAAAGAGATTTACAAGAAGTATTTTTGTGAGTTTGGATTTTCTACACAAAAAAGATCTGTGTAAGTTTATGGTTGCATGGTATTAATGAAGAGATTTTTCAGTAGTATATTTATGAGTGCGAGTTACTGCACATAAAAAGATAGGTCTTTTAATATGCGGAGAATCTGCACTCGAAAAGATACTACTCATAAAACCCTTTGTGAATGGCAAACGATCATAAACGTACACGAAAATGTAAGTTTACCTTTGGGGATCAGGCCCACATTCTCACCTGCATGCAGGCAAACAAATAACATTTAAAAACATTTTATCATTCTTACCTCTGTTGGCTGTGGAGGTACCTATTAATGATCTGGTTCTCCTTATTAATTTCACCATTAGTTAATAATAGACTATTATTTACTATTAGTGTAATAAAAAATGGACAAAAAAACAAGGATTATGCAGCCCCAAGCATATAATGGTTAGCATTCCTTATGTTCTTTACACTGATTTTTTCACCTCTGACTCCAAGAGTGGCAAAAGCAGTGACAGCGCTCAGAAAGGTAAAGCCTGGAGTCACAGCTGTGACCCATGACAACCCTCAAAATGACATCCATTCATGCTACCTTGTTCTGGTTTGGAGAACCTGGAATGGTTCAGTCTCCTCCTGAGACTGGTGCCTATGGTCTGGTCACCACAGGTGTCCATGTAGATGAGTACAGTATAAGTATCAGTATGAGTTGATTTGAGCAGCAGGATATGTGAGTTTGTTAGTAGGTTTGAATAGAATAATGGACAGGCAGAGGAGTAAAGAAACGAGAAGTGTTAATTGGGAGTGTATAGTAATAGGATGAGGCTAGGGATGAGTAAAGGAGAAATGGAGGAGGAAGGGTCTGTATATAGGGGTTAGGGAGATCATAGTAGTAGAAGGGGTGTTGGATGAGTCAAAGGTGAAATAAGTGAGGGAGAATATATTAGGGTTGTTTGGGAGATCATAGTAGTGAGCTGAGTTTTGGGGTGAGCCAGGAGTGGTAGAGGAGGGGAGAACTTAGACAGGGTTATTTTAGAGATCATAGTAGAAGAATGGTTTGGGGCTGAGTCAGAGAGTGGGAATGGAGGACAGATTGATAGAGGTAAAGGGTAATGGGGAGACAGAGTAAAGCTAACAAGAGAGATTAAAAAAAAAAAATATATATATTATTTTTTTCTCTTGTACAGTAGGAATAAGTATATAAATAAATAGATATGTAAATACATAGTAAGGGAATATAGGTGTAAGGAATATAATAATGCTTATAATATTTTGAGATTTAAAGTTGTGTTGTATAAACACAGAGCTTCAAGATTAGCAAAATGCCAGGTTAATTTATTTGTGTACTTTTCTAGCACTATTTTATCTTTCCTCAATGTTCCATAGTGCAATGCTTGCTGATAAATACTTAAGATAACATTTGCTCACTGTGAAAGCTAAAATGAAAGTAGGGATTCATAAGTATCTAATCTAACAATTTATCTAGGAACTATGCAATGACATATGAACATGTTAAGCATAGAATAATATACACAAATATATGTAAGTGTAGACATATACAAATACAACTTGTATGTACATATATGCATATATATATGTGTATTTATATATATATATACATATATATATATACATATATATATACACACACACTAATATATACATTTAACAGTAAGTAAATATACATTTATTAAACATGCTTAAAGAGTATGAACATATTTTTTTTTATTGTGAAATAGTATTTATACATATTTCCTAAAGAAATACACATATCTAGATATATACACATAATCAGTTTATAAATGTTTACCAATACAATCATATGCAGTCCATTTCTGTTTTGATATGGCGGATATGAAGGAAAGAACCAACTCTTAAGTAGTCTTCTGAAGACAAGATAGTTATCTGTGGATCTTATATTTAGGGGTAATGAATCCATAGTTTGCTGCTTGAACAGAGACTGATGTACCAGCTATTGTCTTTTTCGTACATGGTGGTGTTTTAAGGAGGGGTGCCAATCTTGAGCGGAGGTTTCTTTGTTGAATATGTGGTGATATTATTCCTCATGAAAAGTGTTCCTGTTCCATGTATTGCTTTGTGGGTGATAAAAAACAGCTTGAAGGTGATCTTCTGGCAACTGGTAACCAATGTAGTGCCTTCAAGGCAGGGAAGATGTGGGCTTGAGGCTTTACATGTAGTGGTGGTCTGACATGCATTGTAGTTTTTTTCATAGTGGATAGAGATGACCCTTGTTAGAGGCCATTGGCATACTCTAGTTTATGTAGTAGAAGGGAGATAATAGCTTGGACCTTGTGTGGAAATCTGAGGTGGAGGATGAGGTGTTGCAAAGTTTTCAAGGTTTTCATGCTAATTTGTTCACTTGGGCATTCATTGTAACATGGAGTCCATGGTTATTCCAAGATTTTTAACTTCCTTAGGTACTTGAGGAGGTGGTCCCAGATTGTCAGGCCAGGAGCAGAGAGGGTCATACTTTTTGCAGTCACCACATGTGAGTATTTCTGTTTCGGAAGCATTCAGTTTGAGATGGCTCCAAGTCATCCACTGATCAATGATTGTGAGGCAACTGAAGATTTGTGAGTTTGCCATGCGCTGGGGCATTCCAAATTAAAGAGTAATTGTGTGTCATCTGCATAGTTGTAGCATGTCAGTTGAAATTCATTGAACAATTGATAATGATATCATGTAGATGTTGAAAACCATACGTGAGATGAATGATGCTTGAGGGACCACTGATTTTGTGAAGTACAGTTTGGATGAGAAATAGGACGAATAAATGACATTTGTTCTGTTTTGAAGGTGGGATGTGATCAAGTTGAGAGAAGCTTTTTCTATGCAGCTTTGTGGAGTCTTTGAATTAGGGTGTGGAAATTGGACATATTGGTGTTCTTTCCCATCGTCTGCTCCCTCCGTCTATATCTCAATGGAGGCACTGCTTTCCCCCAAGTTTAAACTGGGTGGAAGAGTGATGGATACGGTGGTGATTGATACTGAGAGAAAGCAAATTTTGATTATTAAATTATTGGCATAGAAGTAGCACATGGCAGCTTACAAAACTATATTTTAAAAGTCTAACAGAGAAAAATACCAATGTACACATTTAAATTTGTGGTGGACATTTGTGCCTTCCAGTTGTATGTTTGACATCACGTTTAACCTGAAGACATGCATTTGTACTTTGAGTGACTTAACCATAAACCTTAACCTGAAAGCATTATTTATAGGTAGAAACAGTAGAAATAACACATATTATGAGTATTAATTGAATATGAATTAAACACACTTACATTGATAAGCATTGATTTTTTAATTAATTATGTGTTTAGAAAATAAATACACATTTAAAACTGCTTTGATATAACATGAATGATGTTTTAGATAAATAATTTGTTTTGAATATTTGATTTAAATATATGGGTGCGCAATAAGTGTTATTAATGTATTAAATGTATTAATGTGCATCTAGGATTCTTAACTTGACTATGCCTTATGATTCATTTTGCAAGCAGTTATGGAAAATTTTACTTGTTTATTCTATCTCCTCTGACCTGAATTCCTTCTCTAGACAGCAAATGTAAGGTTGACTGTTTCACTGTATTCCAGGAAAACAGAATATTTCAAGGTTAGACAATGTAACAATATTTGTTCTAACTGTCAAATGGAGCAGGAACCTACAGCACTTATGTGAAAGAATATTAGTTTAGTTTATTGCTGATCATGTGAAAGGAACACCCAATATGTGCCCACTTGAAAGACCAATGAATGGATTGTGCCTACTTTAATTAGTGAGGAATTCCAAAATTGAAGTCAGTTCCCTTCTGAACCTTCTTAGAGTCCATTTATGTCTGTTTATGTCTACTCTCACAGTCTTATTTAAGTTTCCTGATTAGTTTTCTCATCATAGTCTTTACTGCCCTATGTTATGTGGTTCAATACTATTACGGCCAACTAATTCTGAACTGCTGGTCTGTCCTATGTTCATCTCATGTACTGCACTATCCTGGAGCAGCTATCAACTGGCAACAGAAGACGGTGACCACTCTGACTCAATTAATCAGCGCTGTCTGCTGTCCCATGAGGAGAAGTATAACTAAATGTGGTTTCTTGTTTTTCATTTCAGTTGGTAATTTATACCAGCATATTTTGTAGTGGGTTATTTTAGTTAGATGTTTTTCAAATTATTTTTGTCTTCTTTTGATTTTGCTTTTGCCTGCATCCGTTAGCCCATCCCCACACATGCACTGGTTAGTGTTAGGATTGGCCCAGCTCTGAAATGGATTGTTAAAGCTGTATTTTGATGATTTACTGATGTCACCATCATCGGCTTTGTAATCTGGTAATAATGTTCATATTGTATTGTTGCTAATCTATATTATTCTTTTGGTGTGTCTAACAGTATTGATGTTTAGTAGATTGAATCTTTTCAGATGCTTTGACAGCCTATGCCTTTCATGTATGCTTATAACTTTGTTTTGCATACCACTTATGTGACATTTATTTTGGATTTGCAATAAAGCTTTGAAACTTTTTTCAGTCTGGAGTTTGATTTGGAGTTAACTTGTTTATGGTGTCCAGAAATCGTTACAGTACAATGTCATTGATTTGTGATTGAATGTTTCTGACTGCTACCTCAGTCACCAAGTCTAAAGATTCAGTAGACCTCCAAAGGTGAGAAACGTGATGGTGTCTCACCCACGCTGGTGGTTGTTGAACCTGAAAAAGGAGAGTAAAAACTCCTTTCTGGGGCCCCGGAGGTACTCCAGCAATACCATGGCATTGTTTGTACCACTATGTTGAAGCCATTGTTTCACCTAGCAGCCCTGCACAGTGACAGCAAGAAAGTGAAACTTGGGAGCACCCTTTAGAGACTATGGGGGTCATTCTGACTTCGGCGGGCGGCGGAGGCCGCTCGCCAAAGTTCCCCCGACAGAATACCGCAGCGCGGTCAAAAGACCGCAGCGGTAATTCTGAGTTTCCCGCTGGGCCGGCGGGCGACCGCCAGAAGGCCACCCGCCCGCCCGCCCAGCGGGAAACCCCCTTCCACGAGGATGCCGGCTCCGAATGGAGCCGGTGGAGTGGAAAGGGTGCGACGGGTGCAGTTGCACCCGTCGCGATTTTCAGTGTCTGCTATGCAGACAATGAAAATCTTTGTGGGGCCCTGTTAGGGGGCCCCTGCAGTGCCCATGCCATTTGCATTGGCACTGCAGGGGCCACCAGGGGCCCCACGACACCCGTTCCCGCCAGCAAGGTTCTGGCAGTCAAAACCGCCAGAACCAGGCTGGCGGGAAGGGGGTCGGAATCCCCATGGCGGCGCTGCCTGCAGCACCGCCATGGAGGATTCCTCAGGCCAGGGGAAAACCGGCGGGAAACCGACGGTTTCCCTTTTCTGACCGCGGCTTTACCGCCGCGGTCAGATTTGGCCTGGATGCACCGCCAGCCTGTTGGCGGTGCATCCGAGGTCCCCGGCCCTGGCAGTCTATGACCGCCAGGGTCGGAATGACCCCCTATGTGCACCAAGTGGGCACTGTGAGATACCTGGAATTTCTTCCTGTACTGATGTGTATGCAAGGGAGTTGCAGGACAGCAACATGGATTTCCGAGGGCAAAGGGCTTATGGGACCCCTCAGAATTCTTTCCATGGAATCTGCAAACACTTTCCAGCTAAGGGGATTTCTGTGATTTGCATCCAATCCCCAGAGTTCAGACACTCCCTGGACCTGTTGCTGTACAAACTGAGTGGAACTACTGCTAGGTTAGAGATGGCTAGCCTCGCTGCCTCCCCAAGACATTCCAGCCTTGCCACCTGCCTATGTTTAATTTGGTTATTGAATAAAATCTTTCAATTTGAATGGTGGAAGCTATTGGTGGACTGCCATCTCATTAGGTGTCCAGTTAAAGATTTTAGGAGCCCTTCCCAAGTATACTTTTGGGTAGGCTTGCCCAGAAAAGCTTTGCATTTTATTATCCATTGTTCTGCCAATTTAAGCACCATGATGCCAACCAATATTGAATAATGCGTTAAATGTTAAGATGAAGAAAGAGACAGGTGTGACATATAGAGAAATGCATACTCACGGGGCTACATTGAAAGGTGAAAGGCCCTGGACAGTTTTCTACTTTGCCCATGCCTTACAACATATCTGATCTCATTGGCAGGACCCCATTTCTCGTCACCATCATGCAATTGGGAGCTAGTGGGTGTATGGGAGGGCTTTAGTTGCTTCTATCCCTCTATATTGAAGAATAATTCATTTTCATAACAAGTAAGGATCGAGGGAGATTTTAAATATATCTTTTAGACAAGAAAAAAAGTTTTGAAGAAAACGCCTTAGCTTCCTTCTTCTCTCCAGCGATAATGGAGAATATTGCTGTCCATTTGTCACATCTTCTTGTGTATAGTACATTTAAATCTCTTTCTAATCTCTCCAAGAGATTGAACCCCCGAGATTGACTACAATCGAACAAAAACGATTTTACTCAGGCATATTTATAGTTTTGCCTACCAAGATATTGCTTGTGAAATGTTCATTTGAGGCATGCCTAAAATCGAGCCTAGAAAGAATGAATAATGTCACCGGTCATAAGAAGTCAGATGTGACCGATAAGTAACAACAAGTATTAACAATCCTTATTTCATTTACATAATTCTCTAATTCTCAATAACTGAAAATGTGCCAGAAATAATTTGCACGGTCAAAATTGTATTTTTGAATTACAAAAAAACACTACGCCTCTTCCGAAGGTTTGTAACGAATTTTGTTTGAGTTATGATATATAAGGACCATGGACTTTGACATTATACTTCACACAGGTGGATCTTTCAATTTCATTTATAAGTGGTTTACAGTGGGTCTGGTTGCATCACGTGGGATTTTGGACAGTGAACTATAAATATGCAGCAAAAAAGGGAATGTTAACATGAGAAATCATAGATAACTATCAGTGCCCTGGTCCACACCCAGCGGGAAACAGCCCTCCATGAGGATGCCGGCTCCGAATGGAGCCGGCAGAGTGGAGGTTGTGCGACGGGTGCAGTGGCACCCGTCGCGTATTTCAGTGTCTGCAATGCAGACACTGAAATACAAAATGGGGGCCTCTTACGGGGGCCCCTGCAGTGCCCATGCCATTGGCATGGGCACTGCAGGGGCCCCCAGGGGCCCCACGACACCCCTCACCGCCATCCTGTTCCTGGCGGGCGGAACCGCCAGGAACAGGATGGCGGTGAGGGGGTCGGAATCCCCCATGGCGGCGCAGCAAGCTGCGCCGCCATGGGGGATTCCCAGGGCAGCGGAAAACCGGCGGGAGACCACCGGTTTTCCTGTTCTGACCGCGGCCGAACCGCCGCGGTCAGAATGCCCAAGGGAGCACCGCCAGCCTGTTGGCGGTGCTCCCGCGGTCCCCGGCCCTGGCGGTATTTACCGCCAGGGTCGGAATGACCCCCTAAAGGTGTTCAATCCTCTGAGATCACTGAGGAGCAAAATCGACCTGCAGAGTGAATTCGTATATATCCGCCTTGGCCTGATCAGGGCCCGACTGGGAAAATATGAACAATCCTGTCAATAATGCTCTAAGCCAGCCCCACTTCTTTCATCTCCTACCACAATATCTCTCTTTGCATCCATCCATTCTCTCCCCCTCTTTCTCTCCTTTCTACTCTCAGATCGTTTTCTACTTCCTCCTCTCTCTCACTCAGCTTCCTCCTCCCTGCTTTGATTAACATCAGGGAGCTGAGGAAAGTGACAGAGGCACCAGGAGCGGCCCTGTGGTTTCAAAACCAGCCTCGAATTACTCAAGCTCACAGGGGAAATGCCCAGCAGAATGAAATCCCTGTCTTGCCCCGGGCCCGAGTCTTGGATTACTCTTGCGCATTCAGTAGAGATCGTGCAAGATGTGTGGTGGTTCCTTGCGAGACCTCACAAGACTAGTAGTGAGTAGCAGCTTCCATGGGATCCTGTGATACTTGGAGGGGCTACTGCAAGAGTTTTGTGTTTTTCATTTCCACAGGTGGCATCTGTGACTAGACTGCAGTTGGTTGGTTTGCTTCCAACTGGTCACACCAGTGAGGAGGTACCTGATGAGATTCCCAAAAGGGCAGAACGTCTGTTCTTTATGGACTTTCGTTAGAGCTGCAGTGTGCGCACAATGGTGTGGTAGTTGAGGTTACGGTATCCCTGACAGTCAGTCACCAGTAGAGACAATTAAAGTAACCTGGAGCCAAGAGGAGCTTAGTATAGGTTTAAAACCTATAGGCAGCAGCTGGATCCATTCTGCTCTATTTTGAGAGTTCGTTTGTTTGTCCACACATCCCACATTAAAGAAATCGTTTTTGGTGAAAATGTAGTTTATTAATGAACATATATTTTTGAAGTCGATGTTGCTTCAAAATTAACTGTCAATAAATTCTATTTCAAATTTACCACCTTTCTTCATGTATTGCACTTGATTGCACAGTGTTTGCGAGGAGCATCTAAAACATTAGCTGTGATATTTTTCTAGAGACGAATAAAGGAATTCTACTCAGACTACCATGCCCGCCTGGATCCAGTCTTTGTCTTAAAATCCCCTTCATGTAAAACATCTGCCATCTTCAACATGACTAACAGATAGGCAGGGGTACTTTATTGGCAGCATTAGGTTTATTGCACAAATCACGGGATTTCAAAGGGCTGCGGGACATTTAAAGTGTTCAGTGCTCTGATTTCAAGTGTTCCGCCTCTTTGTAAGTGGTAAGTTTGGAACATCAGTGTTTTATGTTCTTTCCACTCCATAATGTATTTTGTAAATGAACAAGCTCCGCGCTATTGCCACGCAATCTGTGCACATCTTCCCGAGTTATGGAAAAGGCAAAGCACACGTTTCGTTAGTGTGCATGGCCAGGCAGGACAGTTGTTTATAGCAGGCATGTTTTTATGGCTCTCCATAATTAGTGCCAAGGGAAATCACTAATATCTGTGAAAGAAGAATAAGGGACGGCACATCCTTTTTAACCCTATAAGTGACATTTATGGGGAAAAGAGAATTGACCATATGGAAAGAAGAATTACAATAAACAAAATGGACAAAAACACCCTTAGGGATATTTGCTAATGTCCATATGAACAATTTCATTACATTAAGGGCTAATGAGAAATTGTACGCAAGCTTTTATGTAAACTGCGCAATGCTGAAATTGGTGTCAATCCAATCTGCTTTGCTAGCCGACTCTCTACTCTGTACGACAGAGCTTGCTTCTCTGCAGGTCTTATTATTTTTATTTATTATGATTATTTAAATATTTGTGGAACATTCGATTGTCTGTTAAAGCTTTCTGTCGCAATGGACTGTACTGAAAATGTGGAAGCCGCAAATTAGAAATGGAAATTACTGAGGCAACAGCCAAGGTTTAAAATCAATGTCGTGTCGTGTAATATCTTTATGGCTCTGACTATATGTTTCTGGATTAAAATATATACAAATGTGTCTGGGCGTGTTAGAGAGCCTGTGTGTGTGTCTGCATTATGCATGTACACACAAAATTTAATTAATAGCAAAACAGTTGTCAAATTAAAGCAAATGCAATTTTCATTCGAGACACTATTTTAGATATCCTTGTTTTCAGTCTGTTTCTATTGGCATTTCTCTTTAATTGACTTTTACACTGTAGCTGATTGTTTTGGTTCTTCCTGTGAAACTTCCCTTCTTTTGGGCTGATCACCAGTGAAAACACAGTTTATGATCCCATAAAAGGCAGACTCCTCCAGCAGGCTGAGAAAAACGTGTTGGCACTACCATAAAATGACTCGATGGGCCTTGTGTTTTTTGTCTTCTAGTAAAAGGTTGTCTCATTATGATTATACCATACCTTCTGGCCGCTGGGACACTGTGCTTTCCAGTTCTAGACTTTTTATGGCCCAGTAGGATGCAGTTAACCGTTTGTAGAGGACAACTCAGAACCGCAACATCCAGAATGCAATAGGCTGTAAGAGAAATGAAAAGGGAAGAAGAATATTTTAACAGACTCACGTAGTGAATATTAGTAATACTCTAACACATACTTTAGAATATACCTGAAAAAATCTCATCTAATACATACACACGTGGACTTTATAGAAACATTTAAATTATATATGAGAAGCCGTCAGATGCACATTTTTAGAATGCCTTTAAAGAAAAGTTAGTTTTGAACACTGTTTGTTCGCTCTTTTATAGCATCTGCTCAGTTCGTGATAAAAAAAAAAATAGCACATGTTATCAATTAACATGTCCCTGGAGTTTCAAGCATATATAGTTTTGAATTCATATGATGGTGGTCTGACCGCCATTTAGAAAGTGAAAAACGTTTAATCAAAAACGAAATGGAAGATAGAAGAGCAGAAGAGGTGTCATTCTGATAAAAGCATTGGAAATGTAGCGTATGCAAGAGCCTGAGTAAAATTGGGGCTTTAACCAAACATGCATTTTCATTTTATGATTATCTTCAGTAATTCAGTAATTTGCCATGATTCCATTAATAACATTTGTGTGTGTGTGTATGTATGTTTGTATGTAAATGTATATCACCTAAAAGAACAAAGGTTACAGGGATGCTATAGTTAGGTTCTAAATGTACTTCCAGAAAACCATAGAAATTCAGCAGTTAGAGTTATTTCTGGTAACTATTATTCACGGTCTAAGGTAACTATAAGTCGCACCCCGCCATGCACAGTTTTTCCTTCAATAACTTGACTGCTAATGTTTCATTTATATTTTTAATGACATTATAGAAGTTGTCATGAGTGACGTGATATCTGTGATAATTAGCAGTGCAGGGCGAGGACGCGAGTTATAGTTACCTTAGGCCGTGAGTTATACTCACTTGAAATAACTCTAGCTGCTGAATTTCTTTGGTTTTGTGCGAGTAAATTCAGAACCTAACAATAACGTCCCTATAACATTTGGGGGGTCATTCTGACTTTGTAGGGCGGCGGAGGCCGCCCGCCAAAGTCCCGCTGGCAGAATACCGCTGCGCGGTCAAAAGACCGCCGCGGGTATTCTGGGTTTCCCGCTGGGCTGGCGGGCGACCGCCAGAAGGCCGCCCGCCAGCCCAGTGGGAAACATCCTTCCATGAGGATGCCGGCTCCGAATGGAGCCGGCGGAGTGGAAGGGGTGCGACGGGTGCAGTTGCACCCATCGCGATTTTCAGTGTCTGCATGGCAGACACTGAAAATCTTGGTGGGGCCCTGTTAGGGGGGCCCCTGCAGTGCCCAATGCTTTGGCATGGGCACTGCAGGGGCCCCAGGGGCTCCACGACACCCCATACCGCCATCCTGTGCCTGGCGGCCAAAACCGCCAGGAACAGGATGGCGGTATGGGGGTCAGAATCCCCATGGCGGCGCAGCAAGCTGCGCCGCCATAGAGGATTCCCCAGGGCAGCGAAAACCGGCGGTACACCGCCGGTTTTCCGTTTCTGACCGCGGCTGTACCGCCGCGGTCAGAATGCCCAAGGGAGCACCGCCAGCCTGTTGGCGGTGCTCCCGCGGTCATTGGGCCTGGCGGATTTTACCGCCAGGGTCAGAATGACCCCCTTGGTCTTTAAAGTGAATTTCTATCTTTTTTTAAATTCTTTGATCCTGACTGGCTGACGATGGCGGAGGTCGGAATCAGCCAGGGCGGTGCTGAAGTCAGCAAGCCCTGCTGAGTACAACCTGGTTCTCCGCCAGGCTGGTGGAGAACAGGTGCAGGGGGCCACAGGAGTGCCCCTGCACTGCCCATGCCCACACCCTTGTAAAGCTTACTGTCTGCTATGCAGACAGTGAGCATTGCGAGGGTGCACCCAGTGGGAGGCAGCATTTCCACCGGCTCAATTAAGAGCAGGTGATAATGCTGCTGCCACTTTCCCGCTGGGCTGATGAGTGGAAATCTTAGTTTCTGCCCGTCAGCTCAGCGGTAAAGTCGTAATTGGCCCGGAAGGGAGGTAGCCAGTTTGGCAGCAACATACCCATCAGAAGTTTGGCAGATGGGTCATCCCTTCCACCAAACTCAAAATCAGGCCCTACATGTTGATTCAACCACCGCAGTGGATGGTCTTTGGACATGTGCGGCTTGGGTTGGCCTGAAGCCAGGCCCTGCTGCCAACTCCCTAGAATCACCCAACCAGCACTGCTTTTGGCTGTGCACAGCAGGGGTTTGGCCGCAGGCTCTGCAGTCAGCCCCCTATAACCACCCAACCCTGCATGCATAAGCCTCTGAGTGGGTCTGTGAGTGTATGCATGAGTACTTCTGTGGGTCTCTTAGTGGGTGTATGGGTCTCTGAGTGGGTCTGTGAGTGGGTGCATGACTGTCAGAGTGGGTCTGTGAATCAGTACGTAATTGTCTGAGTGGGTCTGTAATCTGGTGCATGACTGTCTGAGTGGGTATTTGAATGGGTGAGTAAGTGTCAGAGTGGGTCTGTGAGTGGGTACATGGGTGAGTTGGTTGGTGAGTGGGTGCATGAGTGGGTCTGTGAGTGAGTGTATGAGAGTTTGAGTGGGTCTGTGAGTGAGGGGCATAATGTCTGAGTGTATCTGTGAGTGGGTTTGTGAGTGTCTGTGTGGGTGTGTCTGTAGCTGTGTGAGAGGCTTGGCCACAAAGGAACCTCACCTGCCCTTTTATCCAACAAAAGTAATCAGTTTTGACCAAAATATCTACTGAAGAGGAATTCTTTCTGCCTCCTTGGGTAAGTTCCAGTACGTATTCTACACTATAACTGCATCGTGGACCACAAACAAATGTGTCCAGCGACCTTGTATGTGTTTGGCAATGTGATTGTGACTCATGCGTCTTTCTCCAAAATTCCGTGATAACATAATTCCTTCTATAGAGAGGCCAACGAGATTACAAAGATTTGCATCTCACCCAAAGCTGGGTCCTTCCTCTTACCTATATGATGTAAGTACTTCTTTGTTTTGTGGACATGTCCTCAAATCCCTAGTCATCATAAATGTGGCACCAAAATTGGCGGGAAACGCACTAGGGGGCCTTTTGTTAAGATGTCCATCATCCTGGTAAAGGTGTTGAAGACTTTTTTATACTACTGAGGTGGACATGGTGGAACAAAGCAGGCAGAGCTTCCAGGTGATTTGCACATTTCCATACTCATAGCAATTTAAAGGGAGACCCATGGCCTCTGCTCTCGCCAGCAGAGTACAAGAAACAACCCACTTGTCACAGTCACATACAGATTGTGCTCTAATAGATCAACAATGCATTCACCTCCATAAAGAATTTCAGATCATTTTTCAATATGGAATTGCTGAGTAAACACACTTGATAAAAGAGGGGTGCCATGTGGCACTTTCTCGGTCCCGGGGACCCCATCCCCCTGCGGCCCAGCCTTCATTCAAAAGGGGAGGAAGGCCATGCGGCCAACCCCCCTGGCCCGATTTCAGCCACAGGACCCCATCCCACAGGGCCTGTCCAGAAACAAATGGAGGGCCACAAGACTACCCTCCCCATGTTGATTTTGACCCCACAGACCACATCCCTGGGTCCAGGCCTTCACTGAGTAGGGAAGGGGACCACCTGTACCCACTCTTTGGGCCAAATTTAGCCATGGGGACCCATCTCCTGAGGCCTGGCCATGTCTCTTGGGTGCCTAGCAGGGCACCAAGTGTGCAATGGGACCTCTGGTGAAGCCTCAAGGCTCCTGTGGTCCCAGCCAGCTCTATCCTCCTGCATGGATGGAGCTGCTAAACATGCATCTAACTGTGTGCAAGGGCAATCTTTTTAGCTCTTTCTCTGCCCACATCTCTGCGCAGAGGGAAAGAGATGAAACCTCTGCTTCCAGTGGACAAGAACACTTTAACAGCTCTCACCCGCTGGAACCTGAGTGTTTACTCTGACTTGGTAGTAGCTGTCAAATTCAAAAGCAAACACGTATGTCATGGGGTGGGCATCCTAGAACACAGCAGGAGCCAGACCTGGGTAGTGGCAGTCCCCAGGGCATTATTGGCTCCATCATTATTGGTCTGCAGGGCTCCCCCCATTACATGCAATTTAGACCAAGGGAGGTAGTGGTCCCTGGAGCTTATAGAGCCTTAGGAGGGGGGTGGGGGGTCCATGTGTCCCCTCCTTTTCTTAAACAATGCACATCAGGGAAGGGGATTAAAAACAAACATAGGAGCCTCTATTTGATTTTTGTTTCACATTTCACCAGAATGGGGGATCCACCACGATTTTCCGCACTTTAACAAACTTTTTTGCCCTGACAGGGCCTCTCTGGGTCCCCAGCACCAGAGCTAAGGGGTCAGGGTGTCCCTACTTTGGCCCCTTTTCTTTTTTTATCGCTTTTCAGGACCTCAGCTGAAGCTGATTCCCAAGATGTCTGTCAACACTTCCTTGTTGATGTCAGAAATCCCAGAGGTGTCTCCTGCATTATCTGTCAGCATCCCCAGGGATTAGGGTTAAATCATATCTCTGTTCTTGGCTAAACCTTCATGTTTCTCAGTAAACATAGGCCCTCATTCTGACCTTGGCGGGCGGTGGAGGCCGCCCGCCAAAGTCCCGCCGTCAGGTTACCGTTCCGCGGTCGAAAGACCGCGGCGGTAATTCTGACTTTCCCGCTGGGCTGGCGGGCGGTCGCCTTCAGACCGCCAGCCAGCCCAGCGGGAAAGAGGCTTCCACGATGAAGCCGGCTCGGAATCGAGCCGGCGGAGTGGAAGCTGTGCGACGGGTGCAGTTGCACCCGTCGCGTATTTCACTGTCTGCGCAGCAGACAGTGAAATACATGTAGGGGCCCTCTTACGGGGGCCCCTGCAATGCCCATGCCAGTGGCATGGGCACTGCAGGGCCCCCCAGGGGCCCCGCGACCCCCCCTACCGCCATCCGGATCTCGGCGGTCCGACCGCCGGGATCTGGATGGCGGTAGGGAGGGTCGGAATCCCCGCGGCGGTGCAGCAAGCTGCGCCGCCGCGGAGGATTCAATGGGGCCGCGGTACACTGGCGGGACCCCGCCAGTGGTGCCGGTCCGACCGCGGCTTTACCGCCGCGGTCGGAATCCCCATTGGAGCACCGCCGGCCTGTCGGCGGTGCTCCCGCGGTCCTCCGCCCTGGCGGTCAAAGACCGCCAGGGTCAGAATGACCACCATAATGTGCTGTGTTACGCAATTGGTTTTATCAATGCTTGTTTGCTAATATGAGCAGGTGTAGACGTGCTTGCAATTGGGTGTGGTGTAGACATGTGCTTTTAATTGGGAGTGGTGACTCGTCTACATGTGGAAACTCAACTGCTTTCCTGATTGGCTATAAATAGCAGAGTGAAGCATGCCTCCCTGCTTGGCTTTGTTTTGCTTCCTGATCTTAGCATCTGATTTGGCAGTCCAGCCCCTGTTGTCATCCTCGTATTCAGGACCTTTGAGGCAATTCTTTTCTTTGTTCCTGTACCAGCTGACACCAGGCATTCCTCCAGCACTCCGGAAAAGACTGCAACTAAGTGACTAGTATTCTCCAGAGAGTTTGTTCTGTGAGCGCCACGCTTTCCCAGAACAGCTGGTGTATTTCAGACCTCGTATTTTGGCAGAGTGCTTATCTTGAAGAGACAAATGTATTTCTGAACATTCTACACTATTATTGTAGTTACTTGCCTAAATTTGCTTCAGGAAATCTGCTTGAGCTCAAGTACTACAAAAAGTGACAGTGCAATTTTAAAAGAGCATTTACATGACTTTTCTGTCTCTAAAAGCATAACTCTTGGATGTAAATTGTGTCATTCATGCTTGTGTTTCAGGTTTGAGGAATTTGATTTTGAAGGGTTTTTCGCACACAAAGTAAAACCAAACCAAACTGTGCCACCATAACTGTTTAAACCCAGAGTGGACATTTGTATTTCTTGGATTGTTTTTGTTCCTTTTAGTTTAACCCTATGCATGCAGGAAAGTTATACGTGATATATTTAATGCCCATGTTTGTCTTTCTTGTACATGATAAGTGCAACCACAGTTTTAACTGTAGTGTGCAACAGTGAATCTCTGTGAAGCCAGCCATAGTGTTGCAGTACTTATTATTATGGTACTCAGTTTGGGTTTTTGGTAATGCAGTGTTAGTAATTGTGCCAACAGTTATTATTATCCAAGAAAAGTGCTGGAGCATTCCGTTGTTTTTCTACCACTCCGTGATCATATCAGAAAGAGAGATTCAGTTTCAAGGAAGTTGAATGCACTAACTCTACTATCACTCTGTCAACAACGACCTGCCCCCCGAAGATACAGGGTGCCTGGCTGGACCGGCAAGACGTGGCAGTGTTTTGTCTCTTTCTCTTCAGCTCCCCCTTTCCTTTTGGGACACCTGCCGGGGTTTCTGTGTCCACCAGGAAGTGCCGAGAGGTGTTCCAGGAAGTCAGGGGGCATACCATCACCCCTGCAGACATCCTGCTTTTCAGGTGAGTGGCCCGTCTCAACAGTTGAAGTGTTGGTAGCCAATCAAATCTCAGCATGAGATCGGGAGAGGTTGCAGAGCCTTTGCATCCCTATACATACAAATTTGATTTTTCTTTAATATCTCAAAAAGTACATAACTAATTTACACCAAGTAACAAAAATGGCACTTTCTGGACCATCAGCTACCTTTCAACCAAATTTCGTGCATTTCCGTCCATGGGTTTGGGCTGTAGTTGTGTGCAAAAACCCTATGGTACTTAACATGGGAAAAACATGTTTTGGGAGCCCCCCATTTTCTCAGCATCCGCTTGAGGTAGCACCCTGAAACATCCCAGACAGCAGCAGAAGTGAGAATATTTTTTTTTTTTTTAAATTTGGGAAAGTTTATCAATGGGAGCCAAAGATGTAGGCAAGTCAATAACACTTTTTCTATGGAAACTAAGGGCCAGATGTACGATCACGAGTTTTATGACTCGCAATTTCCGACTCATTTGCTAGTCGCAATTGCGAGTCGCAAAACCTTATGTACAACAGTGTACTTTACACTGTTTGCGATTTGCAATGGGGTCGCAAATGACCAACCTCATGAATAATCATGAGGTAGGTCACAATTTGCGATCCTATTGCGAATGGCCACCCTCACAAGGATGGTGGCCTGCTGGAGACAGGAGACCACCATGTCTGTGACTGCTTTTAAATAAAGAAGTTATTTTTTTAAAAATTCAGCCCGTTTTTCTTAAAGGAAAATGAGATGCATTTAAAATAAAAAAGTGAAAAAATATTTTTGCTGCCATTCATAAAGGGGAAGGGGTCACAGGGGACCCATTCCCGTTTGCGAATGGGTTAACACCAGTTTGAAACTGGTGCTGTGATTGTTTTGTGACCACATTCACGGTCACAAAACAATTCTACATGCGCTGCGACTCGCAATTAGGAAGGGAACGTCCCTTCCTAACTGTGACTCGCAAACCTATTTTGCGATTCAGTAAATAGATTACCGAATCGCAAAATGGGGTCTGTACATACCAAAATGTTTTTTTTTTCTGTTGCAAACAGTCCAATTCTGTAAATTGGGCCGTTTGTGATAGTAAAAATGTAACGTACATGTGCCCCATAGTCCTAACTATTACAACCTAGTGACAACTGGCACTAGGTTTTATATATATAGATATATACACAAACACACAGATGACTCCGTCCACACCAGTCTTCCTGACTGACATTCAAGAGGGATGGCACGATCAAGGCATCTTCTGGTAACACTCCCTTAATTTCATTCACCAGTTTAAATACATAAACACCAATGGTATGATACCTAATATGGCAATGAATTTTGGCCAGAGCCTTCAGCTGGCTATAGAGATAATCATCTACACACTGTGCATGTAAAGGGCCTTTGTCCCTCCCCCACAACCATTAATAAAGACTAAACTGCAAACATTTATATAATCAAATGTCCGCAAACGGACCACCATTTTTTATCTCTCTACCAGGTGACCACTGAAGATAAGTCTTAATGGCTTTTACATACATTATCTTGTGTTCATTTTTTCCTTTTTGCTTTTGTGACTCATGGTTAAGTACCAGAAATCTTGCAATAACCAAAATAACATCAATAATTACATACTTTATAAAAACCTCTTGACGGCACTCAATATACACACTCAGTAAATTGTTTTCAATAGTATATTTTTCAAAATTGCAGTGAGTCCCATAGTGCTCCTCCATTTTGCGTGTAGTAGCATCAATCATATATATATCATATGAAGCACAATTCCATTTTCAACATCTTTTGATCTTCAATGTTCTCCACACATAGGTACTGAACAGGACAGCAACACTGCGACCCATCATGTGTGCCTTAGAAACTGGTTTCTACCCTGTAACTCTATTCCATTCAAAGTGTCCCATGCATGAAATAGTACATGTTTGGTCAATAAAGTGTCACATGCTTAGAACAGAACAGTAAATAACAACTGTGTACTGCCCGCTTAGGTGCCATGATACTGAGATTAACATTTTCAGGCACTTATGGGAAAACAGAATTTGTGCATTTTGGTCAATAAAATGTCTCATGACAAACAAAGGGCACCATAAATAACTGCTGTGTGCTGCACGCAGAGATGCCACGTACTGAGTTTAGAGTTTCATGCATTTGAAAGAAAATAGAATTCGTACATTTTTGATCAGTAAAGCATCACATGCTTAGGAAAGTATCATAAATAGCTGCTGTGTACTGCATGTAGAAATGCCACAGTCTCGCTTTCAGGTTTCAATCATTTGAGAGAATCGGGAATTATAAAGTGCATATCTTTTTTAAGTTTAAAGAAAAAGTTTATTTATAATTAATACAATTATTCAAAAGATATATATATAGATTTGAGGACATTAATAAATAAATAATACAATAACAGTTCAATTTCATGAAACACACTTATTTGCAAAACCCAAAAGATATATTAATGCTTTGAATTGCAAATATATATGCATATATTGAAATATTTAGGTATGAAAAGTTATGAGCAATATAATTAAATACAATAAAATGTAAAGAAAAACTGTCCTGGCGGTTTAGAAACCTCTTCCTTTCTAGGAAAATGATTACACGAAGAGTAAGCCAAAGAGTTAAGGTAATTTGTAAAAGGGATCCACAACATATATCTTTTAATAGCAAGGGATAAAGGAGAAACATAAGCTCTATCTAATCTATAATTATAGCATATACCATACCACCAAACTTGAAAGGATGATTTACAAGAGTCCTTCCAATTTTTCGTAATTTGTTGAAAAGCAACAGCCAATAATAAATCTAAGATTAAGATACTATTTCTCAAATAAAGGAACCATTGTTTGCAAGGCTGCCTAAAAATATATTTGGAAAGCTTAAGGTAACTTAAGTGTTAAAAATAGTATTAATTTGAGTCCATACCTTAACCCTAAATTGAAATGTATATGGACAATCAAAAAGAATATGTTTAAGATCTGAGACCGGCTTATTACAAGACTAAGAGGATGGAAGATTGGAATTCATTATATGTAAAGATGATGGTGTAATTAATAACCTATTACATTTAAAAAATAAAGTTTGAATTGCAATAGCTGCTCTTGAGGATTTCCATATTTTAATCCACACCTTGATCCATAAAGAAGGTGAAAATGAACTCTCTAAATCTTTCTCCAACTGTACTTCTACTCCGGATTTAGGTCTGTCCTCACGAACGGCTGTCATTGTTTGATAAATACGAGAAGCCGATGAAGACTGTAATAGTAGATTCTTGATTGGAGAAGGTCGGAGAAGAGGCTCTCGTTGTACTGGAAAGGATTGATATGAACTATTCACAACATGTATTAAAGCTTTATATTTTCTATCAAAAGAGGGGGGAAACAAAAAAAGAAGATGTGCCTGTACAAAAGAAAGGGGGGATTCATTTTCAAATAGTTGGTGCACTCATCTTAACCCTTTTAAATGCCACTCTTTCCAGTAGATAGTTCTATTATTCAACTTGATAGATTTATTATACCAAATTGAGGAATTTAGGAATTGTACTCTGCCTGCATTGAATGGAGCAAAAATAGGCTGTAGAATTCTGCATGAATTTTTTCAAAATAGGAAGGGAAATAGAAGTTTGCTTATTTGACAAAGTTAACACCTCCTGAAATATAAAAGGAAAAACAAATGACTTTTCAACTTCAACCCATAACGGTACAAGAATAGAATCATCTTCATACAATAAATAGGAAGCTTGTTTAAGGGAAAAGACCTCCACAGCTTTTAGGCCTCATTCATTTTTGGAGGGACATTCTGGGTCTTTTACTATTCCATAAGAATTTGGTTTGAATAGAATTCAGCCTTTTAAAATAAAGACATGGGATATTAATTTAAATATTTGATAGATATAAGAGAATTGCAGGAAGCAACATAATTTTAAGAGAGTCTAGTCTACCCCACCAGGATAAAAATAAAGGATTCCATTTAGAAATAAGAGAATCATGAGTAGAAAACAATTGTAAAAAAATACAGGAAATGGTATCTTTAAAAGAAGGTTTAAAACAAAGACCTAAATATTTAATTTTATTGTTGTTCCAGTGAAAATTTGAAGGTTTAAAATCTTCAGGAAGACAGAATTTATTTAAAGGAAGTATTTCGCACTTATCTTTATTTAACTTATACCCTGAAATAGAAGCAACATTGTCTACTTCAAATAGAAAGGTAGGAAGTGAAGATTTTAGGTTTGATGTAAAAAGCAAGATATCATCATAAGGTGAAAGTTTTATCTGCCTTTCCCCATATGGAGACTATGAAAACTTGGATTATCTCTAAGTTTCAATAAAAAAGGATTCCAAAGCAGAAACAAATAAAAGTGACAACGGACTTCCTTGACGAACTCCTCTATAAAGCGTGAATGAGGGAGAGATGAGACCATTTAGAAAAACAGCAGCTTTAGGAGAGGAATATAATAATAAGATTAGATTTTTTTATTTATTGCCAAAACCAAACTATGAAAGCGTCGAAAAAATAAAGAGCCATTTAACACAATCAAAAGCTTTCTCAGCATCTAGAGCAATTGCAGATAGAGAGTCTTTATAAACCACAGACTTACTTAAGATATTAAAAAATAATCTTGTGCTGTCAGATAATAGACGATCTTCAATAAAACCAGACTGCTCTCTACCAATTAAATTAGGAAGAATCAATTCCAAATGCACAGCAATAATTTTAGTGAAAAATGCATCATCTAAATTAACTAAAGAAATAGGTCTAGAATTCTTACAAAACTTTGGATCTTTGTTATCTTTTGAACTATTAAAGCCTTTTGAAAAGAACCTCAAGAGGATTTTGCGTTGACAAAATATGTAAAAAGTTGAAATAATCGTAGAACCAAATGTTTGGAGAAATGTAAATAAAATTCAATAGTAAAGCTGTCTGGGCCTGGAGCTTTACCCTTCTTAATAAGATTTAATGCATTTAGGATGCCTTTAATGGAAATATCCTTATCAAGAGCAGAGAATTCATAGGGGGGAAGTACATGTGGATTATCGGAATACACATATTGATCAATAAGATCCTGCATGGGGTAACATTCAGGAGTATAGAATTGTGTGAAGAAATGAACTAATTCATTCAAAAATTAATTATTTTTATGTAATAAACAATTGGAAGAATTATAAATAGAATCTATCTTTGTTCTATTTTTCTTAATTTTACGATAATTTGCTAGAAGGTTTCCTGAATTGTTTTGGCCACCATAGTACTTATCACGAGATATAGGAAGATAAGAATTATCAATATCTGTCAAGTTTCTATTGAAATTAAATTTAGTATGAAGTAAATCATTAAGACAACTTGCAGACTTGGAAGAGTAATAGATTTTTAAGATGTTTGATACAATTCATCAAATGAAATAATTTTTTTGTGGCTTTCTTCCTTTTAATGGCAACGTAAGAAATAATAAAATTTCTAGATGCTGATTTGAAAGCATCCCAAATGGTTTGAAGCAATAACTGAGGGGTATCATTTTCCACAAAGAATGGTGATTCAAACTTCTCAAAAAGTTGAGTAAAATTAGAATCAAGCAGTAAAAATTATTAACTCTCCATCTATTACTTGGCTTATTGTATGCAATAAGATCAAGATCCATACTCACTTGAGCATGATCTAAGATTAATATAGAGCCAGTTTCTGAACCCAAAACATGTAGTATGTGATGCTGTGAGACAAATAAGTAATCAATCCTTGACTGGGAAGAATGTACAGGGGAAAGAAAAAATATCCCCATAGTGTAGGATTACACAATCTCCAAACATCCGTTCACCCCTTTACTGCCAAGCCTTTTCCCGCTCAGGTGCCAGGCCTTGTTTTGGCTATTTGGGGCAGTTCGCGCTTAGATCTTCATAACTTTTGGTCTAACATAAGCCACCCATGCCAAATGTGCGACCTTGTTTTCTAACATCCTAGGGATTCTAGAGGTACCCAGAGTTTGTGGGTTCCTCTGAAGGAGACCAAGAAATTAGCCAAAACACGGCACAAAAAAGGGGAAAAAGGGCTGCAGAAGAAGGCTTGTGATTTTTTCCCTGAAAATGGCATCAACAAATGGTTTCTTGTGCTAAAATCACCAGCTTCCCAGATTTCAGGATCAGATAGACTTGAATCAGAAAACCCAATTTTGCAACACAATTTTGGCATTTTACTGTTACATAATCCATTTTTACTATTTTGTGTGCTTTCAGCCTCCTTCCACTTAGTGACAGAAATGGGTGTGAAACCTAAGCTGGATCCCTGAAAACTAAACAGTTCTGAAAAGTAGACAAAATTCTGAATAGAGCAAGGGGTCATTTGTGTAGATCTGCCAAGGTTTTCCTACAGAAAATAACAGCTGAAATAAAATTAATATTGAAATTGAGCTAACAAAAATAGCAATTTTTCTCAATGTTTTACTCTGTAACTTTTTCCTGCGATGTCAGATTTTTTAAAACAATATATCGTTATGTCTGCTAGACTCTTCTGGGTGCAGGGATATATAGGGCTTGTAGGTTCATCAAAAATAGGTGCCCAGAGCCAATAAATGAGTTGCACCTTGCAATGGGTTTTCATTCTTTACCGGGTTTACAGCAATTCATTTGGTGAAATATAAAGACTGAAAAAAAGGTATCAAGGAAACCTTCATATTTCCAAAATGGGCACACGATAAGGTGTTGAGAAGGAGTGGTAATTTGCACATCTCTGAATTCCAGGGTCCCCATACTAGCATGTGAATTTACAGGGCATTTCTCAAATAGACATATTTTTTTACACACTGTCTTACATTTGGAAGGAAAAAATGCAGAGAAAGACAAGGGGCAATAATACTTGTTCTGCTATTCTGTGTTCCCCCACATCTCCTGATACAAATGGTACCTCACTTGTGTGGTTTGGCCTAATGTCTGCGACAGGAAACGCAACATGGACATGTCACATTTTTACATTGAAATATGACTTTTTTTTGCGAACTCCCTAGTTGTGGATTTTGGCCTCTAGCTCAGCCGGCGCCTGGGGAAATGTACCAAACCTGTGCATTTATGAAAACTAGACACCTAGGGGAATCCAATATGGGGTGTCTTTCTCACCAGGTTCTGTTACCAGAATCCTTTGCAGACTTCAAACTGTGGCTAAAAAATCACTTTTGCCTTACATTTCACTGACAGAAAGTTCTGGAATCTGAGAGGAGCCACAAATTTCCTTCCACCCATTGTTCCCTCAAGAATCCCAATAAAATTGGTACCTCATTTGTGTGGGTAGGCCTAGTGCTCGTGACAGGAAATTCCCCAAAGCACAACATGAACACATCACATTTTCCCAAAGAAAACAGAGCTCTTTTTTGCAAAGTGCCTGGCTGTGGATTTTGGCCTCTGGCTCAGCCAGCACCTAGGGAAACCTGCCAAACCGGTGCATTTTTTAAAACTAGACACCTCGGGAAATCTGACATGGGGTGACTTGTCGGGTTCTCACCGGGTTCTGTTACCCAGAATCCTTTGTAAACCTCAAAATGTGGCAAAAAACACTTTTTCCTTATATTTCGGTGAGAGAAAGCTCTGGAATCTAAGAGGAGCCACACATTTCCTTCCACCCAGCATTTCCCCAAGTCTCCCAATAAAAATGGTATCTCACTTCTGTGGGTAGGCCTAGTGCTCGCAACAGGAAATGCCCCAAAACACAACGTGGACACATCACATTTTCCCAAAGAAAACAGAGCTGATTTTTGCAAAGTGCCTAGCTGTGGATTTTGGCCTCTAAGTCAGCCGGCACCTAGGGAAACCTACCAAACCTGTGCATTTTTTTAAAAGTAGACTCCTAGGGGAATCCAAGATGGGGTGCTTTGTGGGGCTCTCGCCATGTTCTGTCACCCAGAATCCTTTGCAGACCTCAAAATGTGGCTAAAAAACACTTTTTACTTGCATTTCGGAAACAGAACGCTCAGGAATCTGAGAGGAGCCACAAATTTCCTTCCACCCAGCATTCCCCCAAGTCTCCTGATAAAAATGGTACCTCACTTCTGTAGGTAGGCCTAGTGCCTGCAACAGGAAATGCCCCAAACCACAACGTGGACACATCACTTTTTCCCCAAAGAAAACAGAGCTGTTTTTTGCAAAGTGCCTAGCTGTGGGTTTTGGCCTCTAGCTCAGGCGTCACCTAGGGAAACCTACCAAACCTGTGCATTTTCTAAAACTAGACACCTAGGGGAACCCAAGATGGGGTAACTTGTGGGGCTCTCACCAGGTTCTGTTACCAGAATCCTTTGCAAACTTCAAACTGTGGCTAAAAAATCACTTTTGCCTTACATTTCAGTGACAGAAAGTTCTGGAATCTGAGAGGAGCCACAAATTTCCTTCCACCCATTGTTCCCTCAAGAATCCCAATAAAATTGGTACCTCATTTGTGTGGGTAGGCCTAGTGCTCGTGACAGGAAATTCCCCAAAGCACAACATGAACACATCACATTTTCCCAAAGAAAACAGAGCTCTTCTTTGCAAAGTGCCTGGCTGTGGATTTTGGCCTCTGGCTCAGCCAGCACCTAGGGAAACCTGCCAAACCGGTGCATTTTTTAAAACTAGACACCTCGGGAAATCTGACATGGGGTGACTTGTCGGGTTCTCACCGGGTTCTGTTACCCAGAATCCTTTGTAAACCTCAAAATGTGGCAAAAAACACTTTTTCCTTATATTTCGGTGAGAGAAAGCTCTGGAATCTAAGAGGAGCCACACATTTCCTTCCACCCAGCATTTCCCCAAGTCTCCCAATAAAAATGGTATCTCACTTCTGTGGGTAGGCCTAGTGCTCGCAACAGGAAATGCCCCAAAACACAACGTGGACACATCACATTTTCCCAAAGAAAACAGAGCTGATTTTTGCAAAGTGCCTAGCTGTGGATTTTGGCCTCTAAGTCAGCCGGCACCTAGGGAAACCTACCAAACCTGTGCATTTTTTTAAAAGTATACTCCTAGGGGAATCCAAGATGGGGTGCTTTGTGGGGCTCTCGCCATGTTCTGTCACCCAGAATCCTTTGCAGACCTCAAAATGTGGCTAAAAAACACTTTTTACTTGCATTTCGGAAACAGAACGTTCAGGAATCTGAGAGGAGCCACACATTTCCTTCCACCCAGCATTCCCCCAAGTCTCCTGATAAAAATGGTACCTCACTTCTGTAGGTAGGCCTAGTGCCTGCAACAGGAAATGCCCCAAACCACAACGTGGACACATCACTTTTTCCCCAAAGAAAACAGAGCTGTTTTTTGCAAAGTGCCTACCTGTGGGTTTTGGCCTCTAGCTCAGGCGTCACCTAGGGAAACCTACCAAACCTGTGCATTTTCTAAAACTAGACACCTAGGGGAACCCAAGATGGGGTAACTTGTGGGGCTCTCACCAGGTTCTGTTACCCAGAATCCTTTGCAAACCTCAAAATGTGGTTAAAAAAATACTTTTTCCTTACATTTCGGTGAAAGAAAGTTCTGGAATCTGAGAGGAGCCACAAATTTCCTTCCACCCAGTGTTTCCCCAAGTCTCCCGATACAAATGGTACCTCACTTGTATAGGTAGGCCTAGTGCCTGCAAAAGGAAATGCCCCAAACCCCAATGTGGACACATCAAAATTATCAAATAGATAACTAACTGTTTTTTTTGGTGGGGGCACCTGCGTTTTAGGTCCTGGGCTCAGCAGCCATATAGGGACACCTACCAACCCCAAACATTTCTGAAAACTAGACACCCGAGCGAGTCCAAGGAGGTGTGAAATGCATTGATCCCCCAGTGTTTTCTTTCCCAGAATCCATTGCAAACCTAAAAATGTTCCTAAAATAACACTTTTTCCTCACATTTCAGTGACAGAAAGTTCTGGAACCTGAGAGGAGCCACAATTGTCCTTCCACCCAGCATTATCACAAGTCTCCCGATAAAAATGATACCTCACTTGTGTGGGGGACCAGGTGCCTGCAGCAGAAAAAGGCCAAAAACCTGTAGCAATTGAGGGGATAACACAGCAAGTTATTTTATACATCTTTAGGCTGACTCTGCTTTGGGGACCCACACAAGTGAGGTATCATCTTCCTTGGGAGACTGAGGGGAACGCTGGGGAGTAGGAAATTTGTGCCGGAGTGGTGATCCTACAAAGACAAGCAAGGATAATATGCTTTTTTAAGCAAAATTTGAGGTTTGCAGAGGAGTATGGGTAATTAAATGTTGGGGGATCCATGTAAGCCACACCTTCCTGGACCCCTTGGGGTGTCTAGTTAAAAAAATTTGGGGGGTTTGGTAGGTTTCCCTAGATGAAGGCCGCACCTGGGACCAAAAACAGAGGTGCCCCCAAACACAGGTAGTTTTATAATAGGTCATTTTGATGTGCCCACGTACTTCTGTGATGTTCCCAACACTAAAATTGTGAAAAGAAATGCACTTAGGTTATGTTAAAAAGACCCCTCACCCACCAACCAAGTTGGTGCCATGCTTCATCATCGGGGTCCCACCTGAGACACCTAGGGAGCCACGGGTGTGCTGCGATGCCTGATTACAGCAGAGCAGGTTTTGTCATTTTTACCACACATACTGGTTGGATTTGGCACGAGGGTGAGTGATGGTTCAGTAGATCAAATTTCATTTAGAGATTTCACAAAAATGAAATGCACTGTTAATAACTGAAAGGCCAAAAAACTGAACCAATGACTCACAGCTCGTGAGCTGTAAAGCCACGAAAAAGGCACCAACCGCTTTACAGTCCATTCCACACCTTTCAAACATGACATGCACAAGACCATTCACGCCGCCAGCCACAGACCCAGCACATTACAACACTTGCATTGACAGATGCACCACTCAATGGCCCATCACTTACACATGCCCACATGCCTGATACAGCAATCACACTAGCTGAAGGGAGTATGTGGACTGACATTTGGCTGGCACCACCAGCCAAGCACCACTCCACACACACCACCAGCCAAGTGCCACCCCACACACACTGCCAGCCAAGGGCCACCCCGTGCACACCGCCAGCCAAGTGCTACTCCACGCACACTGCCAGCCAAGCGCCACTCCAATGACACCGCCAGCCAAGCGCCACTCCACGCACACCACCAGCCAAGCGCCACTCCACACACACCACCAGCCAAGTGCCACTCCACACACACCACCAGCCAAGTGCCACTCCACACACACTGCCAGCCAAGGGCCACCCCGTGCACACCGCCAGCCAAGTGCTACTCCACGCACACTGCCAGCCAAGCGCCACTCCACGCACACCACCAGCCAAGCGCCACTCCACACACACCACCAGCCAAGTGCCACTCCACACACACCGCCATCACTTTTTTTTGTTTATAAACAACAAAGAAACCACTAACTAATTATAAAATAAGTACAGAACTACAAACACAATAGCGATAACTGAAAACATGACAGAAATGTGAAACTGAACATCTGAAAATATAAAACAGGCAGTTTACGCTCACGGTATTTCCAAGAATTTATTTTGGGTGTGGTAACTCCTGAAACAGCCGGCCACAGACAGCCCAGGCTTTGAAGGGTAACTGGGGCAGTACATCCGGCTTTCCTTCCGGGTACCTCTTCGGGCACAGACTCTGCATTTCTTAGTGGGCAAGTCTTTTTTGGGAGTGGGAGGAATGTGATCAGGAAGTGGTGATCTTTCAATCTAGCCACATCCTCCACCACTGCTACTCTAGGAACTCTTGCCTGTTCCACCACAATAAGGCTCTCTATCACTGACTCCTGAAATGTAACAAATTTCATCCTTGACTCAGGTGAACAATCCTTGAACACTGTCAACACCAGGGCAGTGCGCGCTCTATTGATGACTAGAATGCAAAAACCCAGCACTCTCAAAACAACGTAATTTATGTATTGTGCTGATATGTTGTTGTTTAACATTTTGCATTGCAGAGTTCAATCCTGAAGACTTATTTTTAATGTGCTTACAAATGCTGTTCATTTGCAATGTATTGCTGCAGGCTTTCAGAGTGTGTTAGGGTTTGGTCCCTTTCCAGGGCCTTCTAGAGACTTTCCCTGCAACATGCCTGGGTGTGGTTGTGGGCTGGGCCAAGACTCTATAAAAAGGAGCCAGCCCAGCTCCAAGTGCTCACTATTCAGAGGTCCCGGTGAAGAGCAGCAGCTACTCCCTGAGCTCCAGTCCCGGTGGCCTATTTGATCTTCCAGACATCTGACTTTCATTCTTCATTTGGAGATCCTTGTTCTGGGCGATAAGAAAGTGGTTGGGCTGGCCTGCCGATGCCGTTATCGAGAACTCTCATGTTCTTGGGCCTAATTCTTTTATCATTTGACAGAGTACTTTGCGCCTGTGAAATATGCGCTTGAGTGTTTGTGACATTTGCAGGGTGACTTGCGAATCTGCAAGAGGCGCGATTCGTTTCATGATAATTCAATCTCATTATTCATTGCACGCTACCATTTCTTGACATTTGCATGGTGGTTTAAGAATCGGCAAGACGCGCAATTTGTTTTATGGTGTTTTAACTTTGTTGTTCATTGCGCGCTACCATTTCTTGACATTTACATGGTTGCTTAAGAATCGGCAAAAGACGCGCGATTCATTTCATTGTACTTTGATCTTGTTGTTCATTGTGAACTGTTATTTCTTGGCATTTACATCGTGGTTTACGAATCGGCAAGACACGCAATTCGTTTAATGATTATTTGACTTTGATATTCATTGCGTACTATCATTTCTTGGCATTTTACATGGTGACACTCGAATCAGCAAGACGGGCGATTCTCTCCTCGAGTTTAATTCATGTTGTTTATTGTATGCCACTATTCTAAGATATTTATCATGTAATATTTGAGTTGACAAGTTATGTGATTCGTTTTCCCGAATCTATATTGTGCTATTCATGTATATATATATATATATATATATATATATATATATATATATATATATATAAAAATCTACAATATGCGCAATTTGTGTTGAAACATTTTAAGAGTACACGGAAGATCAGAGTTTCTAGATGCAATATTGTATGGTTCTAGTATGCATTCTCAAAAATGGATTTATATGACTGGTTTAAAATTTAGTCAGAATGTTTTTCTGATTCACATGTAAAGGAAAGTACTTGAATAAGAAAGTTTTCATTTAATCCATCTTGATTCCCTTACAGGTATCCGGCCATCTTGAAACTTAGTCATTTTTAACTTAATTCTTAGATTGTTCATGTTTTCAGAATGACTATGCTTAGAATCATAGTCTAGTATTGATTTCAGGAGATATAATTTTCATATTGTGTGTTCTAACCTTTTTCTTACTACAGGTCTCCTTCCCAGCTGTTTCCCTTCCTAATCCCCTCTTCCCCTCCTGAACTCTCTTAGCCTCTGTGATTTGTCTATCAGAGTCTTGGAGCTGTTCAGTGGTGGACATGTTGGTAACGTGCGCAGACCCTGAGGATCTGGTGACTCTGACAAACACAATAAAAGCATTAAAAGTTGCCAAATGAAATAAATGTATGCCCAACTTTTTATACCACACGTAAGACTTACGAAGAGCGGTGTAAGGTTCCAACCTCTGATCTGCTCTATCAACACCACCCATGTGCTTATTGATGCCCAAAATGCATGCAGGTTTTTCGCATTTTGGCAACCTGAGCCCAAACAGTCACAGGGGAAGTACTCTGTTCATGGATGGTAGTTAGCATGTACACATCCCTCCTGTCTGAAAATTTCAGAGCTAGCAGCTTATTATTCTGCAAGGCACTGCACTGTCCTCTCTCAAGTTTTTTACAGGCAAGCTCCCTTGGATAACCTTTCCGGTTAGAACAGATTGTGCCACAAGCAACAGTTTCCCTCTCTGAACAACTCCTTGAACAACTGTACTCCAGTGTAGAAATTATTTACGTACAAATGGTGACCTTTGTGAAACAGTCGCCTACCACGTTCCCACACAATTTTCTCGCTAACTCCAAAAGTGAGTGGACAACCAGGGGGGTCAATGCTTGAATTCCTACCACTGTAGACCTGGAAATTATACAGGTATCCTGTACTACTTTCTGATAGCACATACAATTTAATTCCATACCGTGCCCTCTTGCTAGGAATGTACTACTTATAAACCAAATGACCCTTGAACAGGACCAACGATTCGTCCACACTTATCTCTTTGCCTTGAACATCCACCTCTGAAAACTGATCTACAAAATGATCAAGGACATGCCTAATCTTAAAAAGACGGTCACAATCAGGGTGATCTCATGGCAAGACTAAAGCATTGTCAACAAAATGCAGCATCCGAAGAAGCAAATAGCGATTACGAGCCATGGTTGCAGGAAATATAGCCGTTGCCATCAAGGGACTTGTAGACCAATTAGAAGCTAGCTTCCTTATCAACCCCATCAAAAAAGTCAAGCCTAAGAACCTTTTCATCTCTTCCAGATTTGTGGAAACCGACTGGGTAGCTCTAGACTGAGTCCTAGGTCTGGCAACGTTGTCCCTCAAATACTGCTCTGCATACAAATTAGTCTGCTCAACAATCTTTTCCAAAAATACATCGTCCATAAACAAGTGAGAGAAACTAACAGGCAAAAAGTTTTCTGTATTGACTCTACACCCTGGGAGACCAGTAAATGCAGGTAACTGTGGCTGCTCCGTGTTTGGGGCAATCCAGGTGTCAGGTCTTCCAAAGGGAAACCCTTCAGCCTCAGGCTGCTGCACTCTTGGCACATCAATGTCCTCCTCTAAAACATGCCCTTCATCTGCACTGAGAGTGGCTTCCGCATCAGAAGAATCCTGTCGGAGAGAAAACGCACTGCCATAATCTCTCACTTCCTCCTCTGCCTCAGATGCAGAGTCAGTCTTAAAATCATTGTCAGAAGATGACTCAAAAAGCATGCCAACAACCTGCTGAGCAGTCGGTCTGCGACTAGCCATGATCCTTTCTAACAACAAATGGATTGCCAACTCACAACCAGTACTGTCTAAAATAAGTAACAAACAAAGTGTGGCTTTATCACAAAGAGTACTAAAACACCATACCACTCACTTGCCTGAAAGAGCTAGACTCACCAGCAACTACTCTGCACAGACACAGCAATCACAAATGATATCCCACTAAAAATAAAAAAAATAAAATCAAATTAGACATAAGACAACACAAATATCATTGTGAACAAATCTAAGGACACTTTCACACACAATCCTGCACTTAGTACACCACCTACAAACATGTCATTCATGCATGTCAACAATACTCCTTTGGAGTAAATTGCTTTTACTTACCTAAAACATGCAACTCAGCAAACTGCAGGTCAACTACTGCCAAAACCGCAAGGATCCACAGCAAAGGAAGCAAAAGCTTTGAACTAGAACAAAAATAAGAAATAAACAGTTATAATCACAAATACAAATACTTTTCCAGTTGACAAACACTTCACCACCAAGAACTAACACATTTTCCCTGGTGCCTAAGTGGCTTCTGCTCCCCTTAGAGGCAGATGGCCCTAACAAATATAGGCCGATCTGCCCCTACGGGGGGTAGAAATGGCCAACAGTTATCTACCCCCTTTGGGGGGGCGACCCTTGCCAAAGGGCCCGCCCCCAACACAAAACACACACACACACAAACAAGATCCCTGGTGCCTAAGTGGATTCTGCCCCCAAGGCCTAAAAAAATAGGCCGATCTGCCCCCAAAGGGGGCAGAAATGGCCAACAGCTCTGTGCCCCCTTTTGGGGGGCAACCCTTTCCAAAGGGGGTGTTCCCAGCACACACAAAAAGGGAAACAAAAAAAAAGTTCCCTGCCATCTTGGTGGCTTCTGCCCTCCTTGAGGGCAGATGGGCCTAAAACAAAATAGGCCCATCTGCCCTCTAGTGGGGCAGAAATGGGCAACACTAACTTACCCCCTTTGGGTTGGCAACCCATACACAAGGGGTGTCCCCAGGACACAAAATACACACACTCAACACACAATTCCTGGGGTCTAGTGGGTTTGACCACCCCCCGGAGGTGAGATCGGCCAAAAACATGGCTGATCTAGCCCTGGGGGGGTGAAACATATAAAAAAATATTGCCCCCAGGGCAGCAACCCTTGCCTAAGGGGTCGCTGCCCAAAAACATTATAGTACAACTTAATCCCTGGTTCCTAGTGGGTTTTGACCCTGCCTGGGGGCAGATCGGCCAAATAATTGGCCGATCTGCCCCCAAGGGGTGCCGAAACACGGATCTGTTATTGCCCCCAAGGGGTCACTCCCCAAAATAAACAAAGAGAATATCCCTGGTGCCTAGTGGTGGATTGCTGCTCCATGATCGCGGGCCTCGCCTGCGATCGTATAGCAGGAATCTATTGAAAACAGGCACGGGGAAATGAAAAATTATTTTCTTTCCCCCGTGTCTGTTTTCCCCCCAAAAAAATCCCAATGAGAAGGACTCAACTCTTTTGTGTCCTCTCTCTCCATGTGCTGGAAGCAAATGGCTTCCAGCAAGTCCTCTGCAGCATTTGATGATGTTGGCGCACTGTGAATGCGCTGATGTCATCAGATTGCTGAGGGTAGGTGGGAGTGAAAGGGGAAGCTATTCCCCTTCCATCCCTGACTGGGGTATGTGGGAGGGAGGCCCACAGAGGGAGCGCTAGTATTTATTAAATATTCATCTGAAAGAGTCAAACTTAACTAATATTTAATTCCAGAAAGATTTATCAGGTTGGGTAGGAGCATAAACATTAAAGATAGTTGAAGGTACATTATTAATAGACATTGAAACTATAACCCATCTACTCAGCACATCAAATTCTTGAGAAATATCAGAAATATTCACAGCTTTATGGCACAGTATAACAACTCTATTTTTCTTACCTGTGCCCGGAGCTGAAAAAACATGACCTACCCATTGCCTTTTAAGTTTGGTTACCTCATTATCCGATATATGAGTCTCTTGTAGTAGGGCAAGGTCAGCCCTCAATTTTAAGATATGTGTTAAAACTCTTTGACACTTTATTGGGGATCCTAAACCTTTAACATTCCATGAAATCATTCTAATTATCATTTAATATAAAGAGTATATAAAAATAACCATGAAATATTGCAAGTAAACCAACTACTGTTGAGGGCAAATTGAATCAAAAGAAATATTCTGATGTATAGAAAAAGAAGAATATAACTATGAATAGGAGAAAATAGAAAAAGAAAAAGGAGAAGAGAGAAAAATAGTAAAAGAAGAGGAAAGGGAGAAAGAAAGAATGAACTGAATACAATATAGAAAGAAACATTAAAAACAGAAGAAAAAAAAACAGAACAAGTAATAAAAACATACGTATGGGAAAAAAACATTGTGAGGGTGGTGAAACCACAAAGGGAAGACAACGCAACCTTTACTCCACTACTACAGACACAGGAGGGAAGAGAGACCAGGCCACACATGTTGCTACCACAAAAGATGGTAACTTTAAATAAGTAGAATCTAAAAAGAAAAGCAAATAGGAAACTTCAAAACACTTACAAAATATTTCATTCTTAAGATTACATGAACCAGTAATAGGTATAACCATTAAATAAGAAATAACACACAATATAATAGTCAAGTCTCTGCTACTTTAGAGGTATCCATCTTTTCCCTCTACAAGAGTCAATAAATTGCTGAAGTAATATTGGATCTTCAGATGTTGTGGTCCTATTATTGTAAGTCATATTGAACAAACATGGATGGAAGAGACCATATCGAGCATTAAGTGATTTTAGTGCCAAACGCATATCCAGAAACTTCTTTTGTTTGTCTGCCATCAGTTTAGCATAATCCTGAGCAAAGAAGAGATTGAAACCTGACCACATGATCCAACCTTGAGCTCTTGTTGCTCTGAGAACCTTTAGCAGGCCTATATATTCCAAAAAGTAAAGTATTATTCCTCTTTGTTTCTTTGACATCTAAGCCAATACGTGAAGGATGACCAAGTCTATGTGCTCTTTGTATAGTTAAACAGGAGAAGTAGGAAGATCCAGAAATTTGGGCAGAAACGATTGAAAGAAAGATAATAAGTCTGAATCTTCAATTCCTTCAGGTAGACCATGAATATGTAGATTGTTTTTCTTCGGTTCCGATTTTCTATATCCTCTGCATGTTTCTTCAACCTAATGACCTCAGCTTGTAGAGGTTTAACAGATGCAACTGAATCCTCAAGCACTTCAACTCTTTATTCTACCTGAGTGACTCTATTCTCCACAAGAGACCATTTTTCATCCAAAATGTGCAGTTGGTTATTTGTATCTTCCATATAAGGTTTAAGAGCTCTTATTTCCTCAAGCAATAACTCCATAGAACAGTATCAACAACTTTATTCAGAGATGGAGGATCCTTTTTAGCTCTCTTATTTGTGGACATTGATACATTAACTGGAAGTTTGGACGATAGTTCATTAATAACAGTAGGAGGAGAAACAGGTGTTGAAGGTGGAATGTCAAGATTAGTTGCCCCTGTACTCTACAAATTTGACAAAAGGGTGAATGAATTTGATAAAGGAATATTATCTGACCCTTTATTACTTTGTATTTTACTATTAGTCAATAAAAGATTCCTAGATCTGCCCATAAGCAAGATATATAGTTTTGCCCAATATACAGTAAGTCACATATTGTATCAAGTAAGGTTCCATCTCAGAAAATTTTCAAACAAAAAATTAAATAAACTGGACATATTCAGCAAAACGCAGGGTATGATAGGTAGAGAGTGTAAGTAAACAATTTTCAGGCCAGTAAGTGAAAAAAGAAAATCTCAAGCAACAATGAAGTAAGAATCAAAAGAAAATGTGAGGTGAAAAAAAAAATGGCGGTCGCAATCGATTCCTCAAATGACCGTCATTCAACTCAGTCAATTAGGGTATAATAAATAGCCTTCATATCATTTTAAAGGGAATAATGCACTCCAGGCATATTCCCTCAACGTATTCTCTCTACGTCATCAATTAAAAATACCCTTGAAAACGAGCTGGCTCCCTCGACTCTCCCCACTGTCACGGAGCACAGAGAAAGGCGGCCATCTTCGATCAGAGCCAAGCCACATCCTCAAGAGCATATCTATCTATTCACCTCATTGTTAAAACTCGGCATGATAGACCGTCTTGTAATGCACACATTGATATCCAAATCATAGCTTCATTTACCCTAATTTCACGGTACTTTGGAGGGATTAGGGGGGTAGTTGGTCCTACCAAAATAGCTGACGCCTTAAAATATCATATATAAATAAAGTGCAATACACACACACACACATATATATTTATATATATTCAATGACAAAACAAAGGTTACGAATACGTTATAGTTAAAGAAACTGTATTTTTATATTTCTATGCAAACACAGCTAAACTAGACAAACACTAGAAATTCTAAAGTTATAGTTATTATTTAAATTTATACTTTACACACTATCTTCGAATTACAATAAGTCAAGTACCTTCATATCCAGTGTTGTTGTCATCACTCTCACCACACTACATAAACTATAACTCATAATTTAGTGTGGAGCGTGAGGTGACAACACTGGATAGGAAGGTGCACGATTTATTGTAATTGGCAGGTAGTGTGTAAGGGCCTAATTACAATCTTGGCAAATGGGTACTTTGTCACAAAAGTGACAGATATCCTGTCCACTGTATTACAACTTCCATAGGACATGTTGTAACTTGTAATATGGAGAATGGGCTATGTGTCACAGTTATGACAGAGTATCCCTTTCATCAAGATTGTAATCAGGCCCTAAATTAGAAATGAGTGCACTTAAATTTTGTGAAAATACTGCAACAAGCAAATCACTAAGTTAAAGTACCTTATAACTGAAAAAGTACTTACCCTACTAATCTGTAGCTCCTAAGAGGATCATATACCCAAACCAAACCATTTTCACACTACATCCAATTAAAAGTCAATAGGTAAATGCATTAGTGGCAAAACATGTTTTAGGACTCGCTTTTATCTTTGCACTCCCTTGGCCAATTACTGTGAATCTTTGCATCATCTGCCAATGTGAAAGGAAGAAAAGGTCTACAAAGTTTTGTGGAGATTTGTCAAAACAGCGTAAAATTATTCATGGTGAAAAATCTGAAAAATTCCTACCTCTGGTAACCCCAAATATAACTACAGAGTGGCTACCACCACTCAGTATTAGTTCAGCAGAGAAGCAGACTATACACTGATATTTGCATCACTTAATCTGGCACTTAACCTTTCAAAGAAATTTGGGCCTGCTATGTTAAGAAATGTAGTGGTCGCAAATCCTGCGATTCACTAAACTCCAGAGTTTGCAACTGTTAAATCATTTTTTCCCACGTTTTAATCCCATTTTGTGATTCAGATATTTTTTTCTGATTTGTAAAATGGGTTAAACAATGATTACTGATTCACAATTTGGAAAGGTCATGTTTTGAGTGACCTTCCCAAAATACACATCTGAAAAATACATATCAATGGTTTGCAATGGAAAGATCACAAACAATTAATTAGTTAACGACTTCCAAGTTAGAATGGTAATTGATTCACAAAGGGGAAGGAGTCTCCCTTGGACCCTTTGCTTTTGGAAATCAGCATGGAAACTTTTGGGGGTGGGGGAGCTGGTAGGCAGTGGTCCAGGTGATCACTGCCAAATCTCACTGAAGGTTTTCAAAATAGAAAAAAATGTACTTTTAAAAGAAGCCCTGTTTCTTAAGGAAATTAATTTGCTTAAAAAAAAAAAATCTGTTTTGAAATGCGATGGCAGGGATGATGGTCTGCTGTCCCTAGCAAGCCACAGGAAGACAGAAATTGCATACTACTATTGCATATTATTATTTAGAAAGGTGGACAAACTACCTGCTGTTATTGCTTTCTCTAATGAACTGACCTATTGACACAAAGGTCATCGGCACAATAAATGACTGGTGGTAAAAAGTTGGTGCACAATTTGCAATGGCTTTTTCCTACCAGCATGTTAGTTCATCTGATCCTTTGTGCTTTATCAATGCATCTTAAATCGGCCATTGCACAGAAAGGGCCTATTAGTAATTACACAGATTAGATTAGGAACAATGATCAATATGCCCATAATATAGCCTCATGCACATCATTGTGATCTTGTTCAGATCAAATATTCATGTGTTTCCTGAAATACAGTAGGAATAGTCTAGAAAGCACCCTGTAAAATATACGCAAAAATGTTTTCATGAAGTCTGAGTCAATCCAAGATCCAGAGAAGTTTCTTTTATTGGACCAAACAAGAATATTATGGTGAAATGGTCCAATGCATAAACTTTCAGTATTTCAGAGCCCTCATCGTCAGATCCCACTGTGGAGGTTGAGCATGTGATGTTGAATAATAATTAATCCGCAAATCAGCGGTCAGTCTACTCTTTCCGGGTAAACAAATTACATGTTTAATTTGAACTGTCCCTTCTATGTCACAAAAGTTCAACCCCTTAGTATAAGCCTCTCCTAGGTCACTGGACTTGGGTGAAACAAAATGGGCAAACTGTGATCTTTGCAGTCATAAGGAATTTTAGAATTCGCCGACATTCGCTATTTTTTATATTGCACACGCATTACTATCACTGCTTGGTGAAACTACGCATTCTGAAAAACCTGTACGTAGGTAGGGCAGTATCACCCTTGGGGATACTAATCACCTTGCAAGGATGCAATGGTGCGGTAAGTGGGATAACATGTGGCAAGACCTGCCTTCAAGTCTGTCTTATCCCCCCGAACTCTCTTGCCCCATTCTCTTTGACAAATCAGGCCCTATGAGTCAACTGTCGTTTAGAGCAGCCAGGTTGTCGAGAGGCAACGTGCTGGTGCTATACAATATATTTCAATAAACACGTAACTAAATAAATAAATACGCGAGTAAACTATTTCCTGTTGCATCTCTGATTAAAACAATGTATTCCATGTCCTTAACAGGTGCACATTGGCAGTAATAATTCTATTACTAAGAGGTCAAAGAGAGGGAACTTAGATTGCTGGCAACTGGACTCTGCTTGTAATACCAACCGTAACCCTTAATTTTTGCATGCGTCTAAACATTTTGACAAGATGCTCAAATTTCCTGCATATACATTTAGCCAGGTTGAAAAAGATGTGTGTGTTTGTGTGTTTGTTTGTGAGATGAATACTTATTGTCACAACCAAAATACCTACATATGCCTATGTACATAGCGCAACATGGATACAGGCAGTCAGAAAGACAGATCATCAGGCATGCTAACACACATGCAAGCACAACCAATACTCATGCCTGCACTTATGTGTACAGCCAACAACAAAGAAATGCATGACAAACACCGAGGACATGGATAAAATAACACTCGGCTCACAGTACAAAAGTTGGATGGATGGGTCTATTTGTGAGGGTGTGGGTTAATAAATCAATTGACTTTCGAGTGTGGTTAGAAACATGGATCAATGTATTGATATACCTGTGGGTGTAGATATTCACACAAATTGACAGACAGAAGTAATGATGAATGAGAAACAACAAGCATTTACTTTTTATGATGAATACAATTGGTCTTATTTTGTTTTGCTGCATTTCAAAGGCTTAATGGATTTTTATGTAAACATTTTGCTAAAAAGTACATTGTTGCAACGGCTATAAACTATAGACAAGTGTTCGTTATTTGCCCTACAGTTTCAGGTGTTGTAATATAAAAAGATTTCTCTTCAGTAATGCATTTACTGTTGGTGACACTGTGACAACTAACAGTAGGCTTGCCCAGTGGATATTTCTAACAGGCAGGGTTCTCCCCCTATAGAACTGGAAAGTAATGTACTACAGGCGTTATTGACTATTTGAACCAGAGGAATTTCTATCACTAATTTGTGAGCTCTCACATTTCTAGGCATAGTATGTAGAATAGAGATACAAGTCCACCCAAAAAAAGCATTGTCGGGAAAAGAATGTATGGTGAAAACATGGGCATTTAAATGTTGCTAATAAGTAGGTGGGAGGTGGGATGCAAGCACATATACAGAAAAAATATATTTCAGGAAAAATGTGGTTTTAGAACAAATAGGTCCTGAATTGTACCTCTGGGCTCTCAGTTTTTCCCAATCTAGGTTTGAGACACATATTGAAATTCCTCTTTGGGGGTAAGGTACCAGAATATTGTGGTCTAAATATTGTCTGAGATATATGGGGTCAGGTTTATGAAAAGTGGTGCTGCACCTAGTTCACCGCCACTTTTCTTGTGCCCCTTAGCGCTCCCCACCACCACCATGTGTGGGTCGTATTTAATATATGGAACACCATGTCGGTAGTTTGGGATCTAGTGCCAGAAGTTTTGGCACTAGTTTCGTACTTTGCAGGATTAGTGTAAAAAATTCTTATGCTAATCCTGCCAAGCACCCAGAGGTTAATTGAAACCAATGGGAGCATCGTTTTAACGTCTGCTTTGAGCAGGCGTTAAAAGTGGTCGAAAAAATGATGTAAAGAAATCTCTTTGATTTCACTGCACCATTTTCTCTCCCCCACCTTAACAGGGGAATGTCCCCTTTGCATACATTATGACTGACACAGGCATAATGTAGTGCAGAGGGTTACAAAGTGGGGCAATGCATGCATTGCACCACTTTATAAATCTGGGGTGGCAATTTTGGCCTCGTTGGGCCACATTAGTGTAAACAAAAATGATGCCAATGTGGTGGCAGGAGGCACAAGGGGCTCTTAGAGATGCCCCTTGGTATCTTAAAATTCTTTGCAAATTGTTTGCATTGCAGTTAATAACAGAAAATCAACAATCAAGGGAGCAATATTTTTGTAAATGATACCTGGACCACGATATTTATTTTAGATAGGGTTTTTGTTATCAATATTCTGACAGACAACCCTTGCAAGAAGGCTTAGAAGCAATACAAGACATTTTTCATAAATAGAGTTGTAAATGCATGGATATTCACTGCAGAAGTGGGAGAACTAACCCAGGAGGGCTGTTATAAAATGCATGCGACGAATTGAGAGATAAGTGTAAAGTGAATTCTAAGATAAAAACAAAAGAGGCAAAGTAGGATGAGTACTGCTAATACAAACATAGATAAAGCTGGTTCACAGCAGAAAGAGAAGTGAGGCAATCCTCCAAGTGCTAAATCAACAGCATATGGTAGCTTGTTCTAAGGACTACAAATGCACTCCTTTTCAGGGAAACAATAGCCACAATATAGGCTAATATTTTGCCTGTGAGGCTGAATATCTCCATACCCTTACCAAACTAGTAAATAGGCATGACAGGCTGTCTTTCATTAAGTCTCGCTTACTAAGCAATGCATAGTTAGCTTACGATGGGCTTAGATCTCCCCTGCCATTTAAAGTTGGTTGGCTTTGTTGTCACTCTCATTTGCTTTCGTCTCATTCATAAGAGTGTATGGTCTTTTTGTGCTCTTGTGCTTGGCCCTCCCTTGGAGCACTAATGCATTACTGTGTCCTTGCACTCCTTGCATTTTCACATGCTACTTTTTTCAGTTTGGTCAGGCACTCCATGAGAGTGCATGTGTTTTCCAGCTGTGTAGAAATCTGCTTTCCTTCCCTTATCTACTCTCTTTAACCCACGTGCTTCTCAACCACGTCTCTCTGATGCACTTGCCCTTGTGTGCTTAATCTGCCCACATTACTTTCTTACCAGTGAGCTTCTATCCCCTTGCCGGTACAAATGCTTACTCTTTCAGGCAGTTGCTTTTCTCCCTTTGCCCTCCAGGTTTCTCCCCATTTTGCCTGTTTGCTCCCCCACCCACCCTCCTTGTTGCTTCTCCCTTCCCCACCCTACATGTTGTTTCCAGACCCCCGCGTTGTTTCAACCCCCACCGAAACATCGTTTTTCTTCTGCGCCCTCCATATTGTTTCTCAATACCATTTTGACCTCCATGTTGCTGCCATGATCTCCCTTCCACACTGGTTCCCCTATCAGTTTTCTCAAAGAATACTTTCACACATTTTTTCGTTTTAATGGCCAATTCTAGTTGAATCAGCACATTAAAAAAATATGCGTATTTTTAAAGGTGTGTTCATGTGTAGTGTGCGCACCAACAAAATGACACAATAGTCTGTCTTTCTTTATTTAGCCATGCTGCTCAGAACCAAGGATGTTTGCTGAAAATCATTAACAAAGCCGATACATCCAAAAGGCAAGGCCTATTGGTGTTGCCAATGTATATTTTTATTTTCGCCTATTCCTGTGTATCTGAAGGCTTCTGTGGGTGCATGGCACTACTTCTGTAAAATGTGAAAGTTGCTTTAAAATGCCAATTGTATACTGCTTGCTTTTTAACAAAAATCCCAAGTGATTTTCTGATTTTTGGCAGGGATTCAGGCAAACATGTTGTGTGGCATGGAAACCTGTTCCCTGAACTTTTGAGTATTTTCTGCATAATAGCCGCCTAGGGCTCGCCATGAATAGAACCCTCTGATCTCATCATTTTCGAAATTCTTTTACCAATAAGCTAATATTTTCTTGTCAAGGCACTCATTTTCAATGTGAACGTTCCCACAGTGCCACTGTGTTGAAAAACAAGTGTAATGGCACATCCAATTAGCAATTGTTTTTTAATGCGCGTAGCCAGTGGTTAAGTTTGAAAAAAAGGATATTTTATATGGTGATATAAATTGCGGAGGTTTTCTTCAACTGCGCATGATTTAAACTTCCAAAATGTTTTTGTACATTGCTCCTACGTAATTACACAATGGAGGCAAATAGATGCTGTCATGTAAACATTTATTGATTAGAATGCATTTGCCTGGCTTACGGCTGAAATCCACAAGCATAAGTTAGATACATTGTGGATGTATTTGCCCAAAAGTGTAGTTCGTGTGTATTATGTTCAGTACTGAGCTGAATAAAAATGAGCATAAAAGCACAAAAATGTAATTGGAGCAGGAAGCAATTCACCTGGACACAGAAACCCAATGAAGACTGCAACCAACACCATGGAACCCAAAGTATATTTCTTCATCCTCATACTGCAAAGCAGTCTGAACCCTCAAACACATCTTAAAACGTACAGAATACCTATCTTTTCACCTTTCAACAACAATAAAATCACAATACCCCAAATATATTCATGCAGAATAAAAATCACAGTGTAGATCCAGCCACATACTTAAAAGTCTGTCTGTAGGAATATATGCATAAATCTTTAGCTACCAAACATCTGCTGTGGATTTCTGGGTGCTGGTGCCAATTGAGCATCAGTGAGCACACAAGATGTTTCACGTTGAAGCTAATTTGTTTTAGTTTTCATCTGAAATCAAACTGCATTTGGGATGCTCCTGTAACCCCTGAGTTGGTTTAAACTGATAAAAATGTTTGTTTAGTGTTAAAACCAAACTGGCACGCCCAGGTGAACTTTTTTTTGCACTTCTAACTACGTGTGCCCTGTCTCACAGTATCTCCAAGAGAAGGCTGATATTGCTATTTTTTACTGAAAAAAATTGTATTAAACAAAGAAAATGTGCAAAACGAGTGATGACGTTCCTTGACCAGTACATTAATACACCATAGCTGGAAACACTGAGGGGCATATTTACAAGAAAGTGGTGCATTAGCTATGATGTGCCACTTTTCTTGTGCCCCCTGTGCCCCTCCAAAATCACAATTTTAGCACCATTTTGATAATACTGCGTACCGTGGTGCATGTTTGGTAGACAAGCACCAAAAATCATGGGGCTAGTCCAGCAATGCATGGGGAGGCCCATTGGAAACAATGGGAGCGTTACTTTAGTGACTACCTTGGGCAGGCGTTGAAAATGACAGGAAAAATGGCACAGTGAAATCTCAGAAATTTCACTGTGCCATTTTTCTGGGCCTCCTAATAGGGAAATGCCACCCTTGCATACAATATGCCTGGCGCAGGTATAATGTGGCTCAAGGTATTACAAAGTGGTGCGATGCTTGCATTGCACCACTTTGTAAATCTGACAGAGGAAAAAGGCCTCCTTCATGTTGCCTTAGCATAAAAAATGACACTAGAGTGGCGCAAGGAGGCACTAGGTCCTTGTAAATATGCCCCTAAATCTGGAAACAGGAATACACAGGAATACACCATATGCATCCATGTGTATGCACCCACTCCACAAGTAACCATGGAACATTCTACCACCATATTTCACCATTAGTATTCCTCACTATTGCCCCATACTTGTACATCACCCTTCTGTGGCCACTGGTGGTGTCAGTTTGTCAGTTTCCCTAGCCCTGTTATAAATGTTTAGAAGTCCCACACATGCCTCCCACTTTGGCACGCTCCTGCCTACAGTGCACAGCACACTTCTCTGGAACAAAATCTGGAAACGGGAATAGAAACAATAGAGCAAAAATTCAAGGATCTACAGCAATGTAACTGAGGCAAAACGCTATAGGGCTCATTATGACATTGGCGATCCCACTGCAGGACCGCCAATGCCTCAAAGAGAGAGTGCCACAAAAATGCCGGGGGCATCCCCCCCAGTCATATTACAATGTTCCAGTCGGGCTGACAGGTGGGAACATTGTATTACAACGTTTCCACTGGTAAGCCCGGCAGGAACAGTGTTACGGTATTGGCTTCGGCTCCCTGAAGGGAGCTGAGGCCAATACCATAGTACTACAGCACCCTTAGAATGCGTACTGCTTCCAAAGCAGGCAGTGTGCATTCCAAGGGTGCTGGGCAAGCGGGACCCTGCACTGCCATACCATGGGCCCCCCTCTGTCCCCCAGCATTGGATTTCCGTCAGCCTTTCCATGCCAGAATGATGGCCATGGAAAGGCTGGCAGAAAGCTGAGGTCGAATCAGCCTGGCGGCGCTGAGTTCAATGCTGCCGTGGCTGAGCACAATTCAGACTGCCGTCAACCTATCGGGATCCGCTTTCTTGGCAGTAATGGTGGTCCAACCACCAGGGTTGTAATGTGGCAGTCAGACCGCCTGGAGTGTGGCTGTCCAACCATCACCACAAGTCTGGCGGTCCTCAGACCGCCAGACTCGTAATGAGACCCTCAGTATTGACAGTACTTCTTCCAAAGAGTAATATCCTTTTAAAAAAAAAAACATGAGGCATAAAAAATGTATTGCATGCATTAATGTAAGTTGCTAGAAGTAAACTGAATTTAACCAACTGTTTTCAGATTTATGGGTAGATAGAATAACCAGTACAATAAAACTCCAGTGTGATGCAGTGCACTATCTCAATAAATGTTGGGGTGAAACCTTATCTATTCGCTATAAAATTTAATTTCCCATAATACAGCTTCCAAAAAAAAGCTCATTAGAATATCTATCCATAAAAACCTAAACAAATGATTTACTAAAGCTTTGCCTTGCGTAAGGCATTTTCTGACTTTTTTGTAAATTGCAAATTTGTCTCCAGTTTACTAAAGATTTTGCCCTGGCTTAAACAACCTCAATACAATACCAAAGGTACCCTTCTTGGGTTAAGGCTATATGGTATGCCCAAAAACAGTCCATACAGTGGAGAACCCCCTATTTAGTCAGGCAAATGTTGAATAGCAGAATGGTATTCCTAAGTTTATAAAATATATTTGAAGCAAGGTAAAGAGGATTGCTAAAAAGGAAAGATTATAAAAAGTACACGTGAGAGTATGCAAAGGTGGTTTTAGTGATTAAAATAAAGATTGCTACTGCGCTGAATATGCAAAGTTATGACCTGAGGTGTGTAAAGAAATATAACAAATGATGCTAGCAATAAAGGGCTGAAACTGGTGCTTATGCCAGAAAGAAAGGTGATAGCTTTTTCATCAAGAGACTTGAGAGGAAGTGAAAAAAAGTACTCTATGATAGAGAAGGCGGCTTTGATGTGGTTTGAGAAGTCAGAAAGGTAAAACAAAACTTTGTATAGGGCACATAAATTGTGGTGAAAACAGACCCTAAGCCACTGAGGCAAATATTCACAAAAAGTTGTTTGGTTACTAGGTTAGCTTACATTTGCAGGAGGACTTTGAGTTTATAGGAATACATATTACCAGTGGACTATATTTCAGGAGTTGATAATAAAACTGTAAATTGCTTATCGAGATTATTAAAGGATATAGAACAACAGCAAAGTGGTGAGGAATGGGAAAAGCCGGAAGAAAAAGTGGATGTGTGTAGGTAGTAGAGCAGCCCATATAGAATTTTACAAGAATTTAGCAACTGTACTACAGGTTAGTGGAAAGGTAAAACAAGGGTTCCTGTGGAGTCAAAACACTTTGGAATATGAAGAATGACTTATCATTCAAGGATTGATGGAAAGTATTATGTTCAGAGAAACATACCTTCACTTCCCACCCCAAAATGCTGCCCAATGTTTATTTTTACTTTTATGCTGTGGTGCTGTGAATCTTGGGATTTTTGCAAGAGTGTGGACTTCTTCCATATTTTTCTTTGCTTTATATTTCCCTTCTGTTGTCAGTGCTATGAATCCAGAAACATTTCGAAGGTTGTGGAGTTCTCCCAGATATTTCTGGATTTTCTGGATCCTTTACCAACTTTAGTGCCATGAGCCTTGGCTCAGTAGAAAGGTGCTTCCAAATGTATTAATGTTTTTCTAGGCATTTCATGATCTACATGCCAGGAGTATATGGACATGAAATGGGGCATTTCTAAGGGGGTTGCTTTCAGAATTTTCTTTGGTTTCATGGTATTTAGTGCTGTGGATGCGATGTGTGTGGTGCATCGATGCTCCTAGCTCTTAAGTACATTTCAGAACTTTTGTATTGTAGGAACTTTGGCTGTGAGATCCTATCAAAGAGTGTGGGATTCCCCAAGATGTGGTCTTGGATTCCTACACTAAGAATTTAGAGACCTCTCTGGTCTTTATTGGCTGCTCCCAAATTCTTCCTTAATTTTCTGGACATAGTATGCTGTGGACGCTTCGAGTCGGAAAAGCAAAAACATCTAGAAAAATAACAAATAAGACAAACTCATCCCTTTTGTTACCTTCATAGCAAAACCAGGAGGGCCCTTACATTCCATCAGGCAGGAACTACACACAGGTTCCCATGCTGGAAAGATTATTTTCAAGGGAACTGTTGTTGGCCAGGTAGTGGAAATACCTTTATGCCATAGTGTTGTAATGTGCTGGCAAGGATCCAGATACTTTAGATTTTTTATTAGTTTATTGAAAAATCAAGTTAGTGTCTGATTCCTTACTGGGGTACAAACCCACAGTTCTGTGCCAAGGCAACGAGTTAGACACTGTTTTTTTCTTAGTAAAAAAAAATCCATATTGCATCTATCTCCTTACTCAGGCTCAGACACACAGGTCCTTCATCTCACAATGAGACTCTCTCCTTGAGAAGTTTTGTCAGATAAAGACACTTCATGACAGCAACTCAGGAAATACCAAAAAGCCAGATGCTGTTTGAATTTTTCCTTAGGCTAAGACAAAAGTCAAACTGTCTCTGGCTCTCTGCATTGGCACATTTTAACAGCTAGGGAAAAATAGAATCTGTCTTCTTTCTGGGGCATAAACACAGACACTTCCTTTCCCAATGTGAGAGGAAGGAGCTGTGTGTCTGCACCACCACAAGGATACTGTTCTGATTTTTTACAAAACTAAGACACCAGACAACTTTTCTAATTGTTGTGCTTTACCCCTATTTCCAATTCGTAGGTAACCAGAATTGAAGTCCACGGGAGACCCCAGAAAACTATAAACTATAATCCCATAGGAGACCCCAAAATAATAATTCTCAGTTTAGGGTCATTTGCATAGGTTGCTCAAGTATTTCCCCAAAACATTCAATATTGAAAAAAAATAAAGAGTGAATACAAGTCGAGAAAGTGAATACAGGTAACAACGTTTTCACTTGTAACTACACCTAGAAGGCAAATCCACAAAAATTATACACCATTATGTTTGTCCCACTTTTCACGTCACATAAATGTGTAGTGTTGGTAATTTCTTCAAAAGCCAACAATACCTTGAGACAACAATTGAGCTGTGGTTTACAATGTGTTTTCACTGTGTGCTGATCAAGCATCACATAATATAAAATATCTAATGAATAGAAACTGAGAGTGAATTAAATGTGTGCATTTTTTTAAATGTACCCATGAACTAAATTTTGAGATTTTGGTCATTTGCACTACTCTAATTTCTGGATTACCTTGAATGTTACGAGATTCTTAGGAAGTTTTTTTCAAAAATTGTTTTTTGAGGACATCAACTCACAAGCGGAGGCCAAACGTGCAGAGAAATTCAACAGCTAATAGCAAAATGGCCGACAATATTACATTTCGACTCTTCTCCTCTTTAACCTGGTAACCCAAAAGTGTGTGTGAGCCTTTCATCCAGGGTAGGAAAGGCCTACGAATGCCGCAGTAGAAAGCTAGAGAAAGAGTTTTCCACCAGAATGAAAAAAACAGAATTTCCTTACCTTTATGTGAGAAAAATGTGTACAATTTGTAGTATATGGCAAAAGTCCAACTACAGAAAGTTCTCACACTTCTACCAATAAAAACAGCTCCTCCCATGAATATGGCCAATCTGTGACCCTGTAAAGTCAATTAAGTGTCAATGTGGTATTCACAAAGTTACATTGCAACAGGAATGACAAAGCATAGGTGCTGCTGTTTTTATTGGGAGAAATGTGGAAAAGTGGGGTGGGAGGACTTTTGCTGGAAATTCAGATGGTTTTTGTTACAGAAAAATTAAGAAACTGACTTTTTACCTGTTTTGACACTTGTAAAGCATTCCAGGTGATAGAAAGTGCCTGGATTCACAAAAGCCACTTCACCCTGGATTCCCTTTGGCCTCTAGTTTTGAATGCCTGGGGCTGGTAGGTTTCACTGGGTGTCAGCCAACCCCAGGGTGAACACTGCAGCAATCGCAATAGAAGCTCCCCTCTTCAAAAATATTCCATGTTGTCTTGAGTATGGATCCGTGATCAGACCCATTAAAAATCCCCACATACCTGTTACACTCAAAATCAGGAAACAAAGGGGCATATTTATACTCTGTTTGCGCCGGAATTGCGTCTTCTTTTTGACACAATTCCGACGCAAAACTAACTCCATATTTATACTTTGGCGTTAGATGCGTCTAGCGCCAAAGTCCATGGAGTTTGCGTCATTTTTTAGCGTGGACACCTACTTTGCGTTAATGATATGCAAGGTAGGCGTTCCCGTCTAAAAAATTGACTCCGAGGCATGTGCGCCGTATTTACACTCCCGGGCAAAACTCACGCCCGGGAGTGGGCGGGTCAAAAAAATGACGTCCAGCCGCTTTTGCTCCGTTTTTTAGCGCCTGGACAAGGCAGGCGTTAAGGGACCTGTGGACTCGGAAGGAGCCCAGAGGTGCCCTCCCATGCCCCCAGGGACACCCCCTGCCACCCTTGCCCACCCCAGGAGGACACCCAAGGATGGAGGGACCCATCCCAGGGACATTAAGGTAAGTGCAGGTAAGTATATATTTTTTTTTTGTGGCATAGGGGGGCCTGATTTGTGCCCCCCTACATGCCACTATGCCCAATGGCCATGCCCAGGGGACAGAAGTCCCCTGGGCATGGCCATTGGGCAAGGGGGCATGACTCCTGTCTTTGCTAAGACAGGAGTCATTTCAATGGGGGTTGGGAGTCGAAAGAAATGGCGCAAATCGGGTTTAGGCGAAAAATTTGCCTCAGCCTGACTTGCCCCATTTTTTGGTGCCCAAGCTCCATATTCCCCTACGCCGGCGCTGCCTGGTGTACGTCATTTTTTTTCACGCACACCAGGCAGCGCCGGCGGCTAACACCGGCTAACGTCATTGAATAAATACGGCGCCCACATGGCGCTTCAGAATGGCGTTAGCCGGCGCTAATTTTTTTGACGCAAAACTGCATTAGCGCAGTTTTGCGTCAAAAAGTATAAATATGGCCCAAAGTACAATAGAGATGTGGGTCAAGCTTTGGGAGAGATATGTTTCTGAATGAGGGTAGTTTAAGGAAATACCACATTTGAGGAAGACATCCTGAAAATGTAATAAGCATCATGTTCAGGTATAGTCCCAAATTGGCAATCGAGACAGAGGAAATCTGGCACATAGCAAAAGAAACCCCACAATGTGTTGAGTCCGAAAGTATATGTTTGTGGAAGTTTTTTTTAGAGCCCAGGGATGCTATTTGTGACTAGAGGATGGGTAACATAAACTGCCATTTTACTTTCAGTTGCTTTACGTTTTTCTACATGCACTGTACCCGGTTGACTGAATTTGAGCAATCCAAACCTATTTAAAACCCACTCTTTACTGATTTCCCCATACTCATAAAACCATAGGGAATACAGATGTGGGTCAAGCCTTGGCAAATATATTTTCCAGCTCGAGGAAGATAAAGACAATTGTCATTTTTGGGGAGAAAGGAACTGACAAATGTGACGTTCAGCATGTTATCAAGACCAACCATTCCAGGAGAAGGAGGTCTGATATCCAATAGGTACCTTCAGGTGCATAGATGTGGAAAATACATTGTGATGGTACATTTTCCATACATGCCAGCAGTGATATCCGTGACCAAAAACAGAGAACCTAAAGAAGCATTTCACTTTCAGTAGCTTTAGCATTTTCCTGAATGCACTGCACCTAGTTTTTCACGTGGGGGTACCCTAAAACTATTAAAAAAAACGTACATATCTTGTGCCCTTTAGGAGAACAAAACAAAACACAGACATGGCCCATTCCTTGGCAGGATGCCTTCCAACATGACTAATTGAGGAAATGTACATGTTTTGGCAAACATTCATAACATTTTAACAAATGTTCTGGTCAAATTATTCTCCTGGCCAGTAAATTGAGATGAGGGACACTCTACCCCAGCAATACAACCCTTAGGATGTGTAGATCGTGAAAATGTAGCTTATGGTAGGTTTACCTACGGTACATGGGAGTCATCTACAGCCAGGATACTTTAAAGCGGCAGTTTGCTTACATGTTCTTTCCAACTTTCCTGAACGCACTGCACCCATTTTATGACCTTTAGCCACTCCACACCATTGAAAATCTGTGTTTATCTGAAACCTCCATGCTCAATAGACTCAGTGGAGTGAAGATGTGCGATAGGCCTTGACAGGAAGATGTTATAGCATAATGGAGAGTGGAGGGAATTACCATTTTGTTTTTAAAACAAAAGTGCAGAAAGTCAGTAACTGCCAATTTCAACACTTTCTCTCAGCCAGCCAGTCAGGTCTAAGGAGTACTGACTTGCTCAAATAGTTCCTTAGGTAGTAAAAAATTAAAATAAATATAGTTTTCTAATTTTGATTATAGTCCTTGGTTGGAAGTCTATAATAAAATCAAAAGTGCCCTGTAAACAGTGATTCTGCAACAATTTAGTGAGCTGTGCTAATATTACATAACCCTTTGTGCAGATTACATTCCCAAGGAAAACCCACACATAAGTGATATTGCAGGACTTTAGACATTCAGCATAACATTCCCCTGGTTGGTGTTCTGGGGTTTATGTTTGGCCATTTGGGAACTAAAGCAAACTATTGAGCACATTTGTTGAGAAAATATAAATATTGCCACATTTTCGAAATACCTTTCAGCTGCAACGAGATCCTTATGTGTGGAATGTGCCAAAAAAGACCCATACTTTGTATGCTTGCATAGAATGACAAAAGGGAGATATGTGTAACAACCTAAAAAAACTCTCCAAAAAGGTGCACAAACACCCTGGTAATAATAGAGATAATCAACAACAAGTGGATGTGAAACCAGTGAAAATGGGAGAAATTGCATCAAGGTTCCCTCCTACTTACACAAACTTTAAAAAAATCTTCTACGTGTAGCTATGAATATATGAGGGCCTGTAGACGTATGTGAATAGCTTCTAAATGTTCTCCTTTCAATGGTTACCCTCTTGATCATTGTATTCATAAAACTGTAATACTGTGCTATTTCCAGCATATGATTGCTCATGTGTGAATGCTTTCTTGCAACCTCACAATAAAGTGAGAAGTCAATGTACAAAATATTTCTTTCAGGATGTGCATGTGGAAAAGGTTCAATGTGCCTCATCAATTTCCTATTTGTCTAATACAGACAAGCTAATTTTTTCGTAAACCAAATGTGCAATTTTGTTTCTCACAGATGTATATAGATTACATTTGAAAATCCTTATTTTTTCAAAATGTTTTTGCACAATTGCTGTCACAAAACACTCTGTAAACGTAAGATCAAAATTATTGGTCTAATTCTTAAAGTTGTTTCATTCTGTCTGTGTTTATATTCCTTCTAAATTTACTTCTAAAATTATATAAAAATAGGAGAGATGAGGGTGGTGCCAAGATGGTGAGTATGTAGATGTGTCTATTGCTAGTTCTCCGTGGGATGAGTAAGAAGTACCTCAGCTGCCCTTCGCGTGGTGTGAGACAGATGTTGAGACAATACCGTGGAAGGAAAACTACTGAGCATGGCCAGGAATACACCGGTATGTACCCCAAAGTAAAATGAGATGGAATGAGAGGAAGCTGCCAAAATGCTAAAATGGTGCCTGCTTCCCAGGGAAAGTGAAAGCAGCTAGTGGATTTGCAATTTTCAGATCTGTGGAGGACCTCTGGTATTAGAGAAAGATGGTCTGAGCTGTGCAGTGGTAAAGTCCCACTGTTGTGGGCACATATTAAGAGTGCCAACAGTCTCACAGGGGTCACAGTGGTCACAGGCCATGGTCTATCTGTACTGTAAGGTGGGAGAAGTGAAGCAGAGGCCTTTCAATATGAAAGGCTGCTCCCGTAGAGAGGCCGTGAAAGCAGTGGTCCACGAAAGGTCTTTGGTGCCCCTCAGCTCTGCAGGGCCACAAGCTACAGCAAAAGGTGCCTTTGGATTCAAGAAAAAAAGAATAGAAGCCATCAGACACAGGTAGGTTCCTGGAAGTGGAGACTGTTGGAAAGTGGATTACTGGTAAGGGCAGTTAAGTACCTACACTTTGAAATAGGCCACTAACCCCCACTGGGTTCAGTTAGGTTCAATAAATTAACCCCACCTCAACCCTTGGAAGCTTTGTAAAGAGCAACAAGGCTTAACAGGAGACAAAGTGTGTGAAGCATTCAAGTATCACAAAACAGTATTTGAATAAAACACAGGAAACAGTTCAAAAATCCAAAAACAATTTCTAAAAATAGGAAATATTTTTATCTTTAATTTGACACCAAAAGGAATACAATCGTTTTTTTAGCTAATAGAAATGAAAAGCGCCAATCAAGTTATCTGGTCGCACCTCGACCGGAGAAAAGTCAAAGTTTAAGGCTGGCTGAAATGGAGCCCGGCTCGGCTAAAGCAAGAGGGAGGCCTCAGTCACAAGTTTACCTTCGGACTTAGTCATTTTCTTGAAGATTTTCTTCAGTGGGACAAAGTCACAAATCCGATCTGACCTCCCTGGAGCCTTCTTCGGATGCACGTCGCAGGGGACCTCGGTGAAGATTTCTACGTTTGGACGTAGTCAATTTTTCAAGATGAAAATCCTCTTCCAGGCAAACCTGAATCTTGATCCCTCCTCGGATACGCTGTGCGGGAAGTCCCAGTCAACATTCTACATTCTGACTTAGTCATGTTTTTGGAGCTTTTCCTTTGACGGGGTCAAACATCCTCAGCAAGCCGAATTTGATGCAAGGTCGTTAGATCACTTTTTTCAGAGCCTCCGGTGAAGTCCTGGAAGTCCAGGGCTCTGGAACTTTTTAGCGGGACGAACTTGCAAGTCAGGCCGGGTCATGGTTGAGGCAAGTCGGCCAGACTCACTGCGGCAGGTCGGTCCCTTTATGGAGCTTTAAAGTTCTCCAATCTTCTCCAAACTTCTGTATCTTCTTCCAGAAGGTCTTTGAAGGACCTTTGGGAGTCCACCGCTCACCCCCAAGTTTCCAGAAGCACTGAGTTGCTCCCTGAGGGTGTGGACTCCAAACTCCCGGAATGCACCTGGCTCAAACTCCAAAATGGGCACTAGACAGTGGTCAGCTGGTCAGTTTCTTCAGAATCTGAGGAAGGGACTCTGATTAGCTATTTTCCACCTGTAACAAGAAGGAAGTCCCTTCTGGAACCATTTAAAGGCAGGCAAAGTCCTTTTTGTGGTGAAGCCCAAGTGTGCAGCTGGTGCAGTCCTTCAGAGTACAGTGTCCTGGTGCAGATCAGGGGCCCAGCAGGGTGGTCCTTTTTCTTCTGATGTTCTTCCTTGTAGGGATCTGAGGTGTGTGTGCAGCTCTGCCATATTTATCCTTGCTACTGTGTGGAAAGCAAGGGGGTCCTTGTTGTCCAATCACAGGCGGGCTCCTTCCCCCTTTGATGACCACTTCCTGGGAAGTGTGGCAAAAATCCCAGGGAGCAGCATTATCCAAGATCCAACATGGCTGAAAATTATTTTTGAAGGCTAGATCTGGCTGAGCCCACCCACTGGTGTGGCTAAAAATCCTAAACACACCCCTCTCCTAATCTAATCAAGAGGGCACCTAATTGTCTATGGTTGCAGGATGTGAGGGCAGTCCTGAGCTGATCCAAATGTCTTTCCCTGCCTTTGAAGAACAGTTTGGCTGCTCTTCCTTCCATCCTTTTTCCTCGTCTGCTGAGGCAGCTCTCCTCCCACAGGCACATCCTTATTGCTCAGTTCAGGCCACTTCACACCTCATCAAGGCAGCCTGGCCAGGATGCCAGAGGCTGGCCAATCAGAAAAGGGCACTACAGAGCTGAAGTTGGCAACTTTCAGGTAGAGCATTAAAACTCTTTACCTGAACTTGCTTTATTAAATCCAGCAAGTGTAAGTTGTGAGATTTATTGTAACAATCAAAACTCAAGGTATCTGAATCTTAAGGGGGCTTTGATATTTTAAATAAAGTATCGCCATTTTAGCCTACGGAGTCCATTCACGACTGTGAGGAAAAATGAGTTTGGCTATTTTACCTCGCCAGGGCTTTTAAAACAATGTTTATAAGGTCCCTGCTTATAGTTAAATGATAACCAATTCTTTTACATTTACCCTTAGTTTAAAATGACACGGGCACCTCAGCAGTGCACCTATGGATGCACTACCAATGCTGGGGTCCCTAAACATACATGTCCTACCATATACTAGGAACTTATAGGTAGGTTGATACTGCCAATTATAATTAGCCTAATTTGCATATCCACTTTACACAGAGCACTGGGCCTAGGGCTGATAAGCAGTACCCAGAGTACATTCAAGTGTCATCAAACACCAGTATCTGTCCAAAGGGTTTGGGGGTGACCAGGGCAAAAAGGAGGACTTTCCTACAGAGACTACCTATCCCCACAGAGTAAGACAGTGGTTAACTGGGTGGATGAGGCGCTTTTGTGAATGGAAAAAGGGAAGTGAGCTGAATATTAAATGCTTACTCCTTTGGTCCAAAGTACAGGGGTAAACATGTCAACAAAGTAAAAGGAACGCAAGCAGATAACTCCAAGGAACAGAGAAATCATAACAAGCTTGAGACCTATCTAATCAGATTCCTGTGCTGGGTAGGGAGTACACATGTGGGGCATGAACTTATGGAAAAGACCTACCTGGGAGAAACTCAATGTGTAATGAGACAAACAGGTGCATGCAGACAGGGATACCATTAGCAGCCAGATGATATGTCCTGTTTAAGTTGATATCAATTGCAGTTGGTATAATAATAGAAGTAAATGTATGCTCCTTCAAAAAGGACAACCTGAAAGTCCTGTTGCCCTATTTGAGGAGCAGGCTTATCAAATAACCCAGTAGCAGTACACAATAACAGTAACCACAGATCTTCAAAGTGGAAAAATAGGCCTCAATCTGGCCATCACAATGTCATACTTTTTAACACTTCATCAAACACTGAGTAAAATGAATACTTTAAGCTTAAAACAGAACTACATATTCAAGACATAAAACTGAAAAACCTCTGTAGGCTCTAAGATTGAAGATCTATATAAAGATGTGGACCCAAGAGTCTCCACGGTCCAAGTAGTAGAGAGGTGGCAGAAGCAATAGAAAAATGGATGAATGAGGCCAAAAATAGAATGGGAACTATGGAGGATAAACTGGACGTGACCCTCGAAAAGTTAGATCTCAATTATCATTCTAGGAGGGTCACATGCTTAGAGGAGAGAGACGTGAATGACATTAATGACAAACTTGCCTTTGGACATGGTAGAAAATTAAAACCTAGAAATGAACTTTGACCTGGCACAGACAATGCTATGTAATAGAAGTACACAATCAACGTCCACACCTAGAGATGTACTGGTCACATTTCATTAATATGTTTGCAAGAGGAAACTTTAGCAATGTCAAGGAAACAGCAAACTATTCCAGACCATTCCTACCCTTTCAAACAAGACTCATCACAAATCACCCTACAAAAAGATCTGCTATTACCCATTATAGCTTGACTTACGTTTTCGGCTTGATTTTTGATTATGAAGGGCATACATATCACATAACGAACTGGCCAAAGGCTGCTAAGCCCCTAAAACTAGAACACTTGCTTCAGGGGACTGATTCAGAGCACAATGGGTCAATATTACACATAATAAGGACAGAAGTAAAGATCAAGAGGAGGCAAGAACAAGCCAAAAGCAAGAGAAAATTCATGGATAGCATGGATCTGCAACCTAAACAGGAAGTTCAGAAAGGTCCAATACAAGACTCTGGCAAGGCAAACAACAGGCAATCCCAAACATGGTGAAGGTAATATCCCTTAATGCTAAGGGGCTTAACAGCCCAATTAAGAATTAGTCAAAAAGAGAAAGGCTACATCTGACCGATCCAACATATTTTGCATACAAGAGACGCACTTGCTTAGCCTGATCAAGCCAGAATAAAACACAAGGAATATCCACTAGTGTTTCACTTATTCTCAAAACAACAAAATATTTGGATTGACATTTATTTTGGAGAGCTTTACCAATCACGACAATCAATATTAATACAATAATGAAGAAAGATATATAACTATACAGACCATACTAGAATAATATTCCATAACTGTAGCAACTAGGCTCGGGTGTAATTTAAATCATATTGATGCAATTTGCTCAATTTTTTTAATTTCACGTTACGCTTCTTAGGAGAAATTTCATAAATTATGCCACTTTGTGTAATCAAGTGCCATTCACAGGAAACATTTATCACAAAATGTGAGATTCACAGTAAAAATATACAGCAAACTTGGAAAAGACTGAAATAGGCCTGTGATGCACTGATTATGTTATAGAACAATGTAGGTAGTCAATAAAAGGGACTCATATGTAGCTCCTACAACCTTCACTACACAGTGATGCTGTATTGAGGGTATTTCTTTAATCGTACATGTCCGCAAATTCCACAAACTGGGAGAAGACATTAAAGAGAGAAATGTATCATTTAGGGACACCCCACTACATAGCTAATTGAGAAATTTGACCATCATATGTGGAAAACACAGGGCCACACACATGGCTTAAGATTAATTGCCTCTCCTATATCTTATAAACACTCAAATCTAAATGACAACATGGGCAGACCAAACTTATTTAGGCAATTAAGGCTGAAAAGTCAAAGTGAATATAATAAAGCAATTAAATCCCTTTCAAGGTGAAATGGCCCAGGCAGGTGATAACAATCCTGAGATGTTAAGAGAATTTCACATAGAAATCTAGGCTATGACCAAGTGCTTTAGAACAAGGGGATACAGTGATAGTGTTTGGAAGTCAGCAATGGAGAGAGCGGAAAGGCAGGGCCATCATGACATACTTTTCAAGGAGAAATCTAAGGGGGGGTGACCCGGAAAGTAAGATGTTGAGATTTAAAAGTAACTACAGCAGAGATCACTGGTCACTGAGAAAGATGCTGAGTAAGCACTGGCATCTATTGAGAAGTGAGATAGCTATTTCAAAAATGATTTCAGAGAAACCACAGATATCGATTGGAAGGGCTAGGTTTTTGAAGAACAAGCTGGTGACAAGTGATGTAAGAAGTAAAAGTGGTGTCTGGCTACAACCATGAGTTGTTTTTTTCAAATGTAACACATGTAAAGCTTGTAGATATATATGTAACCTGATTTCAGTAAAGAGTCCTATGAGGAAAGAGCAGAAGAAAAATAAGCATCTGACGTGTAAAACCAAGTTTGCAGTATATATGCTAAAGTGTCCTTGAGACCAAACGTACATAGGAAGCACCATTTTACAAGCCTACAAATAGGTGTTCCAGCATTTAAAGGCAAGAATAGGGGTAATACCTACCCAGTGGCACAACACTTCTGGAAATCACATGCAGGGGGCATAAATAAATTGGAGTACTCAGTTATAGATATTACCTTCTAAGGCCCAAGATGAGGAAATAGGGAAAAAGCTTTAAGACAGTTGGAAAAAAGGTACATCCTGAGGTTTGAAACTTTGAAAAACTTGTTATTTAAATGTTGATTCAGAATTACATGTGTTTATATTGAAAAATTACATTGCATGTTACTTTTGAGTGCTGAAGGATAAATACAATTTTTGCTGCATTTTTTTATGATTTATTTAGTTTGTTTTCTCTTTACAGGTCACTTCGAGAAAATCACAAATGCTAGTGAGAATAGATAGCGAGTTGCAGAAAATAAAAATGAAATGGTCAAGGAAGAATAGGTGAGAGAAAAACAGTACAACTGATTGCCTATATTGATCGGGTAGGAGGTTTCAGATTGGGATCATTATTTCACTGGGGCATAATGTGAAGTAATAGGTATTGAGAAGATATATTACAATTATTTGTTCTCCAAGATGGACTGTTGGTGGGGTTTTGGAGTTTCAGTATCACTGTTATATGTAAACTTTGCCTAAACCAATAATATGGAGGTTTGTTAAGTTAAGCTATATATTATTTTCAAATGGGAATGGTTAAAAAGGGTAATGTTTATTAATAAGTGGAAGCAATGAGATGCTCTGTACCAGTAGATGAAAGGCATTAGTAATTCTATGATACTACAATGCTTTCATTTTAAGATGGCTGCCGTTTAACAGAGAATTAAAGTACTTTTACAAATCTTGTCCCTTATTGATGTTTATGTCTATTGTGATTATATAAATGGGGGTGGTGTGCATTGCATGCCAGCCATGACAAAAGTCCCTGGGAGGACCGAAACGTGTTGGCTGCTTTGAATAAAATTTGCCTTTTATGAAAGCATAGAGCTGGGAGTTCTGATTCTTTTTGGATTGGGAGGGAAGTAAGGAGTGGATGCAGGGGTGTTTGGCTGTCACACCGTAGCTGGCACCAGCGACAGTGAAGAGCATGCAGTCACTGGCGACTTTGTATATATATATATATATATATATATATATATATTAGGTTCTGAATTTACTCATACAAAACCATAGGAATTCAGCAGTTATAGTTAGAGTTATTTCAAGTAACTATAACTTGCGCCCTTAGGTAACTATAATTCGCTCCCTCACCATGCACCTTTTTCTTATCAATAATTATAGGGCAAATGTTGCAGTGGTAATATTAAAGATTCCATAGAAGATGTCATCAATGATATAATATGTGGAGTAATTAGCTGTGCATTTTTTAAAAGTAGTCCATTCATGTTTGCTGAACACAATCTGATGTTATTGGAGCTTATCACGTATTGCCTCAACAACAACATCTTTCATTTTTCAGGGCAACTGTCTCAACAAAAGCAGGGAACCGCAATGGGCGCGAGCTTAACCCCAGCTATGGGAATTTTTTTGTAGGCTGGTGGGAGAAGCACGTAGCCTGGACAGAGGAATATGATCAATGGGTGGAACAAGTTGCCCTCTGGGTACACTACATTGATGATTTATTTTTGATATTGCAGAAACCCAGGAAAATGGCAGAATTGTATATACAAAAGTTTAATAATAATTCCCTGAATTTACATTTTTCCAGCCAAATCAGTGATGTGTGGGTACCCTTTTTGGGTCTTTGTTCAGTAAGGCTGGATACACACCAGACTTCACAGCCCACAGCAGGCAACCCGATACTCCGTGCCAAAAGCCAGTATCCACGTAGTCAGGTTCGCAGTATTCCCTTTGGGGAACTCCTACGTTTAAGGAGGAAATTGCTCCACAGTTATAGATTTCGAGGACAAAGCATGGGATAAACCCCTTTTGAACACTAGAGAGTGTAGGAAAGTGTAATGGGAATGAACAGCTTTTCAAAATGGGCCCTGAGAAGAGACAATGATTTGATGTGGTAAGGTTGGTTATCAATTATTCCAGTGACTTCACATGGCTGAATAATAGATTAAAGAAGCAATGGCAAATTTTGAAAACTGATCAGATTATTGGAGCTAAATTACCCTCAGCCCCACAAGTAACATATCTCAGAATTACCTCACTGTGAGACATATTGATACATAGCCACTACACAGATATTAGTAAAGAGAAATTAAAGGTAACAGGATTGCATCCGTGTATGAACTGCAAAGCATGCAGGATTAGTAGTAAGGTGCAGGAAATAAGGTCTCAGGGACCAATAGAAAGAAATCGATCACTAAATTACTAAATTGTGATTCTGAATACATGGTTTACTGTCTTTTGTGTCCCTACAGTTGGCAATATGTGAGTAGCGCAGTGAAGGCAGAAAAAATCTGAGTGTTGGAACACATGTGGGTGATAGCTAAGTGGGTTCCCTCACATCCAGTGGCATTTCATTTCTAGGCTGCACATGAAGGAAATGAAACCAATCGCAATTCTTATGTGTGGACCAGGTGCCCCAAGCAAATGGGATGGGGATAGGATTTGGCAATTGAGGCAGTTGGAATCCTGTTACATCATAGAAATGCAAACTAGGGCACCGAAGGGATTAAATATGGATGAAGAGATGTGGACCCATGTGGGTTAACTGGTTCAGCTGAAGGGGTTTTGACATCCAGAACGTGAGGGTATTCACAGTGATTGCCCACCCAGGGCTCGATAGTGAGTTTGATTATAATGTATGGAAAGTGAATCATAATTATTTTATTAAACTTTGTCTGCCAGATTTCAGTTGTATTTGCATTTCCACTATTACACAATTACGGATGTCTTAGGGGCATTAGAAACTTTCCAAAGTACTTAGTTTGATCATTCGATGCTAAGTATAAATTTGGGCAGAATTATGTGTTGATTCATCTATTTTGCTCCTTTGAGGATATTTGTACATTGCAAAGTGAATGTATTAGACATGATGCAGTCATTTGATCAGAATAATGGTATAAATTAATTGGCACAACCAGATTATGAGCTTGCTATAACATGGCCGCCACCATATGATACTAGATAGCATGTATGTTAGTCCATTTTCAGTGTTATTTGTTTGAGGTCAGCGATGTTCCTTGTGTTTGTATTATTATGACCAGCGAGTTACTGGTGTTTTGACATTGGGAAAGGCTTTTATGCCAAAACGCGTCTGGCAAAGTTTCAAATGTGGCTGAAAAATGTTTGTTTTAGAGAAACGGAGGTACTGTGTTGCCTTCCTCACTTGTCAGCATCAGTTTGGTGGCTTTTGGAAAAACAATATATATGTATATATATATATATATATATATATATATATATATATATATATAAACCAACACTTAAAATTCAAACATTGGCACTCCATGCAATTACTGCTCTTTATTCACATCCAAAGGTCCATTCCATATCAAAGAATCATCATAACTCAAAAACAGAAATGGGGCGATGCGTTTCAACCATCACGGTCTTCTTCTTTGGCCCACAAAGAAAAATGCACAAACCATGTGGCCCCTCCTATTTCTAACATCACAGCTAACCTACATCATGGACATAGAAAAGTTTTTTTTCTTTCTTCTCTTCTTCTCTCTCCCTTCTCTCCTGCTTTTTCTCTCTCTCTCTTTCCTTTTTCCTTTCTTTTCCTCCTTATTCCTAGCTTTAAATTTTTTTTTCCTTCTTTGCTCTCCATCAGAAGTGTTTTATTGCTATTCTATCTCTGAACTTCTCATTTACCCTGCCTTAATTATGCTTGCTTCCTTCTCTTATTACATGCTCCTTATCTCATCTATCCCAATACAACATATCACCATGTCCACAATATTGCTTACTAAGCTGATTAGATGCCACATGTGCCGTACTACCAACTAAAATAAGAGTGTAAAATAATCTAGAACCCTGAACTAATCAACTCTTTTATCCCAAAAACCAGACTAGCCAATATGGACAAACAATTCCTCATCCTTGTGCAACCCCCAAGGATGGCGACTATTCAATCGAATTATGTATTCAGATTCCAGCTTCCTCAGTTGCCTTTCTCTATCTCTGCCCCTCGGGGTACAAAGCACCCTATCAATGCCATAAAATGTCATTCCATCCCCCTTCCCTCCATGACCCAGGTTACAGTGGCGAGCTACTGGGTATGTTACATCATTCTTTACTATAGCTCTCCAATGCGCAAGGATTCTTTTCTTTAGGGGAAAAATTGTACTCCCTACATATTGTAACCCACATGGGCACACAATAACATAGATGGAAAAATCTGAAGTACAACATAGAAATTTCCTAATGTTCTCCTTTTTCCTGTAGGTAACAGGTACTCCTTCCGGTTGGTACTATATCTGCATGGTTTACATTTGGCACATCTGTAGAAACCTTGTTGCCTATCCAAAAAGGTTCCCTTCAATTTACACTTGATGGATGTGAATAAAGAACAGTAATTGCATGGAGTGCCAACGTTTGAATTTGAAGTGTTGGTTTATAATAAATGGGTCCTGCGCCCATTTCTCTGTGCAGCAACCTCGATAGGCGAGCGCAAGAAGAACAGCAGGACTTACTTTTCAATTATATATATATATATATATACATATATATATATATATATATTATATATACATATATATATATATATATATATATGTGTATATATATATATATATATATATATATTGTAGGAAAGTCATCCTTTGTGCCCTGGTCACCCCCACACTTTTTGGACAGGGACTGGTGGTTACTGACTCTTGGCTGTGCTCTGGGTACTGCTTACCAGTCCCAGGGCCAGTGCTCAGTGTAAAATGTATATGCAAATTAGGCTAATTATAATTGGCTAAGTTAACCTACCTATAAGTCCCTAGTATATGGTAGGGCATGTAGGTTTAGGGACCACAGCATAGGCAGTGCACCCATAGGTGCACTGCTGAGGTGCCAAGTGTCATTTTAAAGGCACGCCTGCCTTGCTGGCTGCTTTTAAGTTAAAGTTATATGCAATTTCGACTTTGGAATTAAAAGTAGTTCCAAAGTCTTAAACTACCTTATTTTTACATATAAGCCCCCCCTTAGGTGTGCCTTATGTGCCCCTAGGGCTGGGTGCCATGTAACTATAAGCAGGGACCTTATAAAAATAGTTTTATAAGCCTTGGTGAGGTAAAAACAGCCACATTTGTTTTTCCCTCATTGTAGTGAATGGCCTCCTTAGGTTAGAATCGGGAGACTTTATTTTAATTTTTAAATTCCCCTTAAATGATGGATACGAATAGTTTGGTATCAAATTAATTGTTATAATAAACCCCACAACTTCCAGTTGTTGGATTTAATATAACTTGTTCAGGTAAAGAGTTTTAAACTTTACCTGAAAAGTTGTCAATTTCAGCCCTCCATTGTTGTTGCTGCTGTGCTCTGATTGGCCAGCATCTAGCAGCCTGGCTTCACACAAAGGAATGTGCCTGTGGGAAGGAATCTCCCCTCAGCAGATGGAGAGGCAGGAAGGGGGAGGGCTGCCAAACTGGTCTTCAAAGGCAGAGGAGGACATTTGGAGCAACCAACAACACCCCCACATCCTGCAACCCCAGACAACTAGGTGCCCCCTTGATTAGATTAGTAGAGGGCAGGAGAGGGGTGTGTTTATGATTTTTAGCCACACCAGTGGGTGGGCTCAGCCAGATGTAACCTCCAAAAATCAGATTCAGCCATGATGGATTTTTGAAGAATGTTGCCTCCTGGGATTGATTTTTGCCACACTTCCCTGGAAGTTGTCATCACAGGGGGAAGGGCCCTGCACCTTATTGGAGAACCAGGACCCCCCTGCTTTACGCCCAGGAGCAAGAATAAAACTGGCAGACCTGTACCCACACCTCAGATCCCCATCAGATTCCAACAAGGAAGAACCAAAGGAGTAGAAGGACTGCCCTGCTGGACCCCTGGCCTGCACCTGGAAACTGCACTCAGAAGGACTGCACCAGCTGCACACTTGGGCTTCACCACAAGAAGGACCTTGCCTGGCTTCAACTGGTTGAAGGAGGGACTCCCTGTTTGCTACAGGTGACAAATTGCTAACCAGATTCCCCTGCACCAACACCTGAAGAAATCAACCAGTTGGCCACTGCCCTGTGGCCAAAAAGGAGTTTGCGCCAGGTGCATTCTGGGAGTTGTAGTTTGCACCCCCAAGGACCATCTCAGAACTTCTGGACCCTTGGGGTGAGCTGTGGACCTCAAAAGAACCTTAACAGGACATCTGGGAGAAGCACCAGAAGTTTGGAGAAGTTTGGAGAACTTTTGAAAAAAAGCTCCATAGAGGGACCGACCCGCTGCGACAACTCTAGCCGGCTTGCCTCAACCGCGACCCGGCCTGATTTGCTGGTTCATCCCGGTAAAGAAAATCTCTGAAAAGGTACTCCTTCCGAAGGTAAAAAGTTGACTGGGACCTCCCAGCCAGCATATCCGAGGAGGGCTCCAGGGACGTCGGATCAAGATCCTGGTTTACCCCCGTCGCAATTCGCAAGTCGCAATTTGGTATGCAGAAAGGTGTCTCAGACACCTTCTGCAACTCGCAATGTGGTCGCAAAGACCCACCTCATTAATATTAATGATGTGGGTCACAGATTGCGACCCCATTGCGAGTATGGGCACTCACGGGGATGGTGGCCTGCTGGAGTCCACAATGTCTGTGACTGCTTTTTAATAAAGCAGTTTTTTTTTTTCTATCTATATACCTTAAAGGAAAACGAGCTGCACTTAGAAAAAAAAAAAGAAACCTTTTGTTTCAGTATTTTTCAGAGCAGGCAGTGGTCCATAGGACCACTACCTTCTCTGAAAAATTATTTTTGTGCCCATTCACAAAGGGGAAGGGGTCCCATGGGGACCCCTTCCCATTTGCGAATGGGTTACCATCCACTTCAAGTGGATGGTAACTGCGATTTCATTTGCGACCGCTGAAATTGAATAGCATTGCGAGTCGCAAATAGGAAGGGAACACCCCTTCCTATTTGCGAGTCGGAAATGCATTTTGTGAGTCAGATCCGACTTGCAAAATGCATTTCTGCATAGCAAAGAGGCTTTTGCACCTCGCAAACGGCGTTTTTCACTGTTTGCGAGGCGCAAACACTTTGCTATATCTGGCCCTAAGTCCGAAGGTAAAAATCTCCACCGAGGATTCCCTCGACGCGTATCCGAAGAAGGGCTCCAGGAGGTCGGATTGGACTGGCAGGCTCGTCCCGCTGAAGAAAATCTTCAGAAAAAAGACTAAGTGTGAAGATAAACTTTTAACCGAGGCCTTCCACGGCCTGTAGCCGAGCAGGGCTCCATCGCGGTTGGCCTTAAACTTTTACTTTGCCCCGGTCGAGGTGCAACCAGATGACCCGATTGGCGCTTTTTGTTTCTAGGCGCTAAAAAAACAATAATTCTTTAAAAATTCATATCTCTTTGTTTTTGTGTCATTTTAAAGATAAAAATATAATCTATTTTTATAAATTGGTTTTAGATTTTTAAACTGTTTCCTGTGTTTTATTTAAATACTGTTTTGTGATATTTGAATGCTTTACACTCTGTCTCCTAAGTTAAGCCTTGATGCTCGTTGCCAAGCTACCAAGGGTTGAGCTGGGTTTAATTTACTGAGACCTAACTGGACCTTAGTGGAGGTTAGTGGCCTATTGCTAAGTGTAGGTACGTACCTGCCCTTACCAATAAACCATTTTCCAACATATATATATAGTACATATATAATAGACATATGTGTGTGTGGGTGTGTATATATATATATATATATATATATATATATATATATATATATATATATATAGCTAGATTGATATTTAGATAGATTACCTAGTGGCAGTCGCCACTAGGTATTTATAGTTAGGACCTAGTTTCTATAGACAGAGCATTTTTTAATGTCTTGAAAGTTTCAGAGTGATCCATGAAGCAGGGGCTGAGAAAAAGGGGGGTCCCAAAACATGTTTTTTAGAAACACCTAAAGCCCAAACAAATTTGTCAGGAAAGTAGATTGTGCTTTTTATAATTTGTTGCAAATCTGTTCAGTAGTTTAGGAGAAATTGAAGGTCAAAAGAAATTGATTTCTAGGGATGCGGCTCCTCCGCGGATCCCACTCTCCCTGTGCAGATATTTGATTCACTGCCAATGCTTCAACAAGAAAGTGTTGACAGCTGAAGCCGAGTCCCAGGAAAAAAAGTAAAATAATAAAAAGGGGCCCATGGTAGGGACACCCTGACCCCTTAGCTCTGGTGCCTTTGTTCCCAGAGGGACCCCGATAGACTTAAAAGCATTTTTTTTAAATGAGAGAAAAATCTGCAGATCCGGATCTGCAGATTTTCCTGAAGTTTTAAATGAAAACGGGTGGCTTCTCTCCCTTTTCGTGAAGTCCTGGGGTGGGCCAAGTCTCGGGGGCATGAGAAAAAAGTTAGGAGGGTGCGCAGGCGGCTGCCCTCCTGGGCTTGCCAGAGCCCCATGGACTGCTATCTCCCCAGGGCTAATTTAATATTCTATGTGGAGGGCCATGTGGCACCCCCCGAGCCCCGAGGACTGCCACCTGCACAGGGCTTCATTCAAATGTGATGCAGATGCTGCTCAGCCCCCCACAGCCCCAGGAACCACCATGTTCCCGGGGTAATGTCATAATATGTGTGGGGAGGGACTCAGCACCCCACAGCCCTGAGGACCACCACCTGCCTGGGACAATGTTATAATACAATGTGGGGGGTTCACAGCCTCCCTGTAGCCCCAATGACCTCCACCTTCCTGAGGCTTAAATAAAATAATTAAGGGGGTCCATTTCAGACCCCCTTGCCCCAGGGACTGCCACCTCCCTGGGGAAAATTGAACATTAGAGAGGGGCCACGTGACGCGCCTTGAGGAGCCAATGAGGGCCCTGAGGACCACCACCCCCCAGGGCAAGCTCCTGCTGTGTCCCGGGTTGCCCATCCAGAGTCATAACTGATTTATTTTGCTTGGTGGGAGCCGAAAGCATCCATCGAAGAAAAGGCAAACAAAGTCTGCTTTCAGACAGCAGGAGCTGTCAAACTGCTACCACTGGCAGAAAGCGGAGTTTTCATCTGTTTGCCTGCATGCAAATATACATGCAGGAAAACAGATGAAAGCTTTGCTCCCACAAACATGGAGCTGCTTTGAAGAGCAGCTTCCTGCTTGTGGGAGCAATGCTGGCTCCCGCAGGATGTAGAAAGCTGGCTAAGACTGCCGGAGCCGTGAGGCTCCCCCATGGTCCAGTCACACTCTATCTCTCTCCCTGCATGCAAATATGCGTGTAGGGAAACAGGTGAAATGTTACTGCTTGTGGGAGCAATGCTGGCTCCCACAGGACGCGGAAAGCTAGCTTGGACAATGGACATGTCACACTCTATCTCTCTTTCTCTCTCTCTCTCTCTCTCTCTCTCTCTCTCTCTCTCTCTCTCTTCCATCCCGTAATGGGACAGAAGAGAGAGAGAGAGAGCGAGAGAGAGAGAATCACAGCAGGGAGACACCTATGCCCTAAAGGTTAAGATCACAGACCTTTGCACTGAAAGTTGAAAGTTCTACTCTACTCCAGGTGTATCTATGGTCATTTTCCTCCTTTTATTTATTTCAAACTTTAAAAGTTTCTGGTTCATGCTGATAGGTAATCTCACTGTTTTTGATCGTGAATATAATTTTCTTTCCAATTTGTCTTAAAATATCTCATTCTAAATAAATCATTCATCAAAGTCTACAATACTATCTCTCTCCCTCTCACTTTCTTTCTCTCTCTCTCTATCAATCTTTTTCTCCCACTCACACACCTACTCAGACCCTTACGCACCCACTCACTGACCCACTCACACACTCATGTACCCATACACAGACCTACTCAGACCCCGTGCACCCAGTCACAGACCTACTCAGACACTCATGTAGCCACCAACAGACCTATTCAAACACTCATGCTCACAGACCCACTCAGACTCACATACCCACTCACAGACCCACATAGACACGGACGCACCCACTCTCACACCTAGACAGACACCCTCACAGCCACTCTCACTGCAGGATACATTCCTTTCACACCTACTCTCACTCCATGAGAGACAGGCCATGGCCAAATCCCAAAGGGAGTTGGGCAGTTAGAAAGTTTTGTCTCCGGGTCAGGCTGTAGCCCTGGCCTTGCAGCCAACTCCAGCTGCACACGGCCAAAGGGCATGCAGAGTCAAAGGCCATGCACGGTGCAAGATTAGGTACTTAGGGGGGGTGGCTTCAGGACCTGACTGCATGCCAGGCTCTGTGGGCAGCCACCATTGAAAAAACATAGAAATTCACTGAAAAAAACAAAGGTTACAGGAATGTTCTAGTTAGGAAATAGAATTAAAAAAGCATTAAAATTCCCTTAGAAAACCAAAGGTTACAGGGATGTTATAGTTATGCTCACATTTAAAATGTACAAAAACACAGAAATTTACTTGTTATATAGTTAGAGTAATCACAAGTAACTTTAACTCGTGCCCTAAGCTAATTATAACTCATGCCCTCGCCATGCACTGCTAATCACCCCACAAATTACGTCACTCAGCCATCTTTGATAACGTCATTGATAATATCAAGGAAATATTTGCAGTATAATTTTTTATGAAAAACTGCATGGCGGAGGGGACAAGTTTCTCATTACCTTAGGGAACGAGTTATAACTACTTGATATAACTCTAACTATAACCAGTGAATTTCACAATTTAGTAGGTTTAAAATGTAAGCTTAACTATAACGTCCCCATAACTTTTGTTTTTTTAAGGGAATATATATATATATATATATACACAAACACATATATATCTAGATCTATATATAAATGTATAATATATAAATATATATATATATATATATATATATATATATATATATATATATATATATATCTAGAGAGAGAGAGAGAGACATACATACATAACATATATATATGTGTAAGTAAACTCAATCCACAAGTGTCACGCACACTCAGAATGAATATTTAAAATATTTAATTGAAGTGCTCCAGCCCCTGCTACACGTTTGAGCGACTGGCCTTCATCACACAATGGGTGTTAGTAATCCCAAACTCCATGTATACAATCAAACAGTGTTGCAAGTCATGGTGAGCATAAACATAGACAGAGGACTGGCACTTCGGCATAAAAAAATTATATTGAAAATCATCATTGTTGACAAGGATATGAAATACTTGCACGTTAGTACATAGTATTGCATACTTGAAAAACACAAGGCAGGATTCAGTATACAATATATTGTAAAATGAGAGCCGGTCATATTTGGTGTACATTAAGTATGTGTCTGCCAAAAATTCAATTTCTTTTGCTGGACCCTCATGAGATAAGACTTGTAGTGAACCTGAAAACGCTGGTGCCTCCAAAGGAAATAAATATAATTGAATAGATCGTATACCAAAAGTGATGTGCTGAATGGACCTGGGTGGAATTCGTGGAGCTCTGCGCGAAGTGCCATAAAAAGTCTGCTGCGCTACGCAGAGTTCTGCGAGCAGCAGAGTTTGGGTAAGTTGCACTGTTCGCCCTGATTTTCAGTGCCATGAGTTTCTCCTGTACTGTAACATTAGTGCGAATGGCTTCACGCAGAGTGCCAGAGGGCACTAACTTATTTTTGCTGCTTGAGTAGGTTTTTTTCTTCTCGAGCAGCATCTTTCTCAATGCGAAGGGCAGCTTTTTGAATGCAAGCAGTAACAACCTGCTGCGACCGCTCGTGTTCAGAAATCTTGTTAGCACTCTCCAGTTTATCGATTTCTTTCACTCCCGCTTGCCAACTTATCCTTGGCAAGCTGCATGAGGTAAATATCTCCACTCTGCATCACTTCAGAAAGTTTTTTAAAGCTCTGCATAGAAGGTGGAGCATGGAGTAGGGAAAACTCCAGCATCTCTGCAGGCGGGGCAGAATTCTTCACCCACCCCTAGTGGTGGACCCTAATCACTAGGATGAATGACAGTGTCCAAATATATGCTGTCGAGCACAAGTACATGTCAGAGATGAAGCCCTCCGATGTATGATGTGACACCAAGACCATACTGCCCAAGTGGGGGAACATGTAAAACTAGGGAAATTCTCAGTCCAGACCATACATCTTTGTAGAATGAAAACCATAAAAGATGGCCTTGAGGCTCCCCCAGTGGTCCCAATGCACTCTGGGTAAGTTACAGGGCCCCAGGGAGACATGGCTTGGCTACAGGGATGATGTCCCCATGGCAGATATCGGGGTAGGGAAAGGGGCCCATGCCCTCCTTCCCTAATGAATTAAGGCTGGGCCTGAGTTATGGGGTCCCACAGCCAAAATTGGCCCAGGGAGGCGGCCACACAGCCCCCTCCTCCATTTGTTTATGGCCGGACCCCCAAGGGATGGGGTCCCCGGGGCTGGAATCGGCTCAAAGACGGGGACCTCGCAGTCCCCTTTCTATTAAGTGTATTTACTCAGCGATTCCATATTGAAAAATTATCTGAAATCCTTCATGGAGGTGAATGCATTGTTGATCTATGGGAGAGCAATCTGTATGTGACTGTGACAAGTAGATTCTTTCTTGTCCTCGTTTGGTGAGAGCAGAGTCCACGGTTCTCACTTTAAATGAGTGTGCAAATGTGCAAATCACCTGGACGCTCCGTCCACTTGGCCCCGAATCGTCCACCTTAGTAGAATGCTAAGGTCTTCACTGCATTTACCAGGATGATGGACCGCTTCCCAAAGGGCTCCCCCAGTGCATTTACAGACAATTTTTGTAGCACGTTCTTGATGCCGAGGGATAGGAGGACATCTCCACAAAACAATGAAGCACTTACTTCAGCTGGAAGACCTGCACTAGGTTTTGGAAATATAAGCATTGCAAAACATACAGGATCGCTCAGAAAATGCAAGAATTCATAATGGCCACCAATGGTTTTAAATAACAGTGTCAATAAAAATAAACTTTCAAACTTTCAAACTTTCACAACGGCCACCAATAAAATATCGGGAGTAAGGCAACACATTATATTAAGAAGCAGGTATGTGGTATATGTAATAGAGTTCCTCTGCAGGAAGAAATATATTGGCTGCGCCATTTGCAAATTGAGAAAAAGAATCCCAGAACATATTAGAGCCACCGATAGAAGTAATGCCATTGCAAAACATATGGAAGTGCATCTTCAAAGTGATTGGGAACAGTTGGGATTATATGATATCAATCAAATAGAGAAGTCAGAACAACGTGGAGAAAGAGAATGAAAACTAGGCAAAAAGAGTCACCCTGTGTACTATTACATCGGACACTTGCCCCCAAAGGCTTGAATCATGACAAGGAATTCCACACCCATTTGTGAACTCGGAAAGGATCAACTTGTTAATGGAGAGAGCCAGTTATAAAAGCATAACGCCTACAAATGTACCACTGTGTTTAGAGACATGTGAATTTTCAGTTATAAAGATTAAATAATCAAATCTTGAAATATGTGGATATACAGACCACCTTCTCCTTTGAAGATAGTCATGGAATAATGAGACTGCAGAAAGGCGATTGAACACCATGATTGGGACTTTGAATGTTTTAATTGTGTACGTTGTTGAACACAAACGCGGGAGTGATTGGGGAATCATCTTTATTTATATTACAGTCATGGTCTTAGCAAGTCAAAATATAAAGAGGGTAAGGTGACTTGATGCTGTGATGTGTTTTGACAAGGAAAAATGTGTAGTAAGTAAACATGGTGGAACTGGTGAGATAGTGGTCAGCGAAAAATCTGAGGGTGACCAAAATAACAAAAATGCATTGCAACATGTATTAGCTAATATGGATATATTGTGGGCTTTATGAGACTTCACTTACCCCCGAAAGTATGGATGAGGAACTATGTATCCATTGTGAACTTAGAAATAATCAGCATGTTTAGAATTAATGGAATGACTCATCTATATATAAAAAACAATGCCCATAATGTACTAATGTGGTCAGAGATATGTGAGTCTTCAGTTGTAAAGATTGAACGTCATATGTTGTGACATGTAGAATATAAGTAGAGACCACCTTTTCCACTGAATAGAGCCATGAAGGGATGAGATAGTTAAAGGCGATTGGTCATTATGATTGGGGATTTTAATGTTTTTCATTGTGAAAGTTGTTGACTACAAATTTTGGAGCGACTGGGGGATTATCTTCTTGGCATCATATTCATGGCTTTCATGAATTAAAATATGAAGAGGGTTGAGTGACTTGACGCCGTGATGAAAAGGGTGAGGATGACCATTACAATCAGAATTCAGTGCAAAATGTATGAGATAGCTTGAACAGAGTGTAGGCTTGATGTTATTTATGTGTGCTTCGCATATCAGCTTAAGTGTTTTTGGTAGTGGGTTAAAACAACAATTGCACTGTGTAATTGCATTTTTAATTGTGAAAGGTAGAAATATGTATGAACACAATGAATTCTGATTGTTGATACACAAATAGGATTGTTTGGGGAAAAGAAACAGAAACAACTCATGTTGGTAGTGTTTTTTTATACATGGAACTGAATAATTATCTGACACCAAGGACCAGGAGAGACTGAAATACATTGTATTCTGTGAACAGCACAAGAGATGAGTAAAATGTGCGACTCCTTTCTTTCCATTGTGTGGAGCAGCGCTGTGGTTAATATAGAGAGGTGTGGTCCAGCTCCTAGAGTATCGCACCCTGCAGTCTTGAAGAGCATCAGTGTCTGAACACATTGACCAGAACAGGACAAAACAAAGATTACAGGGATGTTATAGTTAGGCTCACATTTTAATCGTACAAAACCACAGAAATTCACTGGTTAGAATTACAGATACAACAACTATAACTTGTGCCCTAAGGTAACTATAACTCTCGCCCCCCACCATGCACAGTTTTTTCATCAAATATTTTACTGCATATATCACATTGATAGGATCAATCATGTTATGAAAGATGGCATGAGTACTGTCATTTGTGGGGTAATTATCAGTGCACATTGAGGGCGCGAGTTATAGTTACCTTAGGGCACAAGTTATAAATACGTGAGGTAATCCTAAGTACAACTGGTGAATTTCTATGATTTTGTATGTTTAAAATGTGGGCCTTACTATAACATCCCTGTAACCTTTGTTTTTTTAAGCGAATTTCTATGTTCTTTTAAAATTCTATTTCCTATCTAGAACGTCCCTGTAACCTTTGATTTGTCAGTGAATTGCTGTGTTTTTTTAAACGTATAGTAATTTTAATTACTATACATGAACCCAACCACTGCCCAACCTTGCACAGTGCATGGCCTTCACTCATGCACAGGGGATGTTTCCCGCAAAACCTGGCCAGCAGTCAGACCCTGCGGCCAACACCCCCTAACCACCCAAACCCATGCCATGCACAGCCCTTTGGCCATGCACTGCAGGAGTTAGCTGTGGCTTCTCTGGGTGTTAGAATAGGTGCAAGAGAGTGCATCTTGGGGTGAGAGTGGCTGTCAGATTGTCTGTCTAGGTGTGAGAGTGTATGCATCAACGTTTTGTTGGTGCGTCAGTGTGTGTGGGTCTGTGAGTGGGTCCATGAGGGTGTCAGTTGGTCTGTGAGTGTGTTCGTGAGTGTCTGACTGGGAATGTGAGTGGGTGCGTAAGTGTCTTGTTGGATGTGTAAGTGGGAGAAATGGAATGAAAGAGAGACAGAAAGAAAGAAAGAAAGTGAGAGGGAAATAAATAGAGTTTTGTTTAGGCATTAATATCACATATACTCAGAATTATATATTTGTGTTTGATTTAAAATAAAAACATTTTTTTTTTTAAACTATAATAAAAAAAAGTGGGAAATTAGTCCAGCTAGACTCCAACCCCCAAAGCTCAGTGTGAAGGCTATGTTTTTTTCTATTTGCTATTTTTAGCTCTTTATTGGCTATCTGGGACCGTGAGAGAACCCTCAAGGGCTCCCCTTAGGTCCTTTTATATTTATATATTTTTTAAGTTTTTTTTTATTATTTTTTTAAATAAAAAGCCCTTACGGGCTACCTGGCACTGCAGGGCAAGACTTAAGTCTTCCCTGGCAGCATCATTTCTACATCAAACACCGACTGCTTTGACAGAAGCTCCATTTTGCTGAAGCATTTCATCTATGTCCACTGCACAGGTGCATGGGACAGAGATGAAAGCTTCATGTTTTACAGGTCCCCCTGTCAAAACCCGAAGTGTTTGCTCTGGCATGGCTGCAGAGCTGCAGCCAAGCCACAGCAAAAAGCTATGTCCTGGGGGTGGGCACTCCAGAATATCGCAGGGGGGTGGTCCCCAGGACCATCGGTGGCTCCAGGAGGGGGGGCTGCGTGGCCCCCCTCCAAATGTGCACACAGCCCCATGGAGGTGGTGGTTCCCCCCTTTTACTCAGACCCCCCTGGACGGATCACCCCAAAACTTTCCAGGCAGCAATTGACAGGACTCACAAATTTAGTTGGAAAGTTTCATGAAGATTTGTCAAGTAGTGCTAAAGATATAGGCAAGTAAAACAACACTTTTAAATAGAAACTAGGTCCTAACTTTAACTACTTTATATATATATATATATATATATATATATATATATATATATGCTATAATGTAAACTCCATATAATCCATATAATTCCTCAAGGCTGGGACCCTCACTGCATGGGTGCACATCCGGTGCCAAACAAACCCTGAAACTATTTGACATTTATAGTGATGATTTAATTTGCTGCAAACATAAGAAAAGATACAACCCAATGCATTTTGGCATTAGCTCACCTTAATCATGGGTGCACTGATGTATGACGGATCCATGATATATCTATATCAGTTATTCAAGATAATGAGGTAACGAAATTGGAGAGTAAACTCTCGCAAGACAGTATTGTGTGATTCCATTCACAATTTCCTGCATAGTGTTTGATTAATTTATTGAGATATTTAATAATTTCATTAAGAATAAAGGAGCCACATCCACACAATAAGCAATGGTGATCAGTCCTGTTGAACTACCAAACTAAGGATCAAAGGGCCAGATGTAGCAAACAAATATTTTGCGAGTTGCAAATTGCGAGTCACAGCGACTTACAATTTGCAACTCGCAAAATATTATGCAGAAAGGTGTCTCAGACACCTTCTGCGACTCGCTATGGGGTCGCAAAGACCCACCTCATGAATTTTAATGAGGTGGGTCGCAGTTTGCGACCCCACAGCGAGTCAAAGCACTCACATGGATGGTGGCCTACTGGAGACAGCAGACCACCATGTCTGTGACTGCTTTTAAATAAAGCATTTTTTTTTTTTCTTTTTGCAGCCCCTTTTCCTTAAAGGAAAACGAGCTGCAAAATGAAAAACTTCCAAAACCATTTGGTTTAGTTTTTTTCAGAGTAGGCAGTGGTCCATAGGACCACTGCCTGCTCTGAAGAAATATTATTTTGGGCATTCACAAAGGAGAAGGGGTCCCATGGGGACCCCTTCCCTTTTACGAATGTGTTACCATCCACTTCAAGTGGATGTTAACTGCGAGTTGGTTTGCGACCGCATTCGCGGTCACAAACCAACTCAGCATGGCAATGCGGTCGCAAATAGAAAGGGAACACCCCTTCCTATGTGCGAGTCGCAGCCTCAAATTGCGAGTCGGTACCGACTCGCAATTTGCAGTTGTGCACCGCGTTTGGCCTATTGCGCCTCGCAAACTGCGTTTTTCGCCATTTGCGAGGCGCAAAAGGCTTCCTACATCTGGCCGTAAATGCAGGGATGGATGATTTTTGGTGTTAATCAAATTCCACAGGCAAGTAGTAAAGCAAATATTCAGATAGAAAATTTGTTTTGCAAACCCACATTATAACTTTAATTGTTTTCAAAATAAATTATTTGATGATTTTTGGAGACACAGATCCACTAAATGTCCTGATATGTATTTCCTGTTCTGGGCCCTGGGGAGGATCTGTGGATCATGCGTGATTTTAGTGACACTTCAAAACATAAATGTCGACTATAAATTGATGTTTGAGGTAAGTGATTTACTAAATTTACATACAAACATATTCCAGTAAGTAAACCTAAGTTAGAGTGATGCTTTAATGCATATTTATGGATTTAATGTCACATGACTGATCCGGCGATCCCATGTGACACAGCAAGTAAGGAATTTTATTACTTAAACCAACTTTCATGCAAAAAAAATTCTCTCCCTTGGTTGTGGTCATTCACTTAACACCTTTTATACAAAGCTCTAAAGCTGTTTTTTCGACTATAAATTGATGTTTGAGGTAAGTGATTTACTAAATTTACATACAAACATATTCCAGTAAGTAAACCTAAGTTAGAGTGATGCTTTAATGCATATTTATGGATTTAATGTCACATGACTGATCCGGCGATCCCATGTGACACAGCAAGTAAGGAATTTTATTACTTAAACCAACTTTCATGCAATTTTTTTTCTCTCCCTTGGTTGTGGTCATTCACTTAACACCTTTTATACAAAGCTCTAAAGCTGTTTTTTTTTTTAATTTGCTGTTGTTTTCTGTTGTTTAACAATGGCATCTTCCAGTAGTCAGCAGCCAGTGTGGCACCACTCTGACACTTCTTCTGAAGATGAGCGCCCTCCACCTAAAAAAGAATACATTTCTCAGAAATTCTTTTGCATTCCCTTTGGTGAGAAGAAAGTCAATACAAAGTGGGTACAATGTACTCTCTGCCAATGAATCTTACTGAGGGATACTCTCATGGTACAATTTTCATGATAAAATATCTGAAGTCTGTTCATCCACTGCACCTGGCACGGGCACAGAGAGAGTGTGATTTGCAGCAGCCTTCAATGTCTGGTACAGCAAAGGTGGCACCTGGAGATGTAATAACACCTGTAATTGCAGGACAAATACCAACAACAGCTGCTCAACTTGCATAAATTGGCACATTTTGCACACTGCACAACAACGTTCTGACTGTGGGTGAACAGTGAATTGCTGCTGTTCTTTAGACTGCAAGAAGCCACCATAAAAGTTAAAGATTTTTTCTTTTTTTAGTACTTGTTGCAGAAGTTCTGTGCGTTTCGTTTTTACATTTTAATCTTTCACAGTTGAAGGTTTTTCAAACAGAAAAAAACACCCAAAAAAATAAAAATTTAAAAAAAGAAAAAAAAATGAAAAAGGTTTGAAAACTCCACAAAAACAAAGGTTCTCGTTAGAACCATCTTTTCTGGTTTAAAGAAAGAAAAACGATGGCCCTAATTCTGAGTCTGACGGGCGGCGGAGGCCGCCCGCCAGACTTCCCCCCTCCGAAATACCGCTCCGCGGTCGAAAGACCGCGGAGGGTATTCCGAGTTTTCCCCTGGGCTGGCGGGCGGTCTTCGCAAGACCGCCCGCCAGCCCAGGGGAAAACTCCCTTCCCACGATGACGCCGGCTCGTAATAGAGCCGGCGGAGTGGGAAGGTGCGACGGGTGCAGTTGCACCTGTCGCGTATTTCAGTGTCTGCTTTGCAGACACTGAAATACTTTTAGGGGCCCTCTTACGGGGGCCCCTGCCGTGCCCATGCCATAGGCATGGGCACGGCAGGGGCCCCCAGGGGCCCCGCGACTCCCCCTCCCGCCATCCGGTTCCCGGCGGGAGAACCGCCAGGAACTGGATGGCGGGAGGGGGAGTCGGAATCCTCCATGGCTGCGGAGCGCGCTCCGCAGCCATGGAGGATTCCTACGAGCGGCGGAAAGTCAGCGGGAGACCGCTGGCTTTCCGCGTCTGACCGCGGCTAAACCGCCGCGGTCAGAATGCTCGTAGGAGCACCGCCAGCCTGTTGGCGGTGCTCCCGTGGTCGGTGGCCCTGGCGGGCACCGACCGCCAGGGTCGGAATGACCCGCTATATGCTTTATGTCTGTTTCTGAATGTGTGAATATCTCTTTCTGTATGTCTATATATATATATATATATATATATATATATATATATATATATATATATATATATATATATATAGGTTTGACTAGCTGCTTCCTTCTATATATGTGTGTGTTAGTGTTTGTGTGGGTGTCAATGTAAGTTTTTATACTGGCATCAATAAATAGGCACTATTGAAACTTCATGGAGTGCAGTGAATACTTTTGCTGAATTATATATATATATATATATATATATATATATATATATATAGGTTTGACTAGCTGCTTCCTTCTATATATGGGTGTGTTAGTGTTAGTGTTTGTGTGGGTGTCAATGTAGGTTTTTAAGTAGCTGTGTAGGTGTGTCAGTGGCTGTATCAGTGTTTGGGTGAGTGTGTCAGTGGCTGTATCAGTGTCTGGCTTGGTGTGTCTGTGGCTATATCAGTGTGTGCATGGGTGTGTCACTGCCTGTACTGGTATGTGCATGGGTGTTTGAGAGGCTATATCAATGTTTGAGTAGGTGTGCAAGTGACTGTATCAGTGTGTGAATGGGTGTTTGAGAGGTTATATCGGAGTTTGGCTGGGTATGTCATTGGCTGTATTAGTGTGAGGTTAGGTGTGTCAGTAGCTGTATCAGTGTCTGCTTGGGTGTGTCAGTGGCTGTATCGGTGTGTGCATAGGTGTTTGAGAGGAGTTTCACTGCATAAGTAAGTGGCCGTATTGGTGTTTAACTGGGTGTCTAAGTGGCTGTATAAGTGTGTGAGTCAGGGTGTCAGTGGCTGTATCAGTCTGTGGCTGATTGTGTCAGTGGCTGCATCGGTGTTTGAGGTGGTGGTAAGTGACTGTATAGGTGTGTGCCTGGGTGTTTGAGAGGCTGTATACATAGGGGGTGGGTGTGTAAGTGACTGTATTGGTGTTAACTGGGTGTGTGAGTGGCTGTATTGGTGTGTGTCAGTGCCTGTATCGGTGTGTGCATGGGTGTTTGAAAGGCTGTATCAATGTTTGGCTGGGTGTGTCAGTGGCTAAATCAGTGTTTGCTTGGGTGTGCCAGTGGCTGTGTCAGGATGTGGCTGGGTGTGTGGGTGACTGCATTAGTGTTTAGTTTGAGTCTGTATCAGTGTGTGCATGAGTGTGTTAGTGCCTGTATCAATGTGTGCATGGGTGTTTGAGAGGCTGAATCAGTGTGTGACTGGGGTGTGTGTGGCAGTATCAGTGTGTGCCTGAGTCTGTCAGGGGCTGTATTGGTATGTGTTTGGGTATGTCAGTAGCTTTATTGGTGTATAGCTGGGTGTGTCAGTGCCTGTCTCAGTATGTGCATGGGTGTTTGAGAAACTTTATCAGTGTTTTGGTGGGTGTATCAGTGGCTGTATTGATGTTTGGCTGGATGTGTCATTGGCTGTATCTTTGTGTGGCTGGGTGTATCAGCGGCTGTATCATTGTTTGCCGGGGTATTTGAGAGGCAGTATTGGTGTTTAGGTGGATGTGTGAGTGACTATATCAGCGTCTGACTGAGTGTGTGAGGGCTGTGTCAATGTGTGCCTGGGTGTGGCAGTGGCAGTATCGATGTGCAACTGTATGTGTGAGTTGCTGTATCAATGTGTAACTGGTTGTGTCAGTGGCTGTATCAGTGTCTAACTGTCTATCAGTGTGTGGCTGGGTGTGTCAGTGCCTGTATCAGTGTGTGCATGGGTTTTTGAGAGGCTGTATCATTGTTTGGGTGGGTGTGTCAGTGGCTGTATCAGTGCTTTGTTGGGTGTGTCAGTGGCTGTATCTGTGTGTTGTCGGGTGTGTCAGTGGCTATATCAGTGTGTACCTGGCTGTTTCAGTAGCTGGATCTGTGTGTGTCTGGGTGTGTAGCCTGAAAATTGAATACTATGGAACAAAACTAAAATAACTCATTAGTAAAGCACTTTACTCCAATAGGTGGTGTCATTGAGCTGTATAAAAAAGCACTTATATGAATTAGAATTAGAATTTCAAAAATTAATAACTTAAAAATACAAACAAATTACAACACAATTCTTACCTATAATGCTATGTTGCAATAAAAATAAGTATTTCATTTTCCCTTTTTTACTGTTCTCCGGTTCTATACCTATACTCCATAAATGATTAAATTATGTACTGTATAAAGAATCCTCATTGAACATTGGTGGAAAAAGCAGTCATATAGATTGTAGAAAATCCAAAACTGCACACTGTGTCATTGCAATTAAGCAAAAGTGGCCATTGGCACTCACTATACTACACTACTGTACTCATTACTAGCTTATGCTAAAGATGAGAACTTCATCTGTAGAATAACTTAAAGATATATAAAGCACACCAGCATATAGACAACCTTATAAAGACATCATCCCTGGTAGGTTCTATGATGTCATGAGTACCGATGCTTGTACTACAACTACGCTATTCCAGTTTGACAACTGTAGTACTCCTAATAACTTTGGTTCCAGAAACAAAAGATAAGAATTTGGTAGCTTAAAAGGCAATCTTTGTATGAATTTGAGGTTGCTATAATTATATTCTTTCCATGAATTTCTACTTTTTACATAGACAGTGAAGTGACCAGATATAACAATAACTCTTTCATTAAATATAATTGTCATAGTAGTAAATGTTTTTTCCAGAAACAGGTATTTATCCTGCTTTAAATTTTGTAGTCTCTGTTTCCAATCTACTGCCATCTCATCTGCATCACTGTAGCATTAAGAAACGATACTTGCCACTTCTTCATATACATAATGTTGACATAAGATCTGATTAACAATGTGGACAGGCATTCTTTTGGTAGATTGTCTAAACAATGTGTTAAAAGTCACAGTTTTGCAATCTGGTAGTGATAACTCACTCTGAATCTACTTATGTACTTGATGTGAATGAGCAATCTTCTCACTCATGGTTCCATGGCTAAGTACGTCCAAATAACTTCTTAATAGGTACATCCTCTTCTTCTCAAACAGCAAACATCACTACTAAAACTCCTGTGCATGTCATAAGTATTTCATGTAAACTGTAACGATCCACTGCATACATCTGTAAGGTCTTGAATGTGTGATGCACAATGTGTTTAGTTCTGTCAATATGAAGATGTTGCAACAAAACACAGTGCAAAAAACAATGTTTTCTGTTGTTATTGTTTACTTGCATGAACAACATGAGGAAATGTAAAAAGTATGCTTAGAACAACATTAGTATAGCAGTTGACACCAGAGATGTTTGACAACTGGTAACCAACAATATCACCCTTAGTGTCAACTTTTATTTCTTAATAACTTCATTGTTCTCTCTCTTTTTCTTCTTTTCAGCACCATCATTACATTCCTTTGAAAGTTTTCACTTTGGATATATGGAGCATTTTTTATAAACTGGATACTGTCCTAAATGAGAAGCATAAAGACTTCTTATTCGGTTAATTTCTTTCACACAACGTGGATCTGCATTTAGTTTGCTGTCATCAAATGCAACCAGATACAAATCTGACAATGTCCTAACTCAAGATAAGGCTACATACAACATAGTTTCCTTAAATACTGTACTACCAATATAAATAAATGCTGCATCTACACCTAAACCTTGAGATTTATGAAGAGTAACAGAATATGCTAGTGAAACTAGAAACTGTTTATGTCAAACATATGTCGTTCACAAGCAAAAAAATTACAATGGACCTTCCAATCTGCTTTACATTGTCAACCTGATCAAATATTATTGCTACGTATTCCATCTTATTCCTATTAAGAACTCAAATAAAATCATTAACTTTACCCATAGTTCCATTAACTAATCCTTTCTCAACATTTAAATTTTGACACAGAATTACTCAACAGTTCTTGAAATCACTGAAACATTTATCCAATCCCGCAGTTCTGGAAACAGATTTTTCCAATGAATCCAGTTTTGCTTGTAACTTTTCATTAAGGAATAATGTCACACCCTGGTGTTCCAGTGTGTTTATTGCTGTCAGTTTGAAATGTATTTATTTCTACAATTTCAGCAATTCTTTTTTGAAAGAGGCACAGTCTACCAGTGAAGGCAATAGGTACATAACCTGTCTTGTTTGTTGGGAATAGTTTTTTTAGAAAGACACTTTTACTCCTTCGAAAAAACACCTACTCTAATATCTTTCAGAATATTCCCATATTCTATGTTAGATGCTTGTCTCATATTCCTAAGTAATTCTTTGTATTGGAAGTTTAACCAAATATTGCTATTTCCAATGCTTCACAAGGAATTTTGAGTTTCATCATGAAGCAGTGTTTTGAACATGAGCTGTCCTTTGACAGGTATAAGTTGAGGTAGTTCTCCAAAAACATACAAGTATTTTCCTCCAAATAGAACATTGTAGTCTGTTTTTAGAAACAGTTGCATTCTCAAATATACAAAGGCAAGCATTACGTTTCAGACCATGCTCACCTCATCAATGAATAAATGCTTTAACTTTTTCAGCACTCCTGACACTTCATAGCAAGCTTCACCAGATAAAGTTTGGTATTCTAGTTTGTTTTTATTCTCTACAGGCAGCAACAAAAGTTGATATAAGTAATTCCTTTGATATTGTGTGCAGCTAATCAAATAGGTGATGTAGCTACACATGACAAATGACAGTCCGTAGTTTTCTGTAGGAAGCCATTGAAGATTTGTATTAATAAGCTTTTACCGGTACCAGCTTGTCCACTGACATACAACAGTATAGGCTTAAATGATGTGTATGTGTTAGACCTGGCCCTTTTTGCAGGGTCATCCCCAAATTTTTTGCCTCCTTCCTTCTATTTTTCCTGACCTGTTTTTGTTTGCTTTAGGACTCTGGGCACTTCACCACTGCTAACCAGTGCGAAAGTGCATATGCTCTCTGTGTAAATTGTACTGTTTATTAGTTTATCCATGATTGCCATATTTGATTTACTGGTAAGTCCCTAGTAAAGTGCACTAGAGGTGCCCAGGGCCTGTAAATCAAATGCTACTAGTGGGCCTGCTGCACTGGTTGTGCCACCCACATAAGTAGAACTGTAATCCTTTCTCAGACCTGCCACTGCAGGGTCTGTGTGCAGTTTTAAACTGTAAATTCGCCTTGGCAGGTATACCCACTTGTCAGGCCTAGCCCTTCCCTTTCCCTACATGTAAGACACCCCTAAGGTAGGCCTTAGGTAGCCCCATTGGCACGGTGCAGTGTATTGGTAAGGTAGGTCATATACTAATGTGTTTTATATGACCTGACAGTGAAATACTGCCAAATTTGTTTTTCACTGTTGCAAGGCCAATCCCTCTCATAGATTAACCTGGGGGCTACCTTTAAACATGTTTAAAGTTAAGATTCCCTTTGGGAGCAGATAGACAGGTGGATTTTGGGATCTCTGAACTCACAATTTAAAAATACATCTTTTAGCAAAGTTGGTTTTAAGATTGTGTGTTTGAAAATACCACTTTTAGAAAGTGGGCATTTTCTTCCTTAAACCATTCTGTGACTCTGTCTGTTTGTGGATTCCCTGTCTGGGTTAGTTTGACAGTTGGGCTGTTTGCACCTGTCTCTAGACAGTGACACAAAGGGAGCTGGGGTGTACCCTGCTTATCCTGATGAGCCATCTGTGCTAGGAGGGAGGGGAGGAGTGGTCACTCACACCTGAACGGGCTGTGCCTGCCCTCACACAATGCAGTCTCCAACCCCCTGGTGTGTGTTTGAGGCCTTGCCTGGGCATGGCAGGATTTCACAAGCAAGTGAGACTTTCCTTTGAAGTAAGCCTACAAAATGGATACAAGAAGAACACCCAAGACCACAGATTTTAGACACTTCTTGGGATAGACACTCTATCTCACAGACACTTCTGGACAAGAAACCTGCTGGTGAGGAATCCCTGAACCAGACTCTGCAACCTGCCAAGAGGAACTGCCTGGCTTCCCAAAGGACTCACCTGGACTGCTTTTCCGAGAGGGACTGCTGCCTTGCTGTTGCCCTGCTACCTTGCTGCTCTCTGGCTGTGCTGAGAATTGCTCTCCAAAGCCATGGATAGAGCTTGCCTCCTGTTTCCTGAAGTCTTATGACCAAAAAGACTTCACTCCTGCAACTGGACTCCATGTGCGGCATAAATTTGATGTACAGCCTGTAAAAATTATGCACAGCCTGCATTGAAGTGCAAAATTCACTGCACGCCGAACCCGAACAACGCAGCTTGACTTCGCAATAAGAAGATTGATGCAGCGCCAGCTGAGCGACCGGAACTTCAACGCACGGCCTACTGGATCGACGCACAGCCAACCTGAATTGACATAGCCCGACTTCCAGAGAGGAATCGACGTAGCACCTGCCATGCAGGAGAAATTTCCACGCAAAGCCCACTGGATCGACGCAGCGCCTGTGTCTTCGCTCTGCAAGACCAGGATTCATGCATCGTCACTGGGGCGTCTGAAAACCCCGCAACCCGAAGAGGATCCAAGTCCGCGCGCCGGAAATCGACGCAAAGTCTTCCCCTACATGGAAAATAACGATGCAAGTCTGTGTGTGAAGGGGCGAAACCAACACACACCTCCCCGTTTTCCATGCATCGCCTCCTCTGTGGTCCCTTGAGGAGATTTTGAACGTAAACCAGGTACTTTGTGCTTACAAGAGACATTTATTGTTCTTAAGAGACTAAATACAGTTTATATCACTGTTACAGTGATATCTCAACATATACTTATTGCATTTTAATCGTTTTGACCTGCATCTTATCAGATAAATATTATGGCCCGTATTTATACTTTTTGACGCTAAACTGCGCTAACGCAGTTTAGCGTAAAAAATGTTTGCGCCGGCTAACGCCATTCTGAAGCGCAATGCGTGCGCCGTATTTATTGAATGGCGTTAGCCGGCGCAGGCAGACCGGCGCTGCCTGGTGTGCGTGGAAAAAAAACACGTACACCAGGCAGCGCCGGCGTAGGGAAAAATGGCGTTAGGGCGTCTTAAAAATGGTGCAAGTCAGGTTGACGCAAAAAAATCGGCTCCACCCGATTTGCGCCATTTTTAATGACGCCCAGACGCCATTTACATGACTCCTGTCTTAGTAAAGACAGGAGTCATGCCCCCTTGCCCAATGGCCATGCCCAAGGGACTTATGTCCCCTGGGCATGGTCATTGGGCATTGTGGCATGTAGGGGGGCACAAATCAGGCCCCCCTATGCCAAAAAAAATATATTAAAAAAAAAATGTATACTTACCTGAACTTACCTGAATGTCCCTGGGGTGGGTCCCTCCATCCTTGGGTGTCCTCCTGGGGTGGGCAAGAGTGGCAGGGGGGTCCCTGGGGGCATGGGAGGGCAGCTGTGGGCTCATTTTGAGCCCACAGGTCCCTTAACGCCTGCCCTGACCCAGGCGCTAAAATCCGGCGCAAATGCGGGGTTTTTTGGCCCGCCCACTCCCGGGCGTGATTTTTGCCCGGGAGTATAAATACGACGCATTTGCGTCGCAGTCATTTTTTTGGACGGGAACGCCTACCTTGCATCTCATTAACGCAAGGAAGGCGTTCACGCAAAAAAATGACGCTCTTTACTCATACTTTGGCGCTAGACGCGTCTAACGCCAAAGTATAAATATGGCGTTAGTTTTGCGCCGAATTTGCGTCTAAAAAAACGACGCAAATTTGGCGCAAACGGAGTATAAATATGCCCCTATATATTTTTCTAAACACTGTGTGGTGTATTTCTGTGGTGTTCTAATGTGTTATTGCATGATTTATTGCACAAATACTTTACACATTGCCTTCTAAGTTAAGCCTGACTGCTCAGTGCCATGCTACCAGAGGGTGGGCACAGGATAATTTGAATTGTGTGTGACTTACCCTGCTTAGAGTGAGGGTCCTTGCTTGGACAGGAGGTAACCTGACTGCCAACCACAGACCCCATTTTTAACAGTATGCATACTCTTTCAAGTCATAGAGCAATCCATGCTCAACTCTGCCTTTCCTCTCCATATATATTTCCTTTTGCTCATCATTTATTTGTCCAACTGAATCTTCCAAATCTAATGTTTCCTGTCCTGCTGGTTTCATTTCATGTCTCCACCTTATCTATGGCAATAGCAGCTTCATTTTCAATTACTGGCTGTCTAAGTGGATCTTGACTTTAGGCAACTGAACTTTGACTGCTTTGCAAACTCTCTTTAGCTGCGTCTGCAGCAATTGTTTCCTACTGTTTAATTTCATCATTCACCATTTTGAGATAGTTAGAAAATACTGAACACTCAATACTATCCTTTGGGGCATTGAAAGAGTCACATACCAAGCAACAGCTATGGAGTTGTCTGCCAAATTGAATATCCAAATTCGCATTCCACACTTTCAGAATGACAGGATAGGAGTCATTAATATATTTCAAAGCATCTGTTCTTCTCAGGTTGTATGTGTTATTGAGTGATTTGGTGGTAAATATATGTCTCAATGCAGATAAAAAAATGGTTTACCTTTTGAAATAACATGTTTAGAAACCACAAACAACATTTAGTGTAAAATGTTCCTTTTGCCCCGCATTTCCACAGACAGTACTTCCCACATCTATGTGATTGAAAAAGTAGAACTTGCAGTTTTAGGTCTTTTTCATCACTGTTTTTTATTGGAAGCTACATGTAACGTACTAGGAAAGTTAAGACTCATCTGTGTCTGTTCCAAATTTTTGGTGTATCTTTTATCCACAACAACATATGAATATGAGAAGTACCTCTTGCTTGGTATTCTTAACACCAAAATAAATCACTAACTTATCCAAAAGATGAATTTTTTTGTTGCAGTTGAAGGAGTGTATGGCTTGAAATCTGTGATTTAATTACCTACAAACATTAGCAGGATCCAAAGAGCAAAGTTATCCTGGTGTCTTCAAGTTGATGCCCTCAATGTTAGAGTTTATTTCTCTCAAAAAGTCATATAATTCATCTCATGCATACTCTGCACAATCCAGGAACACAAACGAAGTTTATGAACCTATATTTCACAATACAGTATTTCAAGTCACCATTATGACTATACCAATACTCCTTGGTCCTGCATGGGCATGCCATCAAATTAATCAAAATGCACTCCAACTTCTCATCTTTCCTGTCAGAAATTGGAGCTCTAGTTGGCAGAGGTATGCACCCTGTCCAAGTAGGGACTACCGTCCTTGTCAGGGTAAGTCAGTTACATTCCCTAAAATAACTCATGCTCAACCTCTGGTAGCTTAGCACAGAGCAGTCAAGCTTAACCTAGGAGACAATGTTTAAAGTATTTGTGCAACACTTCAGTGCGGTAACACAGTGAAAGACACCACAAAAAACTCCACACTAGCTTAGAAAAATAGAATGCATTTATCTGATTAAAACAAGACCAAAAGAACAAAAATCCAATCAGTACTTTGCAAGTTAGTTACAGCGCTTTCAATTGTACATCTATCTCACAGTGCTAAAGAAATGAGCTCATTCCTAGAAAAGCACTCATGATTACTGAGTGGTTGAATCTAATTTACACCAGCTTGATTGACAGGGATGCCCACCAGACATTAGGCTGATAGGTGCATGGTAGGTTAACAGGCTAGCACAGCAAAGCAGGTTGCAAAGTGTCAGTCCCTCCTGCCAGCATAGCAATCAGCAGGCAGCAGGCCAGCACAGCAAAGCAAATAGCAAAGTGGCAGTCCCTCCTAGCAGGACCACTCCTCTTCTTGGTTGAGTCTCCTCAGGACCCCAAAGTGAACAGATTTGGTGGGGGTTGGAGGCCAGTACATATACCCAAATGTACCTTTTGAATTGGGAGAAAATTCAAAGAGGCCATTGAAGATCACAAGGTTCCTGGCCTGCCTTCCCTGGCTCCAGACACCGAACAGGAAGAGGTTGCAGCCCTTTGTGAGGAGAGGCACAACTCTGTTTAGGTGTAGGTGTCAGGTTCTTCCTCCCATCTAGCCCAGGAAGACCCATCAGCCTGATGATTGGCCATGAGGATGCAAATGTCACACCCAAGTTCCCTTTGTGTGTGATTGTCTAGAGGAGAATGTATAAAACCCAATTGTGATGTATCCCAGGAGTGAATTCAGAGACATACAGAGCATAGAATAGTTAAAGTAAGAAAATGGCAATTTTCAAAAAGTGTCATTTTTAGACCTGCAACTTAAAAACCACAACTTTACCAAAAGATGTGTTTTTAAATTGTGAGTCAAGGAACACCAAGCTCCAAGTTTCTATCTGCTCCCAATGAGAAATTGCACTAAAAGGGGTTTTAAGGCAATCTCAATGTTAGCCCATGGGAGAGATAGGCCTTGCAATAGTGAAAAAAATGTTTTAGTAGTCTTTCACTACCTAGACATGTTAAACCTAAAAAGAACATGTGCAACCTTTTAACTGCACTGCATCCTGCTCTTGGGGCTAACAAGGGCCTACCTTAGGGATGACGTATACTAGGCCTATCTTAGGGGTGACTTACAGGTAATAAAAAGGAAAGTTTGAGCCAGACAAGGGGCTGCACCTGCCAGATCAAAATGGCAGTTTAAAACTGCACACACAGGCTTTTCAGTGGCAGAGTAGAGACATGTATGAATGGCTGATGTGGTGTGTGGTACAATCAGTGCTACAGGCCCACTAGTAGAATTTAACTTACAGGCCCTGGTCACATAAAGTGCACTTTACTTTAAAAATGACGATTGTGGATGAGCCAATGTCACCATGTTTAGAGTGCAACACCGCTGCACTTTAGCACTTGGCAGCAGTAGTAAGGTGCTCAGAATCCTAAAACCATCAGAAATGAAATCAGAAAAACAGGAGGCCAGAGAGCAAAAAAGCTAGGGGAAACCACGCCAAGGATGCCAGGTCTAACATTCCCCATGAATTTTGTTAACAAAGCCTTTTGCAGACATATTTTTAGATTCATTCCTGTTTTAAGAATATGGTTAACAGTGGACAAATCACTTTCAAATAACAGATAGAATATATATAATTTGTCAAAAAAAATCTATGTTCCTCTGAATAATATCTGGTTGGCCTGCATTCAGCTGCTGGTATTTGCACTGGGTGGTCATCAAACCATCTGCCGTCTCCAGCTGGAAACAGTTGTGGAACAGAGCGGGCCTCTAAACCATTTTCCCACAAACTGATTGGAACTCCTCTAGCTTTTTTCCTCTGATATGTTCAAAGACATCCTGATAATCTCTTTTGAATATAATGGATGGGAGTGCTAATATATTTCTTCACATATAGTTTTATCCACTTTTTCAAACTGTTCACTTGGAGGCAAGATTTTTTCCCCATACAACTTCTATGTGTAACAACATCTACATCATTGTAATACACATTATTCTGTTTAAGATAGTTTACAGCTTTTTTTTTACCTCATTCACATCCAGTTCTTACTGTCAGTTTTTAATGTTTTTTGTGGGTACACCATTCACTAGAATAATAACTGTTTCTCCCAAATGTCTCTCCATACCCACCGTTTCAATATTGCGTTTTAAATCTAAAGGTAAGTACACAGCTCTGTATTTATGGCCTTTCTGTAGCTCAGTTGGTTGTTGTTTCCCAGACTTTGGTTCCATGTGAACTATTTCTTACAAAAGGTTGTGTACATTGTATCATTATTGTTTCATAAGCATTTAGATGTCAAAGTTTCTCTGGAATTTGAATCAACTCTAACTTATTATATATGGATCTGGCAGGCATTTTGTTGTCCTCTAACTTCTCATTCCAATACTTACACATACTCTAGAGTGTACACAAATCTAAATGTTCTTCCACAAATAAGTACCTTGCAAATTTTCACCACTTATCTCTATTTTCGTGTTCAATGACACACCAACCTTTCTAATTTAGACTTTGTAGTGAGTGTGCCAACAACAAATACAAACGTAGCTTGTTTTTTCTTTAGAAATGGCATTAAACCTAGCTATTTCTCATGTAAGGTTATCAGTACTAATATCTGTGTTCTCTTCCTCTACACCTGAACAAACCAATCCCTCGTTATGCCTACACTCCTATGCAGGAACAAAGGAACGTAACTGAATATATTCACAAACTTTTTCAACCTGGGACACTGTATCATGCCACAGAGCTTTGTTAATTTCTCTTAAACAGAATGTAGGACTTTTCACAAAGTAAAGCTTTCAAACTAAATTTTGAATGTTTTAATGATGAACAGCTAACATCGTAAAACAATGAAAGATGCTTCTGCACACTTTCTTGGATAGACATGCCAATAAGTGTCCTTGTAAATTGGTGTTTTTCTTGAATTTGCATTGATCTAAACCTTGCAGGATTGCAATATTCCACTTCACACTTCTATCTGGAAATTGACAAATAAAAGTTCTTAATACATCAATTGTTCCTGCTGAACACTACAAATACTGCTGTAGTGCGACTTGTACACAGCGGCATGTCTACGCCTTCCTTGTACGTCTTCAGCTATTTCATTCATTACATTTCTAGGAACTATCACCTCTTTTGGAGTGGGAGTAATATCTTTTACCTCAGAGCATCAACCTGTTGCTTCAACTGCATGCACCATTGTGTTTTCTTGTGGGTAACCTTCTTCAATAAAGAAAGAATAAGTACTAGACGTATCCTTACATTCTCCTTTGAAAAGTTTGCAAACATTATTTTTATTGATAATCCTTTTCTTTTGACTTTTTCTGTTCATACACAGCACTGTTTTATCCTGTGTTCTCATCCTGAAAGTATTAAGATAAATAGTTTTTGCTTCCCGTCTGCTTGTCGGAACAGGATTTTTTAGAACATGTCCTACTTTCATTATGACTTACTCCTTTTCCATTGTCACCTGATTGTCAAGCTTTCTTTTTATTTGAAACTTTTTCCACATGTTGCATTTTCCTATACACTGTCCTAACAAACTGCTTAGTTCTCTTTTTTTCTGAGTACATTCTCCACATCTTGTGCTTTTTTACTTTCAGTTTCAAGCAGGTAGTAGTATTTCCTGCACTGTTTTCTCCTTTCCCTATTTCTTGGCATTATAAATCTTCTTCTTTAAGTGCAAGAAAATATACGGAAAGCAAACATAAAATACATGTAACTTTATATTAAATACTACTTCATTACATACTATATGTAAGTAAGTACATATATATACATTAATCTCAGTTCATAACAGTCTCTTTAAAGGCCTGATTATGATCTTGGTGGATGGGGTAACTCCATCACTAACGTGACGAATATCCTGTGTGCAGTATTATGATCCCTTTATATCCTATAGAGATCATAATTAAATGGATGGAATAACAATCATGTTGAGTATTCCAGCCGCCAAAATCGTAATCAGGTCCTAAGTCTCTAACTACAATTACACCATTGGAATGCTGAGAGCTCCATTGAAGACAATGGAGCAGCAGCAGCCTATTTGAACTGTATAGGCCTGCTCTCTCAACATTTCAGTGTCCTAACGTACAAAATCTGCCATTCTCTTTACCCTGCCTCCCAAAAATACAATATTTAGGCAGAGGAAACCGAAACACAAAGGCCATGCAGGAGGACACATGCAGCCTCCACCCTTCCCTCCTCCTGTGGATCTATGTCAATACGGCCTCAGGATGAGGGAGGAGTGAAAGCTGCTGAACTCCAGGGTCTTCATGACTTGGCAAACTACAAAAAGCAGTTCAGTGGGTCCGGGTAGAACAGCAGCTTTCACAGCTCTTGCTGTGAATGTTCTACAGTTAATGGTCGTGGCCCTTTGTACTCTGTTAACTGTAGAACATTCACATCAAGAGTTGTGAAACAAATGCTTCAAGCCTGTAGAAAATTTCAACCCCTCGGGTTCCAAGAGGCCTATGCAGTTTATAATTAGTAATTACAACATTTTGCCCTCATGCTTAGATCTTTAATACTGGAGCTGGCCTTTAACTTCTTGCATGCCTTGGATGAGGTGACCTCGTCCAAGGCAGCGGTTCCCGGTGATCGATGATTTTTCGGCCGATTTGCCCCCGGGGGGGGCGAAATCCACTAGATACCAGCGATTTCTTTATTTATAAGTTTATTTTGGGGGTGACCCCTTGGGCAAGGGTCGCCCCCCCCGGGGGGCTATTTTATTTAGATTTTTCGGCCAATCGGCCCCCGGGGGGGCTAAATACTAAATAAAATAGACCCCCGGGGGCAGATTGCCGATTTTTCAGCCAATCTGCCCCCCCGGGGGGGGGGAAATCCACTAGACACCAGGGATTTAATTTTATATGTTTATTTTGGGGGCGACCCCTTGGGCAAGGGTCGCTCCCCTGGGGGGCTATTTATTTTTAAGTTTCGGCCCCCGAGGGCAGATCAGCCATGTTTTTGGACGATCTGGCCCCCGGGGGGGTCGAAGCACACTAGGCGCCAGAGATTGTGTGGTGTGTGTGTGTGGTGTGTGTTTGTGGGCATCCCTTGAGCAAGGTTCGCCCCCCAAAAGTGGGGAAAGTTTGTATTGGCCATCTCTGGCAGATGGGCCTATTTTTGTAGGCCCATCTGCCCCCAAGGAGGGCAGAAACCACCAATATGCCAGGGATTTTTTTTTTTTTCCCCTTTTTTTGTTTTGTGCTGGGGGTGCCCCCTTTGGGAAGGGTCGCCCCCTAAAGGGGGCACAGAGCTGTTGCCCATTTCTGCCCCCCTTGGGGGTAGATCAGCCAATTTTTTTTACGCCCATCTGCCCCCAAGGGGGGCAGAATCCACTTAGGTACACAGGTACAATTTCTAAGTTCTTGGTGGTGGGGTGTTTGTCAACTGGTGAAGTATTTGTATTTGTGATTATAACAATTTATTTCTTCTTTTTCTTCTAGTTCAACGCTTTTGCTTCCTTTGCTGTGGATCCTTGCGGTTTTGGCAGTAGTTGTCCTGCGGTTTGCATAGTTGCATGTTTTAGGTAAGTGAAAGCAATTTACTCCAAAGGAGTATTGTTGACATGCATGAATGACATGTTTGTAGGTGGTGCACTAAATGCAGTATTGTGTGTGAAATTGTCCTTAGATTTGAGCACAATGATATTTGTGTTGTCATATGTCTAATTTGCTTTTTTCTTTTTTCTTTTTAGTGGGATATCATTGGTGATTGCTGTGTCTGTGCAGAGTAGTTGCTTGGTGAGTAGCTTTTTCAGGCAAGTGAGTGGTATAGTTTTTTAGTACATAACTCTTTGTGATAAAGCTACACTTTGTTTATTACTTATTTTAGTGCTAGTTGTTGTTGGCAATCCATTTGTTGTTAGTGAGGACCATGGCTAGCTGCAGAGTGACCGCTCAGCAGGTTGTTGGCATGCTCTTTGAGTCGTCTTCATACCATGATTACGAGACTGACTCTGCATCTGAGGCAGAGAAGGAAGTGGGAGATTCTGGCAGTGAGTTTTCTGTCCGAGAGTATTCTTCTGATGAGGAAGCTACTCTCAGTGCAGATGAAGGGCCTGTTGTAGAGGAGGACATTGATGTGCCAAGAGTGCAGCAAGAGTGCAGCAGCCTGGGGCTGAAGGGTTTCCCATTAGAAGACCTGACACCTGGATTGCCCCAAACATGAAGCAGCCATAGTTACCTGCATTTACTGGTCTCCCAGGGTGCAGAGTCAATACGGAAAACTTTTTGCCTGTCCATTTCTTTCACTTGTTTATGGACAATGTATTTTTGGAAGAGATTGTGGAGCAGACTAATTTGTATGCAGAGCAATATTTGAGGGACAACGCTGTCAAACTTAAGACTCAGTCTAGAGCTACTCAGTGGGTTCCCACATATCTGGAAGAGATGAAAAAGTTTTTAGGTTTGACTTCTTTGATGGGGTTGATCAGGAAGCCGTCACTGGCTTCTTATTGGTCTACTAGTCCCTTTATGGCAACGGCTATATTTCCTGCAACTATGATACGTAATCGGTATTTGCTTCTTCTTCGTATTCTGCATTTTGTAGACAATGCTTTAGTCTTACCACAAGATCACCCTGATTGTGACCGTCTTTTTAAGATTAGGCCTGTCTTTGATCATTTTGTAGATCGGTTTTCAGAGGTCTATGTTCCAGGCAAAGAGATAAGTGGGGACGAGTCTTTGGTCCTTTTCAAGGGGCGTTTAGTTTTTAAGCAGTACATTCCTAGTAAGAGGGCACGGTATGGGATTAAATTGTATATGCTGTCAGAAAGCAGTACAGGATATGTGTATAATTTCCGGGTCTACACTGGTAGGGATTCCAGTATTGACCCTCCTGGTTGTCCACCCACTTTTGGAGTTAGCAAAAAAATTGTGTGGGAACTTGGTAGACAACTGTTTAACAAAGGTCACCATTTTTACGTAGATAATTTCTACACTGGAGTGTAGTTGTTCAAGGAGTTGTTTTGAGTGGACACTGTTGCTTGTGGCACAATCCGTTCTAACCGGAAAGCCTATCCAAGGGAGCTTGTCTGTAAAAAACTAGCTCTGAAGTTTTCAGACAGGAGGGATGTGTACATGCTATCTACCATTCATGATGACAGTACTTCCCCTGTGATTGTTTGGGGTCTGGTTGCAGAAGTGCGCAAACCTGCGTGCATTTTGGACTACAATAGGCACATGGGTGGTGTTGATAGAGTAGATCAGAGGTTGGAACCTTACACTGCTCTTCGTAAGTCTTACGTGTGGTATAAAAAGTTGGCCCTACATTTATTTCATTTGGCAACTTTTAATGCTTTTATTGTATTCAAGGATTGTTCACCTGAGTCAAGGATGACATTTGTTAAATTTCAGGAGTCAGTGATAGAAAGCCTTGTTGTGGTGGAACAGGCAAGAGTTCCTAGAGTAGAAGTGGTGGAGGATGTGGCTAGATTGAAAGATCGGCACTTTCCAGATCACATTCCTCCCACTCCCAAAAAAGACTTGCCCACAAAGAAATGTAGAGTATGTGCCCGGAGATTAATCCGGAGGGAGAGCCGGATGTACTTCCCCGAATGCCCTTCAAAGCCTGGGCTGTGTGTGCCTAGCTGTTTTAGAAGTTACCACACAAGGCAAAACTTTTGGGAAATACCGTGAGCGTAAACTGTCTGTTTTATATTTTCATATGTTGAGTTTCATGGTTGGCATCACTGTCATGTATTTAGTTAGAGCTTTTGTGTTTGTAGTTTTGCACCTATTTTATAATTAGTTAGTGGTTTCTTTGTTGTTTATAAACAAAAAAAAGCAATGGCGGTGTGCGTGGAGTGGCGCTTGGCTGGCGGTGTGCTTGGGGTGGCGCTTGGCTGGCGGTATGGGTGGGGTGGCGCTTGGCTGGCGGTGTGGGTGGGGTCGCGCTTGGCTGGCAGTGTGCTTGGGGTGGCGCTTGGCTGGCGGTGTGCGTGGGGTGGCGCTTGGCTGGTGTGTGCGTGGGGTGGCACTTGGCTGGTGGTGTGCGTAGGGTGGTGCTTGGCTGGCGGTGTGCGTGGGGTGGCGCTTGGCTGGTGGTGTGGGTGGGGTGGGGCTTGGCTGGCAGTGTGCTTCAGGTGGCGCTTGGCTGGTGGTGTGCGTGGGGTGGGGCTTGGCTGGCGGTGTGCGTGGGGTGGCGCTTGGCTGGCGGTGTGCGTGGGGTGGCGCTTGGCTGGCAGTGTGGGTGGGGTGGGGCTTGGCTGGCGGTGTGGGTGGGGTGGCGCTTGGCTGGCGGTGCCAGCCAAACGCCATTTCACACACTCATCATCTGGTGTGATTGCTGTATCAGGCATGTGGGCGTATGAAAGTGATGGGCCCTTGACTGGCGCTGTCTGTCGATGCGAGTCTTGTAATGTGCTGGGCCCGCGGCTGGCGGCGTGAATGGTGTTGTGCATTTCATGTATGAAAGGTGTGTGAATGGACTGTAAAGCGGTTGGTCCCTTGCCGTGGCTTTACAGCTCACGAGCTGTGAGTCATTGGTTCAGTTTTTTGGCCTTACAGTTATTACCAGTGCATTTCACTTTTGTGAAATCTTTTGTTAATAAAATTTGATCTACTGAACCATCAATCACCCTTGTGCCAAATCCAACCAGTATGTGTGGTACAAATTACAAAACCTGCTCTACTGTAATCAGGCGTCGCAGCACACTTGAGACAAGCTAGGTGTCTCAGGTGGGACCCCGATGATGAAGCGTGCCACCAACTTGGTTGGTGGGTGAGGGGTCTTTTTCACATAACCTAAGTGTGTTTCTTTTCACAATTTTAGTGTTTGGCACATCACAGACGTATGTGGACACATCAAAATGATATATTACAAAACTACCTGTGTTTGGGGGGGAGGGGCCACCTATGTTTTTGGTCCTGGGTGCGGCCTTCATCTAGGGAAACCTACCAAACCCAGACATTTTTTTAAACTAGACACCCCAAGGAGTGCAGGGAGATGTGGCTTGCGTGGATCCCCCAAACGTTTCTTACCCAGACACCTCTGCAAACTGCAAAATTTGCTTCAAAAAGCATATTTTCCTGACTTTTGTTTGTACGATCACAGCTCCAGCACAAAATTCCTACTCCCCAGTGTTCCCCTCAGTCTCCCAAGTATAATGACACCTCACTTGTGTGGGTCCCCAAAGCAGAGTCAGCCTAAAGATGTATAAAAGAAGAATATGTCCTTATCAATTCGCTGTGCTATCCCCTCTATCTCTACAAGTTTTTGGCCTTATTCTGTTGCAGGCACCTGGCCCACCCACACAAGTGAGGTGTCATTTTTATCGCGAGACTTAGGGGAACGCTGGGTGGAAGGACATTTGTGGCTCCTCTCTGATTCCAGAACTTTCTGTCACCAAAATGTGAGGAAAATGTGTTTTTTTAGCCAAATGTTGAGGTTTGCAAAGGATTCTGGGTAACAGAACCTGGTCAGAGCCCCACAAGTCACCCCATCTTGGATTCCCCTAGGTCTCTAGTTTTCAAAAATGCACAGGTTTGGTAGGTTTTCCTAGGTGCCGGCTGAGCTAGAGGCCAAAATCTACAGGTAGGCACTTTGCAAAAAACACCTCTGTTTTCTTTCAAAAAATGTGATGTGTCCACGTTGCGTTTTGGGGCATTTCCTGTTGCGGGCACTAGGCCTACCCACACAAGTGAGGTATCATTTTTATCGGGAGACTTGGGGGAACGCTGGGTGGAAGGAAATTTGTGGCTCCTCTCTGATTCCAGAACTTTCTGTCACCAAAATGTGAGGAAAACGTGTTTTTTTAGCCACATTTTGAGGTTTGCAAAGGATTCTGGGTAACAGAACCTGGTCAGAGCCCCACAGGTCACCCCATCTTGGATTCCTCTAGTCTCTAGTTTTAAAAAATGCACAGGTTTGGTAGGTTTCCCTAGGTGCCGGCTGAGCTAGAGGCCAACATCTACAGGTAGGCACTTTTCAAAAAACACCTGTTTTCTTTAAAAAAAATGTGATGTGTCCACGTTGCGGTTTGGGGCATTTCCTGTCGCGGGCGCTAGGCCTACCTACACATGTGAGGTATCATTTTTATCAGGAGACTTGGGGGAATGCTGGGTGGAAGGAAATTTGTGGCTCCTCTCTGATTCCAGAACTTTCTGTCACCAAAATTTGAGGAAAATGTGTTTTTTTAGCCACATTTTGAGGTTTGCAAAGGATTCTGGGTAACAGAACCTGGTCAGAGCCCCACAAGTCACCCACCTTGGATTCCCCTAGGTCTCTAGTTTTCAAAAATGCACAGGTTTGGTAGGTTTCCCTAGGTGCTGGCTGAGCTAGAGGCCAAAATCTACAGGTAGGCACTTTGCAAAAAACACCGGTTTTCTTTCAAAAAATGTAATGTGTCCACGTTGCGGCTTGGGGCATTTCCTGTCGCGGGCGCTAGGCCTACCCACACAAGTGAGGTATCATTTCTATCGGGAGACTTGGGGGAAAATAGATTAGCAAAACAAGTGTTATTGCCCCTTGTCTTTCTCTACATTTTTTCCTTCCAAATATAAGAGAGTGTGTAAAAAGGACATCTATTTGAGAAATGCCCTGTAATTCACATGCTAGTATGGTCACCCCGGCAGCATTCAGAGATGTGCAAATAATCACTGCTCCTCAACACCTTATCTTGTGCCCATTTTGGAAATAAAAAGGTTTTCTTGATAGCTATTTTTCACTCTTTCTATTTCAGCAAATGAATTGCTGTATACCCGGTATAGAATGAAAACGCACTGCAGGGTTCAGCTCATTTATTGGCTCTGGGTACCTAGGGTTCTTGATAAACCTACAAGCCCTATATATCCCTGCAACCAGAGGTGTCCAGCAGACGTAACGGTATATTGCTTTCGAAAATCTGACATTGCGGGAAAAAGTAAAACGTAGAGAAAAATTGATGTTTTTTCACCTCAATTTCAATATTTTTCTTTTTCAGTTGTTATTTTCTGCAGGAAACCCTTGTAGGATCTACACAAATGACCCCTTGCGGAATTCAGAATTTTGTCTACTTTTCTGAAATGTTTAGGTTTCTGGGATGTAGCATTGGTTTCACGCCCATTTCTGTCACTGACTGGAAGGAGGCTGAAAGCACATTTTTTTTTAAAAATGGGGTGTGTCCCAGTAAAATGCCAAATTTGTGTTGAAAAATTGGGTTTTCTGATTCATTTAATTTTTCATTTAACTTTATTTCGGTAAGTAAAAACATACCATAAAAGTACAGTACACATCAAGAATGTTTTTTTTTTTTTTTAAAGCAAGGGAACACTAGAGATAAAAACACAGTAAAGACATTAGGAAAGAATAAGAAAAATTGAAAAATCAAGCAAAATGAGCAGCAGGATGAACACCTCTTAATAATGAAAAAGTCCACTCAGCAAAAGACAGTTCCATAAATCAATAAATAATCAATAATATAATAAACCAATATCAATATCCTGCAAGGTAGAGGCTAAAATCATGCATCCAATTCGATAAATATACATAAATAGATCTAGGAATTGGTTACCCAGTCTTATTCCATAAAATTGCTAATCTCAGCTGCCAGAATAATTCGAAATTTTTTGTCACTGATAAAACTATCTGAACGGATAAATCACATTTTAAAATTCTCTCAGCTTAAAAACAAAAGACAGGTTCCATAGATCAATAAATAATCAATAATATAGTGAACCATTATCAATATCCTACAAGGTAAAGACTAAAATCATGGATCCAAATTCAATGAATATACATAAATAAGACTATGCGTTAGCTACCCAGTCTTGTTCCTTAAAATTGCTGATCTAAACCGCCAGATTGATTCGAGAAATTTTGCCACTGATAAAACTATCTGGACGGATGAATCACATTTTCAAATTCTCTCAGCATGGAAACTAGATCTGACCCCTATAAAGCGGGATGAGCCAGAGAGCTCTTTGTCTGTGATATGCATGACAATGAAAAAAAACATGTGAAACAGACTCTTCACTTTTACAACCCATCGGGCAGAATTTAGATCTATTGATGGAACTGGACCATTTGTGCGTTAGGGAGCACAAAGGGAGAGACCCAATTCTGAACCTAATAAAAAGGGCACGAGCAAATGGAGATAACGCTGCATCCATAAAAGGCTCAAATTCATAATGGCATTTTACAGATAAAAAATTATCAGACATAGACAGCGGGACAAAACTGGCGAATTGGCCAATCTGGACATTATGCCAAAAAGCATCCTTTAACAGCTGTGCAGCATTTTTAGGAATGGAAATGGGATCCTGACAATAGGACCCTAAGCCGAGCTGGGTGAAAGATCGTTCAACAAAAACACACCATTTGATTTTGATAGAAGAATCACGGCCCACCAAATTGAGAAGCCCACAACGAAAAGGAATTAGAGCATCTGTTGTCCATAACCAAATCCAAAACAGCAGAGGCCTTAAAGCAGCAATCTGCGAAATTGAGAAAAGGTTTAGGTCCATTCGAAGGGGCAGAGATGGTGTGGTAGAGGGGACCTTTAGCAGCATTTTTAGAAAATGATTTTCTACCCTTGCCAAATTCACCAAGTTGCAATGGCCCCAAAGTTCAGCGCTGTATAGGGCACCCCCCCTAGCTTGAGATTTGTATATTTCGAGGGCAGGGGACATTGCAAATTTGGGAGATCTCAAGGCAAATCTAGCAATACCGCCCGCCCTTTGTTTCTGGCACAATAGAGATTTTTGGCGATGAGCATGCCAGAGATGTGAATCTTCCACTTTAATGCCTAAATAATCAAAGGTGCCCACTCTTTCCAAGGGAACGCCTTCTAAATATACAGGCCTCTTCATTTTGTGCCTGGTGTCCCCAAAGACCATATATTTTGTTTTTGCTGAATTGATTGACAACCCGTGGTCGATACAAAACTCCATAAATCTGGAGAGCAGTCTAAAAAGGCCCATGGCAGTACGCGAAAGTAGCAGAGTATCGTCTGCAAACAAAAGACAAGGGAGCTTCTGCCCACCCATGCTAGGGGCATCACTTTGGCAATCTGAAAGGTATGGCAAGCATTAATAAACAAGAGGAACAGGGTATGCGCCAGGACGCACACCTGCCTCACACCACGTGCTGTTGGAAAAGCTGGAGTCAGATCGCCAGTCACACCCCAGCAGACTTTGGCACAGTTGTCAGAATAAAGATCCTTGATAATATTAATCATAGAACCTGGAACACCAGTAGTGCTGAGGACCTCCCAGAGCTTGGCGCGCGGGACAAGGTCAAATGCAGATTTCAAATCAACAAAGGCCACAAATTTTTCTGATTCAAGTCTGCCTGTTCCTGAAAGCTGGGAAGCTGGTGATTGTAGCACCACAAACCCTTTGTTGATGCCATTTTCAGGGGAAAAACCACAAGCCTTCTTCTGCAACCACTTTTTCAAATTTAAAAAAAAAAAAAAAAATTTCACTGTATTTTGGCTAATTTCTTGGCCTCCTTCAGGGGAACCCACAAAGTCTGGATACCTCTAGAATACCTAGGATGTTGGAAAAAAGGACGCAAATTTGGCTTGGCTAGCTTATGTGGACAAAAAGTTATGAGGGCCTAAGCGCGAACTGCCCCAAATAGCCAAAAAAAGGCCTGGCACAGGAGGGGGAAAAGGCCTGGCAGCGAAGGGGTTAATGGTCGGTTGAGCCCATGGAGGGTACATTATATAAGTATGCTTTTAAGTTTCTCTACAGATTGACATCTAGGTTTGTTACTGGTCCAATGGCTATATCAGTACCTGTATCAGTTTGTAGATCACTAGATCTCTAAGTAACTGTTTAGGTATTTCAGTGGCTGTGTTACTGATTGTATGGAGTGTAAATGGATGTGTAAGTACCTCTATGCATGGGTAACTGGCCTTGTTAGTCAGTCTTTAGATGTCTAAGTGTGTGTACTATTTACTCTGTTAGTATGAGTAGTTCAGTGATACATTCTGTCTGGGTGTGTGAGAGGATGTTTAAGTGCCACAGTCATTCTTTGACTTAGAATGTGAATGACTCTATGGTATTGTAAATGTGAATGTAAGTGGCTCTGTGGGCTGGCAACTGCACAGATAACTGGGTTTATGGATGTGTGCATCTCTCAATAACTTACTGAGAACTGTGCACATGAAAAGCTTTATATGTGTCTGAGAGGATACGACAATGTCTGTGTGTCTGCATGAATGAGTGTGTAAGTGTTTGTATAGGCGACTAATTGGGTGTGTATATGGTTTTATTGATGTCCCTCTCTATGTGTCAGTCTCTACCTAGCTGTATCGGTGGTGGTTGCATAAGTACCTTCTTGGCTCTGTAACTGAGTGTGAGTGCCTGCCTCACTGTGTGTGTTTGTCTGTGTGTGTGTGGGTGGAAATTAAATACTATTAAATTATATAGTGTAATCAGTCACATTCATCTACTTCCAAACACATTCATTCATTGCAGCTGACTAAAACAATTATATTTTGTCTTCTGATATTTGTATTACTCTTTTGCTGCCCACTATGGTTTTCTTTAATATCATCATCTACCATCTCTTGTATTTTCCCTTTTACTGTAGTGCATAATCTACATACTTTTTTTCACCTTACATGTACTCATACCTTATTGTAGGCATACACGGTTAGGAAGTAAACCACAACTGATATACCTGCGAAAACCCTTTGCTGTTCACCATTTCTTATCTCTGTATCAGTTAGAATCTCTTGTCAGTGGAAATCTGAAGTGAGAAGTACAGTAATGGTATACCATTGTCAGTATAAAGGAACCATATTGGAAACCCTTCCCCCTCTGCTTTAATCCATACGTATGTATTAAGCAAATCACTACTTTCCTTCCATATTTTATTTTTCTTATACCTCCTCTGAATGGTCACTCTTTGTCAATCCTTTGTAAGACTCCTGTGAAGAAGCCCTATTTGCTAGTGGTTTTGGGTGGATTTGGGGGTCTGTCACAGTGCTCAGTGTGGTCCACTGTGTGAAATTGCAGCAGATCCATGAATTCACTCAGGAGCTTGTAAACCCATTTAACAATCTGTTGTTAAAGCATGCCATTTAGAATCCACTTTGTAAAAATTACTGAATTTCAACCCAAACACTCCTTAATGAGCAATATTTCCATACCACTCTTGTTGGACTTGGCATCCTTGACGTGGTTTCCCCTGTTTTTTTGCCTCTGTTTCCTGTATTGTTCAATGTGTGCTGGACTTCGTTTTTGCTGGTTTTTGGTACCCTGGGCACTTTACGAGTACTGACCAGTTCAAGGATGCAACTGCTCCATGTATAAAGTGGGTTTATGATTGTTTATCCCTGATTGCCATATTTATTTTACTAGTAAGTCCCTAGTAAAGTGCACTAGAGGTGCCCTGGGCCTGTAAATCATATGCTACTAGTGGGCCAGCAGCACTGATTGTGCCACCCACATGAGTAGCCCTGTAAACATGTCTCAGACCTGCTACTGCAGTGTCTGTGTGAGGTATTGCACTGCCAATTCGACCGGACAAGTGTACCCACTTGTCAGGCCCAAACTGTCCCTTGTACTACATGTACCTCACTGCTACTTTAAAAATGTATATCTTTGCTTTTGTATGTTCAATTTTAGTCATTTCAGTCTTGTTTGATTAGATAAATTTAGGCTATTTTTTAAACTGGTGTGGTTTCCTTTTGTGGTGTTTTCACTATGATACATGAATGTGTTGGTACAAATACTTTACTCATTGCCTCTGAGATAAGCCTGACTGCTTGTGCCAAGCTACCAAGGGAGTGAGCAGGGTTTATTCTAGGTGTGTAGCTCTCTACCCTGACTAGAGTGAGGGTCCCTGCTTAGACCGAGTGCCAACTGACTGCCAACCAGAGACCCCACTTCTAATAACTCTGCTTTTCAGATTAACACCCTAGTCTTTTTGTTCCCTTACCCTCACAATCTTTTACCTCTGTTTCCATAGTAACAATGTTTGGAACACTCTCTGCTACCACTAGTTAAAAAATTTACAACATTTCCTCTGAGCAGCATACTGGCTTCAACTTGAAGTGTAGAAGGCGTGGTTGACCGTATAGAATTATTAGCATATCCTAAACTTTATAACTTTTTTTTAATTTTCAGTCACAGATATAGTTAGTTTTTTTCTCAAAATCAGTACCTAATGTTATTTATCTACATATTCACACCATCAATTCAAATATGGTCTTTTTTAATTTAGGTGCTTTCCTCCATTTTAACTGCCTTTCATGTTCAAAACTACCTCACTCAGCTGCAGCCTTCTCTTGGGTGCTACTCCTGCTTGCCTCCAAAATGGTCAGAGTGTTGATTGTGAGTCATAGTTTTGTGTTTTGGGCCATAGAGAGTGCTAAAAGAGTGGCATTGACAGGGATTTGGGTTTACCTGATATAGACATTACTTGGGTTGGCCAGAGAGGATTAACATGGCATCAATTGTTTTGGGTGAAAGCATTGTGGATTGCCAATATTCAGACCTCATGATTATACACTGTGGTGGTAATGACCTAGGCAACATTACTGGGGTAGGACTGGAACTCCTAATAAAGCATACCATTGGTAAATTACTGGCACTTTTCCCAGACACTGCCTTGGTGTCCTCCAACATTTGCCAAAGGCAGAAGAGGAAGTGGCCAAACAAATTTCATCCACAGATACACAAATCCAGGAAGCATGTCAAGAAAAGAGTTTCTGCAGTCCTCAGAGACTACAACATGGGATCCATGTATTATAACAATGTACATGTTGATGTGGATGAAACATATTGAAAGGATGGAGTTAATTTCACTGAGAAAGGCAACATGTTGTTCCTCAATACCTTGAAAGACCGCATCTGCTTCTATGTGCAATAATCATCTACAGATCTTAAAAACAAAGGGGGTCATTACAACATTGGCGGTAAAAGCCACTTACCACCGTGAAGAAGACCGCCACCACACCGCTGCGGCAGTGGAATTCCGCCACGGTCATCATGAATCACTGCTCGGAATCTGCCAAAATTGAGACACCCACACAAGTCCGCCACACGAAAGGTCAGTGATAAACTGGCGAAAACAAAACCTCCACCGTCATGCCAACAGGAATACGGCCATACTATCACGACCCACGAATCCACACAGCGGTCTTACAACCGCGGTATTCCATTGGCGGTACACACCACCGCGCTCAAAATACACACACTCTTACAAAACACATCCACATTGGACAATTCAAAATACACACACCTGATACACATACACACACCAGTCCAACACACCCAATACAATATAAAACACACACCCACATCACACACAAACCCCTACGACAACAATTACGACAGAAGGCCAGAGAGAGACACCACCAGATACAACACTAGCATCCACAGGCACTCAACACCTTCACTCATACAACATCCACGCACCTCACACAACACACCTCTAAATATCACCCCACACATCACAACACACCCCACCCCACACATCACCCACACCACCCCATGGCACCGCAAAGACACCCCAGATTTTCTGAGGAGGAGCTCAGGGTCATGGTGGAGGAAACCATCCGGGTTGAGCCACAGCTATTCGGATCACAGGTGCAGCACACCACCATAGCTAGGAAGATGGAGCTATGGTGAAGAATCGTGGACAGGGTCAACGCAGTGGGACAGCACCCAAGAACTAGGGATGACATCAGGAAGAGGTGGAACGACCTACGGGGGAAGGTGCGTTCCGTGGTCTCAAGACACCAGATTGCAGTTCAGAGGACTGGCGGCGGACCCCCAACTCCTCCCCCAGAACTTACAACATGGGAGGAGCAGGTCTTGGCTATAACGCATCCTGAGGGCCTCGCAGGAGTAGCTGGAGGAATGGACTCTGGTAAGTCAAACCTTAAACTACCATATCCCCCACCCTACCTGCATGCTATCACCTACCCCCACCCTCGCCCTCACCCCATCACTCCAACTCCTCACATATGTCCCACTTGCACAAACCACACATCCCAAACCTAAGCCCTGCATGCAACACCAAAGCATGGTTCACCCATCATGAAAGCATGTCCACTGCATATACCCATACACCTCCTTAAACCATTATCACAGAAGGTCCCACAAAAGAATGGAAGCACAGGGGTACAGGGTCACCCAACCATTGCACACCATGGCACTTACAGATGCAATAATCATGCCTTTACACCCCTGCAGGACCCCTACCCAACGTCACCGGACAGGAGGGTCCAGACATGTCCACTCCACCCACAGAAGAGGCCCACAGTGATGACAGTAGCTCTGTCCAACTGGATCTAGATGACCAGCCTGGCCCATCTGGGACCTTGGGACAGTCGGTTTCCCTCACACTGGCACAGGCCACCACAGAGCTTCCCCCCTCTGGAAACACCAGCACAGCACCCAACCAGCGGGCCCATACTCACCACCCCAACAACACCAGTGACCTGGGGGCAGTGGTAGTGGGCACACGGTTCAGGGGACAGAGGCCCAGGAAAACAGGGGAACTGGGAGGGCTGCTGTGCGACAGGGGGAGGATAGGCCCAGGGAACCCAGTCTCCACGAGGCCCTCACCAACATCATGGGAGAATACCACCGTTGCCAGGAGACGATGGCAACGGTACTGGCCAAGTTTCAGGAGACCCAGCGGCTGCAGGAGGAACAGTATTTGAGGTTCAGGGAGGAACTCAAATCCATCAATTCCACCCTGGGCACCATTGCAGGGGTGCTGAAGGAACTCGTCAATACCAGGAGGGACACTGTGGCACAACAAGGGGCCCCTCACTCTAGCCTGGTCGATGAACTGCCCACCACTTCCGCCAGCGCTAGTGGACAGGAGGCACCGCCACAGGACCACGACACCAGCACCCCACCCCCTGCAGATGGAGAACCACCACGCAAGCGGTCCCTGAGATCCAGGACAAAGACAGAAAACAATACCAAGACCCCCACCAAGAAATGCGACCACCCTGATTCTCATCCTTCTGTCCCACTTTGTTACCCTGTCCATACTTAAACTGCCCTAGCTCCACCGCCTATGCCCCTTTGGACAATGCACCTGTGAGACTAATAGACTGGACTCTGCCATGGACATTCCTCCACCATCACCCCTGACCATTTTACTACCCGCTCCACTATTTGGCACTTAAATAAACACCCTTAAATCACAAAACAATCTGGAGTCAGTCTGTGCTTTTGAAAATGTGTATTTGCAATAACTGTTGAAAAATGCTATATCCAATGTAATGTCAACATACCTATGTCACACAGCTCTACTCCATGCGGAAACAAATCAGAGGTCACACAGTGGGACCCACATCTGTGAAATCGAAAGGAAAAGGGAAAGTGGCAACTCAGTGTCCATACACTGGGTGAAAATGAAAGACAGATGAGAGGTAGAAGAATTCAATCAGATGTAGCAGGCAGAGTTGTCTTCTTACCTGTCTCTCACTGGAAGTATTGTTGGATCACCGTGTTCCTGTTGTCTATGTCTTCATCTTCTGCTTTCTCGTCTTCACAGTCCACAGGCTCCACAGCTGCCAGAACACCTCCATCTGGACCATCCTCCTGCAGAAAAGGCACCTGTCGTCGCAAAGCCAAGTTGTGAAGCATATAGCAGGCCACGATGATCTGGCACACCTTCTTTGGTGAGTAGAATAGTAACCACCTGTCATATGGAGGCACCGGAACCTGGCCTTCAGGAGGCCGAAGGTCCTCTCTATAATCCTCCTATTTCGCCCATGGGCCTCATTGTAGCATTCCTCTGCCCTTGTCCTGGGATTCCTCACTGGGGTCAGTAGCCATGACATGTTGGGGTAACTAGAGTCACCTGCAAATGTCTAGGGACAACTGTTAGACACACACTAACTCTTAGGGACATCCCCAGACACCTAGTCACACTGTATTGGGTCCATGTCCTCAACTAAGAGCCACACACGATACCTCTGGAGTTGCCCCATCACATAAGGGATGCTGCTATTCCGCAGAATGTAAGCGTCATGCACTGAGCCAGGAAACTTGGCATTTATATGGGAGATGTACTGGTTGGCCAAACACACCATCTGCGCATTCATAGAATGGTAACTCTTCCGGTTTATGTACACCTGTTCACTCCTGCTTGGGGGGACCAAGGCCACATGTGTCCCATCAGTGGCACCTATGATGTTGGGGATATGTCCCAGGGCATAGAAGTCACCTTTCTCTGTAGGCAAATCCTCCACCTGAGGGAAAACGATGTAGCTGCGCATGTGTTTCAGCAGGGCAGACAACACTCTGGACAACACGTTGGAGAACATAGGCTGGAACATCCCTGATGCAATGGCCACTGTTGTTTGAAAAGACACCCTTGCTAGGAAATGGAGTACTGACAGCACCTGCACTAGAGGGGGGATTCCTATGGGATGGCGGATAGCTGGCATCAGGTCTGGCTCCAACTGGGCACACAGTTCCAGGTGAGGTCTGTAGGTGACAATTACATGTCGACAGGTCCACCAGCGGTCTGTACACCGGAGGATGCCGCCATCTCCTCACCTGCCCCAGCAGACGTGCTCTAAGGATGAGAACAGCGATCAGAGGGTCAGCCAACACTGAGGTACGTAAACACAACTTAATAGGAAAATGTTTGAAAATCAACATATGGCTGTATTAGTGTTTAAGCAAGGCCTAGATATGTGTGACGCAGTCAAAATTAATGCCATGTGGCCCCCTGAAATGGTGGCTGTCTGACCTGTAACGTGGGACAAGGGGATATGACGTAACTGCGCTGGCGTTGTACACCGTCGCGGTAGGCGGTCGAAGACCGCTGCGCAATCCTGCATTGGTTAACATTGGACCCTATGGGTCCCAGGAGCCAATGATGATGTACGCCGCTGGTGACGGTACGCACCGCCGCGGACGTCACCGCCATTTTCTGTCTGTTCAATCACTTGATACCTGATCTTCGACAGGAGAGGACCTACACTGCAAGTGCTGCTGTGACCTCAGTCTGGAAGAGACAATGGCTTGTGTGTCTGGGGAAAGGGCCCCTGCCTTCAGCACGGAGAAGTTGGAGAAACTAGTAGATGGGGTCCTCCCCCAGTACACTGTGAGCATGCTGTCTGGAGTGGTATTGATGAAAGATAGGGGGGGGGGGACAATGAGGCGTGCATGATACGACGGTGAGTGCATGTGCATCATGGCAAGGGTAGGGATGAGGGCCAATGACTGTGACGGTGCGGACGGTTATATCTTCTCCTTTTCCCCTGTACTATTCCTTTAGGTCTGCGCCCGCCAAGGAAGTTCGGACCCAAGGAGTCCACCACAGACGGAGCACCACTGCAGGAAAAGATGGGAGGACATTCGCCGCTGGAGCAAGAAGATGGTGGAGGCCCAGCTGGGGATGGCCTCTCACGTGGGAGGGGTGCCCGTCGCTCCATGACTCCCTGATGTTCCGGATCCTGGCGGTGGCGTATCCAGTGTTGGATGGGCACTTGAGGGCATCACAGCAGCCACAAGGGGGTGCGTATACTCTCATTCTGCTGATTCAGCGCGCATTGTAGGTGTCTGAGTGGGGAGGTGGGCTCTGGGTTCCTCTAGGCCAGGACGAGTTTAGTAGGCAAGGTGGAACCCCACCCCACCTGTGTTCAGCACCAACTTCACCTAGTCAGGCTCCTGTGACTTCCATGTGTGCAGCAATCCGGCATAGGGAACTCTAAGTGCACGGCGTAGTGCAGGGGGCTTCTGTGTCTGTAGTGTCCGCCAACGGTAGCGGTATTGGATGCACTCAACATGTCTTTCTTCTGTCTTCCTCCCCCTTTTTGTGGTCTCCCTGTTCTTGTGTTCATTAGCATCATCAGGTGAAGGAGCAGTGCCACCAGAGCAGGTGGGAGCTGCATCCCACATGGCCCTGGAGGGTGACACAATGGAGTCAGAAGCCACCAGTGGGACGGAGGGTGAGGGGAGCTCCACAGTGGGGACAGGAGTTGAGACCAGCGAGACGGATTCCTCCTCTGAAGGGGGCTCCCTTGCGGTGGCGGGCCCCTCTGCCCCCAAGCATCAACAGGTACAGCCGCCACCCCCCCTACCAGCACCGCCCTCCCAGCAGCCCCTCAGCATGTGCCCCGTGGCTGCTCACCCAGGAGGGTGGGCATCTCCTTCGCCCCAGGCACCTCAGCCCCTGCCCCAGTCAGCCCTGCTGCCCTCAGTGAGGAGGCCATTGACCTCCTCAGGTCCCTCACTGTTAGGCAGTCTACCATTTTGAATGCCATTCAGTGTGTAGAGAGGCAGTTGCAACAGACCAATGCATACCTGGAGGGCATTCATTCTGGTCAGGCAGCCCAACAGCGAGCTTTTCAGACTCTGGCCTCAGCAATGATGGCAGCCATTGTCCCTGTCTCTAGCCTCCCCCCTCCAACTTCCTCCACCCAGACCCAAAGCCCTGTACCTCAGCCTATCCCAAGCACACCATCAGACCAGCATGCACACACGTCAACACACAAGGGAAGCTCATGCAAACATAAGCACCACACATCCCACAGGCACTCACGCAAGCATCATACACATGCAGACATACCAACAGCCACTGCCTCCACTGTGTCCTCCTCCTCCTCGTCTCCCTCCTCCCTCCCAGTCTTGTCTCCACTCACACCTGCATGCACTACATCTTCAGCCACTACCCCTATCACCAGCACACCCACCACCACACCCCGCTCACGTGCAGTTACCACCCCCACTACCATTCACACATCCCCAGTGTCCTCTCCCAGTGTGTCTGTGAGCCCACCTCCCAAGGTACACAAACGCAGCCACACACCCACCCAACAGCCATCCACCTCATGACAGCCGCCAGCCCATGCACCTTCACCCAAAGTCAGCAAACATACACCTCCTACAACCAGTACCTCTTCCTCCACTCACAAACCCCCTCCATCTACCCGTCCCAGTGTGTCCAAAAGGCTTTTCCTGTTCAACCTTGACCTCTTCCCCTCACCTCCCCCACCCCTTCAGTCTCCTAGGGCCCGCCTTTCCAGGTCCCAACCCAGCACCTCAGCCACAACATCTGCGGGAACAGTGGTGCCAGTAGTAACCGGCTTCTGGAGTGCGCCAGCAGTAGGGCAGCCAGTGTGCTAAGAAGCCAGACCACGGACAGTCCCCCACCTCAAAAGCACAAAAAGTTTGCCAGTGCCCGGCGGGAGAGAGGCAAAACATCTACCACCAAAGACTCTCCCAGGGGTACAGTTGGGAGTGTGAAGACAGCTGCGCCACCGTCTAAGGTGGGGAAGGGGCACAGAAAAACAGGCAAGTCTGCGAAAACCTGCACGGTGGACAAGACCGCCACCAGCACCGCTGAACAGGACACCGCCGCAACAAGCACCGCTGAACAGGACACCGCCGCCACAAGCACAGCTGAACAGGACACCGCTGCCACAAGCACCGCTGCCAAGGACACCGCCGCCACAAGCACCGCTGAACAGGAAACCGCCGCCACAAGCACCGCTGAACAGGACATCGCCACCACAAGCACCGCTGAACAGGACACCGCCGCCACCAGCACCGCAGACCATTGAGCGCCAAAGCTTCTGATGCTACTGAGGCCGCCACAAGCAGGATGAATCACTCTGGGCACAAGGCCCCCTCCAGAACCAGTGGAGTAAGGCATCCACTACCTCAGTCCTTGGCAGGATGAAGCACTATGGGCACAAAGCCCCCTCCAGAACCAGTGGAGTAAGGCATCCACTACCTCTGTCCTTGGCGGGATGAAGCACTCTGGCCACCAAGCCCCCTCCAGAACCAGTGGCGATTTACATCCACTACCTCTGTCCTTGGCAGGATGAAGCACTTTGGGCACCAAGCCCCCTCCAGAACCAGTGGAGACTGTTATCCACTTGAGAGACTGTGGCTTTGCACTCCCCAGGATGCAGCAGTGGGCAACCCACCCACTGGAAAGAATTGTGAGACTGTGGCTTTGCACTCCCCAGGATGCAGCAGTGGGCAACCCACCCACTGGAAAGACTTGTGAGACTGTGTGGCTTTGCACTCCCCAGGATGCAGCAGTGGGCAACCCACCCACTGGAATGAATTGTGAGACTGTGGCTTTGCACTCCCCAGGATGCAGCAGTGGGCAACCCACCCACTGCAAAGACTTGTGAGACTGTGGCTTTGCACACCCCAGGATGCAGCAGTGGGCAACCCACCCACTGGAAAGACTTGTGAGACTGTGGCTTTGCACTCCCCAGGATGCAGCTGTGGGCAACCCACCCATTGGAAAGACTTGTGAGACTGTGGCTTTGCACTCCCCAGGATACAGCAGTGGGCATGGAGCCCCCTCGTGGCTCTGGTGTCGTGCACTCATCCGGCTGAGGTGCCCCCCCTTTCCTTCCCCCTGAGGTGCATGTTGTAGTTCTATCTGATGCCCCAGCAGTGTTCTCTCCGTTTTCATCGGGTATGGCCCAGTGGTCCACACACTATGATGGTGGAATACCTTGGACTTGTATTCTTGGTGTATATATTTGTTTATAGTGTAAATATATATATGTATTTTTGATTACTGTATTTGAATAGATTACAAACTTTCGACTAATTTCCTTTTGTCCTTGCATTCTTCCAGGGGGGGTTGGGGATTGTTAATGTAATGGATCAATATGTACTTTTGTGTGTGTTGTAGTGGGTGAGGGTGGGGGTGGGAGTGTTGTGTGTTGCGTGTGTGTGTCACTCTTTTTTTCCTCTCCCCTCCCATGTGTCGTAGGTGCAGTACTCACCGTGGTCTTCGCCACCGTCTTGTTGTTCCTGTTAGAGGAGCAGGAAGATAAAGGCTGAGAGTATCTGGAACTCGGGTTCCATGGCGTCCTGGTTGCTCGTGGGGTGTGTAGAGGTGAGCGTGTTCCCTTCCAAGTCCTGTTTCCGCCGTGTTTTTGTTCGCGGTGAATCTACCCCGGAAAAGGTGGCGGATTGGACTGTTGTAATACAGTAGGCGGAACCTTGTCTTCCGCCTGTCTGTTGGCGGTTACCGCTGCGGTGTTTGTTTGTACTGCCGTGGCGGTCTGAGTGTTAAAGTGGCTGTCTATGTTGGCGGCTTCCGCCACAGTCGTTATTCCATTTTTTTTACCGCCGGCCTGTTGGCGGTTTTACCGCCGCTTTAACACCGACCGCCAGGGTTGTAATGACCCCCAAAGTCTTTCTTCGGGCCAACTCTATTTCCAAACACTAGTTTTTGGGGGGTTTTTCAACCCTTTTCTTTCATTTTGTAACTCAGATCCATGGATCTGTTGTAGATCCCAAGCCAGAAGCACACATTCAATACAAAATAGCAACACATTTTGCTCTGTGAAAGAAGATCCACGGATTCTTTCCTAACCCAAAGCATTCATACACACATGTAATATACATTTAGGGCCGTATTTATACTTTTTGGCGCACAACTGCGCCAACGCAGTTGTGCGTCAAAATATTTAACGCCGGCTAACGCCATTCCAAAGCGCCATGCGGGCGCCTTATTTATGGAATGACGTTAGCCGGCGGAGCTGCCTGGTGTGCGTAAAAAAAAATGACTTACACCAGGCAGCGCCGGCGTAGGGGAAAATGGAGCTTGGGCGCCAAAAAATGGGGCAAGTCAGGCTGAGGCAAAATTTTGGCCTCAACCCGATTTGTGCCATTTTTTTTGACTCCCAACCCCCATTTAAATGACTCCTGTCTTAGCAAAGACAGGAGTCATGCCCCCTTGCCCAATGGCCATGCCCAGGGGACTTATGTCCCCTGGGCATGGTCATTGGGCATGGTGGCATGTAGGGGGGCACAAATCAGGCTCCCCTATGCCACCCAAAAAAAAATAATAATAATACTTACCTGAACTTACCTTAAGTTCCCTGGGATGGGTCCCTCCATCCTTGGGCGTCCTCCTGGGGTGGGCAAGGGTGGCAGGGGGTGTCCCTGGGGGCTTGGGAGGGCACCTCTGGGCTCCTTCCGAGCCCACAGGTCCCTTAACGCCTGCCCTGACCAGGCGTTAAAAAATGACGCTAAAGCGGCTGGACGTCATTTTTTTTTACCCGCCCACTCCCGGGCGTCATTTTTGCCCGGGAGTGTAAATACGGCGCACATGCCTTGGAGTCATTTTTTACATGGGAAAGCCTACCTTGCATATCATTAACGCAAGGAAGGTGTCCACGCTAAAAAATTACCCAAACTCCTAGATCTTTGGCGCTAGACGGGTCTAACGCCAAAGTATAAATATGGAGTTTGTTTTGCGTCGGATTTGCGTAAAAAAAAAACCGACGCAAATCCGGCGCAAACAGAGTATAAATATGCCCCTTAATACACTAGACATATAACTGGCTACATGGATATGTCACAGCATGTGGGAGTGGCTGTGTGAGTGAGTTTCTGAATTGCTCTGTGGTTCTGTGAGGGGGTATGTTAGTGCATGAGTGGGTTTTTGAATGGGTGTGGAAGTGGTTGTGTGGGACTGAGAGAGGCTGCATGAGTGGGTCGGTGGGTAGGTGTATGAGTGGTTGTATGCGTGTGTGAGTGGGTTTCTGAGTGTCTCCTTGGGTGTATGAGTGGGTTTGTGAGTAGCTGCATGGGTGTATGACTGGGTGTGTTAGACAGTGGAAGGATGTGTGAAAGCTTCTCTGTATGCACCCTCACCATATACTGTTAATTACCTCACATATTACATCAGTCCTCACATCTAAGACATCATTGATAATATCACTGCAACACTTACAGTAAAATTATTGATAAGAAGGGCATCAGTTGTAGTTTCTTGATATACATATAACTATAACTGTTGAATTTCTATGGTTTTGTGCTTGTAAAATTTAATCTTATCTATATATGTACACCATAGACCATCAAGAACAAGGAGTGCAGGCTCAATATTTTAATAAAAATAAAATACCTCTTCTAAAAGTCTCAAAAGACATGCTGGGTGGATTGGGTGGCTCCTAGCCATAACCATATTGGTACATGACGTCACCATGCATGGGAGAGAAAAAGTAGACCATTGCCGTTCAATGGCAAAAAGCTGGTCACACTCAATTAATCAATGGCATCAAGGACGTGACCGTGTATGCTGTGGAGAAACGTCTCAATGAACTGGAAGACACACACCTAGGGTCAAATATCCAAAGGGCTTGTGTTCCCTTTGTGTTACGCAAGGTGACACAAGGCAAAGCAAACACTTTAGTGAGATTTACTATGCCACTCAAAGCCACCTTGCATGGCTCTACGTGGCTTAATAAATCCAGAATAACACAAGGTAGCTCAAATTGCTGTCTTGCATTATTCTGCATTGAGAATGCGTTCCATGGGTGAAGCATGGAAGTTCCCATGCATTCACCCATGGATTTTGTCTCAATCCCAGTCTAAGGTTAGTAAACCTGGGATTCCATCAAAATAGTACCCCTTCGTGCACAAAACCATCTTTCCTGTAATGGAGTCATCCTTGCCTCATTAAGCAAGGCTGCTAGCCTTGGCGCTTGGTAGCACTCATTGCACCAGCACAATGAGAGAACAGGAATGTGTCATATCTTAATATATATGACTCATTCCTACTCTCTTCCTGTCATGCAACACAGCACAGCAGGTTGTCTTGCTGCATTGCGTGGCGTGGATTTGGGAGAAACCTGCTCTTTGGCATTTCATGGTCGAGGGAGTGGGCTGATGCCATGCCTCATATGAGGGAGAGATCTCATTGGTCCAGAAATTGACATACATGGTGAGGTGGGCTGGCGGCAGGATCGTACCCTTTGACAGATGATCTTGGTTGGTACGAGCAGTTAAATTTTGAGGGTCAGATTAATATTTTTTTCAGAGTAAAATGTAACCTTTAGCTTGTATTGTATGCAATATATTCAACCCAATGGTTTTTGTTATAAAATTAATACAAATGCATTTAAACAAAAAAGGAAATCTTATCTTAAGAGTGTCCTATGCCAGGTCACAAACTTTGTGAATTTTTCCTAATTCAAGAAGACTAGATTAAGATAGGCACAATCCACTACCATTCAAATACACGGATAGAAGCATGCAATGGTTTTATCATACAGACAAACTAACTTATTTTACCTGTCCTGCCTCCTGCCTGGGATTTAATTATTTGGATACTTAAGGCAAAATATCATAGGCAGATATGAAAGGTGGAGGCAGTATAAGGCATCACTTATATTTTATCACTTTCTCCCTCATTTTTTTTAGAATGTTTGTTGTTGTTTTGGGATCTGAATACAAGTACTTCATGTCCCGGTCAGGCCATCTTTAGAAGGTTGGGGGCATTTGTTTTGTTCTGTTTTGGTATTTGCTTAGAGGTGTGCTGGTGTCACTATAATTTTCAATATAATTCTATCATGGTTTGTGTCAGTGACCCCCAATATTTCATATTTAAGTATTTTTTGTTTTCTGGTTTTGGTGGTATGAGTCTAGGACCTTGCAGATGATTAAAATGTGCTTCCTTGTTATACAGTTGCTATTATTCTCAACCTATGATTTGCGATACATTAAGGTTTTCCCTTAGTTTTCTGAGCCAGTTTTGATGAGAGTGCTAGCTGATATGGAGTCTCTGCAAATATTGGGAATATTCATAATTATAGGCCCATCTCCACAATTGTGGCATTCGATTTTTGATGCCTATTGCATGAGATGGTGACCAGAGTATGATCCAGCTATATACATGCAAAAACCCCAGACTACGCTTTTGCTGGCTTGTATTTTGTAGACAATTCTTCGCTGTGTGCGTGCTGTAGGAACAGGTAGTCAATTTGTCTACCATGTCATTTTTTGTGTGTGATTGGGCCTAACAGCCAATTGTCCTCTATGCTATTATTTGTGTGTGTCAGGATGTCCATGGGGATTTGTGGGATGGTTCCAGATTCATTACCATTTTCTGTGAATTTATTGCGGTGGATGCAACTGGCCTGGTTTCCTGCTAAATTATGTGGAATGATTCTATATTTCCCTTTCAATACTGGTCTTTATAAATGAACACTGTTAGCTAGGGTTAGGCATAATGTTTCATTAAGCCTGTGCAATGGTAGGAATTTTGGTCACGCCACATTACTCTTTAACAAATAGTTCCAGCCAAGTGCTGCGTGGTGGAATTTTTCTCCTGCGAGGCTTCAGAAAATGCAAACTAGAGGGCGCGAGCAGGCTTTGACATCCCTCAGTGTGATTTTCCAGAAAATCTACTTGAGCAGATGCAAAATCAACTCAAATGGCTGTGTGCTCTTGCGTAACCTATGGTGCTGTTCCCTTGGATTTTTCCGCACTGCTCGCACTACCTGCACTAAAGTGCAGTCTGAGCAGAGCGAGCTGCTTATTTTTCTGCCCATTAAAATACTTGACAGGTAAACCTACCTTAGGAGGTAATAAATACACTAAGGCCCACATTTATACTCGGTTTGTGCTGAATTAGTGTCAATTTTTTTTGCTAATTCAGCACAAACCTAACTCCATATTTATACATTGGTGCTAGACACGTCTAGCGCCAAAGTTATGTAGTTAATGTCATTTTCTGGACGGAAAAAGCTAACTTGCATAAATGAGATGCAAGGTAGGCGTTCCCTTCCAGAAAAGGACGATATGGCCTTTGTGCCATATTTTTCCCCTGCGCTAAAATCCAGCACAGGGGGATGGAGGTCTTAAATAATGGTGCTAAGCTTGCTTAGCGTCATTTTAACACCTGGGTACGGGCAGGCATAAGGGGACCTGTAGGCATATTTCCATGGTCAGAGACCATGGAAATTTCCCACAACTGCCCTTTCCTGGCCCCAGGGACACCTCCACCCACTCCCACGCACACCAGAAGGACACCTAAGGATGGGGGACAAATCCCTTGTAAGTCCCAGTAAGTATTTTTTTCCCTCCAACACCACTCTGGGGGCCCTGACTTGGGGCCCCCTGCGTGGCGCTGGCTCCCAATCGTCCCCTGGGCCTGGCCATTGGGGTGGTGGGCATGTCTCATGTCTTTACTAAGACAGGCGCCATGTCCAAGGGGGTTCTGTGCCAGAAAATAGTGCTACACTGCTTAGAGGCAGTTTTTCTGCCTCTGAACAGTGTAGCTCCATAATGCGACGCACGAGCCCTGGTTTCCCCTATGCCTCCCTAGCCCTGTTAGCGTCCTTTCCAAGGACATGGACAGGACATTAGCGCCAGCTAGTGCCATTCCATAAATATGGCACCCGGCCGACATCTTGAAATGGCGTTAGCTGGCGTCTGTCCCTGAATAGATACGCTAGCAATCAGAAACAGGCATAGAAAAGGTTAGAAAACAGAGCAAATAGTAATAACCAATAGTGACCCTAGGGGGAGTACAAACCATATACAAAAAAAATGGAATGCGAATAAGGTACTCTGTCTAGGCAAGTAATATGTGCAGAGGGGAGCTGGGACCAGGAATGCAGGAGTAAAACACTGGATTTTCCCCAAACCACCCAAAAAGAGGAAAAGAGGAAAAAGAAGACACCCAGACAAAACTGCAAGAAAACCAGTGATGGATTCCTCAAGAAAGAAGACCTGTGAACCAAGTCCAAGAGTCACAGTGGAGTCCAGCAGGCGTAGGAGCTACTACCCACCCAGCTGTGGATACCACACTTGATTGATGGTGATGAAGAACAGGTCAGCACTGCATCTCTGGAGCAGGAGAAGAGTTTCTGATGGATGCAGATGAAGTCCCATGCCGGAAGGAAGATTGCAGATGGGTGTTGGTGCAAGAATTCCACCAACAAGCCTTGGCAAAGGCAAGCTCACAGTTAGTGAAAAAGAGGTGCTGCCAGGAACCAGCAAGGCCGAGGAGGACTCAACCCTGGAGGGGGAGTCACAGGGGACCCTCAGCATCACAGAGAATCCACAGGAACAGAGGCAGCACCCACAGAAGCCCCACAGGATGGGGGCACAGGAGTCACATAAGAAGCCCATGCAGCACTACAAAAGAGGATCCCACGCCACAGGAGAACCACACAGGAGGCTGTGCATTGCAGGATGGTGTGCTGGGGGCTGGAGATACAGGTCGCCTGAAGATCCCTTGGAGGATATTGAAAACAAGCCTTGGAAGCTGCAAGGGACGCAGTGTGTATGGGTACTGTCCTGAGTGGGAAGGCAAAGGCATACCTCCACCAAAGATGGACAGCTGGCAGAGAAGACAAAGAGGGCTACTCCTGACCACCACCCATGATACAAAATCCATGTAGCCCAGCAGGAGAGGGGATCCACGCAGCCAGTTGTTGCTTGTTGTAGGTGCCTGCGGTTGCAGGGGAGTGACTTCTTCACTCCAAAGGAGATTCCTTCTTCTTTTGTGCAGGCTGATGAGGTGGAGTCTTCTGAGGATGTACAGCCAGGGAAATGTTGCAAAGTTGGCATGAGACGTGGAAACAAAGTTGCAGAAGAGTCATCTTCATTGTAGCAGGGCTTGTCGGTTCTTGGAGTGTCCAGTCGCAGTTCCAGTGGCCAGAAGTCGAAGCAGAGGTTGCTGAAGAGTCCTACTGGAACCGTGCTAGCCAGATCTGAGGACCCACCCAAGAGAGAGACCCTAAATAGCCCTGAAAGGGGGATTGGTCACCTAACCAGGCAAGCACCTATCAGGAGGGGGATCTGATGTCACCTGCCTGGCCTGGCCACTCAGATGCTCCCAGATGCTCCCTGCCAACCTTCCAAGACAGGGTGCAGTGTTCAGCTCTGCTCTTACCCATGCACCATGCTTCAGAGCAGATGGTTGGATCAGCAAATGGAGAATCAGAGAGGAAAAGAAAGCACTGCAATGAATTTCAGCAGATGAATCTCCAGCATTTAGTCTTTGCATTTGGCTCCTGCCTTTATTTCAATCCTGAACCTCGGTAGCTGGTCAAATTGGAGGTTGCTCGGGAATTTTCACCTATTAAAGTTAAAACAAACTGTTCCAGCTAAAATGGTCTAGTAGTTTTGAAGGTTTGGACTGTGAGTTTACTTAAAGCCCTGAGGAGGGAGTCGTCTCTGGAGGCAGTAAGTGCCTCAGAGCCTTTGGGAATAAAAAAAAAGCTACATCTTCCAAACAAATTTAGCACCTGCTGACCTCGCTAAATGTACACAGTATACAATTTGAGTGCCAGGGGCGTACGCAGATTTTGTCATTGTTTCATCTAGATGAGTATATAAGTAAGATTAATACTACCAACACTGCCAAACTACTCTAATTGACTAAAAATAACTGACATCAGCTGTAACATCACTGGACGAGTACCAAAATGTTCTGCACAGCTCTGCTTGCTTAAAGCTCAGTTCTAAGATTGACTGACAAGGTGTTCCAGTGCAACATAGAGATGAGCAATAGGCACTCATCTAAGTGGAGCAGTTCCTGTGGCCTGTGGCGGAAGTGGCGTAGGTAGCTACGAGTGTGGTTTGTGACTTCCCAGGAGGTCTCTAGCACTGATCTCTGCACAGGGTAATCAATGAAGCAGCTCTCAAGAGATTTGACATCGAAGATCCAGGTGACAATACACATTCACGGATTTCCAAGCATCGCAATCATACTTCCCAACCTAAAGGGACAGGACCAAGATCCTCGGGGTGTGTCTATTACCACTTAATTTGATTTGCTGGCAGAACATCCAAACGGACGGGAGAGTGTGTTGTGAGGTTATTTTAGTACCATTTTGTGGACACTTTCTTTGAGCCATAGGCCTGCAGCTTGTTCCCACTAGCCCAGTAGTAATTCATTTTAATTCATGTTATTATTTTACCAGAAGCCTCATTTTGCTGTGATGTTTTTATTTCCTGTTGCTCGATCTGCTTAGGAATTATTATTATTCCTTACAACAACACATTAACTCTGTGCTTGCTCCAGGCTGTACGTGATGTTGTTGGTACAAAGTAGAACATTAATTCCATGCCATTTCACAGAAATATACGTGTTCTTACGCTAGGGCAGTTTTCTTACAACACAAACTGTTTTATTATAAAACATCTCTCTGTCCCCTATACATTAGAGGGAAGTTCAAGCTACAAATTTTCACTGCATGCTGTTGCTTCATTGCAACTGTCTGTTGAGACTTGGCATCTTTTCTGCCTTTTTCCAACCCTCTCTTCTACTACAATATTCAGGTATGGGGGATGATGTCTCCCCAGGGGTCCTGAAGGGTGGATTAGGGCTAACACTGCTGTGCTATTTTTTAGAACCATTGTGGTGTAGGTAGGAATTCTAATACCTAGCGTTGTGACACTGTGGTGGGACTTTTCTTGTGTTTCACTCTCTTGGTAACTGCTCTGCTATTATTAAGTTTCATTATCCCTATTATTGTAGTTCATGCCATTTTATCTAGGATGCAGTTGATTCAATAAAACATATTGAACCACTTCCTGCTTTTGTTTGTCTTTGCATGTGTGAGACAAATGCAACTGAGTCAAAAGGATAAGATCTCTTACACCACAATTTCTCTAAGAAATCAGAATGTCATGCGCATGACTGCCACAAATCAGCACCACTTTCAGGTACTGGTAAGGTACTGGTAGCTGGCTGGAAGGGTCAGGTAGAGAGTTGTCATACAGTGTGGGATTGTGCTCAGTTCCACACAATCCAGTGTTGCTCCTGCCCAAATCCAGCAGTCATATTGTCATAATGAGAGCCAACATGACATGCTGCCACCATTGTTTGGTCAGGCACTGTGTTATGGGTCTTCCTGAGTATCTCTGTCACACTACATGCTAAAGGCGCTACAATACTATATATGGAGACATTGGTAGTATTGAGGGTTTCCTTCTCGGCTGAATAGGGTGCACCTATATAAGACTGTAGGCTGTTCAAGCTTGAACCTTAAAGCACATCCAACATGTAAAACCTACAATGGTTGGGAACTAGAGTAAACATGAGACCCCCCTCACTAATCATTTATTGAAAAAAGGCCACACAACCCAGGCACCTGCACAAGACAGAGCATACCCATACATAGAACTACCTTTGTCTTTTCAAGAATATCAAAACTGGCTTGATGGCACCCTACCACATAGTGCACTTCATGTTATGCTAGGTCCTTTGAGTAAAAAGGTCCTACCTGGCCACAATTGACCACATATATACCACATCCTGATATAGGCACCTTAGGGGTAGCTGAGGCTCGCCATTTATAAATTGAACTTGTAGCACTATACAGACTCTTAGTACAATTTTCGATGCAAACATTAAATACTAACACAGCACGGGTTGCTCCAGCACATCCACATGCAGTAACACCAGGTATTAATCCTGTAATGTTGCATTCGATTATGGGTAAGGTATCCGCAAAATGTGAAGAAATTTCATTTTGGTTACCTCAAAAAATCTATTCGCTGGGAGCAGTGTTTTCCCATACGGGACCTCAAGATAAACACAGAATTCTCACTTGCCATTTGGGATGGCTCCCTCGGTGGATAACTGCACCACCTGGGGCACAATATTTGCCACGCTCAACACTATCGCACACTGTACACCAACAATTGACAATCTTCTGGAAGCGTTAAACCAAATTCATGATGGATACTGGACTACCCTGGATTTGAGGATGCAATTTATGGGCAATTTTTCTAGAGTATCCTCAATAGTATTAAGGAACCTTAAAAGGGAAGCAGTAGCACTGGCAGAGCGCATGCAGCTCCGGCTCAGGGATGGTCCTCCAAAGGAATGAAGAATTTGAGCTGCCTAAAATTATTACTGAAACCTATTCAAGTATAGGTCGGGATAGTTTGGAAGCCAGGCCTAGTAAACTATGATTACAAGGTAAATTCAATAACTATTCTACCAAGCAAGCAGCTGAGTGATCTAAAAAAACACTGAGGTAAACAAAAACAAACACCTTAAAAAGACAGGGGAGAATCTCCATATTCGGAGACCGTTAGAGACGCTACAATCCAAGAAATAGGGATAATATAAAAACTCCTGATAGATATCAATATACTGATACACACCAATTGTGTACCTTTCAGATCTCACTGGATACACATAGTGAGGGAGGTGGGAGATCAGAACAATGAACAGAATACGTGAAACGAAAAAAAGATTCACAACGCACACGCAATGAGAGTTTTATTGAAGAACAGGAACTGGGCACTGGCTCTGCTAGACAGGGCAGCAGAGGTTGAATAGTTCACAGGAATCTTCAAGAGCATCTGGAGCTGAAAGCAAGTGACAACATTTTAGAAACCGAAACTGCAGACATACATCATGTCTCCCCTCCCTAAAGAGTATATAAAATCAAAATAGAATTAAAGGGAGACATTGAGAGCATGATTTATATCATATTCTGGAAACAACTAACTGCCATTTATGACATTTTGTTGGCCGTAAAAGACTGGCTGAAAGAATTTGTCTAAGAGGTCCTGTGGGGGGAAGAGATCATTAAGCCTTAATTTTCACCCCTGGTTCCTGTATAGTTAAAGAGTTGTACACATTTGATTGGGCATTGGCACAAGCCCTCACAATCATGTTGCGTGGGATAAAGTTTCTTCCTACCACATAATACCAGTTAGGTCCCAACCACAGTCTCTCCCTCAATATCCTATTAAGCATGAGGCTAAAACACTTGTGAGAGAAAGTTTCACACAGTTTGAGTACCAGGGTGTAACTGAGCCCTGTGTCCCACAAATGAATACTCCAATATTTGCCGTTGCTAAGGCAGACCATTGATACAGAATATTCTTAGATTACAGAAATTTAAACAGTCTTACATTCACATTTGCTATTCAAAACGCATATAGCAGAGCACTTGTTAACAATATAGTGCGTAAAAAATACAAAACAACCTTGCCTATTTCTAACAGCTCCTTTTGCCAGAATATAGTGCCTGAAAGTAGGGATTAAATAGCATTTAGCTTTATAGGCTAGTAGAAAAAGATTTGTAGGCTGCCTCAAGGGTGTAAGAACAGCCCTGGGCTGTTCTCAGCACGTGTATCATCCATTTTACATGACATTGACCCTGAAGCATTGTCCTATGTAGATGACATCTATCTACCTTACGGATGATGATCTCGTTCAACATCTGAGGCTGGTGGCCCGCATTGTTATAAGATTTGCAGAATTCAGCTACAAATTCAACTTTTAGAAAACACAAATTGCTTTACTCAGTGTCCTGTTTCTGGGATACAAGTTATCAGATGAAGGAAAGAGCCCAGCTCCCCACTTTCTCAAACAAATGTGCACAATTGCAACCAACAAATACCATAAAAAAGCACTGTTCATTGTTGGGCTTTTAAAACTTTGGCGGAACTTACATTCCAGATTACACACAATGCATTAAACTATTATATGATTTAATATGCCCGACTTTTCAAGCAAATATTGGATGGTCAAATACACCTGCATTCTCAGAGCATTGCAACATGACATGCTTGCAGCAAAACACTCACACACAAAGGACAACAAAACACATCTGGTCATCAATTGCTGGTGCCATTGCCTTCACCTATGTAACATTCAATGAGAGTGATTCCTTTTGCATACAAATCACACCTGTACTCCACAAAAGAGCAACACTTCAAGAGAGACTACTGGCTTAAGGGAAACACATTATTGTCATGTCTCTGATCCCAGCCCTTGAGGCTGTCACAAAAGCCAGGGTGCCAAACGTGAAAGCATTACACACACGCTGAATCCAATGGGTAACATCTCTGAGAGCCGCTGATGTTGATTTCATTTTCAACCCAAAATTACAAACTCAAGAATTCCTTCAAAGTGAAATGGAATACACAATACCTGCAAACATTTTACCTATTGATCAGTATCAAACAATCATTTACACTGATGGTTAACACTAACCAGCTGTAGGCACTAAACACCAAAGCTCAGCCGCTTGTGTGGCTGTGAGTGGCTACATGAAACATGGTGAATTTCATCCACAAAATACTTGCACACAGAATTTAGGGGACTGTACTGCACAGCTAGCACAGCTCACGGCTCTGTTGATGGCACTGGAATGCACAAATCCAAAATGACTAACATTAAAAGGCTATGATTTGTACTACTGTGTCCCTCAATGAATATCTGTATCACTGTCACCAGAATGGGTTCAGAGATTCAAAAGACAACACCATCAAATGCAGGTTAGTGTGGAGGGGAATGTAGCAGATCTGAAAAAAATGCTACCTCATGCCCATGTAGTTCATACATTAGGACATTAACGTGTAAGAATACACATTAGTAGCTATGGCTTCTGTTGCTGCAATTACTCATTCACAAATGAGGCTTGATGATGAATCATTGGTTACTGTGAAAGTTTTGGCTGACGACAAGCCATTACTAAAGGCGTATACTGCCAAATATTCCTACCACATAACTAGCCTAAATACTGCCTTAGTAACAATACCAGCAGTGGGTGATCGGGTGATTCCCCAACCAAAACAAAAGATCTGAGTTGATACAAAAGGCACATGAGGGGGTTGCTCCTGCCCATGCAGGTGTGGTGGCTACTATTTCTTTACTTCAAAAACGCTATTGATGGCAGGTCTCAACAAACAAGCAAAGAAGTATGTCCTTTGTTGTGAAATCTATCAGCAAATAAAAGGGTCCACCGTCAAATTCCCATCACAGAACCCCCTTCTCATTTCAAACAAGCCACTACAATGTGTGTACCTGGTCCCCTAACACCTGATGGTGTATACAAATACATCCTAGTCACTGTCGACTCAAGCTCCAGATTTCTATGGGTCTCGCCAGAATGGCCAGCTATCACTCAAACTGTTACTGAAGATGTGCAAGTCTTTATTGGTACACGTGGAATTGTAACTTGCTACTATATCAAGGGCATTAAGGGACACCATAGCTTTGTTAGAGGTCTAACTCCATTTCTCATCCCCCTACCATCCCGAGTGTAACAGTGTAGTAGAACAAAAGAATCGAGACTTAAAGCAATCCTTAACAGCAAGAGTATCAGGCATGGGTCATAGTTGGCTTAGTCACCTGTGTGGAGTCAAGAGAGCACCTAATAATCTTCCCAGAAGATCATTGGGAGGGCACACACTATATGAGGTGCTGTTTGGGACCCAAATGTATGTTTCTGATCTTTATGGCTCTGGTGCGGAGGTGGCAAACATACCTTTTGACAAAAATGAAAGTGTCACTGTTTTGCAGGAATTACAACAGTTCTGTGATGAAAATGTGTATGCCTGTGTCACCTCCTTGGGAATAAGGGATACACCAATACAATGACTGGAAAGTTAGGGATCTAGTGTGAGAAAGTATTGCTGTGAAAAAGGAGTTTAGTCCTTCATATCGTGCACCAGTTCCAGTCCTGAGAATACACAGTACCAAAAATTGTATTCTACCTCCATTGCTTTGTCTTTATTGATAATGCCAAGTTACACCATGTGGCCAATCCTACACAGCAGACCTAGAGGACTCCTAGGTAGTTCCCTAATCCCTCTCACTATGGATCACGAAGTTCCTGAACAGGTTTTAAGCAACAATACTGATACTTCCCCAAGGTTGCGGAGGGTGGAAAATGGTCTTTTATTAATACCACTCACTTCATCTATGACAAGAAACGTCCAAAACAATGAGCCATATTACTCAAATTCAACTCAAACTGATGGAATTGTCTACTATGAACCACCAAGGGAGACTTTTGCCAGTTCTCCACATCCTCACATAGGTCCAGCTTTTGCACTAACGACTCCTGGATGTTTTGCCAATTGCAATGACTCCTTCTCTGACACATCCACTTTTGCAACACCATTGTCAAGCTCACTTAAGCTGAAAAATTGGCTCAAGATTAACTATCTTGTTTGTCCATTGAACTATTTATGTTGCATCCTAACTGTACTTGCCTTCCTCCTTTGGATTGGGATTGTCAGCGTCTTTTTCCTACCCATACAAGGTCATTACCTTCCAGAACGCTCTGCAGTCTAACTGGTGGATGAAGTCCTAAACCTACCTTTTCCTCACATAAAGTCCGTCAAGACTTGTCCCTAGTAAACATTTCAGCTATGCCAATTCCTGATGGGGTCATTTGGGATAAAGTATCTTTTGATATATTTCGTCCAATGGAGGTTCTTGAAATTCCATATATTTTCAAACTTTCAATGAATAATCTGGTAATATCTGGGGTTGTTTTTGATAACTGGGATGTAAAAACAGTTGATTCTATGCTGTCTGAGCTTGAATATTTTACTGTTTTTGAAAGTGAAGATATTTACCAAACAAAATAAAATGATTGAGATATGTCCTGTTATAATTATTATGGACATAATTGTATTCATAGAGCCAGCACCCTAAAGACTGTTTTGAGTACACACAATGGGAACATTGCCCCACCATTGGGAGTTTTAAAACATAAATGGAAAAGTTTACATATTTTTCTGGGCATAATGTTAAAAACTTTGAATCTTATTTTTTTTTATTGCCTTCAAATAAAATGCACAATGTACTGTTAACAGACACAAAATTGATCACTTTGTTTCCTGGTTGGCAAAAGAAGGCTATGAATATTGGACAAAGTTAATTGACTTAAAGAGTGTTTGGGGAAATAAAAATTGGCAAATACAGGGAAGGGGACCTTTATTTAAAGCATGTATGATACCTTTATAAATGATATTTTGGAATGACACTGTGCAACAAACAAGTTGCCTAGGCCTGACACAAACTAAATTATTGAATGCTCTCAGTATCCCCAGTTCCAGCAAAAAATTTACAAATGGCAAAAATTCATTCATGCAACTGAAGAACAGCTTGACCGGTGAATTCAGAAAGGAACATTTAACACAATACTTTCAAGCCCTGGTGGGTGGTTATTGTGGCCAGCCGACACAAATGTTTGTCATGTGCATTTTGTGAACTCCAGGGGGGAGGTTTAGAGTGAACAGACCAGACCCTTGCTGCGTGACATCAGAATATTCAGGCTTTATAACATACAATGTAGGAAAATTATGCCAGCAATGGTTAAAAAGTGTCTCACTAGATGCTGTAAAAGATCACTTAAGTCTCCTGTTAAATAATATAGATTTGCAAGATTTTCTGTTAGACCCCAGAACACAACCTAAAAAGCTCTTCTTATATGCAATTTAGTATGAAATTTGGAAGCTTTCGCAACAACAATCCACTGCCGAGTTAAAGCAAATAGATCAGGAAAATTTACAGAAAGCATTAGCCATTGTATATAATAGGATTAACACATTGTCTGACCGCATATACAATTTTAACAAGATAATTTCTTCTGCAATTGGCATTATGCAAACTGATATGTCATCTTTACAACATGGACAGAGTCAACTTAGGTCCATTAAGCCATTAGGTTGGACACTACAGATATTGCAAAATGGATGCGTTCCAGGGCAATACGTTAGAGCGAAAGACATGTTTGCCAAATTTAATTTGACGTGACAATAACAAATAATGGCTAAGATGGAAGCAACTTATGTTATGTTGAACATCAAAGAGTAAGAAAAATTGCCTTTTAATGTGGCAGAAATTCTATCTGCAGTCTGGTTGATTAAAGGGGCTATTAATTTGCTTATTTCAATACTACAATTCACATCCTGCTTGAAACACATCCCAGTAGGCAGATATGAAAGGCTGGGAGATAGTTACATTAATGAGGTGTGGAAGCTACTCTTCTCATGGAAATGTTTCTATGGCATGAATGAGGTCTTAGCGGTAGCGAATGCAAGACTTCTGTGAGCCAATAAATGGTTTACAAACAGTTGTCCTTACAAGGAGCTTGTCCACTTCTGCAGCAAATTTAGCCTGTTTTCTGAAGGGAGTGCCTGTCCCCTTAATATGACCAGCATTCCAGGAGCTCTCAAATTTAAGTTATGTGCTTCTAAACAGCAAGAGCTGTTGTGGAATGCAAGCCAGAATTGCCTACGTAGTTTTGGTCCCACAAATTGTAACTTGTTGCATTAACGTACTCCCCCGCACGCAACAGGCAAAAGTTGCAGACTTTTGGCCTCATATTTCTTCTTCTAATGTAAATATTGACCAGTTAAGCAGACTAAAAGCTCACTTGTTTCAGAAAGATGTAGCACTGACATCAGCCCATGTGACCTATGCACTCCAAGTAGCAAGGTCGTCTGCAGAGATGCAGTCCCTTTTAATTACACACTTTGTGAGGCACTTCTGTGAACTCGTGGGATGGATATTCAATGTGTCCAATCCTGCCAGAATTGTACATTTCTTTAAGGCTGTTGTTTCCTAGGTTCATCATCTCCTTTTTGCCTATATTTAGTATAATACCTTCAGCCATACGCCCAATATTTTCAGGCATTTTGGGGGATTCCCAATTACTTTGGCCTTAATTGGTGGCGTTTTGCTGTTGTTATTTTTAATTTGCAATGACTGCCCCATCACAACAAGGAGGACTAATGGCCCTTCCATCAGCACAACTGGATTGTGAACGCATGATGCAGTACTTCGGAGCACTACTCCTTGAAGAACTGGAGTACAAGTGGTTGTTGTTGCTAAGACTGGTCCTGAATTGTGTGTAGCCCGTGTTTTGTTACCTTTGGTGCCTTTTTGAATGTGCACTGCAATTGGGTCTTTCTACGTGGTGCTTGCTCCCCCCAGAAGTAGTCATCCTGGAAAAAGGGTCCTAAACCAAAACGGCAGCAGAAGAGAATGGTCTCCCCACCACCAAACCTCTATTATGTAGTCATGCCACAAAAAGCGGCAAGAAGAATCAGGATCCATCAGAGAAGCTTTTTGACCTCCCAATACTTTCAAGGTCTTTTTTTACATGTCCGTAACTTCAGCACAACGTCACAAAGAATTTAAGGGCATTATGAGCAGCTTCCAGAATCTTAGTGCCCCTGCAGACATCGTCTAACAGTCTACACTAAAAATGCTTTATAAGGTGTGGTTGCACATTTTCCAGTTAGTGGAACAAGCAAGAGACTTTTTGTATTCTCTACAGCAGTCATCAGGGGTGGGCTGGGAAACTGGGACCATGGCTTATGGTTTTATAGGCCCAAATTTCTCTAATGTGTATTGACACCTTTGTGTTTTTTTCTCTTTTGTCTGTGTCTTCATGAGGTCGAGCTTGGTATCTTTGTATGACGCCCTCAGATGCCTTAAGCAGCTTCCAGGTTCCATGTCAAGGCACCATCTATTTGATGGGCTGAGTAGGGTAGGAAGGAGGGGTAGGAGGTGAAGGAGAGGAAGGGAGTGCAAAGGGAATGTGTGGGATGAGGATGGGATGAGGTCCAAGGGTGGAGAGTGCTAGGGAGTGGTCAGGGGATAATGAGAGGGGTAAGTGGGAAGGATGCAACAAAAAAATTATAATCAATCAAGTTGACAAATCATAGGTAACTCTTTCCATGGTTTTCCTGGAATTCCAGGATGGGAGGATTTATTCTTGGTCTGTTCGAAGGGGCTAGTGCCAGGACACCAGGGGCATAGATATTGCTAGTTTTTGTGGTCTAGGACAGAGGCCAAGATATTTACCCCACACATGATTTGTTCATTTACTTATAGTGAATTAATTGGGGTGGCTTCCTGAAACACCAGTGGGATCAATAATTACACCAAACGTAGAACTATTTTATCATGGATGAAGGTGGTTGGAGTCCAAGTCATTCTGCTTCAGGAGACTCACCTGAAAGCTTTTGTAGACTCACCTGTAATCTGATTTAGAAGAAGCTTGTAGAATAGATCTCATTCATCACACCACAGAGTCCAAAGCTAATTTAGAGGCAGCAGCCCAAAAGCTCAAGCATGTCTTTGTTTCCAAAGAAATCTTAAATCAGAATTCATGCTTTCAACAATTGTATGAGGAAAGCAAGCAGGCTGGACATTATTTAGCTTGGTCAGCTAAGGAGAAACAGAATCAAGTAGCCATTAAACCAATTTTTTATGCAAACCAGAAATGCATAGTGACAGAGTTGGACCAGATAGGTAAGGTCTTTTTAGACCATTATGTGAAGCACTACGCTTCTTCTATTAACCCATCTCCCGGAGCAATCAAAGACTTTCTACGCCGAATACGGCAATCCGTTTTGGATAGGATACTACAAGACATGGTGGGGGCCCCAATCACGATTCAGGAAGTCAAAGCTGCTATCAATCTCTTGTCTCATACCAAGGCATGGGGCAATAATGGTCTTCCTAAGTAATTTTATAAATGTTTCGCCAAGCAGCTGGTAAAATTACTAACAAAGTTTTTTAGTGAAATTTTCGAGGGATGCAAAAGTCCTAGACAGTTTACCAAAGCTGTGATAGTAAGTTTTCTAAAAAATTATAAACTCTCTAGATACCCTGGCTCATATTGCCCCATACATTTATTGAATTGCAATTACAAATTATTCGCAAAAATTTGGGCATTAAGAATTGCCCATGAAGTGGTACATAGTGATCAAAATGGTTTTTCTTCAGGGAAGATCTATGACAATAAAGGCAAACTTTTTTATACAGGCAATCAAAGCCACAATAATCACTCTTGATGCTAAGAAGGCCTTTTATCATGTCCAATGGGAGGTCTTGCTTGCCATTTTACTTTACTTTGAATTCCCCCAAAATCTAGTCTGACCGCTGAGTAACCTTCATGCTAAAGCTGAAGCTCGAATCATGATTAATGCCAATGCCATTGGGCAGATCCCGTAAGAAGAGGTACTAGTCAAGGCTGTTGCATGTTTCCAGTACTCTTCACTCTGTTACTGGAACCCTTGGATGCAGCTTTCAGACAAGAGTCCCAGGTACGGCATCCACTTCCAGCAGCTCCGAAATTAAAGCCCTTTGCGGATGACATGATTTTTTAGATAGAAATGCTAAAAATATTTGGAACACTTTTAAGAAAATTCAATCCTGCTCGGATACAGGGGGCTGTAAGATCAGTAAGAATAAGTCTGAGGTTCTCTTATATCACAGTCCATCTTCAATTTTACCAATAGATAGGCAACAACACCTTTCAGCCACTCGGTCAATTTGATATTTGGGCATTTTTGTTTCTCAACAAGTTGATGATTTGTTTAAACTGAATTATGTCCCCATACTAAATAAGGCATGCCTGTTATTGACCAGTTGGCACAGTCTACCATTAACTAGCATAGGATGTGTAGTGCTTATTAAATTGTTGAATCTTCCCTTATTTACTTTTGTTTTGGAAAATGTGTTGATCAAACTTTGGCAATACCTTTTGACAGAAAATGATTAAATGATTCACTATTTTCTGTGGCAAGGGAGAAAGGCTCATACTAGACTGACAACTATTCAGCTTAATATGGAAGATGGAGGCCTGGCACTTCCTCATATGCAGAAATATTTTCAAGCAGGCTTCTTGGACTGGCTAAATCATGTTGAAACAGAGAATAGTGCTGTGAACTGTTTTTACCTGCAATGCATGCTCAATTAATTAAACGTCCAGCTTCCCATCTTTTTGAAAATTCCAAAACTGCCCAAACATTCTTGTAATAAGCTCCCATATATTCTGGCCACTAAATTTATGTGTCTTCAAAAAGAGTATCAGTTTCTCTTGCTACATCCTTTGATGCTTTTAAGGGATTCTGGGTTGGTCGGTCTACCTTTGCATCAAAGTACTGTTGAGAAGTGGGAAAGGGCAGTTTTTTTCAGGCTTAGCAATTTTCTCTTGGTAGGGCAAATAAAATCATAGGATCAGGTGAGCACAGAAAATTCTAAGATTTTGCCCACTTTTCTATTCTCCTATCTACATATTTGCAATTTGATACATAGCAATACGAAGATATACAGCCAGCCAAAGATAATATAAGTAAAGCCCATTTAGTTAAAAGGCTTATGGGATTGGGTAATTGTTACCGGGTACTGTATCTGCAACTATAGGAGCAGGCCGCCCATTTAGCCTTGGACTCAATCTCCGATATTACTGAGGGTAAGATCAGTTTTGTGTCTTGGAACCAGAATATTCTCATGGCCCATACGACAGTTTGAGAACCAAACTCTAAAAAAAGTTATTCTATTCTATTCTAAATGGACACTCTACAATATCCGTCATCAGTTGGAGCAATTGTACACCATGATGTTTATCAACGGCATGCTTTAGAATTGTGTATTCCCTGGGTGACTGGCCCCATTTTGGCTTTTTTGTTCTGCATAAGATACCTTCTAGTCTAAAATTTTCAACACAATTGGGATGAAATTACAAGCTTGTATCGTACTGATTTGAAGGCGCTTTACAGGGGATACCAACCTCAAATGTGTACCTAACATTAAGACAGCAGCAATATTTTTTCATTTGGTCACTTGTGGGCAAATCTAATTCTGCAAAAGTGAAAATGCCATGTTACTACCACTTTTGAAGCATGAGTTATAAAAATGCAGCAAGTTAAGCAGCATGAGGAGCTGTATGCACAAAGGGTCGGGCTGGGAAACATTTTAGGGGAATCTTGGGCAGCATAGAGGCAACAACTCTTCTTAGCTTTTCTTTTTATGCTCTTAATCATTTTTCTACCTTTGTAATTAAGTGGTCAATGTAACCTTGTATGAAACTTGATTGTCAATAAAAACAAAAAAAGGGAAAATCAGTGATTGAAGTAGGTCCAGATTTAACTGTAAATGTACACTAAAATAGCAAACATTCTTCTACCAATTCTCTTAAAGCATCAAGCATCAAGATGGCTTAATACAACAAATTAGTCACTTACTACAGATTCACAATTGCATAATTCACATTTATATGTTTTTCAGGCAGGCACAGAAGTGTCCTGCTTTTGTGTATTTTTTTAATATTCACACTACATGTAAAAAACATATTTGAAAGGATCTTAAAGTATTGGGTTATTGGTTGTGGGGGATGAAAGTCCAATCAGGCATCAAACACAATCCTTGTCAGGGTGATGCCCAAAATACATTAAATTACAATGTGCTTAACCCTCTGGTAGATTGGTCAATCTTAACTTAGAGGCAATGTGTAAACTATTTATGCAGCACACAAACAGTAATAAATTGAAAACACACCACAAACAAAACCAAATCCCAGTTGAAGAAAATTAGTGAATCTTAGTCAATAAATTGACACTAAAGCTAACTTAATTTAATCAGTAGAAGCAGAGTTATGCATTTTCAGGGTGTTTTTTTGTGAAAAGTTGCTCCAAGAAGAATCGAGTGTCAACCGCTGGTATCTGGTATCCACCGGTAGGACAGAGTCACCAGGTTTGATCCAGTCTAAGTGTTGCCTTTGGATTTAGAAATATTTCTGAATATTTCCTAGAGAACATAGAGTCTCCAACACGGCATGACAGCAGGATGTAGCTGAAGAGGGCTCAATGATGCCAAATACCTTAGTTGACAGAAACTTCTGAGGAGGATTTGTTACTGTGGAGAATGAGGTGGTGGGAGCTGCGGCAAAGTCAATCCCACTGGTGTACCTTCGTCAGATCTACTTGCAGGTAGAAACCGGCCTGCTGTCAGTTCTCAGAGCATTTCTTGATTGAAAATTTTCTAAGTCTTAGGTTTTGGGTTTTGAAAGGAGGAGGTAATTGTAGCACCACACCAAGGGCCCCAGACCTGGGGACACTACTTTGGGGCTCACCTCAGTCCAGCAGGAACCAGCAGCAATAGGTTGGAAGGTTGCAGTGTCTCCAAAGCTTGTTGTGTCCCTTTAGCTCACACCAGGAGGCCAATCTATACCTTGGAGTCACTCTGGTGGTCCTGGGTTCAAGGAGCAGGTCCTCTCTTCCTTTGTCAGTAGGCAGGCAACTAAGCAGTCATTACAGCAGCACGGCACCAGGATAGTGCTTTTTATGAGTCTCCACAGCTCCAGAAGTGATCTGAAGAGTGGTTCTGATTGTTTAATATTTATACCTGTTGCCAGCCTTTGTGTGTGTAGGGACTCCCTGTCCTACCTCCAAATCTGGTTCTGTAAAGTTCTTCCCTTCCCCTGTCATGGCTTCAAGCTGTCTGTGGTGACAAAGTTCATGACATGTCTGGTGTCATATTCTTTTATGTGTACAAGAGGCAAAGTCCTTTGAAGTGTAAGCGAGGCTGGGTACACTTACTTCCCCAGGCATCCTGGCAACATGGCCCTTTATGCCCACCCATGTGCCCCCTTTTTGTCACTGTCTGGTCGGAATACTCAAACCCCAACAGCAGAGCTGCTCACACTCATGTAACCTAGGGCACTGGCACAAGCACAAATGGTTGGGACTAGAAAAAGTAAACTTTCTAAAAGTGGCATTTTCCACTTTTTCACTTCACTTATAAAGAGGATTTAACTTTACAAATCATTTGAGTGTAAACAGCATGTCACTATCTGTTCCCAATTGAAATATAGCAATTATTAAATATTATAATTCACCCCTGTGTTAGTCTGTGGGAGACATAAACCTTACTACAGTCAAAAACAACTTTAGGAATGTTTCACTTCAAGAACATGTAATAATTAATTACAAATGCTCTACTTTGTAAATACCATACACCCAGCATGCAGGTTGTGAGGGCCTACCTTAGGATTTACTTATACCTACAACTCAGGAAGGTTTAAACCTTGCAAAAGGTTCATTTTGGCAGGTCAAAATGCAAGTTTTAAACTGCACTACTGTCTGCAATACAGCCGGAGATACGATTTAAAATAACATTTTAGTGGGTGGCACAATGAGTGCTGCAGGCCTAATAGTAGCATTTAAAGACCATAGGTACATAGACTACCATTTACCATGGACTAACAAGTGAATGAAATGTGCCAATTAGGTGTAAGCCAATCTTTCCATGTTTTATGGTGAGAGTAGAAGCACGTTACCACTACTTAGCAAGGAAAAGATGCATAGGGCCCAAATGTCTACAAAAATCAAGATCAGAAACAGAAGGCTAACATTTGGTGATGATCCTGCCTAGAGGGCCACATCCAACATCCTTAAAAAGAACAAGGCTACAGTCAAAGTACTAACTTGCACTATTCTATAACTGATAATCAATTATTACCTAGAACATCAGAGGGTGCACATGTATTATTACTCTATCATATAATGCAATTTATAGTTATATAGTATATATATAGTATATATGTAAGTCTATACACAGCAAAACCACATTTGTTACAGTATTGGTGTTTTCCAAGCTATGTGTATTCATCTACATGGGAAGTTAGAAGGGTGAAATGCAATTTAATGAAAATAATGCAACCCAATTCTCTTGTATATAAACATTACGCTAAATGCAAGCCATCAACATAACAATATAGTATTACAGGAGTGTAGGCCTGTCTCTGGAAATTTTGCTATCTGCAAATGGTATAAAAAATAACATCATTTCATGTCACAGATTTGCTTCCATTTATGTATTTTGAAAACAAGGAATTTGGCACTCTAACATTTAGGGCCTAATTACAACTTTGGAGGAAGGTGTTAATCCGTCCCAAATGTGACGAATATACCACCAGCCGTATTACAAGTCCATTATATCCTATGGAGCTCGTAATACGGCTGGTGGTATATCCGTCACATTTGGGACGGATTAACACCTCCTCCAAAGTTGTAATCAGGCCCTTAGTTTTTTAACCATCTCACTGCATTTTCTACAATAAAAGGTATTCCCAAGCAGTAGACACCGATGATTTTTACCCTTATCTTATAGCTCCCATTCCTTACCCTTCATCAATAAGCACTTCTGGCCAGTGTAGGAAGCCTGCTTCCTATTGGAGGATTCTTTGGTGAGTAAGGATGGCCAATTATGAGGCATGCCACCCAGGATGTTGTGTAAGACCATTCCTTAAAATCTTTTGTATTTCGCTGGTCCTATTTATGTCTTGTGCCAGACAAGGACTTCAGGTCCCCATTGTTAAGGTAATCCCAGAGGCATGAACCGAGTGTTAATTCTGTATTTCTTGTTTGCTTTTCCTATGGTTTAGAATGTGTTGTGCGAAGGTGCAAATAAAGAGAGCCCATATATTCCTCTGATTCCCACAACACTCTTTTTATTCAGGAATTAATATTATATGCATTTTGGATGTAATGATAAATATTGTGCAAATGAGAAGTGGAACTGGATCGTGGCCTGTTTATGATTACATATGTGGTTGTTTTGTGAACATCAACATTAATATTTAGATTTGAATTTATGTAGATTATAAAAGCCATCTAATCCTTTCACAAATACATTTTGTGTAATATATTATTTTCATGATCAGTCAGTCAAAAATCTTTATTCGCTACCTTTCTGAAGCATACAAGCACAATCAAGAGAAACACATGTACATTCCTTATAATCTTAAAACAATGTGAAAACCCATCCCTCCCAAGTAAGATTTAAAAAGACCATAAAACATAAACTTTATTACAGTAAGATCTAAAAAAGTAATACATGAAAATAGCCCAGCATACAATGCACCTTGTATCCCCATTAAATATTACCTTCGACAAAGGGCCCTTAGCATATTGGACATTTCCACATTTTTTTAATTTGCCAAATAAAAACAGCCATTGAGGCACATATCAAGGGGCAGTGTAATTGTTGCAAAAACAGGAGACCTTGCCTGCACTTTCTAAACTTAAACATTTTAAAAAAGAGTCAATATAAATTGTCCTCCTTGAAAATATAAAAGGGGCAAAAAACTAAATGTGTAGGTTAGTCTGAGAGGAAACACCCTCACTTGGGCAGGCACCCAAGTCTGATAAGGGGTGATAATTAGCTGGCTAACCAACCAAGAGCGATAAATAATTAGAATGAAACCTGGTTAAAACAAAATAATGTTGAAGGTTCTGGATCAAGGAGAATTAGGATTGGAGGCCTTCTTGTGTATGTACTAGATTTTAGGAAATCACCGATGATTTATGTTTATCTGCCGCCATTCTTTTTGACTTGGCATTATCCATTAAAATTAGTTTTAGCTTAGCCTTACTGATGCTCAAAAATGAGTCAGGTAAAACAAAAATATATCTCTCATATATCAATCATCTCTCAAGTCGACTTTACATATGTTAACCAGGTTAAATCGAGAGCTGCATTCATATTCAAAAAGTCAATTAAAACAAGTTTGTTTAAAAGTGCACCCTCCTGAGTCCAAATAGAGTGCCAGAGTAAAAGTGGTGCTATTTTTATTCTGTCCATAAATATAAAGAGCACCCAAATCATTATGACAGATGGCATTAGTGCAATGTTGGGGGACCGCAAGAATCTTTCTAAAAAGCATTTCAACTTGTTGGATACCTTGCTCATCAACCATGCCCCATATACAGGCTCCATATGTAGCGATCACCACATATTTCGATGCATAGATAGTTAAAAGCTCTATCGCAGGTTTTGAACCCAATTTTTTACAAAAAATTTGTAAACCAACAATTGACTTTCAAACATAGCAAAAGCATAGGTTTCCGGAAATGTTTACTATCAATGACTATATCCAGATGGGGAAAGAAGACCACCTCACACACGTTAATGTTGTTAATAAAATGAGCTGGTCGTTTTGTAGGCTTCGCCCCACAAATCGTGGTGGAAGTTTAAATTTAATTTATTTAAAGGTCCAGCTGCCACTTAAAAACAATAGTCATCAATTAACCGTTGCAATTCTTTCCCTGATCTTGCCACTAAAATTGCGTCATCCACATATAAAAGAATTTGGGAGGGGTCCAGTATCTATATACAGAGTGTCCTTAGCTCTCATCTGTAATACAGTTTCCACTCTGTTCGCATAGAGAGTAAATAAAAAGTGTGTGATAATGCACCCTTGCCTAACACCCCTTATTTTCTTTAAAAATTAAGTACATTCACTATTATTTACATAACAAAACACACACATTTGGCTCCATGTACAGTTGTATTACTAGATTTCGCCCAGTCCTCCAGTCGGTGGAACAACATTCAGCCCATAACTTTAACCGTGGATGCAAGGAGGGATATTGGCATATAATTTGTAGACAAAGATGTCTCACCTTTTTCATAAATTGGGATAAAAACAAGGCTCTTCCAGATTTGGGGTGGAGCAATCCTAACAATGGCATTAATAACATTGGTAATTAGAGTGGCCCACGGGTCCTCCAGTCTAAAAAATCATCCACAGGGACCCCATCTGGCCCCAGGGCCTTTCCCCTGCTGAAGTGGTTCCAAACATTTTGACTTCTGTGGACCCACACTTTAGCAGTGCTTAAACCAGGGGACCCCCCACTGAATCATTATTGGAATCCAGGGACACACATTGAGACATTACTGGAAGTCTGGGACTCGCCCTAACCCTTTTTGATGATTTGAACCACAAACCAAAACGCATAAAATACAGAAGAAAGCATTCATCAAACACATACACAAATGAATTTTTTTAAATTTAATTTGCAAAGAAATATACATTTTAAAAAAAGTAGCTTTAACAGGAAGGTTGGAGCTTTTCTAAGTTCAATTGCAGCTAGACATCGTCCATACTGTATTCTGTTTGATGCACCTGCGCTGCTCCCACAAATCAATCTGACGATACTAATTTAATTTTTGGCCTCCAATTTGATATTACTTGACATTTACAGTATGTTTTCAAATTTTCAATTGCACATATTGCCACTTGACCTACATACATTTTATTAATCTGTTATTATTGTTCATTTTTCTAAGCAGTTGTGGAACCCCTGGAAAGGCTTAGCTGACCTCCAGAGATTCCTGAACAACAGATTGGGAACCATTCCCGTACTGCTTTCCCTCAAAGCCCTTTGCACCTCTTTTCCTCTGGCTTCACATGTCCTATGTCATCCAAGTCCTACATTGTGGCCTGGTTACAATAGATAGTAGAAATATGCTCTACCCACTTAGCTTCTGAGTGAGGGCTTTCATATAGGGGGTCTGAGGATTCCCTAAAGTATGGAGCAATTATCACCCTCCAAATCACTGCACTATATTTTTGTGAGCTTCTCTAGCTAGAGTGCTTCCCACGCTACCTCCTTAATCTGCTTTTTTCTGGCCTCCTTATAAAGTGTCCGTGCTTTTCTAAGATTCACTCTTTTGGCTTGGCACGTAAGGCTTCATGTAGATTTGCAGGAAGCCAAATTCTATCTCATAGCACAGAAGGGGGGTGGCCAGCACACTACGAATGCACACTGTCTGCATTGGGGCCACCCGCACTTGTTCTCCACCAGCCTTTTACTGGTGGGGAAACCGCCATTAAAAGGCTGGCAGAGAACGTTATAATCAGCAGGACGGCTCTGAGTTCAGCGCCGCTTTGGCTGATTACAACCAAGACCGCCTTCACCCAATTGGCATCTACCAGCTAAACTTGTAATGTGGAGGTCGGACCACCACAACTGTGGGAGTCTGACCGCCACCGCAATACTGGCAATCTTGTGACTGCCAGACTCGTAATCAGGCCCTATGTCCAGAAATATCACTCTTTCAAAAATCAAATGTATTTAAGAAAATGTTCATGCTTCACAGAAGGAAAGTAGTGGTTGCACCTCTTGGTGGTGGACTTGCTTGAATCCTCACCAATTGGTCCAGATGAACATATCCTCCTGAGAGGGACTGATGTTTCCTGAGTTGCGGGCTCAGAGGTGATATCACATGTCTCAGAGCTTTACTTGGCCTTCCCTTTTCTGGAGGAACTTTGTTGGATGTTGAAGAATTTTCAAAGAGCGGGGTACTTGACTCCCTAACAGTACTACAAATGTCCCTAATACCAATCTGCACCACACCCAAAAGGGAGCACAAGATGGATATCTTATTCTTTGTAAAATCATTGTGCTCCTTCTGGAACTGATTTTGCTCCCTCAGTATGTTATTGTGTGTTTTTGAGCACTATCATCTAACCCTTCTGATCTTCATGTCTAGAGGATGTACCAATGATGTGCTGGCCCATAGTTGTGTGAAAACTAGGGTAATCTGTGGCCTCACTAAGATGAAACACCCTGGCCTAACCTTAGGCTCAATACGCCTTGATACCGTGTGCACCTTTACAGTAGGTCCTGGCTCAACAGCAGATGTATTTTCTGCAGTAAATACATGAGCTAGGACTGGGAAGTACATTCCAGAACATGTGATGGTTATAGGGTCAATGTTAGCAGTTGCAACAACAGATTGTGGAAGAGGTGCCTGGACGACACTATATGATATTGATGTTGGTACTTGCTGAGTGAGGCTCCTCCTTGCAGCCTGACCAGACAAACCAGATGGGCCAGGCTGTCCTTCTCATGAACAGGACAAGCTTCCACTGAAGGCTGTTGCAGAAGTTGGAGCGGTGGGTAGACAATTTTACGGGTTTGTTGGAGTTCATGCTGGCTGAGAGTCCTACAAAGTTAATGGAATTAACAATGTATTAAATGTAAGAGACAGACTAATCTTGATATTTAATATGATCTTCTGAGTGCAATCTTTTTTCCAAAGAGTGACCTGCAAATCTGATAAACATTAATATAGTCCTTTATGTGTGGCTAAGGGACACATTTTGTATAGTAGGTTGTGGGGAAATAGGAACTGATTTTGAGTTCATTAGATGGGATACTGCATTACAAACATGACACATATGCCATGAACTATAATAGAAGTGACTTATATCCTATAGCAGTTGTAATACAGGAGATAGGTTGTCCATCTGTTTTGTCACTGAGTATGTTGTCTGCAAAACTCAACATATAGGCGAGAGTCATGTTTGACACCACTTAATTTTGCTGTGTTTCAAAACTATTTTTGCATGATTACAACATTTGTTTGACTTCCTGTTTTGAAGAATAGAAAAACATTGAACACGTGTAAATATAACACAGGTGTACTATGCAGAATGTGTGTGCTTTTACTCTAAAATACAAACATTGTCTAATACATGATTTTCATAACTAATACAATGTACAGGTAATAATGCCCAGATGAATGTACGTTTTAATGATTGCCCATGTTAATTGAGAAAATGGTCATTTTAATAATCCAGGATTGGTATAGTAAGGTGATGACAAATGGCTTAGTATCGTTATGAGGGTGACCATGAGCTGCCAAATGTAGGAGGAATAGTGAGATTCAGCAGTAATTACAAATTCCTATAGTGACCATTGAACACATGAATTCCAGACAAAAATTGGACACTCTCAAGAGCAACTTCAAAAGTGAGACATTGTGACATGGTAACCCTTTCCACAGTTCAATATGTAAGATATTGTAGATGTAAAACACCTCTAAAGCTGGTATATGTAGAATATGTGGGAAGGTGAAGTTACATCTTTTATATTGCAAACATGGCCAACCATAGGGCATTATGGGATATGTAGTCCTTGTCCCAAAACCGAGTTTCCAAAGATGTAGGCCCAAAGGAGAAGTCACACAGGATAAATAAACAGCAATGTGGTACAATAAAAGTTTTAATAAATGTAAACACATAAAGGCAATAATACTTTGTTACAAGAGCTTACAAACAAAGCTGCAAAAGTAGCTAGGCAACAATAATGAAGCTGCTGAAAAACAAAAGCAATTAAAGAAACATTTTCAAGACATGCTAGGTCCCTGTGACTAGATCCTCCCATGAGTGGTCAGTCAATGTATGTTTTAAATATGCTTACACCATTACTGTTGAGGCTAAAGCAAGTATGATACCGATAGTAAAGTTAAAAAAAGAACCTGAGACACATTGATCATCACATTATATCATAAGCATGAAGATATCATATCCCCACTACTACTCTTTATTTTTCTACATGAAAATGTTAAATGGAGGTATACAGTATTATCATACTACTAAGAAAATAATCAAATAATGGAATACAATTTGTACATAGACACAACTATAAATAAGAATATGTAATGCTTGAGTAATGACGCAGAGTGAATTACCTTACTAGTTTCCACTCCACCAGGAATTCCTGCAAAATATTCAGGCCCATCTTTATTGTTGGTTTGCACTGTGTTAACGTCATTTTTTTAATGCCAAAATGGCGCAAATTTAACTACACATTTATATTTTGACACTAGACCCATCTAGTATCAAAATATTGTGGTTAGCATCATTTCTAGGATGTGCAAAACCACCTTGCATCAATGAGATGCAAGGTAGGCGTTCCCGTCCTACACACAACGCTATCCCCCTAGCGCTATATTTAACTCCCAATGCAAAAATGACGCTAACTAAGGAAGCAGACTCAAAAAATGGCTCTAAGTCCGATTAGCGCCAAAATGTAATGCCTGATCAGACCAGGCATTAAAAAGTAAAACATACAAAAGGAGCTCTGAAAACATCCAGGACAACATGGAAGTCGTACAGCTCCAGCTGGGTACACGTCTGCAAAGGCAGCAGATCCCTCCACCACCACCGCAGCAACCCCAAACACCACTGCAGCAGCCATAAAGGCAGTGCAGAAAGAGGGAGAGGATATTCAGACAGAGGACAACCATCCTTGGAATGAGGGAACAAGATGTGGTCCGGATGTACAGACTCAACTGGGAGTCCATTGTACGTCTGCTGCACCATATTGCATCACACATTACAGCAAGGGTGCAAACTCCCCATGACATTCAACCCCTGACAAAACTCCTTGTGGTCCTCCATATGATGGCGTCAAGATCATTCTGAATACCTGGTCACAAGTGGCTGGCACCTCCAAGTAATCCTTCTCAGTCTTCCTCCCAAAGGTCCTGGATGCAATCCTAAGCCTCACACCCCACCACATCTGTTTCCCAAACACCCAGAATCTGCAGCAGGAGACCAAGCAAAGGGTTCTATCAAATTGCTGGGTTTCCGCATGTGCTGGGTGTAATGGACTGTACCCATGTCCAACTGGTGCCACCTGCAGCAACAGAACACATCTATAGGAACCGCAAGCACACATATTCTATCAATGTGCAGGCAATTGTTGGCCACCGTGGACTCTTCAGCAACATCCTGGCTAAATATCCCGACAGTGTCCATGATGCAAACATCTTTCGTCATTGCACAATCAACCAGTGGTTCCAGGATGGCCAATATGGCAATGGGTTACTCACAGGTAAGCCAACATACCAATCATTACACACAGCACACCAACCATCTAGGACAAACAAGACAAACACCACACTAAATACACATGGGCAGGGCCACAGAGATGTACAGGCAATAAGTCATATGCAACATGTCATACTACACTGAATACATTGCATGTCACAAACACATACATCCAAATGTTCATAACACAGCCACACCCTGACCACCATGTATAGATAGGTGGAGCCAAGTTCCCTTTGCATACAGAAGCTGCTCACAAACCACTACAAGTGTCCACAGGTTGACTACTACATACAGATCTCACACACACATTACACCAAACAAAGACGTGCACAGGTATGTCAATGGCAAAGGGTATGGTCATTTTGAGGAAGTCACACATAGGCACAGAGCAACGTAAACCATGGTGTGGAAGCTTCTGGCAGAACCTTGTGAGAAAACAGGGCTGATTGCAGAGGCCCCCTAACTTTTGGCCCCATTTTCCACTTTATGCTGGTGTTTTCCTGACTCTGATGGTGCCCTGGGTACTGCTAACCAGTCCCAGGGCCTGTGCTCTGTGTAAAACGGATATGCAAATTAGTCTAATTATAATTGGCTAAGTTAACCTACCTATAAGTTCCTATTATATGGTAGGGCATGTAGGTTTAGGGACCACAGCATAGGTGGTGCACACCTAGGTGCACTGCTGAGGTGCCCAGTGTCATTTTAAAGGCAGGCCTGCCTTGCTGGCTGCTTTTAAATTAAAGTTATATGCAAATTTGACTTTGGAATTAAAAGTAGTTACAAAGTCTTAAACTACCTTATTTTTACAAATAAGTCACCCCTAAGGTGTGCCCTATGTGACCCTAGGGCTGGGTGCCATGTAACTATAAGCAGGGACTTTATAAAAATAGATTTATAAACCCTGGTGAGGTAAAAACAGCCAAATTCGTTTTTCCCTCATTGAAGTAAATGGCCTTCTTAGGCTAGAATGGGGAGACTTTAGTTTAAATTTTAAAGTCTCCTTAAATGTTGCATACCAAGAATTTGGTATCAAATTAATTGTTGTAATAAATCCCACAACTTCCAGTTGTTGGATTTAATATAACTTGTTCAGGTAAAAAGTTTTAGACTTTACCTAAAAAGTTGCCAATTTTAGCCCTGCATTGTTTTTGCTACTGTGCTCTGATTGGCCAGCCTGCAGCAGCTTAGCCAAGCTGCCTTGATGAGGTGTGAAGTGGCCTGGCTTCACACAAAGGAATGTGCTTGTGGGAGAGAATCTCCCCTCAGCAGATGGTGAGGCAGGAAGGGGGAGGACTGCCAAACTGGTCTTCAAAGGCAGAGAAGGACATTTGGAGCAACCAGCAACACCCCCACATCCTGCAACCCCAGACAACTAGGTGCCCCCTTGATTAGATTAGGAGAGGGCAGGAGAGGGGTGTGTTTATGATTTTAGCCACACCAGTGGGTGGGCTCAGCCAGATGTAACCTCCAAAAATCAGATTCAGCCATGTTGGATTTTTAGAGAATGTTGCCTTCTGGGATGGATTTTTGCCACACTTCCCAGGAAGTGGTCATCACAGGGGGACGACCCTGTACCTGATTGGAGAACCAGGACCCCTCTGCTTTTCACCCAGGAGCAAGGATAAAACTGGCAGACCTGCACCCACACCTCAGATCCCCACCAGAATTCAACAAGAAAAGAACTAAAGGAGAAGAAGGACTGCCCTGCTGGACCCCTGGCCTGCACCTGGAACCTGCACTCAGAAGGACTGCACCAGCTGCACACTTGGGCTTCACCACAAGAAGGACTTTGCCTGGCTTCAACTGGATCAAGGAGGGACTCCCTGTTTGCTACAGGTGAAAAATTGCTATCCAGAGTCCCCTGCACCAACTCCTGAAGAAAGTGACCAGCTGACCACTGCCAAGTGGCCAAAAAGGAGTTTGCGCCAGGTGCATTCTGGGAGTGGTAGTCCGCACCCCCCAAGGACCATCTCAGAACTTCTGGACCCTTGGGGTGAGCTGTGGACCCCAAAAGAACCTTAAAAGAACATCTGGGTGAAGCCACAGAAGTTAGGAGAAGATTTGAAATTTTTTGTAAAAAAGCTCTATAGAGGGACCGACCCGCCACGGAAATTCTAGCCGGCTTGCCTCAACCGCGACCCGGCCTGATTTGGTGGTTCGTCCCGGTAAAGAAAAATCTCTGAAAAAGAGACTAAGTCCGAAGGTAAAAAGTTGACCGGGACCTTCCAGCCATCGTATCCGAGAAGGGCTCCATGGACATCGGATCAAGATCCAGGTTTACCCCGGACGAAGGATTTTCACCTCGAAAAAATGACTAAGTCCGAAGGTAAAAATCTCCACCGAGGAATCCAGCATCGCGTATCCGGAGAAGGGCTCCAGGAGGTCGGATAGGACTGGCAGGTTCGTCCCACTGAAGAAAATCTTCAAAATAAAGACTAAGTCAGAAGGTAACTTTTTAACCGAGGCCTCCCGCGACCTGTAGCCGAGCAGGGCTCCATCGCGGTCGGCCTGAAACTTTGACTTTGCCCCGGTCGAGGTGCAACCAGATGACCCGATTGGCGCTTTTTGTTTCTAAGCGCTAGAAAAATAATAATTCTTTAAAAATTCATATCTCCGGTTCCCTATATCCAATTTTATTAGTTTTGGTGTCATTTTAAAGATAAAAATATAAACTATTTTTATAAATTGGTTTTGGATTTTTAAACTGTTTCCTGTGTTTTATTTAATTACTGTTTTGTGATATTTGAATGCTTTACACACTGTCTCCTAAGTTAAGCCTTGACTCTCGTTGCCAAGCTACCAAGGGTTGAGCTGGGGTTAATTTACTGAGACCTAACTGGACCTAAGTGGAAGTTAGTGGCTTGTTGCTAGGTGTAGGTACCTACCTGCCATTACCAATAACCCATTTTCCAACATTTTTGGTGGCAGCGGTGGGATCCTGTACTTGTGTTCAGTATCACGTTACAGTTTTAAGTAAAACAAATTAAAAATCCTTTAAATTGTCTTAGTGCAAAAATAGTTTTTTTTTTGTTTTTTTTTTTATTTTTTTAATTTGGATTAATTTCTATTATTGAATTTTTATAATTTTTCTAAATTATTGTTTCCAATTTTTGCAAAAAGTTTTTGTTGACACAAAACTAGGGAACCATGGAGCTTGATCTGGCTAGCCTACCCACACTGACAGTAGTCCAGCTTAGGGGGTTGTGTACTGAAAGAGGGTTGCCTGCAACCACTGACCTCAGGAAGCAAGTCCTGATTAAATCCCTGACAGCATGGGCTGAGGCCCAACAGGTAGACCCAGGGGAAGCTCCAGAGGAGGGAGAATCAGGGGAGGATGCTAGCTCTAACCACTCAGGGAAGGGAGGGCATCTAAGCCTAAGTGAGGATGAGGAAGACCGGTCCTCAGTACATACAGTCACTAGGGGCAGACCCAAAGCTAGTGGTGGGAAGGGGGTCCCTTCAGGAGGAGAGAACCCATCCATCAGAGAAAGAGAGCTGAAGGCCCAGCTAGCATACATAGCTTTGGAAGTAGACAAGCTGGCCCTAGAAAATAAAAAGTGGGCAAAGAAAGAGAAAAGAGATGGTGGCAGCGACAGAGAAGTTGAGGTGTCCATGGGTGGGGGAGTTTGCCCCAGATTACCCAAGGGGGTGGTTCCTGCTTATGTAGAGGGGGATGATATAGACAAGTGGTTGGAGGCCTTTGAGAGGGCACTCCAAATGAGAAGGGTTAGGCCTCAATACTGGGGTTCCCTTTTGTGGGAGTTGGTCCCCAACTCAGGGAGGGATAGGCTTCTGACCTTAAGGGGGGTGGAGGCAGATTCATACCCTAGTATGAAGAGGTGCTTAGCCAAGAAGTTTGGTCTGACCCCGAGCAGTATAGAATGAAGTTCAGGGACACCCAGAAGGTCAGTACCAAGTCTTGGGTTGACTTTGTAGACACCTCACTAAAGGCAATAGAGGGCTGGATTATTGGTAACAAAGTAAATACTTATGAGGGGTTATACAATCTGATCATGAGAGAGCACATCTTGACCAATTGTACCCAAGAAAGGTTACGCCAGCATCTAGTGGACTCTAAGCAGACCAACCCTAGAAAGCTAGGGGAGGCAGCTGATGAGTGGTTGAGAACCAGGGTGGTTGTCAAGTCCCAGGGGGGAGACTCCAAGAAGGGGGGGCAGGTCCCCAAAAAACTAAGGAGGGAGGTGGTAAGCCCACCACAGAGACTCCCTCTGTACCCCAGAACCCTAAGAAGGAGGAGAGTAAATCCCACTCCCACTCTGACAAGCAGAGACAGGGAGACCCAGGGTTAAAAAAGCTCTTGGACAGTAGGGCTTGCTTTGACTGTCAGCAGACAGGTCACTTCAGAGGGGATGCAGCCTGTCCAAAGAAGGTGGTTAGAACTGGGCTGTCCAGTGTAGCCATGGAGGAGGACTCCTCAGATGATGAAGTCCTCCTAGCATTGAGCTGGGAGACAGGACCAGATGGTAAGCTGGTGATCCCTCAGGGTGGAAGTAGGCACTTCCACCCCATTCAGGTGAATGGGATCCCTACCACGGGCCTGAGAGACACCTGTGTCAGTCACACTATAGTGAGTGACCGGTTAGTGACCCCAGACATGTATGTCCCAGGAGAGACAAGGAAAGTCAGGATAGCCACAGGGGAGGTCACCACCAAACCTGTATGCATAGTGCCCCTAGAGAGGGAGGGTATCCTTGACTGGTTTAGGGTGGTATTCAGTGCTGACCTCCCCCTAGATTGTATCCTGGGCAATGACCTCCCTGAGGTGGGTCTGGTCCCAGATGGGGCGGTTGCCCAGGGCGCCCCCCAAAACCAAAGTCCTGGGGAGTCAGTCCCTACAGTTAGGAGACAGGGGTCCCCAAGAAAAGGAAAGAAGAAAAGGAAGGGTAGGCCACTCTTAAAGAGAGTTCCAGGGAGCCAAAGGCCTTCTTCCCCAGTAGGGGGGGAGCCCAGAGTTGGCACTGGTGAGGCCTCCCCTGACCCCAAGGAAGTCCTGAGTAGTCAGGCAGCTGTCCAGATGCAGGGTGTTGCCCCTGCACTGACAGAAGGGAGAGTGGAAGGAGGGTGTCTGCCACAGGAGGTGGTAGCCCCCCACTCTAGACAGCAAGAGGAGTGCCAGGACCCCAACGTTGCCCCTAAAGCAGCTCAGCCACCTGTCAGTGGGAGCTTAGGGTGTGGTTCTGGGTACTGACAGCTGTCAGTAGCCTCTGCTGGGTGCTAGCCTTCCTGGCAGCACTGTACTTGGCCTGGGAGGCAGACCCCAGGGCCAATAGCAAAGTAGGCCCCCTGACCCTGTTGGTCATGGTGGGGTTGCTCAAGTGTTGGGTGACTTCTTTGGGTAAGCTAGGTGTTGCCCTAGCAAAGTTAGGAGTAGGGGAGGTGGGCACCTCACTACCCAAGTTGGCAGAGAGAGAGGAGGAAGCCCCCCCTAGAGGGAAGTTTCAGTTTGAGATGGGTCCTTTCACTGTTGGGATGGTTTCACTACCCAGAGGGAGTGACCATGACAGGAGATGTAAGGCAGAGTAGGCCCTGCAAAGGGACAGCCAGTTTTCTTCACTGTCTTCCTCGCCTAACAAGCCAGGAAGACTCTCCCAGGGTTGGGCTGAGTCTCCTGGGCGTGTGGGCTGGGGGGGGGGACTTGTGTGAGAAAACAGGGCTGATTGCAGAGGCCCCCTAACTTTTTGCCCCCATTTTCCACTTTATGCTGGTGTTTTCCTGACTCTGATGGTGCCCTGGGTACTGCTAACCAGTCCCAGGGCCTGTGCTCTGTGTAAAATGGATATGCAAATTAGGCTAATTATAATTGGCTAAGTTAACCTACCTATAAGTTCCTAGTATATGGTAGGGCATGTAGGTTTAGGGACCACAGCATAGGTGGTGCACTGCTGAGGTGCCCAGTGTCATTTTAAAGGCAGGCCTGCCTTGCTGGCTGCTTTTAAATTAAAGTTATATGCAAATTCAACTTTGGAATTAAAAGTAGTTCCAAAGTCTTAAACTACCTTATTTTTACATATAAGTCACCCCTAAGGTGTGCCCTATGTGCCCCTAGGGCTGGGTGCCATGTAACTATAAGCAGGGACTTTATAAAAATAGATTTATAAACCCTGGTGAGGTAAAAACAGCCAAATTCGTTTTTCCCTCATTGAAGTAAATGGCCTTCTTAGGCTAGAATGGGGAGACTTTATTTTAAATTTTAAAGTCTCCTTAAATGTTGCATACCAAGAATTTGGTATCAAATTAATTGTTGTAATAAATCCCACAACTTCCAGTTGTTGGATTTAATATAACTTGTTCAGGTAAAAAGTTTTAGACTTTACCTAAAAAGTTGCCAATTTCAGCCCTGCATTGTTTTTGCTGCTGTGCTCTGATTGGTCAGCCTGCAGCAGCTTAGCCAAGCTGCCTTGATGAGGTGTGAAGTGGCCTGGCTTCACACAAAGGAATGTGCTTGTGGGAGAGAATCTCCCCTCAGCAGATGGTGAGGCAGGAAGGGGGAGGGCTGCCAAACTGGTCTTCAAAGGCAGAGAAGGACATTTGGAGCAACCAGCAACACCCCCACATCCTGCAACCCCAGACAACTAGGTGCCCCCTTGATTAGATTAGGAGAGGGCAGGAGAGGGGTGTGTTTATGATTTTTAGCCACACCAGTGGGTGGGCTCAGCCAGATGTAACCTCCAAAAATCAGATACAGCCATGTTGGATTTTTAGAGAATGTTGCCTTCTGGGATGGATTTTTGCCACACTTCCCAGGAAGTGGTCATCACAGGGGGATGACCCTGTACCTGATTGGAGAACCAGGACCCCCCTGCTTTTCACCCAGGAGCAAGGATAAAACTGGCAGACCTGCACCCACACCTCAGATCCCCACCAGAATTCAACAAGAAAAGAACTAAAGGAGAAGAAGGACTGCCCTGCTGGACCCCTGGCCTGCACCTGGAACCTGCACTCAGAAGGACTGCACCAGCTGCACACTTGGGCTTCACCACAAGAAGAACTTTGCCTGGCTTCAACTGGTTCAAGGAGGGACTCCCTGTTTGCTACAGGTGAAAAATTGCTATCCAGAGTCCCCTGCACCAACTCCTGAAGAAAGTGACCAGCTGACCACTGCCAAGTGCCAAAAAGGAGTTTGCGCCAGGTGCATTTTGGGAGTGGTAGTCCGCACCCCCCAAGGACCATCTCAGAACTTCTGGACCCTTGGGGTGAGCTGTGGACCCCAAAAGAACCTTAAAAGAACATCTGGGTGAAGCCCCAGAAGTTTGGAGAAGATTTGAGAATTTTTGTAAAAAAGCTCCATAGAGGGACCGACCCGCCGCGGAAATTCTAGCCGGCTTACCTCAACCGCGACCCGGCCTGATTTGGTGGTTCGTCCCGGTAAAGAAAAATCTCAGAAAAAGAGACTAAGTCCGAAGGTAAAAAGTTGACCGGGACCTCCCAGCCATCGTATCCGAGAAGGGCTCCATGGACGTTGGATCAAGATCCAGGTTTACCCCGGTCGAAGGATTTTCACCTCGAAAAAACGACTAAGTCCGAAGGTAAAAATCTCCACCGAGGAATCCAGCATCGCGTATCCGGAGAAGGGCTCCAGGAGGTCGGATAGGACTGGCAGGTTCGTCCCGCTGAAGAAAATCTTCAAAATAAAGACTAAGGGCCTGATTCTTACCTTGGCGGTCGGCGGAGAGGCGGCGGTCGGACCGCGAACAGACCGGCGGTCCGAAAAATGGCATTCTGACCGAGGCGGTCACCGCCGCGATCGACCGCCACTTCCCCACTCCGACCGCCACGGCGGTCATGACCGACGGGCTGGAGTTCGCACACTCCGGCCCGGCGGTCGACCCAAGACCGCCAACCGTATCATGACCCTGCTTACCGCCGCGGTTTTTGGCGGTCGGGAACCGCCATGCGAACCATGGCGGTAGGCACTATCGGGGCCAGGGAATTCCTTCCCTGGCACTGATAGGGGTCTCCCCCACCCCCCACTGCCCCCCACGAGTCCTCCCCCCACACCCTCCACCCCCCTGCCACCCCCCAGAGGTGGTACGAACCCCCTGCCCCGCACCCACCCCGACATGCACATACACACACCCCGACATGCACGCACCCCCAACATGCACATATGCACACCCCCTACACACACACATACACAACGGGGGCACATACCCGCACACATACATGCCGACATGCTCACCCGCCGAACTACACACATTGCCCAAAGGCACAGCAGCACCCCCCGCCCGCATGCACGCACTCACACACCCCCTCTACACACCCCCATGCACGCACACATCACACAACACCCCCCCCACCCCCTCCCCTCACGGACGATCAACTTACCTTGTGCGTTGGTCCTCCGGGAGGCGACGGGAGCCATAGGGACGTGACCGCCAACAGAAGACCGCCAACAGAAGACCGCCACACAGAAATGTGGGTCGTAATTCTGGGGGCGGTGTTCTGCTGGCGTGGCGGTGGAGGTTGACCAGTCTCCACTTTCCCGCCGACCGCCAGTGTGGCTGCTGGCGGTATTCCGGCAGAACGCTCCCAGCGGTCGGAATACGCGCAGCGGCATACCGCCGCGGTCGGCGGTCTTTACCGCGGCGGTAACTCGGCGGTCTTGCGAAAAGACCGCCAAGGTCAGAATCAGGCCCTAAGTCAGAAGGTAACTTTTTAACCGAGGCCTCCCGCGACCTGTAGCCGAGCAGGGCTCCATCGCGGTCGGCCTGAAACTTTGACTTTGCCCCGGTCGAGGTGCAACCAGATGACCCGATTGGCGCTTTTTGTTTCTAAGCGCTAGAAAAATAATAATTCTTTAAAAATTCATATCTCCAGTTCCCTTTATCCGATTTTATTCGTTTTGGTGTCATTTTAAAGATAAAAATATAAACAATTTTTATAAATTGGTTTTGGATTTTTAAACTGTTTCCTGTGTTTTATTTAATTACTGTTTTGTGATATTTGAATGCTTTACACACTGTCTCCTAAGTTAAGCCTTGACGCTCGTTGCCAAGCTACCAAGGGTTGAGCTGGGGTTAATTTACTGAGACCTAACTGGACCTAAGTGGAGGTTAGTGGCTTGTTGCTAGGTGTAGGTACCTACCTGCCCTTACCAATAACCCATTTTCCAACAAACCTATATCAAATGCCACATAAGTGGTGTCATAACCAAATATATATGTCAGCTACACATACCTGACATACCTGTACTGTGCACATACACCATTAAAGACCATGTGGCTCAATCATGAGAAATGGGGCTGCATCTACACCAGTGCCACCTCACACGCGCCCCCCCTAGCACCCTAACAAACACCACGTTCCTTTGCAAATACTAGAAACGGTCCACAATGGTGCTGAGTCTGCAAAAACAACAATAACACCCATGGATTTCATAGTAGGACTTGTTAGGAGTATAGAGGATATACTTGACCTTACATGCACCATAACAAGGGACCCATGTTACGAATAGCTGTGCCCCCTCCCAAAGTCTGCACTGTATATGTGTAGAAAGTGACTTTCAGATATCATGTATTGGAAGCTAGGAGATACTACTGCACCAAATTACATAATCCTACCAATGTGTGATACACACCCTTGTACACTTGATGGCTGGCACAGCCATCATTTGCACAAAGGTCACAAAGTGTCACACTGCATGCTTAATGCCAGACTGTAACATGGACGGCACAGTCTGGCCTTCTAGGGTGTTAGACTTGGCATCCTTGGCGTGGTCTCCTCTAACTTTTTGCCTCTGTTTCCAAGGTTGTTGATGTGTGCTGGGCTCTGTTTGTGCTGTTTTTGTTACTCTGGGCACTTTACCACTGTTATCCAGTGCTAAATTGCAAGTGCTCCTATGTAAAAGTTATGTGTAATTGGTTTTCCATGATTGGCATATTTGATTTAATAGTAAGTCCCTAGTACAGTGCACTAGAGGTGCCCAGGGCCTGTAAATCAAATGCTACTAGTGGGCCTGCAGCACTGGTTGAGCCACCCACCTTAGTAGCCCTGTAAGCACGGCTCAGGCCTGCCACTGCAGTGCCTGTGTGTGCAGTTTTAAACTGCCAATTTGACTTGGCAAGTGTACCCACTTGCCAGGCCTAAACGTTCCTTTTTTCTACATGTAAGGCACCCCTAAGGTAGGCCTTAGGTAGCTCCCTGGGCAGGGTGCAATGTATGTTAAAGGTGGGACATTTACTTATGTGTTTTACATGTCCTGACAGTGAAATACTGCCAAGTTTGTTTTTCACTGTTGCAAGATTAATATGGGGCTGTGATAGGTTAATATGGGGCAGCTTTTAAAGTGATTAAATCGCAGATTCCATTTGGGAGCAGAGGGAAATATGGAGTTTACGGTCTCTGAGCTCACAATTTAAAAATACATCTTTTAGTGAAGTTGGTTTTTAGATTGTGTGTTTGAAAATACCACTTTTTGGAAAGTAGGCATTTTATTCCTTAAACCATTCTGTAACTCTGCCTGTTTGTGGATTCCCTATCTGGGTCAGTTTGATAGTTGGGTTGTTTTGCACCTCTCTCTAGACAGTGCCACAAAGGGGTTTGGGGTGTAGCCCACATATCCTGATGAGACATCTGAGCTGGATTGGAGTGGAGGAGAGGTCTCTCACACTTGAATGGGCTGTGCCTGCTCTCACACAAAGCAGTCTCCAACCTCCTGGTGTGTGGCTACGGCCTGGCCTGGACAAGAAAGGATCTTACAGGGACTTGAGATTTTACTTTGAAGTTTGCCAACTTCAAAGGCAGAAAGGGGTGTAAGAAGAGCACCCCAAACCCCAGATATAAGATTACTTCAAGGATTCAAGAGGAACCTCTGTCTTGAGAAGAGATGGAGACCTGACTAGAAGTGCTGCCCTGGCCTGTTACCTTGCTGGGCTATCCTGCAGTGGCTGCTTCTGCCTGTGCAAGGGGACATAGACTGCACTTTGTAATTCCTGCTTGAGAAGTGACACCGAGGGCTGGGAGTGGAGCCTTGCTCCTGTTTTGAACCCTCAGGGACAGCAAAGACTTCACCAACCTGACCTGACTTTACTTGCTGTGGACTCTAGCTTGCCAGAGGGTGCCATTTCAGCTCCTGGACCCCTTGGAGTGAATTCCTGGAGAAAAACCAGTCTAGCAACGCTGGACGATGCTGTGCGACTTTGCAAAGGAAGCCACTGCCTGGAACCGCATGGCCGCTTACCCCAAGGCCATGGACCTCGCTGAACGCAAATCTGATGACCCAGTGAGCTGATGCTGCTACTCCGGAATTGAGATGCCACCTGCCCCGAGGCCGTGGACCATGTAGAAGTATGATGACCCTGTAGGCCTTGTGTTGCTGCAACCGCTGATCCTGCCCGACTTCGCTGACACCGGAGTGTCGTAAGTCCAACATCCATGATGATCCGATGCCATTGCAGTGCCTGGAGCCCTGTGACATCATCGTGACCCCGTGAGGTCACCCTGAAGCATCGTAACACCGCCGGACTTCGCATCTGCTGGAACCAAGGAACCGACTTCTCATCCAATGCCACCTCACCTCCACTGCCCTGTAGAGAGGACCTGACTCCACTGTGTGACGCAGCAGTCCTTCTGCCTTGTGGCACCGGAACCGACGCAGCATCGGACCCAGCGATGCCGCTCTCCCCGACTCCATGCACCAGGCTGTTTTCTACTTGTTCTTGAGGTACTGTATCTGGGGGTCAAACGACTCTGTGAACAGTGCCATTGGTGTCACATTGTAGAAAACAACTCCATTGCGATGATGCGTTTTACCAACTTGCAGTGTTCTTACCTCAAAGCACTGTTTTCTTGCTTTTACCTGCTAAATTCACATTTTTTACTGTATATTGTGGATTTTTATCGTGGAGAAGTGTGGCACAATGGTTAGAGCGGCAGACCCTGAGGCAGAGATCTGGCTCAAGACCAGGGTTCAAGTCCCGCTTCGGCAGGTCTTGGGCTCAATTCCCTTGGAACAGATAATTCTCGCAGTGGTGCCTAATCTAATTAATGGGTCCCACTCTGCAACTCTGGGCAATAGCTTGCTTAATCTCCACAACGGCCCCAACAGCGCTTGGATACCTGGCTTCACCCTGGGGTTGCCCAGGAGTGGGCACCTCACAGGGGAAAGCCAGGAGGGGTTCCATCGCGGTATGAGTACAGTGCCTTGAGACCCTAACGGGTGAGTACTGCGCTATACAAGTGCAAAATTTACATTTACATAGTATTTGGTCTTGTTTATTTGGATAAAATATTTAACATTTTTCTAAAACTCTATTGTGTCATTTTGTAGTGGTGACTCTATTACTGTGTGTGTTTGTACAAATACTTAACACATTGTCTCTGAGTTAAGCCTGCCTGTTCATGCCAAGCTACCAAGGGGGTAAGCACGGGTTAATTGAGTGTGATTCTCCTTTATCCTGACTAGAGTGAGGGTCCTTACTTGGACAGGGGGTAACCTGACTGCCAACCAAAGACCCCATTTCTAACATAGAGCAACTATGGTGTTTCTACATCTGAAACCATTGTGGTACTAGGAGGTGGTAGGCTCCATCTAACAATAGACAATAGAACACAGCTTCAAATATGGGCTACTCATCTCATTTACCTAAATCATTACTATCTTTTTGGGATCAACATAAATTTACCCAGGACATTGAGCACTACACAAGATTGCCATGTCTATCAACACATTCCAACGAAACCATTTCACAAGAACAGGAACATACACTATAGCATAAGCACATCTGTCACTACTCCAACTAAAAATTACAACTGCCATGGTATGTTCAAAACAACTATCAACACTTTACAACACATCTTCTCACCATCCTTTACAGCTGATCAAGGGTACGGCATACAGCCATGGGCAATCACCCCATTTGCCAATCCCACAATGGTGGTACAATGAGGGACACAGGAAACTCACAATGTGGTGGAGAGGACATTTGGGCTCCTGAAATCCAGGTTCAGGTGCCTGGTCCTGACAGGAGGAAGCCTGCTGTATGCTCCACCACTTGTTTGCAAGATCATTCTGGCTTGTGCAATCCTGCACAACATTTGTATCCCCTGGGATTAGGAGGATGATGATGGAACAGATTTTGTGGAGAGGGAACAAATGAACACTGCTGCAGGAGTACGTAGGGGACTCCACATTGTGGAGAACTTCTACACATAATCACTATACTGTAAACATCACATTGTAAATAGCACAAATAAATCACTTTTCACCTGAATCTCCTTGGTCTACTCATTCTCACTACATACACCATTGGAATGTGATTCAAACCTCAGTGAGCAGGTAAGTAACACAAAGGTGACCAATATGGTAGCAACATTGCTTTGTGATATAAGAGGGTCTACTGCCAACATCTCATCAGTGACACACAATTTGAGGCCGTGTGACTCCCGAAGGACTAGATCCATGCACCAACACATATCTTCTTCTGTCAAATGGGCAAAGTGCTAATACCTAGCCCATTCACCACAACAACATCATCCATGAAGGATGCATGCAAGTGGGCACACATAGGTAGGGGCTGTCAACATATGCATATCAAGTTATGTAGGAAATGAACACTGTTGCAGCTCATGGTGACAGTAGCTTTGCCTGCATGGTTCATGTGTGACGAGTTTGGAATATCATTGCTAATTGTGGTCATTCAGTAAATGTCCAGGGATCATAACCAATGTCCAATGCTGAGCCTGCACAGTGTATACATCGGAATGTGTCCTGGCACTGCCATTGGGCACAACCCTGGTACATGGTAGACTGTACCTCCATTTGGCACACACATGTTGGCTTTGGAGTGCGCAATGGGTTGACTGACTAAATTATCAGCTATGGGTGCAGAATCACTATCCAAACACATGACTCTTAGTTACAATCCATGAAGTTAGTGGGACAATGCACCACCAAACGTTTGACTGGGTCGAATGTAGGCAGAGTCTCAAATTTTCACTACCTACATGGGGTGCACACTTGGGACACAAACCTGCTGTCTTGACACATGCCTAGAGCAACTCCAGGCAAACTTGTGAAGACTGATGTGCATCCTAGGTAGCAACGGGTCTGCCAGCATCAACAATTCATGAAGTGTCTGCATGTACACCTAGGATGCTGTGTATGAATACATCACACAGCACAAAGCAATACACAACACTCATTGTCACTCACATGACAGAACAAGTGCATGATAAGAAGAGTAACAAAGTGTCCCATTCATGTTGCGGCATCCAATATTGCAATCAGGTGAGGGATGGGCTAATATGTTCAGCATCTTTTTTAAATGCATGAGACACAAAACTAATATGAGTGTGAGTTGACCTAGCCAGATATGTAGCAATTGGCATATCTATTGTACAGTACTGAGATGATTTCACACCTCATTATCATTCAGTCATGGTAAGAATTACCTAGGTTGTGGCATGCTGGAAGAAATGTATACCCATGTTCAATGGAGGTTGTGGCTGGACAGCTTTGAGACAGCCATAGATACTTGCAAATACAATGTGGGAAGTGAAATGGAGGCAACACAAGTGCTGTGGCAGGAGTAATGTCGTGTGTGTGCTACTCATGACATCTCACGAATACTGTCAATGGAACTGTAACTTTCAAGTAGCCAGTAGAAGGAGGTGTGTACATCTTCCATTTACACAGGTCACATGTTGCATCCTGTCCTTGTATGACCAGACAGTGTTGCTATAGAAGATGTACACAAAGTGCAGGCAGCTTAAAGAATGGGAGCAATCTATGTGACAATACATGCCTTAGCAGTAGTGCAGGAATACGTGGAGAAGGGACACACATAGACCAACACTAACTGTACACACATCTATGTCTACATGTCAACATTTCACATATGTACAGAGAGGGTGGGCAGGTCATAACAAAACCCAGTCATGCTGGGCAGTAGCAAACCATGGTATTTGCCCATTGCATGCCACCATGACCGGAGGCTGTGACAGACAACACCATTTGTACCCTAGCACATTTCCAATATTAAAGTCACAACAGATATACAAGCGCAACAAGCGGTCCAAAGAGACAACTAAGGACATCAAAATATGTCACATGTCCCACATGTGCAAGCACCTGAGTTCTGTGCATGAGAGTGTAAAACGTACATCAAGTACTGCAGAGGAAAATGTGATATCCTGGTCTGTATGACCACAGTTGTGCATGTGTATGTCTTCTGGGCAGTGTGCATAGTTCTGCTAAGTAGCAATCATAAAGAGACAAGGTCCCTGCTCAACAAATCTACACACCACTGCTCTCACCACATAAACAGATCACATTGTCAGGGGCCTGATGCATGTGCACAGGGGAGTGAGTAAACTGGAGCTCCATCATCTCCCCCCTTCACATGCAACCATGGGTTTATGTTGCCATATAAACACACATAGTTGTGATGATGAGAAGGCTGTCATCTATGCCAGACTGCAAGACTGTTACACATTGGTATATCATTTTTTGTGACCGTTATAATAAACATAATACAGACAAATGTGAGTGCCCAGTTGATGGCATGCACACATATGTCACATTTCACAGCACACATCTACCACTGTAATGACTCAGACATGGCAAGCTGTATGGATTCGGAGCAAAAGGCAACCTAGCACTATAGTAACGGCGTAGGTGTCACAAGTTCAGTGACTGCAAGAAATGACCTTCACATGTGTTCCGACATACAGAAACATAGGTGGCACTGAGGTAAAAACGCATGCATTTGTAAAATGCCAACATGTGTCCATGCAGGAAGATAGCAATATGAGGTTTCACATCCCATGAACACACCACTGTCATCATATGTTACAGATATTACAAAACACATGTCAATACACACAAACCGCATATACCTTTCTTCACCAACACATGTGTACAGTACATCTTCTGCAACTAAGAGGCATGGGGGCCCAAATGGCACACGTGTAGCAAAGCAACACAAAGTAAAATCCAACAACACACCACAGAGCGTGCTCACATGCACACGCAAATTGGTAGGGTTTATATGATGTCATTGCAGTCCAAGACCACTGAATACTGAAAGAGGAAACTGTCATGGTTGTCACATGTTTTACCATGATTTGGACATAGGCCACCATATATAGGGGGTCATTCTGACTCCCGGCCGCGGTAACCGCAGGGCCGGCGGGAGCCGCCGAATGACCGCACCGCGGTCAAATGACCGCGGCGGCCATTCTGGGTTTCCCGCTGGGCTGGCGGGCGACCGCCAGAAGGCCGCCCGCCAGCCCAGCGGGAAACCCCCTTCCATGAGGATGCCGGCTCCGAATGGAGCCGGCGGAGTGGAAGGGGTGCGACGGGTGCAGTTGCACCAGTCGCGATTTTCAGTGTCTGCTTGGCAGACACTGAAAATCTTGGTGGGGCCCTGTTAGGGGGCCCCTGCAGTCCCCATGCCATTAGCATGGGCACTGCAGCGGCCCCCAGTGGCCCCACGACACCCGTTACCGCCAGCCCGGTTCTGGCGGTCAAAACCGCCAGAACCAGGCTGGCGGTCAAAACCGCCAGAACCAGGCTGGCGGTCAAAACCGCCAGAACCAGGCTGGCGGTAAGGGGGTCGGAATCCCCATGGTGGCGCTGCTTGCAGCGCCGCCATGGAGGATTCCCTTGGGCAGCGGGAAACCGGCGGGACACTGCCGGTTTCCCTTATCTGACCGAGGCTGTACCGCCGCGGTCAGAATGCCCATGGGAGCACCGCCAGCCTGTTGGCGGTGCTCCAGCGGTCGTTGGCCCTGGCGGTCCATGACCGCCAGGGTCAGAATGACCCCCATAATGTGTTGTAGGTATGTGTACATCTGTGTCTCCAACATAACAATGTAGTCCACCCGCAAGTTAGTATACATATACATGTGTACAGACACAGCACACATGTGCCAACATGTATGTTGACACAGCATAGCAACACATGCATATATGCACAAGGTATGAGTAGTCACATCCAGCAAACTCATAAACAAACTTATAGGTTACACATGCCATTGTCACTGCAATGACATTACTGGACATACACGTACATGTTGCCATAACACATATTGAACATTCTTGCACAACCCAGGTAACATGTTAGGTTAATCCGGGTGTACTCAAGGCCTACAATGCAAAAATCCCTGCAAATTCATCATGCGTCAAACTTTTTAGATGCAAACGCATAAACCACACATTGCAACGTTTGTGAAATGACACCTGTGCCTGCAATTGCAGGTACACATGCCTCTGAATGCAGCATGGTGTATAATCCACCCATGACAGTCATGCATCAAAAGATTTCACGCATACGCATATGCCATACAATACCTCTAAGCTAAAAGACGCTTAGCCTCTGAGAGTCTATCGCACGTGTAAAGACATTGCCATGCAAATGGTGAGAAAAATGACGCATGACCGTCATGCATCAAAAGAAATTAGGAATGACTGGACACGTATCGCACACACCCAGGAGGTGATGAAACAGGACATCCTGCCTCCAAGCATGGCTATTTCACTTCGCAGTCTTATGACTGAGTGAGAGTGTGTGGAGGTGTTGTTGGATTGGTGCTTTATGGAGTCTTTGTAGTGTTTCTTGTGCTGTGTCTTGTAGGTGTTGTCCTTAGTTGTCATTAAACTTGTATTTTGTAGTGTAATTGTTTTTTATTTTGTCTCTGTATTTTGGGGTGTTTGGGGTTGAATAGTTGTTGGGGTAGCTGGGTTAGGGATTAGGTTTACTTTAATGTTTTGTTTAGGGTGAACTGCAATTGCAGTATGTCTGGGAAGGGGAGGATGCAGAGGATGTCTGCGGATTATCTGGGGGGGGTTCATCTGGCTCGCACAACACTACCTCCCATTGATGCTGCAACTGGATGGCCGGGTAATACTTGAATACCCTGCAGAGGTACGGCAGCTGTGGTAGGGCAAGGTGCTCCACCACCTCAACAGGATATTCGGCAGTGGAAGGAACAACCACCAACTAAAACATCGATTGGCAGATCTGGTGACAAGGGAGCAGGATCTGCTGGACCATCTTGAAACATCTTGGAATTGAGATTGGTGGAGCAGTTGCTAAGTCTCACATTTCCATACAAAGTCCTTACTTGTGCATGTGCATGACAGTTGCAGATACGTTTGAGTGCTGCATGTCATGCCTGTGGATGTGGACATGTCTTATACAACCTGTATGATGAATCTTAGCAACACCTTAGGCCTGCAAGTCAGATGTACTATGTTGAAGCCCATGCTGGGCAGATGTACCATTTTCACTGCACTGTTGTGGTGTTATACAAAAAACAGAGCAGCAGGCTATTTAGTCATGCACCTACCTCCTATCACCCAACATATATAAAGACTCAGTAATAATCATCAAATTATTAGCGTGTGCACTCGTTCCAACACCTGCTGCCAAGGTGCAATCCAAGAAGGAACTGTAAACAAATAATTTGCCAACAGTGCACCACCCACAACATAAATCAAAAAGTCCCCTTCATGATATCAGTCCATTTTAAATCTTTTATTCTTCTTTCTGAAATAGACACATATTCATAACAGAAACAGCCAATGCATTTTGTCTATATAACAGGACAAAGTGTTGTGATGAATGCATAGGACAACTCAGTGATGAGCATCACCAAATGAGGCCTGCGCCATGCATCATGTATGGAAGGGGGTCCCAAAACCTGTATGGGTGGCATGTGAATAAGCCACTGAGTAAGTTTGGAAATCCCTTAGTACAATTATGCTGGTACTCTGAACGGCTGCGGAGAGCAGGTGTGATATGAGGGGATGAAAATGTATGATCTGGGCCCCAATATACTCAGTAGAAGTCGTGAGAATCTGTTGCAACTCCTGCTGAGTACATCATTTACCTACACAGAAATAGATCCATTAGGTCTCTACGTGCATCATGTTGTGCCTTAATTCTCATTAGGCACACACATGGCCGGCGTAAGGGATGTACTGATGGCCACAAGGACTGTATTAATGCAATTGGTGCAGCACACCTGTTTTTCTATTGGCCCCTTTGTGTCATTGGCCATGACCATGTAAGGGAGCTTGACCATGCACTGGGTCCAGACTACTAGCACTCTCCTGTTCCTTGTGCATCACATACACCCTCTTTTATGTCTATTACCACACACATGTGCAAAGTGAGTTCCACAGGCCTGCTGCTTCTCACTGACCATATGGGGTGGCCCTGCATCTGCTCCTTCACTGGCACATCACTCAGTAACCTTCAGCAACAAAGGCATCCTTGGACCACAAAGCAAGAGTTTCTGTGTTGAGGCATATTCTATGGCCATGTCCTTATCCTGCCCTGGCCAAATAATGATAGCCCATGGCAACAATGCCTGGCCATACACTATTGGCAAGCCATCCATGATTTCAATTAGTCAATGTGCAGGTAGGTACAACCATCTGCACATTAGTATACTCCCATAGCAATGTTGCTCATGTGTGTGCCTTGTGATGGCACACACACATTACTAACTTCACTGAAGGATGTATCACGTAATTCCTCAACACCTTGGAATACACACACAACCCTCGGGCAGTAGTTTGTCTGTTCGCTGTGACATTGAGGTAGATGTCTACGACATCTGAGATTGCCCCATTTGCTATGGGTGTCACAATGGGACAGCCACTGCAACAATGATTGCATGCCCCTCAGATGCAACATACAGTGTCAAGCAGTCCCATATGGTCATGGAGGTGTAGAGCTAATAGACACCTGCATGACAATGCCATGTTTAAAGGGTGCAGTGAGAAGTACCACAGGAGTGTCAGGGACAGTGATGGTTTGTACGTGTGTGGATCTACATTATATGCGACTATGTGTGATTGACTTGTTAGTTATTCTGCCCTACCACTAGGATGACTTGGTCACTCAGCCTAATAAGTTAACAGTATACAATGTTGTGTAGTTACTGTAATGTACAAATCACACTAACCACTAACCAATGATTTCCATCCATGTCTTGGGAGAAGTTGGCAGTTCGAAGACCCTCATGCATCCAGTAAGTGCCATCTTGTGTGTCATGGCTGCTAATCCAGGATTCGGTGTGAGTCAGTCTGTAGTGTGGAATGCCATGAAAGATGGTTTTGCCTGACCAATGATCTGATATCATTGGAGAATATATGGTGACACGATGTATGTTGGAATGTTACACAATGAGAATGGCTTGCATGTGGTTCAAGGGGCAATGTGCTGGCATTGAGTTGTGTGAAATTGGAATTATCATGGCTGGCCAGTTAGCCTTTGGTGTCTACCATGATAGGTCTCAGGGCAGCTGTCTATATACCCAGAATGCCTGTTTACAGCCACTTTGCCACAGTACCATTGCCAGCACAGTGTCCCACACATAGCTTACACTTACTGACATGGCGGTACAGATGTGGGTGACATCTGCAGAGGTCCCTAGGGGCCACATACACTACAGGTGCCTCTGGACCCTTCAGACATGATGAGCCTGTAGTATTGCAAGGAGCCATATTGTGCTGTACAACAAGCGTACTCATTTAGTAGACAACTAACCTCCAGATGGTTGTGTGAAAAGTGTATGATTATTCCCACACCAGATCTCAAGCAGTTTTCACAATGTGGTCCTGTCACCATGATATTTGTGAGTGATGTAGGTCACATCACATATGCATATGATGTGAATTTTTCGTACTTTGATGATGTCTGACATGCATGTGCAAATGATGTGCAATGTTACCGGATACTGTTGCAGCACCCACTGCTGTGCCAAAATCATTGTGGGCCTAAGGGCACCCATACAGGCACCATGTGTGTGCCATTTAACACATGTAGCACTACATTGCACAGGGTAGGGAGCTTCAGTTCTGGAATGTGTTGACAACTCTGATGTGCAGCTCAGTCTTAAAGCCAAACTTTCTGGGAAGTTTCAATCAGTTGTACATGTGGGCACATCATGGGCAATGGCGTGCCCCCTAGTTAGATATGCTCAAGTCAGGTCCCACAACAGGACAGGTAGGCAGGAGGTAAGCCATCATCCTCTACAATGAGATAGTGTAAAATCAATATTGTATTGCATCGGCCGTAGACATGGGACATTAAGTATCTGCCACTGGAGGCTCACTGACATGTCACTGACCCAAAATTGTGGTTGTACTTATATGTAACATTGTGCCTCACACATGGGTCAAGCTCACTTGTAATGGAATATGACAAAGTGCAACGCTGCGCTCAAAGTGGCAGGGTCCTGCTGAATCCATTGCACAACACAGGCATGTGCTGTATGCATATGGGGCATCCCTGTGTTGACCTCTGAGCTTGCACAACATAGAGATCCCTAGCACCAATGCAGGCATGCTTGCACCATAGTGCAAGGATGTGTGCATTGTAAGGTTTGATTGTTTCTATGTGGTAAGGTGTCTGTTCCTGCACATACACAAACACTCATGGCAATTTGGATCCTCTGTGTTTGCTGCAGAATGCAGCACACATAGACACATATTAACGAGGGGAAATACATGTATGCTTCCTGGTTGGGCCTTGCTGGCACCACCCCTGGTATGGGCTTAGATATTTGCACTGCCACATGTTCACTGATACTCGTAAATCTGAGGCAGCACCGAAATGCAGTGGGTGTTGCACTGGGTGTACCACGGCAACACCCATTGCATTTTGGCACTGCCTCAGATTTTTAACTAATTATATTCCAGAGGTTGGCCCAATATCTGACACCAGTCCAGAAGTGAGTTTGGCATGTCATGATCTAGGAGTGATGCTTACATTAGTACTGAATTTCTTGTTTTTTCTATGTGTGCTGCATTATGCAGCACACAGAGTATTTTAGAGTAAATCACACTTTCAGGTTGTTGTTGTGCAGGACAGAGTTCCTTTCAGCACAGACACATTCTCCCCCTCAACGCAGCCATCCTTACACTATGGTGCAAGGGTGGCTGCACTGGCACACAATATCTGATCAGCACTTTTGCTAGAGAGAGCGGTGTATTGTAATGTATATGGTGAATCCCTGCCTTTTTTAACATGATGGTGCATGCTGCTGCTTAATTTTGGACAGCAGCACACACCTTCATTTTCTGTTATATCTATCCCTCTAACTTGTCAAATGGTGAGATTGCAACCACTTGTGCAGCTTCACACATGATGTTCCCATACATGCACAATGTGTTGTTTGCATTTATTCTGTGGCCATTCCCATGTGACGCATATGGTTGCATGTGAGTTGTTGTGGGTTCAGCCTGTATGTATTGTGTTCCACAGGTTGCAACCTTTAGGGCAGATATTTCCTCATTTCGCATGGCTCAGGGCAGCTGCAAGATGTTTTGCAGTACACTGTTGCAGTTTTGATACGCAGTGATGTGCCATATTTTCCTGTATCCAGCCCTGCAATTCCCCATGCGCCTGCACATATTATTACTCCCTGAACCAACACTGGCATTGTTGCAGAATGTTGACGGGGTGGCTGCTTTGAAGTGATGATTTGTTCATTTGCAGGTAGGTGTCCCTTCCTGCACATTTACAAGCAATTTTGGGGGAGATGGCATTACAATGTGTGCTGCAAAATGCAGCACACATGAGTATAGGCAATGAGATGTTGAGTTTTGTAAGCATTTTGGCCTGATGCACCACCCTGACATCCCCCCTGGGGTGGTACTGACTTTCATCCTAGTCTCTGATGTTTACATTGTGTTGGTACATGGGCTCAGACTATATACAATGGGTGTTGTGATGGCACATGAGCCTTCTAGGCAATGGGGTGCATATTTACATGATGGAGTATAGACATAGTGATTGGCCTATGTTAATGTTGTGTATATGTTGGTGTGCATAGTACAACCTCAGCGGTAGTACATATATGGCTTGGATGAGGATGGTACATCTATGTGTCCGGATGCAACCCTTTAGCATGCAATGAGTGTCCTATATGCCTTCCCCTTCTGCCATTAGTGGAGTTCCAGATATCCCCCCCTGCAACTTACCCCACATTTCTGGTGGTTCCTGGTAGTCTGTGCTGTCTTGTCCTGTGATTCCAGTGACCAGTTCCTCCAGGATGACCACTGCAACCATCTCCTCCAGCTCATCCTGATCCTTCTGTGTTGCAGGACTTCCACCTTCAGTCTAAAGTGCTGCCTTACGGTTCCTGGCAAGTTTCCCCTTAGTTGTGCCCCTGCCATCATGCCAGCACTTCTTGACCTCAGTGACGGTTCTCTTCACCTCAGTGACACTGTTTATTTTGTCCACTATTTGCTGCCATATTGTGTCTCTCTTCCCAACTGGAAATTTGGAGGTGACGAATAGCTGATGTTGGTGCTCTTTCACCTCTCTGACCGGGAAGTCGTGCTCCTCCTCACTAAAGCAACAATTATGCTTTCTCATCTCCTGTGTTTTTTCTGTACCCTCCTGGCTGGTACTTGGATGTTAGGGGTCTTCCGGGGTCTCCTGGGCTGTAGATTCCATCTTCTGTTGCAATTGCACTCTTCCCTGCTTTTTTGTTTTATTTTGATGCTAATGCTGTGTTAAGATGGCGCTAGCCTTTTTGCAACATGTATACGTGAAGCAGTTAGGCCCATATTTATACTTTTTGACGCCAAACTGCGCTAACGCAGCTTTGCGTAATAAAAAATAGCGCCGGCTGACGCCATTCTGAAGCGCCATGCGTGCGCCGTATTTATTGAATGACGTTAGCCTGCGTTAGCTGCCGGCGCCGTCTGGTGTGCGTTAAAAAAAACGACGTACACCAGGCAGCGCCGGCGTAGGGGGATATGGGGCTTGGGCGTCAAGAAATGGGGCAAGTCAGGTTGAGGCAATTTTTTCGCCTCAACCCGATTTGCGCCATTTTTTTTCACTCCCAACCCCCATAGAAATGACTCCTGTCTTAGCAAAGACAGGAGTCATGCCCCCTTGCCCAATGGCCATGCCCAGGGGACTTATGTCACCTGGGCATGGTCATTGGGCATAGTGGCATGTAGGGGGGCACAAATCAGGCCCCCCTATGCCACAAAAAATAATTTAAAAAAACACTTACCTGAACTTACCTTAATGTCCCTGGGATGGGTCCCTCCAGCCTTGGGTGTCCTCCTGGGGTGGGCAAGGGTGACAGGGGGTGTCCCTGGGGGCATGGGAGGGCACCTCTGGGCTCCTTCAGAGCCCACAGGTCCCTTAACGCCTGCCTTTTGCAGGCGCAAAAAAACGGCGCAAAAGCGGCCGTACATAATTTTTTTTGACCCGCCCACTCCCGGGCGTGAATTTTGCCCGGGAGTATAAATCCGACACACATGCCTCGGAGTCGATTTTTTAGACTGGAACGCCTACCTTGCATATAATTAACGCAAAGTAGGTGTCCACGCTAAAAAATGACGCTAACTCCATGGACTTTGGCGCTAGAGGCGTCTAACGCCAAAGTATAAATATGGAGTTAGTTTTGCGTCAAAATTGCGTAAAAAAAAACGACGCTTTTCCGGCGCAAACGGAGTATAAATATGCCCCTTAGTGCCTTGTTTTTGGCGCTATCCTTCCTTAACGCCATCCTACATCATTTAAAAAATATGGTGCTAGGATAGAGCTAAGGAATTACGCTAGCAGGCAAGAAAAAGGACACAAAACTACATTTGCACAGTTTTGCATACATTTTCATCAATATGGTCCTCAGTTTGCAGGGCTCTAAAGACCTGCTCTTCTCAGGAAAAGAAGCTGAGTGGTCTGGGAGAACCACCACCTGTCTGCCTTGCAGGGACCGTACTCTGCTCTGCAGATGGTAGTGCAAGTGCTATTCTGAAACAGGGCACCAAGCAACTGTGGCTCTATCCTAATAATCTTACCAACCAAGACTATTATTTCTGTCACTGAAAATCTAGGATTCCTTCTCCCTGCCATGGTGAGATAAAAAAACAAAATGTAAACAAGCAAAGCAAAGAAAATAATATTAGGTTTAGAAAAGCTAATTTGTATCTCATGCTGCTTGGAGAAATGAAAAGCATAGGATTGTTGATTAGGAAGGGGTGTGGTTACATCAACTTAAAACATATCTGCTACAAAGTTAGTTTCTTGTAACACCCCTTCAACACCACTGATATGATGGACAAATATAAATCTGTGGTTGATAAACCACCACTGTAGTATAGGGCTACCTTATCTTAACCTTGTCTGGCTATTGAGGTAGAGCGCCAAGCAAAACATACCACAGTTGATCCTGGTGTGAACGGATTCAAATAAGCAAGGGAGGTTGAAGATAGTGTGTTGCTTTATGCAGACGATCTTTTTATTTACAAAGGCTGACCAAAAGCTTAGACCCCAAGAATATTGCAGATTTGAAAAGAGTTTAGGTAATATACAGGGCTACGAGTCAACTGGAAGAAGTCCTACATCTACCCTAATGCTGCTGCGAGTGAGGTGGTCAAATTTGCAGTCCAAGTCCTAATCCCAAAAGCTATTCGTAGTATCCAATACCTAGGCATATTTATCTCCGAGGACCATGTTCTTACCTGGCATGGGCACAGTGGTCCACTACTAGATAAGCTCAGGAAAGATATTTCCCACTAGGGTACTTTCCCAATTTTATTAATAGGGAGATTGGTTCTATTCAACTGTTCCATTACCAAAGATAGTATACATTCTTCAAAACATTCCCCACAAATTCCCCCTTAATTCCTTAAAACACTGACAGTATGGTCAGATTCTCAAATGCCAAAATAGTACTCATAGGATTGGTATGGCTAAAAATTTCAAGTCATAATCCGACAGTCGCCTTTGAATGTGAGAACTAGTGGAGTATAATTGAGCATCTCACTTGGTTGTTGTCAATGAATGGCTATTTGTAACCAGGTCAAAAACAACATATGAAAGTGAAAAATGGTTCATGGTCAAGAAAGGTGTCCTATATTTTACAAATATGTTTGCTGTCTGCCAACCACCATGGCCCCCACTGCCAGAACAAAATTCGACATCTGGAAATTGGTGGTGCAATCCATAGGAGTAGGAAAGAAAGGAATGCCAGAGGTAGGTAGGTAGGTGCCCTGGAAGTTTTTACAGGATGGGATATACTAAGAATTAATTTGTAGGGAGATGTTAACACCAATAAGATGATGAAAACGTGCTTGACCGTACAAGAGAAGTTTGGACTTCTTAGGGTGCAATTCTTCTTTTACTTTGAACTTAGGCACATTTTGCTGCCATATGTTGCTACAGTAGATGACATTCCTCAACTTAACCCCCTTCAGGTGAAAATCACAACCCTCCCTGACAAAAAGAAGTATAAGCACTGGTTAAACCCATCACCTACACATTGCCTCCCAATACTTAGGAAAGATTGGAAGGAGGCTGTATGGCAGATAGATAATATAGGACGGGACACAGCACTAATGATGCAGCTAGAAATAGCAATCTTGGGTAGACAGATTTGTGCAAAACAAGTACTTACATAGTTTACCAGAGAGAAACCGTGGCACCACCTTTTTGACTGAATCAGAAGTCCAGTCTTATGTCCAATCAAGTAAGTCCTCTGTGGTCAGATCCCATGACAAGGGGAGGAGACCCTGTAGATGGAGGGATGAAACCACTCATTTTTGGGATGGTTGCTCTGAGCTGTCAGAAGGACAGGCTGCAGAGGCTCTGCATTAGTAGGCTCCTGCCTGAAGCACTTTAGGTATACCAAAACTTGGGGTGTGGCCCAGGGGCTCCTTGGAAGTCCTGGTGACCCTTCAGGTGAAAGATGGCAGTACGTGCCTTCCGGGTGACCTGTCGAATTTCACAAAGTGATCTTTAAGGTACATAGCTGGTCTCCATCTGGAAAGCTTGAAGGCTGGGAAGTGGCATGAAGTGGGCCCTGGTTGAGGTATGGCCTACACAGTGCCAAATGGCACTTCAAGTTGAAGGGGTGGTGGTTGAGAGTCCACAGGTGTGGAACATGGACCCTCATGGAGGACAAGTGGGCTAGGGTTCCAGGGGCAGCTCCCATGATAAGGATTGCTTAGGGGTGACTGTCTGTCAGGGGAGTACCCCATGTCAAGCAAGCTGTTGGTTTCTATGAAGCAACAGTTATCCCACAAATGTGTGATAGCAGCTAGAGACCTGAGCATGAGTGTTGTGAGTGAGGGTCAGAGGTCCTGTGAGGGGCATGTGTCTGCATATTTTTACAGTATAGTGACCCAGATGCATGAGTGTACTGGGTTGTGTCTTCTCCAGAGGAAGAGCAGTCAGTGACTCGTGGAACAGGTTTAAGACACCGAGGCACTGAATCCTTGGCAGGAAGAGTGTGATGGGTACAGAGTGGCATGACAGAGGGTAAAGGAGGGCCTAGACATGCTCACTCCATGTAGGTAATTAGTGTCCTAGATGCAGCCAACCTAGAAGGAGGAGGGATCTTAGTGCAGTCTAAGTTCCCTGTTGGGAGGAGTGACCTAATGGTTTAGTTAAGTGGGTAGTCTTCATGGGGGAAGGCCATTGTAAGATCTCTGAGATGGCACACAATGGCAGATTTTGTGTCTGATCAGAACCCACGTGTTAACACTTATCACTAAACTATGATCCCAGGAGATGTGATCATTGCTTTTGCTCTCATGCTTTTGAGTGCAAGGACCCCTAGTGGTTGGTGCTATGGCTGTGTTACGTAGTCCGTACGGTGTTAAGAAAAACTCTGACACATGGCTATGGTGATGTTGAAATCCAATGCTTTCTCTGACAATAATTGTATTCACAATCTTAATGAGAAACCCATCAGTTCCTTCCTTAAAAATTAATGCATGTGGGGGGCACGGCCAAGCCAGTGACCAAGATGGCCACATGGCACTGAATTTCAGGCAGACATCATCCTAATGTTGCTGCTCTTGTAGCTGCTGCTCTCGGGCACCTACCAGTCATAATGCAGCGTTCAATCCCCCTATGTATGTCTCAATAACACTCCTCTGCCCATTGATACTGCCCAAGCACCAGGAGACTAGCTGGATTGTGGCCGTTGCTTGAGCCCACTGCCGCAGCCTGACAGAGCCTTCAGAGGCCGTGCAGAGACAAGGTCCACAGACGAGGATGAAGTTGAGGCAACAGCATGTGCGGACCTTATCAGCTACCTGGGACATTGTGGGGATCGTCCTTATGGCCTCCCCTGTCCTCCACTCTTGCGGATCTGGTGGGTCTTTAGCCTGGGTGCAGCTTTCCTGTAACCTGTGCCTAGTCCCCGCCTTTCCACACCGGGCACTCTGTGGCTGTACAGCATGCCAAATACATGCTCTGTATCGAGGACCCAGCTCAGATCACTACCTGCACTTGGTAGCATTTGCCCCCGCTGGCATGTGGTGGCCACCCCCGCTTGTGACGCTGGCCGGCATGTGGGACAGAGCTGACAGCGGTGAGTCCCTGCATCCTGCTCTTGAACGGCGACACCAGAGATGGTGTGTCTTTGGTCCTGCTGAGGGGGGCTGGGGCACGTAGCCTACATCCCCACTTGTCTCTCCATCACATAGTGCCGCTGGGGTGAAATAACTTGCTCTGATTTCCTTCAGTTCCTGCTCAAGGCCCATTGCTATATATGCAAATCATCAGGCTGCTTTGAATCAGCTATTAACGATACACTGCTTGCGACAATGCTTCTGGTGCTGATATTGCTGCTCTATATGCCTCCTGCCAACTACATTCCCTATACCATCATCATTCTCATCAACAGCACAATCAAGACCTCTCTTGGTCCTAGGATCAGGCCGTAGCTCACAGTCCTCATCTCTGGCACTGATTGAGTACTGAGACACATGCCATTTTCTGTGATCATAGAACTGGAACACTCATTGTCTGTGCCTGGCTGACCCACTCCTATTTTAAAACGAGTCCTACTACAATTGTCAGAATGGGTCAGGATATCCCAAGCAAAAAACACATAACTTGTGAGGCTGCACGGACCCTGCAATGACAACATTCTCCCCCAGGTGCCATGGTCCTCTCAGATAAAACGGACGCCAGCCACTCACTTGAGGGGCCTGCCACAATTCTCTGAATTGAGGGCTGGCTTCAAGGCGATCAATACCAGATTTGATGCACTGATGTAGCGGTTGGTTTGCATGAAAAAACGTCTTGGGCACCACACCACCAGACTTGATGGGGAGGAGCGCAGAATCTCCAAAATTGAAGACTGAAGTACTGAAGTGCTGAATCACCTTGAAAGAGTGGAGTTCATACTGAAAACTAAAAGCTAGAAATTAAGATTTGGAGGTACTCTTTCATTGCAATAATGTGCATATTTTTTGGGGGTTGCTGAGTCCAACAACAGTGGTCGAATGAACACCTTTGTGGAAACACTTTTGGTTGAACTTTTCAATGGAGCCTCCTTCACTGCCACATTTGCCGTTGAGATGGTCCATAGTTCGCTAGGGCCACGCCCTGTACCTGAAACACAACCATGCCCAATCACTGCGAGACTCCTAAATTATAGGGATCGGGAAGCAGTCCTGAGACTATCCCAGGAGAAAGGAGAGTTTTGGGATCTGGCTGTGCATGAGGTCAATCAATCAATCAATCAGGGATTGGTAAAGCGCAGCTACTCACCCGTGAGGGTCTCAAGGTGCAGGGGTAGGTGGGGGAGTGCTGAGGATCAGTCAAAGAGCCAGGTCTTGAGGGCCTTCCTGAACTGTGACAGTGTGGGACATTACTTGAGGTGGATGGGGAGGCTGTTCCAGGTCTTGGTGGCAATGTGGGAGAAGGATCTTCCTTCCACTGTGGTTTTCCAGATGGGGGGGATGATTGCAAGGGCCTGGTCGGTGGAGCGAAGTTGTGTGTGTAGAAGGAGAGTCTGTGGTTGAGGTAGGCTGGTCCGGTGTCATGTAGGGTCTTGTAGGTGTGTGTCAGGAGCTTGAAGGTGATTCGCTTGCCGATAGGCAGCAAGTGTAGGTCTCTTGGAAGGGCAGAGGTGTGGCTGTGTCGTGGGGCATTCTTGATGAGACGGGCGGAGGCGTTCTGTATGCGTTGTAGTCTTTTCCGGATCTTGGTGGTGGTTCCGGCGTAGACTGCATTGCCGTAGTTGAGGCAGCTGCTGACAAGGGCCTGGGTGACTGTCCTTCTGGTTTTGGTGGGGATCCACTTGTAGATTTTGTGAAGCATGCTCAGGGTGTGGATCATCCGGATGAGACTGCGCTCACCTGCCGGTCCATTGACAGTTATGAGTCAAAGGTGTTGGCGAGGTTGCGGGTGTGGTCCATGCGGTTGGGGGCATTTTCAAGTGCAGTGGGCCACCTGGACTCGTTCCAGGCAGAGGGTGTAGAGCCGAGGATGAGGACTTCTGTTTTTTCGGAGTTCAGTTTGCGGCAACTATCTTTCATCCAGGCTGCAACTGCTTTCATTCCTTCATGGAAATTGTTCTTGGCGGTGGTTGGGTTTTTGGTGAGGGAGACTATCAGTTGGGTGTCTTCGGCGTAGGAGGCAATGTTGAGTGCGTGGCTTCTGGCAATGGCGTGGGATTATGTAGAGGTTGAAGAGGGTAGGACTCAGCTGACCTTGGTGGCTTCCAAGATAAAGGGGGGGGGAGTCGGACCTTCTGTGTTCTGCCGGTGTTCTGCTGGTGAGGAGCGAGAAGAGCCATTGCAGTGCTGAGTTCCGAATGACGGCATCGTGGAGACGGGTGCGTAGCGTGTCATGTGTCGATGGCAGCAGAAAGGTCCAGGAGGATGAGGGTGATGGTCTTGCCTTGATCGAGGAGGGTGCGGATGTCATCTGTGGCAGCGAGGAGGGCAGTCTTGGTGCTATGGTTGTCTCTGAATGCTGACTGAGCGGGGTCCAGGATGTTGTTGGCTTCTAGGAAGGTGGTGAGTTGTTTGTTGACTGCCTTCTCAATGACTTTTGCCAAAAAAGGGAGCAGGGAAATGGGCCGGTAGTTCTTGAGGTCTGTCGGGTCGGCAGTGGGTTTCTTCAGTAGAGGTTTGATCTTGGCATGCTTCCAACTCTCTGGGAAGGTGGCAGTTCTGAAGGAGTGGTTGATGGTATGCCGGCGTTTGGGTGCAATTATGTCACTGGCTTTGTTGAAGATGTGGTGAAGGCAGGGGTGGGTGGATGCTTCTGAGTGGATGGTTTTCATGATGTTGCGGGTCTCACTGTTGGTGATGTTGTTCAAGCGGAGGCGGGTAGGGTGTGTGATGATGCTTTGGTAGACGGGCTGGAGGTGAGAGTCGTTGGGGGGCCCTGGGTGGTAAAGCTGTCATAAATGTCTGAGATCTTGCGATGGAAGTAGTTTGTGAGGTTTTCGCAGAGTTCTTGTGACGGGGGATGTCGGTGGAGTTGGAGTTGGGGTTGGTGAACTCTTTGATGACGGTGAAAATTTCCTTGCTGTAGTGGGTATTTTTATTGATGCATTGTTGCAGGGCAAGTTTTTTGGTGGTCCTAATGAGCTGGAGGTGATGTTTGATGGAGCGTTTGAAGATTTCGTGATTTGCGAGGGTCTTGTTGGTGCGAAATTTCCTCTCTAGATGTCTGCAGACCTACTTCTATTCATTGAGTGCAGGGGTGTACCAGTTTGTTTCCTTGACTGTGCTTCTGTAGTGAGGTGTATTGAGGGGGGCGAGGGTGTTTGCGCAATCGGTGATCCATTTGTGGAGGTTGTGTGCAGCAGTGCTGATGTCGTCGTCTGATTGGGGGTGGTGTTGGATTGAGGCTGGTGGTGAGCTGAGCTCAGTGGCCTTGTTCCAATTTCTGCTGGAAGTTGGGGAGCGTGGTGGCGACCGATGGGTTTGTTGAAGGTGAAGTGAATGCAGCGGTGGTCGGTCCATTGGCATTAGGTGGTGTGGCCGACGGAGACGTGGTCGCTGATGGAGAAAATGGGGTCCAGTGTGCGACAGGCCGAGTGAGTGGGTGTGGTGACAAGTTGCTTGAGTCCAAGGTTGGCAAGGTTTTTGATCAGGGTGGTGGAGTTGTTGTCATTTGGGTTTTCCAGGTGGAAATTGAGGTCCCCCAGTGGATGCAAGAGTGTGGGTGGAGGTGAATTATTAGGGCAAATATACTAGGGTGCGGCAATATGGTGTGGGCAAGCACTAGTAAAGGTATATGGTGAAAAAAGTATAAATTGTAAGGAATGGATCACTCTGTACCTTGATCAAGACCTTGTGAGTTGAAATGCGTTGGTGTGGGTTGTGCTCGATTCATTATATAATTAAAATAAGAATTTTCAAACATCCTGCGTGTGCCACGTATGACCGAGAGCCATTTTGTTGGAGAATGCTTTCAGGGAATTTGGTCCTTCCCTGATGCTGGCACTGGCAACAGAGCACGCCTAGAGAGGACCACTTGTGGATGAATATATAAAAATATATATATATATATATATATATCACACAGAGACCGATCTAATGTAATATTTATAAGTTTGGCCCCGCTATAGATAAACTCATAACTCAAGTACAGGAGTGGATTGTGGATAAACTGATTGATGCTATCTATGGCTGGGTGAATAGCCATCATTAAAATGGTGGTCCTTCCACATTTTTAATATCTATTTCAAAATATCCCCCTTACACTAACTAATAATTTTTTCCACACACTCAGAAGTTTATTCACATGTTTAATATGGCCAGGACGATGGCCCAGAATACAAGGGGATACATTGGTGCTCCCTTATGACCGCTGTGGTTTTGGGGTCCCGGACCTACAATTGTCCTACTTGGTGGCCCAATCAAACTTTCCTCACTATTTGTATCACATTGATGCTAGATTACAGTATCTTAAACCTAAAAGGGCCCAAGTATTGACCTTCCCTCTTTACTCCATACTGTCTTACGGTCTCCCTAGAAACCCCTCGGATATAAAAACCCTTTCTACCACAAGCTGGGCATGGTCCAGACTCTTGAGGTATGTCAACAGAGAAATCCTATACTCCCCCATCCCTCTCATCAACAACCATTGGCTCCCTCTCACACAAGAACGACTAGTGCAACATTCTCTAGCCACTAATGAACTATGGGTTGTTGGTGACCAGTTCAGCAATGATAACCTTAAAACCTGCTCCATCATGGCCAAAATAAGACACCCATACCCAATGGATGGGTTTATCTTAAGCCGTCCACATAGCAAACTCTGTGATGTGATGCCGCGTATCCTGAGGAACTAAAATATTTTGCACCCCTTACATTAGTCATTTCCACCCCAGACAGATACCACATCATATCCAGACTCTATCACTCTTCTCTGAAACTCTGCCCCATTGGAGCAGAAAAGGTGCGGGCTGCCTTGGTGTGGGACCTGGGATACCACATCCCGGATAAAATTTGGTGCTATTGCTGCGCACAGACAAAACTTGTCTCAAATAATCACCATCATAAATTACTACATTATGAGTTACTACTTAGGGCATATACCACCCCCAAGGCCCTTGGCAACCTTGATCCCAACAGACCCCATCACTGTCCCAAATGCAAAGATGAGCAGGCAAACTTTGCACACTTATCGAGGACCTGCGCATTGATCGCAACACATTGGGGGAAGTTTATCCTGCAGACTTGACCAAACACCTGAACTGGACCCACGGGTGGCCTTACTAGGCTATGCTAAACCATTACCTGCTGGCCTAATACATTTCACAGCCATTGCATTACTGTTGGCCAAACAGCAATTGGCCATGTACTGGGTAAGTAGGCCCCTATCGGTCGGCACGTGCTGCATGATAGGACTTGCTGTGACACCAACTCCGAACACTGTGCTTCTCTACATCCAATAACCTCCCGACCCAAGGACATATGGCAGCCACTCAGAGACTACCTGTCAACCCTGGAGCGTACAGTGGATCTAACAGAGGAGGAGTGATTTCCTGTGCATCTTGACCAGCCACACAGGTGGACTGCATTGTATCTGTGAATGGATTACTCTACTGAGATACATTTTGCAATGATGGCCAATATTTACTTTGTCTGATATTTTTAATCCTCTCCACTGTTCCTGTACTCCTTTTTTCACCCGTCCTCTGAAGGCTCTTCCCAGCTTTACATTCCCCCTCCTTAGCTATATGTGGTCCTTGAGTGTTGAACATTGTGCTCCTGTGCGTTTGAAGCTTCTTGGATATTCTTTTATTTTACTGTTCTGCTTTCTGGATAAAAGACACATAAAGTTTTTAAATAAATAATTCATGTGCATCTCCTCTCTGTTCTAATGGTACTATAACAGTAAAGCAGGATATTTATCTGAGATGGTAACAGTGGTCACACCCCTTGACAAAGGCAATAGGTCTACCTTATAAATAATAATACCCTCTTATAATGTGATGTTACATCTGGTATAGGCAGGGGCTTATTGTGGTTATGGGCTTCAGGACTCACTAGGGGTGAAATTTGATATAAGGTATTTCAATCTATCTGACATACATATTTGTAAATTAATGCATATTATCCATCTGTATGAAGTGCCCATGTATATTTGAAATAGGAAAAAAAGAATTTGAGAGAAAAAAGACATTTACAAAACGTGTGCATTTTAGGTCTGGCATAAAGACAGATTAAGCCGTCTTGCCAGCCTCATAGTTTGCAATAGTTTAATACAAAAAATACATATTGGTATAGGGGCACCCAATCAATATATTTTCATCAGTAAATTGTTGAGATGTCACTCAAATTATGCTCTATTCTACCACATCCCAAAGTATAGATCAACAGACAAAGCCAACTCCAGCCATTGGATGCTTTCAGTTTGAGTGACTGCATTTCGACTTTGCACATTTATACCTACATCTGAAAAATAGTGCCTCAAGATTAGAACATTTTAGACACAAGTACCACCCACCGACTGCATTGTAGGGTTTCATCAAGTATTTTCTTAACTCTAAAAAAGAGTTATTGCAATATGCAATATTGATTCCTCACTATAAACCTGCTTTGGTATATCCTACAGAAAAAGTATTACAAGTTATTAGAGTAGCTAGACTTTATATGCATATTTTTACATTGCAGCCACACCTCTTTAGGTTTTTGATTAACATTAAGAGCATGTGTATCTAACTTGAGATAAAACTCTATTAGCTAATTGTGGAAATGCAGCTTATGGAATGAATTGTTTTGCTTTGTATCAGTCATCCAAACCAGGCTCAAGGACTATGAGGACTATAAAGAGCAGCAAAAGACCATGATCAGGAAAAGCAACCATGATACACAAACAAAACCACCCATTTAAGTTCCTACATATTGTAGGATGTCAAAATGACATGCATTGAAATCTGCAATTCATTATCACATACTAGCTTTGGCAAATTAATATATCATATGGAAAACAAGCACAAATCATTAAAATAGCACACACGTGAATGCCAATGTGTATGATAAAGCCACATCCCTTCATCTTGGTGAATGTCATTTAAAGCAGTTGTATCTGACTTGCATGAGACCTCTAGTAACCACTTGTGGAACTGCAGCTTCATGAAATAATTGTATTGCGTTTGCATTTAATTTAAGAAGGACACTTAGGTGGTCATTCTGACCCTGGCGGTCTTTGACCGCCAGGGCGGAGGACCGCGGGAGCACCGCCGACAGGCCGGCGGTGCTCCAATGGGGATTCCGACATCGGCGGTAAAGCCGCGGTCGGACCGGCACCACTGGCGGGCTCCCGCCAGTGTACCGCCGCCCCATTGAATCCTCCACGGCGGCGCAGCTTGCTGCACCGCCGCGGGGATTCCGACCCCCCCTACTGCCATCCAGATCCCGGCCGTCCGACCGCCGGGATCCGGATGGCGGTAGGGGCGGTCGCGGGGCCCCTGGGGGCCCCTGCAGTGCCCATGCCACTGGCATGGGCATTGCAGGGGCCCCCGTAAGAGGGCCCCTACATGTATTTCACTGTCTGCTGCGCAGACAGTGAAATACGCGACGGGTGCAACTGCACCCGTCGCACAGCTTCCACTCCGCCGGCTCGATTCCGAGCCGGCTTCATCGTGGAAGCCTCTTTCCCGCTGGGCTGGCGGGCGGTCTGAAGGCGACCGCCCGCCAGCCCAGCGGGAAAGTCAGAATTACCGCCGCGGTCTTTCGACCGCGGAACGGTAATCTGACGGCGGGACTTTGGCGGGCGGCCTCCGCCGCCCGCCAAGGTCAGAATGAGGGCCTTAGTAATGACTAGTGGGACTGCAACTTCATGTAATAAGTTCAATGCTTTTGCATTTGACTCAAGATGGACACCTAGTAATGACTAATGGTATTGCAGCTTCATGAAAGGATTTTAATGCTTTTATAAATTACTAAATCAATCTTGCATGGACTTGGGAAGAAATAAAACTCGACAGAGCTGCTCATGCTGAGTTATATTACATTTTGAGCTGGGAGACATCCCATGGCTGGAACATCTTAATTCCCATGCATCCAACCATGTATTTGACACAATTCTAGATTTGCAAAAGTTTGCAGACCTTGGATTGCATCAAACCCATACACCTCTGACATGATGGATTCACAAGAAGGAAACATCTTTTTTTCTTTTTTTACCTCCTCTTTCTATGCATGAAGTATTTTGCATCACACATAGAAAGAGGAAAATGCCTTCTTGGATTACTTTTTGTGCAGGAAGATATCCTGCCCGTACTGCAGGAACCCATGCACTATAGTACAAGGGTGCCTGCATTGGCACTAGGCAGTTGACAGTGTGCCACACAAGGAGAGAGCTGAAATGCTCCACTCCACCGTAAATATAATTTCTGCCCTCTCCCTTCCACATCCACAGAAAACATTAAGCATTCAATTAAAAGTTTATGTTGAATGAAGAGTCACAAAGCATCAGTTTCCACACTAACATTATTGGGCAAAAATCTTTGCCATGCTGTAAAGATTACAAATAAAATGTATCCTTTGGTCCCATCTTTTACTGTTAAAAATGGGCCTGATCCTCTACCGTCCTGCTATGTCTGCTCATAATCCATTTTCATAATCCATTTTAGCATATTTCAGTTTTATATGCCAGTGTTCTCTTATTTTTTGTGACAGCTGGTGCCACTTTTTGCCACTAAGCTATTATGCTAGCTTGATGTTCATCTTAGGCCAAAATTCTGAGTGACCTGGCAGGATCTGATAAATTTGTTAACTTCTTTATAATCATTGCATTGCAATCCTGCAACATTTTCTCGGGGACAAATGCACAATAAATACAGGAATATGTCATAGGCACTCAGTAGGGAGGAATTTCAAGTACATGTATCACAGTGATGCTGATAAACTCAAAGACTATTACACTGATACTGTCCTCAAACAGTGATAATATGATACAGAAACTCTGCATATATAAATATCCTTCATATACAAAAACTATACGGTTGAGTAAAGATGATGAGCTATACTTGCAAGCTGAGTGAGCAAGAGATAAAGAACACTCTGTTAGACCTATGTTGGTCAACCAACCAGCAAATACAACTCAACCCAATGATAAGCAGGAACCACAAAAGATACAGAATGTTATGAAGATTAAATGAGGCTCATTTTCAAATAAATGATTAATGCTAAATGACACATATACAGACACCAAATAATTAAAGAGACTACAGGCCAGGTGTACTAAAATGCAATTTTGCATTTCCTGAATAGCGACTTAACAAAGATCGCTATTTAGGAAATGCAAAATGCTATATAACAAGATTTGATTCCCTAATAGCGATTCCTACAAAGTAGGAATCGCAATTAGGAAATCCCAAATAAGAAATCCCATGCCATTTGTGACAATGGGCCAGTTTTGCAATTCCCAAATAGTGATTTCCTTATAGGAAATCGCTATTTGGAAAATGCAAAACCAAGGATGGCTATGGGAAAAAGACCCCCCCGAAATGCACTTCGAAAATAGTGTTGCACATGTAGAGCACATTTATGCCTAAGGGGCATGTGTGTGCTCTAGTGCAATTTACAAAAAGCATCTTGGGGTGCTTTTTAAAAATTTCACATGGTTACAATCGACTTGAACTCAATGGTAATTGCATTTCTTAAATGCCCAATTCGCATTTAGGAAATGCTTTGTACATCTGAATAGGAATTGCAAATAGGTATTCAGAGGATCGTAAGATGCAATTTTTACTCAGTGGAAATCATAATTTGCAACTCCCTAAAGGGCCTTGTACATAGGAAAAGCCCATTTTGCATTTCTTAATGGCCTGAAATAGTGATTCCGACAGTTAAGAATTGGAATCTGGTGTTGTACATCTGGTCCTACATCACTTCACAAATTAGAAGAGAGAAAGGACAATAAATCATACCCTTTTTAAATTCTTAATTTTGATCACTCTTTTATATGTTTGGCACTTTGAAACTGAATCGTATGTATTAAAGTATGTATACATTAACAGGAGACATGAACATATTTGTGATAGCCTGCTTCCTAAAACAAAATTAGCTCTATCTGTTGAAATTTGCTTCACTAGAAGTGTATCAGCAGTAAAATTAATTTTCTCTACCTCAGTGGGTCTTAATCTTTTGACTTCTGAGGACCCCCACTTAAACAGTACTGGAATCCGGGAATCCTACTGTATGATTAATAAAATCCAGGGGCCCTCTATTTAGTCATTGTTGGAATCTGAAGACCTCAATCGAAGACATTTTTATGATTTGAGCTGCAAGACAATGTACACAAATAATAAAACAAGCATTCTTCAAACAAATATACACATAATTGAATGTTTTATTTAATTTACAAACAGAGCTTTTCTAAATTCAATTGAAGCCACCCATTTTGCGTGTACTATTCTGTTTGATCTACTTGCACTGCTCCTGCAAATCCCTCCAATGTATTTTTTAGCCTCCAAATTAAATTCCTTCATATTTACCGCACATTAAAAAAAGAAAAAAATCAATTTTCAATTTTGTTTCTTTATATAGACTTAATTAATCTATTAATATTATTTGATTTTCCAAGCTGTCACGGACCACCTGAGTGGGCACTGTGGATTCCCATGGGTCCCTGCAACACAGGTTAAAAATCACTACCATACATTACTAGAGATTATGGTCAAGATGTACTAAAATGCAATTTTGCATTTCTTAAATACCGACTTCTTTGAAATAGTTATTTGAGAAATTCAAAATGCAATGCACAGAGATACCAATTTCCTAATAGTGATTCCTATGAAGTAGGCATCTCTATTAGGAAATTGATATTGAGAAATCCCATTGGATTTTAGTCAATGGACTAGTTTTGCATTTCCTAAAGAGCAATTTCTTATTAAGAAATCTCTAGTTAGGAAATGCAAAACCAAGGATGACAAAGGGCAAAAGGCCCCCCTCAATGCACCCCAAAAATAGGGATGCACCTGGGAGCACACATATACCTAGGGGGCATGTGTGTGCTCTATTGCAATTAAAGAATAAAAAAACCTTGGGGTGCTTTTTTTAAATTGCACCTGGTTAACACTGACTTCAAGTTGGTAGCAATTGCATCTCCTAAGTACCCATGTCACATTTAGGAAATGCTTTGTACATCAGAATAGGAATCGCAAATAGGAAATACCTATTTGCGATTTCCTTTACTGGGAATTACAAATTGCAATTTCTACAGGGTAGAAGTCGCAATTTGTGAATTCCTAAAGGCCTCTGTACATAAGAAAAGGCTGTTTTGTATTTCTTAATGGCCCAAAATACCTATTCGGACCATTAAGAAATGCAAAAGGGCTTTGTACATCTGGCCCGAAGATTCTCTCTGATTCCATGGGGTACAGAGTTTTTGTGTTGTTGTTGTTGTGTCCTGGAATTTTCGTCATCTGTGTTATCCCTCTTTTCTTAGTCCTTGCTGAAGTTAATGCTTACATCTGTAATCACTGTTTCAGTTATTCCTGTCATTGTAGCACGTTGTTATGGAGGGCTCTTTATATCCTACCCTTGTAACTGAGTTCCTTTGTCAGAATAAATAGTTATTTTGCAATGTATGTGGGGATTATTGTTTGGAATTGGATTAACTGTGTGTATAGCCAGAAGCTATCTGGAATTTCAAAAGAGAAGATGATCCAATTATTTCTCTTTCACTCCTTCCACACTTTACAGTCTGTTTTATAAACAGTTCAGGTATAGTTTTTCTTTTTGATTAATATCACTAGTGGGCAGAGGGATGTTTGGTTCCTGTCTTGACATAGGTCTGTGGAAAGGAAATGCATTGAGGCAAGTTTTTATAAGCCTACAATAAAAGTGAATTGAATCATAACTGTTGTCAAGTGCCTCAATACCCTACAGTCAATGGCAATGTAAATATATATTTGTATATTAGGGCTGGGACATACGAAATTCTGCTGAGATACGTATAAACTCTGGGAGATTTCAGAGTTTTTCTGGGAAAGGCAGAACTAGGTATGTTGAGCTCTGAGTAGCACTGGTAGTGCATTCTGCGCTAAAATATCAGCACAAACAGAACTACACTGTGTGCCAAAGGGTGCATCTGCTCGAGTTGATTTTGATGACCTTGCTGCTGCTCAAGTAGATCTTCATCTTGAGTAGCATCCTCCTGACCCCAAATGGTCATGAGCGCCTGTGTTAGAAATATCTCGCCAGATGTCCTCTTAGAGACTCAAAATCACACTAGGGTACACCAAATCTCGCTGATACATGCCAATTTACTAATCTGGAGCCATGTGCAAGAAAAAAATGATGCCACACAGCAATTGGTGGTATTTGGCCTGAAATCTACGTAACAAGAGTAACGCGGAGTCACCAACATTCTGCCAACTCACCAGGTGGAACAGAAGATTCTGCCCACCCCTATTGTCTATTTTATTTATGCATAGATAGAAATCATGGGCCCGATGTACGGAGATGCAATATTGCATTTCTTAAAGAGCCACTTTATAGAAATCGCTACTTAAGAAATGCAAAATGCTATATACAAAATTACCGATTCGGACTGTTAAGAAATGCAAATAGGCTTTGTACATCTGGCCCTATGATATGTTTCCTTTGGGTATCAAATAATTTTTCAACATATTTTAAGGTATTGTGACTAATGCTAACCTTAATTGCACATTTTCTGTGCCTTTATAGGTGGAAAGAAAAAAATATTTAATGGTGGTTGTGTGGTTGTACATGAATGGTGCTATGGTAGGTGTGATGGTGAATAATGGTACTGGATTATATTGCATCCTCTCTCCTTTCTGCATGGCCTACTGATGCATACAGCAGTGGTTAACCACATTAAAGTTATTTTCAGTGGCAGCCGCCGCAAAGGGGAGGGGCGGGGATGAGGGTCGTGAGATCAAAAATAATAATTTAAAAAAAAACCTTCCCTCTCTGACGCCGGCCACCTTGATCCTGTTCTCTCTCGATGGTGTTGGTGTTCTAGCAGTCCCTAGGATACCAGCACAGGCTCCCCGTGCAATCCTGGTACTCCTGTCATGCTAAACCTAGCATTAAAGTAGCAGCAGGATTAGTGTGAGCGTCTTGGTCCGCTGCTCAGACTACATGGTGGTCTGTGGAGTCTGTGCAGTTTCTCCACCCTGGCTGAGTTGGAGAATTTCAAGTGCGCATGTGTGTTTGGCCGATCTAAGACTGCTAGCCAAACACACATGCACGATTAAGTGCAGTCCACTCCCCTCCACTCTCTGACCTCCTATTGACCGTCCCGCCCCTCCCTGCACATGTTGCCGGCTTAGTCAATGGGGCGATGCTCCTTCACCGTTGTGAAGAAGCCACCCCTGGTTATTTTATTAGCACATGAAAACATATACACCCCCCCAATCATCAACAAAATATTGGAATGCACATCAGTACATGGCAATGACAGTAGGCAAGACCAATGCCAACTATTGAGCAAAATAGTACCATAGCATCTTTCAACTGATGCAAAACAAGCACTAGTCAATAAACTGTCAATGCCATTACTGCTCAGCAAATCCAGACAATGATGGCAAACAACCATGTATACCACTAGTACAATATCATCATGTAACACAATACCTCCCATTACATGGGTATCAGAAGTACTGCCACACAGCAGGGGATGCCATAGACAGAAAGCCCAGCCCTGGAAGCAGGTCCAATAGAGAAGGAATCCCCTGGATGTTTGGATAGGGATGACATACCTGGCCAATCAGACATGACTGGTCAGTCCACCACCACCAGCCTCACTCTGCCCACAACTGAATTCCCCTCCCCTGAGGTATCCATTGCACAGCAGAGGCAACCTTCCCAAACATGGGTCCCAAGGACAGATCAGTGTATAGAGAGTAGAGTAGAGTAGGTAGAATATCATGTGAGAAAATGAACTTGGCCATGATTGAGCAAAGGAGCAGAAATGAAATGCCTTGACACTGAGTAGATTGTTGTGTAAGCCATGGTATGATTCACAGTATACACCTTTGAGGGTCACTTGCTCCTGTAGTATTCCTGGTTTACACCTTAAGGTAAGAAGTAAGCAAAGAGTACTAAATGAGTGAGTCACAACAATATCTTTGTGAATGGAAGGCTCAATGTTATGTGAGTCCTAGGTGGCAACAGCCATTACTTGTTTTGTTTGTTATGAATCACAAAGATTTTCTCTGAGTAGGTGTGACCTCATTTTGTAGTACTCTTTACTTATTTTTGGTCTACTCCTAGAATTCAGGGGTTTGTCAGTACTACTACAAGATAAAGCCAGAGCAAAATCATTGTGAATTTGGCCCTGGAAGAAACCAAGAGTACTACTGGCTACCTCCTATCTTATGCCTTGAATTCAGGAGTGATCGAGGAGTACTACAAAATATAGTCTCAATTCACAAATATTTTTATTTGATTTGCTCCTGTAATACTTTCGATTTCCAGGAGAAAGCAAGGAGTAAACATGGTGTATTCCATACTTACACCTAATATTCATGCGTATGCCAGGAGTACAACAAAAGTAAGTCAGCAACTTAAATCCTGATCTTTTTGAATCAAGCACCAAGTCATGAAAAGTCTTTCTAAGTTGGCTCAGTGAGTAGGTACGCTTAAGTGTATGTGCGAGAGCTGGCCTGTTTATGTGAAAAAAACTCTGTGATGCATCTGAAGTCTGCATATTACATTTATTCAACAGTCGAAACAAAGAACACAATGGGAAGACTTATAATTTTATCTTCTAATGACTGTATTGATAAATTCACACATGTAGGTCAACCTGCCTTTGGTAAACCAACCACTAAATTATCTAAAATGATGGATTCAGATCTGACCATTGACAAGCAGCCCACAGAAATCAGCGTGGCAGGCCATTGTTCAAGACTTTTTTCTGATGATACAGTGCCGAGCTGCACAGAAAGTGCCACTTCGTGGTGAAAAATTGTAATTGCAGTCCATCAAGGTTGCTGGCGGAATTGTCATCACTTATGTACGTTTGGACCTCACTCATAAAGAGCATGGTGTGTGTGTGTAGGTGTGATTCACTCCTGTAGTATTCCTAGGGCCTCATTTGCTAAGCTTGTGGTGCAATGCGGTGCAACAAGTACCATGCTGCGCCACCCTGTGCCACCCAGAGAGGGCAGAAATGCACTTTATCTACAAGATATGGCACATTTCTGCCCTCGCCCCATGCGCTGGCGCACAAACTGCTCCCTAGTGCCAACACAGCCACCCTTGCACCATGGTCCAAGGGTGTCTGCCATCTGGGGATGATTGTGTTTTCTGCCTCAAGGGACCCTTTCCTGCACAAAAACAATCATGAGAGGCGTTTCCTCTTTCTATGTGTGAATGCAGCACACATTGAAAGATAAAAAAGTGGGGAGAAATAAAGATATTTCTACGTGTTGCGTCACTCTTATGCCACTTCAGGTGGCATAGGAATCTGACGCATTCCCAGATTTGTAAATCCGGGAATGCATCATATTCTTTCAGGTTCCATGGGTGTTGCGCAGGGAACCCATCGAACGTCCCTTTCAATCAGTTTTATGCGTAAAAGGGGGTCCACACAGGAATGCGCTACAATGGCTAAAACACTCCGCTCAATCTGTGTATTTTCTAAAACGTATGCCTCTTTCACGTAATACATGTATTTGGTTTTTAGTAATGGTTAACCGCTTCTTAAATTAGAGAAACAAACATTGAATTCTTAAGCAGATAAAATACAGCTTAAATACATCATGATTAAACCATATGTCTTGTACAATCATCTCTTAAGTACTATAAGTCTCTACAGATGTACGATGTCTTGAATTCTAAAGCACCAATGAATCTCGTTGCTACTGCGCTATATTAATATTTGTCAAAGTCGACTAAATTGAAAAGATTGCTCTGCAACGACTACAAAATGAAAGGCTTTTGCACAACACTGTTGTTTGACTTGGCCCATTTTTTTCTTGTGTATTGTCCAACATCTGTATTTTCAGCAAGTTTGTGTATATTCTAAGTGAGCGCTTTGTAAACTTAAATCAAATAGAAAAATAAATACTTGGTGGCTTTATCATCTTAAACTACTCCATTTCCCTCAAAATTGTATTTGGTGCATCCAAATTGTACAAGAAAATAAGTGTGTTCCGTTGTTTAAGCTTTGAAAGCAATGACTCAGTTAGCATGTTAATAAACATTTCGGTCTCACATACGGAACTGGAGAGGTTGCTCTAAAATAAAAAAAGAAAATGATTACTTAATAGTGTATAGAAGATGCATTTTCATTAGATATCATAACTCAAGGAATTTTAGTGTAAATAAAGAAATATCTTCAGGCTCCGCCATCGACATAGTAGAATGGATGTTAATGAAAAGAATGTCATGATTTCTGGTATTTATTTAAAGACCAAGGGCCGGATTTAAGAAAAGTGGTGCTACAATACATGCAGCGCCACTTTTCTTGCAGCTCCTTGCGCCCCCCCTACCACTACTTTGTGCATCATGGTGCAGGGGGGGGCAATAGTGTCAGAATTTCTGACACTATTGATATACTGTTCGGGTTAGTGACAAAATCTGGCGCTAACCCTGAGCAGTACATAGGGGCCCATTGAAAACAATGGCATGCCCACTTTTAACTCCTGCTTTGAGCAGGCGTTAAAAATGCTAAAAAACGATGCAAAGAATATTTAAGATTTCTTTACGCCATTTTTTCAGCCCCCCTGATGGGGGAATGCCCCCTTGCATACATTATGCTGGGCGCAGGCATAATGTGGCGCATGAGATTACAAAGTGGTGCAAAGCATGCATTGTGCCACTTTGAAAATCTGGAGTGGCAATTTTGGCCTTGTTGGGCCACACTAGTGTAAAAAAGAAATGATGCTAATTTGGCACAAGGAGGCACTAGGGGCCCTTAAATAGTCTCTCCAGAGGAAAGAGAGATTGATATGAACAAATGCACATTTCTAAAGAGGGCATTTTGGCACTGAGCATTTTCTTTTATTTATTGCCATGAGATATCTTGTTTTTCTGTGCTATAGCCAGGGTCAGTAGAATTATGCGCCATGAGTAGTTCAAGTTATGTGGCAAGTAGGCTCAAATGTGTAGGAAGAAAGGGCAAATTATACAATGCAATGCAGCACACTTTGTGAGAGTATTCCTTCATATTGTTTTCACATGTTAAACCTGTGTGAGCAAAGGTTTTCGCTCATTAGTACAAGTTTAAGATCCAAAATCAACTGAAAGATGATCATGTCAACCTTTACATAGTGAGGTTTACTGTGCTGAAACACGTCACTGTGATTTTAGTATCTTTTGATCCATTTGAGCTCTAATTTGTTTTGTATTGAAATCTACAGATTACGTAGCAGATCAATGATTATTAGTCAAATGTTGCAAATTCATGACTACGTAAAAAATGCAGCAGCCACAGAATTGAAACATTCAAGCGGCCCTGCTTATGGGGCTACATAAAGACAGATGAAAACATTTCAATGTTGCTCTCACTATGGGTTGCCCAGAGATGTTCACCGGAGAAGATTTCCCTCAAGTTTCCCAGTATCTTGGGGCCTACAGCTATTACGTTCACTAACTACAGACCTTATAATTATTTGAACAGTGCCCTAACGTAACTATAACTTGCACCCCTGCCATACTCATACTTTATTGTCAATAATTTCATTGTATAGTGATATTATCAATGATGTCATAGAAGATGTCATGAGTGATGTAATAGGTGGGGTATTTAGCAAAGCATGGCGAGGGCTCGATTTATAATTACCCTAAGGCATGTGTTATAGTTACTTGAGATAACAATAACTGGTGAATTTCTGTCGATTTCTTTTGTTTAAAAAAAATGTTGTTACTGAAAATTTCACCTAACTATAATTTAAACTTTTGTTTGGTGATTTTCTAGGGTGTTTTTTTTAACCTTTTTAACATAATGTGTGAACATTCCCCGCAGGCAGCTAACCACATGCTGTGGATGACCCTTGGCAATGGCCCCCACTTCCCTAGTCTTCAGAGCCCCCAAACACCCCATCCCCTGGGGCAATAAATTATTTATATGTGGGGGGGCACTCACCCCCCCTGAGCCTTAATAGGCCCAGGGGACCCCCATCTTCCGGGGATGTATGTTATTTAAAAAGGAGGGGGCCTCATTGCCCCACTCCGAGTCTTCTAAGGACCCTGTCACCTGGGGTCATTGATATTATCATTGATGTCATCAAAGATGTAATGAGTGCCATCATTTGTGGGGTAATTAGCAGTGCAAAGCGAGGGCGCAAGTTATAGAGCACAAGTTATAGTTAATTGCGATAACTCTAACAGGTGAATTTCTACGGTTTTGTACACTTGAAATGTGAGCCTAACTATATCGTCCTCATAACCTTTGGTGTTTTAAGTGAATTTAAGTGAATTTCTATGGTTTTTTAATTCTATTTCCTAACTATAATGTCCCTGTAACCTTTGTTTTTTTCAATGAATTTCTATGGTTTTTCTAACGTAAAGTGATTTTCATTACTATAACCTCCCAACCCAATACTGTGCATGACCCTTAGGCAATGCGCAGCAGCAAATGGTCGTGGCCTCTATTTCTGGGTATGAGAATAGGTGTTAGAGGGTGTATCTGGGAGTGACAGTGGCTGTGAGAGTGTATGTCTGGGTATGAGAGTGGGTGCATCAATGTCTTAGTGGGTGCATCAGTGTCTGTGTGAGTCTGTGATTCGGTCTGTGATTTATTTAGTGGGTCTGTGAGAGTGTGTGTGATGAGTGTCAGTGGGTCTGTGAGTATGTGTGTGAGTGTCTGTCTAGGTGTGAGAGTCAGTGCATCAGTGTCTTAGTGGGTGCATCAGTGTTTGTGTGGATCGGTGAGTGGGTGTTTTAGGGTTTCAGTTGGTCAGTGACTGGGTGTGTGAGTCTGAGTTGGTCAGTGAGTGGGTGCATGAGTGTCTGAGCGGGTCTGTGAGTGGGTGCGTGAGGGTGTGAGTGGGGCTGTGAGTGGCTGCACTGGGGTCTGAGTGGGTCTGCAAGTTCATGCCAGAGTGTCTGAGTGGGTCTGTGCGTGGACGCATAAGGATCCGAGTGGGTGTGTGAGTGGGAGAAAGAGACTGAAAAAGAGAAACTGAGAGAAAGAGAACAAACATGAGATGGAGAGAGACAGAGAATATTTTAGGGTCTAGTGAAATATATACTTAGAATTAGATATTTCTGGACAAATAGAAAATAAAATTTTATTTGTCAATTAGAAAGAGTGAGATATCCTTTCAGTTTGAACCTTAAACTTTTAAAGTTTAAAAATACATTAAAATATATAAATGGCCACAGACAAACCTGGAAAAGAACCCTCAATGATGAGTGCGAGGGACTGCGACATTAACCATTAAGCCATAGATAACTTTGGTTGTAGTCATTGCATGGAAAGATGATTGCAATGACTATCTCTCTCTCGTTCTTCTCTTCCATCTTAATATGGGATGAAATAGAGAGAGGGAGAAAGAGAGAGAGCGACAGAGAGAGTGTTAGGACTGTTGTAGGAGCCTCAAGGCCTCTGCAATCCTAGTTGCTCCCTATGTCCTGGGGATTTTAGCTCTAACCCTGGACAGTACATAGGGGCCCATTATAACCAATAGTGTGCCCCCTACTTTTAATGCCTGCTCTGAGCAAGTGTTAGAAATGCTGGCAAAAATGGTGCAAAGAAATCTTTTAGATTTCTTTGTGTCATGTTTTCGCCCCCCCCCCCAATTGAGGAACACTCCCCCCCTTGCTTAAATTATGCCTGGGGTAGGCATAATGTGGCGTTAGGGATTACAAAGTGTTGCACTGCATGAATTGCTCCACTTTGTATATCTGGCACAGCAAATTTGACCTCCTGGGCCATATTAGCTTAAAAAAATGACACTAATGTGGCACAAGGAGGCGCTAGGACCTCTTAAATCTGGGCCCAACTCCACTTCCAGCTGGCTGGAGCTTCATAAATCCTTCCGCCCACTGGGAGCCGACTTTAGATCTGTTTCCCTGCCCACATCACAGATCTGAATATTGCTCCCACCTACATGGAGCAGCATTACAAGCTGCCCCTTGCAGGTGGGAGCAATGCCAGTTCCCACTGGATGCAGGGAGCAGGCTGGGGTTAGGGTGGGCCTTTTGGCTTCTCTTGCAACCCCTTCCATGAATATCGTGGGTGCCCAGGGTGGGCACCAGGGGTACCCACCTTTTCTATGGTGCTGGAGTCCCTGGGGCCAAAAGTGGCCTGGGGAGGGAGGCTGCATCACCTTTTGCCATTGTATATAGTGCTGGGCCCCATGGGATGAAGCCCCAGGAGACAAAATTGGCCCAACGAGCGGGCTGCATGCCCCCTTGAAAGCAGTGCTGGGCCCTGGGGGATGGGGTCCCTGGGGCAAAACTTTGCCCGAGTATGGGGCTGTATGCTCCCCTGCCCTGTACCATACTACCAGGCCCCAGGGGTTGGTGTTACTGAATGCCCCCTACCCTTTCAATATAGTGCAGGGCCCGGGGGTTGGGGTCCCTGGGACCGTATTGGGCCACAGATGGGGGCCACATGCCCACTTCTCCTTCAAACTTAGGCCAGGGGTTGTGGTCCCTGGGGCCAAAATCAGCCTGGGGAGGGTCTGTTTGCACTTCTCCCTTATCAAAATGGTGGCAGACCCCAGACGATGGGGTCCCCTGGGATAAAAATCCATGTAGAGAGGGGGACCGTATACCCCCCTAGTTCTTCAAAATCGAACCAGGTCCTGTGAGATGGGGTCTCCAGGGCCAATATCGGTCCAGGGTGATGGGCTGTGTGCGCTCCTTAGTTTTAGTCACTGACCCCGGGGACTGAGGTTCCCCGTGTCTATGAAGGCTCAGGGACATGTGGGCAGCTGTCCCTTTAATACAAAAAAGCCCCTGAAGGGTGGTGTCTCCAGGGCCTAATAAGGCTCAGGGAGGGAAGTCGCATGGTCCCCCTTAAATTGCTTTTAATTATTTACCCTTGGGATTAGGTCCCCAGGGCAGGGCCACATGGCCAAATCTCTACTGCTCATGGCTTGGCTGTGTAGAGGGTGTTGGTGCAGGAGGATGGGGTCCCTGGGGCAGAAATTGGCCTGGGGAGGGGGGTCCTCATGCCCCTTACCCCATTAAAATGTGGCTTGGCCCTGGCGAATGAATTCCCAAGGGCTTAAATCGGCTTGGGGAGGAGGGGACCTCATGCTCCCCTAACCCTTTATCTTAAGGACAAATCCCAGGCGTTGGGGATCCTGGGGCAAATTTGTTAAGGTTAGGTGACAAATTACAAACAGTGTATTGTTTAAAAACTGAACAGCTGCTGAAATTCACCTTCAGTGAGCTAACTATAACTTGTGCCCCTACTGTGCAACAAGTTTAATTACATCATTGATAACATCTCAAACAACATCATTAATGACATCATCACCTCTGAATTTGAAGGAAGCGTTGCTGGAAAAGAGAGAGTCTCCCAGATGCTGCAATATTTTCATCAATGGGCTACTTCCATATTTTTCTGGATGCCGACTTCCTTGAGAAAATTGTGTGTCGAACAAATTTGCGTGCAAACAGTTTCTAAGGGAGTATGGAGCAACTGTGAGGCCTCACTCTAAGGCACCCCTGTGGACTCCCACTTCACAGAAGGACTTGAAAAAAATGCTCTAGAAAGGAGTAGTGCACAAACCAGTGGTACAGTCCTGTTGGTCTACTTGTACTGTGTGGATAACACCCAGTTTCACACCAGTCCTGAGCAGCGATAGGCTTCTGATTGTACAATGCATGCTACATTTAAATGATAACTCTGCTGCATTGCCTTGGGCCACCCATAGCATGACATGATGTTTAAAATTCAGCCTGAAAGCCTTACTACTGTAGAAGCAGAAGCGTCTAATTCATCTCTTGTGGAGGATGTTGTAAGGTTGCCGGACCATCACTTTGGCAAAAATCAACAGATCAAAAGAGTTACTCATATCAACAATGCAGAGTTTATGTTCAGCAGGGAAAGAAGCAGGACAGTAGATTCTTCTGACACTTGCTTCACCTTGTACCACACAAAAGTGAAGTTCTGGGAAACAGACTGAAGCAGATTACCCAAATTAAGAGTTGGTATCTGCAATAATTTGCTTTTACAGATATATACTTTCCATGGCTCATGTGGGTACCTGCATAGCTTTTTTAAATGTTTCCACCTAGTTCAGAAGAAGGACTGTGATGTAAGGCTCAAATTCGATTTGAGCCACTGTGGGTTATAATTACAAGACAGTAGTGCATCGGTCCCCATGCACCACGTTTCTTGGGTCGCCCCTGCCCCACCTAACAACACTGTGTATTTACAATACAGTGCACCATGGCAGTCATTAGGACAAAAGCTTCAAAATTTTTGATGCTATTTTGGCACTTTGCTACTCTAATATCAAAAATGTTTATGCCAGTGCAGCAAAGCACAGGGAGGCCCATTTATTAGAATGGGTGCATCATTTGGTCTTGGTCAGAGCAAGTTTTAAAAATGACAGAAAAAATGGCACAGTAAAATGTTTTAAATTTCACTGCGCCATTTTTTTCAGGCCTCCCAGCGTCCGAACACCTACCTTACATACGTTATGCCTGGTGCAAGCATAATGTGATGCAAGGATTTACAAAGTGGCACAATGCAAGCATTCACCACGTTGCAAATATGTAAAAACAGCATGTGGAAGGCCTCCTTAAGACTGACTTAGTATTCAAAAAAATGATGCTAAGGTGGTGCAGGATGGTGCTAGGGGCTTGTCTTTACTGACTCCGGTAAAGTGGTGCACGTTGACTTTGCTTTTGACTGATTACTGCTTTCACCCTCCATTAACCCTCTGGTGGATGTTCTGGCCACGTTATTGCAAGTGCACTACCATTATGTAGTGTAGCCATTTTTAATATAGTTTTTGCACATTTGCTTAAAGTATTAGGCCTCTGTGCACTTTGCCCTAGATGCATTTTATTTAGCCTCGCACTGTTATTTTACAATAACCAGTTTCACAGTCTTGTTTTATTTTCTTCCATTACACAGTTTAGCTTACTTCAGCACTGAAGTTCTCAAACAATACATTCTTGCTCGCTCTGTGCTTCAGTCAAGGATACAGTCTGGTACATTGCCGATAGACGTGGTAGAAGTTTATGCCCTTATTTATACTTTTTTAACGCAGCATTTGCGTCATTTGTATTTTGAAAGTTTGCGCCGATTTTGCATCAAAATACGACGCAAATGCAGCGCTAAAAAATTATAAATATGGGCCTTAGTCTTTGGGGTTCGTAGAAAGTACATATTCTTACGTAGGGACATTTCTTAGAACACCGGCGCGTTAGTTATAAAAACACTTCCTAGTCCTGGTACACGTAAGAGGGAGATTCCGACCAGGGAAACACAACTAGATGCTGACTGCCCTGTTGCAGATGCTGATCCCGATCACAGGCCTTTGCTCAGCTATGACGGTCGATGTCCTCCCGGGGGAACCTGAAAGGCAGGCTTAGAGCTTAACATGCTGTGCTTAGAAGAGGGAACATAATCTAGTTGCACTGTGATAGCATTATTCTTATGTTTCACTCTCCTTGTTACTATTTCAATATTACTGTGTTTTATGGTTCTAGTTATTGCGGCTCACGCCTTGTTATCTAAAATGCAGTCGTTTTATTAAACCAATATTTAAAACTTAAACTGCCTTTGTCATTCATATATGAGACCATACTGTGTATGAGAGAACTGGTTGGGACCTGAGTGACCACGACTTCCCTGGGAAGCACTAAGATGTCATGCGCTCGGCTGCCCAATTGTCTCTTCCCTTTGGGAGAGATAAGGCACTGCTAGTTAGCCGGAGCTCAACCCGGATTTGGGGTGACAAGGGTCCTTCGCCGTGGGTTAGACTTAGTCCCCCACACTGTGAACAATCTTGGCACCCAAAAATCCAGTAGTGTCATTAGGATAATGAGAGCCTACGCGACAATTACAGTCAATGCATTGCATATAACAGTGGAGAGAGCATGTACCATAATTGACTGAGTACTGTGATTTCCAAATGCAAAGCCCCTTAGTCCTTTTGAAAGTGTTCCTTGGGGAGTTTAGTAGCTCTTCCCCAGCAGATTTACTGCAGTTTTCAAAGGTAGATTTGCTCACACTGACTGAGGATTGGGTTCTAGTGCATTGTCAGACTTCGCCAACTGGCACACGCTGGAAGGAGTTGGATTTAGTGCAGTGACTGTGCGGAAGAGACTGGAAAGACACTGGTTTATGATTCACTGGTTTATGATTCTTCTTGTGCTGTGTTTTCACTTCATTACTGTTTGTGTGCTGCATAACTACTTTACACATTGCCTCTAAATTAAGCTTGACTCATTTTTGTGCCAAGCTTCCCAGAGGTTAACTCAGGTTAATTTAGTGACTTTTTGTGTATCACCCTGCAAGGGATTTTGCCTTTTATTTGAGCAGGGCTCACACCTCAGTCAACCAAGAACCCAATTTCTCACAAAGTAAAAACACCAAGCAATATAAATCCCAAACCAAATTTTTTAAAAAACAGAGAAACACCTAATAAACAAAAGTATGCTCTGCGGGCCAATAGTGTATCCCTCCAAACAATGGTCATGTGCTTCCACAGGCTGACCACCAGTCTTCCTCTTGGACTCTATACATATGCAAGACCACCTCATAAGGTACAACCAGCTTTTTAAGGTTATCCCCCACCTCATAACTAGACATCAATTCTTATGGAATGTGGACTCTTTGTTTACCTCTCAAAGGCATTTCAGAATTGCTGCCACTATCATCATTGGAATTGGATGCCCTTGGGGACCTCAGGTCCATCTAGTGCACCCTCCTCACGTGAGCCAGCTGGTCCTTCTTCACTTCTATGGCCAAGGTTGAGTTTTTCTTCTCCAGTGCAAGGGTTTGCCACTGCTTTCCTTTCCTCAGCAGCCAGGGCTGCAGTTGCCTTCGTCTCTTTAGCCAAGGACAACTTTTTCTTCTCAAGGCCAAGAGAAGTGAGGTTCACTTTCAATGCCTTCTCCAACTGCATGACCTGGAGCTCTCATGGGGACAAACTGTAAGAGGGCCCACTGCTTCCTTCCCTTAGGGCAAACCCTCCCCTGGCACTGGGGCTTTCTCAATGTCACCCTCATTTCCTTCTTCAATGTCATCCTCATTCTCCTCTGAGGTGGACTTTTGTTGACCTACCTCCTCACCTGGCTCTAAGGTAAATGCTGTATTTGACCTTTTTAGACAGCTTTTGTACAGCTTGTTCATCTTCAGCCTTCACTGGTTGAACATGCTCCTTAGCGCTGTCATTCTATGGATCTCCACATTGGATGGAACCACCTCTATATTCCCAAAAATATAAGATGCAAACATTGAGTGCAAGTCGCGCTCACCAAGGACTGCTGCTCAATCGAGGGGGCGGGGCCAAGTCCCCCCTTAAATCGGAACAGAGCGCCCGCTTCGCGCGTCGCGCTCACCAAGGACTCACCAAGGACTGCTGCTCAATCGAGGGGGCGGGGCCAAGTCCCCCCTTAAATCGTCCTTTGCTCGTCCTGTGCCCGGAAGAGGCTGGGCCATACCTCTTAATTTTTGTTTTTTGTGCTGTTAGTGGAGCTGAGTGAGCCTCTCTCTTTTTCCTTAACATGGGAAAGCGTAAGGTACGCTCTAGCCCCGATCCAGCCTCAATTAAGTCTAAATCTTCCAAATCCAACAGATCAACGCAAATCCACTCTAATTGTGTCTCTAGAGAAATTGATAATCTAATTGAGGAAGTGGAATCTATTCTTAAGGAAAAAGAGGGCAATGCCGGTAAGAGACTGAAATCTGGATCTTTACTCCCGTTTTTAACAACAGGTCCTAATAACTCCATCGATGTTCAGCTTTCGAAAGCCTCAGCCCTTGGCCCCGCTTCCTCCAGCCCGACTTGTTTTGCCAATCCTTCGTCTTTACCTGGTTGTTGTTCCAATTTGGATGTAACTTCTTCCGACCCCATCCTTAATTGGATTCCTTGTGTAAATCGATTTTCTGTCTTTGCTCAACCAGAATTGGCGGGTGTCAAACAGTCTTTGCCTCCTGTGGTTCTTAACTCCATCTGTGATCCTCCCAGTGAAGACGTTTTAACAATGGTGTCTAGTTTGAAATGTGAAGTTGGGGAACTGAAGAGTTTACTGTTTGAAGTTATAAAACTTCTTAAAAAACCTGAATTAACCTCTCAGTGCACTTCGCTCTCAGCTCCAGCACAAGCTTCTTGCCCTTCGGTTCCTGTTGCCATGCCAGTAGACTTTCCACCGCCACGAGAAGCTGACAAGGGTCCTAGTTGCAGATCTTATCACAGAAACCATCCGACCTTAGTTTCAGCTCCTCTTAGCTTTGATTACCCTAGGGCCCATTCTATTCATGTGTCTAATCAAAATTGTATCGACATGTGCAATGTACCCCAACTTACACCTCATAAGAGGGAAGACACTTCCTCTCTTATTAATAAGGTGTCGTATTGGATTCGCCACACCAGGGGTTGCAGCTCTATTATTCATGCTGACATTGTTTTTGCTTCACGCGTCCGAGGCTGCCCTGGGGGCGGGATACCATTAAACTCCATCTTGCTAGCCCCGCTCTAGTTAAGGGGCTCTTGCAGATGGAAGCTCGTAATCCACCAAGAACGGACCTTGACATATTTTTTTGAGAAAGCTTGCCCGTTATGGGACATAAGATCTTGTCCTCTTGTCCACCTAGGGCTACGACAATTCCTCGCAATGTTCCTGCTTCTGCTGCTCTGCCTGGTTTGCCACCTTTTCCCGGTGATGGGGCTGCTATGGTCCTTACATTAAAGGTGTTAACATCCGAGACTCCGCTTGCTCAGGGGATACATCAGATGTGGATTGACTATGCCATTCTACCTCTGGCAAACACAGTGTTCCATATCATCAGGAAGTGCCACCTCTATGCTCTTCACTTGGCACGGGTGCCAATAACACAGGGGCCCCACTTTGCATTACTAATGCGATCTCCAATCCAGTTCTCGATGTTGACTCGTGCAAGCTAGGTTGTAGTACCACACCAGGGAAATTATTGTCTTGGAACGTCGCTGGTATTAAGAGCAAATTATCTGACCAGAGTGGGGGACTTATGTTGATTCTTTTTCCATATGCATGTTCCAGGAAACCTGGTCTAAGGGCTGTGTGTATAGGCAAGGTTATTGCTGTTTTACTAAAAAGGCAATCCAATCCACTACGGGAAGGGCGATTGGGGGTCTATGCACTTGGGTCAAGTTGACTGGGGTGGGCAGGGTAAAGGAAATTGCTGTTGACTCTTGCGATATTCTAGCAACAGCAATATGGCCAAACTCAGGTGTTCCCTTGTTATGTATTAACATTTATAATAGACCAGGTCCATCTAATCTTCAGTCTGACACTATTCATCTGCTGCACAACCTCCTATCTGAATTCCATTCTAAATATCATGTTATTATTGCAGGTGATTTTAATGCTCAAATTGAATTCGACTCAGCTTTGGCTGAGTCTATTCAGGCTGAAGATGAAGTGTGGATTGTCCCCCCGCTTTCAAATCAACCAGTATCATGTATCCCTCCCCCCAGGGCGCTGCAGATAATAGATCTTGCAGTAACATACCGCCTCCGTTTCCGAAATGGGCAATTCCCAAATGACAATCCTGCCAAACTTACCTTTTTCAGAGGCTCTTATAGTAGTATCCTGGATTACGCCATTCTTGATCTACGAGTCTGGCACTCCATAATTGATGTAGAGGTGGGTTCTAGGTGTACGAGTGATCATGCCCTTCTACAAATTGTATACAATGCAACTCTTTTTAAAGGGCATGCTCCACTTTACGCCTTGGATGCTTCCAAAGATCTGCTGGAATTATCCAGCAATAGGCGCGTGGTGAGATGGTCTTCGTTTTTGAAATCCAATCTGCTTAATGATAAGCTTTGCGCCTTAGTTTCCTGCCACCAGCTCTTTGATGAATCTACTGTATTCTCTCCCTCAGAAGTTATGTCTTCTCATCTGGCTCTTTTTGCGGATCTTAAGGAGCTTTTTACTAAAAATCCTATAATACATAAGAAATTCCCTGTACCAAATTGCAAATGGTTTGATAAGGAGTGTCAGGAGGCTAAGAGCCTTCTGTCCAAAGCCCTAAAGTCAAAGATCCGGGACGCCATTGTACATGCGAGACGAAACTATGTTTCTACTTGCAAGTCATCTAAACTTAAATATGAGGAAAATCTATGGAAGTGTTTGGCAGAGTCGGCCAGTGCTCGCGATGTCAAACTTTTTTGGTCTCTGGTTTCACATAGAGATCCTGCCCTTTCACCCAATCCTGAGTGTCATATTGATGCAGAAACCTGGCTCTCCCATTTTGGGGATCTGTATGGCTCTTGCCCGGATCTGGACAACACTCCTACCGATTCTTTATCGTGTCTTTCTGCCGTCCCGCCTTTTACAGTAAAAGAAACAGAGCTGGCAATTTGTGCCCAAAAAATAGGGAAGGCTCCTGGTTTAGACGGCATCCCTTCGGATTTGTACAAATCAGACTTATCCGTATGGACCCGGTATATTAATAGGGTATCAAATAGTGTTTTGACAACTCGATCTTACCTGGACTCGTGGAAGGTGGCAATTATTGTCCCCATTCACAAAAAAGGAGACAAGAGCTCCCCAGGGAATTATAGACCTATCAGTCTATTAGACAACTTGCAAAAAATATTTTCTTTCCAGCTTCTATCCAGACTAAAGAACTGGATAACGGAAAACCAGGTTTTAAGTCATCTTCAGGCAGGATTTAGGGACAAGGTCAGTACCATCGATCAGGTCTTCCGATTTACTACCATCAAGTGGAAGGTCGTAGATGCAGATCGAGGCCACTTATTTGTGGCCTTTGTTGATTTGAAATCTGCATTCGACCTTGTCCCGCGTGCCAAGCTCTGGGAGGTCCTGAGTATTACTGGATTTCTGGGTTCTATGATCAACATTATTAAAGATCTTTATTCTGATAATTATGCCACAGTTCGTTGGGGTTTGGCTGGCGACTTGTCTTCAGCTTTTCCTACAGCCTGTGGTGTGAGGCAGGGGTGCGTTCTTGCGCCTACCTTATTTTTACTGTTCATTAATGTATGTGTTCCATACCTCTCAGATTCCCATGGTGATGCTCCAAGTTTGGGTGGGCAAAAGTTCCCTTGCCTTTTGTTTGCGGATGACACCCTGTTACTCTCACAAACTACCATGGGCCTTTCAAGATTGCTCTCTCGTTTTACGGAGTTCTGCAAGGACCACAGGTTGGAAATCAACTCAGCAAAAACAAAATACATGGGGGCATATTTATACTCCGTTTGCGCCAAATTTGCGTCGTTTTTTTCGACGCAAATTCGGCGCAAAACTAACGCCATATTTATACTTTGGCGTTAGACGCGTCTAGCGCCAAAGTATGAGGAAAGAGCGTCATTTTTTTGCGTGAACGCCTTCCTTGCGTTAATGAGATGCAAGGTAGGCGTTCCCGTCTAAAAAAATGACTGCGACGCAAATGCGTCGTATTTATACTCCCGGGCAAAAATCACGCCCGGGAGTGGGCGGGGCAAAAAACCCCGCATTTGCGCCTCTTTTTAACGCCTGGGTCAGGGCAGGCGTTAAGGGACCTGTGGGCTCAGAATGAGCCCAGAGGTGCCCTCCCCTGCCCCCAGGGACACCCCCTGCCACCCTTGCCCACCCCAGAGGACACCCAAGGATGGAGGGACCCATCCCAGGGACATTCAGGTAAGTTCAGGTAAGTATAATTTTTTTTTTTTTTTATATCTTTTTTTGGCATAGGGGGGCCTGATTTGTGCCCCCCTACATGCCACAATGCCCAATGACCATGCCCAGGGGACATAAGTCCCCTGGGCATGGCCATTGGGCAAGGGGGCATGACTCCTGTCTTTACTAAGACAGGAGTCATGTAAATGGCGTCTGGGCGTCGTTAAAAATGGCGCAAATCGGGTAGAGGCGATTTATTTGCCTCAACCTGACTTGCCCCATTTTAAGATGCCCTAAAGCCATTTTTCCCTACGCCGGCGCTGCCTGGTGTACGTGGTTTTTTTCCACGCACACCAGGCAGCGCCGGTCTGCTAGCGCCGGCTAACGCCATTCAATAAATACGGCGCCCGCATGGCACTTCAGAATGGCGTTAGCCGGCGCTAATCTTTTTGGCGCAAAACTGCGACAGCGCAGTTTTGCGTCAAAAAGTATAAATATGGCCCATGGTCTTTGGGGACAATAGGTGTAGAATGAAGAGGCCGGTGTACCTAGAAGGTGTTCCCCTGGAAAGAGTGGGCACCTTCGATTACTTGGGTGTTAAATTGGAAGACTCGCATCTTTGGCATACTCATCGCCAGAAATCTTTACTGTGCTTGAAGCAAAGGGCGGGTGGCATTGTAAGATTTGCCTCTACATCTTCCAAATTTGCAATGTCTCCTGCCCTCGAAATATACAAATCTCAAGCCAGGGGGGGGCCTATAAGGCGCCGAACTCTGGGGCCATTGTAACCTGGTGAACTTGGCAAGGGCAGAAAATCTATTCTTGAAAATGTTGCTAAAAGTTCCTTCCAGCACTCCATCTCTGCCCATCCGAATGGATCTAAACCTTTTTTCTATATCGCAGATTGCCGATTTAAGGCCCTTGTTATTCTGGATCCGGCTTTGGTCAACAGATGCCCTATCTCCTTTTCTTTGCAGGCTTCTTCATTTGGTGGGCCATAACACTATCATCAAAACCAAATGGTGTGTTTATGTTAAACAGTCTTTAACTCACCTCAGTCTAGGGTCCTATTGGTTGGACCCATCTTCCATTCCTAAAAATGCTGTACAGGTACTGAAGGATGCTTTTTGGCACAACCTCCAGATTATGCAATTTGCTAAGATTGTTCCGCTGTCTATGTCTGATAGTTATTTATCAATCAAATGTCATTATGAATTTGAGTTCTTCATGGACATTGCACTATCTCCATTTGCACGAGCTCTTTTTGTTAGATTCAGAGTAGGGTCTCTCCCTTTATGTTCTTTAACGCACAAATGGCCTAGTTCCACTAACAGATCCAAGTTTTGCCCGATGTAAAAGTGAAGAGTCTGTCTCACATGTTTTTTTTTATTGCCATGCATACCACAAACAAAGAGCCCTTTGGATCATTCCGCTTTGTAAATCTATAGGTGTCAGGTCTTATCTTCATGCTGAGAGAATTTTAAAATCTGATTCATCTGTCCAGGTAGTTCTACCAGTGGCAAAATTTCTCAAAGCAATTTGGCGTCTTAGATTAGTTATTTTAAAGAATAAGATTGGGTACCTAACTTTTAGATTTATTTATGTATATTTATTGACTCTTGATGTTTGTTTTTAACATTCTTTTTTTAGCATAAAGATATTGTTTTACTATATTGCTGAGTATCTATGGATCCTGGGAATTGGCCCCTTGCTGAGGGGACCCTTTTATTGTTAAGAGACACACCTTTTGATATTTTGGTTGGATCTTAATCTTCCTTTACTTCTTAATTCTCCATCGTGTACGCATTTTTAGTGTTTCTTAATTTTAAATGTTATTGTCTGTATTGTACTTTTATGGTATGTTTTTTTACATACCGAAATAAAGTTAAAGTTAAATGATGAGTGCAAGTAAATCTCTTTTAAAAACTCAAATTATTCAATTAAGAACCAAAAACCATTTAAAAATTAAAAAAGTACATTTTTGCTCTCAATTCAGAAAGGTTTTTTGAAAAAATTCAACTTAAATCACTGTGTGGTACTGCAAAACACAAGTCCTAGATCCACCTGCTGAACACCAATGTAAGAAATTGGATTATTATTTTGAATGGGTGGCTACCCACCTCAAGGAATAATCACAATTATTGTCAAGAGGAACACTCAATGTCACTAAATTAACCTGTGCTTAACCTCCTTGTAGCTATAGCACAGTCAGACAGGCTTAACTTAGGGCAATATGCAGTACCAAAACAGTAATAAAAGACAAAAGCAGTAAAGTTACAAAACTGAATTAGAAAAATAGAGTCACATTTCAGAAGCAAAATAACAGAAAGACCAATAAGTGATTTAAAAAAAAGTAGAAATAAGCACCAAAAAGCTCAGAGCGCATGTAACTGTCTCTGAAATCAGTAGATAGAGTACTAGTTGAGATTCAAAACTGAGTGAGATAGAGCCCTGGCCAGAAACAACAAGTGGATTGGTCATGGTGAAAGAATGGAAGTTAAAAAGTTCAGGAAAATGTTCTAAGTTTAAATGCAGAAAGGGACTTTGTCAGTTTTTGAGAAGAACTGTCCTCCTAGAGAGAGCCTGAACATGTAGCTACCACAGTTGAACCGAAAGCCAGACACTTAAAGCAGGTTGATCTCACAGGAGCTTTGGAGCTTTGGAGCTTTGGAGATTGTTCTGTCATATTATCTTAAAGTTCCTTATAGCGCTCGCGACTCACCTCAAAAGGGGTATCTTAGTCAGTTAACTAAGTAGCTATAAAATGGCAGATTCCTTGCTGAAAACTTTCAATGTTCCAACAAAGAATGGGAGGTTTAGAGGTGTTAGAAGCTTTGACCAGGGCTAAGCTGAAATTTAATAAGTCACCTTGGAACTGCTGGTCATATACTTTTTCCAGTAGATTCCCCTGAAGCACTGGAGAAAACACTATTCAAAGTTTCCAAACTTTCTTCTGGTGCCCAAACAACCACAGGTGTGCATTTCGAAGTCCAACATGACCTCAGAAGAGGCACATAGAGATGCTCAGGGTGCCAAATGGAGGTCAACAGCAAAGCCCAGACCAGGTCCAGTTACCAGTGTTCGGTTTGACACTTTAGGGTCAGACCTCTTGCAGCTTGTTGTGTTCCTGTAGCCACACAGGAGATCAGCCACATGACCCTTGCAGCCTAACTCTGTGCCCTGTACAAAGAGGATCAGGTCCATCCCTCACAGCTTCTCTCAGGTCACAGACAGAAGGTCCACTCCTCATCTCTTCTGCTGCAGGTCCAGGTACCAGTCAGTAAATGGTACTTTTGGGAGCCATATTTATGGATGGCACCAGCTGGTGGGTGGTGATGATTCCTTGTCACTCTCAAACAAATGGGGCAACAGTTCCTGGGGGAAACCAATACACTTTTTCAATATTTTCTGTTTGCTTTGCTGCAAGCAGGCCCACAATGCCATGTGCCAGGGCATTTTCAAGATGTGAAAGTCTTCAGCCACACTAAACTTGAACTCTGAGAGATGGAGATGGGGGTGGGGAGGTCTGATGCAACTCACAAGTGTCCTCAGACATCTAACACTAAAATCTAGTGTGAAGCAGGCTTTATGTCCACAACAAACCAGGAGGAAGAAATATGGTAGGATAAAAGCAAGGCCTTGCAGCATCAGTACAGGATATATACAATAATTGTTCTTGCATCCTGTTTGTTCCCTTTGAGGAGTGCTAAAGATTTGCATTTGTTTTAGACAGACCTGTCAAGTGTGGTGTGACACTTTTTGTGCCAACAAGATGCCCACAAATTCTACCATTAGTATTAAGCTGAGATTAAAAAAGTCACCACGGCCCATTAAGGTCAAGCTGTCAGTGAACCTGATCTATTGTGTGCCTCCTGCAAAGAATTTCACATGTCATTCACACCTAATTCAGGCCAAATACAAGCGTGGATTGGCAGAGGCTAATGCTAGTTAGCCTTGTGAAAGCTCATGCAAGTCAAAAACAACATCTTAACAGTTACGTATTGCTTAATATTTGTAAAGAATCTGACTTTACAATTGAATTGCACTTTTATTAACTCCTACTTAATTATTTTTCAAGCTAGTCGGATTCCCTGAGACCCAGTGTTATTATTTTAATCTGTACTTTGGTTTTTTACACCCCACAGCTAAGCCTTCTGCAGTAAAAATAGCTTTTTGGGCCTTGTCACTTTAGGGCTTTGGCAATATTACATTTTTACATGTCCCCCTTTTAAATACCATGTACTCTGCTTTTTTTGGCTACAAGGCCTATGTAGGAGTGACTTACTAATATTCAAAAATGGAGGTCTTATTTATATAGGGAGATCCAATTTGTGCTTTTCACGATATAGGTTTTACACTGCAGAATTCAGAATACACAGGGAAGGCCTGTGGCCATGTTTGTACTGCCACTGCAGTGGACGTCATGCAATTAAAAATCTGCAATCCTCAAATGGTATTCAACTTCCAGGTCCCGGGTGCACTTTCTACATCAAATGCTAGGGTCATACAGTCCAGTTTAAATGCCAATGAGGACTAAGCCAACTTAACATGTTACACTACAGGTTCAGAGAGAGAAGGTACACAAAGTCTAAAGCCAGCAAAACTAGGGTTCAGAAAAAAGCAAAAAATCTAGGGTTACCATGCAGAAAAGGTAGATTTGTTCACACTGGTTATGGCCTATGAGTATATGCCTTGACAGAATATTGCTGTCAACATATTTCACACATAAAAAGTACCACTATGTGCCTGGGTTTCATTTTGACAAATGTGATAGTCCCTTAAAAGATGGTAGAACAGACATGTACCATTCTCCAAGAGTATAAAAGCATATATAACATTGCAGTGTGTTGGCCAAAAGCAAGTTACATGTGACTTAGGCCCTGATTTAGACTTTCACAGGCAGTTTACTTCACTGCAAAATGACTGACAACCCGTCGACCTCACTATAAAAGTATAACATCTTATGGCAATTGCATAAGGCTAAAGGGCCACCTGTCATGTTTGTGATGAAGTCTGTCAAACTCTAACTCAGCACTTAGTTAAATTTAGTTTGATTTGAAAATAGTTAAATAACACATGTAGTGCATGATATGATCAAGAGTTTTGCAGATGGGGCGTTTGCCACAAAAGTGACAGATATTCCACTCACCTGATTACAAGTATACATAATATAATAGACTTGTAGTAAAGCAGACAGAATATCCATGATGTTTGTGAAACAGCAATTACTCTTCATTAATCTAAATCAGGCCTTTTATGATGTCCCACTTTGTGCCCTATATTGAGATGAATATAGTAAATATATTTTTTCTGTTTGACCCTCTTTGCTCTGTGCATCTTTTGTTAATGACCTCCATAGTTTGTAACTAACTTTCAGCTTCCTCCTGAGCAAGCAATAGAAATGTTGACCAGACCTTAGAGAAAATACAGGAGAACCACTGTGAGTCAAAAGATGGATCCACCACCACCAATGGACCCAGTGGCAGTGAGGGTGATCAGAATTGAGCCCTCTGGCTCAGGCCAGCCCCTCAGGTGGAAGATGACTCAAGACAAGATGTATTTTCTGTTCAATTTCTCTATCACCACCACAACCATCATCAGCACATTTAATCATGTCCTGAAGGTTACATTTTAACATCCAGTCCATAAACAAGCAATAGACACTCCAAAACACCTCTCTGTGGGTCAGATCACGTTGTTGCATGCCATCCAGAGAGTTCATCAGCAACTCACATAAGTGATTGACATCCTGGATGGCATAGCTCTGCCCTGCCTGCCTTAAAGAGAGGTTCTCACTCTCTACCTCCATTGTCTCAGCTGACACCAGTGTTTTCAGCTCACTTACCGCTATTCCTCAATCTGCACCCTTTCACCCTGACCCCATCCCATCCCCTGCCCCCATCCAAAGCTCTAACACCATTCCACCATCTGCAGCCATTTCAAACACCGACCCCATTATGAAGCCCACCCCAATTTCTCTGTCAGACACAAACACTCCAACACTCCAATCTCCACCATTCCACCAATCCCAAAAACAGACCAAACCCCTAAACATTTCAATACTCACAAACACCCCCAAATATCACCATTCTCATTACAATCCCTCCTGAACCACCTTTTGCTTCCCTAACAAAAAATCCTTAAAACCGCACCCCATGCCACGAGGCAGGTGCCAGGACTATCAGTTGATCCAGGAGAAGAAAGAGCACCCTGAAGATGACATTGATGCAAATGCTGGGAGGCAAGCACACCTCTGGAGGCAATTGTAAATAGAGTGTGATAGGACACAATCTTCTTTTCATCCCCACACCTTTATTATGTTTTTACAGCACTTTTTCTTTTCTTTTTCTCTTTCTATAAAACAATATAATGTAACTTTCAGTGTCTGTTTTCTTGAGTATGTATTGTGAATATATTTTGTTTTAAAATAAAATAATGTTTGTTATGGATGATTGCACATTCCAATATGTTGTATAAGATAACCATTTACTTCAATTTCTAGGTATTGCGATTTCCTATGGATTGCATTGTGGGAGATGCAGTTCATTTGTTTTCCCGTGTGTGTTAATAGAAGTGGAAGTAATGTTGTGAGGACCTAATGTGAGTGGTATTCAGAGTGGTAGTGTTTGTGACTGCATTTAACACCAACATTTGTGTGCTTAACTGTAGGTACCTTGAGATAGTGTGGTTCACATATAAACCATACCAAACATTATGCATGCCTACTCTTAGGTTAAAGATATGAGTGCAATGTCAGACATGTGGGAGTATGTTTAGCCATTGATATAAAATGCCATTTTTAAATGCATTACATGACAGTGGCTGGGTAGAAGAAATATGCACTTAGGGTACATGTTACATGATATTATTGTAGAGTGTGTGGTAAACGAGTAAAGTGGGATGTAGGTTAATCTGGATAGCTGAGTGATTTATGTGAAAAACTCTAAATAGATGAAATATTATTTGCATGTATTTTACCTAACTATCAAAACTGCTTAATTATAGTGTTAGCATTTTATGCTTGAGTGACTGTATAGATGTTTTAAAAATGTAAGTTCACTTAATGACTTGAGGTGAGCAGGTGTGGTCAAATTGCATTAGGTGAATACTTGATATTTGTATGTAATGTGAGATGTGGTTTGACAAGGAGACTAGGTCATGGTTTGGAATGCATTATGTTTAGTGGACTTGCTAGTTAAAATAGCACACATAAAAATGTTAAGAAGTTACACTTGCCTTCAATTTTGTTGGGCATTGCTGTCTCTTCAGCATTACCCGATAGAGCCATGGGCCTCGGAATAGGAAGGCCATGTTGTTAAGATAGGTTTTTTGGATGTTGTGGGCATGGTTTCCCTACTTATGCTCTTATTTCTCTAACACAAATGTGCAAGATGAACTGTCCTGTTTCCTTGATGGAAATTATATTCTAAATAAAGCAGATCAGTGGCTTTCTGTCACTCCATTTGTTATGTTTACAGTATACCTCCATCAACGGAGGTAAAAAAATGTATCAGAAGCTGGAACGGTTGACACATTTTAGCCTGTCAACTTACCATACTTTAAATCTGCAGGAGTGACCTCCAAGGCAGGGGATGGGTAAACAGATGGTTTTTGTGAGCTTGTTGGCATCTGCCAAACTCTAAATCAGTCACTTTGGGGCAGATTTAAGAAAAGTGGCCCGCACCAATTGCAGCGCCACTTTTCTTGAGCCCCTTAGCGCCCCCTACCTCCACCTTGTGTGCACCATTTTAAAAATACAGCACCCCATGGTGCAGGGCAGGGTGCAATAGCGTCAACCTTTTTGACACTATTGATATACTGCTCAGGATTAGTGCCAAAATGTTGGTGCTAACCATGAACAGTACATGTGGGCCCGTTATAAATAATGGAGTGCCCCCTTTTAACGCCTGCTCTGAGCAGGTGTTAAAAATGCCACCAAAAATGGTTAAAATAAATCTTAGATTGCCTTGTGCCATTTTTTCAGCCTCCCCTAATGGGGGAATGCCCCCCTTGCATACATTATGCCTGGCACGGGCATAATGTAGCACAAAGGTTTTCACTGTGGCGCAATGCATGTATTGCGCCACATTGTAAATATGGCTCAGCAATTTATGCCTCGTTGGGCCACATTAGCATAACAAAATCATTCTAAAGTGGAGCAAAAGGCACTAGGCTCTCTTACATATGGGCCTTTTTTCAAAGCTCTTTTTATCTTTTTCTCACAGATTGTTCCTTGGTTCATCAGGAAATTCAAGTTATTATGTTATGGAACAGTTATCTCTGGGTCCTTCAATGTTTGTAACCAATATCATTTAGTAAAAAAAAAGTCACACCTTGTCACCAACAAGCAACATCTGTATTCTTTTGATACATGTTTTTATTTTGAGATGAAGACTTTGCTCAATCTATAATACTGCCTTCAATCACAAGGCTGGATGATCCATCTGGATCTCAAAAAGGTTTACCTCTCTGTCATCACAGTTCATGCTCATCACATGAAATTCTCCCAAATTATGTGGCAACATACCGAAATATCAGTTTTCTTTCTTTCCATTTGAATTTTACTCAACTCTTTGGTGTTTCGACAGGTTAAACAAAATAGTTGCTGCCTGTCTTAGATCATTAACTAATAGTCTCAACATTTATTTGGACTATATTCTAACCATGGCCCAGGACAGATTACTCTTCTTCAACATCTTTAGTTTTTAATCTCTCCTGTGAATGTTCTTCGTTAAATGGACAATCTCACAGCTGAGGCATTTAGAATTCATCTCTGTGGCACTCGTTCAAAGCTGCTGTTGGTACTAGGGAAACAGTTCTGGGAGTATTGTCGCCAATACCACGTCTCAGTCATGGCTAAGTACATTCCAGAATCTGTAAACTGCAAATCAGATTATTTTGCCCCTCATCGTGAAGACACCAATTACTGGCAACTTCATGTTCCGTTTTTGGGCAATTCAGGATGTTTGGGTTCTTTTCTCAATTTCCCTATTTGATTCCAAGGTCAATTCACAGCATAGTCATGTTTATAGGTAGGGGTCAGATCTATTAGCTTTGGATACTGTTGAACTTCTCCATCCTTGGATTAGTGTCTTCCTTACACATTTCCTCCTTTGATAATGATCTTCAGATATCTTCCCAAACTTAGAAAGGAACCAGGGCCTCTGATAGCAAAAAGCCCTCTCTGGACCTCTCAGCTTTGGTATCTGGATTTCCTCTAGATATACTTAGATTCTACTCTGCTTCTCTCTATCTTCTAATAACCTCAGATTGCCCTAGAACTTTAGACAGACTCTTTGAAAGTTCTTGGGCCATTGGCATCAAAAGAGCTTGTAATTTTGAAAGGCTTCCTGGAAACACTGGTGGGTGGAATCCCATCTCAATTCTGTTTTGGCACATCTCTTTCCTGCTAAATTTGCAGACCTCGTTGGCAGCTACAGACCCTATGGACCAGTAAATACTCATGAGTTTTCCATTTTCTTACATCATCAATTTGTGGTCTGAAGACTAGTGGTGGAACATCTACCTATTCATTGTCCTTGTGAAGGCACAGGGATAAGTATTTCTCCTTCACTGAAATACAAAGTTATGTGGAATACTATCTTAGGGCCAGATGTATGACATTTTGTTTTGCGACTTGCAGTTTGCGATCCATTTGAGAATCGCACATTATGATTCACAAACCAAAATGTACAACAGTGCAAAGCACACTGTTTGGGATTCCCAATGGGGTTGCAAATTACCTACATCGTCAATATTTATGAAGTAGGTCGCAATTTGTGACCCCCATTGGAATGGCCACAGTCACAGGGATGGTGGCCTGCTGGGAACAGCAGACCACCATATCTTTGACTGCTTTTTTTAAATAAAACTGTTTCTTTTTTAGTGCAGGCCATTTTCCTTAAAGGTAAGGGGATGCATTATGAAAAAAAATGAAAAGTTTTCTTTTCATTTTTTCAATGTAGGCACGGGTCCCTGGGACCATTGCCTGCTCTGTAAAAAGTTTTGTGCCCCCATTCACAAAGGGGAAGCGGTCCATCGGGGACGCCTTCCCATTTGTGAATGGTTATCACCAACTTGAAGTTGATGGTAACTGCGAATGTTTTGCGACTGCATTCATGGTCACAAAACATTCATACATGCCAGTGCTAAACAAGCCCCTTCCTAATACCAAATCGCAAAAGCAAAATGCAATTTGATGACAAGTTATCAAATCACATTTTGCCTTTTGTACATGATCAAATTGCATTTCACCAGTCGCAAACGGCCCATCGAATGGTTGGTACATTTAGGGCTAAGTTTTGTAAATGTTTTCTACTTGGCCAGAGAATGTTTCTCTTTCATTAAAATGTTTTACATGAAAAGTTGACAGTACTTTTGTGTATCATCTCTTTCAAAAGAGCATCTTACATCAAAGCTATGAATTTCTCTGCCAGGCAATGCACTCCTTCAGGAGGTAATTGTTCCTTCTCTATAAGAACAATAATCCTTATTTCATCTATCTGTGAATTAAAATGAGAAACTTTAATGTATTTTCCAGGACCTTTAGAACTGAAGAATAATTCTACATCCATGTCAAATTGATTCATCTAATTATGCTAGCAGCTTGTGCTCAAAGGAAAGATACAATTAGACTTGAGTCAGAAGAAATAAGTATTCATCTTCAATATATAAGCACTGTCAGGAATTTACCTGCATAGTGACTGAACCTGTGATATCAGTGTCAATAGCACCACACTCAAACTAACTGAGTTAACAGCCAACATTTTTTTTGTTTTTCTCATTTGCAAATTGGAAGATAATGAATTGCTACAGACAGTTTTCTCAGAGAGTTGGAAAGTTTGTATTTAGCTGTTTTGCATTTAAGATGTCTTCATTTATTGTCCACAACGAGAAACTAGCAAGACCTCAAAACATTGTGATAAAGAAGTAGAATTTTCTACCTAGTGATGTTCTATCCTAATGTGAGTTATGTTGCGAAACTTTGGCATATTTTCTAGGCCCTTTATAACTGAAGAATAGTTCTACATCTAAGTCATGTCGATTCATCTACTTATGCTAGCGCTTGTGCTCAAAGGAAACATAGTTAGACTTGAGTCAGAAGAAACAACATCCATCTTCAATTTGTAAGAACTCTTAAAAGCTGGACTGTACAGAGATTGAACCTGTGATCTTGACATTATTAGCAACACACTCTAACCAACTGAGTTAACAGGCCATGTCATTTCAAGCTTCAGCATTGAAAAAACAGCAGATCATCAGTTGAACTGATAGTCCTCTGGGGAGAGTTGGAAAGCTAACGTTCTCTTTTTTTTTACATTTAAGGTATCTTTATATATGATCAATAAGACGAAACTGAGGTGACCTCAATAAACTGTAATAAAAAATAGATGTTGGTACTTGGTGATTTTCTATCTTAAACTCTATTGAGAACACTACAGTATTTTCTAGTGCTTTATCAATAAATAATAATTCTACAACTATATCAAATTGATTCATATAATCTTGCTAGCGCCTTGCCTGCAAAGAAAATAAATAGTTGTACTTGGTTCAGAAGGAATAAACATCGTTATTCAATGTGAAAGCACTATTAATGACTGGCCTGTGTTAGGATAGAAACTGTGACCATGGTGTTATTAACATCATGCTCTAACCAACTGAACTAGCAGGCCATACTTTGGCAGATGCTATTATTTGATCACTGGTAGATGATGAATTGCTACTGACAGTTTACCTGTGAGATTTGGAAAGTTTATTTTCTGTTCTTGTGTGTTTAAGGAATCATCATATATTATCAACAAGAAGAAATTGAGATGACCTCAATAAATGATAATATTTTTGTTTTTCACTTTGTGATATTATATTTTACTGTAAACTATATTGAGAACCATAATTGTATTTTTCAGGTGCTCTAGCAACAAAGATTCATTCTACAACTATATCAAATTGATTCATATAATCTTGCCAGCTGCTTGTGTTTAAAGGAAATAGATAGTTAAACTTGAGTCATAAGAAAAAAGCATCTATTTTCACTATGAAATCAGAACTAAAGGTTGTCCTGTAGATAGTCAAACTTGAATCATAAGAAATAAGCACCTGTTTTCAATATGAAATCACAATTAGAGGTTGGCCTGTAGGGGGATTGAAACTGTGACGTTGGTGTTATTAGCACAACCCTCTAATCAACTGGGATAACAGTGCATATGCTGCCAAGCTTTGTTGTTTGAGAACTAGGAGATGGTGAATTTGGAAAGACAGTAATCTCTGAGAGTTGGAAAGTCTATTTTCAGCGGTTTTACATTTAAGCTATCTCCATATAATATCTACAAGGTGAAACTAGCAGACCTCAAAAAATAGTAATAAAAAAGCACATTTCGGTATTTAGTGATGCTCTAGCTTACTGTGAACTATATTGAGATATTTAACATATTTTCCAGCACCACAGAAAAGTGTAATGGACAAAGTAGATTTTGGCATTTAAGGATATTCTATCTTACTGTGATTTATAGTGAGAAAGTTGAACGTATTTTCCAGGAACTTTAAAGCTAAACATAATTCTACATCTATGTCGAATTGATTAATCTAATTATGCAAGCAGCTTGTCCTGAAGGAAATATACAGTAATCTTGAGTCAGAAGAAATGAACATCCATCTTCAATATGTAAGCACTATTAAGAATTAACCTGTGAGGGATTGAACTTGTCATTTTAGCGTTATTAGTATAACTCCTTTTCCTGGGCCTGTTCTATATAATGTCTTTTTTCTTCTCCTGGTCATGGTCTGTATAATCACAGTTCCACAGTTAATGGGTGTCATTTAAGCAAGGAGGGGGGCAGTTTGTGGCTGTCATGCAAATTTTCATTTGTTTTCTCTTTATTGAGTTTCTGGTTCTTCTCAGGGTGCCCTGAACAATTCTGGTTCAAGAAAGAGGAAGCAGCAATGTGCCTTACACTTAAACGAGGCTAATTGCATACTGGTAATATTTACTGCAGTCACTGCATAGAAGGCTTATATAATATTTAGGGGCATATTTCTACTCTGTTTGCACCAAATTAGCATCGTTTTGTTACTTTAATTCAGTGCAAAACTAACTCCATATTTATACTTTGAGGCTAGATCCGTCAAGTGCTAAATTTATGGATTTACAGTCATTTTTTGGATGTGGAAACCCACCTTGCCTTATTGAGATGCAAGGTAAGCGTTCCAGTGCAAAAAATGACTCTATGACCTTAACGCCATATTTATACTCCAGTGCAAAAATAATGCATGAGAGGGAGGCGGGGGCAAAAAATAATACAAAGCTTGCTTTGTCCCATTTTTTAACGCCTGGGTCGGGGCAGGCGTTAGGGGACCTGTGGGCCTATTTCCATGGTGGAACACCATGGAATAATCTGACAGGTGCCATCCCCAGGCCCCAGGGACACTCCCACCCACACCAGAGGGACAGTGGAGGATGGGGACCGCATGCCAGGTAGGTACAGGGAAGTTTTTTTTTTATTTTTTTTTAAAGTGCCGTAGGGGGCCCTGAAATGGGCCCCCATACATGGCACAGGGTGCAATGGACATGAACAGGGGACCCTGGTCCCCTGTGCTGGCCATTGGGGTGGTGGGCATGACTCCTGTCTTTTCTAAGACAGGAGTCATGTGGTATGGATGGTTTTGCATCAGAAAGTGACTCTAGGCAGGTTAGAGTAATTTTTTACTCCAACCTGATTAACGTCATTTTTTGGTGCAAAACTCCCTTCTTTCATACTGCTAGCCCCACCTGAATAACGTAATTTCTTTTAATGCTAGCCTACCCTTTACACCGGTTTGCACCATCCCATAAACATGGTGCCTGCCGGGGGCACAGAAATGGTGCAAGCTGGTGCTAAACTTTTTGGTGCAAAACTGTGTTAGTGCAGTTTTGCACCAAAAAGTAGAAATCAGGGCCTTAGTTTTTACTGGTATGAATAAGATTCTAAGTCCTTTTTCTGTTTTAGTTTCACTGTGTGCTGATGTTCAAATAAAAGACCTAGGCCCATATTTATACTTTTTGACGCTAAACTGCGCTAACGCAGTTTAGCGTCAAAAAATTTAGCGCCGTCTAACGCCATTCTGAAGCGCCATGCGGGCGCCGTATTTATGGAATGGCGTTAGCCGGCGCTAGCAGACCGGCGCTGCCTGGTGTGCGTGGAAAAAAAACACGTAGACCAGGCAGCGCCGGCGTAGGGGGAAAATGGCGTTAGGGCGTCTTAAAATGGGGCAAGTCAGGTTGAGGCAAAAAAATCGCCTCAACCCGATTTGCGCCATTATTTTAGACGCCCAGACGCCATTTAAATGACTCCTGTCTTAGTAAAGACAGGAGTCATGCCCCCTTGCCCAATGGCCATGCCCAGGGGACTTATGTCCCCTGGGCATGGTCATTGGGCATAGTGGCATGTAGGGGGGCACAAATAAGGCCCCCCTATGCCACCCAAAAATAATAAAAAAATAAAAAAAATTATACTTACCTGAACTTACCTGAATGTCCCTGGGGTGGGTCCCTCCATCCTTGGGTGTCCTCCTGGGGTGGGCAGGGGTGGCAGGGGGGGTCCCTGGGGGCAGGGGAGGGCACCTGTGGGCTCATTTTGAGCCCACAGGCCCCTTAACGCCTACCCTGACCCAGGCGTTAAATAGTGGCGCAAATGCAGGGTTTTTTGACCCGCCACCTCCCGGGCGTGACTTTTGCCCGGGAGTATAAATACAACGCATTTGCGTCGCCGTCATTTTTTTAGACGGGAACGCCTTCCTTGCATCTCATTAACGCAAGGAAGGCGTTCACGCAAAAAATTGACGCTATTTGCCCATACTTTGGCGCTAGACGCGTCTAACGCCAAAGTATAAATATGGCGTTAGTTTTGCGCCGAATTTGCGTCGAAAAAAACGACGCTAATTCGGCGCAAACGGAGTATAAATACGGGCCCTAGTTCACATAGAAAAAGTGTTTTTAGACTTTGCTTTAGCTTTGGTGCCATTTGATGAATCTTGATGAAATGCACCAAACAAACTGTGCCCAACGATCTTGTTGTACATGGAAAATTTCAGGGTGATTTATCAAGTGGTGGCTGAGAAAAAAGGGGGGTAAATTAAGTGTTTTCCCCTTTTAAATTCCCATGGGGATTTTAAACATGACTACGACCAAAAACACTAGACAAAATTACATCAAATTTGGCAGAAAGATAGCTCTTGGTCCAGAAAGCATGCTTTTTGTTATTTGGTGTAAATCCACTCAGTAGTTTTAGAGAAAAAAAGGAAATACACATTTGTATCTCTCAGGTTGTGACGAACTCACAAATACTGCTGATTTCTTCCAGAGATCTGATTGGCTGCAAACACTTCAACCAGGAAGTGTTGGCTGCTGTTTGGGACTTTGCTTCAGTCTTAAGCCCAAAAATGAATGCAAAAAAGAAAAGAGGCTGGGTACAAAAACCCTAACCACCTAGCCATGGTGCAGGGGGACCCCACAGGACAAGAAATATATATTTTGTTTAATTCACAGTGAGGTGTGACAATATTTGTGAATTTCACCATGAATTTTAAAAAACCAAGGGGGTCATTCTGACCCTGGCGGCCGGTGGCCCCCAGGGCCACCGACCACGGGAGCACCGCCAACAGGCTGGCGGTGCTCCCGAGGGCATTCTGACCGCGGCGGTTCAGCCGCGGTCAGAAAGGGTAAACCGGCGGTCTCCCGCCGGTTTACCACTGCCCGTTGGAATCCTCCAAGGCGGCGCAGCTTGCTGCGCCGCCGAGGGGATTCTGACACCCCCTACCGCCATCCTGTTCCTGGCGGTTCGGCAGCCAGGAACAGGATGGCGGTAGGGGGTGTCGCGGGGCCCCTGGGGGCCCCTGCAGTGCCCATGCCAATGGCATGGGCACTGCAGGGGCCCCTGTAAGAGGGCCCCGCTTGTATTTCACTGTCTGCTTAGCAGACAGTGAAATATGCGACGGGTGCAGTAGCACCCGTCGCACCTTCCTACTCCGCCGGCTCGATTACGAGCCGGCTTCATCGTGGGAAGGACGGTTTCCCCTGGGCTGGCGGGCAGCCTTTTGGAGGCCGCCCGCCAGCCCAGGGGAAACCTCAAAATACCCACCGCGGTCTTCCGACCGCGGTACGGTATTTTGGCGGCTCCCGCCGGGCGCGCGGTGACCGCGCCCGGCGGGAGTCAGAATGACCCCCCAAGTGTGTTATCCTGTGCTTGTTTTAAATTTTGCTCTTCGGTGGCCCAGGTCCAGGGGGCATGGCAAGTTTTATAAATAAGGAGGTGAGTGCACAGGGCCCACCCTTTTAGAGCTCCTAAAAGCCCCGGGGACCACCACCTCCCTGGGGCTACATATGTCAAATATACAGGGGACCACAACCTTCCTGGGGCTACATATGAAAAATGGAAAGGGGCCACGCAGTCCCCTCAAGCTCTGGGGAACACTACCTTCCAGGGCTATAATGAATTAAAGAGGGGGTCCGCATGGAACACCTGGCCCCATGGACCACCACCTCCTGGGTCACAGATTAATTTTAAATGAATATGCATTCATAGCTATAAGTGGTGTTTACGTTTTTTTGACTTAGGTCCTTGTCTCAGTCTATCACTTAACTATAATGTCACTTTAACCTTGGGTTTTACCTATGAATTTCTGGGTTTTGTAACATACATCAAAGTTTTTTTTATTATATTTGACTTTAATGTCACCTAAATCTTTGTTTTATTTATAAAAATTACATATATCCACATTGAATATTCCAGTGCTTAAGTAGGTATCACAAGACTCGAATATGGTTATATATATATATATATATATATATATATATATATATATATATATATAAAAAGATCTAAAACAAAGTTGTCCTCATGTGAAAGCGCATTCCCAACAGGTTATATAAATGGGAAGAAAAAGCAAAGCCAGCAACTCACAGTGAATTCTTTAAGCAGTTTCATTATTCCAGGCCTTAGGTTATAAAATCATCTCTGGACACGTGTTTCTGGGTCAATCCCTTCATCAGCAGAGAAAAATATAAAAGAGTTTCACCCTCGTAGGTGCAGCCAGTGCTGGAAGTGTTCCAGGCATTTCTTTCTTAGTGAAAAGACTGGCATGGCTTCAGCTTGTCTAATTACAGGCACCTTATATATATATATATTTATAGAACCATACTTGAGTCTTGTGACACCTACTTTTGGTTAACCTATTGGACTTTGGATGAGTTTTTCTTGACCCACTGGGGTGACATGTATAAGTACTGCACCAGATTAGCAATTGTTACCAAATTATTTAATGAGGCCCATTGAAGCTATCCCACCAACATTACATGGGATCCATATTAAGGCACACAGTAACTTCCCATATATGATGGCCCACCTGGGCAACATCGTTATCACTTCACTATACGCACGCTCAACATGGGTAGCTAGCTGCCGATGGAGTAAAACATGGGACTTAATCAAGGCAGACATTCCCACATATAAAGATGTAACTCAATGTTAGCATCACCCTATAAATCTACTGAGACTTTACCTGTTTTTTGAGAGTTAACCTAATTTGGTGACTTAAGCATTAGTTGATATCAGCAACAATTCACTTCAGGTTTATGCTCCTAGCAGGTCATGGTGACACAATACTGTTGGGTAAGTGCAAATCTTTTTGAAGAGCATGTCTGGTCAATAATCACCATTTAAAGATGCTCACCTTGGTCACAGAAATGTGGGGAGGATTTCCAATAGTGTTATCATTTAGTTATTTCTATAATGCACAACCATTTGGCTCACTCCATAGCTGTGATCAAGGCTATGGCTGAAACACATCGGGACAACACTCTCTTGTCTCAATAAACGCTAGCTTGCCATATTTTTGGAGGTCATGAGACTCTTTCTAATCACATTTGTACTGGTAGAGATGCATAGATAGGTACAGAAGTTTGAGGTATATATGTGTATATATTTATAAATATATATATATCTATATACACTTACACTCACACACAGACATATATATACACACACATACACACACACGTACATATAAATATCCAGTTGAAGGTGTTAGCCTAAACGCGTAGACATTTTGCTGGGTGACAGTTTTTATTCACAACGGATTTACAATAAAGGAGACAAACTTTATGGAAGAATTAATTTTTCCTCATTATTTTGTTGATGGTACATTTGGATACGATGCAGCTGTTTGGTGAGTGAGTTTCACCATTTTGGAGTATATATATATATATATATAGATATATATATATATATATATAATTTTTTTTCACTTAAAAAAGGTAACAGGGACATTATGGTTAGGTTCTGAATTTACTTGTACAAAAGCATGGGAATTTAGCAGTGATAATTATGGTTAACTCAAGTACCTTTAACTCAGGCCTCAGTTCACATCCTTGCCATGCTAATTACCCACATATTACATCAGCCATGGCATATTTTATGACATATTTGATAATATCACTGCAACATTTGTAAAAAAAACGAGGTGCATTTTATACTTACCCTAGGGTAGGAGTTAAGCAGGAGCCAAGAAAAAAGCCAGGCCCCAAAAGGGAATTTCTCTATGCATTTTCCATGACCCTTTGGTCAGAAGCATTTTTGCAAAAATCGCTGAAAGGAATTGCACTAAAATTGGCAGAAAACCAGATCTTCGTTCACGGATTGTTTTCTGTATTATGGTGTAAATTTTGCAGTATTTTTTGTGAAACTAAGGCTTAAAACTAATTTTGTATATCTGAATGGTTTGGTCAGTGGAACCGGCAAGAGCATCAGTTAAAATATAGACCATTCTGATTCGCCCAGGGAGCTTTTTTCCCATGGGGCAATTTGATCCAGCGAGAGTCAGACTGCTACAAGAGTCAGTGCTCTGATTGGCTATAAGCACCATGAAAAAAATGTTGCTGGCAGCCATTACAGGACTCTTGGACTTTGATGAAAATAATTGCGCAAAATCTAATAGATTTCTTTGCATCATCTTTTCAGCACTTTTAATGCCTGTTCAGAGCAGGTGTTAAAAGGCGGCACACCATTATTTACAATGAAAAGTAATGGGCTTTGCAGGATTAGCGTCAACATTTTTTATGCTAATTCTGCAAAGCTCTGAACTAGCATCAAAAATTCTGATGCTAGTTCCCTAGCTACTGCCATTATGCACTGTATCGCACATGGTGACATTAGGGGGCAATAAGGGATGCAATAAGAGTGGCACTGCACTGGGTGCAGCCCCACTTTTCTTAAATCTTTTCTTAAATCTGGCCGTTAGTCCCCTGTCCTGAGGTTTAACAAAATAATAATATAAGATGGCTGGATAAGGATACCATGTCCCCCAGGCCCTGTTGGCGGGATCCAGAGCGACGGCTAAAATAAAAAATAAATTGGTAATTTTAGCTATGATCTAATGGGACTCCTGCAGGATCGCAGCAAAAAAAGAAAATAATGGCGTGCCATTTAAAAAAATATTTTGTGGAGGGGTCATGAGTGGGGTGTGCCTCCAAAGCTGGTTTGGGTCAGAGGTACCCCATCTCCAAGGGCCAAGCTTTAAAAATAGGGGAAGAGGTGCACAGTCTATTTCAAAAGGGAGGGGAGTCACACAGCCTCTCTCCTGAGAAGATGGAGGCCCCGGGGACCTCATTCTCTGGGGCCGAGTGATGTAACAAAGGAGGGGGACTGCAAAGCCATTTTCCCTGAGCCTATGTAGGCCCCAGGGACCTCATCCTCACAACCAAAATTGACATTAAAGGGGAGAGACTGCATGGCTCCCCTCCCTGAGCCCTTACAAGTTGGCACAGTTACTGTGTCCCTGGGAGCCCACCCCCGGGACACAGTCATTTCCCTGCCTGCACTAGCACGGATAGGGAAATTTGTGTTTATATCCAAGGGAACAGGCATGCCTTTCTTGACTGAAGCATTGTAGTGGGAGATGTCAAATTTGCTTCCAGCCGGCAGGAGATGTGATCACGCATCCAGCAGGTGAGAGCAGACTTCTGTTTTATTTCCCTGTTTACATTCCTGGGGCAAGGGAAAAGAATGGATATTGCTCCCACCCAGAGGGAGCAAACATATATAGCCGTTCCCTCCGGGCAGGAGCAATGCTGTCTTCCACACCATGCAGGGAGCTTGCTTGGGCCATGAAGGCCAAGGGGTTCCATCCACAGTCCCAAAGTGTGTTTGCGGGTGCCCCAGACACCACCAAGACACCCATCTGTGCCCCCTGGTGAGCGGGTCCCTAGAGCCTCAGAAGGCATGAGGAGGGGTGCAATGTGGCCCCACTCCCCCTTTTTAGGCAGATTTGGCCAAGGGAGATAGGGATCCCCTGGAGCCTATTAATTGTCAGGGAAGGCACAGCATGCCTTCTCCACCTTTTTTTTATTGCATTTGATTCTGGTGGTTTAAGCCCTACTTAAGCTTGGGGAGGGGGCCTGTGTATTCCCTTCCTTTTTTCAATGACTTTGGCCCCAGGGGAAGGGATCCACAGGCCTATTAAGAATTGGGTCTCTGGGACTAAAGAGCATTGGGGAGGGTGCAACATGCCCCCCTTAATATAAGGGTTGCTTGGTGGGTGCCCTTGGTAGGCACCAGGGAACTCAGCTGTAATTCAGAGATGCTCTGAGGCTATGGCTTTTTTGGGGACACAGTAAGCAGTGGAGGGGGCACATGCCCTTCTCCCCTTTTTATTAGAATTCAGCCCCATGGGATGGGGTTCTTCGAACCTAATAAGACCATGTGGCCTCCCCCTTAAAATGTATATGTTTTGACCCCAGAGGATGGGGTCATTGGGTCACTATTGGCTTTGGGAAGGGAGGCTTGTGCTTCCCCTTTATTTACATTTTCCCTGAGCCTATGTAGGCCCCAGGGACCTCATCCTCACAACCAAAATTGACATTAAAGGGGAGAGACTGCATGGCTCCCCTCCCTGAGCCCTTACAAGTTGGCACAGTTACTGTGTCCCTGGGAGCCCACCCCCGGGACACAGTAATTTCCCTGCCTGCACTAGCACGGATAGGGAAATTTGTGTTTATATCCAAGGGAACAGGCATGCCTTTCTTGACTGAAGCATTGTAGTGGGAGATGGCAAATTTGCTTCCAGCCGGCAGGAGATGTGATCACGCATCCAGCAGGTGAGAGCAGACTTCTGTTTTATTTCCCTGTTTACATTCCTGGGGCAAGGGAAAAGAATGGATATTGCTCCCACCCAGAGGGAGCAAACATATATAGCCGTTCCCTCCGGGCAGGAGCAATGCTGTCTTCCACACCATGCAGGGAGCTTGCTTGGGCCATGAAGGCCAAGGGGTTCCATCCACAGTCCCAAAGTGTGTTTGCGGGTGCCCCAGACACCACCAAGACACCCATCTGTGCCCCCTGGTGAGCGGGTCCCTAGAGCCTCAGAAGGCATAAGGAGGGGTGCCATGTGGCCCCACTCCCCCTTTTTAGGCAGATTTGGCCAAGGGAGATAGGGATCCCCTGGAGCCTATTAATTGTCAGGGAAGGCACAGCATGCCTCCTCCACCATTTTTTATTGCATTTGATTCTGGTGGTTTAAGCCCTACTTAGGCTTGGGGAGGGGGCCTGTGTATTCCCTTCCTTTTTTCAATGACTTTGGCCCCAGGGGAAGGGATCCACAGGCCTATTAAGAATTGGGTCTCTGGGACTAAAGAGCATTGGGGAGGGGGCTACATGCCCCCCTTAATATAAGGGTTGCTTGGTGGGTGCCCTTGGTAGGCACCAGGGAACTCAGCTGTAATTCAGAGATGCTCTGAGGCTATGGGTTTTTTGGGGACACAGTAAGCAGTGGAGGGGGCACATGCCCTTCTCCCCTTTTTATTAGAATACAGCCCCATGGGATGGGGTTCTTCGAACCTAATAAGACCATGTGGCCTCCCCCTTAAAATGTATATGTTTTGACCCCAGAGGATGGGGTCATTGGGTCACTATTGGCTTTGGGAAGGGGGGCTTGTGCTTCCCCTTTATTTACAAAGGACATCCCAGCGGCAGACATGCCAAAGGCTGTGAATAGACATGAGGTTGGCAGACTGTGACCAAAGTCCTACTGCACACAACCATGCACCCTCCTCCTTCCCCTTAAATTCTCCAGGGGGTGAGGTCCCTGGGAACCTTTCTTGTTTTGGTGAGGGGGGCATGTTAGCGCTACCAATAATAACTGGTGAATTTCTGTAGTTTTATTGAGTTCAAAATATTAAGTTGGCACTGATACATTCACCTAACTATAATGTCACTCTGACCTTTGACTTTTTTTCAATTAATTTCTTTTTTTTAATGTAAAGTGAAGTATAATAACAATTCCTAGCTATAACATTGTTTGAACCTTTGTATTTTAAGTAAATAACTACATATCTCTCCTTCTATTTTGCTGTACAGCTTCTGTTCTCCAGTTCACAGGGTTGTGTCAGCATGAAGAAGGAGACAGCTTCTCCTTTTTTTTAAACACACACATTTCTACAACAAAAAGCAGGTGCCAAAACCCCTTCCAAGCTTCGATTCAGCTTATTGATAGCTGCAGAATGCTTTTCGCCTGTGTAAACAGCCTTGTTCACATGAAGGGGGGAAATTTTGTACAGGCTTTTCTCCACTCAAGTAATTTACAAAATCAATGACATAAATATAGTGCCAAAAAGAAAGGAAGTAACTTTTACCAGGTGGTCTATGCACTCTTATTGCAGGTATACGTAAATACAACTTTACCATAAAGTGTGTTAAAAGATCTCGTAAGATATTGCTTTTAACTTCACAATCAACGTCTATTATATTTTCTTAATAGTGCAATATGATGCATACAACAAAAACATAGGAGTTATTACTTTCCTGTTATCAATATGACAGAAATACATTTTTCATATTTAAAATTATTTGTGAAACTTGTTCTCTCTTTTCCAATAAAATTCATACACAATTTCACACATTTCAAGGGGATCATTGTAATTAGCATGATGTTATATAATTCATTATACCACTTTTGCATCCCAGTATATGCACTGTCATACCAATCCAAGTGGAGCATCATTGTTTATAGCATGCTATTTGTTTTGTTACATACTTCCTTGCCTAGTGGGGAATTCATCACATTGAGGTACCTTATTTAAAAAACACATTTACTTGGACTCAAATTGTCAAACAGAAAAGCAAAATTTATCATTACACACAGTGAATAAAAACATTTGTGTCCCTATCTGTACCCTCTCTGTACCTGAGGAGTTCATTAGAAAAGAGTAAACTGGTCCTTTGCCATATTTAAACCATCTGGGGTTTTGTTCTCTATTTTACGAATATACTTTGATTCTAGTTGTCACAATTTGTTCTCTATATTCCCTCCCCTACATGATCTTGGGATGGAGTCAATAACAATTTTAATTTCTTGCATGCTTCTCATTAAAAAGGCGTGGTACTGGATATGATTTGTCTTTGTTCTTAATCAATTGTATGTGCTGTGAAATGTGTTTGTGCACTTGTAGCACTGTGTGTGCCCATGTACACTAAAGAACATGGACATCACAGAATGTATACTACAAATTCTGTTCTGCAGTTATATGCTCCTTTAATTTTCCATGATTACTTTTGAAATAGTGACCTGTGGTTTTATCTGATGTCCCTGGACTTGTCTTAACTAATATCGCTCTCATTGACTTTACTTTCTTGTAAGTTATTAACACCTTATTTGTTACTGTTTTCACTTATAATCCTGTTTACTAGTATTCTTTTTTTAAATTCTATTTCCTAACTAGAACGTCCCTTTAACATTTGTTTTTACAGTGAACTTCTATGTTTTTCATAATGTAAAGTAATTTTAAATAGTTTAAGTTAATCCGATATATATATTTTTCAAAACATTGTGATGCTGGAGGACTCCCAGGTCGGGGCTTGTAAGTGTGCATCTTATCTTGTTGGATAGCAGCAACAGAAAGTTCATCCATTATGGCGTGTTTCAACCCTAATCTGGGTCTTAATCATATGACGATACAGAGCAATGAGTTGCTCCTTCTTTAAATTATAGTGCACGTAAGTAGTAAAGAAAGACTTTAGAAATACACGACCAACCACCATGGCCACTAACATATTAAAGCACATAATTCAAAAGCCAGTGGTACATTTCAGCTCAGTACTTCAATCTTGATAGATCCAAAAGTATTGCATCTCACAAGTTGCTTTCACTGTGCTCAATTCCCCATATTGACCATAATGCATGGCAATTGTATATATTCGTTCTTCAATTGTAACTTTGCCATAGTTCGAATTGTTACATAACTTTTTGCAATACAAGGGCTAACCATGCTGTAATTCAAAGTCATCCAATAGTAATGTGCCAGAGTTTCAGAAAATAACAGTAGGTTGGCACTCCTTCATTTCTGAACGTAGGCCCTTCCTTTAACTAATTCATTTCACATCAACATTCAGTGGGTATCCTCTTCAATATTATTTCCAAAGACTGTGAGGCTTGAGGACACCCCTCCTTCCAGGTTGGGGCTTGTGAGTGTAAATCTCTGCTCAATATTCCAAGAAACATGCCCCTAATTCCAGAGGCATAAACAAGTCCACCATCTTTTGCACAGAAAACTGTTGCTCTATTACACCAGAGTCCATTGTCGGATAGAGGGCAAAAGAAATGTTCTCCATCATGACGTGTTTCAACCCTAATCCGGGTCTTAATCATATGATGATATAGAGTAACGAGTTGCTCCTCTTTAAAGTATAGTGCAGGTAAGTGGTGAAGAAAGACTTCAGAAATACATGTCCGACCAACGGGGCAACTAACATATTAAAGCAAGCATGCACATAATTCAAAAGCCAGTGAAACATTTCATCTCAGCACTTCGATCTTGAGAGATCCAATAGTATTGTAATAACAGCATTTTACAAGTTGCTTTTACCACACTCAAGTCCCCATTTCCTCACATTTACTAAACCAAGTTGACCAAAATGCATGGCAATTGTATATATTCATTCTTCAATTATAACTCTGCCATAGTTCGAATCGTTATCTATATATATATATATATATTCATACCATCCAAGGTCCACCTTGTGTTGTGCAAATTTTACGGGTGCAGACGTGAGGAAGGGACCATTCCTCTGACATAAAAGAGAAGACACCACCAACTCGTTTCGACCTCTCGGTCTTGATCACAGTTTACCCAGTTTAAACTGTGATCAAGACCGAGAGGTCGAAACGCGTTGGTGGTGTCTTCTCTTTTTTATACTTCTTTGGATAGAACCAATAAAACTCTCCTGAAGTGCAACGAATCAATTGTCTTACAATTGTTGGTTTTGGATATATATTTATATAAACATGTATAAATATGTATTCGCTGAATAAACCAAAGGTTATTGGGACGTTATAGTTAGTTTCAGAATTTACTTGAACAAAACCTTAGAAATTCAGCAGTTATAGTTACAGTTCTTTCAAGAACTGTAACTCGCACCCAAAAGTAACTATAACTTGCGCCCTTGCCATGCACTGTTTTCTTATCAATAATGTAATTACAAACTTTGCAGTGATATCTAAGATGCCATACAAGATTTCATCAATGAAATAATATGTGGAGTAATTAGCTGTGCATGGCGAAGGCGCAAGTTATAGTTACCTTAGGGCGCAAGTTATAGTTACTTGAAAGAACCATAACTGCTGAATTTCTACTGTTTTGTATGAGTAAATTCAGAACCTAATTATAACGTCCCTGTAATCTTTGTTTTTTTTCAGTGAATTTTTATGATTCTTTAATGCTAATTGCTGTACATTATTACAACCCCTGTTGCGCACAGCCTTTAGCCTTGCCCGGCAGTGGCTGGTCACAGGGAGTGTCCCTGCAGGCAGGCCTTGCAGCCAAACCCTTATAACCACCCAACCCCGGGCCACACATGGCCTCTGGCTGTGCACAGCGCAGGTCAGTGGTTGCATTAGTGTCTGAGTGGGTTTGAAAGTGAGTGTGTGAGTCCATGAGTGGGTCTGAGTGGGTGCATGAGTGTCTGAGTGGGTGTGTGAGTGGGCGCCTGAGCTTCTGAAGGCAAGTATGAGTGAATGAATTAGGGTATGAATGAATCCGTGGTTTTTCATTCACAATTTTCCATAATTGTGAATAATTCATGGAAATTCTGGAAAATGTGTGAATTTTTATGAATATCGCGCTCTGTGATTCATCATTATAATAAACCTATAATTTGCCCCTAAAACACACCTATATCACACCCATGGGGTCAGGATATATTCACCCTCACCCCTTATGCCACTTCAATTTGGATTTTCACCCCTGTTGCAGTCAGTAAATTTTAATGCTTAATTTTGCACGAATTTTTGTGAAAATTTGTGAATTTCGCAAATTACTCGCAACCAGAGATATACAAATGTATTTGCCCTTAAATATCTCCTAAACTACTGAATGGATTTACACTGATAAGTTAGCATACATCTGTAAGCATATTTTTATTTATACATGCTCAGGTGCGAATGTAACTGTTCTCAAGCAGCTCGTCATTTGTAGTGTGCTTTTGAAGAGAATCTACTTAGTATTCACAACGCTCTGCCCTAGTACTAATGTGTTGCTGACTAATTTTGACTAATGCGGCGAGTTTATTAAATGTCACAATTGTTTCAGGGGTTAACTCCCATAACCACAGATAATTAGTGTAGAAGCCCTTGGGCGATGTGCTCTTTTGTCGCCTGATGTTAAAAAATATCAAAAGAAAACATGACACCTGGACATGTCGAGCGGAAGACACCCTCAATTCATCCCTAATTAGCAGAACGTCTGCCTTCCTGTTGGCAGGTAAGTAATTAGAATAGCAAAGAAATTGTAAATTAAAACGCCAAGTTCATCAGTATATACAATGCGTACAATCTATTAACCGTAAATCTCTATGCGTTTTCGTTGAGTTGATACAGAAAAAATAAAATCTGTGCTATTTGGTATTTAGTAGCATTGAGTTGCTGAGATTGGTTTTCATCTGATCTCAACATTGAGAAAAAGCAAAGTATGAACATTTTTGTGGGACAATATGGTAAGCCTGCGAAATTATAAAACTCTACCGCGCACAAGCACACACACACTCACACAGAGAGACACTGACCAAATGAGATGCGAATAAAATATAAAGCAAAACATGTTTGTGCTCATAAATAATACCTTTTCACAGAGATAAAACGCTGTTATTAGAAAGCAGCTCTTCTTCCAACATACAGTCCCCACAAGGGCAATATACAGACAAGGTTATGCTGATTTTACACCTCAAGACATATACCAACACTTCCCCCATTAGGTGGGCCGAAAACATGGAGCAAAGAAATCTTTTGCAGCATTTTTTGCAGCATTTTTAATGCCTGCACATCATTATTTTTAATTGGCCGCAATGTGATTTGCAAGATTAGCATCAAAATCTTTGACGCTAATCCTGCAAAGCGCCAAACTAGCATAACACATGTAGATGCTAGTTCCATAACTACCACCATGGTGCAGTGTATCTTAATTACAGCTCACACATATGTGGCATTTAGGGGGCGCTAAGGGGCGCAAGAAAAGCAACGCTGCATTGGATGCAGGGCCACTTTTCTTAAATCTCCCGCATTGTGCCTGGCACAGGCATAATGTGGCGCAAGGGGTTATAAAGAGGTGTAATACATGCATAGAACCAATTTGTGAATATGGTTTGGTTATTTTTGAAGCCTAACCCCACATTAGCATAAAAACAATGACTCTAACATGGTGCTAGAGCTTCTTAAATCTGGGCCTCTATACCCTAGGCACCTGATTAACAAACCAAGCATTATGATGTGGACTTACTTCATGAGTATACAGGACTTATATACCTCACTTCGGTCTACTTTGGTTTTTTGGGAAGTTCTTTCTTTGTTCCCACAAGGACCCAACAATATATCTTTTAAAGTGATGCTTTCAAACAGACAGAGCTGATTTTCAAACTTGAAAAAAACTACCAGAGAAGAAATTGTCTTTTTTCCCAAGGAAAAAATGACACCTGTATGGTTCTCAAATTGAGACTCCAAGTTCAACAACATTTCTAATGGTTGTATTTCAAAACATACTGTATAGATAGAAAATATAACTTGATTTAAAATTGGCCATGACACAATCCTTAAGCTAAATATAGTGTCAACCTTTCCCATTTTAATCCAAGCAACATTTACTCAATTGGCCATATTATTATCTGTGAATTTAAACTAGATCCATGGATCCATGTAATTTGAAATGAAAATATTTACATGATACAAGATACCTACAGCTATCATTGAATCCTGCAAATATAGAATCATAGAAAAACAATTGGGAGTAATAAGAAAGATTCACATATCCAGAACAAGGAGCCATGTAACTGCAGAGCCACCATTTTCAGAACCACCTTACTGGAGATTATCGCATATCCACCACCACAAAAAAGAGGCAGGGTATAAGGGTGGGAAAACAACACTAGAAACAAGAGAGGTAGTTGTGGGATCTGCAAAGCAGTGGTCCTGTCCCTAAGGAAAAGAAAATAATTTACCATGGGATTCACAATTCCCAGTGGGACGATGTGGTTCCAAAGAAACTACACCAGTCCAAAATCCAAGTAGGCCTTGCCAGTCCCTTTTTTTTATCTTCAGATTCCATTTCAACTCAATGGTACTAAAACTAAAATAAAAAAGGGAAGCCCACACTGCTACAACGAGCACCATGGGCAGGAAAAATGAGTTGTTCTTAGAGTTATTACCACAGCTCAGTGGCAAGGGACAGGGCCCTGTCAAATGTCTCACTGTGAGGCGAACGCCTGCAGCACAGAACCAAAACCAATGTCCAGCAGTTTCACTGAGGACAAGGGATAGGTGGAGAACTTGGAAAAAGGCCTTGCTGATGACAATATTCCACAAAATCAAAAGGCCTGTGGTAAGTACCTACAGCACTGCATGCACAGGCACAGTGAGGATTTTGGGAAAGTAGGATGTGTGAAGGGTTTGACCAAAGTCCATTACACATCAGAAGGCAATGAAATTGTCTGAGTTATTTTGAAACTGTTTTTGTTTCAAAACAAACAGAACTCCTGACTGTGGCCTTTCATAGATAGTGATGTTTGTTTAATGCCTTTTTGAACAAATCTGGGTAACCAGAAGTACTGAAATACAGCCAGAAAAGCAGAAAAAATGCTGAAAACCAGGATAGTGTGAAAGAAGCTGAAACAAGGAATATCCTCCCCAGTTAAGTCAGTAGCAAAGCGGGCACCAGTCACTTCTGCTCTTTTTTTACTAGTTTGTGTATGGAAAGATTTGGCATGATCTGTCAAGTGAGGGCTTAGTAAAAAGGGGGGGGGGTCCCAAAACACAAGATATCCATGTGCTTTTCCATAGATTCCCTTAGGCACGGCTACAGCCAAACTGCTTAACTGTATTACACCATATTTGGCAGGAAGCTAAAACTTGGTCTGTAGATTGAGTTTTTTGTGAGTTGGTGTAAATCAGTTCAGTAGTTTTTTAAGAAATTAAGGATCACAAATAGTTGTATATCGGGACTATTGGGTCCATGAAAGTCTCCCAGGACTCTTGCAGGAGCGCAACTTCAAACATAGAGCATTCTGATTGTCCAAGAGAGTTTTTTTCTCTTGGACCAATTTGCTTCTATGGGAGCAAGCAATCTGACTGGCTGCCAGCATTATCAGAAAGATTGTGCCAGCAGCCCTTACAGGACTTAGGGTCTTTGTCCCCCGTCCTGAAGTTTGGATAAAAAGATATAAGGTGGCAGGGTAGAGATACCCTGCCACATAGGCCCCATAGGGGGACCCAGATGGACACCCAGGGCCAAAATAAAAAAAATAAAAACAGCAATTTGTGGAGCAATCCCACAAGATTGTAAAACAAAATGGAGGCCTTGGCCATGTTGTTTAATTAACAGGAGGAGGCATGTGGCCCTGCTCTCCAAGCCCCAGGAAGCTCATACCAAGGCTGAAATGTGAAAAAATGGGGAGGCATTGCAGCTTCAAGGCCTCAAGTCCCCATCCCCCAGGGCTGAGTTATTTAATTAGAGGGGAGGAATGCCACGGGCCACCCTCACCAAGCCCTTATAGGCCCTATGGAGCACACGCCTGGGGCTGAAACATTTTTAAAAGGGGAGGAGACCCCTCCCTGAGAATTCAAAGGTCCCAAGAACCCCATTAGGGGGGCAATAAACTTTTTAAAAGGGAAGGGGGTCTTGTAAACCTCCTCTCAGAACCTGTGTTGTCCTCGGGACCCCATCCCCTGTGCCAGGTCAATTGCTGTGTTTTGGATAGCCCACACCCAGGACACAGTAGTTTACTTGCCCACACCAGCACAGGCCGGGAAACTTGTGTTTGCTCCCATATGACAGGAGCACTTTTAAAACTCACACCAAACAGCAGCAAACACAAAGGCCCTCAAAATGAACATGGCAGTTTGGACCGCCATGCCGGCGGTGGCGGTAATTGCCACCAATGGCATGGCAGTCCAGACAGCCAAATTACGAACATGGCTGAACCGCCACGGTTGAAATACCACCACCGCCAGGCTCCCGCCACTAGGCAGCCTGGTGGTGGCGGGGTTTCAGATCCAACAGAGCAGCACTGCAAGCAGCGCTGCCCTGTGGATAATGAGTCTAATTCCACCAGCCTTTCCCTGGCGGTTTACATTTCACTGCCCGAATTATGGGCAGTGAAATGCGCGACTGATGCACCCGCCGCACTGCCACATTGCCGCTTGCTCCATTTGGACCTGGTGTCAATGTTCAGGCCCAGCTGGGTGTTTATTATGTGGCCGGCAGGGGGTTCTTCGCACTGGCGGTCTTCTGTCAACCGTCAGCGGAGATATTGACCACCAAAGTTTGCTCCCAGTGGGCAGGAGCTTTAAAAATGTCTGAGTTTATATCAGCAGGGAAATTTATCAAAATACTGCTCCAATCCAGAGGGAGCAGCATGAGCAGCTGCTCTAAGTGGGCAGGAGCAATGCCATCTCCCACAGCATGCAATGTGTGTATGGTGTATGGTGGGTGCCCTGAGTGGGCACCAGGGCATTCACCTAAAATAAGGAGAGGCCCTGGGGGATTGGGTCCCCCCATGGCCTTTATAAGGCTCAGGGAGTGGGGACATGTGGCCTCCCTTCCCTTTAAAATACATTGGGCCCTGGGGGATGGAGTCCTCAGGGCCTAATGAGGTTCATGAGGGGGAAACATTACCCCCCAACCTTTTAAAAAATTTGGCCCCAGGGAAATAGGGTCTCCAGTGCCTAATAAGGCCTGGGGGAGCAGGCCGCCTGGCCTCCCTCCCATTTTTCATAATATTTTTCCCTAGGGGTAGTGTTCAGGGGCCCAATAAGTCTAGGGGAGGGAAGCTACATGCCTCCCTCTCCTTAGATTTCAGTCCCTGAGGATGGGGTCCGCAGTGGCCAAGAAGGCTTGGGAAGAGTGGCAGTGTAGCCCCTTTTTAATTGTTATTGTATTTCAGAATTTGGGTTGAAACAGCAACATAAAATTGAAATGTGGACTATATTTTGAAAATGCAAGTACATTCTAGACACCTACGTTAGCAGTGTTTCAAAAGGAGACTACAGGATTTTTATCACATTTGTATAAATTGCCTTGTTAATAACACTAATGCACTTTATTGTCACCTCACTCACTTGCACTGGTCATTTGTTAGGAGCACCTAATATAATATTTAGCTTCAGTTGTTCAATCTAAATATATTATTTCGAATAAAATGGAAATAATACTGAATGAACCTTACTGAGTTGAGGGTTTTAGTGGTACAACCACTGCCAAGGAAGTTGATGATTACACTTACCACGGGGGAACATTTTTGGTGTTCTACTAATACGTACCCAGATCCCAGGGTTACTGGGTTTGCCACATTTTTTTAAACATGCAACACAGGACCTGCAGCTTCCTCCACACAATGCACGTTCAAAGGCCTTGTGCAGCATGGCGTTGGACCTCTGGATAGCTCCCAGTGGGGTGTTGGACCCAGGGCCTCAGCCAGGCACTGCAGCCAACCCCATGCCGCATGTTATGAAAGGCAGTGCGCAACATGAGGATGGCTGCCTGTCGGAGTGTTAGCTGCCTTCGGATAAGTTGGGCAGAGGGTCTTACTGAAAATTTAAATGGAGAATTCATCAGTGCTGTAATAAATTATGTCATAGAAAATGTCATAAGTAATATAATTTCTGAGGTCATAAGCAGTGCATGGCGGTGGTTCAAGTTATAGTTTCTAGCCTCAGAGTGGATGGCACTGTGTTAAATCTATGATGGGCAACATTGCTACAAAAACAGACATTTGATAAGAGTAGATTCAAAGTGTTGCTGGTGTTGTATTGTGCTTTATATAAGAGGTGCTCTCCACCTAAACACTATGGGGCAGATTTATTAAAAGTGGTGCTGCAGCTGGTGCAGCAACACTTTTTTTGCACCCCTTAGCGCCCCGCCCCCCTGGCCACCATGTGTGCACTGTATTTAATATACAGTGCACCATGATGGTAGTTAGGGAACTAGTGTCAGAATTTGTTATGCTAGTTCGGCGCTTTGCTGGATTGGCGTCAAAAATGTTGACGCTAATCCCGCAAAGCACCCAGAGGCCCATTGAAACCAATAGGAGCTGTGAGCAGGCGTTAAAAATGTCAAAAAAATGTTGCAAAGAAATCCTTTAGATTTCTTTGCACCATTTTTCCAGACCCCCTAATGGGGGACGCCCCCTCTACATACATTATGCTTGATGCAAACGTAATGTAGCACAAAGGGTTACAAACTTTGTAAATTTGGCTCTGTGATTTTGGCCTTATTGGGCCACATTGGCGTAAAATAAAATGAAGCTAATTTTGGCGCAAGGAGGCACTAGAGGCTCCTAAATCTGCCCATATATATATATATATATATATATATATATAAATCAATCACACACTGTGGCAGTATCAGACGATATTTTTGGTTAGATTAGTATTTCCATAGGAAAGGCTAGAGTTGTGCAGATCCATTTAGCGGAGGCCAAGAATAAGGTGTTTTTACTAAATGTGGCATTTTCCATTATAATTTTCATAGGATTCTTTGCTATCAATACAAAAAGGATGGCACAATGGAATTTCTCAAGTATAAACTGCTGCTTGATTTGGTGTGAGTTCAGTTTTTCAGTTTTCAAGTAACTAACATTTAAAAAGATGCTCCAGTTGAGCATGAAGAGGTTACATTTTAGAGATATCTGGACTTTTAGTTTGTAGATCCTCCACGAAACTGGGAATCAATGGAAAATGAATGAATCCAGTTAAAACAAGCATTTGCAATGCAATGAGTCTCGTGCTTGCTCGAGTAACAGCTATTAGCATTGTAAATTCCTAACTGGACTTTTCTTGCCACATAAATTTAAAATGCAGTTGACATGTGCAAGTGCCACCTCAAATTACTTGCTAGAACTAACTGGAGTGAGATAATGCCTTCAGCTTTACATCAGCTGTGCTGGTGCTCTCTCAAAACTTTTGTAATGGCATTGTCTGCACCAATAGGTCACACAGAGTAAAAACGGCTTCCTACTATCTAAGTTATATTTCTAGCAAACCACTCGGTACAAGTCACATCAAACACATTTTGATAATTCAGCCCCAGATTTACAATAAACAGATCACACAGGTTCAGAAATATCTACCCTCTAAATATAGTGCCTTGGAAACAAAAGAAGTACAGCCATAGGACGGGCCTGTCTTTTATTGGAGACCCACAAACTACTGATGCAAAGGCCAAATGGAGTGTCTTGGCAAACTGCTGCCACTCGGCGGACAATAAAATCCTGAGGCCTGCCAGAGCCTGGCTGAGTAATTGGCTCCCTGCGTGAATGTCTTAAAAGGATTGTGGAAGGGAAGAAAGACAAACTGAAACCGGAGGAGGGGCCACCAGATGCTGTAACAGGAGGAAGCGTGATGTAGTGTGATGGCCAACAAAAATGTTCACTTAGTGAAATTGCCTGGGAGGGAACACAGCACAAAAAGAATGGTAATTTCACAAAATGCACCAAGAACAATTAAGCATTTAAAACAAGCACAACAAAGAATAAAAAGCAAGAGTGGGTGTGGTTAAAATCCCACAGAAAGATAACAACAGGCCAGAGGGCTTGGCGATCGACCCTAAAATAGACACATGGTTTAGCGAGGGAACTTTTTCTACCATCACCTATTGTGGATTCATAAATTTAATAGCGGACCTGTGAGTTCACTGTTCTCTGATATGCTGGCTGTCACAGAAAAATTTCTGCTGTGGCTGCCATTTCCCAGCTTGGGTAATGGCATCAAGCACTATGTTAGGGAAACTTAAAAGGAAAAAATAAGGGAACAGAGTGGATAAACCCTGACTGCCAAGTGTTCGTGAAATGGGGCACCCAAAAGGACCTCTCGCAATAAAATCTAAATCAAAATTAATTTAGCTGTGAAAGAGAAATGCTCTGGAAATTGTATGGCACACACTCCAAAATGTATGTGGAGGCAAGATGTGTGCACCCAAGCAAACGTGAATATATATGTATACTAGTTATAAACAAACACAAGTGAATTCACACAAGTGCAAAATACACATTGTCTCAATCTGGGCTAAGATAAATTAGAGAAAAATGGTGACTCTGACCCGTTGCCTCTAAATCAAACTTGTAGTCATTTTAACTATTATATATGAAGTACTGGATGTCATACCGTGCCTGCCTCCTTTCACTACTTCTCCTTTTTTAGGTCAAGCATAGCAGCGCGCAAGCGCTGCTTTTCCGACGTGTTGGTATGTATCTGGGCTTTTAACCATGCCCACACACGTCTATCACTATCACTCGTTCATGGGTTTGCTTTTCAAAAATCCTTTGTTTTCATTGGTTTCTGCTTTACGTTTGTCTCTCCTTAGGGCGGTTGTGTTACCACCTTGGACATCAACCATGTTACATGGATAATTGCACTATTGCCGATTACTTTGACTGCAAGCGAACTTCTTTTTCCTTTTGTCTCTATTCTTCACGCTCACTGTGGCGCTTTGAATCGGCTCGCTTATGTCAACTGTCTAACTTTTTATTTTCAGTTTGAGTGGCAAGAAAGTTCCAGTTAGAAATGTACAACACTAATAGCTCTAATTCGAGCAAACTCAAGACCTTTTGCATTGAAAATGCTTGTTTCCTATTGTTTCAGTGAAAATCACCAGGTTGCAGGAGTGTAACAATCGCTGTCTGGCCTAAAATTATGCTGCATCCTACTAATTGCCTTGTGCATTTGTCTGACCAGATGCTTTACAATCTGTTTTTAATAAAGGCGTCTTGTTGTTAGATTACTTTCTACTAACAATGTCAAACAGCAAAACTTGCGTTTAAGAGCGATAAGCAGATTTGTTTGCAATTGTGTACCTTCTCAAGTAATATAAGCAGACTTATCCTCTCTGTAAATTACATGCCTGCTTAGCTGTAAAAAAATAGTTAATCGCCGGAGCCTAGTGATGCTAATTTAAAACAATTTAAACAGAACTTATTTGAACTTCTGAGTAAGTGTCTAATAAAGGCAGTTAGTTCACAAGGTATGAACAGATAGTATGCATATATACAAACTGTAGCTAACATTTTAGGGTTTCTTTCTTTAAAGCAGAAGTAATCTATTTAAAAAAAGAAATTACACTCATGTTTCCATTGGTAGTTACAGATTTTAAAAGTCATGGCATTTATGACCGGAAAGGTCACGTGTTTAAATGTTCTAAATCCCTTAAACGGATCAGTAAATTAGTAAATTATTTCTGATTTACAGGAGTTCTACAATCTTTTCGAATTGCAGTTAGGAGGCGTATGCAAAGAGAGTCCTTAAATAACTGCAAGGCATAATAAAATGTATAAATGTTTTGTGACTGCAATTGTAGTTGTAAACCTTTGATCAAATACGGACCACCAATTTGGGAATCATGGTAGGCTGCCTAGGAGGAGCAACCTGTAGCCCAGGAATGACTGCATGGTCCCCTGGATGACTTACAGCAAGTCAACTTTCTTTTAAGGAGAAGCTGCCTATACATTTACAGATACATTTTTTTCCCAGCTTCTTTTAGTTTTCCTAATTGCTGCTCCGCCATTTTTGCAACATGCCCTAAAGGGTGATTTCACATTGCCTACCCCCACCAGCAGCACAAAAAACTAAATGATATTCTGCTATTGTCATTCAACAGCACCTACGTATGTGTTGTTCCTGGTGATGATTCAGCGTGAAATTGTAGAGCTCGGTTGACAATTTAGGGACAGTGTATACCTTAATATGTTCAGAATTGTTCCTGATTATAATATGCTATATTTTTCCATCAACAACCACGCAAGTGTATGACTTTTTATACGTATTGGCAAGTACGACCTCCCCTGGGTGCGAACATTATAATTGAAATATCAAAACACTTAAAATTTGAATGGCCAATTTACAGAGAGATCGTTTAGATTACTCTGGATATTGATAATGAATTATTGATTGTCATTTGCGCACACAAAAAGTTAAAAAAGGTCCTCAGCAATAAGCCGCAAGCCAAAAATCTGACAAGAGAGACTCGGTCATCATTGCAGCCTAAGCAATATTGTCGAATCATGTTGGAATGCATAGGTCAGAAAACTTAAAGCTGGCTGTTCTATTTCGAAATATTTCCGGTCTGAGTCACAGAAGAAATTAAAAACCTGTGCTCATAGAGGCACTTTTACTCACTGGGGTAGATTTAGGAATCAGTCATCCATTTGGTCGCACCCATCGCAGCTCGCAAGACACATAACTAATTTGTGATTATTTTTTTAATCCTATTTCCCTAGAGCATAACCATACATAGCACACACTTCTGCACTATGGAAATACAGCTTCGCCCACATGAACATTTTTGATCTGTTTCTCTCCACTGAAGACATGTTTTCCTAAGGCTAAACCCCTCACACTACACCCTCAAAAGGTCGAGATGAGATCCTTTCTCCTTCCTACTCCAGAAAGTAGTGGCTGGATCCCTTTGCTGGAGCAAATCTCTGACCAGTTACAGGGTGATGTAGGGTCACAAAGGAGCTTATGAATGCCCGCAAGCTCATAAGTTTGTGGGTGGTCACAAACGTCCAAGGGAAACTCACTCTTCAACCTCGCACTTGCCCTTTGTGTGAGATTTACTACTGTGCATTTGTATGTAATTGTGGTGTACAATTCTGCATTAGTAAAACCATTTAAGCCTGACAGGTATCTTTTTGTAGATACCTATCAGGTATAAACTGAGCCATAGGTTTACGGCAGTAATCATCCCCTTCATATTCAAGAGTGAGCTTATTCTAAGCATGTCTGCCTCTAAGCAAGATGTATCATAGATACTCATCTCAGCCAGAGCTCAGATGACCGGCTTTGAAGGTCAGAAAAAGGTTGTTGTCTACCATTTTTATAAAAAAGACAAATCATAGAAGGAATCTCCTGAGAAACCTAGCTTTTCTTGCTGTAGTCCTTCTCTTGTCTGAATCAGTGCATCCAGTAGAGTTTTGTATGAAAAGCCAGCATGTAAATAAGCACATAGCCATAATTAAAATTGAAAGCTTTATTTTTCCCAATCATAAAATGGACAAAGGTGCTACTCCTATGTCTGCTAGAAACAGCCTTCCGTTAAGATTTTTCTAACAGTCGTGAAGTAAGCTATTTTCATATTATTCAACTATTTTAATTTTCAATTTTGTCACTAAATCATATTGAAGTACCAGAGGAACAAATATACATAATCATAAAAATTATATTAAGAAGTACATTTTTAGCAAAGGTGTGTAGAATAGCTACACTTTTCTGTCTGAAATCGTGTAGACTTCTAGAGGGAGATAAGGCAGGGGAGGAAAAGCAAAGGAACTAAGAATGAGAAAAGCATCAAGTATAGGAGTTTGCATGAGTAAGTATACAGTGATTACAGTAATTTCCATGAGCTCCTTTTATTCTGCGCGGACTGGACTGTCTGAATTCAACTATTTGGAGGAGAATGGCTTTATAGATGGCTCCAAATGCGTTTGAAAATGTTAAATTGATTCGAGAGCCGAAAGATTATCCCACTATCTGATGTTACTTTGAACACTTCAACCAACCAGTCCTTGTTCCAAATAAATTATGCTTTCTTCCCAGAATGCAAGATTTGAACATTGCAAACAATGTGGTTGTCCATCTTCTGCAGTGGCTTAGTACATTTGTAACAGCAAACCGATCACGTAGACGGGTTCTTGAGGGGTTGACCTGGAACTTGAATCTGCTAGTGGCACTCTGCCATCAGACCAGTATATGTCCTGTCTGGGGCAGGACCATAAAACATGGATTATGTGCTAGTGTGGTTGTCAGCATCTCCAGTACAGCATGTCCATGCTGAGGCCAGCTGATCACTGGTGGACAGGTATCCAATGGCCGTTATGCAATTTCACATAGTAGAACGATTTGAGTCTTGTGTCTCAGATAACTTTTTTATGAGTGAGCACAGACCATTAGTTTTCCTCACTTTGAAGGCAGTATTTGCTAACTTATCTTTAGGACTTCTTCAGCATATTTAGAGAAAAGTTCCTCAAGCAGAGTTCCTTCTTAGCTGAGTTCATAGCTTTGTGGTGACCTCAAACACTCAGAAAAAGCAATTATCGTATCATCTTGTAATGTGAAGAAAGCAATATCCAGTGGACATCTCATGCAGAGTTATAGAAATTTACAATGTTGCAACGTTTCATATGACTTTATGACTGTAAACCATAAAAGAATTTCATGCAGAGCTTGTTGTTTGACATTAGAAAACCACTTATCCAATGCAATATCTTTTCTGGTCGCTCAGTATTTTGGCATTGTCATTCGGAGCTAAGAAACCTACAAACTTGAAAACATGTGTCCATATAGGTCCACATTCGTTATTAAATGCAGAATGACGTTTCTTGATTGCAGAAGTATGACTTTCGATTGACTAAGTCGATTTACTAAGTCGAACAGCTGCTTCCATGCAAAAGAGATTCTGTCAGAGTCAGCAAATCAGGCCTTTCTTGAACTCTGGAGGATAAGTATGCCAGGATGTGTGCAAGTCTGAGGAACTGTCAGACAGTACCTTTCCTGGGACCTGCAAGGAAAGTATTACAAGTCGGTTATTAAATCCGGGAGCTTCTATCACTTTTTTTGCCTTAATTGTGCACAATAGTGACATTTGCAACTTTGACCGGTATGGTATGTTATGAAAATTTATAGAGCGCATAGCTACCCAAAGGCCTCCCTGCGCTATACAGAAAAGCCTTTGAATATACGCTTTGGGACACAAACTAAAATAACCAAGTTTTTAATAGCCACTGGAACAACAGTTCGTGGATGGTTTGAAGTAGATTCGGTGGTAATGAATTACACAGTCTAGCTCCAAGATACGATATTGATCTTCCTCCCCATTTGGCCTTTTATATTGGGGGAATGACAGCTAGTGCCCTGGAGGATGATCTAAGATGTCTGGTAGCTTTGTCAAAAGAAGCCAGGGTTCGCAATATTGGTGGGCTTTTGTCATATAGTGCTCCATGAATGTAACATAAAGATTTAAATGTTATCCGTTGCTCCAAAGGAAGCCAGTGCAATGTTGATAAAGCTGATCTGGCCGATTCATGCCTGGGTAGGTTGAAGAGAAGGCGGGCAGCAGTGTTCTGCACCACCTGCAATTTCTTCATAACATATTTTGGTGCACCAAGAAATAGGGCGTTCCCATAATCCAGCCGAGAGATTATTAAGGCCTGTATGATGAGCCTCTTTGCAATGAACAAAGTATTTGAAGTCTGAGTATGCCAAAACAGGAGGAGGATATTTTTTTCACTTGATGATCCATGGTCAACCATGGATCAAACCATACTCTCGGACTATTAGGGGCATATTTATACTCCGTCTGCGCTTGGCATCATCCAGAGGTACAGGTTGAACTGGCAAGCCATTCAGCAGCTGCTGCGCAACATTGAGCCACAGTTGGCACCCAGCTTGCAGACACCCCGCATCATCCCACCAGAAACCAAGCTGCTAGGTGTACTACACATGTTGGCAAGTGGCTCCTTTCAAACCACTGACTCCCTGGTTGCTGGGATCTCACAGTCATCATTTTCCACCTTCCTGCCCAAGGTACTGAATGACATCATCAGACTCACACCCCACCACATCTGCTTCCCAAACACACAGCAGAAGCAGCAGGAGACCAAACAGGGGTTTTACCTCATTAATGTATTTCCACACGTCCTTGGTGCCATTGACTGCACACATGTACGCCTTGTGCCTCCTGCTGCAACTGAACATCTATACCGCAACAGGAAGCACACGCACTCTATCAATGTGCAGGCCATTGTGGATCATCAGGGATTGATTACCAACATCGTGGCAAAGTATCCTGGGAGTGTTCATTATTCATTCATCTTCCGTCACTGTACCATCAATCAACACTTCCAGGATGGACGATATGGAAATGGACTACTTGTTGGTAAGTACAGAAACCTACTTATATACACACTGCACAGCAACCCTCTAGGACAAACAACACATACACCATGACAGCGACATGTGAACAGTAACACACTGAGGTTGAGACACCGCTAGGCATGTTTGATATCCTCACCCAATGGGAGACACACCTAGGGACAAAGTACTGTTCCAAAAAAAAACTGATGCCACTCCACAGACACAAGGGGAAAATGTAAACAACACAAAGACAAACACATGGTGCCAACTGGCATTACATATGTGAAGATAAAACTCCAATAACACATCAATAACACCCAAACAAACACCCTTACAGCCAATACATACTGTGTAAGGGGTGTGGAATGTAATTTGCTGGAGGTCAAACACCGTGACTCACATAGCATTATGATGACTACAGTAAAGGTCACATGCAATCATTGAGGCCATTCCAATATCTCACATCACTCCTGCACTCACATTGCCCACTACCAAGAGGCAAGTGGACTGTGCGAAGAACACATCTTGATGGTACTATATATAAGGTCCACATTCCTACACATACGCATTGTGACAAATTAACACACACACAACAGATGTACTGCCATAGGGACCTTCTGAAACTCAAACCGACAACCTCACAACTAAGGTAGCCAGCTGAACTAGACCATGTGCAGTAGTCTAGGTAGACGTTACAACCTGAGTCAACTTGCCAACAGCAGAGAAATAGGTCTGCAGTGAACTTGTCACACATGTGAAATTAGTGTACAGTCAAATGTTAAGACGTCAATGATCACAACGTACGGAGAAGTTTTGCTAATTGTCACCTTGCAAAATGTAAGTGTCTCACTGATGTTTAAATTAATCCATTGCATATGTCAAAAGGTATGGGATGTCCAGGGTACATAGATGCAACGTGTTGTCAAATTGATTCTGTGTATGGAACTATCATCTCACCCCCAGTGAAGACACAGGGACACCTGTATCACAAGTCACAATGCTAGGGAGTACACACTGTACTGCAACTCCCAAAATATACTGCTGACAACCGGTCAGCAGCCAAACACTCGTTCAGCCAAGGAAACAACCCAATGCTGATGGTACATCCTAGAAGCCTAGGAATCAACACAATAACACAAACACAAATGAGTCACAGACAACACAAGAGAACTACTGCCATGCAAGGTGAGATTGATGGGGCAAGCTACATCAACATGATCTCAATCATTTTCTCTTTCAGCTGATCAGGGGTATGGGATCCAGCCATGGATTATGACACCATTTGGCAACCCACACTGCAGCAGATCATGCCCACATTGAGGCACATAGGAGGACACGCACCATAGTCGAGAGGACCTTTGGCATCCTGAAGTCGAGATTCAGGTGCCTCGACATCACTGGTGGCAGCCTCCTAAACTCACTGGAAATGGTCTGTAAAATAATTTTAACCTGTGCCATCCTGCACAACATTTGTGTACGAAGGAACATTCCCCTATTAGAACCACAGCCATAAATGCCTGAAGAGGAGGAAGAGGAGGATGCTGGCCATCAACATGACGGGGACCAACCCAGCACAGCTGCAGGATTGCGTAGGTGCCAACATATTGTCAGCAATTTCTTTTGAATCAACTCACCATCACCACTGTAAATAAACACCTACAATAATCACCATATCATGGTCTGGGTAATCATTTTTGCTCGCCTTTATCTCTAACTATCAGAATAAGAGTGTAACCTCATGGAGCATTGCTGATTTACCTATCAAGACACAGAAACTTCCAAAGCAATTGTGATGTGTATTATTCAACAGTCACATTCACACACACGATAAATGACATATATCCTGTACATTTCACCTTTGAAGGGCAATAGCAGAGGACCACAACTACTTCACGCATACATGTTGGCAACATGATTCTTTGCAGCATATGGCACACAACTAAGACACCATCAGTCAATGATGGAACAAAATGCATCATACATGAGGCAGGGGATGTGCAATTGCAACAGTGACATTAATGTATGGCCCCACCCTTGACAGCAGTAACTGTTACGTCACCTATCTTTGCAAGGACCATGTGTGACTAGAATTCCATATAAGCAGAACATAGAGAGCACAAGTGCCACACCTATGACAAGCATTGCGCACATGACATTCCATGTACATGTCAGCCCATGTCCTAAGTCCTGACACACCCATGTTCCCGGTCTCACCCCACCCGTCTTAAGAGGTTCCTGGAATGGTAATATGTGTAGCCAGATAGTCCCTCCTCTACACACACACAGACTAACAATATTAATCCAGTGTGCTTCACCCTTTAGTATGGTATGCCATCGTCATTGTACATCTGCCTGCATGGACATCAGGTTAAATAAAGCACTGGCTTGTAGTCTCTAAGCCCTGTTCTCACCTGTAGAATGCTTCCCATGTGAAAGGTACTGTTGGCCCTTTGAACTCAAATCTCACCTACAGGACTTGTGAAAAACTGATGCAGCACACACCTGCAAGCACATCCATGCAGACCAGCCATTTGAACATGCACTGCCCAAGCAGATGCTTGGAACAGCATAGAAGCTGCCATTTTATCGATTACACTGTTATGCATTGCCAGAAAAATAAGCTGTGTAACACAGCCGTTGGGATTATGTGTCACCTTCCAAAACACAGGACAAACACAGTTCCATGTCAACTGTCTTGGTCTTCCTCCGACCAGTCTTAGTCAGACCACTGAGTATGTACCTTGTGAAATTGCTGGATCCTGATTTTCCCTGCATCCTGTTAGCCTGACTGGCACCTGTCTGTATGTTACCCTAAAGGTTCCTTGTGGCTACATATGTATCATAGTTGCTTTCCCAACCCTCACATTCCTCTGAGGGTATTTTGTCAAGTGGTTCTTCAATGCATACTCAAATAAGTTATATAGCATATTCTGCTTAGTTATCGTACCATAATTGGGAACTTGTCTCCAAATACCCAAATCATGGCCTATCCCTTGTCTGGGTCTCATGGATGCATGAGTGACAAATTGTGGCAGCAGAACCAGCAACGTCAGATAATGTGCATAAAAAGTCCACACATGTTAGGACCCTGACAGTTCACACACTGATTCACATTGCTCACAACATATTGATGGGACGTGCGTGGTGAATAGGTGCGAGATTAATCAACACAGAGGCTATGATGTTCCCAGATGCAGGTGAAACTTTACAGGCCAACCTGTGTGCAAATGTTGCAATGACACCTGCCGGTACAAGACTCCTGAGATATGATCTTACTCAGCACACCAAGGTTGCCCTGTTGACAGTCTCATAACACATCTGCAGTGACAGGGTAGGACCATCCCCATGTGGGCACTCAAATCCTCATTGGCTTTACTTCCATTGATCTCCGAAGGTTACTCAGTAGATACAGGAATAGCCGCCACTGACTCATGACTAGACCTGGACGTAACTGTGACAACATAGACCCCTAAAAATATACAGGATTAACATTGGCCCACACACATGAACCAGACACCTCTGTGCAATTGATCACTGGAAATAAGTGGCCACGTGCTGCTTGGTCTACTGGTCCGCCACTGCTACAGGAGAGTTGTGGCTCTGTCATATGACCTCAACTGTGGCGTGACATTACAAATGTGGTTCATCTTTGGCTCTCCGTGTCAATAACACGGTACCCACTTAGTATGTACATGTGCCTGACTCAGCGTGGGTTCACCAACAAGTGCCTAGGAAGCAGTATCCAAAATTCCAGGACATGTGATGGCCACATTTGGACCATTGGCATGAACAACCGTCTGCTATCTATTCGGTGCATGCTTTGACATTTGTGGTGTATATGTTACCCAAAAACTAGAAAGTGCACACAGCAGCTGTTGCTACATGTATGACTAGCACATGTCCTCTCTCATTTCCACACTGACTTGCATCTCAGGGTTGGACACATTGACTCCACATGCATACAAGCATATTTGCAATAATGCATCTTGTGATGCTCACACCGTGGGTCAACAACAATATTAGTAGCCAATGCACACACATTGAGCCATAGGCATTGAGGTATTGTACTTATGTGCGTCACCTTGCTCTCCTCTCCTGACGCCAAACATGCCCAATTTGTGCAAAACATATATGTAGGCCACATGTTTGGCCAGCTATTGCGTCAGTCAAGAGTGAAAATCCTGTACACGAAGTAGCGGATCATGGTCCGCAGTAGTATGATGTGTCACATGTGCCTATACACCGTCATGCCCAAAGTGGGTGCAATCAGCCTATCTCAGTATTGTCACAACTGTAATATTACATTAAAATGGTAAAATGACCCAAACCCAGTTAATGCCTGAAATTTTGCCACATATGCGTAAAAAAAAGACGCACTTGCGTCTAAAAATGGCGCTTATGGCAGAAAAACGACACATAATGCGCTGAAAGAACCATTGGTCCTGAGCGGTATCTTCCACACAGTACCTCCGAAAATTGGTTCAGTTTAAAACTATTTCAAAACATATGGATGCGGGTTCAAATCTACTCCTGTGCATAGAAAAAAATGACGCGCAGACTGTATGCATCAAAATATTTTGACGCATGACGATAAAAACGCCCACCATTTTAGGCAGGAATTGACGTAATAGGATCTCCTGTTTACAGAATAGGTATGGTGGGTGTACTTTCACTTTCACTTTGCAGTCTGTGATATTTCCTGACTGTGTGGCTGTGTTTCAATTTGTCTCTATATATTTAGTGAATTTGTCTCCTGTGTGGTATTTCTATTGTCTTTTTGTGATTAAAAACTTGTTGTAGTATCTTGTCTGAGTGGTTTTTGTGCTCATTTGTGTTGTAAAGTATTGTCTTTGTTTTGTTGGGAGTCTGTTGTGGGTAGTGTTAGTTTGGGTATAGTTGGGCTGCTTTAGTAGTTTTTTTTAATTTTCCCCTTATTCTCCTTCCCCTTGTTCCCCTTTATCCCCTATTTCTCTATTCTTACAAATATGTTGGGTAAGCCTCGTCTTGGCAGGATGGGAGAGGATGAGCTGGGTGGATTCATTTGGCTGGTGTGCCATTTCCTACCCCTAATGATTGAGGCAGGTGGGCGTGTGATGCAGGGGTATCACACTGAGGCACGGAGGCTCCGGTGGGCAAAGGTGTTGCATCACCTGCAAAGGATTTATAAGACACCCACAAACGAGCACCAGCTGAAGCACCGCTGGGCTGACCTCGTCTCCACGGAGCAAGATCTGCTGGACCACCTGGGGATTATGATTGGTGACCCTGTTGGTGAGTACAAATCATGTTAATGTGCACGTTTAATTGCTCTGTAGTAACATCAGCTGATTTTTACAATATCTGCTGGCAATGTTGTTGAGTGTGTAGAATGCTACAGAAACATACAGGGTCATATTTCTGCTTTGTTAAGGACCACAATTGCTAGCTGTTAGGAAACAAGAGCTCCACAAACTTACTGAATACATTTGCATTATGTAAGTTAGTGCCGCCTTTGTGTCAAACAGCAACACAAATCAGGAGCCAATTATGTATAGATATAGGCCACAGTTGCCTGTGAGGTGTAGAAATTTCCAACTCATTACCATCATTTGTTGACGCAACAGCTAGACTGACTTTCTAAACACAGCAAGAGGCTGAAAATTAGTGCAGGCTTCACATCAATTGATGATAGCAATGTGGCCTGAACATATGTCTCATGTGTGTCTGGTGAGTGTCTAAGGAAACCGATCATGGAAATTTCAAAAATCTTAGGGATTATTATGCCCCTCCTTCATTTTGGATACATGTCTGATCTGGATTTGGACACATAGGTAACAAGTTCTAGCTGCGCTCAGCTAACATCTTAGACTGGTATTTGGAGTTTGTAGTGACACATTTCGATTAGGGATGGCTGGCTAAAGGTATGCACATGGGTTAATATCTCTATGGTTGGTGCAACTCATCATAGCTGTGCCACATCAAATGAAGAAACTGTAACAAAATGAGGGCTAACAACTGTCCCTGGCCCTCTGTACATTGTACCTGTGTGTCATAAATTTGTCATAGTCACAATGGCTGGTTGAATGGTAATGCAGTCCTCACAGAAAGTGGCTTTGGATGTTTCTCATGGATACACATGATGAGACTAATACACTCCATGATTTTGTCTGCTCACTAATGAAGGAGCATGTTTGCCAACACATGATAGTTAGGGCCACTGCACGTGTGCAGATATGTGTGTATCACTCACTGGAGACCCATGGTATGTACATGTTAGCCGTGCTATGTAGGATGCAGTATCATCATGTCTGAGAGGCTTTATTTTCTGATGTACTCTTACACATAGTATTTGTCTTTGGAATTGTTGGAATTGTTGTAAACATTGAGCACATTTCTCCCTTCCATGCCTTACAGGTGGCCCGGCACCCTACACTGTTGGTGAGGTGTCTTGATTCGAGGACCCAGACAACTCCAGTAAGTGTTGATATGTTTGTTATGTGTTGTGTTTGCTGGTGATGTGTGATGTACTCCTGTGTTTTGGACACAGAGCAAGGTGTGATGCGCTGGCCAATCAGTTGTTTTGTTCCTTGAGTGGAATATCACTTTTATCTCCATCTTTGATTTGGCCAATCCTTATCCTATTGTCATATTTTGGTATTCTAGGTCAGTCCTGTAGGCACAGCAATGCGAATAGGGATGAGTCATGTGGATAACACTTGATTTAGAAAAAGTTGCAATGGACCATATTAGTGAATTAGTCAGCCAGACAGACCAAAATTCTCCCAGAATGGGGATGCCAAATGCTTACCCACTGACTTCTGCTTCCCTCTTCACTAATGTACCAATGAACTGTAGGTTAAACTTCCTAGCAGCATGTAGATCCACATGTAGTGCTACGAGTATGCAGCACTTGAGGGCAATGGCTTAGGTGTGCATGCAACTCATGGCCAGGGGTGTTCTTGCATCTCTGTGTTTGTTGTAAGTCATGGCTTACTGGTAGTAAATGATATGGACAAAGGTCTGCATTTCCAAACGAGTGTCGATGGGATTGGTCAAGGGTTAGCTGTCTCTTGTTTGGAGATCCTCCTTACCTGTGTTGTGTGTGCTGGGCCAAACACATGTCCAGCTTTCCTAAGCTTCCTGGGTGTCCTTGTTGTTAGAATTTATTAGTTGTTGTTAGTCCACCCCCCCCTCAGACACAGGCATAGGTTTGTGAATAGTGTACCTAGGACTGATGTTACATGTTTGGTACACAGACATGTAAATCAGTGAATCACTAGTCTGAACCTAGTATACATACTCATGTTTAGCACATGCTTACTATACTGGCAAGTCCATTTACAACTCGCAGATCATGTGGCCCTAGATTTCCATCCCGTAGAATGACATTTGTAGCCCTGGCAGTGGTGGAGGATGTGCAGAATGATTGTTAGCTGACAACTGGCAGAACTATGATGCCAAAATCATGCCTGTTGTTACCCATCTTGTAGGGTTTGGATGTGCTATGTGTGATAGGACCTTTGTAGGCTGCCTTGCCATGTACTTCCTCATGGACAATCAATGATCTGTATGATGATATGAGCAGTTTCAAGTACAATAGATGTATTGTCTGAATTACTTCTTGTGCCATTTCACACAATGCAGTACCTAATGATAGATTTTCTATTTGTCTTAACAGCTGCAAATATGACACCCATCCAGGTCAGGGAGTTTCAATAGCAGGTAATGAGATACCGCCACATCCTTGATGTCTAGTCTGGGTACCGAAAAATGGCCCGCAGATATCGCCATGAATGAGCCTCCGGAGCCTGGAGGGCATTTCCACAAGGCGGACCTTCTTTGCTTATCACAGCCACCACCAGCACCACCAAAACTACCACCCAGGTGGCACCACCAGCAGCTGGGACCGTTGCGGAACCATCCACAGCAACTGCTCCTGGCCCAAGCACAGCACCACCTGCAGGGCAGCCCACAGCCATGGACACTACACGGCCCCATACTTCCTCGGCTGGCACCCAGACCGCCCCTGCTGCAGCCATTGACCCTGCTGCTTTTGGACAAATGCAGCGAAAATTGGACCGTTTCCTTAGGAAGATGAGCCGACTGCAGCAGGAGGTGCGACGGGTCAACCGGCAGGTCCGTTCGATCAAGAGGACCCTCCGGAGGGCCAACCTGTAGACAATGAGACGGACATGATTCCTTCCCCTCCCTCATCTTTCCTGTTTCTTATACTTCGTGGGTTTAGGGGGCTTAGTGTTAGGTTAGTATAGGCTGTTAGTGTAGTTAGTGTTAGTGGGTGAGGGTCCTGAATATTCCTACAGTTTATTTTTAAGTGTGTGGGTGGGGGGCAATGTTGGGGTTCTTGTGTGTTTACAAAAAAAAAAAATAATTATAAAAAAAACTAATATATATACATATTTGTTTAGTGTAGGAAAGTATGTGTTTTAGGTTAGTATCTGTTGTCCTCCATGTGTCCCGTCTCATAAGGGGGTTGGGGGGTTGATGTTTAGAACGTTTCATTAAATGTGATAAGTAAGTTTAGCTTAGATTAGTTAGGGACAGTTGTGGGTAATGAGTGGTTAGAGTAGATTAGGGTAGGTAAGGCTTTTCCCTGAGTTTTCGCTTCTGTTTTTACTGTTTAATAAATATGTAGGTGACCCTTTACAGTATCACATGCTTGTTGATCAGGGCCTTGGCATGGGTGTACAGTGTCTCTTTTGTATTATATTTTGTGTCTTTTGCTGCAAACAAATCCAAACTGAGCTAAAACATTGGCAGCTTCCCCAGAGCTACTTAGCTAAGATTTGGCCATTCATTGCAACCACCAATCACAGTTACGATAGATCCAAAAGTGTTTTTTTTTCTTCGTGATGTATGTTTTCAGTGTCACATACTGTGCTTCCAGATTTAGTATTGGGGACACTGTGTTATGTCTGACTGCAGTCTCATGTCCAATGAAACTCTTATAAGGTGAGTGGTAGTATGCTCTCTTGTAGTATAGTGTACATAACTCACATAGATAATTTGTTACACTGTTCAGCATGATTACTTCTTTGGATGTAAACTCATACACCTCCATTCATGCAGTTTGTGTGTTAGCTTATATTTGTGGGCAATGTTACATACGTTAGTTTTGCATTGAAACAACATTTTGAAGGCACTATTTTATGGTTTTGACATCCCTTGAGGAAGCGTTAATCTGTCCAACACAGCATTATGGTGTATAGTTTCTTTTTTCCTCAGAAATTACCCTCAGGAAGGGCAGAGTATTGTAGAATCCAGGCCACTGTGCATAGTTATCAGGTCACATTATTTCAGGACAGTTGTATTGACAATCTATGATAATTGACAGGCGGCAAAATTCACTTATCTACTGCACGGTTGAAGTGTCACATTACACAGAGACAAAGTAGTTGTGTAAGTGCTATTTATTGAGAAGTGCCTTAGTGCTCTATGTACATTGTCCATGATTGTGAGTCCATTATAGTGACATCTTCCATTGTGATCCTACACAAGTGCAAAAGGACATGTCATTGGACATGCTGGGGTGAAGTGTCAGACAGTGCAGAGGGACAGGACTTGCCAATGAGTTAATGAGAGACAATCACTGGGCAGGCTGACAAGATAAACAGTGTTTTGCAGAATAGTGCTTGAGTACAGTTGTTGCAAGAGCAGCATGTTACAAAGCGCAGGACCTTGGTAATAGGTGACCATGTGGCAGGGACTAGTGCTACCGGGTACTTTTACGCATGAAGGTGATCTGTTCCTGGTCTTCATCTTCTGATGTGTGTGTTGCCTCCTCTGTCCTTGTTGGTGGTGGTTGTGAAGGGGCAACATACTCCTCAGTGTGTGTAGACGTGGAGTCAGACATCCAGGTAGCTGCTACCTGTGGGGGTCCTAAGGGCAGTACTGCTGCAAGGAGGATCTGCTGGTTCTTCAGAATAGCAGCCACATCACGATGGTAGGCAGCCAGGGGTTCAATATTGCATTTGTGCACGCGTTGACAGGATTGCTGTTGTAGGTGTTGGGTCAACTGTATTACAGCTGTGCTAATTTCCTTCAGCCTTTTTCTACTTCCTACAAGATAGTTGTTCGCCCTTGCATAGCTGCTGCCTGTTCTTCAGTTGACATCATGCATGAACGCCCCCCTCTAGGCTGGCTGCCATATTTTGCATCCCCACCCGCACCCCCTTGGCCAGCTCCCACTGTACTCTGACTACAGGTCTCTCAAAGCTGTTGCCAGTGTCGTCAGAGTTCTCAGCGGTATTGGAGCTTGCAGGTCGTACAATTGGGGTGGTGGGTGGATCCTCTGCGACGGCTGCTGTATCTGTGCTCCTCCTTGTGACTGAAGGTGGGGTCTGGAGGGTTGCAAGGACCTCTTGGAGGGTCTGGTGGCTGATATTTTTCAGCTCGTCATCCATGTCATCAGGGTAGTCCTGGACAGGCATATCCGCAGGAGATCCATCGTCCTCTGCAATGAAATACGGTACAATTAGTGTGTCTGTGTTGTGGCATTTGTGATGTGACATGCCTGCCTTGTGATGATTTTCACATTGTGATCTATTTTCCTGTTCATTGCTCCAGTCTTTCAGATGGGCATTCTCTCAGTCCTATGCCCCACCTGCATGTCAGATGTATTGTGGTCAGTTTGTGGACTTGTCAGCATCATCTCCTCTAGGTGTTGTTCTAGCCAAATAGTTAATTGCCACCTTCTTCTCCTACTCAACCCTCCCCCTACTTCCATTCTCATGGTGTGGCCTTTCACTGGCTATGGGTGCTCTGATGGCACTAGCAGCACACTTAACAATCTGGACCTGCCCCAGTCTCTGATCTTTCACATCTATATATATGTAGTTGAAATGTAGCGTATACTATGTATAGCATTGTTATGGCACAATATGGATGTCAGCATTGGTAATGTGTACTGCTGATGTTGGGGAATGTGTGGTACATTGGATTGCCCTGATAGTCATATCATTGTCCTATTTCCTCCTCTGACTGTGCAGGTGTATTTCAGTGACCAGTTACATGTCCCCCCCCCCTCAATGCTGTTGTATGAGCAGTATGACATTTGGGATGTTACATTTGGCCCAGGCACAGGATGGACCGTGACATATGCAGCATGGGTGTGACATTACTGCTGTGTACCTCCTAATGCGGATGACATTGGCTGATGTTTGCGGCAACTATGGACATTCACATTTGACAGGACTAGAACTTTGTCTTGGTTTCAAGGGATTGTTAACGTTGTCATCCTAAACCCTTTAATTTGGGTGTGTATGATCCAGGGGGACGTTACTGCCATTGGCTACTTGACCAGCACACACAGCAGAGGTGGTAGTGGCAACTGTTGTCAATGTTACATTCCAGTTGTCGGTATGGCTAGAGGTTGTTAATTGGGCCGTAGTTAATGTATGGAGTATAGTGGCTGACGTGTGACGGGATGTCAGTTTGACGTTGTGCCCTTCCCTCCTGGCGTGGCTTTACCTTTGCATCATTGTTGGCATGGCAGCATACCCCCATGGAAAGGTTGTTGGTGTTATGTAGTGGTGTGGCCCAGGTTTCCTCTGAATGGGCTATGCCCCCCTGCTGTGACCCTTTACCCATGCCACTCCATGTATATGGTGACTTACATGCATTGTGTAGTAGGTATTCCCCCCGCTGGCAGTTAACATTAGTGCATTGTAATTCCCCATGCGACTTACCCTGCATGTGCGTTGTCTCCTGGTAGTCTGCGCTGTCCTGTCCTTGGATCCCTGTGACGATCTCCTTATGGATGACGGCTGTGACCATCTCCTCCATGTGGTCCAGGGCCTCCTGCTGTGCTGGACTCCCACCTCCAGTCTGCAGTGCTGCCTTCCTGTTCCTGGCCATCTTTTCTTTTGTCCAGCACTTGCAGTCATGCCAGCGTTTCTTGCACTCAATGACTGTTCTGCGTACTTCTGCCACATTGTTAATCTTGTCAACAATTTGTTGCCATATTGCCTCTCTCCTACTGATTGGCAACTTTGAGGTGACAAACAGTTGGTGCTGGTGTTCGTCACCTCTTTCACCAGAACTTCCTGCTCCTCTGCACTGTGGCAACACTTTCTTTTCTTCTTCTCCCTGTCCTGGTCTTGTGTGGGTCCTCCTGGCTGGTTCCTGGTCTGTTGTCATCTTCCTGGGGTCTGTACAGGCATCTGGGGTCCATTTTGGCTCTTCTCTGCACAAAAAAGGCTGTGTTTGAGGCGAGGTTTTATGCCATTGTGTCAAAAAATGACGCATATCTGGTTTGCGCTGTCGTAAATCGGCTCACAATCATTTACGCCACGAAAACGTTGTTTTCCTTTACGACGTGATGCTGTGGTGTGCGTCAAAGAAAATGACTCACACTTGTGGTTTGTGCCGCCGTGCGTCAAAGTATGAATTTGACGCCCGCACGGCGCACAGAAATGGAGTTAACCGGCGGTAATATTTTTGACGCAAAACTGCATCTGCGCAGTTTTGTGTAAAAAGTATAAATATGAGCCTTAATGCTTTCTTTGGGCAATGGAAGATCTTTTAATGGTTGTAAGACTGGGGAGAATAACTTTGGTTTTGCCTGCTGACCCAGAAACATAACCTCTGTCTTGTCTCCGTTCAACTTAAGTCTACAGCTGGACATCCATTTTGAACGGCTGCTTCCATGCAAAAATGATTCTTTCAGTGTCAGCAAATCAGGCCTTTCTTGAACGCTGGAGAATACGTATGCCAGGATGTGTGCAAATCTGAGGATTTATCAGACAGTACCTTTCCTGGGACCTGCTTGGGAAGTATTACAAGTTGGTTATTAAATCCTGGAGCTTCTACCACTTTTATTGCCTGAATTGTGCACAATAGTGAGATTTGCAACTTTGACCAGTACGCAAACTCACTGGATGCCTATTCCATGTGTGGTATGACATTATCTGATGGCATTTTTTCGAGTCCCTGATTGATTCTAAAACATGGGTATTTGACATTCTTCTTCATGTCATAGGTGAAAGGACATGTTACCAATGTTGCCCTGTTAGTATGGTCAGTCACTAGGAAGACTTTGCTCTTGGCCTAGTGTACCATGAATTGTGAAAAGTTAAAGAAGCAACGTGATCTGCACAAAGCATTTTCTTTTGTTTTCATACAACTCGATTGATGTATCCAATCACTGACCTAAAAGCATGGGACTTGGCAGGCAACAATGCCTAGTGTTTATTCTGACCTTGAAGAATGTAGTGAGAAGATACCCTACACATTTGATCAGTGCTTTTGAATCAGAAAGTAGTTATTTAAACATTTTGGTAAAATGTGGGCCTCTGCTAGCCTGTTCAAGATTGGTCAGTCAATATTCTCATTCGACTCGATCAAACACTTTGTATGCATTCTGGGAAAAACAATGAGCCCATTTATAAGCCCCTAGCGGCACCCTGCACCACCGGAGCATCAGTTTTTTAATGTTAAGGTGCCACAGTGTGCCGGCCCATATTCACAAGTCCAAACAAAGCCACTTTGCATGGCATTTCATGGCCTTGTAAATATGGCTCCTTTCACGCATAACTCTGGCTGGAAGGGGCGTTCCATGGTTGTTCTGTGAGTGTTCCCACACAACACCCATGGAATCTGATGCATTCCCAGATTTACAAGGCTGGGAATGCGTCACATTCCTACACCACCTCAGGAGTGGCGTTTAAGTAGTGCAACGGGGGGAAATACCATTATTTCTCTCAGTTTTGTCCTTTCTATGTGTGTCACATTCTGAAGCACATAGAGAAAGAGGAAAACAACATTAATGCCCGTTTATGTGCAGGAAGGTGTCCCTTCCTGCACATAAACAGCCATCCCTGCAATGCAGACACCCTTGCGCAATGTCACAAGGGTGTCTGCATTGGCGCTGGCGTGCAGCACCAGTCTACATCATTTCTTTGTAAATGAGTCTAAATATCTTCTCATAAAGATCACCTTTTGCTCACAATAGGAGGGGTGAGGCATGAATTGTTTTTGCATGACCAGCTAGTTATGAGACCCATCTGCACATCACATATAAAGAAATGGTTATGCACAGCTTAGTTAGCTGTGCCATGCAGCTCTTTACCTAAGCTTTTGTGAGCTGGATGGATGGTTAAGAAAAATGATCTACCATCTGGGATAGTAGCAGCTAGCAACAACTAGGTAAGTGGACTTAACTATAATATTTTTAGGCAAATTTGGTAGTAGATACAGTATAGGTATTTTTAGTGTCAGGGTTATTGAAAATCCTGATTGAGAAGGGAAATATATTACTTTTTCTAAATGGGAGTAATTTAAGAACAGACATGGGAGCACCTACAAAAGCCCTACATCATGCTTGTTTGTTCGTAAATCGAGAACTATGATTTTAAAGACAATATTAAACCATAAAAAGCCGTTTGAACGTCACATAAGGCAAATGGACAGTCAATATTAGGAGTGTGAAGTAGTGGAACTCTTTTCAAGCTCAGCTTCTTTATGAAAATCTGAACTTTTGTGAGCATTTGGTACATGAGTGTACTTTGTGTTTTGCACTCACTAGAAAAAGCTAAGCGTGGTATGCATATGCATACAAAATGCTCATCAGTAAGTGGAGTCAGCTAACACTTCTTTGAGAAAATTACGCAAACACACAGGCATATCATAAATATGAAACGGTGAGAAATGTGGGTATGGCATTAATTAGGAACTCTGCAATACTACGCTCACTTAAACAAAGCTTTACACACCCCTATCATAGAACAAACTTGGGCAGGAACAAAAGCAGACCTGCATCACAGACAGGCGCGAGGAAGAACCCTTCAAACATTTGGGGCCATTTTTAACAAAGTGTTGCTTTGCCCTTGTGTCACACAAAGTAATACAAGGGCAACACAACACTATTCAGATTTACCAAGGCCCACAAGGCCATCTTGCTTGGTCTGTGGGGCTTCGTAAATCTGGAGTACCACAACTGTTTTGCTTGCCTGTATTCACCCATGGATTTTGGAGCATTTCCCAATTTACCATTAGTTCTAAACATGAGAATGTGTCAAAATCCTCCCCATGATATACTTAGTTCTCCTTGTTGTTTCCTCTTTCTGTGTGTGTTGCATTCTGAGAAAGAGGAAAAAGTCTCAGATGACAGTTTTTGTACAGGAAGGTGCCTCTTCTGCACACAAACAATCATGCATACAGTCCAGATACTCTTGTACCATGGTGCAAGGATGTCTGCACTTGCGCTAGGCAGCAGGAACGTGCCATATAACGTTAAATATGGCGCAATCCTGCCCTCCACCTTTCACGCAGCACACCGCAGCAAGGTGGCTGGCTGCATTGCAGTGCATGAATATTGGCCACTTGTTTCTTACAAAAGGAGGCTAATAACACTAATGAGTTTTATGATTTGGGGAGAATAAGATGTTCTCTTTGAAGTCTAGATTCTTTGCCATCATGATTGGCTTTGGGTAGCCCCTTGATCTCCTTTTCACGCACTCCATTCCCCAGCTGCTGAAAGCTCAGAGGCACCGCTGTCATAATATGGTGGAAGAGATATCCGTCATGTTTGTGGCAGAGTACTCCCCTCCTCAAGTTCAAAATTATAAGTTTGTCGGTCTGAGGCCTGCCATGTTGGAGGTGGCGGTCATACCGCCAACGGGCTGGCGGAGCAGACCACCTTATTGTGACTTTCATGGTCAAGCAAATAGAAGACCACCAGCGGTCTGCCACCATTGCCAGGAAGCAAAGATGGCCGCGGTCCCCTGGAAGCATAAATAGGCCGGCGGAGACCTTGTTTACGCCAAACCTATTAGGAGGTTGCACACAACCAATGTGACTGTGGAGGTCCAACCACCATGTATCAGAAGGTGGAAACAGACAGCATAAAGGGAGGCACTCACCTGTAGACAGCCCTACATGTCTGGAGCTGCCATGGAGCAAATGTCATGCCACTACTCCTGCTTGCCGAAAGACAACAGACTCAACTCTGAAGTGGACGACACCAACTGTAAGTACAAACACCTTCCTGCAGTATTGACGTTATTAAAAAAACTTGTACCGCTAGCAAACACATCTTAAGGGGGGGTTACGCCAAGGGCAGAAGCTACATCTCACATCCAACACACACACACACTCACATACTGCAGTACAAACACCCACACAGTCACAACATGCACACTTCAGCCAGCACACACACACTGCATGGCAACACTACACATGTACAAACAGCTACACAGCACAGGCTCTGGGCCACTGAAGGCCACACAACATTCACACACACAGCAACAACTACACAACTACTGCACACATACAAAAACATTCCTCACACCCAACAATGCCCAGGGACTGGCCACCCACACAACACACATATGCATACCAGTACCATGGCACACCCACAACACCACCATCAAACAACCCTGCTATCGACACACACATAGCACAATGAAAACACCCCAACATGCACAATACACACAGAGACAAATAGACAACAAACTGGGAGGGACTCACACATAAATGGAAACATGCACACAAAATAGCACAAATCAACACACACCATGTCGGCACTGACAAAACTCAAGAACACACACACCACATGTAGACAATAGCCATATCAAGGGGGCCAAACTCTACACCACACACACTCACATCACACAACACAAAAAGAAAGACATACCGCGGCAAACATAACACAATGTCACAACGCCAACATTGCACCTATACACACATACATACCCATCACACAACACACACCCTTCACTAGGGGCACAACAGCACTGCACACAAACTCACATACTACAGAAAACACCGAATGGAGCAGCAAGCAGCTCAAACACACACAGCTACAGGAACACAACCAATGTCACTCAGGAACTACAGAAAGCTAGGGAAGGCAACGCTGGACAAAGGTGTAACCAATAAACCAACAACAGGTTGGCTTTATTAATAAATAGGGTCTGGAAAACAAAGTCCAAGGCATAGGCCAGTCCAAACCATGGTATTGGGGCAAAAGGTTCATACGTAGGCCTCAAATTAGCTCCTGACTGCCATGTAACCTCCACAGGTGGGAGCATCAAGGGGAAAGGCAGGCACTTCAGGGATGATCCGAGGGGATGAGGGAGGTTGGGCGTGGAAGAGGGGGTTTGGATTTGGGCTTTGGAGGAGGGAGCCTTCTGCTGAGGGGGGCTTCTTCTTAGTATGGGGAGGGGCATGGGTGCTTGGAGGGAGCAGGGGAGGCCTTGTAGGTGGAAGGGAGTGTCTTTCAGAGGGAAACTGTCCTTTTGGGGGGATGCCGGGGGAGGTGAATAGGGGTAAGGTCAAGGCCACAAAGTAAAATGTTTTAGACACACGGGGACGGTCATCAGAAGGGGGTTGGGATTTGGAGGTTGATAGAGTGGTTTTCTGACATGTAGATGTGGATGTCTTAGGTGTGTGTTTGTGGGAGATGTACTTGTGTGTGGTGGGTGTCTGTTGGGTGGGTGAGTGAGGGTGTTTATGTGTTTTGGGCTGAGGATGGGTGGTGATGCAGGGGGATGCCATTGTAGGTGGGTATCTTTTGGGGTGGTGTCCGCAGGTATGGTGGATGTGCTGCATACAGATGTGTCTGTGGGTGTGGTGACTGGGGTGGATGTCTGAGGGTCTGCTGGGTTAGTGTCTTTGGGTAGGATAGGTGTGGTGGCTGTATCAGTGACTGCTGTGGTGGTATCTGTAGGTGTGCCAGATGTTGTGTGTGATGCTGGGGATGGAGGAGTGTTAGGGCAAGCCGTGACTGTTGTTGTGTCTGTGGGTTGATGTTGTCTGTGTGCGTGACAGTGTCTCTTGTGGTGCTTGTGTTTGTGTGTGCTACCCTTGTCTGTAGAGGTGGATGCATGCAAGTCTGTCAGTGTGCTTTGGGTGATTCATGGAAGCGGGGATTTGGACTGGGAAGAGTAAGTTTGAGGGGGGAACAGACACAAGGGGTGACTAGCTGCTGTCAGTGTGGAGGCCAGAACCTGAAAAGATCTCTGTAGGCCAGCCATTGCATCATGAATTCCCTCCAGGAATGCATTGCTCTGTTGGATTTGGTTTGCCAGTCCCTAGGTGGCCTTCACAATGGCGGACTGACCCATTGAGATCGACCTCAGGAGGTCAATAGACTTGTCACCGAGGGAGTAGGGGTAACAGGGGCTGGGGCGGATGTGCCTGTGGCAAAGGAGATGCCCATCCTCTTGGGTGAGCAGGCACGGCCGACTGGGTTTGGAGCAACAGGGTGGGCAATGATAGAATAGGGGTGGCGTACAAATATGGTACTTTGGTGGTCCACAATGGGTCTGTCACCACTAGGGAGTGGCCACTAGAGGAGGAATACGATGATGTTGATGAACTTTCGGTTTACCCGTGGCACTCCCCACACCACTGGGTCCCTCTGTGTCAGTGATGTCATGAATGGAGATCCCGTGACCAGATGCTTCTCTACTCACCGTGGCTCCGTCTCCTTCACCTGTCAGTGCTGATGCTGGCAAAATAAAGTGAAGCAAGGTCATGACATGGACATGAAAACACTTCAATCGCAACTTTGAGAGACATAACATACCGTTAGGTCAAGAGGCCCACCGCTTGAAATGCCAGTAAAATGGCACCATATCGAGCCAAAGCCAAACTATGCATGCCATCTTGAATTACAAAGGTAACACATGTGAAAAACTTGGTCTCATACAACTGCTATAGCATGGATGAAGTCTAGCTACCATACTAACCATACCACTACACCCCAAACCTGTGCCACATACAGCACACCCCAGTGAAGCAGTAGCCAAAAGTTGAATCTCATCGTAAGGTACCCTACCAATGACACAGACACAAGCCTAAGAACAACGGCAACTTGCACTAATGTAATGTATTAGCAACAACAGATGTTACTAAGGAAATGCAGACAACACTGGTACAAACATGTCATACTTTGATTAGAAGACATGGAAACATCCCTGCCACTATGGATACATCCCTAGAATGTATAGTCCTATGAGTGACACTTGCCCAAAAGATGTGCCGCAATGTGGTGTTGCAAGGAACAACAATGAAGTCAGGTCCGAAACATCATGGAGAGATGTCTCCTGAATACACACAAGAATTATCCTGTAAGCCCCAGGTCAGCCCCCACCAAGGTCTCACAACCATTTCCATGTCTACATCTGAGTGTATTTGTAGTAGACAACTGTGCCATGCAGGAAGGAGGGACACAACCCTTGCAACCACTATCTGAAATTCACCAAAATTGTTGTACAATGAGTAGCTACATCACTACCCACATCTTAGAAATGGCAAGTATGGCACATGTCTGTGGATGAATCCATGAGCCTAAACACAAGTGATGCAAACATCACTGCAAGTCAATCCACGATGCATCACGAAAGTCAGTACGCAATTCCCAAACAACACACTGATGCTGTGCACCTACAACCAACATTCAACATCAAGGGTACAAAAGGTCATGAAGTGGAACCACATCTTGGCTCTACCTTTGATGTCCATTATGGCCAGTGCAGAGGCACATGACAAATTACATACTATGAGGCATGACTGTATCTGTCTGACAAAATATGATGATGACACAGTCCTGTCTGGGCCATCACAGTAAATGAACAACCATTTACAGCAGCAGGACACCATAGACATATATGTTAGCAATTCCAGACATTATCCCATCGGCCTACCTAGCAATGCCTACATTGGATGCATAGCCATACATCCTAGTGGAAGTGGAGCACACGCAGACATGTAGGCAATTGGAATGTTGGCTGCACTGTTGAACACATCACCCATGACAATGTACATTCCCCACTTACCAAGGGATAATAGCATGTTATAACTGCCAAGATCTTGCCATGTAACTCACAGCCATGTTTTACTGGCCCTTTTTAGTGTGGCCTGGTGCACGTTGGTAATTGGATATCTGGACTAACTCCATATGACTGAGACGTTCTTGGCTATGACTGTACGGACATTCTTCACAGCTTGTGTGCAATACAGTACAATAAAAGGTTTGATGTGACCAGACACATGTGGCACTGTGTTGCTAGTCATCCTCAGCATCACACTACCTGAGACTTTTCCCTCCGTCCATTACGTCCCAATGTCTAAAGCATGTACATTACATGTAATTAGCATTCAACGTTGCAGACAGTAAGCAAAGAGAGGCAGTAGACAGTTTTTAGTGATGGGTGTGTTTATTTACATTGGAACAAAAAGTGCATAGTGATACTGGATAAAAAAACTATACTTCAGGTGAAGGGGTCAGTCAGGGTGGATGCAATCAATAGAGTAGAGGCCATGATAATTGTGGGCTACAATCCAGTGTCCTACTAGCTTGGAAATGTAAAGTGGTCAAGGTACAGTCAACAGTGTGAGTCTGTGGCACACAAAGGAGTGACATCAGGAAGTGGTCAGTTGCTGGCAGTGGTTGGTTTCCTGCCACCCCATACCTCCTGGATGCTTGGCTGGACATCCCCGCTTGCGTAGGGGCTCAGAAACTACAGAGGCAGGGGTGTCTGAGGCAGGTGCTTCCCCTGGCAGGGCCAACCTTCCAGTGGCTGGCACCGATGAAAGGCCTGGTGTGAAGGCACAAAGGAAGGAGTGTGATGTTGTTGGCTATCCCTGCTCATGGTACTGTTGCTGTCCCTCAGCACCCCTATTAAAGAGTACATGTTGGAATTGTGGGCCTCCTACTGTTCAAGCATCTCACAATGTAAATCTCTCTGTAGGTCATTGGTTTGCCAGTGTTCATTCAGTACCCGGTCCATCACGCCTTGGAAAAGTTGGTAGACAGCCAAGACCTGGCTGATGGTATCCTGGGCAGGAGTATCACCAGCAGCCTCTTGCCGCTGGGCCACACCATCCCTTCCTGCACCCTTGGTGCAGCATGCCCCCTTCCACTGTTTCCAGGCCCATCAATTTCAGGTTTGGCAGGTTGAGACTCAAGAACCTGTTAATGTGGAGAGAATATGTTAGGGAATATGTTAGTGGTTATATTGTGACATCTACCTCCAATAGTTGACAGTGACATTGGGCTAGGGCCATGTTCACATTGTAATGGCTGATTTCCCTTATGTGACAGGTACATGTATTGTCATTTGTAACAAGCAGACATTGTAGCCACACACCACTTCCTGTTCAGTGACCTAGTTTCCGACTGTATAGAATCCTTAGCTGTTGGAGGGATGGTAATGGACTCATGTGTTGCCAGCAGTGCAGGCAGGACATTGACAGGGCAGGATGTTGTTTGAGCCATCTTGAAAGCTACTTGTTTGTCATGCAGGCATTGTCCGGACCTTGGATGATGCATGATAGTTATCTTCCATTGTGTGTTGAGTGCATTGTGGAAGTGCGTGCTGCCAATACTATATGGCAGACACATTTTGGGCCATTTGATTTGTGTAGGAAGTTCCTATCATACATTTTGTGCTGTCCTTCCTGTCTACACTATTGTCATCTTGGCATGTCAGCTCTAGATGGTTCTGGGGGTGTTGCAATATCACAGGGTGTACCACCACCTGTATCCTTGGCCCTCCCAGAAGTAGCATGTTTAATGTGGGTGCAGGGACTATGGCACAATATCATCTCAACCCCTTAGTTGCCGGGCCTTCCTCCCCCCGTGCTGAGCCCTTTATTGGCTATTTGGGGTACTTTGTGCTTAGGCCTTCATAACTTTTGGTCCACATAAACTATCCACACCAAGTTAGCGTCCTTTTTTCCCAACATCCTAGGGATTCTAAAGGCACCCAGAGTTTGTGGGTTCCCCTTGATTAGACCAAGAAATAAGCCAAAATTCAGCAATTTTTTTTTTTTTAAATGGGAAAAAGGGGCTGCCAAAGAAGGTTTTTTCCCTGAAAATGGCATCAACAAAGGGTTTGCGGTGCTAAAATCACCATCTTCCCAGCTTTCAGGAAGAGGCAGACGTGAATCAGAAAACCAAATTTATCAACACAATTTTGACATTTTACTGGGACATGCCCCATTTTGACTATTTATTGTGCTTTCAGTTTCCTTACAGCAAGTGACAGGAATGGGTGTGAAACCAATGCTGGATCCCAAATTAAACATTTCTAAAAAGTGGACACAATTTTGAATTCATCAAGGGGTTATTTGTGTAGATCATACAAGGTTTTCCTACAGAAAATAACAGCTGAAATAAAAAGAATATTGAAATTGAGCTAAAAAAACAGCAATTTTTCTCCATGTTTTACACTGTAACTTTTTCCTGCAATGTCAGATTTTTTAAGGCAATATACCATTACATCTGCTGGACTCTCTGGTTGTGGGGATATATAGGGCTTGTAGGTTCATCAAGATCTCTAGGTACCCAGAGCCAATAAATGAGCTGCACCTTGCAATGGGTTTTCATTCTATACTGGGTATACAGCAAGTCATTTACTGAAATATAAAGAGTGAAAAATAGGTATCAAGAAAACCTTTGTATTTCCAAAATGAGCATAAGATAAGGTGTTCATAAGCAGTGGTTATGCACATCCCTGAATTCCGGGGTGCCCATACTAGCATGTGAATTAAAGGCCATTTCTCAAATAGATGTCTTTTTTACAAACTGTCTTACATTTGGAAGGAAAAAAATGTAGAGAAAGACAAGGGGCAATAACACTTGTTTTGCTATTCTGTGTTTCCCAAAGTCTCCCCAAAAAAATGGCTCCTCACTTGCGTGGGTTGGCCTAATGCTCGCGACAGGAAATGCAACATGGACACATCACATTTTTACATTGAAATCTAACGTGTTTTTTGCAAAGTGCCTAGCTGTAGATTTTAGCCTCTAGCTCATCCGGCACCTAGGGAAACCTTTCAAACCTGCGCATTTTTTAAAACTGGACACCTAGGGGAATCCAAGATGGGTGTGACTTGTGGGGCTCTCACAAGGTTCTGTTACCCAGAATCCTTTGCAAACCTCAATATTTGACAAAAAAAACCCACTTTTTCCTCACATTTCGGTGATAGAAAGTTCTGGAATCTGAGAGGAGACACACATTTCCTTCCACCCAGCATTCCCCCAAGTCTCCCGATAAAAATGATACCTCACTTGTGTGGGTAGGCCTAGTGCCCGAGACAGGAATAGATCACACAATGGTCAATGTTGGTCCTTACATGAGGCAACTGTGTGACGCACCTGAGGATTTTTTAACCCCTTCCCTGGTGTCGGCCACTGGTCATGACCGACACCAGGGAGGTAGTGTGGGCGTCGGTCAATGGCGGATGTCCGCACCAAAGGGGTTAATAGGTGTCTGGTGTTTGGGTTGCGTGTCCTGGTCCTCCTTGAATTTATTCTGACATTGCTCCTGACGCAGCTCACAGTTCACATTGTCCATCCCCTGAGATATGTGAATTTACATGACAAGTACACCAACTGGGATAATTGACCATATGCAGAGTGGTTTGTGTAATTGGATTTGGTGGACAGAGCCTCCTGGCCTCAGCAGCAGCCATTTGACTCCCTGTACTACATGCAGTTTTTCAGTTAGACTCTCCCAGGTCTTTACTCATAATGAGTGTGGTTTCAGGGAATGGTATTTTTATAGTTGTACAATGTGCGGTTGCTTGGATTGTGAGTAAGGGATCTTCCTATGAGTACAAACCATTTCTAGCCCTGTATTCCATACTGTACAGTTACCCTGTCAAGTGGGTACAGTTGTATGGCTGACTAGATGGAGAATGGTCATAGTAGCAGAGCACACAGTTATGATAGAATATAGCGAGAGTCCCAGTGCCTCCTAGCCTTACAAGTCCTGTCATTGCTTGTCCTACCCACAAACCATACAGTTGTGATCCTCCCAGGTGAATACAGTTGTATGGCTGAATAGATGAAGAAGGGTCATAGTAACATAGCATACAGTTGTGGCAGAGCATAGTAAGAGTCCCAGTGCATCCTGGCCTTAGCAGTTCTGCCATTGCCTGTCCTACCCACACACTATTCAGTTGTGATCACCTCAGGTGAGTACAGATGTATGGCTGACTAGATGGAGAATGCTCATAGTAGCAGAGCACACAGTTGTGGCAGAGTGTAGTGAGAGTTCCAGTGCCTCCTGGCGTTAGTAGTCCTGTCATTGCCTGTCCTACCCACATACTATACAGTTGTGATCCCCTCAGGTGGGTACACTCCAATGGGGATCTGACAAACAAGGTAATTTTGATTATGCTACACTGTTCTGTTATTAGTGACATCGTACAGTGCCTGTTGGGACTTAGTGTTGTCAGTCACTGTACTACACCCACTATACAGATATGTTGTTTCCCCAGGTGAGTCTACTTAATATGTTGGAGGCCAAACAGGGATCTATGGACAGTTAGACACTGGACTGTTGAGTGGAGTGACATAGTAGGTGGCAGGAGGTGATCAGTGAGCATGAATGGCAATACATTTTGGTGCCATTTTTAGTGTTGTGACTTACCCAACTCTACTCTCCCAGATGTTCCTGTCAAGCCCGCGGGATGCAGGATGGCCAAAACCATCTCCTCCCATGATGTTAGTTGTAGGGGAGGAGGTCGGGGATCACCGCCACTCTGCAGCATAGCAAGCTGGTGCCTGGACGCCATGGACAGACCTTCCCCTTGAATTTGTTCTACCTCTTCCTGATGCCATCCTTTGTGCACCGGTAGCTGCCTAGAGGATTCACTCTGTTGACTATCCTTTGCCACATTTCCATTTTCCTAGTGATAATAGTTTGCCAGACTTGTCAAATAGTTCTGGCTCTAATCTTATTACTTCATCCACCATGACTCTTAACTCGTCATCTATGAAACAAGGAAGTTTCTGTGGTGACATGGTGGTGGAAACAAACTTATAAAATAGTTTACTGGGTAGGTGCTGTGTAATGAGGAGGTGACAGGGAGTAAATTGGAGTGTAGAGCTTCAAATTTGTGTGGTGGGTGTGTGCTGAGGGTGTGGGACACGTGCTTAGTGCAAGTTAGAGGGGTGCCTAATCTGTGGTTGGTGAGGTTTTTGGGCAGTGCTCTGGTTTATGTCCTGGTGAAGATGCAAAGGATTGTGGTGTGTGAAGAGGTGTTTTTTATAATGTGGTTTGTAGGTGTGTCAAGTGTGTGGATGTGTGTCAGCTGTGTTGTTTTCAAATGTAGCAAATATGGTGTAGTGTATTACTGTGGTGACCGCCGCGGTTCACACCACAATTCGAAGACCGCTCCGGCTATTTTGAAGTTGTAAAAGTTTGTTGGTTGGTTGGCGGGCTGGTGCTGCCGGTGATCGGACTGCCTATTTACCGCCCTCCAGAGTCCTGGCGGAGTCAGATTTTTGGCTGTTTTTTTGGTGGGCCTGCCTGTGTAACTCGTAATACGTCGACCTTTATAACCATCAAATGGTGTTTTTTTGGCGCCTGCTAACATGGTGGTCTGGTGGTCTGAGTGTCAAACTCATAATGAGGCCCTTAGTCTTTAACTGTAGCCTGTATCTGTGTAATTGTTTAGAAGCAAGTGTTAGTTTGCCCTATTGCCCTAATTGCCTCTTGTCTCATTTCCATTGTTGCTGCCCTTTTATCCCGCTCCAACCCTCCTGCCAGCCCCTCTCAGGACTATTGATGGCAGCTGCTGTGTAGCTCCAAACAGTAGCCCCTTGACTTCCTGATCAAGCATGACATTCCCCCACTGCTGAAAGCTCAGAGGCACCTCTGTCTTGACCTAAGCCCCAGAGCCCTGTGTTGAACCCTCTGCCCAGGTGAGTGCTGCTCCGATTCACCCACATTGTCTCATGTTTTTTGTCTTTTTATTTGCCTTCGTCTTTGCTTGCTTTAGTCTTTGGCCCTCATTACAACCCTGGCGGTCCAAGACCGCCAGGACTGTTTGGGCTGAAGCACCGCCAACAGGCTGGCGGTGCTTCAGAGGGGATTACGACCATGGCAGTAGCACCGCGGTCACACCGCCAGGGCCGGCGGTTTCCCGCCACATTTGCCCCGGCAGTGATAATCCGCCAGGGCAGCGCTGCCCAGGGGATGGCGGTTTGAACTGCCAGGAAAAGGCTGGCCGTATGGGGAGTCGCGGGGCCCCTGGGGGCCCCTGCACCACCCATGCCAGTGGCATGGGCAGTGCAGGGGCCCCCTGACAGGGCCCCGTGCAGCTTTTCACTGTGTACATAGCAGACAGTGAAAAGCGTGACGGGTGCAACTGCACCCGTTGCACGGCCGCAACACCGCCGGCTCCCTTTGGAGCCAGCTCCCATGTTGCGGCCCAACGGGGATGTCATCATGGGCACCACGGGAGTGCGGTCGCATTGGCGGCCGCACGGCGGTTACAACTTGGCCCACCAATGTTGTAATGACCCCCTTAGTCTTTAACTGTAGTCTGTAATTGTGTAATTGTTTATTTGTAAGTGTTTGCTTGCCCGCATTGTCCTCATCGCCGCTTGTCTCATTTCTGCCATTCCCGCCTTTTCACCTGTTCCATGGCTCACACCTCCAGGCTTCCTGTCAGCATTTCCCACCACCCAGGACCAATTATGGAGGCCACTGCACTGCTCCATTAGTTCAGGCACACCACTCCCCAGCTGCTCATAGCTCAGAGGCACCGCTGTCTTGACCTCAGTCCCAGAGGCCTGCATTCCAACCCATGGCCAAGTGACCACTGTTCCAATTCGCCTACATTGTCCTGTGATTTTTGTCTTTTTGCTTCCATTAGTCTATCCTTGCCTTAAGCTTATTCTTTAATTGTAGTCTGTGTAATTGTTTATTTGTACATGTTCATTTATTTGCATCACCCTAATTGCCTTTTCTCTTGTTGATGCCATTCTCGCCTTTTTCTCCTGCTCTGGCCCTCCTACCTCCTACATCTCTGTCAGCCCCTCCCACCTCCTAGGACTATTCACAGAAGCCACTGTGCAGCTGTACAGTGGGTGTATGCAGCAGGCTCGCCAATGGTATGCCAAAGGCAAGCCTGTCTGCACCCGTCCATACCTGGAACACACCCAGCAGCAGGAACCCTGATTCTCCCAACACCCACCGCTATTCCAGAGCAGGACTCACTGTCCTCAATACCTGTCCTCCCAACAGATACTGCTGCCTCGCCTCTCGGCATTGTCCCTTTCACCTGCTGACAATGGCGGTTCACCTGCATCATCAACACTCCATCACACCCCAACACGGTCTCGCCACCAGACACAACGACCACACACCAACTAAACTGCATACTGCTCAAAATCCGCTATCAAGGCAAACATGCAAACAAGTTATGGGACACTATCACTACCCTTGCACCAACCTCGTCTTGCTCACAAAGACCTGGCCCAATGCTGCCTCAGTACTCAACATCACCATGACCACCACCAGCGGATACAAGATCATCCACCACATCAACAAACTCGGAGGGGGCATCAGCATCATAGACAAAGAATCTATCTACTGCACAACCACAACAGGCATCAACACGCCAATCATGGGGCACCTTAGCTTCCAAATCAATGTGGAAAACAGCACAACCATCAAAGGGACTCACTCCTATAGACCAACCAGACCTCACCCCAGCTTCTGCAATACCATTCCCAAACTCATTGTCCCCAAGTCATCAACACCAAACACTACATCTTCCTTGGGGATATGAATTTCTACCTAGGTGACCCTAACAATGCCAACACCTCCAACCTCATAGACCACATTAAAAATCATTAGCCTCAGTAGATACTCACCAATACCATGCACATCAAAGGACACAGATTAGACCCCATCTTCACCTTGAACAAGAGAATTAAATACAGTTACACCACCAAACTCACCTGGTCCGACCACTTCATTGTCCATTTTAACTACCTCTCTACTGTGAGCCTAACATCCAGACCACCTTACATCTCACATCGGGGCTGGAATAAGGTATCAGAAAGCTAATGGGCTGATGCACTCACCGCGCACCACCCAGACACCACACACCAGACTCCAGGCACCATCCTGGACATTGAAAAAAAAGTCAAAAACTTCACCTCCTGGATATCCAACTGCACCAACATCATTGCCCCCATTGAAAACCTCCAAACCCAACAAGCTTTCCAAACAGGCTAGCTGGAAGATGCTGGAACTCTGTACTACAAAGCGTAACTCCAAACAAATTGAGAGGAAATGGCACCGGTCAAAACTCCCCGAAGACCAAACTGTATTCAAGAACACAATCAACCAATACCACATATTCATAAGCACCACAATAAAACATGCCTTAGCCACATGCATTTAAGCCAGCTCCAACCACAGCAAAAAAACCTCTTCAGTATAGTCAAGGAGCTGGTCAAACCATCAGCATCAGAAAACACCATCTTCCCCCCAGGAACTCTGCAAGTCCCTCATCAACTACTTTCAAAACAAAATCTCAACCATGTACAGAAACCTTGCACCCTAACCGACTACAGCCAACCCAATCAGCTTCCTCAACCTCCCAGACATCCACATCATTCATAGAATCTACAAATGGAATCAGATCACTACCCAAAATACCACCGACATCATGAAAACCATCCCCTCAGGATCCCCAACCGACGCATGCACCCTCCACATGTTCACCCTCTGCATCAGCACCATTGACAGCAGGCTCACAACATCCTCAACTCTTCCGTCACCTCTGCCACCTATCTAGATGACTGGAAGCATGCAAGAGTCAAATCCCTGTTCAAGAAACCCCCTGCCGACCCCAGAGGTCTCGAAAACTACAGACTGATCTCCCTGCACCCCTCCCAGCAAAAGAACTGAGAAAGCCATAGACCAACAACTTACAGTGTACCTAGAAGACAACAAACCTACAACTACTCATTGCAGGCTAGATTCCACACCAAACACAGCACCTAAACCACTCTGATAGCAATTATGTATGCTCACAAGAACCTCCTATACCAAGGAGACACAATGGCCTTCATTCTCCTCCACCTCCCAGCAGCCTCAATAGATTCTCCCTCCACACCCTGCTCAAGAGACTCCACCAGATCGCCATCACTTCGCAACCCAAACCCATATTCTGCAATGTTCCTCAAGGATCTTTCCTCAGCCACCCCCTCTTCAACGCCTACATGACCCCACTGGCCAGCATCATAAGAAACCACTGACTAAACATAATCTCCTATGCAGATGACACGTATCCTCTCACTATCTAAAGATCACTCCACAGCAAAGACCAAGTTCCCCTCTAAATGAACAGCATCACCGAATGGATGAAGGAAACTGCCTCAAACTCAACACTGACAAAAGGGAAGTCCTGCGATTCAAAAGCTCCACCTCTCCGTGGTACAACTCCTGGTGGCCTGGGGACCCACCATCCCTTGGACCATGCCCATAATCTAGCAGTCATTATTGACAACAAACTGAACATGAAAAACCAGGTCAATGCAGTATCATCTACCTGCTTCCTCACCCTCCGCATGCTATGTAAAATCTTCAAGTGGCTCCCCATTGACAATATTCACACCGTCACACAGGCCCTCATCGCCAGCTGCCTGGACTATGGTAACAGTCTCTACGCACCTAATAAAAAGACTTCAAATCATTCAGTGTGCAGCGTCCAGGCTCATCCCCGACCTCAGAAGAGATGAACCCACATAGCCCCACACCTTAGGAACCTGCACTGGCTCCCTGTACAAAAACGATGCCAATTCAAACTGCTGACACACACCAACAAGGACCTACATAACCAAGGACCAGTCTGCCTCAACCACCGACTGAACCTACACCATCCCATCGGACATCTGCACTCCGTCTCTCTCCACGTCGCCCACATACCCCACATCTGGAGCAACTAGGGAGGGCAATCCTCCTCCTACTTGGCATCAAAATCCTGGAACACCCTCCTGATCCACCCAAGGACCTCTCCCTCCATCCAGGATTTTAGAAAGAAGCTCAAGACTTGGCTTTTAGGATAGACTCACGCATGGGACCTTGCGCCTGGATACCCTCAAATGTGATAAGTGCTCCCTACAAATTTGTGATTGATTGACTTGGGAAATTGTTGAGTTCCACAATTACGGGCACCACACATTTTCACTGTTTCCGGTGAACAGCAATGCCCATCAAATTCCTCATCTTCAACGTGTCTGGAGTTACTGCAATGTGCCACTGATTTGTTTTGAGCTATATCACAGAGAGCAGCCTGGAATACTATTTTACCATTAGTAATGCTGGCTATCTGATATACCTCTGTAAACAAAAGGTTGTCCAGAGAATTTAATTTTTGATTTCTGTTTGTGGATCATTAGAAAAGTGATTTAACTTGTGTAGACATTGCTGATACGGACCAATTTTTTGGGATGACATTTTTTAAAACAATGTTGCAGTCATGATGAAATATTACAGGGACCATGAGATATATATATTTCAGTTTGGTGTCAAAACATAGATTTTGGGGGTCGAGTACTCTTATGGAGACAGAAAATAACTCCTCAGAGCAACCATTCCACCATTTCCAAAATGGTGGCTATAAAGGAGGAAGAAGAGACATATACAGAAATGAAACAATAATGGCTTTTAATTATTTTATATATACACCAAACAATGTTGATGATCTGAATATGAAAAAAAGAATGTTCATCACTCCTAATTTAGACATATTTCCATAGTTCACTTTATTTATTTGTTTCCGCACTCGCTTGTAGCACATTTGCAGAATGTTGAACATTTGAGAAGAGCATATCGACAGGGACATCTTTTTGTAGCATAGGTTTTGCAGTACATGTATATTTAAGTTCTGTCGGTAGAGGCTTCAGAAATTTCTGAGGTTTAAATATCACATCAATACCTTCCCTACGAAATTCACATGGATCTTTTTTTACCTATGCATGATACAAAACATTTACGCATCTTCCGATCAAGTAAAACACAATTTTAATGTCTTCATGCACAGAATCTGACATCGGTGGAAGGTCACTTAGCGAGACTGATCTCTTGAACTTACTGTTCTGAAGATCGTCAAATGTATGGCAAATGTATGGCAATCAGAACTCATTTAACACACATGCACAAGGTATTTTTACACATCTTTAAAGTCACAATCTTCTTCTGTCTCAGCAAATCTTTTTAGAACGTTACAGGTTCAGCAGTTAAAGCTCCGAGCTTTGTTTCAATTTTGCTCATGGTGTCATCACCAGAAAGCATATGGGCCTTGATAAGAACTCTGAATCTCTGGGTCAAGTTTCTTGTATGGAATAAGAGGCAGGACTAAGGGGCATATTTATACTCCGTCTGCGCCGAATGTGCGTGAAATATTTTGACGCACATTTGGCGCAAACCGTGCACCATATTTAAACTTTGACACCCGAGCCCGCGGACTTCAATATCCCGCCGTATGCGTCATTTTCTGGATGATGGAAACCACCTTGCGTTAATGATATGCAAGGTAGGCATTCCCGTCCAAAAAATGACACAAACACCCGTGTGCCTTATTTATGCTACCGCGCAAAAATCACGCATGGCCGAGAGGCGGAGTCGGAAAATGACGCACAGCCCTGATTTGCATCAAAAATAAACGCCTGGGTCAGGTCAGGCATTAAAATGGGGCAAACGCACCTGTATTTAATGAAACCACGCAGAAGCAACAGCAGAGCTTCAAAAGGAAGACATAGAGGTGCTTCTCATCCAGCGTGCACGCAGACGCGGAGCACAGGAACAACAACAGCAGCTCCCACAACACCAGCAGGGACCCCAAAGGCAACGCAGAAGGCAGGAGAGGATGAAACCACGCAGAAGCCACAGCAGAGCTTTAAAAGGAAGACATAGAGGTGCTTCTCATCCAGCGTGCACGCAGACGCAGAGCACAGGAACAACAGCAGCTCCCACAACACCAGCAGGGACCCCAAAGGCAACGCAGAAGGCAGGAGAGGATATTCCGCACCAGGACAACCCTTCATGGCCTCAGGGAACATGACATCATCCAGAGGTACATGATGAATTGGCAAGCCATTCAGCAGCTGCTGCGCAACATTGAGCCAAAGTTGGCACCCAGCTTGCAGATACCCCGCACCATCCCACCAGAAACCAAGCTGCTAGCTGTACTACACATGGTGGCAAGTGGCTTCTTTCAAACCACTGGCGCCATGGTTGCTGGGATCTCACAGCCATCATTCTGCGTCTTCCTGCCCAAGGTACTGGATGCCATCATCACATTCAAACCCCGCCACATCTGCTTCGCCAACACACAGCAGAAGCAGCAGGAGACCGGACAGGGGTTTTACCTCATTAATGGATTTCCACACGTCCTTGGTGCCATTGACTGCACACATGTACGTCTTGTGCCACCTGCTGCAACTGAACATCTATACCGCTACAGGAAGCACACACACACTCCATTAATGTGCAGGCCATTGTGGATCACCAACATCGTGGCAAAGTATCCTGGAAGTGTACATGATTTATTCATCTTCCGTCACTGTACCATCAATCAACACTTCCAGGATGGACGATATGGAAATGGACTACTTGTTGGTAAGTACAGAAACCTACTTATATACACACACTGCACAGCAACCCTCTAGGACAAACAACACATACACCACGTCAGCGACATGTGAACAGGAACACACTGAGGTTGTGACACCGCTAGGCATGTTTGATATCCTCACCCAATGGGAGACACACCTAGGGACAAAGTACCATTCCAAATAAAAACTGATGCCACTCCACAGACACAAGGGGAAAATGTAAAACAACACAATGACAAACACATGATGCCAACTGCCATGACATCTGTGAAGATAAAACTCCAATAACACATCAATAACACCCAAACAAACACCCTTCCAGCCAATACGTACTGTATAAGGGGTGTGGAATGTAATTTGCTGCAGGTCAAACACCGTGACTCACATAGCATTATGATGACTACAATAAAGATCACATTCAATCATTGAGGCCATTCCAATATCTCACATCACTCCTGCTCTCACATTGCCCACTACCAAGAGGCAAGTGGACTGTGCGAAAAGCACATCTTGATGGTACTATATGGAAGGTGCACATTCCTACACATGCGCATTGTGACAAATTAACACACACACAACAGATGTACTGCCATACGGACCATCTGAAACTCGAAACGACAATCTCACAACCAAGATAGCCAGCTGAACTAGACCATGTGCAGTAGTCTAGGTAGACATTACAACCAAAGCCAACTTGCCAAGGGCAGAGAAATAGGTCTGCAGTGAACTTGTCACACATGTGAAATTAGTGTACAGTCAAATGTTAAGACGTCAATGATCACAACGTATGGAGATGTTTGGCTAATTGTCACCTTGCAAAATGTAAGCGTCTCACTGATGTTTAAATTAATCCATTGCATATGTCAAAAGGTATGGGATGTCCAGGGTACATAGACGCAAATGTGTTACCACCACTGTTGAATTGATTCTGTGTATGGAACTATCATCTCACCCCCAATTAAGACACAGTGAGACCTGTATCACAAGTCACAATGCTAGGGAGTACACACTGTACTTAAACTCCCAAAATATACTGCTGACAACCAGTCAGCAGCCAAACACTTGTTCAGCAAAGGAAACAACCCAATGCAGATGGTACATCCTAGAAGCCTACGAATCAACACAGTAACACAAACACAAATGAGTCACAGACAACACAAGAGAACAACTGCCATGCAAGGTGATATTAATTGTGCAAGCTACATCAACATGATCCCAATCATTTTCTCTTTCAGCTGATCAGGGGTATGGGATCCAGCTATGGATTATGACCCCATTTGGCAACCCAAGCACTGCAGCAGAGTGTGCCTACAATGAAGCACATAGGAGGACACGCACCATAGTCGAGAAGACCTTTGGCATCCTGAAGTCGAGATTCAGGTGCCTCGACATCACTGGTGGCAGCCTCCCATACTCACCAGAAATGGTCTGTAAGATCATTTTAACCTGTGCCATCCGGCACAACATTTGTGTATGAAGAAACATTCCCCTATTAGACCCAGAGCCACAAATGCCTGAAGAGGAGGAAGAGGAGGATGCTGGCCATCAGCATGAGGGGGACCAACCAAACACAGCTGCAGGATTGCGTACGCGCCAACTTATTGTCAACAATTTCTTTTGAATCAACTCACCATCACCACTGCTTTAACATAAGTAAATAAACACCTATAATAATCACCATATCATGGTCTGGGTAATCATTTTTGCTCACCTTTATCTCTAACTATCAGAATAAGAGTTTAGCCTCACGGAGCATTGCTGATATATCGATCAGGACACAGAAATTTCCAAAGCAATTGTGATGCGTATTATTCAACAGTCACATTCACACACACCGTAAATGACATGTATCCTGTACATTTCACCTTTGAAGGGCAATAGCAGAGGACCACACCTATTTCACACATACATATTGGCAACATGATTCTTAGCAGCATTTGGCACAAAACTAAGACACCATCAGTCAATGATGGAACAAAATGCATCATACATGAGGCAGTGGATGTACAATTGCAACAGTAACATTAATGTATGGCCTTGACAGCAGTAACTGTTACATCACCTATCTTTGCAAGGACCATGTGTGACTAGAATTCCATATAAGCAGAACATAGAAAGCACAAGTGCCACACCTATGACAAGCATTGCACACATGACATTCCATGTACATGTCAGCCCCTGTCCTAAGTTCAGAAACACCCATGTTCCCGGCCTTACCCCACCAGTCTTAAGAGGTCCCTGGAATGGTAATATCTGTATGCAGATATTCCCTCCTCTACACACACACAGACTAACAATATTAATCAAGTGTGCTTCACCCTTTAGTATGGTATGCCATAGTCATTGTACATCTGTCTGCATGGACGTCAGGTTAAATAATGCACTGGATTGTAGTCTCTAAGCCCTGTTATCACCTGTAGATTGCTTCCCATGTGAAAGGTACTGTTGGCCATTTAAACTCGAATCTCACCTACAGGACTTGTGAGAAACTGATGCAGCACACACCTGTGAGCACATCCACGCAGACCAGCTATTTGAACATGCACTGCCCAAGCAGATGCTTGGAAAAGCATAGAAGCTGCCATTTTATCGATTACACTGTTATGTACCTTGTGAAATTGATGGATCCTGATTGACCCTGCATCCTGTTAGCCTGACTGGCACCTGTCTGTGCGTTATCCTAAATGTTATTTGTGGCTACATATGTTTCATAGTTGCTTTCCAACCCTCACATTCCTCCGGGGGTATTTTGTCAGGTGGTTCTTCAATGCATACTCAAATACATTGTATAGCATAATCTGCTTATTTATCATACCATAATTGGGAACTTGTCTCCAAATACCCAAATCATGGCCTATCCCTTGTCTGGGTCTCATGTATGCATGAGCGACAAAGTGTGACAGTGTACCATGGCCGTATGCAGGGATTGGGTAGGTTGCCTCCAGCAGAACCAGCAACGTGAGATAATGTGCATGATAAGTCCACACATGTTAGGACCCTGGCAGTTCACACGCTGATTCACATTGCTCACAACATATTGATGGGACGTGCGTGGTGAATAGCTGCGAGATTAATCAGCACAGAGGCTATGATGTTCCCAGATGCAGTGGGAACTTTAGAGGCCAACCTGTGTACAAATGTTGTATTTACACCTGCCGTTACAAGAATCCTGAGATATGATCTTACTCAGCACATCAAGGTTGCCCTGCTGACAGTCTAATTACACGTCTGCAGTGACAGGGTAGGACCATTCACATGTGGGTTCTCAAATCCTCATTGGCTTTACTTCCATTCATCTCCGAAGGATACTCACTAGGTACAGGAATAGCCGCCACTGACTCATGTCTAGACCTGGACATAACTGTGACAGCATAGACCCCTAAAAATATACAGGATTAACATTGGCCTACACACATGAACCAGACACCTCTGTGCAATTGATCACTGGAAATATGTGGCCACATGCTGCTTGGTCTGCTGGTCCGCCTCTGCCACAGGAGAGTTGTGGCTCTGTCATATGACCTCAACTGTGGCGTGACATTACTAATGTGGTTCATCTTTGGCTCTCTGTGTCAATAACAAGGTACCCACTTAGTATGTACATGTGCCTGACTCATTGTGGGTTCACCAACAAGTGCCTAGGAAGCAGTATCCACAATTCCAGGACATGTGATGGCCAAGTTTTAGACCATTGACATGAACAACCGTCTGCTATCTATCCGGTGCATGCTTTGTCATTTGTGGTGTTTATGTTACCCAAAAACAAGAAAGTGCACACAGCAGTTGTTGCTACATGTATGACTAACACCTGTCCTCTCTCATTTCCACACTGACTTGCATCTGAGGGTTGGACACATTGACTCCACATGCATACAAGCATATTTGCAATAATGCATCTTGTGATGCTTACACATTGGGTCAACAACAATATTAGTAGCCAATGCACACACATTGAGCCATAGACATTGAGGTATTGTACTTATGTGCGTCACCTTGCTCCTCAAACATGCCCAATTTGTGCAATATATATATGTAGGCCACAAGTTGGGCCAGCTATTGCGTCAGTCAAGAGTGAAAATCCTGTACATGAAGTAGCGGATCATGGTCCGCAGTAGTATGGTGTGTCACATGTGCCCATACACTGTCATGCCCAAAGTGGGTGCAATCAGCCTATCTCAGTATTGTCACAACTGTATTATTACATTAAAATGGTAAAATGACCCAAACCCAGTTAATGCCTGAAATATTGCTGCATACTCATCAAAAAATGACGCACATGCATATAAAAATGACGCTTATGGCCAAAAAACGATGCATATTGCCCTGAAAGAACCATTGGCCCTGAGCGGTATCTTCCACACTGTACCTCTAAAAATTGTTTAAGTTTAAAACTATTTCGAAACATATGGATGCAGGCTCACATCTATTCCTATTCGTCGAAAAAAATGACAATCAGACTGGGCTGACCTTGTCTCCAGGGAGTAAGATCTGCTGGACCACCTGGGGATTGCGATTGGTGGCCCTGTTGGTGAGTCCAATGGTACAATGTATATTTAAGTACTGTAGTGCTATATGTACATTGTCCATGATTGTGAGTCCATTATAGTGACATCTTCCATTGTGATCCTACACAAGTGCAAAAGGACATGTCATTGGACATGCTGGGGTGAAGTGTCAGACAGTGCAGAGGGACAGGACTTGCCAATGAGTTAGTGAGAGACAATCACTGGGCAGGCTGACAAAATAAACAGTGGTTTGCAGAACAGTGCTTGAGTACAGTTGTTGCAAGACTGGCATGTTACAAAGCGCAGGACCTTGGTAATAGGTGATCATGTGACAGGGACTAGTGCTACTGGGTACTTTTACGTGTGAAGGTGATCTGTTCCTGGTTTTTATCTTCTGATGTGTGTGTTGCCTCCTCTACTCTTGTTGGTGGTGGTTGTGAAGGGGCAACACACACCTCAGTGTGTGTAGACGTGGAGTCAGACATCCCGGTAGCTGCTACCTGTGGGGGTCTTAAGGGCAGTACTGCTGCAAGGAGGATCTGAAGGTTCTTAAGAATAACAGCCACATCACGATGGTAGGCAGCCAGGTCTGCCCTGAGGGGTTCAATTTTGCATTCGTGCACGCGTTGAAAGGATTGCTGTTGTAGGTGTTGGGTCAACTGTATTACAGCTGTGCTGATTTCCTTCAGCCTTTTTTCTACTTCCTGCAAGATAGTTGTTCGCACTTTCATAGCTGCTGCCTGTTCTTCAGTTGACATCATGCGCGCATGCACCCCATCTAGCCTGGCTGCCATAGTTTGCATCCCCACCTGCACCTCCTTGGCCAGCTCCCGCTGTACTCCGACTACAGTTCTCTCAAAACTGGTGCCAGTGTCGTCAGAGTCCTCAGCTGTATTGGAGCTGGCAGGACGTACAATTGGGGTGGTGGGTGGATCCTCTGTGATGGCAGCTGTACCTGTGCTCCTCCTTGTGACTGAAAGTGGGCTCTGGAGGGTTCCAAGGACCTCTTGGAGGGTCTGGTGGTTGATGTTTGTCAGCTCGTCATCCATGTCATCAGGGTAGTCCTGGACAGGCATAGCCACAGGAGATCCATCGTCCTCTGCAATGAAATAGGGTACAATTAGTGTGTCTGTGTCGTGGTATTTGTGATGTGACATGCCTCCCTTGTGATGATTTTCACATTGTGATCTTGGTTCCGGTTCATTGATCCAGTCTTTCAGATGGGCATTCTCCCAGGCCTATGTCCCACCTGCATGTCACATGTATTGTGGTCAGTTTGTGAACTTGTCAGCATCATCTCTAGGTGTTGGTTCTGACCAAATAGTGAATTACCACCTTCCTGTCCTACTCAACCCTCCCCCTACTTCCATTCTCGTGGTGAGTCCTTCCACTGGCTGTGGGTGTTCTGATGGCACTAGCAGCACACTTAACAATCTGGACCTTCCCAAGTCTCTGATCTTTCACATCCACCTATATGTAGTTCAAATGTAGCGTATACTATGTATAGCATTGTTATGGCACAATATGGATGTCAGCATTGGTAATGTGTACTGCTGATGTTGGGGAATGTGTGGTACATTGGATTACCCTGATAGTCATAGCAGTGTCCTATTTCCTCCTCTGACTGTGCAGGTGTATTTCACTGACCAGTTACATGTGTCCTCCCCCTCAATGCTGTTGTCTGAGCAGTATGACATTTGGGATGTTGCATTGTGACCCAGGCACAGGATGGACCCTGACATAAGCAGCATGGGTGTGACATTACTGCTGTGTACCTCCTAATGTGGATGACATTGGCTGATGTTTGCGGCAACTATGGACATTCACATTTGACAGGACTGGAACATTTGTCTTGTTTCAGGGCATTGTTAACGTTGTCATCCTAAACCCTCTAATTTGGGTGTGTATGATCCATGGGGACGTTACTGCCATTGGCTACTTGACCAGCACACACAGCAGAGGTGGTAGTGGCAACTGTTGTTAATGTTACATTCCAGTTGTCGATATGGCTAGAGGTTGTTAATTGGGCCCTAGTTAATGTAGGGAGTATAGTGGCTGACATGTGACTGGATGTCAGTTTGACGATGTGCCCTTCCCTCCTGGCGTGGCTTTACCTTTGCAACATCGTTGGCATGGCAGCATACCCCCATGGAAAGGTTGTTGGTGTTGTGTAGTGGTATGCCCCAGGTTTCCTCTGAACGGGCCATGCCCCCGTGCTGTGCCCCTTTACCCATGCCACTCCATTTATATGATGACTTACATGCATTGTGTAGTAGGTATTCCCCCCCGCTGGCAGGTAACATTGTTGCATTTTAATTCCCCATACAACTTACCCTGCATGCTCGTTGTCTCCTGGTAGTCTGCGCTGTCCTGTCCATGGATCCCTGTGACGATCACCTCAGGGATGATTGCTGCAACCATCTCCTCCATGTGGTCCAGGGCCTCCTGCGGTGCTGGACTCCCACCTCCAGTCTGTAGTGCTGCCTTCCTGTTCCTGGCCATCTTTTCCTTGGTCCTGCACTTGCAGTCATGCCAGCGTTTCTTTCACTCGATGACTGTTCTGCGTACTTCTGCCACACTGTTAATCTTGTCAACAATTTGTTGCCATATTGCCTCTCTCCTGCTGATTGGCAACTTTGAGGTGACAAACAGTTGGTGCTGGTGTTCCGTCACCTCTTTAACCAGGATTTCCTGCTCCTCGCACTGAAGTCGACACTTTCTTTTCTTCTTATCCCTGTCCTGGGTCTTGTGTGGGTCCTCCTGGCTGGTTCCTGGTCTGTTGCCATCTTCCTGGGGTCTGTACAAGCATCTGGGATCCATTTTGGCTCTCCTCTGCACAAATGGCTGTGTTGGCGGCGAGTATTGACGCTATTTCATCAAAAAACGCTGCATATCCGGTTTGCGGTGTCGTAAATCGTCTCACAGTCATTTCCGCCACGTTAACATCGTTTTCGTTCACGGCGTGACGCTATGGTGTGCGTCAAAGAAAATGACTCACACCTGCGGTTTGTGCCGCCGTGTGTCAAAGTATAAATTTGACACCCTCACAGCGCACAGAAATGGCGTTAGCCGGCGGTAATATTTTTGACTCAAAACTGCATTGATGCAGTTTTGGGTCAAAAAGTATAAATATGGGCCTACGTGTTTTTCTCATCTATTACATAATGTATCCATAACTGTGACAATCCTTGACTTATGAACTTTGCAACATATCTCAGTAGCACAATAACGACATCTGAGTCATTTGCCCAATTGGAACTATTTCAAACAGCCCATGGCACAACACTAAGGTCAGCTTCCTCCAATTTGCTGTTAGGTTCTTGAAAAAGATGGCCTGTGCCTATTGAATATATTTCTGGGGACATCAACTCCTCATAGACAATCGTTTCACTTGCAATAATTGTAAATCCATAGTTCACTGAAGCATCAGCAAAATTGTGGTGTTTTAATATCTCCAAGTTCATCTTGTTTGATGTTGATGATCAGAATTTATCAAGTTGCACAGGTATAGGTGTCAAATTTTTTATGCAGACAAGGTCAATTGTTCCACTTATAGACATTTGTCTGATTCTCTTAAATTCTCTGACAGATAATTCAAGATAACTGTCAAAGACGATGTGCAGTTCTTGCAAGGTCTAAACTGACTTTGAAATCTGTAGAACAGTCCAATGACCTTTCCGAACTTTTGCATGGATGAAATATTGACCATTCACAATTGTGACATATAGTTCACAACAACAGCAGTTTTCAAATTGAAATCCTTCAGGTGAAAGTTTTTTTAGAGCTCTTGTACGGGTTTGTGCTTCACTAGTTTGGTTGCAGCATCTCCATCAAATAATGTATTTGTTGCAAGAAGATCATGCAACACAAGGCCCTTGAAGGAGACCTCAGATTTTGTAGTTAGCAACACTCTGTCAGGAGATAAAGATCCTCAGGTGACCACCTGTTAAGCTCATGTTTACGGATTTGAATCAAAGGAAAATCTGACACAAAAACAATGTTAAAATAAAATACCAATATGATGTCTAAAACAAGTCATTATAGAGCCGCCATTTTGGAAAATGTCAGAAGGGTTGCTCTGAGGAGTTATTTTCTGTCTCTGTAATGAACTATATAGCTCTCATGGTTCTGAAATATTACATCATCACTGTAACACATCTGCCATTTAAAAAAATGTCTCCTGGAAAAAATTGGTCCAGCTGCACACAAGGGTGTTTCCTTCATCTTCCAATGTGAGCACTGGGCACATTCCAGCTTTATCAATTCCTGTCTCCTACTTATGCTGTTGTAAATTCCTTTTGGAGCGGCCTTTGTTTATGTGACCAATGTTATTTCACAGCATGCAGAATTATGTCAATTTGAAACTGTTCTTAACAAAGTAATTTTCATTTTAGTATGCACACAAGGAAGTGCAATTATATGACATTCTGTGATGTATTTGAATTGAAGACCCTCTGTCAGACCCATCCATGGCTCAAGCAAGTGGAGGGATCTATGAGAAGGCTAAGGGAATTACATACTGCCCTTAACTTCCTCCCTAAGTATTGTCACCAGAATGATCACTTTTTATGTTTGTGGGCTGCAGGGAAGTGAGAGGAACAATACAGCTTCTTCTACCCTCTTTTCTATATCTTCTCTCATTCTTCCAAAGGAAGAATTGACTAAAGAAGTGGGAATTCAAAGTGGATGTACTAGGATTGTTCTTTCACACAGATCCTTCATCTCACAATGCTTCTCTGTCCACAAGAAGCATTGTGGCATGAAGCAGCTGTGTGTCTGTGCCCGAGCAAAGAGGCAGACAATTTATGGGTATTTTTGTAGTTTGAGAAAAAATTTAAATAGTGTCAAACTCCTTTTTGTGGCAGACGTGCTACACAAAGGTGCAAGATGCCGTTTGGACTTTGTCTGGCTCAAAGCTGGGCCACATACACATAGCGAGGAACCGGACACTGTTTGGAATTTTTCGTGGGCTATGAAAAAATCTAATAAGCATGTGTCTCTTTGGTATGGCACAGACAACAGGTCTGTGCTCTGAAAATAGCCAGGCATGGTTTTAATTTTTACTTAGCCTCCCAGTGAGGAGCCGCCCAGTGTTCTGATTTTTTTCTTAGCCATAGAGCAAGGGCCTGAAAACTGTTTGCATTTTTTGGTAGACTAATGAAAAGTCCCAACAGTATCTGGCACCTTACTATGGACAGTAACACCGATCTGTGCCACAATGAGAAGCAAGATTTTGTTTGGATTTTTTCTTATCCAAAGATACAAATCAAAACATCATCTGGCTTGTTCTAAGGTCACAGACACACCATCTGTGCTCAGTAAGAAGCCAAATTTTCCTAGGCTAATAAAAAAATCTAAACAGCATCTACAACTTTGCTGGGTTAGTGACACACATGTCTCGGCCTTGGGATGTCTGGCACCTAGCAGAGTCTAGCAACCCAACACATTTCTGAACATAGTCTTGGGTTTTGGGATTTGCCTGGATGGCACCATTTTCTCATATCCAGAATCCCCTGCACTAGTTTAAAATTGGTTAAGAAAACCTGCACATTTCTTTGATGGAAAGATTCAAAATTTGTGGGTAACAGCAGAATTTCCACCTCCCAGTGTCCCCACATTCCTAACAGTAAAAACAGTACCTCACATGTGTGATATGCCTACCACGAATGACAAGAGCATGCTAAATCATTGACACTGTAAAGTCAGTGTAGTGTCAATGTGCTCTTCACAAGGTCTCATGTTTGGCCTATACATGTTCCATATAATATGCCCACCAATGTGTGTGAGGTACAGGTATTATCAGGAGAAGTTTAGGAACATTGGATGGTAGGAATTCTGCCACTTGCCTGCACATATGAAGCTTTTTTTCTGTCATTCACCATAAATAAAGTGTGACTTTTTTTACTGTGTCTATATTTTTCAGAAATGTCTCAGGTTGGTAGGGTAATTTTGGAGCTTTCTCACTCATGCCTAAATATTGCTCATGTCTCATGGAGTCGCCCTCCAAGAAAAACATTCATTGGTGTCTAGTGGCAGCACCATGAAAAATCCCATTTGCTTGATAACCCCATACACAGAAGGCCTTGAGGAACTCAGATTTGGGGCAAAACTTTGCATGGATGTGTTCCTCTGTGCTGTGAGGAAGAGTGATGGAAACTGCATTGTTTTGGGGAAAATAATGTAAATTAGACAAACATCTAGTTTAGCACATTGTTCTCACCAGTCAATCATGATAAAGGAAGCGTGGCATCTAGCAATATAATCTTTATGATGCACAGCTTAAACCGGCATTTCGTTTGCTGCTACTTTCCATATTTCCTAAATACACTACACATAATGTATCATTTGTGGGCACCTAGAACTCAAAAAGTCATGCGTGTTCAACCCCCCTAACACTCAGGAATCCCAGTTTAAAAATGTTGAAGGTCAAATCTTAAGAGAGAAATTTTCCATCACAAGGGAGACTGGAGAGAATTGAACAATTTTGGGAAAAAATTCTAAAAAAAGAGTCAAATGCTGTGCAGTCTTCTGGCTGGTAAACCACAAGGGAGGTTTGGCATCCAGCAAAAGACCCCTTCAGATGTGAAAGACCAATGATCATTTCTGTGAAAAAAGAGAGGTAGCTACAACCTGCATTTTACTTGCAGTTACTTTCTAAAGTTAAAAAAAATGCACTGCACTCTATTTAACACCTCTGTATACAGTGGGGGTGAGGCTGCAGTCAAGCCAGGGTGCCTCACCCCCATCAAATTACTATGTTTCCTATTACGACATTTCTGCCGGTCAGCCCAGTGGAAACAGTACAGTGACATTGACCTTGGCTCTGTTAGGGAGCTGAGGCCAATGCCGTTGCACACCAGCACCCTCAGAATGCGTTGTGCCTGCATAGCAGACACTGCACATTCCGAGGGTGTTGGCAGGGTACTGCACTACCAACAACATGGTTGTGAGCAGTGCAGGAGTCCCCTGTGGTTCCCGCACTAGCTTTCCACCACCCTTTCCATGGAAAGGCTGTTAGAAATTAGAGTCATGATCAGTAGGGGAATGACCACAAACAATGGATCATGGGACCTAAAATTAGACCACATAGAAAATAACATTAAGTTAATAAAAATAATAAAAATAATATTGACTTTAAAAAATGCATATATTTATTTTCTTGAATGTGTGTGCATTACGCTGTGGACAAAGACCATACATGATAAGGTGTAGGCCCACCACGGACAGTTGAATGCTAGGCCCTGTGCTCAACCCATGTTGTGGTGGTAGATTTGGCAAGCCATAGGAGGTTGGGCACAGAGCCCACTGGCATGAGGTTAGCAGTTACTTATAGTAATAAAATTTTAAGTTACATTAAAAAAAGTCACTGAAATTAAACAAAAGTTAAAATTACGTTATAGTTACATAGCCATAGTGGCAGTCGCCAAAAGACCACTGTATTACAAATTATACAGCCAGAACTGCCAAAGCCCAGTCAAAAAACCGACACAGCCAGGACTCAAGAGGGCAGTGTTAGACCTGACAGCCTTAGGGTGGTCACCCATAACTTTTTGCCTGCCTCCCTCCACTTTTTGGACACTGTTTTTGCTGGTTTTAGGACTTTGCGCACTTTACCACTGCTAATCAGTGCTAAAGTGCATATGCTCTCTCCCTTAAAACATGGTGACATTGGTTCATACTCAATTGGCTTATTTAATCTACTTGTAAGTCCCCAGTAAAGTGTACTACATGTGCCCAGGGCCTGTAGATTAAATGCTGCTAGTGGGCCTGCAGCACTGATTGTGCCACCCTCATAAGTAGCCCCTTAACCATGCCTCAGGCCTGCCATTGCAAGGCCTGTGTGTGCAGTTTCACTGCCACTTTGACTTGGCATTTAAAAATATTTGCCAAGCCTTAAACCCTCATTTTTCTACATATAAGACACCCCTAAGGTAGGCACGAGGTAACCCACAGGGCAGGGTGCTATGTAGGTATAAGGCAGGACATATACCTGTGTAGTTTATATGTCCTGGTAGTGTAGAACTCCTAAATTCATTTTACTCTTCTGTGAGGCCTGCTCCATTTATAAGCTAACATTAGGGTTAACCTCTTACACTTTTTGAGTGGTAGATTCTGATCTGAAAGGAGTAACAAGGTCATATTTAGTATGGCCAGAACGGTAATACAAAATCCTGCTGACTGGTGAAGTTGGATTTAATATTACTATTTTAGAAACACCCCTTTTAGACAAAGTGAGCATTTCTCTGCATGTAAACCCTTCTGTGCCTTACAATCCACGTCTGGCTAGGTTAGTTGACAGCTCCCTTGTCATTTTTCTGAGACAACCCCAAACACAGGATGCTCGGCCACACCTGTACACATCTTCATACTGAGTGTGTTTTCCTGGCCTGGAAGGGTGGAAATCCTGACACTTACATTTAAAAGGACAGTGGTCTGCTCTCACACAATATACTGCCAAACCCCCTACTGGGACCCTGGCAGACAGGATGGAACTGAAAGGGGACCTTATGCACTTCTAAGCCACTCTTTGAAATCCCCCCCACTTCAAAGGCACATTTGGGTATTTAAGCAGGGCCTCTGACCCTACCAACACAGACACTTCTGGGCAAGATATCACTGGTGAAGAAACTCTGAACCAGAACCTACAACCTGCCAAGAGGAACTTCATGACTGCCCAAGGGGCTCTGCTGACTGCTTTTTCACAAAGGACTGCTCCCCTGCTGTTGCTCTGCTGCCTTGCAGCCCTCTGGCTCTGCTGAGAAGTGCTCTACAAGGGCTTGGACAGAGCTTGCCTCCTGTTCCTTGAAGCCTCAGGACCAAAAGACTTCATCCTGCAAAGAACTCCTTGTGAGGTGAAAATGCGATGCATAGCCGGTGAGAAAATCAACTGACGCTGAACTGGAACGACGCAGCCCGGCTCCATGAGAGGAGATCGATGCAGTACCAACGTTGTGACTGGAACTTCGCCCACGACCCACTGGATCGACGCACAGCCGACCTGGAACAACACAGACCAATTTCTCTGCATCGTCCCCAGTGCATCTGAATACCCCACAACCCGTAGAGGATCTAAGTCAGCGCACCCAAGGTACTTTGTGCTTTTGCTTTTTAAAGACTAATGACTCTTTTTATCATTTTCTAAAGTGATATCTCAACGTGTACTTATCAAATCTTGATAATTTTGACCTGCATTTAATCAGATAAATATTCTATATTTTTCTAAACACTGTGTGGTGTACTTTTGTGGTGTTATACTGTGTTATTGCATGATTTATTGCACAAATACTTTACACATCGCCTTCTAAGTGAAGCCTGACTGCTCAGTGCCAAGCTACCAGAGGGTGGGCACAGGATCATTTTGAATGTGTGTGACCTACCCTAACTAGTGTGAGAGTCTTTTTCAGGGGATAACCTGACTGTCAACCAAAGATCCCATTTCTAACAGGCGGGAAATAGGGGGTGCAACCACCAGCACCGCCATCCTGTCAACCTGCCACTGAACCTATTACGAGTCACAAATCACAATGGTGGTTCTTCAATAGCAGTCCTCCAATGGCAGTCTGAACCACAGCGGTCCGCTTTCATTCCTGTACAACACCACATTGGATGGATTTGAAAACAACACAGCTGACACACATACATAAACCCAAAATACCTACAAACCACACTATAAAATACCCCTACAAAAACCACAATCCTTTGTAACTACTATGCCACACACAGACAGATAGAGGCAAGAAACAATACCCAAAACAAAGAATAGGCACCCCTCCAACTTTCTCACCCACCTAACCCACACCCACACAATACACCCACCACACACAATAGCACCTATACACCCCATGTCATAGCCATTAGCCCCTCACCACATAGCACCTACACCCCATCTCTTAACATTTGCTGTGTATCCCACCACCATGTCACCACAAAAACATCCCTGTTTCACAGATGATGAGTTAAGAGTCATGATGGATGAAATTATCAAAGCAGAGCACCAACTATTTGGGGCATAAATCCAGCAGACTACTATAGCTAGGAAAATGAAAAGGTGGCAAAGGACAGTCGACACAGTCAATTCTGTAGGCAAATACCGATGCACAAGGGATGACATCAGGAAGAGTTTGAATGACCTCAGGGGGAAGGTCCGTTCCATGGCATCCAGGCACATGCTGGCGGTGGTTCCCCACCTCCTCCCCCACAGTTCACATCATGGGAGGAGAAGGACATCTCGCATCCTAAGGGACTGACAGGAATACTGGGGGGGGGGTGGAGTCAGGTAAGTCCATACACCAACAATGTCACCTAAATGTATTTGCATGCATGCTCACTGATTACCTTTTGCCAATTTCACTGTCATGCCGCTCACCACCCCTCTGTACAACTGTCCAACGACCCCTGCCTGTCATCTCACATGTGGAAAGAACTCACCTGGGGGCATGGTATCTGGATGTGGTGTGGGTATTGCAAGGACTTATAGCACTACAACTCCCAGCAGACACTGTTTTACCATACCCAAAACCACTGTGTACCAATTTGTAATAACCATGCTCAGAAACGTAACAATGGAGAATACTCAAATGAATGGTTCATATCAGTATACACTGTGGGTGGGTATAAGACAGACAATGACAACAATACAATGGACAGCAGCCAATACAAAACCACTTACACACTGTTATAGCTGTGTCCTCTGTTACTCTGTCCCATCTTCCTCCCATCACCCATAGAACTGTGCTCACCTGGGGGGCTGAAAATTGTATAGTCTGTGGGCATAGGACACCCAATGACACAAAAGCTAAGGACAACTGTCACAGGGATACTACTTATACCCTGTTACTGCGTCCACTGATACTCTGACCCTTCTAACTCCCATCACCCATAAAACTGTACTCACCTGGGGGAATCTTATATTTATGCAGTGTGTTGTACTTGGTGTAACCCGTCCGATGTAGCCAGGTAGAATGGTCAATCCAAATCTGATGTCCACATGACAATGTGCAGCTGTCTGTTAACTCAAACATTTTGTTTACCTAACTGGGAGGTAGCATGAAACCGATGATGCTCCACTGCTGCCAAGATATGGGTCTATGAACAGACATACAAGTGCCAAGATAGCCAGACATCCTGCAGCAAGGTGACCTGAAATAGAATCCTCAGTAAACCCCAAAGGGCAGCACTGTAATAATAAAGTTGAGGTTCCTGTCACATAAGGGCATTGCCCAAAGCATAACTAACTTTTAGGAAAGGAGGTCACATGTCACAATACAACAGATAAAAGTCTGTTTCGCATCTTAAACAGGTCTACCTGCCACAGGGACCATTCAAACAACTCCTGAGACTGCCACTTCCCTCTTGGATGAAGGCCTCAGTGAGGACACCACTCCTGTCGGTGCGGACATTGAGGATGAATCTGGCCCATTTCGGGAACCTGGTCAGATGACAGTTCCCAGACTCACCCTGCCCTCATCGACTTCTGCCAGGCTTGTTGCATCGACATCACAGGCAATCAGGTACCCCCAAACCTGTATCCTGAGGATAGTTACTACCATTGTGTGCCCCCCAGTCCAAGTACCGGAGTCACAACTCCAAATCCCTGACAATGAGGGACCTGGCACTACTGGCAGTGGCCAGACTGTGCCAAGGGCATGGCCTGTGTGGGTAAAGGGTGTGGGAGGGATTGTGTGAGTCAGTGCCATGGGGTTGCTAGGTACAATTCTGTCCAGGACATAATCTCCCAAGTCTTGGGAGTTTACCAATAATCCCAAAGCATTATGGGCCAGGTAATTGCCTTGCTGGGGGAGATCAAACAGATGCAGAGGGGCAACCACCAGGAGTTCATGCAACAGTGGTTGGCCCTCAACAGCCACATGGCCTCCCTCGCAGGGGTGCTGAGAGACATGAACATCACCCTGAGCAGGGATAGACAACAACACCAAACCTCTTCTATTGCCCAAGTTATACCAGCCCCTACTACCTCTGCAGTAATCAGTGGAAGGGAGGCCCTCCTAGAGGAACTATCTGCCTCAGACACCCCTGCTTCTGTAGCTGGAGAACCCTCTCCCCCGCACATGTGGGAGTCCACCAAGACATCCAGGCGGTGCAGATGCCAAGACACCAATCACTGCCAGCAAGTAACCTCTGACTGATGGAACCCCTTTGTCTGCCACAAATGCACCCATTTAACTTTTCTTAAACTACTTTCCATTTTCTATGATATTGGGACACAGGACTTGGGACTACAAATGTTGTGGCTAGCTCAAAAGGAAAACAATGACAGCCACATACCAGTCACACAGGATATTTGTCAACACAATGTGAAGGTAGAGGAAATGGTTTGCTCTGGATTACATGTGAAAGGGACACAAAATATCAAAAAGGATACTACTGTACCCACTTACCATGGCAAACAAGTCCATTGTGTAGCACAGGTCTCTGCCCTTCCACTGTCCTTTCAGCCTAGGCATAGGACTCATAAACCCAAATTAGTTTTAACACAGTACCTGCCTCAATCCATTTCCACTTCACATTTCAGACCAGCTCCATCCATCTTCCAATGACACAAATCAGATATGTTCACAGAAGGATGGCATAGTGAAGAGACCTGGAAGGATAAAAGTGTAACACAAGATTGTTAGTGAGATGAAGGCTTATATGACCTACAAGTTCTCATTAAAATGTGTTAGTTAACTCAGACTGTGCTTTGCAATGCCCCAAATTTAGCTGTTCCTCACAAAAGTCACAAGTGCAAGTCAGTAAAACCTAGAAAACGTCTACTGCATAGCATCAGATAACATGTCAGATGATCACACAGAGACCCTTCTCATAGAACCATGAACCCCATTTCACCCCTAAGAATCATTGAAATCACAGATCATTAAATACTTACACTCAGGTGAAGCACTGATTAATGAGATCAGCCAGCATGTCTCCACCTTAATCCACATCACTGTCATCCTCACTTAGCATTTCTGCAATCTCACCCGGTAGCACTGCTAGCTCCCACTCATCTGGGATGTACGGTATCTGTCACCTCAGGGCAAGGTTGTGGAACATGCTGCAGGCCACAATGATTTGAAACCCTTTAGCAGGTGAGTAGAAGAGTTCTCCACCAGTCTTATTGATGTAGCAAAATCTTGCCTTCAGGAGCCCAAAAGCACACTCCATGACACGCCTTGTCCTTCCATGAGGCTTGTTGAGGTGGACTTCCCTTGGTGTGGCTGGGTTCCTCACTATTATCAACAACCAGGAATCGCCATATGTGGAAGCAGACACAGCAAACTAATACACCTAACATATGTGACTCCTCAACCAGCCAGGCCCTCTCTTGATACAGTTGTGTCATCAGCTCGGGAGTAGCACTGTTCCGCATTATGAAGTCATCATGTACTGGCCTGGGGTACAGGGCACATACTTGGGAGATGTAGAGGTCTGCCAAACAAACTACCTGGACATTTATGGAATGGAAGTTTTTCCTGTTCCGATAGACCTGTTCATTGCAATGTGGCGGAACCAAGGCTAAATGGGTACCAACTATGGATCCCACTACATGCGGGAACTCTGAATGTTGAATGCCTGTGTGCCTGGGCTACTTTTCCACAGTGACACAGTACTGTTTATGAGATGGAAGCCTGTGATAGCCATCACGATGTCACATGTATGAGACTTCTCACAATGGTGCCCTTCTGACACAATTAGTAGGAATTGTACATAGGCAATGGATGTCCAATCACAGCAATGTACCAGATAGTCATGTGTCAACATCATGTGCATACTGCCTTCAATGATCGTACCTCACTGGTTGCATTTTGTAATATGTCCCTGCCATACCATGAATGATCTATCACATGAGGCCAGCGGTTTTGACCACATTATGTTGGCATTTTGACATAATTGGGGCTGTCCTGCTGTTTCTAATACACCTGCGCACAGTTTGGGATGTGTCCACTCTGTGTGGCTTCATGGATTGTGTTCCAACTACGTTCTTTTTACTGATGTTGCGAGTATGGGTTAATCCCACTGAAGGATGCCACACTAACCATGTCTGATTTGTGTGTACTGATGTTGTTAGGGTCCAGCAGAAAGAGCTCCGTCCCTGATGCAATCTCTCTGTAGGCTTTTAACCATGCCCATCCCACACCTGTCAGTTTGGTTGGTTTGTGGGCTTGCCTTTTAAAATTTGCTTGAATTAATTAGTGAAAGGCATGCATACGTCACGCATTTCCGGTGTTTAGTCTGCCTCACGTGCACCAGCCAACTACTGAAAACATACGAGGTTCCATGTTTTTGGTATGATTTCTGGACTACATTTTCCTCTTTATTTCATAGTCAGAGTGATTTAGCTGGGCAGTAGTCGAGTGCTTTGCATGACATTGAACCTGTTAGATGGATATTTGCAGTTTTGCCTGTTAAATAGATAATTGCACTTTTGCCGGTTATATGAATAATTGCACTTTTGCCGATTTGTTTCACTGCAAGCGATCTTCTTTCCTTTTGTGTGTCTGCTTTCCGTGCTTGATAACCGTCGGCTCGCTTACTTGAAACTGTTTTACTTTTCATTTTTATTTACGTTTCAAGAAAAGTGCGGTCAGTTATGTGAAACTGTTTTACTTTTCAGTTTATGTGGCTAGAAAAGTCCAGTTAGTTATGAGAAACTGTTTTACTTTTTATTTTCAGTTTATGGGGCAAGAAAAGTTTGGTTAGGAGTTTAGAACGCTAATAGCTTTAACTCGAGCAAACACGAGACTCATTGCATTGCAAATGCTTGTTTTTCATTCTGCTGACGTTAGGTGTGATTGTTGTAGAGATAATAGGCTATGTCTCCCTCCTTCTGCAAAATGCTGTTGACAAGGTAAAACATAGACCAAGGATACTTTTCTCTTATTGCATTGGGCAGGTGTTACATGTTGATGTGTCATATAATTGTATGGCTTACTTATACCAGGGTTGCCTGCCTTTACTTAGGAATCTATGTAATGGTTTGATAAATAATTTCAGGGCAAGGTCTCAGTGAGAATGGCATTGGGTTTGTGTCAATCTTTAGTTGCCTTGGCAATGGGAATCCATTGCACCTCTACTGCTTCTTTTTTATTGCAGTATATGACACCCATTATTGGCAGACAGGTCACCTAGGTATGGTTTAGTTAGTGTGGTTGTTTGAGGTAATCTGTACTAATGTCATTTTTAAAGAGGTAGCTCTGGTGGTGTGTTTCCCTAATGAATGTGATTCACGTGTTGTTTTGTGTTATTACATGATGTTGGCATTTTTCAGCACCTTTTATGGGGGTCATTTGTTCTTATGATATGTTATGTACATCTGCATTACGACTGAAGTGTTCTTATGAATATGTCCTGAACCTACTTTACTATCTGCTACCAGCATCAGCACTAACAGGTGAAGGAGACGGGACACAGGAGAGTGGGGAAGCTTCTGGCCATGGGATCTCCGGTCAAGAATCCACAGACAGAGAGGCCGAATTACGGGCACTGAAGCGCGTATTGGGTGCAGTCGCACCCGATGCACCACAATATTGGCACTGGCTCGATTACGAGCCGGCGTCAATGTTGTAGTGAGTTTTCCGCTAGGCCAGCAGGCAGAAACGCTGTAATAGGGTGGCCAGCATACTGCTAGCACTGGTGGTATGCTGGCTGCAGCGGCTTTGATGGTCTTTTAAAAGACTGCCAAATTCATAATGAGGGCCTGAGTCTCTGACCCCACCAAATCAGACACTTTTGAACTTACAACTGAACTATGTCAGACAAACTTCTGGGCTGCATCTAGGACTGTCACTTTGCTTGACTGCTGGCCTGGAAGGATAGTTTTCTGCTGTGCTGCCCTGCTGTCTGCTTCTTTCTGACCTTGCTGAGGGCAAGCTGGAATCTGTCTTGCACCCCAAAGGAATAGCCAAGGGCCTGTTGGCTTGCTTCCTTTTCCTAGAGACTCAGGGATATCAAAATCTCTATCCTTGCTCCTGTGCTTGGTTTACTGGAAGTGAACCCAGATTCTTGCACCAGTGAATTTGATGCATCTCCTGCCTGCTGGAAGTGGCAATAAACACATTGACCCTGGTGTAGATGTAAATCCAGCACATCACACTTGAGGTCCGAGTAGCACTTTCAGAACCACTGTTTTGACCAGCACATCTTCTGCCTGCTGGACTTGGCACCCAGCTCATCGGCATCGATGGAGCACTGAAATGACCACATCACCCGTATTGCTGAAAGAAGATCATTGCATCACCTTGACAGCATGCAGAAACCCAGCACATCGATTTTGGAATCAACACATCGTGGCTTTGACGCTTGTCTTCAGAAACCAATGCATCACCATGAAAGCATGTGAAAACCAGTGCATCCCTCAACTGCAGGAGTGACAATGATGCATCCAACGATTCTTCGACTCCCCCATCTTGGGCAAGATTCATAAATGTAAACCTAGAACAAAATTCAAAGTTGAGACTAAAAGTAAACTTAGGTAGACTTTTGGTCTAAGTTTACTCATACTACTTAATTTCTATCAAGTTCTATAGTTTTGTGTGTGAAAGTTTTTTTCCAGATCCTTTGTGATTTTATACAGGGGGGCTGTGCTGAGAGCCCTGGTGGATTTGCAGATTAGCCCAAAAAATCTGGCACTTTTTTACCTGTGAAAAGTGTCTGAGGACCTATGTCTCATTATTTTATCATGTTTAATTTAATTTCCTACCGGTAAAAAAATTGTATTAAAATGGCAAATACACAATCTCACACAGTTTGTCGCTTCTAAAAATATATATATGTTATTAATATTGTCTTCACATGATCTTACTTAAAATTTCATGACTGTTATTTTTGTCAAAATTGGGTGGAAAGGATAGTGTTTCTGACTCTCTACCCTATCCCACATTTCAAATAATGATTTGTTCATGGCATAGTCAAACTCAGTATTTGCCTTCTATCTCATTACTTGATGCCCAAATGGGCAAAGAAAAAGATACTAATTCCAATTGCATCCATTATTCCATAAGAAAAAGACTTGGTGAGGAAAATAAAAAAGAAGAAAAACAAAAAAATATAATTTCACCAAAGACACATTTCTCATCATCAGTGACTTGAAGATTACTCAGAAAGAGAGCATCAATTATAATCCCAATTTGTTTTCATTATACATCTAAGTGTGATGCAAATTCTTCACTCACATTGAGACCCCCTGGTTCTACAGTTTTCATATTGATGATATATTTAGATTCTAATATATTTAACCTTAAACCATGGTCACTCTTTCTTTGATGCTTCTGGACCTTGTCTAGACAATAGTTTTTCATGAGTGCCTAATGTCCCTTCTGTTTCTCTTGAAACTGTGCCACTGGATATTTTACATCATTACATGTGATAGCTCTCAGATGTTCCAGGATATGTCTTTTTACTTGAAAGATTGTACTATCAATGTTTCTTTTGTGGCAAGAATACTCTGTACGTTACATAACAAATTCTCTTTGACAGGATATGAACTTCTCAATCTCGTAAGGTTTTTTCTAAAAAGGGACATCGTAAGATCTTTTGCTCAAACTATCTCTACAGGTTTTACAACTATTGCTTCAGACAAACACTTAGGTTCTTTCCCCAACCACGATCTCTGTACTTCTGTTTGGAAATGGCTCTGAACTCACATGGTATTGATATTAATATTTCTACAATAGGTGATATTGGGTCTCTTCTCCACATGTGTGTGATAATGCTTTCTTTGCTTTTAAAATGTCCTAGTTTTTTGCTAGGATATGCATCACATTTCAGTGATCAATGTTAAAAGTTATGATGACCCTAACTTTGTTAGCATTTTATTTCTCTTCTCCTAGGGGTGTACTTCTGATTTCCCAGTCCTCAATAGTAGTTTTTCCCTACCAATTGGCTTAATCCTCTCTACTGCCTTCATCAAGATCTTTTCTGGGTATCCATGGGCACTAAACTTTTTTATAACATTATTTTGAACTTCTGTAAATTTCTCATCTCTCTGCTACAGTTTCTTTTTAACCTCACTGATTATTCTACTTCATATGACTCGGATGGCCGCTGAGGTGATATAGTACTCTATTCCCTGCTGTTGCTTTTCTATAGAGGAAAGTTACCAGTTTTACTTTTTCTACTTCTATGTGAATATTGAGGAAGTCAACCTTTTTTTGAATTCAAGTCATTCTCATTCAAACATTTAGGAAAAACATATAGGGCCATATGTACAAACACTTTTTCCCATAGACACAGAATGGGGAAAAACCTTTGCTACATCTGGCACATAGTTCCTCATTTGTTCTATCCCAGTTAATGAAAAGGTCATCTATGTAATGGAGCGATGTTATGACCTACCTTAGAAACCTCTTCATCTTGGGGTCCATGGATACCTTTTCCGCCCACCAGTCCATAACCAAATTGGCATGGAGGCTAAAACAGGCACCCATGGCTGTTCCTTGGATCTGTTTGTACTTGACATTACCAAACAAGAAGACATCCTCTCCTCAATAGAACTTGACCATAACTCTAAGCACCTTCTTATATTCAAACAAGATCAAATGTTTGGCTCTTAAATAATACTCCACTGTTTTCACCTCATCATTGTGTCTAATATTTGTGTATAAATATTGTACATCAAATGTCTCCAGTGTATAAGTTGGCTCCTGGAGAGATGGTTAATCTTTTACCTGAAGTCTAAGCTCTCCCACAGGTATGAAGGCAAGGTTTCTGAAACTGGAAACAAGAAATGGTGTATATAAATGGATGTCCTTTTCAGAAGACTCCCAATTGTAGAGGCTATTGGCCTTTTGATAGTTTCTCTCTATTTTTGTGTACCTTCTGAAGAAGATGAAAAGTAGGGACATTTGGATGTTAGTTTTTAAGAAATTGGTACTCTTCAATTTCAAGAATCCCATCATCCTTCCATATGGCCAACATGTCATGATACTTCTTGATGAGTCCATTTTGATAGCTTTACTCTATCACTCGTTAGCACTTGTTGTCCCCTAGTTGTTATTGAGCTCCCTGTACATACAGCTGTTTGTTCCAAAGCACTGTGTGACAACCCTTGTCAGGTGGTTTGATGACACAATTGTCTCTCGCCCCCATTTGACGTAGAGTCTTTAGTTGGAACCAAGCTAGTTTCCATTGTTTCTTCAGTTTTTTTTCATTTTGTCTTCTTAGATGTTTAAACTATTTAATACTTACTTCATGGACTACCTTTAATATAATATGGGGTAAAGGTGGGACAGCTACAGATTTCAGTTTGACCTTTGTATCGCTGCTTAGATTTGTCCTTAGACCCATTTCACTAAGGGTCCTCATCACTTCTTTGGTGTCTCTTTCCATATTCAGGTTCTCTACTGTGATCTATATCCATCTAGATTGTGTGCATCACATAGTCCTTCAGCATCACCCACTGTTCCTGTCCATGGCATTTCATCAGTCATAGAGCTCTTGCTACCACTGGTTACTTTTTGGTTTCTTGCTAATGAGCTTTGTTAGTTTCAATTTCTGAACAAAGATAAAGAGGTCTTTCTTGGCTCAAACGTCATTGTTGGACAGGTAGAGAGGCCACGATTGAGCACCTCTGTTTACTCTTCTGTTAAATCTTTCTCTGTTAGATTTATAACTGCCTTTCACTACAACTGGGGATTGTTCCTACAACTGCTTCTGATTAATTTGTTTTTGGCTTCTCTTCCTCTCACTCCTGTTTTGGCTTCTCCACCTCTTAATTTTGTTTGCATGCATGCTGCTAGTCAATCCTGTTGCAGCACCCTATACTTTTTTTAAATAAGTCCATCATGTACCAGTTTTTCCTCTTAATTGTATCAACACCTTCATTGCATTCTGACTGTGTGTCTGAGATCACTATTGAGCTACCTTCTGAGGTCTCCCTATCTTGTTTTCTAGTATCACATGCATTCTCTCCATAGTCACAGCATAATCAAATTTCTTGGTAATTGTAAGCACTCATTAATTTTCATAATCTATTTTATATCTTTGAAATGTCCAATGCTTTCATTTTTTAGTATCGTCTTTATACCTTTTGTTAGAAATGGGGTCTTTGGTTGACAGTCAGGTTACCCCCTGTTCAGGCACGGGCCCTCACTCTAGTCAGGGTAAAAGAGAATCACCCTTAGCTAGCCCCTGCTTACCCCCTTGGTAACTTGGCAGAGCAGTAGGCTTACCTTCAGAGTGCTAGGTGTAAAGTATTTGTACCAACACACACAGTAACTTAATGAAAACACTACAAAATGGCAGAAAAGAACTGTGCTGCCCGAGGGGACTTCTCGTCCCAGGATCCTGCTGTTGGCGTGCGAGAGAGGAGCCCAGAACGCGAGCGCCTAAAGCGCGACGCAGTATTCCGCAACACGGGGAAAAGAACTGTGCTGCCCTGGGGGACTTCTCGTCCCAGGATCCTGCTGTTGGAGTGTGAGGGAGAAGCCCAGAACACGAGCGCCTAAGTCGTGACGTGGTATCCCGCAACACAGGACACACAAGGCAAGCGTAGTCCACCCGTGGGCTCTGCTAAAAAAAAAATCCAAAATTACATCAAATGCCACACATTTCATCTAGTTGTGTAACTCATGAAATTGATAACCTGTTTGAGGAAGTGGAATCCTTGCTGACTAAAAAGAAGAAAGACCCCCAGAAAAGATTGAAAAATGGATCACTCACCACCTTCCTGTCAGTTAAATCCCAGGGCAAGGAAAATATTTCCACCAGTGGTGTTACTTTGAGGTCACTACCCGCACAGTCTGATGGACCAAACACAAGCTCCAGGGATTTATTCACATCCCAGATAAGCACAGAGAATCCTTTGTTAGGCAGCATGACTGTACACAATATCCCCTGTTCAACCACTTTCTACCATTGGAGCCTCCGGACCTAGCAGAAGAACTGGGTAGCCTTAATCTAAGTTTACGACCTATAAGTCATCACTCTACTATACCACACCCTCAGGAGGATTTGGCTGCCCTTGTTACTGATCTAAAAGAAGAGGTAAATAAACTGAAGACATTAATGAAAGTGGTTTTGACCTTTCTTCGTTCTAATAGCTTGACAAGGGAAATTGCTCCTGTGTATAAGGCAGAGTCAAATCCTATTTCCACTTCTATCAAAGAACTCAGTGCTAGGAAGAAGACTGTTGCTCGGCCGAGTGACAATCTTGACCGGGATACTAGAGGCCCACAGACTAGTTCTATTAGTCCCTCTGGCACAAAACGTCATCTCTGTGCTCCAACATTTCCTCTACCATGCGTCAAAATGGTATGGGAACCGTTCACTGTGCAAACCCCACTCAAGCCTTTGGGTAGTGGTTACCCTAATCCTCATGTGCAAAGTCCCTCCTTTAGCGCCTAATGCACATGAAGATAGTGCCTCACTTATAAATAAGGTCATTCATTGGATACGGCACACCAGACAATGTGGTTCTGTCATCCATTCAGATATAATATCAGCGCAGCGTTACTCAGAGAGGGTGGGCCATTGGGACACAATAAAGCTAGTGCTGTCTGCGCCCGAGCTGGTAAGAGGCCTATTATCCATGGAGATGCAGAACCCCCTGCAAACCGGTTCAAATATTTGTTTTAAAAGCTGTTGGCGTGCAAATGATCCTTCATTGAGGAGGAATTCTCTCGCCTCGAACCATGGCATTCGAATTGAGAGAGATGAACCTCTAGCCACTTTTGAGGAGACCCCTGGCTTAGTCGATAAGAAGGAGCGTGTTTGCCAGAACACGACGACTAATTCAGGGAAGCCGGTACAAGTAGGTGTTGCTCCAGATACTGATTGACTGACCTTGTATGCAACTGTTCTGGATAGTAGAGGATCTTCTCATATTGTTAACCTGCAGGCAGAAGGGGTCCCAGATTCAGAGCTCTTTTCCCCTAGGAGTAGGGTTTCAGCATTTGATGCCCTTGATGCATCTATGGTTAAATTATCACCTAGAGAGAACCATGTTAGATCTTGTATTTCATCATCCCTCCGGAAGGCCCCTATAACCCAGGAGACTTTAACTCCAAAGTTTTTGACATGGAACCTGGCTGGAATTCGCAACAAATTAGATGACCCAGATTGGGGGGAGTTTATTCACAAATTTGATATTTGCTTGTTCCAGGAAACTTGGCCAACTACTAATGTTTTTAGACAAGGGATTAACTAATTTTGAAAAGAAGCCAGACTGTCCCTGGCGGGGAGATCAGTGGGGGGGGCCTTATTATATGGACAAGAAATTCAGCAATTCAGTAATGGACAATATTAGAGAAATTTATGTGAACTCAGATGATATACTGGCTTTCTCTATTCAGCAAAAGTGAGGTTCCCCCTTGTTGTGTGTTAATGTTTACAATGGATGCAGCCAGATTCTGCTGGTGTAGATATGTCCAGGGCGGAGCCCCATTCCCTCCTTACTCCCCTTCATTACCGTTGTCTCAAGTACCGGGTGTTCAAGCACTCTCATCATATCACGATATGCGCGTCACTAAATCATTAAACACGGGGGACCTCTACTCGGGCTCCAATGTAAGTACCTTCGAAGAATTAGTGGCTGCTGGGACCATGCAATCTGGGGCCTTCCTGACATCCAGTGCACTACAATTCTCACTATAGGCAACACAAAAGGCACTATAACTAAGTTATACAAAATACTTTTAGCAGGCGCCTGTACAGACTTAGCTCAGGTTAAATCCCGCTGGGATGCCGTCCTCACTGCACCAATTCCCCAGAAAACTTGGGGGGTGGTCCTCACCACAATTAAGTCAGTTTCCCGCAATACTAGACTACGGTACACCCAATTCAACTACATTCATCATTCTTATTTGTCCCCGGCCCGCATTAATAAAATATACCCGAATTCTAATCCAGAGAGTCCTAGATGTGCCACTCCTGCAGCTAATTTTTACCACATGGTCTGGGATTGCCACCCAGTAAACACAAGCTGGCAGCGTATCACGGAGACCACAGCAGACATCGCCGCCCATACGCTCGCACCCACCCCGGAATCATGTTTGCTGGGTATACGTCACCGTGCTAAGGAAGATAAACACCTTCACAGGTTTATAGACCTCGCATTTGTGGTTTACAAGCGCCTGATTGCCACACACTGGAAGGCCCCTCATGCCCCTCCTTACTCCGCCTGGCTCCACGACCTGCACAGTCGCACACAAGCAGAGGCTCACAATTAAGACAGCTTCAATATAAGGGTCAGATACAAGAAGGCGTTGAAATCTGAGATAACTTTGTAGTAAACATGGAAACCAGAGATGACATATACCTCCCCTGAATTATCGGACACCTGACAGAGGATTCCCTGCTCAACACCCACATCATACGATTCCTCACATCCTTCCTATTACTCCAGCATGATACTACAGTATAACACCCAATTGAAGCATAAAATTAAGCGACTAATAGAGCTCCCTCTAAGTGTGACCCCAGGGAATAAGATTTGGAGTCACGTGCCCGTCAGCCCTGTTCTTGCCCACATCGCACACATGCAAAGCAGACGTGCCTCTCTCGTCTCTCCAGTCTAGTGTTGCCCCCATTATTTGTGACGCCAATACATATAAATGTAATTATTAAAAGTGACTATAATTACAAGTTGTACAGTTTTAAGTTGCATGCCAGTAAGCTAAATTATAACCGTATTGTACAAAGTCAACAAATACGTGTAAATGGATACAAGAAGGGATAATTCTTATTCTTTTTCTTAATTAAGTGAAATGTACTGTGGTTTCTACACCTGGTTTAATAAACAGATTTTTTAAAAAAATGAAGGGTGATTAAATGTTTTTCTTTGTGATTAATTCTACATCTGAGGGAGTGCTTAAAGTTTATTTTCTTGGACTTTTGCATGTTAGGACCAGTTGACTCATCTGGTGTCGTACTCCACCGCTCTTTGGGACCAGGATCATAACAAGCATTGTTGTGAATATATATATATATATATATATATATATATATATATATATATATATATATATATATATATGTGTGTGTCAGAAAACAGGGCTGATTGCAAAGGCTCCCTGACATTTTGCCCCCATTTTTCAATTTTTGCTGGTGTTTTCCTAACTGTGATGGTGCCCTGGGTACTGCTAACCAGTCCCAGGGCCTGTGCTCTGTGTAAAATCAATATGCAAATTAGGATAATTATACTTGGGTATACTATGAGGTAGGTCGCAAATGACCTACCTCATGAATATTCATGGGGTAGGTCGCAATTTGCGACCCCATTGGGAATGGCCACCCTCACAGGGATGGTGGCCTTCTGGAGACAGCAGACCACCATGTCTGTGACTGCTTTTAAATAAAGCAGTTTTTGTCTTTTTGAAATGCAGCCCATTTTCCTTAAAGGAAAACGAGATGCATTTCAAAATCAAAAAGGAAAAATGTTATTTTAATTTTTGCAGAGCAGGCAGTGGTCCGTGGGACCACAACCTGCTCTGAAAAAATATTTTTGCTACCATTCAAAAAGGGGAAGGGAACCTAGGGGGACATGGGGACCCCTTCCCAATTGCGAATGAGTTAGCACCGGTTTGAAACTGGTGCGAACTGCGATTGTTTTGCGACCGCATTCACAGTCACAAAACGATCATACATACCATCTGGATTCGGTATTAGAAAGGGACGCCATTGTCATGTCCCTTCCTAATACCGAATCGCAAAACCCAAACTGCGATTCGGTAACAAGTTACCGAATTGCAGTTTGGGCTTTGTACATCCCAAATAGCATTTTTCAAGTCACACCTGGACTATTTGCTGTTTAAGACTTGAAAAATGCTTCGTGCATCTGGCCTATTATCAGTACTAAAAAAAAAAACATAGCGTCAATTTCGGAAATTAATGAACAGGGACAGATTAATATCAGTGGTTTCACTGTCACATTAAACTTTCAGTTTTAATCTATTTTTGTGCATATAGCTGACTATTATTATGTTTTTTTTAATATTCAGATAGTCAGGTAACACAGCATTGTATACATTCTATTGATTAATTCAAATTAAAAAGTAGTTGTTGTTCAGAGCTTCGATGTATCACCTGCACGATGAAGGAGCAGGGATGGATGGCGACAGACAACACAGGATGTAAAACAGAAAGGCAGAAGCTAGAGAGCATCCCCTGACATTGCACACAATTCCATATGAAAGTATATAGAATTAATTGAAGTGTAAAAACTGCCTGGCATTTTTTGTCTGCTGAAGCACTTGGCTGTTTCACTAATAATCAGGATTTATTACCCGACCCATCTGTTGGCTCCGAAGGTCAAAAGGTAAACTACAGACACTCCTGATGTCTTTGTCAAGGTAGCTCATGGCAAATGAACACTGACAATCGTACTTTTCAAAGAGACGAGCAGTAAAGGATTTGAGCTCATGGAAGTCAAGCTGCTTTTCAACATAAAGCCTGAAATGCTGAGATCTTCGGGCCTATCATTTCCACTGATTAATCTCAGCTGTGTTAAACCAATGTAATAGTCAAGATTTTTGCAATGTGAAAATTTCCAAAGACACAGACCTCGATTGATGCTTTGGAATATAAAAGTGTTGCCTTATAAATAATTTTACCTTGGTTTTAGCATGCAATACGCTTTTGGTGATGATGGCCTGAGGACATAATTGCTCGCTGCTGAAAGATGCGCTGATCTGCAGGTTACAAGTTTGAATTCTGCGGAGTGCTAGGTCTTCTACCACACTGGGATCTATAGATTGAGTACCATGTATTGGGTCATAGTAACACTGCTATTTACAGGCACAAAAAAACAAAATAAGAGCTATAGTTCTCAATTAGTTAATCATTCTCACAACAAATGTGCAACCCTAAAATAATTACTTTATTGCTTTTAAAAGATGAAATACCATCAACACAAAACTGGTACTGTAGGAAGGTCTCTGCACAGAAAGCTCCATGGTTGTCGAATTTCCAGGTGAGACTGGGAAGCAAAAACGTCTACTAGGAGGTAGGATACGAAACAGAAAAGTCAATTTTCCAGTGGAGATGGAGGATTTGCCTCACAGTTTGAAAACAAATTAGAAACTGACAGTGTGTCAACAAAGAATTACTTTCTTTGTCTCAGCAAATGTTTTAGAGAGGTTATCTATATCCATGCAGCAACTCTACAACCAAGCCTTAGGTTGCTGACAGCTGATGTAAATTGCTACAACTCTTCCCTCTCAGGGTCATACATTACACGCATCATTTTCCTCTTTCCATATCAAGCAGTTGTTTGAGATAAAGATTTTTGGCACATATATACAAATGAATTCCCGGTCAGCAGAGACAGTAAAAAAGATTTCTTTTTCAGATTCAGTGTCATTCTGCCAACCGTGTTCAGGCACAGAAACGTATTTTACTACAGTTTACATGAGCTCTTCCTTCCAGGATCAAAATACTACACATGTTTTTGTTGATGTGTGAAAATGACGTGGTAAATAGAAAATAGATGTGATAGAGCTTTAAAGTTAAATAACAGATAAGGGATTTCGGCAATCCATGTTAATACCTTCCATCAAACTAGAATTGGCTTTTTTATAGCAATTTATTGTACATTTTCTCATATTTATAGTATCTATTATAACAGTTTAAAGAGCATCTTTGTTGTTGACAGTTTTTTTTTTTTTTTTTACATGTAGATCATTAACCCCTTAGCTGCTGGGCCGCTCCCCCCCCCCGTGTTGAGCCCCCTTTTTTGGCTATTTGGGGTAGTTCGCGCTTAGGCCTTCATAACTTTTTGTTCACATAAGCTATCCACGCCAAATTTGCGTCCTTTTTTTCCAACATCCTAGGGATTCTAATGGTACCCAGAGTTTGTGGTTTCCCCTGAAGGAGACCAAGAAATTAGCCAAAATACAGTGAAAAGTTCGTTTTTTCCCCAAAAATGTGAAAAAATGGCTGCCGAAGAAGGCTTGTGGTTTTTTCCCTGAAAATGCCATCAACAAAGGGTTTCTGGTGCTAAAATCACCATCTTCCCACCTTTCAGGAACAGGCAGACTTGAATCAGAAAACCACATTTTTCAACACAAATTTGGCATTTTACTGGGACATACCCCATTTTTACTATTTTTGGTGCTTTCAGCCTCCTTCCAGTTAGTGGCAGGAATGGGTGTGAAACCAATGCTGGATCCCGGAAAGCTAAACATTTCTGAAAACTAGACAAAATTCTGAATTCAGCAAGGGGTCATTTGTGTAGATCCTACAAGGTTTTCCTACAGAAAATAACAGGTGAAATAAAATAATATTGAAATTGAGCTGAAAACAACAGCCATTTTTCTTTATGTTTTACTCTGTAACTTTTCCCTGCGATGTCAGATTTTTGAAAGCAATATACCGTTATGTCTGCTGGACTCTTCTGGTTGCGGGGATATAAAGGGCTTGTAGGTTCATCAAGAACCCTAGGTACCCAGAGCCAATAAATGAGCTGCACCCTGCAGTTGGTTTTCATTCTACACTGGGTACAGCAATTCATTTGCTGAAATAATTAGAGTGAAAAATAGGTATAAAGAAAACCTTTGCATTTCCAAAATGGGCTCAAGATAAGGTTTTGAGGAGCAGTGGTTATTTGCACATCTTTGAATTCCGGGGTGCCCATACTAGCATGTGAATTGCAGGGCATTTCTCAAATAGACGTCTTTTTTACACACTCTCTTATATTTGGAAGGAAAAAATTTAGAGAAAGATAAGGGGCAATAACACTTGTTTTGCTATTCTATGTTTCCCCAAGACTCCCGATAAAAATGATACCTCACTTGTGAGGGTAGGCCAGCGCCCGTGACAGGAAATGCCCCAAAACACAACGTGGACACATCCCATTTTTTGACAGAAAACAGAGCTGTTTTTTGCAAAGTGCCTACCTGTAGATTTTGGCCTCTAGCTCAGCCGGCACCTAGGGAAACCTACCAAACCTGTGCATTTTTTAAAACTAGAGACCTAGGGGAATCCAAGATAGGGTGACTTGTGGGGCTCTAACCAGGTTCTGTTACCCAGAATCCTTTGCAAACCTTAAAATGTGGCTAAAATAACACTTTTTCCTCACATTTCGGTGACAGAAAGTTCTGGAATCTGAGAGGAGCCACAAATTTCCTTCCACCCAGCGTTCCCCCAAGTCTCCCGATAAAAATGATACCACACTTGTGTGGGTAGGCCTAGCACCCGCGACAGGAAATGCCCCAAAACACAACGTGGACACATCACATTTTTTCATAGAAAACAGTGCCTACCTGTGGATTTTGGCCTCTAGCTCAGCCGGCACCTGGGGAAACCTAGCAAACCAGCACATTTTTGAAAACTAGAATCCCAGGGGAATCCAAGAAGGGGTGACTTGTGGGGCTCTGACCAGGTTCTGTTACCCAGCATCCTTTATAAACATTAAAATGTAGCCAAAAAAACACTTTTTCCTCTCATTTTGGTGACAGAAAGTTCTGGAATCTGAGAGGAGCCACAAATTTCCTTCCACACAGCATTCCCCCAAGTCTCCTGATAAAAATGGTACCTCACTTGTGTGGGTAGGCCTGGTGCCAGCGACAGGAATAGATCACACAACGGTCAATGTTGGTCCTTACATGAGGCAGATGTTGACCCTGGGGTGATCCATTCCTGACGCAGGCACTACGTGTAGGCACTCAAGTGGGGTAGTGTTTTCATCAGGAAAGGTGGGGAATCACTGGGTGGTAGGAATTTTGTGGATCCCAGCATATTCCTGTAGTTTGTGTGACAGAAATGCGAGAAAAATAGAGTTTGTAGTCAACATTTCAGCTTTGCAGGGTATTCTGGGTAAGAAAACTTTGGGGAATCCACACAAGTCACACCTCTGTGGACTCCCCCGAATGTCTAGTTTCCAGAAATGTTTGTGTTTAGTGTGTTTCTCTATATGGCCACCGAACCCAGGACCAAAAACACAGGTGCCTGCCTTACAAAACCAGTTTGTTTTGCGCTAGATAATTTTGATGTCTCCACAATACGATTTGGGCGGTGGAATTTGGGGCTGAACTAAATTGGGGAGCTCCCAAGAGAGCACTCTCTCGCTCTCTCTGCTTGCCGCCGCATTCACCTGCTCTCTGGGTTGGGCTAACCCATTATTACCCAGTTGCACAGATTGCTTGCGAAGGGACAGCAGGACTGTCCTCATCACCTCCCTCATAATGTACTGGAAGAGGAGTTATCGAATGGGACTCCTCCGACTGAAAAATCCCTCCCAGAGTCTGCGCCATTGTCCTATCCCTCAGATGTTGTCTCAGTATCTGATGTCTCAGTCTCTGATCCTATGTCAGAGCTGTCCTCTATAACCCGAGTGACGGCAGCAGTCATCCATCAAGATGCCATCCCTGCTATTGGCTAAACTGTTGCTCTAAAACACTAGCCTACGTAGACAGTCACAAAATCGATGGTGTGTGTGAGATACGTGCAACAGTAGAGGCCACCTTACCTGCGCTTCTTCCCTCAATCAGCACGTTCTTTCAAGACACTCAAAAAACACCTTGTCACATACCATTTGTCACAGTCTTTAGCACCTCCTGCGCCCAGTCCAATAATCATTATTGGTGCTCCCACTCCCTCCTCTTCGGATTCCCTCATTACCACCCAGCAAAAGTGCCCTTCATCTCTCCATAGCCGCCCTCCACCCCGCACATACATTTCATTTGTATTATAGCGCAGGGAATGGCTGACTTTACTAATGTACTCAGCTATTTACATAAATTACAGATTTGCTCTTTGCAGTAGGCATATAAACCTTCTGCGCTTCTTTATGTCACTAAAACTGCCACTAGACGAGTCTGACCCTTTTGTAGCAGAAACATAATCACAATACTTACTTGACTTTTTTATTGCTGCCTAAAAGCTACAGTTGAAAAGCGTCAGTTGAAGTATGTGCATTGCTTTGAAGACGCAAGCTGCAACTGCAAGACAACTGGTGGCAAATCTATATATATAAATATATATATATATATATCACTTTTATATGTGGGTGTGGTTTTCCTGGGGGCGATCGCAGCCCCCAGGGAAACCACACACATATTGACAAATGTATATATATATATATATATCTACATAGATATATCTATAGATATATATATATATATATATATATATATAGATATATACATATATCTGTATATATCTATAGATCTATCTACTGTATAGATATATCCATGTACATAGATATATCTACATAGATATATCTATATATATAGATCTATATATATATATACATATATATATATGTATATATATATATATATATATATATATATATATATATATTTTAGTTGTTGTATGGTTTCCTTGGGGGCCAAAATGGCCCCCAGGGAAACCCTACAACAACAACAAAAAATATTGCCCCCACAGGGGGTCGCCCTGCCCATGGGCGACCCCCTTTCCATTTATTAATTTCTTTATTTAAAAAAAATAAAAAATGTAGCCCCTAATATGTCCCGGGGGGGGGGGGCGGGTCCCATTTTCCAAGGGGGCCGATACCCCCAAGTGAAATCCCTGGTGTCTAGTGGTGTTTCCTGGCCCCCAATCGCAGCTGTGCTGCGATCGGGGGCCAGGAAATACTTTCAGGAAGGCCTCGTAAGAAAGGGGAGAGTCTCCCCTTTCTTACAAGGCCTTCCCGAACGTGGGGAAGGCCGTTTGTGGCCGTTTTCCCCATCGGAGCAGGAAGCGGCCGCAAGGCTGCTTCCTGCTCCGATGGGGAAATCAACATTGTAACGTCAGCGCGCCTCGTGGTGCGCTGATGTCACAAAGGGGCGGGTGGGGGCCGGGGGAGACACGGAAGAGCTTCTGTGTCTCCCAGGGATAAAAAAAAAAATTAAAATCCTCAGGTGCGACGCACCCGAGGATTTATTAACCCCCTCCCTGGTGTCGGCCACTGGTCGTGACCCGCACCAGGGAGGTAGTGTGGGCGTCGGCCAGTGGCCAACGCCCGCATTTAAGTGGTTAATCCATATTATTAAGCGAATTCACTTAGCGCTGTTCAGCTTTTGTTACGTAACTGTCGCTCTGCGCCCCAGTTTGTCCCATCTCTATTCCATCTCCAGTGCAGTCCTAAAAGATTGTTCCGCGACCAGTGTCAATGAGTCAAAAGGCACACCAGTTGGACCGTGATTTCATCATACCCTTTATTTTTATGCGATTCAGTCTGACGGTATTCTGGGTTCCACAGGACTTTCATTTTGTGTACATAAAAGGAATTGTTTTATCGTCACAGGTCTACAATGTGGTCGTATTCTATCTTAAGGGGGTATCTCCTCTGTCTTAGCCTAAAGTGCTGGTGGTAGCGTGTCCCATTGAATGATGGGTACCCCGTCCTCAAATTCCATGTATACCAGCAATGACACTGATTTCAGTGGGCCACAACTTTATCAGGCCCTGGAGCCTTCGCTATATCCGGAGGGATACGGACCTTCCAGTTCATTGCTATACTCCTTTCCCCAGATGCAAAGCTAGATCTAGGAATATGGATATGTATTTGATTTTCTCAGGTATGGCAAACTTCCCCAGTAAAAGCACCGCTATCGTCGTGGATAGTGATCTCCCTAACTCTTCCCAGTCGGGCTACTGCTCCTCGGAAGCTCCAGGGTTTTTCTTATGCACCTAACTCTCTTTATATACGTACAATAAACATAATTGATGCAAAACAGTTACAATTTATTCACAAATCAAGTATCAACAGCAAATCCATGATCATCATTAACTTCATGCATAACTGATATTGTTGACACTAGGTTTTGTTGTAGTCCTTTGCCATGAAAGCACCCTCTGACAGAGCCTTGAGTGATAGTCTTGCTTTCTTGTAGCATCTGGCACTTATGCGGCCCCTAGGCTACACCTTGCTGCTGAGATTTGTGTAGGCAGCCCTTGTGGCTGGCCCGGGCAGCAAGTGAGGTGTCCACCCTGTGCTGATCCCCCTTTACTGATCATTCAACTGCTCCCCAGTTCCCCGACGTAAGGTAACCCAAGGACACAAACTTGTGCAGCTCCTCTTTTTTTTAGGCCATAGTGCTCATCCTAGATGTTTTTCTGTGCTGTCTCTGCCCTGTTGGAAAAAAACGTGGTTGTGGCGCCCTCATGTAAGGTGTGGGTGGATGTTCCAATCTTCCTGGGGACACAGCACATTGACCCCGATGATGTTGCTTGCCCCTTTAACCTTGTTCTCCAAAAAGGACCCCATTACGATTGGGCAATTTAAATACCACAAGACAATTGTGGCACCCGCATTTCATGAGCTTTTGGCCCTTCATGCTCCCGTTTGCCCGCCCCCGGGAGGAGTTAAATGCAGGCCCCTATCTGGTCCAGCTGCGCCTCTCTCTCCCAGGTGAGCGAGTGCTCCTCTAAAGCTCACGGCCATTCCTGTATGCACCTAACCCTCTTTATTTACCCACAGTAGACATAGTTGGTACACAGTTGCTGGAGTTTATTCACAAATCAGGTATCAGCAACAACAAATCTATGATCATCATAAACTTCATGCATAACTGATATTGCTAACACTAGGTTTTGGTTTAGTATTTGCCTTGACAGCACCCTCTGACCATGCCTGGAGCGATAGCCTCCCTTTTTTGGAGGCATCTTGCACCTATGCAGACCCTAGGCTCCACCTTGATGTAGAAAAATGTGTGGGTGGCCCTTTTTCCTGTCCCAGACTGCAAGTGCCATGTCTTGCCTGTGCAGACCACCTTTATTGACCATTCACCTGCTCCCCAGTGCCCCTGCAAATATGCATCCCCAGGATTTTCAGATTTTTCTCCTAGCTTGATAGCACTCTCTGGCGCCATTCCAATCCATGGCATGGAACCGAAGACCCACTGGGGTTATGCGCTGCTGCTTCTAGGCTTCCCCTTGCTCCCAATGTGTGACATTTGTGGCACTCTCTGGCCATGCCCGGGCTGCAAGTGCCAAGCCTGGTCTGAGGCTAACCCCTTTCCTGGCTCTTCCCGTGCCGCATGGTGTCCCTGCCATGCAGTATCCCAAAGACACCTGCTCTGGCGCTTCTTCCCAACTGATGGCCTACAAGCCGCCCTACTATGTTATTGATGTCAATTATTGGTGCTGCCTCAGCCACACTGTCAGTGGTTTCCTGACCACTGACATCTCCCCCACCCTTTCTAACAGGCAATCCTCTTTCTGTGCATGAGCCCCGACAATGTAAGGAGGATGAAATAAGGCTGAGTACGCCCGCTAGGATTTGAACCTGTGACAATGAAGTCAAACCCAGGCCCTTACAGTGGATGTATTACTCCCTCGGCCGGCCAACCTGGCTGAAAACCACGCAGAAGGCATTTTAGTACCAGTCGAATTACAGAAGGCCATGTTCCTTTTTTATATATGCCCGGGTGATTACATGATTTGCCCAGAACCACGGAATGCTAATCCAGACCTGGGACTCAACACTGATTGCCTCAACCAAAAGTCACCAAATCCTCACCCTTTCTTCATGATTAGCTCCCTCTTTTATCATGAGTTACCTTATTTTCCACCAGAGTTCACAAGCTCTAATGGTGTTCTGAAGCCACCTGTCAATATCAACCTGAGAGGTGCACCCAGTTTTCTGAGTAGTAGCATAGTACTCTAAGGCTGCTGAGTCTGTGACTGAAACACTCCCAACCATACCTCGCCATGTGTACTCAATGCAATTGTGAGCTTCCTTCCCAGCGATCAGGTGTTCCCTACCTGTTCACAGTAGGTTGGTCTGGCCTGTTCTACTGGGCCTCTGACCTGCATGTAGCATCATCCATAACTTGGTCCTTCCCCTTCTGTGGTTCTTAACAGGAATTGTTCCACTGCCATCCATGTCACTTGGCCTGCAGGTGGTGACTACTCTCTAATTGAACAGCCACATTTTGCTAGATTCCTGCAACTTCTGTGACTCAGTAGCCTGAGGACTATCAGGTAGTTAGCCATCCCTCCTGCTATCTTCTGTCCCTTTGCTAATTTGCTTGATTACTCAATTATATCCTTATGTCCACCCCCCTTATATGTGGCTATAGGCAAGCCACTTAAGGAGTTCCTTGACTCAGTGATCACCCAGTAGCTTTGTACTGCCAAAGAATGGTGAATTTGTATATTTGCATTTAGATAAAAAAAGACCCCTACCCTAGGCCAGGAGTTTCCTAGATAGAGACTTGTGAATGGAGTACAATGCTGTACTCATCCATCCCAAGCAGCCCGGTACTTACCCCAGCTGGTGAGCTTGGCACATTGGAACGTGAATTAAAGGCCTATCTCAGAAGCCCTAACTTTCTTGGGTGGTGACTTGTGAACAGAGTTAATTCTTGCCCTTACCACATCAGGGCCACCCCTTGACAGGGCATGACCAAATGCAACAGTAGAGTACTATGGGCAGTGCACTGGAACAATGGAGTCAGAAAATAGTAATTATGCCTTGCACTGCTACCCTCTTGTTGCTGTGTTACACAATTATTCAGGAAAATAGTAGGGGGCTATTTGTATGGTTCCAGCTTTCCTATCATTGAATGGTCACCCTCCCCATATCTACTGTTGCACAAATGAAACGCTTCTTGTCTAATGTACAAGGCCACAATTCCTTCATTATTATCAGAGACACTCAATTCTGTGCTCCTTCTTACCGACACTTGGGCGCAGTCCTAATCAGAAACTAATACCAATTGCACAACAGATGCCCGCCTAAATTAATAAATTAGTACCAGGCAGTCCAAAACCATACATGCAAAGCAAGAATCAACCTGCTTCAGCTAGTCTCACTACCGAGCCATGGCCGAGGAATAGCTTGTAGCTTTGAGCATTGAGGTCAGCGTAACTTTTACCGAAAAACGTCCTTTAAGTAGGGTATGGTTGAAGTTGTAACAATGCCACAATTAGCAACTTTGGGAGAGTGATAGTGTGGAAAAAACAGTGTGATCAAGTGCCCAAGGCAATCCGATAGCGACTAAAATCCAGCAAAAGATTCAATTAGACCCAGGGGCATTTTATGGTATAGGAAAAGTGGACCCTGGCTGATGGTCCAGTCTTTCAGAGGGCCTTGATAGGGCCAGCTCTGCTCTCTAAATAGTCTTGACTTGATGACCTTGAATAATGTTAAACAGATTGCTTTAAATACCATTTTGCACTATCCATAAAAGTATTTTTGAAATCAAACGGAGCTCACATATGAGAAATGGGAATGGGTCATAAAAAATATTTTCAATAATATTAGCTGCCACATTATATGTTGAGAAACACTCCACTATCTCAGAATGATTGAAGAAAATATATTTAGACCATTGTCCATGTGTAGTGGGCAATGATGCCTGAAAGACCTGAAACTGGATCATAACTTCAAAGCTGTTCTAAACAGGGTCCCCAAAATGCATTTGGCCTGAGGTGCCTGAATACCCTGTGATGTATTTCCCCCAAACCGCACCTGAAATGTAGCACTCTGAAGTTCAAAATACCCCATCTGGCAATAGGTTGAGTGTGTCCGTAAATAAAATCTTCACACTGGCCTGCCACAGAGAAAATGCTCCTTGCATGACGGTACATGCCTGATGCACACAAATTGCATTTAAAGATCATCACAACTACTGGATTATGTAACCATAGATAAAAGGGTGATTATGCAATCAAGAGACATCCAGAACAGCATCTTGTGTGAACATGTTATTAATCATCCAACGCACTATCTAAGCTATAAATTTGAAGCATCACAAGAGTGCATCAAGCCATTGGTGAATAGAAGCATCATGTGAGTGGAACAGTTAGTAGGTGCATAGTGAAGGGGGATTGTTGGAAAATGGCTATCTCTGAAGGGTCACCTCAAACTTTTTGCCTTCCTCCTCTTCTTTTTTGGACCTCATTTATGTTGGCTTTAGGACTCTGGACACTTTACTGCTTCAAACCAGTGCTAAAGTGCATGTGCCCTCTCCCCTAAACAGGCTAACTTTGGTTCTTACCAAATTGCCCTATTTATTTTACTTGTAAGTTCCTAGTAAAGCGCACTAGACATGTACAGGGACTGTACATGAAAGACTACTAGCGGGCATGCAGTACTGGTTGTGCCACACAAATAAGTAGCCCCTTAACCGGGTCTCAGGCCTGCCATGGCAAGGGCTGTGTGTGCACTTTCACTGCCACTGCGACTTGACATTTAAAACTACTTGCCAAGCCCTAAATTCCCCTTTTTCTGCAAGTAAGTCATCCCTACGTAATGCCCTAGATAACCCATAGGGCAAGGTGCTATGTAAGTAAAGGGCAGGGCATGTACACATGTGTTTTATTTGTCCTGGTAGGGGAAAACTCACAAATTCGTTTTCCACTACTGTGAGGCCTTCTTCTCTCATAGGCCAGCATGAGAACTGCCCATATATACTTTTAAGTGGTAAATTCTGATCTGAAAGGAGTGGCTCTGTTATGTTTAGAATGGCCAGAATGTATCACCAAAGATTCAGGGACAGTCACAAGATCCCCAACCAATCCTGGGTAGACTTCATTGATTACTCCAGTAAGGCAATACATGGCTGGGTAGGGGGCAACTAAGTTTATGATTATATTGGGTTATGCAATTTAATCACGAGAGAGCACCTGCTCAATATCTGTTTTACAGAGTTGCACCTGCACCTAGTTGACAGTAAGCTGACTGATCCCAGGAAGTTTTCTGAGGATGCAGACCTCTGGACTAGCACCAGGGTGTCCCAGAAGGTACATGGGAGTGACCACAAGAAGGGTTGTTTGGGTTCCCCCCAGCATAGTGAGGCGGAGGTTAAAGATGACACAAGCAAGTCCCACAGTTTTCCATGACCCATCTGAGAAACAGGGTGGTGGTTCTGGGGTTGGAGGGTGGCCCGGGGTACTACATTTTCAACCCCACTGCTTTGAGTGCTCCCAGCTAGTACACAAGCAGGGGGGCTCTGTATGCCCAAAGAAACCATCCACTGGTGGAACCTCTACAGGGGTGGCCCATGTGGGCTTAGGGAAAAGTAGTTCCCAGGGCAGGTCATAGACTATGCCAAAATCTCCCTCAGTTGGGGATAGACTCAGAGGGTGAGCTGGTGATCCCTGAGGGTGGGAGTCATCACTTCCACCAGGTATGAGTGAAGGGGTTCCAGTGACTGCTCGGGGGACACCGGGCTAGTCATACCATGATGGTGGAGAGACTAGTTTCCCAGAGCAGTACATCAGTCAGGTGTGTAGGGTGACTCCAGCCCATGGGGAGGATTTTTTCTGTCCCATGGCCCTGGTCCCCCAGAATGGGGTAGGGAGGTTACCCTGAGGAGGGTCATAGTTAGTCCCAGATGCCCACAGACTGCATTCTGGGATGCAACATGCCCTATGCTTGGTCCTGGGGAGTGCAAGGCCACAGTCTCTCAAGTGGGTGACTTGCCTACTGGTCCTGGAGGGGGCATGGTGCCCTGTGCTCTTGATCCTAGGGAGGCTAGGGTAGTAGGTAGGTGTCATACCCACTGGTTCTGGAGGGGGCATTGCGCCCTGTGCTTCTGATCCTGGGGAGGATGGGGTGAGTGAGTGTCATACCCACTGGTTCTGGAGGGGGCATCACCCCCTGTGCTGCAGATCCTGGGGAGGATGGGGTGAGTGGATGTCATACCCACTGGTTCTGGAGGGGGCATTGTGCCCTGTGCTTCAGATCCTGGGGAGTGCAAGGTCACAGTCTCTCAGCTGGGTGTCATACCCACAGGATTTACAGGAGGCAGGCCGCACAACAGCACATGGAGGCAGGTCTACAGACCGTCCGCCGGTGGTGACAGCTGCTTAGTGGTGGTAGTGGTGCTGCTGCTGGTGGGGGTGGGTGGAGGCTCCAGCCCCTCCCCTGCAGCCTTGGACGGCTGCCCACTGGTGGTGGTGGTGCTGCTGCTGCTGGTGGTGGTTGTGGGGGGAAGCTCCTGCCCATCCCCTGCAGCCTCAGACAGCTGCCCACTGCTGGTGGTACTGGTGATGTTGTGGGGGGAAGCTCTTGCCCATCCCCTGCAGCATCGTATGGCTGCCCACTGCTGGTGGTGGTGGTGCTGCTGCTGGTGGTGGTTGTGGTGGGAAGCGCCTGCCCATCCCCTGCAGCCTCGGACAGCTGCACAACATGGTTTTTATTGGGGGCTCCAACTGAGTCCCAGCACCAGGCCCCTGGTCCTTCCTGCCTGCTGATGCAGGCCACTTGCCCTTCCTGGCAGCAGCTGGGGATGGCTCCTTGCTCTTCTTGGTAGCACTTGGGGCTAGCTCCTTGCCCTTCCTGGCAGCAGCTGGGGAGGGCACCTTGCCCTTCAGGACAGCACTTGGGGCAGGCTCCTTGCCCTTCCTGGCAGCAGCTGGGGATTGCACCTTCCCCTTCAAGGCAGCAGTGGGGAAGGCTACTTGCCCTTTTGGGCAGCACTTGAGGCTGCCTGGTGCCCTGGATCCTTTACCACCATGAGTGGGTGTGGGTACTACTGGGCCTGTGGACTAGGTGGCTGAGGTGCTTGCCTGGGTTTTAGCCACCTTGGCCAGACGTGAAGGACAGGGCGAGGGGTAGAGGAGAGGTCAATGGTGGAGAGCAAAAGCTGCTTAGGGACATTGGAGCGGGAAGAGGGAGAAGGTTTGGGAGTGGAGGAAGAGGGAGTGGTTGTGGGAGGTGTCTGTCTGCTGTGTTTGGGTGCAGGTGCATGGGCTGGATGCTGTTGTGAGGTGGATGGATGTTGGGTGTTTGAGTGCTTGCGTTTGTGTACCTTGGGGGGGGGGGGAGAGAGTGGGAGAAGATACAGGGGACAACATGTGCATGGCTGTTGTGGTGGTGTCTGCCAGCGAGGTGTGTGTTCTGCTAGGTGTGCTGGTGATGGCTGTGGTGGATGACAATGTAGTGCATGCAGGTGTGAGTGTATACCAACTGGGAAGGAGAAGGAGGAGGTGGAGGAGGGGGACACAGTGGAGGCAGTGGATGTTGGTATGTCTACATCTGTATGGTGTTTGTGTGAGTGCCTGTGGAATGATGTGTGGGGCTTGTGTTTGCTTGTGGCACTCTTGTGTGTTGTCCTGTGTGCATGCTCATCTGCCTGTGTGCTTGGGATAGGTTGAGGGGAATGGGATTGGAAAGACGAAGTAGGAGGGGGAGGGTGGAAACAGGGACAATGGCTGTCTGCCATCAGAGAGAAAGCCAGTGCCTGGATTGATCTCTGTTAGGCCGCCAAGCTTGTGTGAATGACCTCCAGAAATGCATTTGTGAGTTGCATTTGGGCTGCCAGCCCCTGGATGGCATTCACAATGGTTGACTGCCCGACAGAGATGGATCACAGGAGGTCAATAGCCTCCTCACTCAGCGCAGCAGGGCTCACAGGGGCAGGGCCTGAGGTGCCTGGGGTGAAGGAGATGCCCACCCTCCTGGGTGAGGGGGCATGGAAAACTCGATGAGGGGCTGCTGGGAGGGTGGTGCTGGTACAGGGGTGGAAGCTATACCTGTAGCTGGGGTGGTCATAGAAGTGTCCACCACCACTAGGGAGCTTCCATCGGAGGAGGTATCTGTGTCTGAATTGTCCCCTCCAGTCTCTGCCGTGGTGCTCCCCTCACCATCCTTCCCACTGGTGCCCTCAGGGTCGGTGGACTCTGCCTCCTGGGTCCTGTGGGATGCAGCTCCCTCTGTCACTGGTGCCTCTGCTCCTCCGGCAGATGATGCTAATGCACACAAGGACAAGATGTCAAAACAAAAAGGTGGGGAGAGAGACAAACGATACACTGGGTCAAAGGCTGCACCAATACCACTGTTGGCGTACATACCACCCTCACACACAGGGAACAGGCCTACGCATTATGCAATTCACTACCAGTAACAATGCTAGCCACCAGGGCATGGGGAGGGACACATGCAGCCAACTGCAGCATAAATGGGACCCACACAGCCCTGCCCAGTAGTGGATGCCTACAAGCTAGGTAGGAGAAATATCACATCAGAACCCTGCCCAACATGGGACCTAATTTGCAATGTCAGGCCTGGCTTAGTGGCACCCCCAGACACACATCCACCACCCGGATACCACCCCACCAGCCATAAGTTGTAATGTTGGGCACTGTATTCACCCCCTTGTGGCTGCTGTGATGCCCTCAAGCGCCCACCCAGCTCAGGATAGGCCACCACTAGTATGTCGGCCATCAGGGGTGTCAGGGTTCGACAGACACCCCTTCCTCATTGGGAGGCCATCCCCAGCTGGACCTCCGCGGTCTTCCGTGCCCAGCATCTCAAGTCCTCCCACCGTTTCCGACAGTGGGTGCTCCACCTGCCGTAGACCCCCAGGGTCCGCACGTCCTTGCCGATGTCAAGCCATATACCCTTCCTTTGATGGGCACTGACCTGCAGAGAAATACACACAGGGAAAGGTATTAGTCAGACCCTCCTGCCTGTTACATTTATGGCCCACCATACCCCTTCACATCGCCATTTTCACAGACAGGGCCCAGCACACAAGCTGCTTGCCACCCATGGGATATCCACCAACCCCCCCACACGAGTCCTTAACACACACCACTCTAGTGCATTCATGCACCATGCATCGTGCTCAGAGTGTACTCACCTTTTGGTCGGAAGCCCATACAGCAGTCCGTACTGGGGTAGGACCCTACCCACCAGTCTCTCCAACTCCTCCGAGGTGAACGCAGGGACCCTTTCCCCAGTCACACACGCCATCGTAGGTTCCAGACACAGGTCACAGCAGCACATGCAGTGTAGGTCCCCTCCTGTTGAAGGTCAAGTAGGAAGTGAGTGAACAGATAGAAAATGGCGGTGACGTCTGCAGCGCTGAATGCCGCCACCGCCGGTGTACATCACCTTTAGCCACTGTACCTCATAGGGGCCAATATTATCCGATGAGGCGTTGCACGGCGGTTTGCGACCGCCTCCCGCAACGGCGCACAAAGTCAACGGAATTAGCTCACTTCCACACAATGGCTACAATGTTTAGTTTGTGACCGGCTCCTCACTCTTTTACCCCATAGATTGCTACCACTGTGGATGAATAGAAGATGGAGACCTCCCTCAGTGTACAGACCCCTGGTGGACTTGGCAACAATGGAGGACAGGTGCATTATCCTTACCTACAGACTTTACAGGGCCACAATCACGGAGCTGTGTGCCCACAGGAGCCTTACCTAATACCTCGTATCCGTCACCCCAGTAGGATCCCCCCTTTTGTGCAAGTTCTATCAGTGCTCCATTTCCTGGCACCTGGTTCTTTCCAAGTGACAGTGGGCTTGACATCAGGAATGTCACAGCCAATGTTCTCAATAGTGCTGACCAGAGTGTTGTCTGCCCTGATTAAACACGTGCAGCTACATTGTATTCCCCCAGGTGGAGGATCTGGCCACAGTGAAGGCTGACTTCTATGCAATGGAACATATCCCCAACATATTTGGGGCAATTGATGGAACACATATTGCATTTGTCCCCCACCAGCAAAATGAACAGGTATTCAGAAATCGAAAGAGTTTTAATTCCATGAATGTCCAGATGGTGTGCCTGGTGGACCAGTACATCTCCCATGTCAATGCTAAGTATCCTGGGTCTGTGCATGATGCATTTATCCTGAGGAATAGCAGCATCCCAAATGTGATGGACCAACTACAGAGGCACAGGGTGTGGCTAATAGGTGAGCCCTGGTTCCCACCCAGTGGATGTTGGTGTATGTGTATGGTGTAGGCCATATGGGATAGTGTGTGGCTAAATGTTGTCACTCCATATTTGCAGGTGACTCAGGTTACCCCAACCTATCATGGCAACTGACCCCTGTGAAGAATCCCAGGACAAGGGCAGAAGAACGTTACAATGAGGCACATGGGTGTACAAGAAGAAAAATAGAATGTACCCTTGGCCTCCTGAAGGCCAGGTTTCGGTGCCTCCATCTAACAGGTGGATCCCTGTGCTACTCACCCAAGAAGGTCTGGCAGATAATCGTGGCATAATGTATGTTGCACAACCTTGCCTTGAGACGCTATGTGCCTTTTTATGCAGGGGGAGGAGGCTGGAGATGGCCGTGTGGCAGCAGGGGAACCTGTGGACAGTGAGGATGAGGAGGCAGAGGATGAAGATGAAGACAACAGAATTGCAGTGATCAGACAATACTTCCAATGACACAAAAGTAGGACAGTGTTACTTCATCTTTCATTGAGTTTTTCTTGTTTGTCTTTGTCACTGGCATGCTATTATTTCCCACTTCTATGCCCACTCACTGTACTGCTTGATAAATCATTTTGCAGATGTTGGTACCTCACTATCACTCCTGGTGTGATCACTGCAGCCAACTAGAGGTCTTTCCAATGAGAATATTACTGTACATTTGAAATGCAATGTTTGAACTCGGTTAAACGAATACATACTTAAATCATTTGACATTCTCCATACTTTTTTCAAGGGGTGTTTATTTAACTGCTAAGAAGTAGAGGGGCAAGTGCATTGGGCTGAGGTGATGATGGAGGAAAGTCCAGGTTATAGTTCCAGTTTGTTGGTAGCACAGGTGCATTGTCCAAGGGGACATTGGAAGGGGAGCAATGGCAGTTCAAGGTGGACAAGGTGACAGAGTGGGACACAGGGTGACAATCAGGAGAGTCTCATTTCCTGGAGGGGGTCTTGGCAAAAGTCTCAACACCAGAGCAATACGCACTCTATTGGCGACAAAAATGCAAAAACCCAGCACTCTCAAAACAAAGTAATTTATGCATTGTGCTGATATGTTGTGGTTTATCCTTTTGCATTGCAGAGTTCAATCCTGAAAACTTATTTTTAATATGCTTACAAATACTGTTCCTTTGCAATGTATTGCTGCAGATTTACAGAGTGTGTTAGGGTGTGGCCCCTTTCCAGGGCCTTCCAGAGACTTTCCCTGCAACATGCCTGGGCGTGGTTCTGGGCTGGGCCAAGACTCTATAAAAGAGAGACAGCCCAACTCCCAGTGCCCATTATTCAGAGGTCCCGGTGCAGAGCAGCAGCTTCTTCCTGAGCTCCTGTTCCGGTGGCCTATTTGGATTTTCCAGTCTTCTGCCCTTCATCCTTCATTGGTGATCATTGTTCCAGACGGTAAGATGGTGGTTGGACTTTTCTGACACCGTTATTGAGAATTTTCATATTCTTGGTTTAATTCTTAAATGAGTATCAGATTACTTGCTACCATTTCTTCACATTTATATGGTAGTTTACAAATAGGCAAGACGCGCGATTGGTTTCATAAAGGTTTGACTTTGTTATTCATTGCGTGCTACCATTTCTTGACATTGGCATGGTGGCTTAAGAATCGGCAAGAAGCCCGATTCGTTTTATGGTGTTTAAACATTGTTGTCCATTGCGCGCTACTATTTCTTGACATTTACATGATGTTTTACGAATTAACAAGACGCGCAACTCGTTTCATGAGGATTTAACTTTGTTGTCCATCGCGCACTACCATTTCTTGACATTTACACGGTGGCTTAAGAATCGGCAAAAGAAGCGCGATTCGTTTCATTGTACTTTAATCTTGTTATTTATTGTGAGCTGTTATTTCTTGACATTTACATCGTGTTTTACGAATCGGCAAGACGCGCGATTCGATTAATGATGATTTGACCTTGATATTCATTGCGTGTTACCATTTCTTGGTATTTTACATGGTGACACTCGAGTCTGGAAGACGCACGATTCTCTCCTCGAGTTTATTTCATGTTGTTTATTGTATGCCACTATTCTAAGATATTTATCATGTAATATTCGAGTTGACAAGTTATGTGATTTGTTTCCTGAATCCATATCATGTTATTTATGGTGCACAATCCTTTTATGGTGTTTACTATATATATATATATATATATATATATATATATATATATATATATATCTGCAATATGCACAATTTGTGTTGAAACATTTTAAGAGTACACAGAAGGCCAGAGTTTCTAGATGCAATATTGTATGGTCCTAGTATACATTCTCAAAACAGGATTCATATAACTGGTTTAAAATTTAGTCAGAATGTTTTTTCTGATTTTCATGTAAAGGAAAGTACTTGAATAAGAAAGTTTTCATTTAATTCATCTTGATTCCCCTACAGGTATCCGGCCATCTTGAAACTTAATCATTTTAAACTTAACTCTTAGATTGTTCATGTTTTCAGAGTGACTAGGCTTAGGATCATAGTCTAGTATTGTTTTCAGGAGATATAATTTTCATATCGTGTGTTCTAACCTTTTTTCTTACTACAGGTCTCCTTCCTAGCTGTTCCCTTCCTAATCCCCTCTTCTCCTCTTGAACTCTCTCAGTCTCTGTGACTTATCTATCAGAGTCTTGGAGCTGTTCAGTGGTGGACGTGTTGGGAATGTGCACAGACCCCGAGGATCTGGTGATTCTGACAAAGAGTCTGTGGGTTCTGCCTGGATCGCAGGGAATTTTTGCATAGTGGTTCACCTTCTACAGGGGGAGGGGTGCTGGTGGTCTGTAGGTCCTGTGGTGGGGCCTCCTAGCCACTAGTTGCAACAGAGGTGGTAGGCAGTTCAGATGCCTGGCTAGTGGCAGGGGCCCGCTGTTGTGAGGCTGCCTCCCTCATAATGTTGGCCATGTTTGCCAGCACCCCTGCAATGGAGACCAGGGTGGTGTTAATGGCCTGCCAGTCCTCCCTGATCCCCTGGTACTGTCCCTCCTGCAGCCACCTGTTCTCCTACACGATGGCCAGGATCTGACCCAGCGTATCCTGGGAATGTTGGTATGCTCCCAGGATGTCAGTGAGTGCCTCCTGGAGAGTCGGTTCCCTGGGCCTGTCCACCCCCTGGTGCACATCACTCCTCCCAGTTTCCCTATTGTCCTGTGTCTCTGTCCCCTGAACTGTGTGCTCACTGCCACTGACCCCAGGTTCCTGATTGTCTTGGGGGCGAGTTGTGACCTGGGGTCCCTGTAGTGGTGGACACACTGCTGATTGATGTGTCCTGGGGACGGAGGTATGGGCCCACTGGGTGGGTGCTGTGCTGGTGTTTCCAGAGGGGGAAAGCTCTGTGGTGGCCTGTGACTGGGTGAGGGGAACCGACTGTCCCGAGGTCCCCGATGGGCCGGGCTGGTCATCTAGATCCAGTTGGACAGAGGTGCTGTCATCACTGTGGGCCTCTTCTGTTGGTGGTGTGGACATGTGTGGACCCTCCTGTCCGGTGATGTTGGGTAGGGGTCCTGCAGGGGAATAAAAGGATGTTTATTACATCTGTGTGTGGCATGGTGTGCAATGGGTGGGTGACCGTGTGCCCCAGTGCTTGCATTCCTGTGTGGGACCTTGTGTGATGATGGTTTAGGGGGGTGTATGGGTATGTGCAATGGCCATGCTTTGGTGATTGGTGTCCATGCTTTGTTGTTGCATGCAGGGCTTGGTGTTAGGATGAGTGGTTTGTGATGTTGGCACAGTTGTGAGGAGTTAGAGTGATGGGGGTGAGGGTGAGGGTGGGGGTATGTGCTGGCATGCAGGTAGGGTGGGGGCTTTAATAGTTAAGATTTGACTTACCAGAGTCCATTCCTCCACCTACTCCTGTGAGGCCCTCAGGATGCAGAATCGCCAAGACCTGCTACTCCCATGTTGTTAGTTGTGGGGGAGGAGGTGGGGGTCCGCCGCCAGTCCGCTGAACCGCAAGGTGGTGTCTTGAGACCACGGAACGCACCTTCCCCCGTAGGTCGTTCCACCTCTTCCTGATGTCCTCCCGATTTCTTGGGTGCTGTCCCACTGCAATGACCCTGTCCACTATTCTTCGCTATAGCTCCATCTTCCTTGCAATGGAGGTGTGCTGCACCTGTGATCCGAGTAGCTGTGGCTCTACCCAGACGATTTCCTCCACCATGACCCTGAGCTCCTCCTCAGAGAACCTGGGGTGTCTTTGCCGTGCCATGGGGCAGTGTAGGTGATGTGTGGGGTGGTGTGTGGGGTGATAAGTGTGCTGATATGTAGTGGTGTGCAGTGTGAGGTGTGTGGAAGTTCTGTGGGTGATGATGTTGTGTGCCTGTGGATACTAGTATTGTTGATGGTGGTGTACCTCTCTGGCCTTCGTTCGGGATTTTTGGTCGTAGGGGTTTGTGGGTGATGTGGGTGTGTGTTTTATATTGTATTGGGTGTGTTGGAGTGCTGTTTGTATGTGTGTCAGGTGTGTGTATTTCGAATTGTCCAATGTGGATGTGTTTTGTATATGTGTGTGTATTTTGAGCGCGGTGGTGTGTACTGCCAATGGAATACCGCAGTTGAAAGACTGCCGCTTGGATTTGTGTTTCGTGATAGAGTGGGCGTATTTCTGTTGGCGTGACGGTGTCGGTTTTGCTTTTGCCAGTTTCTCACTGATTTTTGGTGTGGCGGACTTGTGTGGGTGTCTGAATTTTGGCAGATTCTGTGCTGTGGGTCATAAAAGCTGTGGCGGTTTTCCGCGGCCGCGGCGGTGTGTTGGCGGTCTTCTGCATGGCGGTATGCGGCTTTTACCGCCAATGTTGTAATGACCGTCTTAGTCAGCGTTAAGATGACGTGCAGCATCGATATCAGTGATGGTGGCGATACCCACTGGTCGGAATCCCTCTGATTATCTGTCTAAAGTGTGATGTATTTATACAGATCTACTTGGACCCCTGACGTAGGTGTGTTCCCAAACAATAGATAACAGCATGCTTGGGACGGCAATTAATATAAACAATTCCCTCAAAAGCATGAAGAGGTAAAGTCCCTAAATGTGAACACCTATCTATGTTTGTCTTTGTCACTTGATTTTGACACCTTTACGCGGTGGCACTGATAATGCAAATCCTAACAAGTGGCCTAACTATAAATAAGGCAGCCATCTTGGAATAATTAAGTAATAAATTGGGCTAAGACAGAGCAAGCTAAGTAGGTTAAAAGTCACTAGGTGATGGGGGCACGAGTCCGCAAGCCAATGGCTAAGCTAACTCCTGTTATCCCATTAAAACAAACTAGGATTTACTACAGCAGTGTCTACCGTCAATGGTTTACCGCCATTGAATGTCCGCTGTGGTTATTCGTGGGTCATAATGTGGTGGGCGTTGTTCTGTTGGCGTAATGGTGTGGGTTTTGATACCGCAAGTTTATCAGTGACCTTGGGTTTGGCGGAATTGTGTCTGTGGCTGAATAGTGACTGTGTGGTGTGTGTGTCTTAATATCGTGAGCGAATGTCCACGGTGTTTGATAGGTTGGCGGCAGTCAGCGTGGCAGCAAGCGGGATTTTCTGCCAATGTCATAATGAGGGCCTATGTGATTTGCCCAAGATCACAGTTTTGTTGTGCTGCCACAAAGACTCAAAATGCTTTAGTCTAGCTTGCATATTTGCCATCTAACTTTGTGGTATGCTAACTTTTCACAATTCGATTCCCAAACTGTGGTTGGATCAAAGATGTACACTCAGATCCCATGAATAGTAAGACTCCTCGAGGATGGAACAAAGCTCTTGCTATCTGAGCCTGGCAGTTTTAAAGTCAGTAGCCCTGGCCGTAATGCTAACAAATACTTTGCCCATAAGAAAGGTCCAAAAAATGGACAGCACTGTATGAAACATCTGCTACCGCTCTTCGTGATCTTATCAAGGGCCTCTGGCACTGCTCCCCGCACCAAACTTCTGTGTGGTAGGAGACTTGACGAAGCCAGCCCTCCCCCGGAGAGCTGACCGCCCCAGGTCAGAGTATCACTGTGCCCTGGCTCTGCTGTACCCCATGAACACCCCAATGCTTGCTACAAGTACTTCTGGGGACCTGTAGCTCTGGCTACCATGTTCTCGTCATTGCAGGAGTCCTAGGCCTGTGTCGTAACTCTGGGCACTGTTGTCCTTGCTTCAGGCACCAGTATGGCAGGCGAGGTGCGCTCCTGTGAAAGACTCTGTCTGTACCCCTCCAGCAATGATCCCTTGCTCGTTGCCAACCTCGTCTTGTCCCTGATTCCTTTGATGGTTCCCTCAAGAGGGACCACACTCTTACAATCGATAGCTGACCACATGCTTGTACCCCTCCTGGTAGATTTAATCTTTGGGTCATTCTTCCCAATGCCTGTTCTGGCAGCCAGCGGTGGTTCTTCACTCCAGGGGTCAAAGTCTCACCTGGACAGGTCCTGCTATGCGTCAACTCTTTTGCGAATCCCTTGATGTGGCATGGCCAGCTGTCCGATTTGTTGGTTGCTCTCAAGAGTTGCCTTCATTGGGTACCCAAGACTAGTCCAGAGAACAAGGATTTCAATTCAATAAATACTTTTTCAGTAAGATGAGGTGAAGGGTATCAAAAAAGTACAGTAATTGTGGTATGGCAATCATTTTAAGTATAGCTACACATCCAGGGTGGGAGACAAAAGTGACAAAAAGGGACAGCACGGCATTTGTTGGTGATGCATTTATCTAGGTCACCTCCCTTCAGGTCCTGGTCCAAATGGTAGATCTGAACTCCCAGATATTTGAAAGTGTTAGGTTCCCAGCCCAGGGAGTCCCCCGGAAATATAGGATGCTCCTTTTACAGTGTTCGTTTAAGGGGAAACTAGCAAGGCTTGTCCCAAATGATCTTTAGGCTCAAACTCCCCCAGTATTGTCTCCAGTTGGGGCAGGATATCTTCCAGGTCTCTCAAAAACAGTGAGGTATTGTTGTCGTAGTTCGGATTCTTGCTCTGAGCAAGACTGCTGGTCTCAGGATTACAGTACTTTCGTTCGTAGGTGACTAAGGCCCTCATTCCGAGCCTGGCGGGCGGCGGAGGCCGCCCGCCAGGCTTCCCCCCTCCGAAATACCGCTCCGCGGTCGTAAGACCGCGGAGGGTATTCCGAGTTTTCCCCTGGGCTGGCGGGCGGTCTTCACAAGACCGCCCGCCAGCCCAGGGGAAAACTCCCTTCCCACGATGACGCCGGCTCGTAATAGAGCCGGCGGAGTGGGAAGGTGCGACGGGTGCAGTTGCACCCGTCGCGTATTTCAGTGTCTGCTTTGCAGACACTGAAATACTTTTAGGGGCCCTCTTACGGGGGCCCCTGCCGTGCCCATGCCATAGGCATGGGCACGGCAGGGGCCCCCAGGGGCCCCGCGACTCCCCCTCCCGCCATCCGGTTCCCGGCGGGAGAACCGCCAGGAACTGGATGGCGGGAGGGGGAGTCGGAATCCCCATGCCGGCGCAGCATGCTGCGCCGGCTTGGAGGATTCCTTTGGGGCAGCGGGAAACCGGCGGGAGACCGCCGGTTTCCCTTCTCTGACCGCGGCTGAGCCGCCGCGGTCAGAATGCCCCGTGGGGCACCGCCGGCCTGTCGGCGGTGCCACCGCGTCCCACGGCCCTGGCGGACTTGTTCCGCCAGGGTCGTAATGACCCCCTAAGTCTCTTCCTACAACTATTTGTAACTGTTGTCCAAACCTTACCGGCTTACTAGCAGTACCTCACCGAAAACACAATAGTAAAAGGTGATTTGTAGCAGTCGCTTACGCATGGACTCAAAATACAATATCTCAGGGTTGTCGTGGTTAAATGGAAATTACCCTTTTCTCACAGATTTATAATGTCTCATACAAACAAAGGCAATAACACAGATGCAGTAAAGTTATAATAGTTTTTATTCAACATAACTGCAATTTGTGATAAGTTGCATGAACTGCAATGATTAGGATAATGAATATACCAAGCAACAGTATTGTAAAGAGGAGAGTCATTGTTATAAAGACCCCCACCATTATGCAATATAAGATAAAAATATATGTATATGTAAAAGATGGAATAAGCCCTAATACCCTAAGGAGAGTAGGTCTAACCTCCTACCTAAAAAGGAAGAGCTGGGTTCGTTAAACCTAATCTGCCAAAACCGTGTCCATGAGAGGAGCCCCCAACCCTCGTTACCTTGGAATGAGGTCTCTATCTCAGACTCCGCAGCGACGCGAAGACTGGATCAGTGTCAAGATGACTGCAGCATCGGTATCAGCGATGGTGGCGATGCCCTCTGGTCGGAATCCCTCTGATTATCTGTCTAAAAGTGTGTTGTATTTATACAGATCTACAAGGTCCCCTGACATAAGTGTTATTCATAACAATAGATAACAGGCATGCTTGGGACGGCAATTAATATCAACAATCCCTCGAAAGTATAGAGAGGGAAAATCCCTAAGTGTGAATGCCTACTGTAAGTTTGTCTTTCGTGCTTGATCTTGACGCCTTGGCGCAGTGACACTGATAATAGAACCCATAACAAGTGGCCTAACTATAAACAAGGCCGCCATTTTAAAGGAAATAAATAATTAAATGGACTAAGCCAGAGCAAGCTAAGTAGGTTAAAAGTCACTGGGTGACGGGGGCACTAGTTTACAAGCCTACGGCTAAGCTAACTCCTGTTAACCTGTTAAAACAAACTAGGATTCACTACACCCTCCCCATTGCCGTAACAGGTATGATGAAGGTAAAGAAAACCCAATCGCTAAAAAGCTGCTACTGAACTAAAAAGCCAAAAAACTTAACGAAAAAATAAATGCTGTGTTATAAAATTCTTTTTTTTTAAAAACATTTCAGAGACTTTAATATCAACCATGACAAGTATAGCAAACTTTTAGTATAATTGCTTCTTTTATTAGAACCGGGAACTGGCAAGCCAATTCATCAAATTATGTGCTATATGCAGGATCTTGAAGAATGTCATCGAAGTCACCATTCAAGGATCTCAAAAATGAGTCAACATCGTCTGAAGTGAAATTGAGAGCTGGGCGGACAAACGGATCCACAGAGCAGAAGTGAGCCATATTCATCGGTGCATCGACACTCGCTGCAGCGTCCTCATCCATGTTAGTTTGTATAACAGAAGGCTCATAGGTGGCCTCGCGGAGCAACCTCAGTCTCAAGGGGCATGACCGTGTATGAACCGTCATCTGGGACATCAGCAGTTCGTGGTCCACAGGAGATGTCGGTGCAACAGCAAGACAGACCATAGGCAGATGTTCAAAGAGACACCATATGCAGCGGAACACCGGTTGTACACACCATAGTAGAGGCCGGAATGACAATGACCAGTCAAACTCTAGTTCCACCAGCAAAGGTGTACCGAAGATCCGAACCATGCGTTCACGGCACAGCGGGGTTGACGGGAGCGGCTCCATTGCTCTGTGTCGCTGGAAAGAAACAACCACCGCGAATCAGAAAATATAGCAGTAGTAGTCCGCCAATTAAAGCCAAAATAATTGGAAAGCCACCAAACACACTGGAAAAGAGTGAATGGATGGCTGATGGGATGACTCCGAAGACAGTCTGGAAGATGGACACGAAACCAGACCTGACAGCCTTAAAGAAATGAACAATCGCAGTGGTGCTTGAAGCATTGAATATTCTCGATACCAACTCTCCAAAGTGTATGGGGAAATCGGTATTTAAAAGGGATTGTATCTCGGCTGATGATCTCGCAACCTGGAGAGCATACGTCTCTTTTGCGGATGTCAAGGCAACCTGCTTTTGAAACAATAGCGCCTTCAGTCTACTCAACTTGTCATAGTTCACATTAATAGTATCAATGTGGGGCCACATTTCAGATACTTGTATCTCTCGTGTGGGGGGAAACAAAACATGGCCACAACACGTAACGACCTTCGTGACTGAGATTGCGTAGGCAATTCCAGGTCGCAAGCCGCAACAGCTGTCATCGCTCAGAAGAACATAACTCCCATTAGAAAGAACATGAAACACTGAACGAATAAGGGGACGGGAGTACCCTTCAGAAAACAGGCCAAATTTGCGACCCCCGCATTGCAAAGACCGTGAAGAGACACCTGTTTGCATATCATGGAATGACGAACATTAGTCTCACATTCACTTCTGCTAAGAAAGACCTCTTGTTCGCCATTCAGACATCGATACTCAAAGGGCAACTCCCACTCTTCCTTAATAAAGCTATCTCCTAGCCGTTCATATCGTCCCACTGCAAGATGTTTCAGGCAGCTCGAGAAACGAAACGTTGAAAACTGTAAATTAATAATGCCGTGTAAGAGCCAGATAGTTGAAGGACTCTCTGCTACCGTGAAGGGCAACTTATCTAATTTTTCTACTTGAAGCAAGGTGAAACAAGCTTCTCTCTTAGCCATTGTCACTTGTTCCCCGGAAAAATTAATAGCAGCGAATAGTTCCCTCCCATTAAGGTATTTCCATGTAACGTGGCCACTTTTCAGCGTCTGTAATGCCCAACTCAGCTGCATGATGGAACGCAGCTGTGTTTGCCCATGATATAACCGAGACAAATCAGTCTGAGTGATATCAATAGCAGATGACACTATATTCGACAGGGAATAAATCCTGTTGGAAAGCGTGTTCATGCCATTGTCGACAACAGCTAATGTATTTTCCAAATTCTCTTTATCAAGTTGCCGTAAACGTGCAGCAGCCTCAATTTGAGAAAGTTTCCAAATTTCATTATACATGGCATATAAAAACCATTTCGAGCGTTGCTTTCTAGGACCTAATAGGAAATATTGTAGGTCTATACTGTCAGAAAGAGTATTCAGGTGTTGTTTCACCGCTGTTAAGGTGTTCGTTTGTACCCATTGTTGGCACAGCTTGCCCACACTGTAAGTTGTAATTATACCAGCATGCTGACCTGACAAAAAGCGAGGGTCTGGTCATAGAATGGAAAAAACCCCTGAAGAGTTCAAAAAACGCCTTTGACACTCATCAGTATCGGTGGGCCATACCAACCATCCCCCGGGACTGGAAAGTGAAGAATTATAGTCACCACCCTTAACCAATGCATCTAGCCTATCCTCAGAAACATTTAGAAAGTGTTGCCAATCTTTAAATTTTGTCGGTGTAGGAATACTGGGCGTGTTTAGATCCTTTATTTTAGCTAATCCCAGACATGATGTCTGCTCAACAGTGTCATTTAAAAAAATCATTTGCACAGGAATTAAGCAAGCTCGAAACAAAGCCTCCCTACCCTGTATCTGCCAATCTTGCGTCCCCCATACACTCTTCAAATCGATAGTGTTCTTCCAATATTCATAACCCTCAATTGAAAGTCGGGGAACAAAGGGATCTGAATAAATCAGTTTGGTATCAGTTAGCAACAGTTTTCTAATGTGTGTCTCAGGTAATTTAAAATAATATGATTCAGCTTTCGTTGTATCATGCCCAGAAAAGTATGTGAATTTGTCACTGTAATACTGTGGACTCCCCACCCATGGTGTTGAACAATGTTCCCATTGTGTGTAGTAAAAAAGAGGCCTATATCTAGTTGCACGGTGCAGGTAGTGATGTCCCCAATTATTATAGCAGAACATTTCACCATAATTCATTGTAAAATCCTATACATCATCACTTCCAAAAGCGGAGTAGTCCCTCATTTCAGTTAGCATGGAATCCACTGTTTGGACATCCCAATCATCAGAGACAACATTAGGTGTAATAACATCAGACATAGAAATTTTGAACACGTATGGTATTTGAATTATCTCTGTAGGCCCGTATATATCGAACGGAACTTTGTCCCAAACAATCCCATCAGAAATTGGAATAGCTGTAATATTGACAGGGGGCAAATCACGTCGGACCTTATGTGATGAATGATGCAGTGTTAAAATTACATCAACAGGCTCCACTGAGGAGCGAACAGCAATATAGTGACCATTAATTAGTAAAAAGAAAACAGTCACAAAACCAATCCATAAAAACAATGCAATAAATGTCAAACAGAACCAGAGATAGTTCCATGGATATATCAAATAGTTCTTTTTAAGCCATTGATAGAACTTGCTACCTCTGGAAAGTTTGTCAGTCTCAGTTGAGGATGAATCTGAAGAAAAATCATCAATGTCCACAAAATAGCCAGAGGAAGTCTCCGCAAACACAGGACTCATCGAATTCCCATCCACTGTTCTTGTAGGTTCATGATAGATGACGTTACCAGTCGTAGAAGTATTCGTGTAAAATACAGCCAAATCCTGTAGTGGTGTGTTCTCCGAAGTTGTTACAGGAACCAACAAAAGTTCATTTTCCGCCCTCCCCATGGTCGAGGAAGTGTCTGGAACAGCAGCTGACATAGTTGCATAGTCAGTAGTAGCGATTGTCATCCTACTATGTAGAGGGATGTCCTGTTGGGTAGTGAGAGGGGATCGGGAACTACCCAAGGGACCTCCTGGTCTACTGTGAAGAATCGGCCACATGGTGTAATTTGATGTCATCAATGGAGATTAATCTGTTTGATTTGGAACCAGACAATGGCGGAAGGATGACAGTCCTGGTGCCTTTTATCCCCAAGACCGGTACAGGTGCTCTGTATGCGGGACCAAACTCTTTCCTCACAGCGATCTTCACATGAACCAGATCCCCAACGTTAGGAATCCAGCCAGTCGAAATTTTCGCCAAATCCCTTATTCCCAAGGTGGCAGCGCTCGCAGATGATTTATCATCACGGAATTGTTGAACCTCCTGTAAAACAGCGAGACGTTCTTTTATGTCAAATGGTGTTTCTGCTGCCACCATACCAGGGGCATCAAGATCGGGAACATACATAGTCGTCCCAAGGAGAACCTCATATGGAGACTTGCCCCTCAAGGACCATCTTGGCAGATTATTCAGTGCTCTCTGGACCCCATATAGGTGATGTAACCAACTACGGCCTGAAACTAATACTCGAGCTGTTAAGGACTGCTTTAGATCACGATTCCGCCTCTCCACGACCGAATTTCCCTCGGGATGGTATGGTGAGGAGTAATGGAGTTCAACACCCATCGTCCTCATGGTGTCCCGGAAAGCCTTAGAGGCAAATGCAGGGCCCTGGTCCGAATGGAATGCTGCAACCGCATATGTACCGATAAAGATCAGCAAATCTTTTATAACAGTCCGGGCGTCAGCCGACCGCTGTGGCCATACCCACAGGAATCTAGAACAGGAATCTACAGCCACTAAAATGTATTTGTATGCACCATCAGGTTGCAAAGGACCACAATGGTCTAGGTACACACAATGGAGTGGTTTGTCTGACACTAAGAGAGATGTCTGCGGAGGGCGTCTGATAGTCGAGCCCTTAATCTGCTGACAAATGTCACAGCAAAGGGCATACTGTTTAGTCCGTCTGCATAGACCAGGCCACCAGTACCGTTGTTGTAGAATGGTGATAGTGGCCTGTATACCAGCATGTGCAGAAGCGACACCCTCATGTGCAGCTGTAATCAATTCCAATCTCTGATCTTCATTTGGGATCACTCGATCACCAACATCTGGAATTGTTGCAAAAGCAACATTCTGTGCACTGATATGATATGTATAGTTTGTAGGGTATCCTTTCGGAAGGGGCTCGCCTGCAGCCGAGGCTTTAACAGCAAGCAGTATTTCATTTCCAACCTCGTCCGAGAACGACTCACTGCAGCCACAGAAGCCGTAGCTACTGATGCTATGGCTGCTTCGTCAGCCAACGTATTACCAGCAACATGTATTCCTACACGTTGGTGCCCCAATGTATGAACTACATGGACACATGGCAGCTTATCCTTAAGATCAGCCACCCTTCCCCACAATATTTTGTGTTTAATGGTGTTCCCTTTAGAATCTCTAAACCCGTTCAGTATCCAATGATTGAGGTATTCATTGTATGACTGGACGCAGTAATACGAATCACAGACTATCAAAGTCTGCGTTCCTGGCTCTGAATGTTCGAGCGCTAGAAGAAGAGCCTGAAGCTCGGCCAACTGGGCTGTGCAGTCCCCTAAGGTCTGAGTGTACGTGTTATGAGGATGAAAAACTCCGTCTTCCATTACCCCGCACACGGCTGCGCAAGCTGCCGAGTATTGATGTTTAGTACCCACAGCCGGTTGTGCCGATCCGTCAGTGTAAATGATGGTATTATAACTGTCTATTGGCAATATATGTAAGGGAGCGGGGTACTCCTGTTCATACTGGAGAAATTCTTGTGTCTGAAGTCTTGGGTCAAACACATAATCAACATCAGTGGCGGTCAGAGAGGTTGCCCATTGAACCCAGCGTGGATGCAATGCCTTAGCGTTAGGAACGCTCGCTTTAGTGACAGCCTCTAAGGCCGGAACCGGGGAGACAACAACAATGCGTTTTCCCTGGGCAAGCGGTCTCTCCTTTATGACGGCAATCTGTACTGCCGTCAGAATTTTTTCAGTAGGAGCAAAACGTTTTTCTGCATTGGAGTACAAATGTGATTTGTATGCTATTGGCACAGTGTCACCCTCATTAAAGGTGACATAGGTAAATCCTAGGGCACCAGCTATTATTCTGATGACCAAATTCGTTTTATTGTCCCGTGTGTACAAACGTCTAGCTTCTAGCATGTCTCGTTGTATGTCCCTTAGGATGTGTGTATGTTCAATTGTCCATCGCCTGCCAGAATAATTGGGCTGAATTAAGTCATATAGTGGTTTTACGCGTTCAGCATAATCTGGAATATATGTTCTGCCAAAATTAAAGAAACTCAGTAATGACTGCAATTTCTTAAGCGTGTTCGGAGGCTGTAGCTGAGCACACTTCTCTAGGAAGTGCGGGGCCAGGCTCTTCCCCTCGTTTGATAGTTCATATCCTAGGAACAATACACTAAGAAATGCTATCTTGCTTTTCTTAAAATTAAATTTATATCCGAAGGTGGCTAATCCCAAAATTATCCGATCGACCCTGGCAAGATGAATGTCAAGGGTGTCATCAGTGAGATAGATATCATCCACATATGATAATGCCTCGGAATCAAGCTCCTGTAAGATTGATGTGACACGGGCCGAAAACAGTCCTGGGCTGTTTTTATAGCCTTGGGGTAAACGACAAAAGCGTTTCTGAGAACCATAGGAAAATGCACTTAGGTCTCTACTTTCATGTGCTAAATTCTGGCAGAAAAAACCATTAGATATATCCAATGTAGTTTTGTATTTTTTACGCACTATATTATTAATTAGCACTGTGCTGTGTGAATTTTGTATAGCATAAGTGCGTGCATGACTATTCAAGTGCCTATAATCAACCACTATTCTATATGAATGATCAGGTTTCGCAACGGGAAATAGCGGATTATTCATTGCTGATGTACAGGGCTCAATTACTCCCTGGTATTCAAGTTGTGACAGTATCTCTGTCACTGGAGCTTTTGCTTCATGTTTAACAGGGTATTGTGGCTGCGGGTGTGGTGTAGACCGAACGGGAATAACATGGCAAGGAGAGTCATTGTCCCATCCTACATGATAACGGTATAATGCAGGTGCCTGCGCTAAAGCCCATTCAGCAGCTAATGCTCGTTTGTCTGTCTCCGGAACAAGATCGGAGAAAGAAGGCAAAATGACATCTTCCCCATGTGGGAGCATGCGGACATGTTCAGGTGGCCAGTCTCTCTCGGCCAACAGGATATCACTAGTAAGTTCATCCCAGAATATTACACTAATAATGCGTTCCACGTCTCCCTCTATCTGAATTGTTAAATCAAAAACCCGATCGGGTGGAAGTACGCGGCCATCCGCCGTTTCAACTGCGATGTAATCGCTAGTTGCTGTCACATCCAGATGATCTTTCAGATTCTGGCGACATATCGTGACCTTTGCCGCGCTGTCCAAAAGAGTCACTGCCCACTTCTTGTTCCTCAACAGTGTTCTCAATACTACTGGCATTTTTAATGGTCAGTGCAGCCACTTTTTTCTTTTTAAATTGTGGCTTTTGTTGAGCAGTCTTTTCTTCTTTTTTAACAGTAGACTGTGGCGAGTCTTTCTTTTCTTTCACGTATTCCGGACGTCGATCTTGACGGCCCCCTCTCTCGCTACGTCTATCCGGTGCGTCCTGAAAGGAACGAGAAGGACGTGAATCAGTATATCTGTCTGTAGTTCTAATGTTATCCCTATTTCTGAGATTATGGTGGTCATTCTGACCCTGGCGGTCTTTGACCGCCAGGGCGGAGGACCGCGGGAGCACCGCCGACAGGCCGGCGGTGCTCCAATGGGGATTCCGACCGCGGCGGTAAAGCCGCGGTCGGACCGGCACCACTGGCGGGCTCCCGCCAGTGTACCGCCGCCCCATTGAATCCTCCACGGCGGCGCAGCTTGCTGCACCGCCGCGGGGATTCCGACCCCCCCTACCGCCATCCAGATCCCGGCGGTCGGACCGCCGGGATCCGGATGGCGGTAGGGGGGGTCGCGGGGCCCCTAGGGGCCCCTGCAGTGCCCATGCCACTGGCATGGGCATTGCAGGGGCCCCCGTAAGAGGGCCCCTACATGTATTTCACTGTCTGCTGTGCAGACAGTGAAATACGCGACGGGTGCAACTGCACCCGTCGCACAGCTTCCACTCCGCCGGCTCGATTCCAAGCCGGCTTCATCGTGGAAGCCTCTTTCCCGCTGGGCTGGCGGGCGGTCTGAAGGCGACCGCCCGCCAGCCCAGCGGGAAAGTCAGAATGACCGCCGCGGTCTTTCGACCGCGGAAAGGTAATCTGACGGCGGGACTTTGGCGGGCGGCCTCCGCCGCCCGCCAAGGTCAGAATGAGGGCCTATATCTCCTTTCGGAGTACTCCGGATGAGGAGAATCAGCTCTTTTGTTTCTACTATCCTTGAAATCTTTATGTTTGTCCCAGCACTTCTTAGAGCCCTCTTGTGCCTGCTTCGTACCATCCTTATGGGTGGTACTTGGTATGTCCAATTTTTTAGGTTTGGCTCCCAGCCCATCCCGTCCTATACTAGTATAGGTATCAGAGATTATTTTCGGTAGCTGTCTCTCTTGTTCCTGGTGTGGAGTTTCCCGGAGACGCTGGCGTATCGCCAGTGCTACTGCTTCCCCTTTAATATTACTCAATATTATCGAGGAGACGGCGTCAAAATTACGCATCAATTTCATCCCCAGATCTAGGGCTGGTGCAGCCCCATGCTCATTTTGTATTTGTTTCAATACTTCCGGCAAATTGGCCAGTGTAGGGGTACCATGCGTGGTAGTATAAACGGCAGCGAAGACTGTACCCCAAGTGGCACATTCATCAACCGAGGGAACCATCCCGAATGGCAAGCACATAGTGAGCAATCTATGTTTTTCCTGTGGCCCCGTATGGGGGAACACAGCTTCCAGCTGATTTGTGTTCTGAGCAATCCAGAACGGTATTTTTTCTCGATCCGAGGGCACTTTACCCATAATGGTATGTACCGTTTGTGGATTAATCCCAGTAGCCAATTGATATCCACCAGCCACTGGCAGTGCTGGAAGCGCTGGTGTAGTGTTCAATGTTCGCATTACGAACTGGACCAATCGTCTATATAATGCCACTAATTCATTATATAATATCCTTAATTCTACAAGCGGCATAGTCTGTATGCCTGGGTGAGGTGTATATGTGGCAAACATGGGCCACGTAGGCCCTTCATTACTTAAAGGACCTAGCCTCACCCGCCTCAGTATATGTGGTAGGGCGCCTTCAAACCAGTTTTGATGCTCCTGATATGTGAGCGATATTTCATGATATATGGTATGCTTCATACCTTACGGGTACGTCCGCAATGTCATAAGTGTGAAATGTGTGTGTCCGTTGGTCAGCCTCAGGAAAAGCAACCCAACAGTAAAATGTTTCCGTTTGGTATGCTTCTGTTGCTTCTATAATCAAAGTAACTTCCCCGCCCTCTTCTGTAAGGCCATGTGCTAATAAATGTTGTGTAAGTGCATGTCTAGCATTTGCAGGAATGTCTATGGTATTAGCCATAGTTGTTTAGAGAAACGGAACACCAAAATAGGGGAAGTTTTTCCTTTTGTGAGTTCGAGCTCGAACAACCTACAGCCTAAGCAGGTGTTACCTGTTTGGCTGAGGAGGATTCTCCCAACGACCACGGACGTCTCCGTATAATGGTACTGAGGGTACCTGTTGTCTGTGAGACAGTGATAGTCAGGGTATCCGTAAATTAGTGCCTAAACACCATCTTTGGTGGCGCCATGTCATAGTTCGGACTCTTGCTCTGAGCAAGACTGCTGGTCTCAGGATTACAGTACTTTCGTTCGTAGGTGACTAAGAGGGTCATTCTGACCCTGGCGGCCGGTCGCCGCCAGGGCCACCGACCACGGGAGCACCGGCAACAGGCTGGCGGTGCTCCAACGAGCATTCTGACCGCGGCGGTTCAGCCGCGGTCAGAAGCGGAAAGTCAGCGGTCTCCCGCTGACTTTCCGCTGCTCGTGTGAATCCTCATGGCTGCGGAGCGCGCTCCGCAGCCATAAGGATTCTGACCCCCCCTACCGCCATCCTGTTCATGGCGGGAAAGCCGCCATGAACAGGATGGCGGTAGGGGGGTCGCGGGGCCCCCGTAAGAGGGCCCCGCAAAGTATTTCAGTGTCTGCCTTGCAGACACTGAAATACGCGACGGGTGCCACTGCACCCGTCGTACCTTCCCACTCCGCCGGCTCGATTACGAGCCGGCATACTCGTGGGAAGGTCGTTTTCCCCTGGGCTGGCGGGCGGTTTTTCAGCAACCGCCCGCCAGCCCAGGGGAAAACTTGTAATACCCGCCGCGGTCAAAAGAAAACAGTCACAAAACCAATCCATAAAAACAATGCAATAAATGTCAAACAGAACCAGAGATAGTTCCATGGATATATCAAATAGTTCTTTTTAAGCCATTGATAGAACTTGCTACCTCTGGAAAGTTTGTCAGTCTCAGTTGAGGATGAATCTGAAGAAAAATCATCAATGTCCACAAAATAGCCAGAGGAAGTCTCCGCAAACACAGGACTCATCGAATTCCCATCCACTGTTCTTGTAGGTTCATGATAGATGACGTTACCAGTCGTAGAAGTATTCGTGTAAAATACAGCCAAATCCTGTAGCGGTGTGTTCTCCGAAGTTGTTACAGGAACCAACAAAAGTTCATTTTCCGCTCTCCCCATGGTCGAGGAAGTGTCTGCAACCGCATATGTACCGATAAAGATCAGTAAAGATCAGCAAATCTTTTATAACAGTCCGGCCGTCAGCCGACCGCTGTGGCCATACCCACAGGAATCTAGAACAGGAATCTACAGCCACTAAAATGTATTTGTATGCACCATCAGGTTGCAAAGGACCACAATGGTCTAGGTGAACACAATGGAGTGGTTTGTCTGACACTAAGAGAGATGTCTGCGGAGGGCGTCTGATAGTCGAGCCCTTAATCTGCTGACAAATGTCACAGCAAAGGGCATACTGTTTAGTCCGTCTGCATAGACCAGGCCACCAGTACCGTTGTTGTAGAATGGTGATAGTGGCCTGTATACCAGCATGTGCAGAAGCGACACCCTCATGTGCAGCTGTAATCAATTCCAATCTCTGATCTTCATTTGGGATCACTCGATCACCAACATCTGGAATTGTTGCAAAAGCAACATTCTGTGCACTGATATGATATGTATAGTTTGTAGGGTATCCTTTCGGAAGGGGCTCGCCTGCAGCCGAGGCTTTAACAGCAAGCAGTATTTCATTATCCAACCTCGTCCGAGAACGACTCACTGCAGCCACAGAAGCCGTAGCTACTGATGCTATGGCTGCTTCGTCAGCCAACGTATTACCGGCAACATGTATTCCTACACGTTGGTGCCCCAATGTATGAACTACATGGACACATGGCAGCTTATCCTTAAGATCAGCCACCCTTCCCCACAATATTTTGTGTTTAATGGTGTTCCCTTTAGAATCTCTAAACCCGTTCAGTATCCAATGATTGAGGTATTCATTGTATGACTGGGCGCAGTAATACGAATCACAGACTATCAAAGTCTGCGTTCCTGGCTCTGAATGTTCGAGCGCTAGAAGAAGAGCCTGAAGCTCGGCCAACTGGGCTGTGCAGTCCCCTAAGGTCTGAGTGTACGTGTTATGAGGATGAAAAACTCCGTCTTCCATTACCCCGCACACGGCTGCGCAAGCTGCCGAGTATCGATGTTTAGTACCCACAGCCGGTTGTGCCGATCCGTCAGTGTAAATGATGGTATTATAACTGTCTATTGGCAATATATGTAAGGGAGCGGGGTACTCCTGTTCATACTGGAGAAATTCTTGTGTCTGAAGTCTTGGGTCAAACACATAATCAACATCAGTGGCGGTCAGAGAGGTTGCCCATTGAACCCAGCGTGGATGCAATGCCTTAGCGTTAGGAACGCTCGCTTTAGTGACAGCCTCTAAGGCCGGAACCGGGGAGACAACAACAATGCGTTTTCCCTGGGCAAGCGGTCTCTCCTTTATGACGGCAATCTGTACTGCCGTCAGAATTTTTTCAGTAGGAGCAAAACGTTTTTCTGCATTGGAGTACAAATGTGATTTGTATGCTATTGGCACAGTGTCACCCTCATTAAAGGTGACATAGGTAAATCCTAGGGCACCAGCTATTATTCTGATGACCAAATTCGTTTTATTGTCCCGTGTGTACAAACGTCTAGCTTCTAGCATGTCTCGTTGTATGTCCCTTAGGATGTGTGTATGTTCAATTGTCCATCGCCTGCCAGAATAATTGGGCTGAATTAAGTCATATAGTGGTTTTACGCGTTCAGCATAATCTGGAATATATGTTCTGCCAAAATTAAAGAAACTCAGTAATGACTGCAATTTCTTAAGCGTGTTCGGAGGCTGTGGCTGAGCACACTTCTCTAGGAAGTGCGGGGCCAGGCTCTTCCCCTCGTTTGATAGTTCATATCCTAGGAACAATACACTAAGAAATGCTATCTTGCTTTTCTTAAAATTAAATTTATATCCGAAGGTGGCTAATCCCAAAATTATCCGATCGACCCTGGCAAGATGAATGTCAAGGGTGTCATCAGTGAGATAGATATCATCCACATATGATAATGCCTCGGAATCAAGCTCCTGTAAGATTGATGTGACACGGGCCGAAAACAGTCCTGGGCTGTTTTTATAGCCTTGGGGTAAACGACAAAAGCGTTTCTGAGAACCATAGGAAAATGCACTTAGGTCTCTACTTTCATGTGCTAAATTCTGGCAGAAAAAACCATTAGATATATCCAATGTAGTTTTGTATTTTTTACGCACTATATTATTAATTAGCGCTGTGCTGTGTGAATTTTGTATAGCATAAGTGCGTGCATGACTATTCAAGTGCCTATAATCAACCACTATTCTATATGAATGATCGGGTTTCGCAACGGGAAATAGCGGATTATTCATTGCTGATGTACAGGGCTCAATTACTCCCTGGTATTCAAGTTGTGACAGTATCTCTGTCACTGGAGCTTTTGCTTCATGTTTAACAGGGTATTGTGGCTGCGGGTGTGGTGTAGACCGAACGGGAATAACATGGCAAGGAGAGTCCTTGTCCCATCCTACATGATAACGGTATAATGCAGGTGCCTGCGCTAAAGCCCATTCAGCAGCTAATGCTCGTTTGTCTGTCTCCGGAACAAGATCGGAGAAAGAAGGCAAAATGACATCTTCCCCATGTGGGAGCATGCGGACATGTTCAGGTGGCCAGTCTCTCTCGGCCAACAGGATATCACTAGTAAGTTCATCCCAGAATATTACACTAATAATGCGTTCCACGTCTCCCTCTATCTGAATTGTTAAATCAAAAACCCGATCGGGTGGAAGTACGCGGCCATCCGCCGTTTCAACTGCGATGTAATCGCTAGTTGCTGTCGCATCCAGATGATCTTTCAGATTCTGGCGACATATCGTGACCTTTGCCGCGCTGTCCAACAGAGTCACTGCCCACTTCTTGTTCCTCAACAGTGTTCTCAATACTATGGCATTTTTAATGGTCAGTGCAGCCACTTTTTTCTTTTTAAATTGTGGCTTTTGTTGAGCAGTCTTTTCTTCTTTTTTAACAGTAGACTGTGGCGAGTCTTTCTTTTCTTTCACGTATTCCGGACGTCGATCTTGACGGCCCCCTCTCTCGCTACGTCTATCCGGTGCGTCCTGAAAGGAACGAGAAGGACGTGAATCAGTATATCTGTCTGTAGTTCTAATGTTATCCCTATTTCTGAGATTATGGTGGTCATTCTGACCCTGGCGGTCTTTGACCGCCAGGGCGGAGGACCGCGGGAGCACCGCCGACAGGCCGGCGGTGCTCCAATGGGGATTCCGACCGCGGCGGTAAAGCCGCGGTCGGACCGGCACCACTGGCGGGCTCCCGCCAGTGTACCGCCGCCCCATTGAATCCTCCACGGCGGCGCAGCTTGCTGCACCGCCGCGGGGATTCCGACCCCCCCTACCGCCATCCAGATCCCGGCGGTCGGACCGCCGGGATCCGGATGGCGGTAGGGGGGGTCGCGGGGCCCCTAGGGGCCCCTGCAGTGCCCATGCCACTGGCATGGGCATTGCAGGGGCCCCCGTAAGAGGGCCCCTACATGTATTTCACTGTCTGCTGCGCAGACAGTGAAATACGCGACGGGTGCAACTGCACCCGTCGCACAGCTTCCACTCCGCCGGCTCGATTCCAAGCCGGCTTCATCGTGGAAGCCTCTTTCCCGCTGGGCTGGCGGGCGGTCTGAAGGCGACCGCCCGCCAGCCCAGCGGGAAAGTCAGAATGACCGCCGCGGTCTTTCGACCGCGGAACGGTAATCTGACGGCGGGACTTTGGCGGGCGGCCTCCGCCGCCCGCCAAGGTCAGAATTAGGGCCTATATCTCCTTTCGGAGTACTCCGGATGAGGAGAATCAGCTCTTTTGTTTCTACTATCCTTGAAATCTTTATGTTTGTCCCAGCACTTCTTAGAGCCCTCTTGTGCCTGCTTCGTACCATCCTTATGGGTGGTACTTGGTATGTCCAATTTTTTAGGTTTGGCTCCCAGCCCATCCCGTCCTATACTAGTATAGGTATCAGAGATTATTTTCGGTAGCTGTCTCTCTTGTTCCTGGTGTGGAGTTTCCCGGAGACGCTGGCGTATCGCCAGTGCTACTGCTTCCCCTTTAATATTACTCAATATTATCGAGGAGACGGCGTCAAAATTACGCATCAATTTCATCCCCAGATCTAGGGCTGGTGCAGCCCCATGCTCATTTTGTATTTGTTTCAATACTTCCGGCAAATTGGGCAGTGTAGGGGTACCATGCGTGGTAGTATAAACGGCAGCGAAGACTGTACCCCAAGTGGCACATTCATCAACCGAGGGAACCATCCCGAATGGCAAGCACATAGTGAGCAATCTATGTTTTTCCTGTGGCCCCGTATGGGGGAACACAGCTTCCAGCTGATTTGTTTTCTGAGCAATCCAGAACGGTATTTTTTCTCGATCCGAGGGCACTTTACCCATAATGGTATGTACCGTTTGTGGATTAATCCCAGTAGCCAATTGATATCCACCAGCCACTGGCAGTGCTGGACGCGCTGGTGTAGTGTTCAATGTTCGCATTACGAACTGGACCAATCGTCTATATAATGCCACTAATTCATTATATAATATCCTTAATTCTACAAGCGGCATAGTTTGTATGCCTGGGTGAGGTGTATATGTGGCAAACATGGGCCACGTAGGCCGTTCATTACTTAAAGGACCTAGCCTCACCCGCCGCAGTATATGTGGTAGGGCGCCTTCAAACCAGTTTTGATGCTCCTGATATGTGAGCGATATTTCATGATACTGGTATGCTTCATACCTTACGGGTACGTCCGCAATGTCATAAGTGTGAAATGTGTGTGTCCGTTGGTCAGCCTCAGGAAAAGCAACCCAACAGTAAAATGTTTCCGTTTGGTATGCTTCTGTTGCTTCTATAATCAAAGTAACTTCCCCGCCCTCTTCTGTAAGGCCATGCGCTAATAAATGTTGTGTAAGTGCATGTCTAGCATTTGCAGGAATGTCTATGGTATTAGCCATAGTTGTTTAGAGAAACGGAACACCAAAATAGGGGAAGTTTTTCCTTTTGTGAGTTCGAGCTCGAACAACCTACAGCCTAAGCAGGTGTTACCTGTTTGGCTGAGGAGGATTCTCCCAACGACCACGGACGTCTCCGTATAATGGTACTGAGGGTACCTGTTGTCTGTGAGACAGTGATAGTCAGGGTATCCGTAAATTAGTGCCTAAACACCATCGTTGGTGGCGCCATGTCGTAGTTCGGACTCTTGCTCTGAGCAAGACTGCTGGTCTCAGGATTACAGTACTTTCGTTCGTAGGTGACTAAGAGGGTCATTCTGACCCTGGCGGCCGGTGGCCGCCAGGGCCACCGACCACGGGAGCACCGCCAACAGGCTGGCGGTGCTCCAACGAGCATTCTGACCGCGGCGGTTCAGCCGCGGTCAGAAGCGGAAAGTCAGCGGTCTCCCGCTGACTTTCCGCTGCTCGTGTGAATCCTCCATGGCTGCAGAGCGCGCTCCGCAGCCATGAGGATTCTGACCCCCACTACCGCCATCCTGTTCATGGCGGGAAAGCCGCCATGAACAGGATGGCGGTAGGGGGGGTCGCGGGGCCCCGGTAAGAGGGCCCCGCAAAGTATTTCAGTGTCTGCCTTGCAGACACTGAAATACGCGACGGGTGCCACTGCACCCGTCGCACCTTCCCACTCCGCCGGCTCGATTACGAGCCGGCATCCTCGTGGGAAGGTCGTTTTCCCTTGGGCTGGCGGGCGGTTTTTCAGCAACCGCCCGCCAGCCCAGGGGAAAACTTGTAATACCCGCCGCGGTCTTTTGACCGCGGCGCGGTATTTTGGACGGCGGCATCCTGGCGGGCGACCTCCGCCGCCCGCCAGGGTCATAATGAGGCCCTAAGTCTCTTCCTACAACTATTTGTAACTGTTGTCCAAACCTTACCGGCTTACTAGCAGTACCTCACCGAAAACACAATAGTAAAAGGTGATTGGTAGCAGTCGCTTACGCATGGACTCAAAATACAATATCTCAGGGTTGTCGTGGTTAAACGGAAATTACCCTTTTCTCACAGATTTATAATGTCTCATACAAACAAAGGCAATAACACAGATGCAGTAAAGTTATAATAGTTTTTATTCAACATAACTGCAATTTGTGATAAGTTGCATGAACTGCAATGATTAGGATAATGAATATACCAAGCAACAGTATTGTAAAGAGGAGAGTCATTGTTATAAAGACCCCCACCATTATGCAATATAAGATAAAAATATATGTATATGTAAAAGATGGAATAAGCCCTAATACCCTAAGGAGAGTAGGTCTAACCTCCTACCTAAAAAGGAAGAGCTGGGTTCGTTAAACCTAATCTGCCAAAACCGTGTCCATGAGAGGAGCCCCCAACCCTCATTACCTTGGAATGAGGTCTCTATCTCAGACTCCGCAGGGACACGAAGACTGGATCAGTGTCAAGATGACTGCAGCATCGGTATCAGCGATGGTGGCGATGCCCTCTGGTCGGAATCCCTCTGATTATCTGTCTAAAAGTGTGTTGTATTTATACAGATCTACAAGGTCCCCTGACATAAGTGTTATTCATAACAATAGATAACAGGCATGCTTGGGACGGCAATTAATATCAACAATCCCTCGAAAGTATAGAGAGGGAAAATCTCTAAGTGTGAATGCCTACTGTATGTTTGTCTTTCGTGCTTGATCTTGACGCCTTGGCGCAGTGACACTGATAATAGAACCCATAACAAGTGGCCTAACTATAAACAAGGCCGCCATTTTAAAGGAAATAAATAATTAAATGGACTAAGCCAGAGCAAGCTAAGTAGGTTAAAAGTCACTGGGTGACGGGGGCACGAGTTTACAAGCCTACGGCTAAGCTAACTCCTGTTAACCTGTTAAAACAAACTAGGATTCACTACATTGTCTGCATACTAACCTGCCATGTGGTACCAGTTCTCTATCCCTGATCCCCTGGGCCTGGCCTCTAGCATTTAATATGCATGCCAGGGCTCCCAGAGCCAGAACAAAAATGAATGGGAGACAAACGGCATCCTTACTTCCATCCCCCTATTTAACTGTCATATGTCGGAAGTCACTCTACCAGTGTGCACCCTTTCCAGGGGGTTTGCATATAGTAGTTGTAGCTAATTCATAAAGTATCCCCCAAACCCAATAGCTTGGAGCACCGCAAACAGTTAAGGCCTTAGTAAAGTATTGAAGGCCCTTTCTATGTCTGGGGAGGCTGCAGGGGCCCCAGAAAGCGACCAACTAGGACCATAATGTGGAGTAGGTCACAGAGGTTAATATGAGTATTTCATCCTGAGGCAAACCCAAATTGGTCTAGGTGTACTAGTCCCTGAAGTTGTGGTTTGCTGTAATCTTCTCCAATATCTTTTATTCAGTTTTCAGGAGGAACAGTGGTCTGTAGGATCTTACATTAAGTGGGTCCTGACCTTGCTAGGGCAAGATTACAGTAGTGACTTCACTCATTGATTCTGCACCCACATACATAGCATGTAGTTGGACCTCCAGTCTGGACCATAGGCTGTATAAAACTTGGGGTAACCCATCTATTCCAGGTGTCTTACCTTTTGCCAACAGGTCTATGACCACCCTAACCCTCCGCACCTCCAAATTCACATTACGGGACTTTGACTAGGTGGCAGTACCAGTGCTTCTGATCCACATCATGGTACCGCCCACGCTCCTACGTAGGAGCGTGGTGGCCCCCGAGTTGGCATTAGATACATCAACATGGAGAAAGAAAGCACTGGCATGGACGCAGATGAGCAGAGGACATCGAGCAGCCTGAAGAAGGAGATTGAGGTGGGAGGAGGGAGGAGTCATGAAGAACGGTGGACAGGGCAAGGCGTTGCTTTTAGGGGCCACACCACATTTTATCAAGGAACCAAAGTGAGGACCAGAATTGGAGGAGCGAACAGAGGCCATTCAAAGATCCCATGAGTGCTGGGGAGCAGAGGGAACCTGAAATGGAAGGCAACAGCTGAGGTCGGAAATTAATGTTGGCAGCAGTGCTTGTGACTGGGACACTTGATTTAGGCCTATAACAACAAAATAAAAGTTGTTCGGAGAATACCTTCACAGCTGGGTGTAGTTCATGTGAGGAAGGTGGGGTGACCACTTAGGGCTTCCCTCAACAGCGCCATCTTAGCACCATAAGATGTTTTGATAATATCTCCTCAATTACTACTTTGAAGGTGTCCAATTCTATGTTCATGTGTGAGGTTGTGCCCACATTGTCCCTTAAATATTAATCTATTGCTTCCCCCATGGCAGCTGTAAGTGATGGGTCCATTGATGCATAGTGTTATATTTTGTCTGAGTCAGCATGGCATAGATATTCAGTGTTGCATGGTATGAGGTCAAGGGATCCCAGAAATATATCTAGTCTTCTGGACAGGCAATGCACCTGAGCATAATAGGAGTATTTGTGACTTTCCGGTTGATCTCCCTCCACAAATCTGCCAGTTCCCACCTTGCAGCCCAGTGTTGGAATCCTCGCATGGGCTACCCATATGGAACTGACGGTAGGGGCGGTATCAATTGGTCCAGATCATAATCTAGTAGTAAACTATAGTCACCTTCCCATATTTTCTGTTGACCTATTGAAGTGAATCGGTAGGGTATCAAGAAACTGTAACTGTTTGGTGTTAGGAACATACATATTTGCAGGGGAAAGTGGCCTCATACCCACTGTACAATCAAGTATTGTAAATCTGTCTTCTGGGTCAATTGTTATTTGTGTGATCGTGAGAGGGACCCCTGGTGGCACCCATAAGGCAGAGTTCCCAGTGTCATCACTTCAGTAATTTCCTTTAGGGGTCTATCATGCGTGTCTCCTGGAGGTAGGCAATATGTGTGGTTTTTTGCTGGCGGATAATGAAGTATACTCTCTATCTTTTCACCAGAGAACCCAGACCCCTGAAGTTCTATGTGAGGAAGTTATAATTATTGATAACGTGGGGTTGAGACGTTGATGTGGTTATGTGGAATTCTTGCATGTGAGATAAGTGAGGAGACATATTGCAAACAATTAGTCATTGCTGCTCATCCATCTCATGGATGTGAATATACCCTGATCACGAGTGTTCCCCCCTGCCCTGTTCAAGGTTACATATGCTTTGACTACTTGAACTGAGACAAGCAGAAACAAAAGCAACTCCGTCTTAGTCCATGAAAACTTGGTTAGCTGCAGTGTTCTGTGGGAGATGACCACCAGGGAGAAAATGGCAGCCACATCTCCCTCGACCTTAGGAAGGATCTAAATGTTTTCCTCTGATGTCCATTCGGCGATATGGCCCGAATACATTTTACGTGGGTTGCTGTGTCTTCCAGTGCAGGTACATAAGTATTAGATCACGCCATCTGGGGACCTAGGAATTAGAAGGCAGCATCTAAGTGGGGCACTCCCATCCCATGTTGACTTCATCTCCGTGTCTACCTGGGCCATGTCTGTGATGCTGGATCCAGTTTGGGTGTGTGAGTCTTGTCAGATAAACAAATGAGAGACCAAGGATGCTTTCTATGCGGCAGCTTCTTCCTTCATGGGGGCATCAGCGGGTATGCATGTGCCTCTTCGCCTGGGTCTTTTCCCTCGTATGTTGGATGACTTGGTCATTCATGCACAGGATACATCATGACCCTCACCTTCCAGAACATGATCACACTTTGTTTGAGGTGGCAAAGAAGCTTGTTTCCACATTTGCCATAATTTTAAGTTTTGCAAGACTGGTAAGCCCATCGATAACCCCAAACACTTTCCACACCTGTTTTGGTTCCCTGAAGTTCTGCTGCTTCTTCTGTATCATTGTCATGTAATCAGGGAATAAGTATAATTTATGACCCTCCAGGTCTCATGGGCATGGGCTCAATGTATGATGTAGTCTTGATCATGGTAATTTAGTAGTGTGGCTACCATCAGCATTGGGGGGTGCAGAGTATCAGCGGCTGGGATTGCACACTGTGCATTTGTTCAACAGTAAGAAACTTTGACTGTGTGATAGGGAGCACCTTGTTAAACAGCAAGTCCTCCAAGAACAATTCCACCAAGGAGCCTTCTATACAGTCAGGCAGGCCCAGTATCCTAGCATTGTTGCGATGGGACTGTCCCCCTCATCTACAGTCCATTCTTGTAGTATCAGCAAGTCCCAGTTCATGACCCTCACTTGTTGTTAGAATTCAAGGACTGTTAGTGTTATGACGGCAGTGGGGGACTTATTTTCTCCCACTCTTTCTGAAAGCTTTCTGTGATTTGCCTGCAGGCAGCCTACCTCAATTGCTACAGCATCTATTTTTTGTTAACACACCAAGCAGGTTTCTTAAATTGCTTGTAGGATAGCTCCTGTACTATCACTGTTGGCATTGTGCAACTGTATCACCTGGCTAGTGGCATAGCTTTCATCACCCCATTTGCAGTGGTGGCCGCTAAAGATCTCAAGGAGGAGGTGGTGGGGGCAAGGACAGGGGAAACAATAAATTAAAAAAATATATTTTCTGTCCTGCTGCTTCTGCCGTTGGCCGCCTCCCTCTTCTTCTCTCCTGATACTGATGGTGTCCCAGCAGTCCCTGGGATACCAGCACATGCTCCCCATGCAATCCGGGTGCTGCTCTCATGCTATACCAAGCACGAGAACAGCACCAAGATTGGTTTGAGTGGCGCTCAGACAGTGCATTGCTGTTTCGCCAACCCGGCTGTGCAACACAGCTGGGTTGGAGAAACCTAATTGCGCATGTCAGTTTGGCTGGCCTAAGATGGTTGGTCAAACTGACATGTGCACTTAAGTGCACTCAACTCCACTCCTCCTCCCCACTCCCATGGCCCAGCCCCCCCCGGAACATGCTGGCACATGCAGCTGAAAAATAAAACAACAATAAAATATTGTTTTGTTTTTCAGCTTCTTTCTGGCTCATAACCAGTGAGGCAACGCTCCTTCCATCACCTGTATTGTGCTCAAACCAAGAGCTCTCTTTTGTCAACCATGTCTGTGTAGCCTTATTGCTAGGTTTACCTATTGTGCCTTTCTCAGTTGGACAGTGGGTACAGACAAGTACAAGAACTAGTGTCTATGGCATGCTTGTGGGTCAGCCCAAGGTGACTCCTTGGATTTGATGAGTGGCCTGGTTCACCAGTTGAGGCCTGCATAGTGCACCACACTAAGAACTGTCTACTCAGTCCGTTTTTGTGGTGCGTTACACTGGACCTTCATATTCACTTCTCAGTCCCCATCTGTACTGGGGTGGCGGGCCAAAGGAGCCATAAGGGGCAGGGCTGTTCTGTAAGAGGCTGCAATGCAAGTGTCCTTCTGGCACTGCTCTTGCTCTGCCAGGTCATCTGGATAGTCAAGCATGTGAATGCAACCTCTATCAGTCTGTCCGGGGTTGCCATGTACTGCTTTTCACCCCTTGCTGGCACTAGTATATTCCCTTCTTGCTCCCCGGGCCCTCACACCCCTGCTTACCTTCTTTGCTGCTCTGATTCCATTGCAGGCCACTCCCTCAGGCTGAGCTTTGGCTGCTGCTACAGGCCTGGTAGGGAGTGTCTCCATTGAGGATAATGGCAGCCCTTTGTCATGGATTTCCACCCCACAAGGTCATCAGGGTGTGATGGTGGGTACTCCAATCAAGGATGGCCCTTAGCACCCGATTTGCAAACTAGAATTTTCTAATATCGTTTTGTACAATTATCAATGGTTCTATTCTACCCTCAGTTTGGAAAAGGTATACCTGTTATTTGAGTGAGGAGTTTAGAGTGCATGTCTTTTACATGGATTGGTATCTTCTTAAAGGAAATGTGTTGCAGGCAGTTAGTTTCAGCTAGAGGCAAGCTTGGGAATAGCTCTTGCTGGGACAAGTCAGAGCACATGGTGGTCTTGGAATGTAATGTGTGATATAAATCCTACAATACAATACAAAGTGTCAAGTTCACAAAACACTTAGAGGTATGGGTGAAAACTTACATTTCCACCTGAACATATTTTTTTTTACAGTTCACAATTATTCTATAATTATACCTGGAAAGATATTCCTACTTCAGTGAATGTCAAGCAACATCTCCTCAAGGCACCTATTCCCTCTGTACGGACATTTACAAAGCATAGATTAAAGCACAGAGAGAATAGAGCCCGCTGTAAATAGGCACATTTCTTTCTCCTTTTTATCTGCCTGGATAACAATTTTCCTATGGATAAAACCCTTCAACTGTAGCGTCACCAAAGCTACGGATGATTGATTCACATTCCACCCATGGAAGGGGACTAACCCTGTCAATTTGTGTGCCCAGTTTCCAGCGTAGCAATTGCTGGTTTGCATAACATGTGTTATTTTCAGCTTTAGCAGTATGTTTATGGCCCAAAAGATTTTTGTAGATTGAGCCCAATATATTTACCATTTTGTTCAAAGTTCACCTTGAATTAGAAAATAAATTGTCCTTTCAACAGCTTTTATTTGTGTGATTACAATTTCAAGAAAGAAGGGCACTTAGCTTCATTGGTGATAAGTCTCATGCTATATGTTCAAGTTTTAGGTACATGACTCATCAGTGCCTATTTAGTGACTGTCTTTGTCACACTATAATTTAAGATAAGCAAGTACTTGCCTAGCATTGCCTAAACAAAGATAGACAATTATGCAACAGGTCTTAGGAGAACCAAAGGAGTAGAACTAGTCTTGAATATGTGATTTGAATTGCTACCCTGTTCTTGATATCTTGCTTGTGCATCTGGGACCAAATGTTTTTACGTAAGTAATAGTGTTTTTTTTCTTTCAAGTGAAGGCATGTGTGATTCTTCCATGGAGGGTGGTGTGATGTATTTGAACTATATCCCTGTGCTTGTGCCTCCACATATCGGCTTACATGCTGTTATTTTTCAGGCCTTTTCATTTATGCTATCCTGCACTGCTATTCATCTCATCTCTGTTTCATGTTAGCTTCATGCATGATATTGGTCCAAAGAGGTGGTGTGAGGTGGAGCACATGCTGCTGAAACCTTTCCTGAGGCACAATATGTATGGGGTGTCTTCCTGGAAGCATCTGGATTTGAAGACTCCAGCTTAAAATGGCAAAGTAACATAAAGGTGAGTCGTCCTGTGTGTCTAGGTCTGTTGTTGAAACTGTTCTTGTGCACCCAGGGCTGTATGACATAAATGGCACACTTTTTCTGTTTGCACCACGGTAGACCTTTAAATAGGTGCACCATTTTCTAACAGAGAAAGCGTGCAGTATTGCCATGAATGCATTGCCCCCAGGGCAGCCACTAACGTGCTGCCCTGGGGGCTTTGCATTCAAGTGAAATAAGTAGCAGCTGCTTCAAAGCCTTTCACTATTTCAATGTGCAGGCACACTCAACTACACTTTAGACGGGGGGAGACATCCACTTGCAGGTGGGTACAGTGGGTGACTGTACCCGCCTGCAAGGGGATAACTAGGGGGGTCTATGGGACCTCCTATCTCCCTCCTAGAGGGCTGCCTTTAGAAAGAATACATTCAGTGTGTCACCTTTATGTGATGCAACTTTCTGTGTGCCTTGTTAAGGAATGTTTGCATTACATGTATGTTACCCACATTTATCACAGACACAGAGTTTGATTCCTCTCACTACATCCAATTCATATAGTTCTGAGTGATTTCAGCTCCTTTTTTACTGTCTGCTTTTACCTGTGCCGTTTACACAAATTGAATATCTATATTTTGTGCTGCCACCGCATATACAAAAAAATGTAAATGCATGGACTGACTTGCATGGTGAGTTCATTGATTTTACCTCTTTCGGTGTACTGCTATTGAATGCAGTTATCTTGGTATCTGGAGAGCAGATTTACATGGATGGATGTATCTATACACCTCTTAAATGGTATGGCCATCAACTTTAACTTTTATGGTTCGGTATATATTATTTATTATAACAGATCTCTCTCTTCCCTCCCACTCCTGCCTTTCTTCCCTCCTTTTCTCTTTCCTTTCACTCTTCCCAACAGGCTTTTTGGTTACATATCTAGTAACCTTTAGTGTTTCTCATGCATCATTTCATATGCCCTGAGGATGATCCTGATATGTTGTTAAGGGATCAAAATGTTGTTGACAAGAGTACCTTGACTTAATTTGCCATTAATATTTATATGTTGTCAGGAGCATGGCTACTTTGAGTTATTGACTTTACCATTGTGTGATTCAAGTTACCTGTGAAATGACTGAGTATTTTCATGATCTTCCTTGTGGTGCTTTACCCACTGCAATATTTTTTATGCCTTGACTTTAAAAATGAATACATTTGTCCATTTGGTTAATGTTGATAGATTTCATTGTATCACTATTCGGATCACTCTATTGCCTTCAGAAATAATTATGTCCCTGGTGCCTCGATACCCATAATTTTCCCTTGTTTCTCATAAATATACCAGAAGTGTGGGCACTGGTAAGGTATGAACATTTTGAGGGGGGTAAGGGATTCACATCCAGTGCCCACATTTAGTGGCAGATTTCCATCCATGGGCAATGGTGGAATGTCAATTAGAGTTTCCTCCTAAAAACTGGCTCTTCTGATTACAGAGACAGATATTGATATTTAATGGATGCACCTCTATTGTTGTGGCAGTGAACTCTAAACCTGGCATACTTTCCAATAGCAGCCAAAAGGAGGAAATTAATCAGTCTCAATGACAGTTGTAAATATGCCATTAACCTCTAAATCCAGTGCTTTGTATCTATTCTCTCAATGCATGACAATTGTGTTGAAGGAGAGGTCTGTTAGAGAGTTTATTCTTATTTTCATACTTTAAGAGGTGCTTCACTGAGACATCCAAAATGTTTACTATTGTTGTATAGCGTTTTGAGCCATATTTTATACACATTATTTTAGCAAGCTAGGCCTGACGTTGTGCACTTTATCCCAGTTAAATGTTTCTTTCAGCATCACTTTTTTTTTTTCTAGCAATAGCCACGTTTGTGGTGTTGTTTTATATTCTCTATCTAGTTGTTCTTTCACCTAGGAAAGCATTACATTCCTAGTAGGACATTCATTTTACTTTGTGCTTTCCTCAAGCCTGCAGTCAGATAGGGTTGCCGGCAAAAGTGAAACACTGTGATTGATAACATACACAGAAAACGAAAACGCATACTCCTTTGTGGGGATCCTTTCTTAGAATGTCAACTGTTTTATTATAAAAAAACACTCCTTTGTCCCATACTCGTTAGAGGGAGATTCCAGTTAAATGACCACAACTGCATGCTGATTGCTGATTGCTGATTGCGTCGCTACAGCTGCTTGCTTAGACTGACGAACCACTGGCCTATATGGAGACGGTGTCTCTCTAGATTACAATCTTCCTTACTAAGGTATGAGGGACAATATCTTCCCAGGGGGGCGGATTAGGGCCTATTATGCTGTGCTCTAATGTAGCTTAGGTAGGAGAACTATATCACTCCTAGTGACAGTATGGTGGGACTATTTTTGTGTTTCACTCTTAGTCACTATTGCTTTTATTGAGTTTTAACATCCTAGTTATTGCAATACATGCCATTTTATCTAAGATGCAGTTACTTGAAAAAACCCTTATTGAACTGTATTCTGCCTCTGTTTGTCTTTGTCTCTGTGAGACTAATGTAACTGAGAGAAAGGGGTGAGATCTGATTGACCACGATTCCCCTGAGGAGTCTTTCTTGTCATGCGCCCAGTTGCCACAATCATCCCATCTCTTGGGTAGAGATGAGGCGCTGCTACTTAGCCGGAAAACCCGGATTAGGCCCACAAGTGTTACATGTGTGGAATTGTACTTAATACCACATAATTCATGGAATTCTACTGCCCGAAACCAGTAGCCTCATTAAGATGATGAGAACCTACGCAACACTATCATACTGCATATCCATTGTCCTAATATCTGCCACAAATTTGGGATTGCTATATGATACCATTCCTCGTGAGCTATTCTTAATCAGGTAAGGGGTAACAGTGGTTACATTTTCTTAATTTTTACCTCTTCTCTCTTCCAGCACTTCATCATCTGTGCTTCTTGAGTTTTGCTGATGATAAGGTAATCTCTGTAGCATAGATATGAATTACAGTAAGTATTTCAGTTTGCCATGGTGGCTGAAGTGGCTGACAGCTACTGATATGCTGTGCGTCTTATTCTAGTCAAAGTGTGAACTCAAAAGCAACATGGTTGTTGGGGCAAGTTTTCAACTCATGTAATTAGCCATTCTGAATATGAATCTTGCCAGACATGCAGCCAGTGCTTGATTTGTATGAGGTGTGTAAATTGCTACCAAAGCAGAACAATTGCTTAGGCCTGGTGGAGGAGGAGCTGGGTGTGGGGTATGTGGCAACTATCAGCTCACAAAGGGCATCAGTGGAGATTACTGGAACTTAACTTGAAAGAGGTAAGGCCTGCCTATTCAGGAGAGGTGCAAGAGAGGGAAACACTTTAAACCCTGGACACATGTAAATCTGACTGGCTCTGTTCCAACGGGGAAGAGGGAAGATGACCTCCGGAACCCAGTTTAATGTTGTTTAGAAAGAGTGACTGCTCATGTCATAAACACACCTCTGACTGGCACAGAAGCTTCGTCCAAGGGCAGAAGGCCTTTGCTATTGCGGATTTCCCTTAGAATAGTGCAATATGGGATATTTTGCAGTAAGACAAAGAGGATGTGCTATAAAAGTGTGGAGGGTTGCCTCTGAACTTTTCCCCTCCTGCTTACTAGCAAAAATGACAAGGCTGGCACCTCAATCACAGCACCTCAGAACACATTCTAGACCTCGGAAAAATCAGAAGAGGAATTGAGTGACCTGCTGTCTGCAACATGTGTAGTGGCCTGAAGGATGGCCTTGCTTTCACTTGTACTTGGCCGGAGAATTTGACTCCAATGGTCAATCAACTGTCCTCCTGTGTGGCTACAGGGACACAACAAGCTGCAAGAGGCCTGTTTTCTGAAATGACCAGTAGCCTAGTAACAACTAGACCTGGACAGGACCTTATTGGTGGAGTTGCTGGAATGAGTCCTGGTCTGTAAGTGCTGTCCCTGAGGTCCTGGTAGCCTTAGAAATAACACAGAGATGCTGCCCAGAAACCCTGAAAACCTGAAAAGTTGACACTTAGAAAATGTTTGGACTTCCAAGACCTTCTGAGTGTCAGCTGGAACTCATAGCAAAGGTGTTCGACTTCAACAAAACTTTGTTGGATATAGCATAAGGCTCCATAAAAGAGCCTATGGGCTTGATTTAGAGTTTGGAGGATGGGATTACCTCCTTTATGATGGCAGAGGACAATACTTTTGCTATCCAGAGGGTTCTTCACCTGCCAAATTTTGAGTGTCTACCAGTGCTGCAGACAACTCTCTATACCAACAGGGAATGCTGTCATCACAGTTCCTGTCAATGCAGGTATGGTTTGATGGACAGTTCCATCAACCAAGATAGCCGGCCATCAACTTATATAAAGTCCTTTATTTTTCAAAAGCAAACTCCTGTAGAGGGAGTTTCGTCCCAGGGTGTGGGGGTAATTTTTGGGTTTCTTTTCCATCCCATATCACCAGGATTTTCCAGGCAGTGATTGTACTACTAAAAATTGACCCTCAGAATGTCATCATGCACGAATATCAAGGACAAAATATTGAGTGATAAAATATTGAAAGAGAAGGGCATTACTAGAAGTATAGATTTCTTATTCCTAACTGCACATCAATGTACCTTGAAGACATATGTACCACATAGGTAGTTAGGTGTAGAAAAATTAGACTTACTTACCTGTTGATATTTTATTTTCAATATATTTTCCTCGATATTCTGTGGTCCATATTGAGGGCGCACTCCATGGCAGTAACAGACAGGAAACAAATGTTTACTCCATAAGGCAGATGGTGTAAAATTCTCCCTCTGACACCCAAACTCTGTTGGGGTTTTGGAGGAAGTATTCTGTTGAAGGAGCCAATGGGGCTCCATCGATGGAATACTTAGGTCCTCCTGACTCTAAATCAGGCCCTTAGTCAGAAAGTAAAATCTTTCACCAGAACAGACCCGCTTTGTGTGTCTGAATCCACCCTCCATTACAATCAGCCTGAAAATGTGTCTAAGCGCTGGCCTATCAAGCCCATAGACTATTAGTAGTACTTAATGCTTTTTGCTGCCTTTTAAACTTAAACCTTTACAAATTCATACCTCTCGTTCCCTTTATTGTATTTTTGTCATTTTTATGTAATTTTAATATCATTAACTCTATTTTTGTAATTCAGTTTGGGATTGTTATTGTTTGGTGTTTTTACTTTATTACTGGTTTGTCACTCTATAAATACTATACATATTGTCCTAAGTTAAGCGTGTCTGCCCTGTGGCAAGCACCAGAGGGTTGAGCGACGGTTAATTCAGTGACTTTTTGGGCTCACCCTGACGAGTCACTATCATTATTCCTTGACGTGCAAATAGTAGTCCACCTTCTTACACTCACCAGCTTATCATCCACAAGCCACCTCAAAGCTTGTTTAGCATTGTTTGTGCAACTGATTCTCACTTTTTCCATACTGGTGTCGCGCCGCGCGGTGCGGCGCGAGCCGAGAGCTCGACTTCTGCCGGGCGTTCGGCTCGGGCCGCGCACCGCGTTATTAAGACGCGGCGCGCCCCCAGCCTCTCCTGCGCGTTTCGAGGCCCCAGATTTGCTTGGGGCCTCGTTCTTCCTTCTGCCTTTCACTGTCCCAGGGGTCTCTGAACCCTCTTACCTGTTTTTCTTCGTTTCTTTGTCCTTTCTTCTTTTTGCAGTCTGTTGTGTGCCTTTCTTTATGTCTTTTCCTCCTTCCCAGATTCCTGTGCTTTCCCAGCATTCCTTGTTCCCTATTCTCTATGGTTCCTCTACTATTCTGTTCTATATATTGTTTCCCTATCTAAGATGGTGTCCTTTTACTTCCTGTGGGTCACTTCCTGTTTTTTGGTATATAAGGGCTGTGTTTTTCCTCTTTCTTTGCGCTGCAACACTTTCTGCTCAGTTGGTGTCTTCGCTCCTGATTTCCTTGCCTTTTGGTTTTGGACTCAGCATTCTGTGTTTTCTGATTTTTGCTCCTTTTGGATTCCTGTTTGTTTGTTCTTGTTTTTCTCCAGGACTTTTCCTGTTTGGAGGTTTTTCCCCTTTGGAAGGGGTTTTTCCCTCTGGCGCTACTTTCTGAAGGGCACGGTCTGTTCTTGGTGTCTCCATTGCCTACAGCACCGTGGCTACCAGAAAGAGTCGCCCCTTTTTGGGCCAAAGCCGAACATTGAAGATTCACGCCACCAGATCTGCAAATTCCAGGCGCAAGCAGCACGTGAGTCGTGACAGATTGCAGCGCCCAACCATTCCGACGTCCTCAAACACCATGGATAATACAGTGGCGGCTGCTGCAGATCCGGAGCAATCTCTGTTAACCACGATTCAGCAACAAGCCCAGGAATTGCAACAACTACGTAATGAAAATGCTGCGTTACGACAGGCTTTGGCCCTCCGCACCAGTGATGTTCCGACAATCTCCGCTTCTACCCCTTGTTTCTCTGGTGAACCAACCAAGCTTCGCGAGTTCTTGGATGCTTTAACGGTGTATTTCGCCTTCCGACCTACTCAATTCTCCCACGACAGGACCAAGGTGGGTTATCTTATCAGTGCCTTATCCGGTCCAGCCTTGGCCTGGGCAACCCCGATGGTGTCCTCCGACGACCCTGTATTGTCAGACTATTCCGCCTTTGTGAGTCGCTTCAAACAAATGTTTAGCCATCCTGGATTGGAAGCCTCCGCTGAAGAAGCCTTGTGCGACATCCAACAAGGCTCCCAAGACGTCCTGCAATATATAACCCGTTTTCGTCAGCTGGCGGCAGAGACCACTTGGGTGGAACGTACTCTGGTAACATTATTTCGTAGAGGACTCAAAGAAGAAATAAAGGATGAACTAGTGCATTCTACCAGAGCGGAAGATCTTCGTGGCCTGATGGATCAAGCACTGTCCATCGAATATCGTCTTCAGGAACGGAGATCGGAAAAGAAAAGGAGTAGAGGGTTTACCCAGCCAAGTAGCTCACGTGCATACCTGCAGCGTTCCGAGGAACCTCGCACTCCTGCTAGAGACATCGAAGGGGAACCCATGCAGGTGGATACTACCCGAGGTCCGCTCTCTGCTAGTGAACGAGAAGACAGACGCAAGAGAGGGTTGTGCCTGTATTGTGGTTCTGCTGGTCACATACTCCGTACCTGTCCAGTACGTCCGTCCAGACCTTCGGGAAACGCCACCTCCCGTCCTCTGTAAGAAGGGAGGGGACGGGATCTACAGCTATACCTTCCATCAGCTCCTTTAATGACAATACAACTGCCTTGTTCATCTTTCCTGTCCTGTTACAACTTCCTGACGGTCGTCAAGAAAAGACTATGGCATTACTAGACTGTGGTGCTAGTGGTATATACATGGACAAGACATGGGCTGCTGCTAACCTAGTTCCTACTCAAGCAAAAGAAGTACCCGAACAGGTACACACTGTGGATGGATCTTTGATATCCTCTGGTCCTGTAGACACCACTACCCTGATGTTAAGTCTACAGGTGGGAAACCATCAAGAACACATCTCCTTCGATCTTATTACGTCCCCTAACCATACCATCATTCTTGGAATTCCGTGGCTCATTAGACATAACCCATATATAAATTGGGTTACCCGGACAGTCTCTTTGTCTTCGCAATTTTGTCACGAGAACTGTTTTACTTCCGACAAGTATTGGTCTCCGAAAAGATCCTTAGCTACTGAAGGTGCCACTGGTATGTCCATTAATACGGTCCAAGGGGTCCCAGACCACTATTTGGAGTTTCAGGATATTTTCCAAAAACCGTCAAAACCTGTGCTACCTCCACATCGAGAATATGATTGTGCAATTCCATTAGAACCCGGCACAATTGTTCCTTTTGGGAGGATGTACTCCCTCACGGAACCCGAAAGGGAAGTTCTAAAGGAGTATCTGGACGAAAATATACAGAGTGGTCTTATTGTTCCATCGTCGTCTCCGGCTGGGGCCCCTCTCTTTTTTGTGCCCAAGAAGACTAAGGATCTTCGTCCGTGCCTGGATTTTCGAGGTCTGAATAAAATCACCATTAAAGATCGTTATCCTTTGCCTCTCATCAGGGACATACTGGAAGCAATCAGAGGGGCCCAACGTTTTACTAAATTGGATTTACGAGGAGCCTACCACCTTTTACGCATAAGAGAAGGCGACGAATGGAAGACAGCATTCAGGACCCCATTTGGCCATTTTGAATATAGGGTTATGCCGTTTGGTCTTACTAACGCCCCCGCAATCTTCCAGAGATTTATGGACTCAGTGTTTTCAGACCTACTTAATCAGACAGTCGTGATCTACCTAGATGACATTCTTATTTATTCTAGAAATCCTGAACTCCATACTTCCCATGTGAAACAAGTTCTTCAAAGACTTCGTGATCATCAACTATTTTGCAAACCAGAGAAATGTGAGTTCGACATAACGGAAGTCAAATATCTGGGCTATCATTTAAGTCCCACCGGCATAGCTATGGATCAAGAAAAGGTACAAGCTATCCTAGAGTGGCCTTCTCCTTCTACCATAAAAGAAACACAATGTTTCCTAGCTTTAGCAAACTTCTATCGACAATTCATTCTAGACTTTGCCAGTCAGACTAGCCACATAACTCACACCTTAAAGAAGGACAATTTAAAGAAGGGGTTTGTCTGGACTGAGGCTGCTGAAGCAGCCTTTCAAAGCTTAAAGAGAGCCTTCACCCAAGCCCCCATCTTAAGACATCCAGATACCACCAAGCAATTTATAGTAGTAACTGATGCTTCTGAGAGAGCCATCGGAGCTGTCTTACTCCAACGACAAGAGGATGATGGCCTTGAACATCCTGTTTTCTATTTGTCTCATATCCTTTCCACAGCTGAACAACATTATTCCGTACTTGAAAGGGAATTATTGGCTCTGAAAACAGCCTGCCTTGAGTGGAGGCAGTTTCTGATGGGTTCCAAGGAACCATTTGAGGTGAGGACAGACCACCGTAATTTACAATGTTTAAGAAATTTTGTATGCCAGAATAGTCGTCAGGCCCGCTGGGCCTTTTTCTTCAGTCAGTACGATTTTTATATTACATATATTCCAGGATCTCAAAACATTCTGGCTGATGCTCTGTCTCGCCGATATCCAGAGTGTTCTCCTTCCTCATCCCAGTATCTTCTAGAACCCAGTAAGATCATTGGAGTGGCTCAGTCTTTCCTGGAAGAAGTACAACAAGAATACGCCAACCTATCGGACCATGACATAGAAGAACTAAGACCATTATTGTACAAGAAACAAGGATATTTTTATTACCAAGACCTGATATTCCTCCCTACAAACAAGGTGCAAAAGAAAGCATTACAAATGTGCCATGATTCCCCTGTAGCTGGTCACAGAGGCATCAAAGCCACACAAGAACTACTTTCACGATTTTTTTGGTGGCCTACCTGGAAACTGGATGTGGAAAGATACGTTCAGGCCTGTCCCATATGTGCCCAAGTCAAAATACCTCACACCAGACCGGCAGGATTACTACAACCTTTGCCTGTTCCATCGGCCCCATGGCATACTATCTCTACTGATTTTATGTGTTCGCTCCCACCATCAGCAGGAAACCGGGTTATCATGGTCACAGTGGATTCTTTCACAAAAATGGCTCATTTCACTGGCCTAAAAAAGCTGCCTACTTCCCAAGAACTAGGTCAAATATTCATAGATCATGTCTTCCGTCTCCATGGACTTCCACATACCATAATCTCTGATAGAGGACCTCAGTACATCTCCCGATTTTGGAAGCATTTTTGTAAAACACTGAATATGAATAGAGCCCTGTCTTCAGGGTTCCATCCTCAGACCAACGGACAGACTGAGCGTCTGAACCAAGGACTAGAGCAATATCTTCGATGCTTTTGCAATTCTACCCAAAGTAACTGGAGCACTTACCTCTCTTTAGCTGAATTTTCCTACAATAACTCAGTCCATAGTGCCTCCAAGGTCACTCCCTTTTTCTGTTCCTATGGTTTTCATCCTACCTCTTTCCCTACTTCTCCACAATCCAACTCTCCTCTACCTGCTATTAACTATTTCTCCAAACGCCTTCTCCAACTCCATAAACTAATTCGATCTAATTTGTTACATACCAAGAGGTATATGAAGAAGGCTGCAGACAAGAGACGTACAACCAATCCAAATTATCATCTGCAAGATAAAGTCTGGCTCTCCTCCAAATTCTTGCCCTCACGTCTCTCTCAAAACAAGTTCACACCTCGTTACTATGGGCCTTTCCGTATTCTCCAGTTGGTCAATCCTGTCACTGTCCGTCTTCACTTACCCCATACATGGAAGATCCATCCGGTTTTTCATGTTTCTCAGCTTAAACCTTATGTGCCTGATCCTTACTCACGTCAGTTTCCTTGTCCACCTCCTGTCCTTGTGAATGATGCTCCTGAATATGAAGTGCAGGAAATCTGTGACTCTCGTCTTTTTCATAAACGACTTCAGTATCTGATTCATTGGAAGGGTTATCCTCTCAGTGAATGTTCATGGGAAGATGCCTCTTCCGTTCACGCTCCTCTCCTGACTCAACGCTTTCATTGTTTATTCCCTCTTAAACCTGGGCCTTCGGGAGGGGGACCTACTGTCGCGCCGCGCGGTGCGGCGCGAGCCGAGAGCTCGACTTCTGCCGGGCGTTCGGCTCGGGCCGCGCACCGCGTTATTAAGACGCGGCGCGCCCCCAGCCTCTCCTGCGCGTTTCGAGGCCCCAGATTTGCTTGGGGCCTCGTTCTTCCTTCTGCCTTTCACTGTCCCAGGGGTCTCTGAACCCTCTTACCTGTTTTTCTTCGTTTCTTTGTCCTTTCTTCTTTTTGCAGTCTGTTGTGTGCCTTTCTTTATGTCTTTTCCTCCTTCCCAGATTCCTGTGCTTTCCCAGCATTCCTTGTTCCCTATTCTCTATGGTTCCTCTACTATTCTGTTCTATATATTGTTTCCCTATCTAAGATGGTGTCCTTTTACTTCCTGTGGGTCACTTCCTGTTTTTTGGTATATAAGGGCTGTGTTTTTCCTCTTTCTTTGCGCTGCAACACTTTCTGCTCAGTTGGTGTCTTCGCTCCTGATTTCCTTGCCTTTTGGTTTTGGACTCAGCATTCTGTGTTTTCTGATTTTTGCTCCTTTTGGATTCCTGTTTGTTTGTTCTTGTTTTTCTCCAGGACTTTTCCTGTTTGGAGGTTTTTCCCCTTTGGAAGGGGTTTTTCCCTCTGGCGCTACTTTCTGAAGGGCACGGTCTGTTCTTGGTGTCTCCATTGCCTACAGCACCGTGGCTACCAGAAAGAGTCGCCCCTTTTTGGGCCAAAGCCGAACATTGAAGATTCACGCCACCAGATCTGCAAATTCCAGGCGCAAGCAGCACGTGAGTCGTGACAACTGGGTCATTGGTACACTAAAAGCAGGCGCTGTGCTGCTTTAGTTGCTAGGGGTCATATCTAACCATCAATACAGTACCTGATGTTGTCACCTGCTTGCTGTGTTTTACTACAGCCAACACTGGCCCAAAGCAATGGATATAATGCCCATAATTGTTCTCAAAATACTGAAAAGCTATAGTCCTCTGCCCACTGGTCATGCACTCTTATCCTCTGGTGAGTTTTAGAGAACGTCACTGGGGCTAATAAATCTATGGCGTTGCAGACGTATCAATCCTTTTGCACACTCTACGTATCCCTATTCTTCATGAAATTGAGGAATTGCCTTCCATCCCCAGCCAATACGATTTAAACATGTTCTATCTTTGCAAATGTGTTCAATTGGGAGGATTATGCATTCCAAAAATAGTTATCAATTTAGGATTTGGGTATATTGATCACTCGGTCTGCAACCACTGCAGAGCTACTATTGTTCTAGTTGAGAAATTATCTTATCATGTTGGTATCAACATGTTAACACAGCCACAAAGTATGGCATTTTATAACTGATAAGCCAAATCTAACTCATTCACAGAAATGACAGAAATAACGCTTCTGCAGGGTATTTCTTGTGAAATAAATACATACATAAGTAAAAAAAACTTCAGGTAATATTTTTTACTTATGTATGTATTTATTTTACAAGAAATACCCTGCAGAAGCGTTATTTCTGTTATTTCTGCCATTTTGAGGGCTGTCTCATTTGTCTCCATTGGTGCAACATTAATTCCCGTATTTCATAATCTTGTCAAAACTTAATAGGCAGCTCTTTCCAATGTTTTCATATCACAGGTATAACGAAAAGTATAGCATTCTCGCCGCTGTATGTGGTGATGTGAATTGTAAAAGGACTCAGATACATTTGCAGAGTGCAAACCTGTCTGACTTAGAAAGACCCACTCCCACCAAACAATCTACAGTCCATAGGTATGTCTTTACATAAATACCTCAGGGGTCTGACTTCCTTCCATTAAATGATCTTTATAAGTGTGGGTGGGGCAGAATTTGAGGATATTTATATTCCTAGGCTTTTTGTATCATCTGTTATCACTCACCTCAATTCAGCAAATGCTATGAGCGTTACATCAAATAACCTTTGACCACAAAAGACGTCACTGGGAGTCCCCTATCCAAACCTTTGTCCCCTAAGACCCTCCTATTGACTGCTAAATGGTTAAGGGAAGGGCTAGGGGGAAATAAAGTATGAAAACAGAACTCTAGGGGGTATACGCTGGGATAGCATTACAAAACTGACGCAAACCAGAACTATTGTTTTCCTAATTTACTTTCCAGTGCAAAAACTGTTTTGTGTTGGAAAGTACCCTAAAAATAACACAAAGCAGTGTGAAGCACTGCCTTGCTATACTTAGAGCCAATGGGTTGTTACATGGGTAGTGCATGGATGTGCCCATGCAACCACCCATTGATTTTGACCCAAAACCCTATCTACAAACAATAGTAGAGAGGGTTTTGCACATAAAAGTAACGCCATTTGAAAGGAGGCCTTAAAAAGAAGTTTGTTTTTCTTTCTCCTTTCTTTTTTGACTTAGCATGTGTGCTGCACTGTGGAGCACACATACAACTAGGAAAAGTTTTAAATGAATAATAAGTATAGTACTTTGTACTGGAAGGCTATCCTTCCACTATAAAACCTATGCTAGACCCATGCACCCATTGTTGTACTATGGCACAAAGGTGTGTGCTTGGTGCACAGCAGCTGTAATCTGTGCTAGCCCTATGGAGAAGTGAGGAGAGAGACACATTTCTGTAGGTATGCTGCTCTCCTGCTCCCTCCCTGTCAAGCAATGCAGCGCAGCATCTTTGGGTGCTGCACTGCCTGGCATCTTTGTAAATCTGGCTCTAAAAATTGGATAAATGTTCACTTCCTGCTACTGTTATTATGACTCCTGCCACCACAAATAGCAAAGCCATTGACAGGGGATAAAAAGGCCAGGTGCTGTCCCTGGTGACAGTGTGGATACTGCATGTTGACCAAAGAATATTGTGGTACGCTAATGTAATAGACAGAAAATTAAGGGACCAAATATCGAAAGATAAGTATGTGTAGATTTTCTATACCTGAATCCAGATATATCTACCTTGAGGATAAATATATCTTCCAGATACATGCATGTGGGGTTAAGAATAGTAAATCTGTACTTCCTACATGCATTTACCTTTCAATATTTTGTCACTCAATATTTTGTCTATGATAATGCTGTGCCACAATATTTTTGTACTCTATATTACAGAGTATGATTTTGGCGACTCCTAATCAATGTCCATGCCTGTTATCAACAGACAAACAAAGCCAACCACAATACGTCTGCCAGTTATATTTTAGACATGTCTGTATTTCACTTATTTCTTAGGGTTTGTGAAGCTCTAACACAAAGAGGATTTGCAAAAAGGTAGTTAGGAAGCAGGAAGGTTTTAGAGGGTATGGGAAAAGGTGTGTGTAAATGTGGGTGTGTCTATGCCTAAGAATAATACAGAGTCTTTGTGTGCTAATATGATGGTAAAACCTTAGAAATTGGTGGCTCAGTGAAGATACTTCAGAGCCCTCTGGACAGCAAAAGTGGAAACTAGTCTTAGAATTTTAACTTAAGGCAGGATTAAGGTGGGATAGGCAGGCAAGTAACGCAGGCTCCTGCATCCCTCACAGGGCTGGGAAGCCCCTACCCTCACAGGGGTCCCAGCCCTTAGGTTGCACTACCTTCAGCCTAGGTGAAGAATAGCTGTGAGATATGGGAGACTCATCGCATTGTGCAAGGGGCCCAGTTACATTTTGGGTCAGGAGAGACAGAAAGATGTGGCCCCATCACTGGGGACAGGAGATCCAGAAAGTCAATGGTATAACTAGTACAAGTTCTGAGTTGTGTAATGTACAGCTCGTAATAATACCTGTAATTGAAGATGTGTGTCTTCCGGGAAATATAGTGTCAGCACAAAATGTCTACAGATGATTCTTGCAATACCACTTATTCAGTGCTGGGGTCGATTTGTGTTGCTTCTATTTGGGGGGGAGTACCTCACACCACCCATAAACTGCTATTAACTGTGAGCAAAAAACAAGTAAACATGTAATAACATACACAAAGGAGCTCAAATAGGCCCTCATTCATTTTAGTTTGCCTAGGCGCTTGCACAATGTAACTTAGTCCCGCGCATGCGTACCTTTACAATGATAAATACATCGACGCTTTCTTTTGCTTTGGAGAGCGTGCGCGCCTACACAAAACAATTGTAAATGTTGGTCATACTTTCTCATGCCTTATTTCCCATTTATTTTGTGCAACCCCATAAACTGGATGTAAAGGTTTGTACTACACTAGGTACAAGTGTGACCTGTGTCAGGTAGGTGGCAGCTTTTCAATTGTTTGTGCCACTGTGCATATGACCCACTGGACGATTTTGAACACAAAAGTTTCATTCAGATGAGTAGAATGTTTTCTTGTTTACAGTTCCATTTAGAGTGTGTTCATCATCATTATATTATTTCCGCAATAAATGAGATATCCTCACTTTGGACTGTAATGCTGGCCTTGTGGTGCACGTTCATGAACAAATTTAATGGATTCAACAGCTTCCCGATGAGCAGCTGCAGAAGCAGTGGGGCATCAGAAGGAGAAGCAGTCGACGAGCAGTAGCCACAGGCTCTAATAAAGCAGATGTTTTTATACGATGGCATGTTGAGGTTAGATCTAGGAAAATATTGCTGATTATTGTGTTCAGTAACATATACGTCTCGCAAGCTGGACTGGAGTCACACCTGGTATATTACTCGGATTTGTGTTAAATAATTTTTGACTTGGATTTCCATATACTACTTTTTTTATTTTATCAATTTATTGAGCATTTTTATATAGGATGAACAAGGATGAAGAGCAACAGAGAACTTTACAACAGAAACACTACACAGGTCAAGAACAACACAACTGATAAGTAGGCGGAGGGCGTAAGTTCAGTAGTACTAAGCAAGTAACATATAAAGTTGCTAAACAAATATATAATTATACAGAAAATCATTTACATCAATCACGTACAAAGGATAAGGGCCTGATTTTAGGTAAGGTAAAGGCCACTGTCTGTCAGGGTGGCGGCGGTCATTACCTTCTCTTTTGAAAGCACAAACACAGGAGACGGCTCAGATAGCTGGCAGAAAAGAGTGTGAGTTTCGGTGCCCATCCCGATAACTATTTGCTTTAGGTACATCTTTTGTGGACCCCCTGGGATTCTGAGGAAGGGATTTCGAGCTGCGAATTTGGTGAGAGGATCTTCAATTTTTGGGTCACATAGTGAGTAACCAGAGTGCTACATATTTAATGCACTAGGTCATCAGTTTGCAAGCAATTCTTGCTTCAATGGGAGGACAGGTTAGATAGTGCAATACCAGAGCACTGTGATTATGGAAGTCAGACCCTGAGCTCGAACATGCTTCTGCATGCAGGGAGACTTTAAGATAGTCAGTCTGCATGTTTGGGATGCCAGAAAAAGAACGCAGTCCTCGTGTACAGGTGTGTGTAGTACCAATGCTTTGACCACATCTTTGAGATCCTATTCTGGCAGGAAAGGTTTAATACCACAGATTAGCCTTACATAATAATTGCCAATGTTGGTCCTGTTGTTATTGTGATTGTCGGAATTAAGTTGATTATTTAGACGGTCCTAATGATTTTGCATTCTTGACAGTGGTCGAGGTGCAGTTAAATATGTTGGTGGAAATTAGCCATTTCTAGATTGGGATGGAGCATTAATAGCGTGGGATGAATATGGACTCTCTTTTGCTGTGGTTGAACTTTTAATGGTTAGCGGTTCAGAGCACAGGTGGCTATTTACAAGCAAATGTTTCTCCACAAATGTAATGACAATCAACCCGAAATCAAGGTTTGAATCCTAGGTTTTGTGTGAAACTGAAACTCTTTATTTCAGAACAAACAATACTAATGAATTAAGAACCTTATTAAGCAGTCAGCAGGTTGATGGCCTACTTGCCAACACAGCAGTGTCATGTCTGCTAAAACTGCACAATGCCAACTGGCAAAAAATGCAATTGTAGCATAGTGTGAGGGTCGTCCCTCCACCTCACATGCCAAACTCCAAAGAAAGGTTTTTCTGTATTTGAAAAAGAAAAAAAAACAATTTCCCTGCTGTAGGGAGCTGGCATCTGGTTGCAGTACTCCTCCACATTTTGCCTGTTTTTTTTTAGATGCAACTTTAACTGAAGTGCACTGGGCTCCTGGTAATCAGGTCCCCAGTGTTGGTGTTCCTTCCCTAAAACAAAACACCAGGTCACTTGATCCCCAAGTGACCAGGCCCGTCAGCCCCTATTAGTCCCTAGTAAATGGTATCCCTTATACCCAGGGCATGGTTACCGAAGAGGACCCCTAAGAGCTGCAGCTCAACTTGGGCCACTCTGAGAGACCCAGCACCAACCTTATGCAGACTGTTATTGCAGGCTGTGTGAATAGGTGCTTTCAAAATTGAAAATACCACCTGACACACAACCTATTAGCCATATCCCCTAAACACTGCATGCAATATATGTAGGTAACCATTTTAACAGGCCTTACAGATCTAAGGCAGGGTGCATTACATTACATGTGAGGGAATATATCTGCATGAACAGATATGCCACTGCTAGGTCTTTGTCAATTCTCAGACATAGCAAGTGGGGAGGGAAACCATTTTAAATGCATATGTTGGACACTGGTCACTACGAGTTCCCCAGCTACATGAAAGCTTCTCTGAATCCTGGGATGTTTGGTATCAAACATCACAGAATAATAAATCCTCACTGACCCCAGTGATGGATTTTATTTTTTAAACTGCATACAGAGGGCACCCCAGAGGTGGTCCCTGAAAACCTATCAACTACTAGTGTGCTGACTCACTGGTCCTGACCAGTTCATCCCCCACAGACACATTTCTGGCCCGACAGTAAGAGCTATCACTTTTGAGGGCCTGAAATAAAAGCCTGCACTGGACAGAGGTGTTACCTCCTTTCCCAGACGGGAAGGACATTCCACGGTGGGGGTCTTCAAAGGCCTTTATGTCTTTGTAATGCAACCCAGATCTCTCCAGATGGTGCAGATGACAGACCCCCCCTGTTTTGACCTGACATTTGGTGGCAGCACAGGCAGGAAAATTAGTTAAATTAGGAGGAGTGCCCACTTCATGCCAGTCCCACCCGTTAGGTGGACTAGCTGAAGCAAGCACTACTTTTTAAATTCCTCCATCTTGTTTGGAAGGAATTAGGCCACTATGGTTATGGTTATGCCCACTTCCCAGCTGAAGTGGTTATAAAAAGGGTGTAGTCACCCTAAAGGTGAATAGCTCAGTGGCTACCTCCTTGCACTCCCTGAAACACCCCTAGATTCAGTATTTAGGTGGTACCCCTGAACCCTAAAAATCAGATTCCTATTGATCTAAGACGAGCCAGACACTACAGTGTCGCACCAGCAGAGAAGACTGCAGACACCAACTGATTTCAACACAGCCCTACCAGCCTGTCTACAGCCCTCAACAATTCTGCATCAAAAGACGACCCGCCCTGCATCCCAGTGACCTCCAAAGCCCCAGGAGGACCGCCTACCTTTGATAAAGACCAAGCTCTCCTATGGACAGTGGACCTGTCCAGAAGAAACCACTTTAAAGAAAAAGAACCCTGACCAGAGGAACCACAAAATGGCTCCCGGACCCACCTCTGCACCTGATGCCCACAGCCTGAGTCTGAGTGGCCCACTGATCCTGTGAAGGTTCCCCAGTGATCTTCGGCCCGAGTGCACTGTGAGTTGACCCTTGCCTGACTCTGCCTCGAAGACTTCAGCCTCAATCTAAAGACTCCCCTTGACCATGACTGCCCGGTAAGCTGTTTTTCGATGTCAAAGGACACCTCTGCAGACACTGGAGCTTGGGGAGCTGAACCGATGGTGTCCCTGGGTCCTTCAACATCTGAACTTACCTGGGCAGCTGTGGAGTTTCTTCATTCAACCTCCTGGCCTGAACCTGCAGCCTTTTTCCAATATTGACTTACATTGGGTGCTGGACACTGTATTGGCACTCTGTACCCTGACACCCCTGTGCCGCTGAGTGTGTAAGTTTGGTGCTGCCTTTTGGCCCTCCTTGTGTTTACCTCAACTCCAGGAGCTTGACCCCTGACCCCACTTTACCCACCTGTCAGCAGCATATTTTCAGTTACCCCCTGTATTCATTGGTTAAGATTGGATGCTCAATGCTGTGTTGGCACTCTGCACACAGCGGCCCCTGTGCCACTGAGAGTGTAAGTTTGGTGCTGCCTTGTGCCCCCCATGGGGCTTACCTCAACCCTAGGAGACCAACCTCTGGCACTGTTTTACTCACCTGTGAGCAGCACCTCTTCATTCACCCCTAGATTCCATTGGTTAACATTGGGCACCTGATTCTGAATTTGACCTTTGCACCCGGCTGCCCCTGTGCTACTGTGGATGCACTCTTGATAGTGATTTGAACCTTGCCTAGTGTTGACCAAAAACCCGGATGACTGGATTTGAAAAGTCAAGTAATTACCTGAAAAACTTGTTTTTCTCCCATAGGTTAATATTGAAGACTCTGAAAATTGCACTGTGTTGGTTTTTGAAACTGAAAAGTATTTTTAATTTAAAAACACTTACCTTATAACAAAGTTGTTTTGTTCAAAGCATATATGAAAACAAATATTATTTTTCTAAATTTGGTCTTGGATGAAATCTTTGAGTAGGTGCCTAATGTTTTGCCTCTGTAAGTACAACAAAAGCTTAACATAACTCCTTGATGAGCCTAACTGCTTGCCCACACTACCACAAAAATAGAATGTTAGACCTATCTATTTCTGCCTCTGCAAACCTTTGGGGATCACTGGACTCTCTGCATGGTGTACTACATTTAGTGCACCACATAGAGAACCAACTTCTTACACCTGCTCGGTCACTGTACCCTGTTTAGGAAGATGGAAGGCTCATCCATTGTAGGAAGGACTCTGTTGTTCAACGACGTCTGCAGCTGAATTGAATGTGTTAACTAGTAATGAATATATGTTTTATTTCTGGCAGAGTTGGAAGTGGCATTGACATTGGAATAACAGTCCCCCGAACTCTAAACAAGGAAGGGGAACCAAAAGCTTGGTGGATGGGGAACAGGCCTTTTTGCAAAGCCCTCATTAGCAGATGCCTCTAAATGAGACCCAGGGGGCTTATTTAGAAGTCCCATGGTGCAGGGCAGTGCAGCAGGTGACCTTGCTGTCCCTTGTGGAAACTGTCTAAGGAATCCATTTTATTATCCCCCAGGCCTGACCTCATCCTGTGATACTCAATGATGTACAGACCTGAAAAACATTTGCAGAAGGTTGGATGAACTTTAGTACATTAACCCTGACAGGCAGCTTGTAAAGCAAGGCTTGCTTAAAACGGAAAGCTCATGCGACATGCATTGCTTCATTCGCCCAGCAACATACAGACATCTCAATGTCCACATAGGTCTGAGGAGAGGTTATGAGGAAGCTGGATTGGTGACGCCTTGGAAAGTCCCAACTGTCTGAGAAATGTGAAGGTCACGCTTGTGGTCATCTTGTATCACGCTGCCACCATGAAATGTTATTCTACTGTGATTGGATAGATGCCTAATATATGTGTAATACCATGCATCTCCTGATCAACATCACACCATGTACTTGATGAAAAAATTATCTTTCAGTTGTTCTGATTGGATGATGCATTTTCACCCTTTTGTGGTTTTCATGCATAAAAGATTGTATTGGAGTTCCGCAATTCAGACTGCTTGGCCTTGGCCTTTCAAGCCACAGTCTCCATGCACTTATTATTAAATATTTCTGCTTGTACCTTAAGGCTGGCTGGTCTCTGGTTTGTTCCAGAGGGCAGATAGAAAAGGAGGCTTCAACAACCCGGATGACTGGATTTGTAAGTCGAGTAATTACCTGAAAAATGTGTTTTTCACCCATAGGTTAATATTGAAGACTCTGAAAATTGCATTATGTTGGTTTTTTAAACTGCAAAGTATTTTTAATATAAAAAAACACTTACCTTATAACAAAGTTGATTGGTTCAAAGCATATATGAAAACAAATATTATTTTTCTAAATTTAGTCTTGGATGAAATCTTTGAGTGGGTGACTCATTTTTTGCCTCTGTAAGTACAACAAAAGCTTAACACAACTCCTTGATGAGCCTAACTGCTTGTCCACACTACCACAAAAATTGAACGTTAGACCTATCTATTTCTGCCTCTGCAAACCTTTGGGGATCACTGGACTCTTTGCATGGTGTACTACATTTTAGTGCACCACATAGAGAACCATCTTCTTATACCTGCTCGGTCACTGTACCCTGCTTAGGAAGATGGAAGGCTCATCCATTGTAGGAAGGACTCTGTTGTTCAGTGACGTCTGCAGCTGAATTGAATGCGTTAACTAGTAATGAATATATGTTTAATTATGGCAGAGCTGGAAGTGGCATTGACATTGGAATAACAGTCCCCCGAACTCTAAACAAGGAAGGGGAACCAAAAGCTTGGTGGATGGGGAACAGGCCTTTTTGCAAAGCCCTCATTAGCAGATGCCTCTAAATGAGACCCTGGGGGCTTATTTAGAAGTCCCATGGTGCAGGGCAGTGCAGCAGGTGACCTTGCTGTCCCATAGTGACCTTGCTGCACTACCCTCTGCCATAGGGCAGGAGAAGAAATGCACGGTATCTACAAGATACACCACATTTTTGTTCTCTTGCCCTGCACTGGTGCACAATGGACTGCCTACTGCTGACACAGGCACCCTTGCACCATAGTAAATATTTATTTAATTTACAGAAAGAAATTAGCTGGAGCATGCCCATATTTTTTGTTCACGAGACTGAGACAGTGACCCTGAATATCCACTTTAGTTATTACATAATGGCGAGTGTTCAGTCCTCGCCATCATTGCTCTTTCTGCTGTCATTGGTACTGAAAAGCATTGCACAGTTCTCAACATCCTAGAAACCTTCCATGGAATGACAGGAAATATTTTGAATGGGGTTCAACCCATCACATGGCCTGCACGCAACAAATCAAGATATACAGAACTATTTTCTCTCACTTATCTGCTATGAGTCAGTCACTCAAGGCTCAATGATAGCACCATGCTTTAAACCATAAGTATTGAAAACCTCGATCTTTGATCTTTTATGATAATTTTGGCCTAATCCACTACCAATATGTCATGATATACAGCTGTGTCTCAAGCTCACATCACCAGTAATTGTGTTACCCCTCTAGACCACCCTAGCCAAAATTTCAAAACGAATGGGCCTTTCTCTGCTGGAATCCTTGAAAAACAGCATTCATTCTGATTGTCCCCACGCTACTGGATTTTAACACTAGAATGGCTGTCCTTTCTGGTACCAGTGTATAAGCCCCTAACTCTTCAACTCGAAATATTCCATTTTTCGTTCTGACCATGTGGTCAAGCTTCATTTGGATAGTAAGGCCCATATTTGTTGGAGAACAATACCAATGTAGCCTACACAGCAACATGAAACCATTAAGGATCAAGGGTGGAAATTCCCTACTGAGAGGTGTCACTAAAATTAATATGGTCTCACTGAGAGCAGTTTTACCTCATTGTGCTCACATCAAAATGGTCAAGAGATCTACGAAACTGTAACAACTGGAGGCTAGCTCTGTATTCAAAATGGTGTACTTGGCCTACAGTATAGTGCATCTAAACCCCACATGCCCCCTTTCATAGAAAATGCAAATCTCAGCTGAACAATGTTCTCTTTGTAATACTGAGACTTTAAACCCAAATATTTGTAAAATAAAGATTACCCTGACACAATCCTTTTTGGATTGTGTCTCTTGAAATCCCTCCCCGCTGAACTTCACCAAACCTCCAACATGGCCAATTTCCAAAAGGAACAGAATATAACACAGCAACTTTATCACTTTTATAGAATCAAAATAAAACCTGTTCCCAAAAAACACTCTTTGGTGTTACAGGACCCAAATGTATTGTCCAAAAGTCAAACAAGCCAAAGTGTAGAATTCACAAAAAACAAAGGGACTGATTTATGAAAAGTTTGTGCTACTTTTTTATCATTTTGTTTACGCAAAAGGGGTGCAAACTTACAAAATACAATTATATTTTGTAAATTTGCACTGCATTTACGACAAGAAATTACACAAAGGTGGTGCAAAGTTTTCATAAATCAATCCCTGAAAGTGTATCTATTTTGGACAGATGATTGTCACTGGTACACCGTTTTTACTTCAGCAGAAGCCCACACTTTTGCAAAAGTCAACAGATGAAGGGTTGTAACCACTTTAAATATGGTTAGCTGGAACCCCTCATCAAAACTAGGTACCATGTTTAAGCCAGCAACATATTTAAGAATATTAGATGACCTTACTGTTTCTTTTTATGCTCAGACTTCTCCCTGCTAAAATATGTCCTTTTTAATTCCAGGAGGTAGCAAACAATTCAGAATTACCTAAACCATAACAGACCTTTTAAATGCTACATAACTATCTAATCTTGTAGTTGGCATTGGGAAGCAAGTCCTTGATAATTTAATGGCTGAGTCTCGTTCAGAAACCCATAAAAGAATGAGCAACAATTTCCTTTTACCTTTCAGATGAAAAAAACCTGTTTTCTCATGACAAATAAAATGTCATGGGCCCCAGGGAAACTCAGCAATCACCTGCAATATCCAATCCCCTCTATCAGTAGTTTGAAAACATCTGTGATGCCTCAAAAACAGAGATACATTTATTATTATATATGGTCTTCATGGTATGCAGGGGCACAAGAATTGATTTGCTGCCCAGCCTGGAAATGTTCCCCCCCCAGCACCCCTTAAACTGGTAGGAGTAGAGTGTGAGAAAAGGGATGCCTCAGCAAACCCCTGATGAACATCTCTGGCCAGATTAAAACTCTGAGCAGTCAGTTCCTGGATCATATCTTACTCTGGCAGTGAGTTCACAATGAAGGTGGTTAGAAATTGGGTTGTTCTTTGACTGGGGTGTGAACCCTGGTTAAGCAGCAACCATAATCCTTGTCAGGAAGAGGTACAAGTGGTACTGCGTCAGACTTTTACAAATAAACTTACAAGGAGACGCAAATAGGTGGATGAACCTTTTGACTTGCTTCGAGTTTTCCCCACCATACATTCTGTACATGCAGATCAATAATCAATAACAATCAATAACATTAGTAATCAATAAGAGTCAGTAATTGTCACACACCATGACCTTGCAGTCATGAATAACCACACATTTAGGTAAAAGTTAGAACATTTAGGGCCAGATGTAGGTACAAAAAAATTAGTGACTCGCAATTTGCGAGCATGTGCGACTCCCAAATTGCGTGTCGCTAATAGGAATGCAGGTACAATTTCCGGGGACAAATTGCGACTCGCACACGGAGTCGCAACGCAGATAGCGAGTCCGCTGTCTGCGAGGTCGCTTTTTTCGACCGCACAAAAAACGGACACGCAATTTGCGATTCTCATGAAAATTTATTGCAGGTGCTGCAGAACACTCCAGAAACCACTCCAGAACACTCTGGAAACACTTCCTGGCACATGATGATGACATCACAGCCAGGACGTTTACTAATACACCTGGGAGGAGGGAGGACCACACCCTTTTTAACAGCAGAACTGCAAACAGAGCTAAAGCAACAATGGCAGACACTCCCAGAAAGAGGACATTGAAATTTTCTGAGAGGGAGCTGGAGGTGCCGACAGAGGAATGCTGTCAGCACCATGATGATCTTTTTGGGAAGGCAGCCCTCAATGTGCCAGACTCCACTAAAAAAAGAATTTGGCTGGATATTCAGGAAAAGGTGAACTCCCTGGGGGTCAGCCACAGGAGTGTGGATGAGATAAAGAAGAGGTGGTATGACCTCCGCTCCCGGACCAAGGAGAGGGTGGCAGAAAGGCTCCGGGAGATGAGAGGCACAGGAGGGGGACCATCATCCATACCACCACCCACACCCCTGGAGGAAAGGGTGGAGGAGACCCTGGAGCAGGAGGCTGTTACAGGATTCGGAGATCTGGACACCTCTGAGCCCAGAACAACAACCGGTGAGTACCATGTGATATGCCTGTACCCCCATCAATGCCATACCCCCACCCACCACGTACACAGGGGCATGCACAACCAAGATAGCTCCATTTCAGGGTAGCATATACCAGCATGATGCATTATGGGCAATGTAGTCAAGTAGGCAGTCAATAGGCAAATGTATATTAGGAAGTGTGCAACAGATAGTAGGCACTGACAGTCTGTTCCTCATGTCCCACAGGTCTCCCACAAGACCCCACCACCAGCCACAGCAGCCAGGTTCCAACAGTCAGCCAGCCCCATGAGGAAAGCACAGGAGCTGCCACGACTCCCACCTGCACCACCAACACCATCCCCTTGATGACAACACCTGCTGCAACAGTGGTTCAGGAGGCAGCACCAGCAACAGCCAGGAGTGCCACAGTACATCTCACAGGGCATCCACCGCTGCGCAGGCGACGCAGGTTGAGGAGAGCAGGGCTGCAGGCAGAGTCCGGGCGTCCATCCACCACCATGACAGAGGCACAACTGCTACGTGGTCAGCGCCTGCAGAACCAAATGTTAGGGAGGATTAGTGGGGTGCTGCACCGCTTTGTAAGGAGCAATGAGAACAACATGCAGCAGCTCCATGCACAATTGGACGTCATAGGCAACAACACTGGGGACCTAGCCCTGTCCATGCGGGAAATGGTGGCTGGACTGTTGTCACAGAGCGAGGGTGGGTGGCGCAGGGACCGCCAGCTGCTCCAGAGGCTGGACAGGATGGCCTCCTCAATTGGCAGACTGGCAGTCAACACCACTGGGCTGTCCAGAAGAACAGTCGGCCTCCAGGTGGAAATGGGCCACTTTGCAGGTGATGTGGCAAGAGGCCTGGGCCGGATCACCCATGTGATCGATCTCATGGAGACACGGCATGTGTTCAGGGGTACAAGGGACACCCCACAGGACAGTGAAGAGGGCTCCACTGTGAGCAGTGTCTCTGGTGACACTAGGGTGCTCTGGAGTGGGAGTACCAGGCAGAGCACTGCAGAGCAACCTGGGACCAGCCAGGCTGGCAGAGGCCGCCGTAGGTCATAAACTAAACACTGTCCCTGATGTTGGGGCACATGACGGCAATGTGCCCCATGCCTGGTTGGCTTTCTGAACTCCCTGAACAGTTTGTCTTTGTAAATAGTTCAATTTCTGCACATATTATATAGTTTTTTTGCTCCACTTAACAAATGGAGTTTTTGGTCAATAGGTGAGTATGGTTGAAGTTGACACGTACCTTCCAAAGTATTGGGTTGCGATGTGTTGCCGTCTCAGTCTGCCTTGATGGCGATGTGGTTGCTCTTGTTCTTCATCCTCAGAATCTGGGTCTGCAGGGGTGAGAGGTAGCCCACGTTGGGTGGCAATATTGTGCAGGATTGCGCATGCGACAACAATTTTGAATGCCATAATGGGGGTATACTGGAGGGCACCTCCACTTCGGTGGAGGCATCTGAACCGTGATTTCAGCAATCCAAAGGTGCGTTCAATCAGGTTCCTGGTCCTCTTATGTGCACTGTTTTATCGTCTCTCACATTCATTGCTGGGTGTTAAGTACGGAGTCATTATCCATGGCCATAGTGCATATGCACTGTCACCTGTTGGGCACAAACAGTACACTGTCAGAAAGTCCTGGTTGGTGTGCACATTGGCCTGTGTGTATGTCCACAAGGTCTATGCAGCTCTACCTAGGAGGTATCCGTCTCCAAACTCCCCACGATCCAGGTGTTGGTGTATCCCACTGTGCCTAAAAATGTATGAGTCATGAGTACTGCCTGGGAATTTCGCAACAATGTCAGTGATGACATAATGGGCGTCACAAACAACCTGAATATTGAGAGAGTGGGTACACTTTCTGTTGCGGAACAGATATTCCAGATATTCCAGGTTTGCAGGAGGGCATATTTGAATATGTGTCCCATCTACACACCCTATTACATTGGGAAAGTTGGCAATCCGGTAAAAGTCCAACTTGGTGCTGTTAATTTCTGTCTCATTCCTGGGTAGGTATATGTAGTGAGACATGCGTGTGAGTATGGCATCTAGGAATGCCCTGAGGAACCTTGATAGTGCACTTTGAGATACCCCACCTGCCACAGCAATGACCCCCTGATAGCTCCCCGAGGCCAAGAGGTGCAGTGAGCATAGCACTTGCACATGCTTAGGGATGGCGCAGCCGCGCAGAGTCTGGCGTTCTAGCTGTGGTTTGAGTAATTCAATTAATTCTAGTATAGCTGCGCTGCTCAGTCTGTATTTGTCATAGATCTCTTCCTCAGTTTGCTGAAAAAGAGTCTGCCTTGTTCTGTATATCTTCTCCTGTCTCTGGCTCCTCCTCCTCCTCTGCTGGGCTGCGTGGACTCTCCTCCTCACTGCTATCAGGTATATCTCCGCCATCTTGAGTAACCCAGATGCCTTCTGGGTCTCCTTTTATACTTTGGGAATGATTACCACCTGCTCTGAGTTAGTGGTAAATGGGACATGCAAACTGGGCTTTTTGCAACTAGTCGTAATTTGCGAGTTGCAATTGCATATGGTTTGCGACTCGCACATTTTGTAAACGCTCGCATCGCTTTTTGCATCGCTTTTTGCATCGCTTTTTGCGAGTCGGAAATGGGATTTTTGCATCCCATTTCCGATTTTGCGGAGTCGCAAATGGCGATTCAGGCCATTTGTGACTCGCAAACCTTTGCTACATCTGGCCCTTATTTCCCTATATTAACAATGCTAATGTCACGTAACTCATTCTCAAAATCAAATGATAAACCTACAGAAACAACACTGGCTGACCAAAGTGGCAAAAGAATCACAATCTAAGCAAAGATTGAGCTGCTACACATTCTAAGGTTACAGTACAAATTAATAACAAGAATAACTGTGCACACGATATTACATACATTTAGGTTCCGCAAAGAAAAGACATCAAATTATATTACATGTATTGAACTTCATTAGTGAGGACCCTAACTAATATCAGGTTAGAATAACATGTCTGGACTTCATGCAAAACATTTTAGTCAACACAAATTTGGAAAAAAATCTAACTATAGCTCTGTCAAAATAGAAGTTGGAACCTAGAAACAAAAGAAAATAGACATGGCAAACAGTATCATAGTAAATATACCTATTCTCAGTTTGGATCAGCAAACTGTGATAATCTTCATCCTCAGGACATCAGTTCCTTCACCTAGGCATCAGGAGTCAGCATCAAAGTTCAGAAAAGGCAAATTCTATTTAGGAAATAAAGTTAAACACGTCCCTTCTCAAGACGGTCAAGAAAGTAATTGCGGTATCTCCTCTCTGTGCAGTCTGGCTAAGTTAGATTTCCGAAAACTACTTCCCAAGTCCCTATTGGTCAAGGGATCGAATGTTTATCTTTAATCCAATGAAACTAAACTCTCATATCTATTCCTTTACTAGTACATGGTTCACATGTCGATGATTGAATCTCATCTTTTCCATTCTCGTCATTGTGCTCATCAGGTAACAATATTGTTGCAGCTTATACTCTAGTCAGTATGATCATTGTCCTCACCTGGGAAAGTCAGTCTCACACACATTACATTAAACAGTCTATTAAGAAATGCAGCTTGACATGAGGCAACTAGGCCAATACCTCACTAAGTTAAGGCCTTACAATTAATAAAGCTAATACATAATGCATAACCCTCAATATGACAAATTACTATATTAATCAAACATCTGTTTAAGTACACTTCATGAACACTGATGATCACACTGGTGGGGGCACCTTCAAATGTGTGCATTATTTTTCCTTATGCAATTTCAACACTCAGGATACATGAATAATCATTAATAATTTCATTAAAACTTCTGTGTTAACACAAGCCAACCCTAAATTAACCATTGCCCAGTCCTCTGGGAGCTTGACACAGAGCAGTCAGGCTTAACTTAGAAGCAATGTGTAAAGTATTTGTGCAACACTTCAAACAGTAATAAAATGAAATCTCCACACAAAAGGGATCCCACACCAAGTTAGAGGAATAGTACTGTCTTTAGTGAATAAACCTAGCCCAAAATTGCAAAAGTCCAATGAGAATAACTGGAGATATGCAAATTCAAAGGTTTTAGTTAAAATAGAGTAAAAAATCACAAAGCACTAACTGTGGATATCTGGTACCCTCGGACCGAGACAACGTCACAAGTTCAGTCCAACTGCAGGCTTGCAAAATCGGCCTAGTTAGGCCCACTGAAAAAAGGACTTTAAATCCAGCTTTGAGGAGTGTTGCAATGATCAGCATCAAAAATGTGTTGAGCATTAAAGCAATGAGTCAGTTCTCATATGCTGTGAGGCTGCCATGCGAGGGCCTTGATTGTCATCGAAGATCCTGCTGATGGGACTTGTGATGTGAAGTCTGGTGTTGAGGATGAGGCATATGGTTGAGGTGATGTGTTGGTTCAGGGGAGCTGCAAAGCTGCAATGTGGAGCCTCGCATAATTGTTGAGGCTGACATCAACAAAGGATGTGAGTGCCTCCGCCTGAGGGTGCATCGAGCATTGTGATTCTGAAGGCATTGGAAGCTGCAGCAGTGATATCGGTCTTTGTGTCGGGACCAATTCACACAGCAGTGGAGATGTGTCAGTGCTGCTTTGGATTGCTCTGGCCAGCCTAGGATATGTGTTAGTTCCACTGGATCCACAGAGGCTGGCAGAACACTTTAAGCCCACTTCCAAGGGTCTAGGACTGGGGTGGCACCATTTGGCAGGGTAGACACAGATGGCAGAGTCAAAGGTGCAAATGCAAGATTGTTGTAAGCCTGTTATGACCCAAGGCTTCAGATTAGGAGGCCAAGCTACTAGCCCTTGGAGTCACTCTGGGTTCTGGGTTCAAGAGATGAAAGTCCAGTCTTTCTCCCCCAGGAAAGAGGGCAGCAGGTCAGCATAGAAGGGCAGCAGTTCCTTTTGAGCAGCAGTCCAGGAGAGTGGCAGTCTTTGTAGCAGCACAGCAGTCCTTTTTCTTGGCAGAGTAGCCACAGGTCCAGGAGTGTACTAAAGTGGTGGTGTCAGAGGTCCAGTGTAATGCCCAGCTTTTGCCTTTTCAGTGAGGAGAAGCTTCTAGGGGCATGTCTTTAAAGTGTGCAGGTGCCCTCGTTCCCCCTACAGGGGGTTGCAGCTTTTTGTGTGATGACAGCACACAGCCTATTCAAGTATAAGTGCAGCTGAACCCAGATCCTTGCCCCCATACAATCAGTGATGGCCTATCTAGTCTCACCTAAGCTCCCCATTGTGTGTGGCTGTGTAGGAGGAATACACAAAGCCCAGCTGTCACCCACATCCAGTCATGTGACCCAGAGACAGGCTTCAGGCACCAAATGACTAAGGCAAGAAAATGACAACTTTGTAAAAGGGGCATTTTCAGAATTAAAATCTGACTTCACCTTAAGTTTAGATTTTAAAGTGTGATACCAGATACACAAAACACAAAAAGGTTACCTGTTTGCATTTGGAAATAGCACTTAGAAAAGTTAATAAGGTAATTCCATTGTTATCTTATGGGAGAGGTGGGCCTTGGAGTAGTGAAAATGAATTTAAGAGTTTTTCACTACCAGGACATTTAAAACTTAAACGTACATGTCTAATGTTTTATCTACATTGCACCCTGCCCTTAGGGATGTCCAGGGAATACCTTAAGGTGCCGTATATGTATTAAAAATTGAGATTTGGGCCGGGAAAAAGGTAAATTTTGCCATGTCGAAATGGCAGTTTAAAACAACGCTAATGGGGTCTGCAATGGCAGGCTTGAAACTTGTTTAGAGTGCTAAAGTGTGTGACACAATCAGTGCTGCAGGCCCACTACTAACAGTCAGTTTACACATCCTGGGCACAGGTAGTGCCACTTTATTAGAGACTTACACATACATTAAAGATGCCAATTGGGTATAAACAAAAATTACAATGTAAAATCGAAGGAACAAAAGCACTTTAGCACTGGTTAGCAGTAGAAAATGTGTGCGCAGTTCTACTTCTAGTAAAAATAAAGTCAGTAAAAACAGGTCTGAAGGCAAAAAACTATGGGAAAGCCACACCAAGAAGTCCACATCTAACAGAGATGATTATGTTGAGAGACCCTTAGGATGAGATACCTAATCAATATGTCAATCAATACATCAATAATGTCATCAATATTTATTACCACAATGCATTTCACTTTAGTCAAAGACATTAATCAACTCAAGACACCGCCATGACCTTGCAGTCATGAATAACCACACCAGTTTAGTAGAATTTTATGAGTTTTATTCCTTATCAGTTACAATTCTAAAAGCAGATATGTTAATCTCAAAACCAAGAAACAAAGTTGCATGGTCACGATATGGCAACTCTGATAAGATTTCATTAAGGCAAGAATCGTGAACAACAGAACATAACACTGCGTGAACATAGATCAACTTTAGCAGAGTGTCATCAACGCGTCAGTTCAACAAAGCATAGATTCAGTCGTTTGTCTATTTGCGTCAGTCTAGTGGAAACCCCTGTCCTAACCACTGATTAGCATTAGCATGTTGGGCTTCATGCAAAACAATTTAGAACACCAATTTGGAAAACATCTAGCTATGGTCTCTGTCAAAAGTAAGCAGTTGGTACCTAGAAAGGAAAAGCAAACAGACAAATCACAATTTCATTGTCATAGTTACCCTCCAAGGTTTAGGTCAGCACTCAGGTTCAGTCTTCGTCTTCAGGACATCAGTCGATTCGCCATCTGTCAAAAGTCAGCTCTAGGGTAAAAAGGGCACTTCCCTCACAAGGAGGCGAAGTGTAAAATGGGCAATCTAAGGACGAGGATGGTTTTAAGTAAACCAATAAGTCACCAAACAGAGTGACAGAGTTTCTGGATAAAATCAATGGCATTCCCTAACCCACCTAAATGGCTCCCCGTGTCATGGGTTTTTATCTCTTTTTCGTAGTACATTCCCCTAAAATTTCATTGGTCCATGGTTATACCCCACTATCTTTACCCTATTAGAAAACAGATTATGTCATTAATCTTTCACCCCACATCATTTTACAGACATTTTATTGGTCCATGTGATTGACGTCTTCAGAGGTAGCACGTCCGGTATGATTTCATCCTTCTGTAATTCATTGCACATCTTTTGGTCAGTAGCTCCATTGTCTTCACCGGTTAGAACGACCTTGTACATTATATTAATCTACACTGTTGCATTTTAGCTAAACATTTCTACAAGCAAGATGATTTTCATGAGAACGGATCTACTCTGGTTACATTCAGTTTCTAGTTGAAGAAAAACAAGAGGTCATGTCCTTTTGCGAGTCAGCACACTGCACGTTTAGGAAAAACACATTTAATATGAGAGCCAGGCAGCTAAGCTTCGGCTCATGCTAACTTAAGGACTACAAGATTCATTTAGCATAACTGTAATAACATAATCATTAATAATTAGTATAAAACCATATTTTAATACAAATATTCATAAGCATTAGTCAATTTCATTAGTCCTCGTATACATTGGCGGCTACTCCCCGTGGTCACATTTCAAGTGCTCGTTTTAGGCAAATCACATTAATTCAGTTTCTATGCAGCATTATCACACATTATTTCATAAACATTTCATGTTAATATAGATTATATAAACTAAACTCTCTCAGTCCCTCCTCTGATGATGTTCGTCATCACACAAACCTTTCCTTTTAACCTTTCACTTTCAATTTTTCACTTTGCGCAAAATGCGCATTTCGACATCTTGTCCTTTGTGTGAACTCTCCCAAATTTCATTAAATATTTTCTCCCTTTCATTTTCTTCATTCCTCTTGTTACGGTTGGTCCAGTTTCTCCTAATTCTTTCTTTAATTTTGCATGCTCCCCATAAACCCAATAAACAAATTAAGACATTTAATAAACTCCCTAATATTTTTGCAAGCACCCCGTTCCAAATATTACTAAACCAGCTCCCTACTCTGGCAATTCCTTTTCCAACTTTTTCCCAAACTCCAGGTTCTTTCAAATCTTTCAAATCTGCACTATCTCTAGTTAAGTTAGTAAGCATACCTCTAATCTTTTTACTATTATCCGGAATTAATGAGCAACAATGACGCTCGTTGAGCATCTTGCAGACTCCGCCGCTCTTTGCTAAAAGAATGTCTTAAAGCAAGCCGATTTTGAAGATTCATAGCTCTTTCCGCAGCAAGTTCAGTATCCATCAGGAGTATAGCCCCTGTGAAGTTTGTCAGCATGTTATCCACAATAGTAGACAACTTTCGGATCTTTATGGAGTTTAAGATAAACCGTACTGAAGGAATTATGGCTCCAAATATGTCACCAACGACAGGAGCCGCTGTCTCTCGTTTGTGTCTAGCATGTTGTAATTCAGGCATTTTAGGTATTTGTTTTAAGTCATCAATCTGGTAGATCTTTGGGAAAACTATCCCCAAATAACATGTCCCATACCATCCCTTAGGGAGACGGTAATAAGCTTTAAGTCCACATATATAATAGATCCCAGGGATCGCTGGATCCTGTCCATTTAACATGAATGTCCACTTACTCTGAAACAAAAACACATGCCTGCATTCACTCGTTCCCACAAAAAAAGTGTCATGATCAGATTTTGGCCTATATATACAAAGCCTTCCTACATATAATGCATCTATAGCTAATTTGCCTTGTGTCTTTATTGTAGTGTAAGCATAATCATTGCATATGTGTGTTTCTCTAATCCCTTCGCTAGCCTTTCTTTGAGTGCTTTGCGTCTGTCATCAGTGTGATCTAAGAAGCTTTTCTCCACAGGTGTTAGTAGACAGGTCAGATTGTTGTGGTGTGCATAAGCTGTTCCAAAGGTTAGTGTTGGCTCAAAGAAACCTCTAACTAATTTTATGCTATGCTCTTTAGCTAACTTGTTCAGAAACTCAATCACAGGCACAAAGGAAAACACCACATCCAAATTTGAATAAAAATATTGCACATGCTCCTGATCATAGAATCTTGTTAGCAGCAGCCTACAGATTATCCAGTAAGTTAATGGCAAGCTATGATAAGTGACCCCCTCCTGTACTGATGAAGGAATCTTTGTGCACACATAACAGTTTCTCGCATCCATCGTATCAACATACTCATTCAGCAAGTGATGGAAGACATTAGTGGAGAGTTCCCCCTTAACATTAATTCCCTCATGCAAGTGTTGTGTATCTTGCTCAAACTTTTCCCACGGAGTTAGGTTAGCAGTCTCAGGTTTTGAAGCATTGTTAGTTGCTTTGTCATCCAACCACGGCACTCCCACAATCACTCCTACAATTATTATTGCACACACAATACCTAGAATAACACTTAACCAACCACACACTTTACCCTTTTTGCTACTACCTCTATTGTAAGCCATGGTCTGTAAAGAATCAGATAGCAGAATAACTCGAAGCAAACAATACAAACTTTAAGGACGATTTTAAAGCTCTTTTATTTTATTTTTCTCTTTCAAAGTCTCTCTTTCTCTCTGCGTATATTTACAGCGTTTTGCTCACCCCAGGACCCTTTTGTCAAATCAGGTTAGCAGCTTGTCATATTCGGTTTTTCAAAGTCAATTCAGGTTTCAAGTGTCACATCTGGTAATTTATAAGTCTCTTTTCTTCAGCTTTCAGCTTTCAATTTTGATTTCAATGTTAACACAGTCTCTTGCTTAAAGTGTTTTCAGGTACCGTAGTATTGGCCTGGTACTTCTCGATCAAAGCAAAAGGCTAGGAATTCTGGTTGCCACTCAGATGTTGTTGCATATGCCCATTCAGGACCTGCGTACCTTCTGTTTGCGACTCTCTTTCTTTTCAGCCTGCGTTCACTCTGCAGCTCTCCTTCACTCAAATCCTCCTTTCTGGTTGTGTCGCTTTCTTCCTCTATTGTCTCACCTGGGATGATCTTTTCTCTTGCTTGTTTCTTTGGCCAGTTATCACCTTTGTGCGTTTTCTTCCTGCTTGGCCTTTCAGGACGCTGAACAGTACCCTCCTCTTGCTCTATGGTGTTTTCTCTTGACGGACCTGCAACTGGCTCGGGAGATGCCGGTGTGCTTTGACCTTCCTCTATCATTTCCCCTTCTTCCTCTGGGTCTGTAACGGGTTCAAGCTCTAACCCGTATCCGTCTACTTCTGGGAGAACCTCTCCTTGACTTAGTTCTCCTGCTGCCTCTACTGAGATAGGCTCACTGTCACCTCTCTCGAACTCATTTACTGCTTGAGGGACTAGGCCGTCCTCAGTGGGCTCTCTTGCAGTCTCAGTTCCCTTTTGACTGTTCTCCGGCCCTGAGACTTCCTTCTCCGGAATTGCTGAGTCGGAAACTTCAAGTTCCTCATCAGTCGGACATGTCACCTTCATTGTATGAGTGGCATGTATCCAGTTTGGTACGCCCGCACATTTCACAGCAGTGGTTGTTGTCAGTATTACTTGAAATGGCCCCTTCCAGCGCGGCTCCAAACACGAATTCCTTACGTGCTTCTTGACAACCACCCAGTCACCGGTTTGCAGGTTGTGACCTGGATCACTGATCGGTGGCAATGTGTTGGCCTCCACCTGGTGGGAAAAAGAGAGGACCACATCAGCCAAACCTTTGCAGTAGTCCAACACCATATCATCCGTGATATTTACAAGAGCATTTGCAGGTACTGTGGGCAACCTCACAGCTCTCCCCATCAAGATTTCATGGGGTGTTAGTCCTGTCTTCTTATCAGGTGTATTTCTCACTGACATTAGCACTAAAGGCAATGCATCTGGCCACTTCATATTGGTAGCTGCACACATTTTTGACATTCTCGACTTCAAGGTACCATTCATCTGTTCCACTAGTCCTGATGCTTCGGGCGGTAGCTACAATGCAGCTTCTGTTCAATGTCTAATGCAGCACACAAGAGCTTTATCACCTCATTGTCGAAGTGTCTGCCCCTATCTGATTCTAAAGAGACCTGAAAACTGAACCTTGGTATTAACTCTCTAAGCAATAGCTTTGCAACTGTGAGACTGTCATTTCTACGTGTAGGATAGGCTTCAATCCAGGGACTGAAAACACACACAATCACCAACACGTACCTCAAGCCTCCACATACAGACATCTCAATGAAATCCATCTGCATCTTGCTCAACGGACCTCCAGCTCTCCCTATGTGGCTCAAAGTCACCACTGTCCCTTTTCCTGCACTCATCTGTTGACAGATGATGCACCTGTTACAGGTAACCTCTGCGGCTTGTCTGAATTTCGGATTGAACCAATCAATTTTGAATAATCTGATCATTGCGTCTCTCCCAAGGTGTGCCTGACCATGGTAAAGTCTTGCAACTTGTGACAAAAGACTGTTAGGCAAAACCAGTTTCCCCTCCTCTGAGACCCACAAGTTGTCAGCTCTTTGTACACATTGCATTCTCTGCCAGGAGCATTTCAACCCTGCAATGATTTTAGCTCATCTAATGTGTCAACAACTCTTAATGCAAAGTTCAGGCATGTCTCATTTTCAGTTTGTGGTAACAATTCCCACTGATCCTTGAATGATATACAGTTCAATGCGCAAAACCTTGTGACTTGATTTGCATAACCGTTTCCTATTGACACAAAGTCTTGCGACTTAACATGAGCATTGCATTTCACCACGGCAATTTCAAAAGGTAACTGAATCGCATGCAACAAACCTTTAATCTGTTCGCCATTTTTCACTGGTGAGCCAGAAGAGGTCATAAAACCCCTCTGTGACCACAATTGGCCAAAATCATGTACAATGCCGAACCCATATCTTCTCTCAGTATAGATGTTAACTTTCACATTTTCATCTGCGTTGCATGCCTTAGTAAGGGCAATTAATTCCGCCACTTGTGCGGAATATACTTTTTCGAGCCAGGAGGCTTCTATAATACTAGTGATTGTACATACAGCATATCCGGCTCTCAGTATTCCGACTGAATCTCTCAAACATGATCCATCAACAAACATAATGCAGTCATTTTCTTTTAACTGCGTGTCTTTAATGTCAGGTCTAGATTTGGTGCATAGTTCTGTTAGCTCAAGACAGTCATGTTCCACTTCCTCCGAATTACTAATCTCAGTGTTTTCAACAGGAAGTAGAGTTGCCGGGTTCAATACAGTACATCACTTCAAGGAGACATTAGGCGACCCCAAAATAATTGTCTCATATCGGGTAAGTCGGGCATTTGTCATGTGCTGAGTCTTAGTTTGGGTCAACAGAATTTCAACTGAATGCGGAACCATTACTGTTAAGGGATGTCCCATCACTATGCCTTCACACTGTGTGAGGTCTGACCAACTGCTGCAACTGCACGCAAACAACCCGGTAAGGCTGCTGCGACTGGGGCCAAGGTAGCTGAAAAATATGCTGCAGGGCGGTTTGCACCTCCATGGACCTGCGTCAAAACAGACAAAGAACAAGCATCACGTTCATGACAAAACAGTAGAAAAGGTTTCGTGTAATCAGGCATACCTAAGGCTGGTGCCCTGCACATGCACTCTCTCAATTCCATGAATGACTCAAGCTCTTCCTTGGACAAAGCTATGGTATACGGTTTATCCTTGGTTTCTTTGCCTGTCAATTTTATCAATGGTTTAGAGATAATCGAAAAGTTGGGAATCCACTGACGTCAGTAGCCCACCATTCCCAAAAACATCCTGACATCTCTCTTTGTTGTCGGGGGATTCATTTGTAGTATGGCTGTCACCCTCTGCTTTGATATTCTCCTGGACCCTTTCTCAATCAAGTGTCCTAAGTATTTCACCTCTTTTTGATAATACTGCAACTTCTTTGGGGATACTTTATGTCCGTTCTTTCCCAAGTGGTTCAGTAAGGCAATTGTGTCATACCTACAGTCATCTGTTGTTCTGGACGCAATCAGCAAGTCATCAATGTACTGCACTAGAGTCGAACTGAAAGGCAGTTCTAACGACCCTAAGTCCTTTTTCAATATCTGATTAAAGATGGACGGTGACTCAGAAAACCCTTGAGGAATTCTGCACCAACTGTACCCCTTGTCCAGGAATTTGAAACTGAATAAAAATTGGCTGTCCTCATGAAGAGGCAGAGAAAAGAATGCTTGTGACAGATCCACAACTGTGAACCACTCTGCATCACACGGAACCTGAAACATAATCACTGCTGGATTCAGCACTATGGGGCAACATTTTACCACAATCTTGTTTATTTTCCTCAAGTCCTGCACAATTCGAACTTTCCCACAAGGCTTTTTCAGCCCCATTATTGGTGAATTACATGGACTGCTCAATACTTCCTTCAGGACTCCTTGCTTTACAAAGTCTGCAATTATCTGCGACACCTGTATAAGGACATCTTGTGCCATGTGATACTGCGGCACCTGATGAAACACTGCATTTGGCTTCACCTGTACTTTAACTGGTTCAACTCCTTTTATCAATCCCACTTCCTTTCCTGTCAGGTCCCACACTTTCTCTGTCACCGTTCCTTGCAATTCAGCTGGCAAGTCAGTCACTGTAAGCATCGGTAATACGGTTATCACAGGGTAATCTTCATTTGTGATCTCTGTTTCTGATTCTGTAAATTGCCCATCATCCCCCTCATCATCACTGTTTGTCTGCACCTCAATTCTATCATTAGAACAGGTAATCGAACACTTCGTCTTGCACAGTAAGTCTCTTCCCAGTAGGGATACGGGACTCGAATCACAGACTACCATTTTATGCAGTCCCTGAAAGTTTACAATCTCAACTTGAACCGGGTCTGTGATCGGGTTTGTCAAGTACTGGTTTGCTACTCCTACCACTCTTATGGTCTGCCCTGAAAGTGGTAATTTCGGAACCTCTGCACTTCTGACTGTAGAGCGTGTAACTCCCGTGTCTACCAAGAATGAAACCTTGTGACCCATCACCTTTCCCTCTACATAGGGTCCCCTCTGATCTACTTCTAAGGACGCTGCAAGCCTACACTCTTCACTGTCTGAACTGTCATCAGACCATTCATCATTCATTCCATCTTCACCACGCAATGGGAACTGCTGCACTTTATTATTTTGATTCACCATTTGACCTGTGACCTGCTGAGGAAGCATCACCTGTTGCTGTCCCATTGGAGCTAATGGTAATTGCATTTGCTGTCTAGGTACCATTGGAACCTGCTGTTGTACTTGCTGCATTTGTGCTGGTTGAACAGGCGGCATTTGCTTTGCTGCACGGGCTGTAATCCCTGCATCTGAACCATGTTATTCTGGAAATTCTGTTTTTGACCTCTCAATTTTGGACCTCTCACATTTTGAAATGTACCGACATCAGTGCTTTGTTGAATGACACCATCATGCACCGCATTTGGGCATTCCCGCTTCCAATACCCCACGCCCTGCACGCGTGACATTGTTACATCTTTTTCATCTCTTGCGCATCATTTTGAACCATCACAGTATTCAAGTCTGGAGTGCGAATCACAAAACCTCGACCTCGGCCTCTCGGTTGAGCCTGAAAAATGCTATTCCCTTGAGGTTGCTGTTGTACCATCTGCTGGATTCCATTCCCTTGAATACCTGCCTGCGCTGCCTTAATCTGCATCACCATCACTTTCTCCTTCAATTTTCTCTACTTCAACTCAGTCTCGTCACTACAGTATTTCGCATACTGCAACACCCCATCAATCGGCTTTGCTTGCCAACAAATCAAATGATTCTTAATCATCTGGCTGACCTCTGGTCTCAGCCCTTCAACAAATCTGAACACAAGATGGTTCATGTCTTTCAGCTCAATAGTCTCAGTACCACTGTAATGCTTGAACGCTTTCAACAACCTCTCATAATAAGCATGGATAGACTCTTTAACCTCCTGTGAGGTCCGGTAGATATTCTGCCAATCAGTCACTTTCGGCTACACTTTCTGCTTCAAAAACTCAATCACTTTATGATACTACTTCATCACCTCCTCGGACGGTGCTCCAGTCACCTTATCCCTTGCCGGTTCCTGCGTCGGCCAGTCTACACCTCTCTTGCACTCAAGCCATAAGTCAGGTGGAACAATGATTTCAAACAAAGTATTCAAGTCTTCCCAGAGACACTGCGCAAGCTTCACAAACCTGTCTGGCTGCTGATACCACTCTATCGTTTTTTCCCTCATCCTGGGATAATCATTTGTAAAAGACAGAATTTCTCCCCTAATCCACGGTACATGGATTAGAACCCCTCCAGCTGTTTCTCTCAACTGCAACATTTTTACTGACCCAGTGTCCAGTGAAGCTTTAGTCGGGCTTGATCCCAGACTGTCACCTTTTTCCTTATCTCTTTTCTTTGCTCATCTGCCTTCCCACTTTTCCAAGGCTCCCCAGATTTGCGCACTTGGCAGTATTTCTTTAAGATGCGCTTTTATTCCGGCCGACCTCATGTGATCAAAATCTTTAGAATCGAAATCTAATCTATAACTCCTTTTCAAATGTTTAGTATTCTCAATGTCAATATTGTATTTGTCTGCCAGGTTCGCCAGCCTCTGATGCACCTTGCCCACTTCTTTAGTGATTTTGGGGCACAAGTATCTCAATTCTGCTTCTGTGTATGATTCTAATCTGTTTACCCCTATTGTCCCTTCCACCAGTTCAGCAGCTTCCACACCCAGTCTCACAAAGTTTAGGTACTCATCTCTTTCAGGTTTCTCTGCAGTCACCGCAGTAGTTTGTGAAGCATGAGCCTTTTCTAACCATTCTTTCAACTATTGCACTGTAAAACCTTGCAGTGAAATATTCCCTGCATGCATCATTGGCGATTGTGAAGCGTTCATACTTATTGTCTGTGGGGTTAGCACACCTAGCCCTGCCTGTCTCATTGCTTTTAAAGGTGTTTCAGCTGGACTAAGGTCTAACAAGGACCTGGGTCCTTCAACTGATTGCTCTCCTGGGGCCATTAACTGGGGAGTTCCTATGGACCCTCCTCTTATTGCATCTTGGGTCATTACCCCTTGATCACTCATACCAGGCTTACCCTGCGCAAACAATGGCACCGGTGGACCAACAGTAATCGGTAATGATATAGCAGCTGGTGTCTGACCTGGTCCCGAACCCCGCAGAGCAGTAACTCCTAAAGCTTGACTCACTGAGGCTGGTGCAGGTACTAACGGAGGTCCTGCTGCTGGACTATACCCCGGAATTAGCTGTTGCTGCGAATGGGGAGCAATTGTGGAGTTGGATCAATCTGCACTAACCTCGATTTTGTATATATCGGATCCGGCGGCACTATCCGATTCGTAGTAGTCTCTAGTACTGGGACGTCTGGATAGATTCTCTGTATCTGCGGTGGAGGTTGCAACTGTATCTGCATGTCTGGCGCAGTGGGTACACTGACACCATTCTGTATCAAACCTGTATCACTAGTCTCTACTCTATCAGTAACTCCCTTCTCATGCGTCTGGTTCCCAGGACCCGCACTATTGCTCAGGGCATTGTCGTCTACGGCATAAGGTGGCGGGCGATCATGTAACAACTGATTAAGAAACTCTTTGTCATCTGAGTCGTCTTCTTCTATCCAGGACCTCTTAGTCTCTTTAGGCTTATTAGAGTCTCTATCCGTCTTACAAGTGGCTTTCTTTCCCTGTGTCTCGTCTCCCTGTGTTATTGCTGGGAACAATTTAAGTCCGTCAACTAGTCCCTTTCTCCACATTTTGTTCTCATTGTACCATCTAGCCCCAACTAAAGTCTTCTCTGCCCTTCTCATTCTCCTCTCAAATTTCTGCTGTCTCTGTTTGATGGCCATTAAATCCCAGACTGCTAATGTCTTGTACTGAGCTGGCCTCAGAGGTGGCTTTTGTACACTTAACATCCACCTCAAATTTTCTAAAATTCTTGTATTGAACGTGCCGTGTTCAGGAAATGCCAAACATCCCTCCTTTTCTGTTAATTTGCGCCACTGTTTCATCCATAAGCATTACTATATAAGCTGGAGTGGGTTCCCCTTCACTCACCATAAAGTATGCATCTCCTTTCAGAGCGCTCCTAAAAGCTTTGCTAAAATTCATCTTTGCGTCTTTTCTTTGTTTGTATTTAATCAGGAAGTGACTTTAATTCCCAGGACACTCTTCACCCACCTTTCTCAACCTATTGCCTCTCACGGTCGGCTGCCAATCCGTGCGCGACCCCTCTCAGCAACTGACCTATCCCAGGGCAGAACCACTGACGTCACACTCACACACACTGCAGCTGACAAAGTCTTGAGGCTTGTCCTCTTCACACTGGATTCACACTAGACTAATGCAAAATTACTGCGAGCACCTTTAACAACAACATCAACTCAAATTTGTCGGTTTACTACAGGAAGGGTACACAATCGCTTCAGAACTTTACAGAGATTTCACTTGAAGCCTCGGCCGCTACTCTCTCCTTCTCAGTTCCCGCATACGCAAGCAGAATTCGACCCTCAAATCCTACTCTCGACTTGTCAATGGTTCGTTCCAGTGCACTTTAGAACTTGCCAAATCTCCATCGAAGGTTTCATCCACACATTTAGACTCAAACTCATCTTGTCAACCACACCCGATTGACCTATTAAACCGCACAAATTACAACATAAACCCAAGTATCTCCTACACTTTATCAATATACTCCGGAGACTTAGACCGCGACGGGTCCGTACATTAACAACCAACCACGTGGATAATTTTTTAGCACAAAGCGCCACACTCATATGAAGTATGCCGACTTCCCTATTCTCATACTGTGGAGTAGGCCCACTCCTACTAAAACAACATTACCTGACATAAACACACATAGGGGGTCATTACAACCCTGGCGGACGGTGTTAAAGCGGCGGTAACACCGCCAACAGGCTGGTGGTCTTTTTTTTAGTATTATGACCATGGCGGTTACCGCCATGGTCATCCGTCGCTTCCCCGTTCCGCCCACCAGGGCGGAGACGACCGCAGGGCTGGAGACCTGGGTCTCCAGCCCGGTGGCCGTGACAATACCGCCGCCGGTATTGTGACCCGGCTTACCGCCATGGATTTCCAGCGGTAGGAACCGCCATGAAATCCATGGCGGTAAGCACTATCAGTGCCAGGGAATTCCTTCCCTAGCACTGATAGGGGTCTCCCCCACCCCCATCCCCACCCCGACTCCCTCCCCTACACCCCCCCACCACCCCTGCCACTCCCCAAAGGTGGCAGGGCCCCCCTCCCCACCCGACCCCCGACATTACCTTACACATACACACCCGACACGCACGCAGGCACCACCAACACACATACACGCACACACACCGACATACATGCCAACATCCACACACACAGTCAGACACCCACATTCACGCACACATTTCTGAAACACGCAACACCCCCGCAAGCATACACGCACTCACACACACCCCTACATACACAGATGCACACCCCCATGCACCCACATAACACACAACACCCCCCCACCCCCCTCCCCTAACGGATGATCGACTTACCTGTTCCGTCGATCCTCCGGGAGGGGACGGGAGCCATGAGGGCGGCTCTGCCAACACCACACCGCCAACAGAACACCGCCGTGCAGAATCACAGGACGTGATTAGCTCAGCGGTGTTCTGTTGGCGTGGCGGTGGAGCAACCTCCACTTCCCCACCGCCCACAAGTATGGCTGTTGGTGGCTCTCTGTCGGAAAAACAACGGAGAGCAGCCAACAGTCATAATACGCCGAGCGGCAAACCGCCACTACTGGCGGTCTTCCGCACGGCGGTCCCTCGGCGGTCTTCGTAAAAGACCGCTGAGGTTGTAATGACCACCATAATCTTCACAAAACACCTGCAAAATGCATAAGCTGAGCAAGTGCAAAATCTATACCACACATGCTAAAACTCCAAGAGCATTCCCAACTCACTTAGGGAGGCTCCGAGGTCCCGGGAAAGTCATGGGGAATTTAGAAACACATCATATTTCCAGTTTGCATTATCTCAGAAAAACAATCTAAACAATAATTCTCTGTCCTAGGGCCCCAAAGGGCCAAACCGTCGCTCTGCTACCAGAACTCTTAACGCGTCCCTTTATGATAATTTATTACACATTAGGACTCGTTTTAGGCCAATAAATCTTTTGACCCAGTTGAGAGACACCTTAGGACGAGATAGCTAATCAATATGTCAATCAATACGTCAATAATGTCATCAATATTTATTACCACAATGCATTTCACTTTATTCAAAGACATTAATCAACTCAAGACACCACCATGACCTTGCAGTCATGAATAACCACACCAGTTTAGTAGATTTTCATGAGTTTTATTCCCTATTAGTTACAATTCTAAAAGCAGATGTGTTAATCTCAAAACCAAGAAACAAAGTTGCATGGTCACGATATGGCAACTCTGATAAGATTTCATTAAGGCAAGAATCGTGAACAACAGAACATAACACGGCGTGAATATAGATTAACTTTAGCAGAGTGTCATCAACGCGTCAGTTCAACAAAGCATAGATTCAGTTGTTTGTCTATTTGCGTCAGTCTAGTGAAACCCCTGTCCTAACCACTGATTAGCATTAGCATGTTGGGCTTCATGCAAAACAATTTAGAACACCAATTTGGAAAACATCTAGCTATGGTCTCTGTCAAAAGTAAGCAGTTGGTACCTAGAAAGGAAAAGCAAATAGACAAATCACAATTTCATTGTCACAGTTACCCTCCAAGGTTTAGGTCAGCACTCGGGTTCAGTCTTCGTCTTCAGGACATCAGTCGATTCGCCATCCGTCAAAACTCAGCTCTAGGGTAAAAAGGGGCACTTCCCCCATAAGGAGGCAAAGTGTAAAATGGGCAATCTAAGGACGATTTTAAGTAAACCAATAAGTCACCAAACAGAGTGACAGAGTTTCTGGATAAAATCATTTGCATTCCCTAACCCACCTAAATGGCTCCCCGTGTCATGGGTTTTAATCTCTTTTTCGTAGTACATTCCCCTAAAATTTCATTAGTCCATGGTTATACCCCACTATCCTTACCCTATTAGAAAACAGATTATTTCATTAATCTTTCACCCCATATTATTTTACAGACATTTTATTGGTCCATGTGATTGACGTCTTCAAAGGTAGCACGTCCGGTATGATTTCATCCTTCTGTAATTCACTGCACATCTTTTGGTCAGTAGCTCCATTGTCTTCACCGGTTAGAATGACCTTGTACATTATATTAATCCACACTGTTGCATTTTAGCTAAACATTTCTACAAGCAAGATGATTTTCATGAGAACGGATCCACTATGGTTACATTCAGCTTCTAGTTGAAGAAAAACAAGAGGTCATGTCCTTTTGTGAGTCAGCACACTGCACGTTTAGGAAAAACACATTTAATATGAGAGCCAGGCAGCTAAGCTTCGGCTTATGCTAACTGAAGGTCTACAAGATTCATTTAGCATAACTGTAATAACATAATCATTAATAATTAGTATAAAACCATATTTTAATACAAATATTCATAAGCATTAGTCAATTTCATTAGTCCTCGTATACATTGGCGGCTACTCCCCGTGGTCACATTTCAAGTGCATGTTTGAAGCAAATGACATTAATTCAGTCTATGCGGCATTATCACACATTATTTCATAAACATTTCATGTTAATATAGATTATATAAACTACACTCTCTCAATTACAAAAAATTAATCATAGCTGGGGCCACCACTTGAAATCTACAATGAATCAATTTTGACCTATTTACTCAATCGAAAACTGGCCTATGGTCCTTAAGAGCTAAATCTAAGTACCACCCAAGAGCAGACCCATACTTACTAGAATTAAGGCACTGTTCAACTGTTCCCAGGACACCACTAAAGTTGTACTGAGTTTCAGCCAGAATCATGTTGATTGTGTCGAGGCCTTGATTCTAACCAGCTACGTTCCTTCTGCAGCTTTCACAACATACTCTATGAAAGAGATCGGAGGCGAACATGGGATCTCATATATCTTCCTTTTGTGACCTTTAGCACATTTCTTAACAAGATGGCACACAGTTTGGGTAACCCATTAGCTCCATCACCCACTACTCAATCAACTCAAAAGGACTAAAATACAGACTAATATCTGAGGCATAAATATCTATGAAAGAACTATCAGTCTCTATAGCACCAGAAATATATTTAAGTTGCATTATCCATAAATATGCTGTGATATGAACATCTAACTTGGCTTCCACAAAGTCCTTCTCAGTTGTTGAAAGATTAAACCACTTTCAAAAAGTAGACAGGTGTTTTGCCAACAGAAGCATTGATTATGTTCTCACAGTCATTATTTGTAGTCAAGGGCATGTGTGCTTTAATTCTATTTTTATGGGCAGCTTTACAATGAAATAACTTCCTCCCTGTCCACTGAACATTTCAAAGAATGATGGCGATTCAAATTAAACACACTGCATGATCTGTTAAATCATTTGGCAGATTTACAGAAAGTTCAGCAATGTGATGGAGCCCCAAGATTATTGTAAATAGCACCTGTCATGGTATTAAAAGGATTCAAAATGTTGGTAATCTCAGGCAACTCATCCTCATATAATAAGATGGAGCATAATGAGGCTGCCATTAATTATTGTGCGAGGAGAAGAGGGTCCATGTGTATGTAACACATCCCTCTTTAACAGTTTCATGAAGTAGAAATGCAAGGGTACCTTTTTAAACATAGTGTTGTATTTCAAAAGCACCTGTTACAGGATTAGGGTAACTGAATGGGTCTGATGTTACACTATAATATGAAAAGCGTTACGGGCATATTGTTGGGCATAGAAATATAATCAATGTTGCCAGAACAGCCTCTTTCAGAAAAGGGAGGGAAGTGGGGACGATTGCCCCCAAAAAGTTACTGTATGGGTTCTTGATTTGTCACCAAAGTTATCCAGACATATATGCAAATCTGCTAGTTTCACAATAAAGTCACCAGGGGGACTAATGATAGGAGTCTCCTAGAATGCTCAACAATTTTCAGAGATTTCTCACACTGAATGAAATAATATTATCATTTTAAAAGTTAATAAGCAAAACAATCACCTTGTCCATAAACTTCAGTTCCAGTACTTGTGCATTAAAATATCCACTGGTCAACCAATAACAGCACAATTAAAAGTGACTGCAATCTATACAACCAAGCCTTCCTTTGTTCTACCACAAGGGGATGCTGAACATGGAACCACATAGGACACAATTCCATCTAAATTAGGGTTAGATATCACCAAAGTCCCCCGCAAGTATGTGATATTCTACTGTATTGACAAATAACGCTGAAGCAGTCATTATTAAATAACGTAGATCATAAGCCAGCTGTATTATATGAAATAAAACTAAAGCCAGAAAATCACAAAACTTGAACAGCTACACAAAAATGAGAAAATAATCTATTAGACAGTTTAGTGGTAGATAGCTCAAACATGGAGGCAGCTTGTGGTAGTCAGGTTACCTTGCATAAAGATTCAAGAGGTGAAACTCTATTAGTCAGAAGACACATTCTAGGAGAGTACATTAGTAAAGTAGAACAATTATCAATATGATTTGATAAGGTAATTAATAGCAAAGATATCACATAGAAGTATCCTGAGGGGGCAACTTGATTATAGCAGTCAAAGCAAAATCATTGTTGATAAAGTTGAAGAGATGTCTTAATATTGTTGACCTTCTAAAGTTGAAATTACACAAACCTCAGACAAGGGTTTAGCTGAATGTCCCAAACAAACATTCAATTTCTCTATGTTGATGTCATCAAAATTGGTTTCCTCTCTCTATATTTTAATTTAAACAACAATAGCCTATTTCACCTTTAAATTGAAAAACATCCTCACTTTGGTCATGATTTAGGGGAGGAAAATGACATCCTGTGAGGGGTCAGCTGTAAAATATCAGAATTAACTCATTTTAGAGTAGGGAGATGCCTTGATTTAAAGCACCTTTAGTAGTCTTAGTAAAAGGAAACAAATTTAAAATATCTGCACCAGGACTCTATGTTTGGGAAGTAGGCTAGGTAGGAGCTAAACTTGCAAAGAAAGAGAGGCACTTTGAAGAGAGATTTTTATTTAAAACAAACACAGTACATAAATAAATAATTTAAATAACTTGTATATACATTGTTCAATGTTAGCAAGCCTCCTGTCAATTGCTTCCACCAAAGAAAAAATGGAAGCTCTAATTTCCCCACAATAGCCCCCTAATAGAATCCGTATCATCACAACCTTATTTCTGAGCGCCTGTGTCTTTGAATGTCTCTTCCTTAGTTTGGGATAATCAGACAGTAATGATAATGCAGTGCTATCATTTTCAGTGTCTACAAGATCAGAAGGCATGAATAAATGAGGGATTGGTACATGGGGTTATAAAGTCAACAAAGTTCTAACAAATATTCAGTCACCTATACACCATTAAGGCATGATATAGCATGTGAAATATTATTTCAGAGAAACCCACAGCCTACTGGACGGTATCATTTGTTAAAGCTGAATTCTTATTAGTATCCATGGTGTCTTTAGCTAGGGGAACAGTGACTTTATGCCAACCCCTGGCAACAGCAATCAAGAGCTAAAGGACCAAGAGATGGGGACCATCCCAATTTCATCTTTCTTCTGATTGTTAATGGATGGGCCTACCCTTAGACTGCTCATCCAGTGCTTTTCATGGTATCACTGGCAAGAGGTGCTTCTGTGACACGGGGAGCTCTGTAACAGCATCCACATTCCCCATCCCCATTTCACTCTCCCTTGGGTCTGCATTCACAAACAGCCCATGCAGCAGGGATTAGGGCAGTGTTAAATCAATTTGCTGGTGGACGTGGCTTCTGTGACATATGGAATCTGGAACAGATAGTCTCCAATTAGCCCCAAGCTTCAATTTCTCCAAGGCCTTTACACTCCCACGATTCTGACAAAGATAACTTTGTACTGCTTCCATACACATTTTTAATGAAGGTTCCATCACCAGTCATGAATGTTTAGCATCCCAGTCTCCTCCCATTAGCATTAACTGTTCGAGAGATTCTTCTTGTTGCGTGTCAAACTTGTAATTCTTGTTCAGCCACTTATCAATGATTTTAGCTGAATCATTATACAACTTAATTATACAGAATTAAGTTTGTCATCCTAAGAAAAGCTATTAAATTCTTACACAAGACAACCGATGGAAGCTGTTGATTCACAGAAATTAGTGCATCATTCAGACATGAGTTAACACCGGGTGTGTGCATTTGGTGGAATGTTGGTAAGATCCAGTCTAGTAGACTGAGGCCCTCATTACGACCCTGGCGGTTGGTGATAAAGTGGCAGTAATACCACCAACAGGCTGGCAGTAACTACCGCCAAATTATGACCAAGGCGGAGACAGCCAACGTACCACACCGACTGCCAGGGGGGAAACAACAGCCACCATGGCGGTAGCCGCCTACAGCCAGGCGGAAGACAAAGATCCGCCCACCATATTATGACCTAGCAAATCGGCACCTTTTCCGGGGCGGTACCAACACCATCAAAAGCCTGGCGAATACAGAGCACAAAACTCAAAGGACTCACCATTGGAGACACAGGGAAGAACCACGCCACCATGGAACCAGAACTGTAAGTCTTTCCGATGATCTTCTATGTCATGCTCCACCACAAACACCAACGCCTGCGAAAACGAGAACAGTGAGTACAGCCGCCTAGCACACAAGGGAAGGGGGAGGAAAACGACAGTGACACACACACACACAACACACACCCCACACACACACGCCATACAAAGAACCAGCTGCACAAGATAATACATTTGTCCCCGATAATTGGCTGAATAATGCAAGGACAACAGGAAGTGATTGTAATAAGATCAACATCAAAAATAATAAGTTGATGTGGCAATGCATCAGATATGTACAAATGTACAAAAAAGGAACACTGCCCAGTCCACAGTTCACAGGGGCCACATGGCCACAGGGCAATGTCCAAGGCTCCACTCAATCCCTGCACCAATATGGCGAGAACACTGCAGGGGCATCAGTCGGCAAATAGGCAGGCACCTCAGGGGGAGGGGGGTGCCTCAGCCACAAGCGGAAACTAGACCACTGGTTCTGGAGGGGGCAACATGCCCTGTGCACTGTCCTGGGTAGTGCAAGGCCACAGTCTCTCAAGTGGGTGTCTTTCCCACTGGTTCTGGTAGGGGCAGGCCGCACAGCAGCCCATGGAGGCTGGATCATATAGTGTCCACCGGCAGTGACGGCTGCACTGTGGTGGTGGTTGTGGGAGGCTCCTGCTCAGCCCTTGCACCCTCCGATGGTGGCACTGTGGTGGTGGTTGTGGGAGGCTCCTGCTCAGCCCCTGCATTCTCTGATGGCTGCACAACCACGGCTGGCGGTGTGGTCTCTGTGACAGCTGCTGGTGTAGGCTCCTTCCCCTTCTGGCTGGCTCGTGCAGGCTCTTTCCCCTTCTTGATGGCTGGTGCAGGCTCCTTCCCCTTCTTGCTGGCAGGTGCAGGCTACTTTCCTTTCTGGCTGGCTGGTGCAGGCTCCTTCCCCTTCAGGCTAGCTGGTGCAGGCTCCTTCCCCTTCTTGCTGGCTGGTTCAGACTCCTTCCCCTTCTTGCTGGCTGGTCTAGGCTCCTTCCCCTTCTTGCTGACTGGTGCAGGCTCCTTCCCCTTCCATATTCATGGCCTGGAATCCTTTCCATCACAAGTAGGTGCTGCTGAAACTGGGCCCGTGGACTGTTTGGCTGAGGTGCTTGGCTGGGAGCCTGATACCCTGGCCATACGTGCAGGGCGGGGGGAAGGGGTAGGGAAGAGGTCAATCTGGAAAAGGAAAAGCTTTTTAGGGACACTGGAGTGGGAATCGGGAGAAGTAATGGAAGTGGAGGATGAGGGAGTGGATGTTGGAGGTGTTTATCTGCTGGATTTTGGTGCAGATGCATGGGTTGTATGCTGTTGTGAGGTGGATGGCTGTTAGGTGTCTGAGTGCTTGCATTTGTGTACTTTAGGAGGGGGGGCAGACACGGTGGGAGAGGACACAGGGGTCGTGTGCATGGATGTTGTGGAGGTGTCTGCCAGTGAGGTGTGTGTTCTGCTTGGTGTGGTGTTGATACAGGTAGTTAATGATGATGTGGTGCATGCAGGTGTGAGTGTGGATGTACCTGGGTGGAAGGTGGAGGAGGAGGAGGAGGAGGGGGAGACAGTGGAAATAGTGGATGTTGCTGTGTCTGCAACTGAATGGTGTTTGTGTGAGTGCCTGTGGGATGAAGTATGGTGCTTGTGTTTGCCTGTGACACTCTAGGGTGTTGTCTTGTGTGCATGCTCGTCTGGCTTTGTGCCTGGGATGGGTTGGGGCTGAGGAAAATGGGACCGGAAAGTGGAAGATGGAGGGGGGATGGTTGAAACAGGGATAATGGCTGTCATCAGAGAGGAGGCCAGAGCCTGGATCGATCTCTGTTGGGCCACAAATCCACTGCAAATGCCCTCTAGGAATGCATTAGATTGCTGCATCTGGGATGCCAGCCCCTGGATGACTTTCACCATTGTTGACTGATCTACAGAGATGGATCTCAGGAGGTCAATAGCCTCCTCACTAAGGGCAGCAGGGGTCACTGGGGCAGGGCCTGAGGTGCCTGGGGCGAAGGAGATGGCCACCCTCCTTGGTGAGCGGGCATGGACAACTCGCTGAGGGGCTGCTGGGAGGACGGTGCTGGTATGGGGGAAGGGGGCTGTACCTGTATCTGGGGTGGTCACAGAAGTGTCCTCCACCACGAGGGAGCTCCCATTGGAGACGGTATTTGAGTCTGTATTGTCCCCTGAAGTCTCCGCCGTGGTGCTCACCTCACCCTCCGTCCCACTGGTGCCCTCAGCGTCGGTGGACTCTGCCTCCTGGCTCACGGGGGATGAAGCTCCCTCCGTCAACGGTACCTCCGCTCCTCCGCCAGATGATGCTAATGCACATAAGGACAGGATGACAAAACAAGAAAGGGGGGGTGAGAGACAAAGGATACATTGGGTCAATGACTGCATCAACACCACCGTTTGCGTACACAGCACTCTCACACACAGGGAACAGGCCTACGCACTATGCATTGCACTACCAGGGATATTGCTAGCCACCAAGGCATGAGGAGGAACACACACCGCCAATTGCAGCACACCTGGGACCCATGCAGCTCTGACCAGTGGTGGATGGTAACAAGCTAGGTAGGCAGTATTTCCCCTTCTGATCCTTAGCCACCAGAGGACCTGCGCTGCTATGTCTGGCCTGTCCTAGGGGCACCCACTGACACACAACCACCACCTGCATACCACCCCTCCTGCCGTTTCCTTCAATGATGGCCACTGTACTCACTCCCTTGTAGCTGCCCTCAAGTACCCATCCAGCTCTGGATGGACCACCACCAGTATGTGGGCCGTCAGGGGGGTCAGGGTCTGAAGGGCACCCCTTCCTGGTTGGGAGGCCATCCCCAGCTGCGCCTCCGCGGTCTTTCATGCCCAGCGTCTCAGGTCCTCCCACCGTTTGCGACAATGAGGCTGCACCTGCCATAGACCACCAGGGTCCACACCTCCATGGCGATGACATGCCTATACCCTTCTTTTGATGGGCGCTGACCAGCAGAGGCAATACAGACAGGAGAACACCATTAGACAAACAGTCCAGCCAGTAACATGAATAGCCCACCATACCCGTTTCCATCACTATTGGCACACACATAGCCCAGCACTCATCGTGTACCCAGCCAAGAGGACATCCCTCTCCCCTTTCACGATGCCTTCACACACACCTCCATGCATTCATGTCACATGCATCGTGACCACAGTGTACTCACCTGTTGTTCTGGAGGCCCATACATCAGTCCGTACTGGGGTAGGACCCCCTCCACAAGTCTCTCCAATTCCTCTGAAGCAAAGGCTGGGGCCCTTTCCTGGTCACACGGGCCATGGTAGGTTCCAGACACAGGTCACAGCAGCACATGCAGTCTAGGTCCTCTCCTATTGAAGGTCAGGAAACAAGTGAGGAATCAGTTAGAAAATGGCATTCACGACGGTACATACTATCACCGCTGGCATAGATCTCCATTGGCCACTGTACCCCATAGGGCCCAATTATAACCAATGAGGAATTGCACAGCGGTTCCCGACTGCCTCCCGCCACGGCGCACAATGCCAGCGAAATTACCTCACTTTCACCTGTCCCTACACACAGGACAGGTGGACACCATTTCAGGGGGGGCAGGCCTATGGAATAATGCTGCATCACAGGAGAAATAGGCACATACTTTACAAATTACACTGTCCCATGACATGTTTACACATTGTGGACTACTGTTGTGGCTCCATTGTTCAATTTGTGACAGCCTCCTCACTCTTTTGTCCCTTAGATACCTCTGCTGCATATGAATAGGAGATGGAGACATACCCCCGTGTACTGATCCCTGGTGGACTTGGCTACACTGGAGGACAGACTGGACAGGGCCACAATCACAGAGCTGTGTGCCCAATCGGAGCCTGACCTGCTATCTGCTATCCGTCACCCCACTGGGATCCCCCTCTTCTGCAAGTGCTATAAGTGCTCCAGTGCTCCAGTGCTCCAGTGCTCCATTTCCTGGCAACTGGTTCTTTCCAAGTGACAGTGGGCTTGGTAGCTGGGATGTCACAGCCAATGTTCTCAATAGTGTTGACAAGAATGTTGTCTGCCTTGATTAAACACATGCGCCGCTACACAGCATTCTCCCAGGTTGAGGATTTGGCCAGTGTGAAGGCCGGGTTTTATGCAAAGGGAAATATTCCCAATATAATTGGGGTGACTGGCCGAACACTTATTGCATTTGTCCTCCCCGCCAGAATGAACAGGTGGTCAGGAATCGTAAGAGTTTCCACTCTATGAATGTGCAGATGGTGTGCTTGGTGGAACAGTATATCTCCCACGTCAATGCTATGTATCCTGGGTCTGTGCATGATGCCTTTGTTCTGAGGTATAGCAGAATTCCAAATGTGATGGGCCAACAACAGAGGCACAGGTTGTGGCTAATAGGTGAGCCCTGGTTCCCACCCAGTATATATTGGTGTATGACTATGCTGTTGGCCATATAGGATAGTGTGTGGCTAAATGTTGTCCCTCAATATTTGCAGGTGACTCTAGTTACCCAAACCTATCATGGCTGCTGACCCCTGTGAGGGATACCAGGACAAGGGCAGAAGAACGTTATAAGGAGGCACATGTGCGAACCAAAAGGATCATTGAAAGGACCTTTGGCCTCCTGAAGGCCAGGTTCTGGTGCCTCAATCTGACCGGTGGATCCTTGTGCTACTGACACAAGAAGGTCTGCCAGATAGTGGTGGCATGCTGCATGTTGCACAACCTGGCCCTCAGATGCCATGTCCCTTTTCTGCAGGAGGAGGAGACTGGAGATGCCCCTGTGGCAGCAGTGGACCCTGGGTACAGTGAAGATGAGGAGGCAGAGGATGAGGATATGGACAACCGAACATCTGTAATCCATCAGTACTTCCAATGACACACAGGTGAGACAGTGCAACTTTACATTTCAATAACTTTGGTTGTATTCTTTGTGGCATTGGTGTGCTGGCATTACCCGCTTCTTTCCCCTACTTACTGCTACCTATGGATATTCATTTTGCAGATGTTGGTGATTTGACAAATACTCCTGGTGTGATCACAACAGCCAGCTATGGGTCATTGATTCTATGCTCATTCTATTTACATTTCATTTGCACTGGTTTTACCTGTTTCAATCAATACATATTTGAAAAACATGACATACTCAAAATCGATTTATATCAAAGGGTGGTTATTGAAGTGCTAATATATAGGGGGGGAAGTGCAATGGGATAGGGTGAGGATGGAGGAAAGGCCAGGGTATTGTTCCAGTCTGTTCGTTTTACAGGCGCATTGTCCAAGGGGACATAGGAAGGGGAGCAATGGCAGCTCAAGGTAGACAGGGTGACTGAGTGGGACACAAGGGGGACAATAAGGAGAGTCTAATTTCCTGGCGGGTTCTTGGCAAGTGTCTCTGGCTGCTGTCTGGATTGCAGGGAATGTTTGCGGGGTGGTTCAGCTTCTGCAGGGGAAGTGGTGCTGGTGGCCTGTGAGTCCTGTGGCGGGGCCTCCTTGACACTAGCGGCACTGGAAGAGGAAGGCTGTTCAGATGACTGGCTAGTGGCAGGTGCCCGCTGGTGTGACTCTGCCTCCCACATAATGTTGGTCATGTCTGCCAGCACCCCTGCTATGGAGATCAGGGTGTTGTTGATGGCCTTCAAGTCCACCCTGATCCCCTGATACTGTCCCTCCTGCAGCCACCTGTTCTCCTGCACGTTGTCTACGATCTGGCCCATCGTGTCCTGGGAATGTTGATAGGCTTCCAGGATCTCAATGAGTACCTTCTGGAGAGTCGGTTCCCTGGTCCTGTCCTCCCCCTGGCGCACAGCACTCCTCCCAGTTTCCCTGTTGGCCTGTGCCTCTGTCCCTTGAATTGTGTGCCCACTGCCACTGACCCCAGGTCCCTGATTACCTGGGGTGCGAGGTGTGGCCTGGGGTCCGTGTACAGGTAGGTACACTGCTGATTGATGTGTCCTGGGGACAGAAGTTTGGGTACACTTGGTGGGTGCTGTGGAGTTGTTTCCTGATGGGGGAGGCTCTGTGGTGGTCTGTGACTGGGCTTGGGTAACCAGGTGTCCAGTGGTCCCTGATGGGCCAGGTAGATCGTCCAGATCCTGAAGACCATAGTTACTGTCATCACTCTGGGCCTCTTCAGTTGGGGGACTGGAGAGTGCTGGCACCTCCTCTCCAGTGACATTGGCTGGGGCACCTGTGGGGATGTAAATGATGTACTATGCTTCATGTGTATGACATAATGTACATCCCTGGCTTCCCCTCTATGGTTGTTGTTGCCCTGCCAGCTTTTACTTGTTGGTGGATGGTGGATTGTTAGTTTCCCAATGCTGTGCATGCTTTAGTGATGAGTGTCCATGCAGGGCTTTGAGGGGTGTCCATGCATTGATACATCATGCAGGGCTTGGCATTGGGATTAGTGTGATGTGATGGTGGAGTGTGTGGGATGAAGTGGAGTGATGGGAGTGAGGGTGAGGATATGTAATGGCATGCAGGTAGAGGGGTGATAATTGTTGAAAGTTGACTTACCAGAGTCCAGTCCTACTCTGACTCCAGCCAGGCCCTCAGGATGCAGTATTGCCAAGACTTACTTCTCCCATGCTGTGAGTTGTGGGGGAGGAGGTGACGGTCCACCACCAGTCCTCTATATAGTGAGCTGGTGTCTTGCTTCTATGGAACGTACCTTCTGCCGTAGGTCATTCCACCTCTTTCTGATGTCGTCCCTTATTCTGGGGTGCTGTCTCACGGCGTTGACCCTGTTCACAATTCTCCACCATAGTTCCATCTTCCTTGCTATTGATATCTGCTGCACATGTGCTCCAAATAGCTGTGGCCCTACCCTGACGCTTTCCTCCACCATGACCCTTAACTCCTCCTCAGTGAAACGGGGGTGCCTTTGTGGTGCCATGGGTGTTATGTGATGTGTGTTGGTGAGGGTGTGTTTGGTAATGTGTTGGGGTGTGTGAAGTGGGGTGCGTGAGGGATGTATGGATGTGTGTGGTGTGTGTATGTAGTTCTAGCAGTGGCCTTGGTGTAAGTCTTTTGCCAATGATTTATATTCATAAAGGGTTGTGGGTAATGTGGGTGTGTGTTTTATAGGGGTGTGAGTGTGGTGTGTGTATGGGTGTCAGGTGTGTGTTGTTTGAATTGTCCATTGTGGTGTTGTTTTGTCTGTGGGTGTCCATTGTGAGCGCAGCGGTATGTACTGCCAATGGTTTACCGCTGTTGAATGTCAGTTGTGGTGATTCTTAGTTCATAATGTGGTGGGCGTTGTTCTGTTGGCGTAACTGTGTGAGTTTTGATACTGCCACTTTATCACTGACATTTGGTCTGGCAGATTTGTGTCTGTGGCTGTATTCTGTCAGATTGGTGTGTGTGTGTCATAATATGGTGAACAGATATCTGCCGCCGCAGCTGTAAGTTGGCAGCCGTCATCATGGCGGTAAGAGGGATTTACCGCCAATGTCATAATGAGTGCCTGAGTTTCTTGTGATTGCTAATTACAGACTCCTAGAATACTAATTCTATTCTTAACTTTACTAAACATTAATTAAATGTGTTTAACATGTATTCCAAGTTCTTGATGTTGTGGCTAAATCTGGCATTCTGACTTTGCTTTTGCTGAAGTGTTTTTTTGTGTGGCAGTTTCCTATTATATTCTAGTGGATATTATGCTATGATCAATGTTATTGGTCTTGTGGTCATCAGTTTGCAGGAAGAGTTGATAACTTTTTTAAGGGACACGTCATATGTTCTCTCAAAGGCAATCTTTTACTGTTTATTGTAGATCTTACAGCCTGATTCCTTTGTCTAGTGGCCCTTTGCTGCAATCAGAGTTAAGTGAAATAGATAAGGAATACAGATTAACTTTCTTTACTCATCCAGACTCATAAAGTGGTCCACTGCAGTATTCATTATTGGAATCCTCACTACTCTGGAATGATCAACTTTGCATTTTCCTATCTTAAGATACCCATTCCTGACAAATCCACATGATCTTCAATCACCTGTAGAATTATGCACCTCATCGTTTGGAGCACATCTTTCATCAACATGTACCCATTGTCTTGCCACTTCCCGAATATCTCCGATGACCAACCCTTCGGAGCAAAGGTAGATCTTGCCACAGTAGCAATCACATGCTGTTCAGTTTGTCCGTTTTGTTAGCCTTATCTCCTTCACCCAGGCCTCCATAGAACACTTGTATTGTGTTTCACTTGAGTTCTCCTCTCATTCTTCCAAGTGTTTGGGGGTGCTAATATACAGGTCATTCTCTCTGGACACATGACTCCATATTATCACATAGCATCTAAGCTGTGGCATCCTGCGGCTGAGCTGTAAATAATATAAGCACAGATTTTGTGATACTTCTCCCCCTTATGAATTCACCAATGCAAGATAATGATTTGTAACTTATGACATACAGTCACTGGACAATTGTCTTTTAGGCAGTTGATGAGCATTTTATAAACCACATAGCAATTTTGATTAAACCAGTCAAAGCTTGATCTAGTTTATCTAGTTGTCTGCCCTGGCACTGAAAGTTCATAAAATCTCAAAAAGATTACACTGGAGAATCTGGATAATTTGAAGTGATATACATGCATACCCAAACATTTGATGGTAGTAGGAGATCATTTACACTGAAAAGAATGCACAATGCTGGGCCCAGGTAAAGACATCTGACTTGGTACAGATAATATGTAAGTTAGTGATGTCTCAGAATTTGCCACTATCTACAGTCTTGCTTTCAACTCCCTTGGTGAGGATAACTGGACTATCATCAGAATAAAGCTCTGCTTAGTGTTCTATTGCAACACAAACAATGATAACCCATGCCTGTTTGTTAACACAGCAGCCCCTTGGAGGCTCCTATATGATTTGTACTAGGGCAACAAACCTCAGTCTAAACCCCAAGACGTTTAGTAAAACACTTTTTTATTATCCAAAAGTGGCAATGATATCTGATGAAACAGTGGGCACTCAAGACAAAAATAAACCCAATTGGCCCAGGTGCATTAACATCATCATAGAATGGGTGGACCCATACCCATTATTTTTCTATACACTGTTCTATTTGTATTATTTAAATATAGAGATTGGTGTGGCTTACCTTGACAAGGGTCCTAATACATTTTATGGATTATCACTATCTTAGCTTCCCTTACTTGAGAGAGCATCTCGCTCTTACTGCATTTGTTAAATGCCTCCCATTGGTTAGGTGTGAGAACAACTGTGCAATGCTTATGAAACTCCAAACATAAACTGTCTGGACCCGGAGCATGTTCAGAATTTTTTTCCCCAAGGATTGATGTTATTGTCTCTATGGTACTATCAATATCTAGTGGCTGTTGATCCAACACAACCAAATTAAGTAGCCCTTCCTTCTATAATTATGTTTCAAGATCATCAGGGATAACTGAAATTGTTTGCATGCATATTGCAGTACTCTAGCAATACAGTATTAATGTATTTGTTGCTCATAGCTTCTGTATAACCTAGTATACCTATCACCACTATAGTTCAGACACAAATATCTCCTTTTGACAGCCAAGGGTCCCACTAGGCTTATCCTGAAAGAAAGAGGGACTAAGCGGTTTTATTTTAATTCATTACTTCTAACAGTTTCTATTTGAAGGCGGTTGCTAAAGTATCAGTGGTTTGTCATGTGTAATGCTGGACTTACTACTTTTTTTTAGTAGTAACATATACCCAGATTTTGTGAATAAGCATAAAGTAATAAACTTACTCAAAAATGCAAACTACTCAAAAGTATATTATGTTTATGAATCAGACATAGATTTTCTAGCAGTTGTGTATTTACTTATAAACAGTATTTCTTTACTATCAGTATCATTAAACCTAAATTAATTTCATGACTATTATACTAGTCTGTATATATTACTGTCATAGTCCTTCTCATGTTAGGTCAGCTCAATTTCCGTGACATCAGGTTTTCATTAAATGACCTTAGTTAGAATTTGGGGCTCTAGTTGGCAGAGGTACGCACCCTGTCCTAATAGGGGCCACAAACCTTGTCAGGCAAAGTCAGACACACACTCTAAATTAACCTGTGCTCACTCTCAGGTAGCTTGACACAGAGCAGGCAGTCTTAACTTAAGAGGCAATGTGTAAAGTATTTGTGCAACACACACAGTAAGACAATGAAAACACAGCAAAAAGGACTCCACACCAGTTTACAAAATTCGAGAATATTTATCTGAGTAAAACAAATCCACAATAACAAAAATCTAATCAATAGAAGTCAAGATAATAATTTTTAAAGATTAAGGGCCTGATTTAGAATTTGGTGAATGGGGTTATTCCCTCACAAACGTGACGGATGTCCCAGGCGCCTTATTTAAATCCCATTATATCCAATGCGAATCGTAATACACTGGAGAGGATATCTGTCACTTTTGTGACGGTGTAGCCCATCTGTCAAAATCCAAATCAGGCCCTAAATGTGAAAATAGTGTTTAGAAGTCACTAGCAGTCAAGAGGTTACTTGAGATCGTGAGGGACTGCTGCAAATCCAAAGTTCAGGCAGACCATAATAAAGGGTAGGCCAGCTACAGGACCCAGTCAGGTTCTGCTTACAAAGTACCTTGGATGGAGGTTTGGTTGATGTCAAGAATCCACTGTTTCGCCCTCAAAGCATACAAAGGGGGTCCAGCATTGTTATCAGGCTCTGTGAAGTCAATTCAATGTGTTGTCCTCTAGGTTGCGGATCAGATATCATCAAACAGCCTCTGCCTCAGCATCAAATAGTGATGCAACAAAATTTTACATGCACTTAAGGTAATGCATCGGTTCTTGTAGGAATCAGCTGCAGAAACCACTTCAGAGGAGAGTTGCAGGCAGTCTTGGATGTCCCTGAGATTGCAGGAGAACAGGGGGCAAGCCAGCAAGCCCTTGGAGCTACTTTGGTTCAGCAGGATTCGTCCAGTCATTTTCCTCAGCAGGACAGAGATCAGTGGGCAGCTCAGCAAAATGGAGAAGCCGTTTCTTGGAACAATTAGTCCAGGCGGAGTGGCAATTTGTACAGCACAGCAATCTTTTCCCCAGCAGAGCTCTTCCCAAGTCCAGTAGTGATTTGATTTACCAAGGTCTGGGTCCCAGTGGGGGTGATTTCAAAGCAGCTCCTTGAAGTGCACAGGTCCCCCTTTCACTCCAGCCCTTGCTCCAGACTATCAGTAGGAGGTAATCAGCCCTTTGCGTGGGGCAGGCCACTACCCTTTGAAGTCTGTGAGCACTTCCCATTCTTCCTGCCCAGAAAGACCCATCAGTGTGCAGATGAATGCAGATACAGTTGTGCGTCCTGTGTTGTGGCTGAGAATGCACAAATGTAGCTGTCACCCAGCCCAGTCCAGACATGTATTGGAGACAGGTTGTCTGAACCAGAGACCGATGAGAGCAGAGAAATTCCCACTTCCTAAAAGTGACATTTCTAATATAGTAATAATAAATCTTACTTCACCAGTAAAAAGGATTTATCATTACCGTTCCAATGATATGAAACATAGCACAGCTACTTCTTTCTGATCAACAATTACAGCCTAAAAGTATATTAAGGAATTCCCAATGCTGGTCTGTGAGTGGAGTTGGCCTCACAATAGTGAGAAAAAAAAGACTTTGGGAGTTTTTCACTCGAAGGATATGTAAAACTTAAAGCTAAATGTCCTGCCTTTTATTTACAATGCACCCTGCTCTATGGGCTGGGCTACCTACGACCTAATTTAGGGGTGACATATATATATTAAAAGTGGAATTTAAGACTTGGTAAGAGGTTTTAAATGGCAACTCGAACTGGCAGTGAAACTGCACACTAAGGGCCATATTTATACTTTTTGACGCAAAACTGCGCTAACGCAGTTTTGCGTCAAAAAAATTAGCGCCGGCTAACGCCATTCTGAAGCGCCATGCGGGCGCCGTATTTATTCAATGACGTTAGCCGGCGTTAGCCGGCGTTAGCTGCCGGCGCTGCCTGGTGTGCGTGAAAAAAAATGACGTACACCAGGCAGCGCCGGCGTAGGGGAATATGGAGCTTGGGCGCCCAAAAATGGGGCAAGTCAGGCTGAGGCAAATTTTTCGCCTCAACCCGATTTGCGCCATTTTTTTCGACTCCCAACCCCCATTGAAATGACTCCTGTCTTAACAAAGACAGGAGTCATGCCCCCTTGCCCAATGGCCATGCCCAGGGGACTTATATCCCCTGGGCATGGTCATTGGGCATAGTGGCATGTAGGGGGGCACAAATCAGGCCCCCCTATGCCACAAAAAAATAAAATAAAAATACTTACCTGAACTTACCTTAATGTCCCTGGGATGGGTCCCTCCAGCCTTGGGTGTCCTCCTGGGGTGGGCAAGGGTGGCAGGGGGTGTCCCTGGGGGCATGGGTGGGCACCTCTGGGCTCCTTCCGAGCCCACAGGTCCCTTAACGCCTGCCCTGACCAGGCGCTAAAAAACGGCGCAAAAGCGGCTGGACGTCATTTTTTTTGACCCGCCCACTCCCGGGCGTGAATTTTGCCCGGGAGTGTAAATACGGCGCACAAGCCTCGGAGTCAATTTTTTAGGCGGGAACGCCTACCTTGCATATCATTAACGCAAAGTAGGTGTCCACGCTAAAAAATGACGCAAACTCCATATACTTTGGCGCTAGATGTGTCTAACGCCAAAGTATAAATATGGAGTTAGTTTTGCGTCGGATTTGCGTAAAAAAAAACGACGCAATTCCGGCGCAAACAGAGTATAAATATGCCCCTAAGGCTCTGCAATGGCAGGCCTGAGACATGTTTAAGGGCTACAGAAGTGGGTGGCACAATTAGGGCTGCAGGCCCACTAGTAGAATTTAATTTACAGGCCGTGGGATATATGGTTTACCACTTTACAAGGGACTTATAAGTAAAATAAATATGCCTAACAGATGTAAACCAATATTTACCATGTTAAGAGAATAGAGCACATACACTTTAGCACTGGTTAGCTGTGGGAAAGTGCTCAAAGTCCTACAGCCAACAAAAAGGTTAGAAAAAGAGGAGGAGCAAGGCAAACAAATCAGGGTAACCCTGCAGAAAGGGTCATTTCCATCACAACCCCCCTCCAGCCTAAAGCCAAGGTGGCCTAATCAATACCTTGATAGACTTCCCTGCTTAGGGTGACAGAACATGGACAATGGCTTACTACTGCAGGGGTATTTGCCAGTTCTACACCTCTTTAAACCCAATTGGATCCATCTGTCAATATTCTCTGGGGTCACTAAGCTAACCCATGGAGAACCCTTCTCCTCATCTGTGGTCCCCATCTGTGCAACACCTAACCTTAATTTGCACGCAGATACATCCCAGTAGGTAGACAGTACCACCAAGGCCAACAACGTGGTGTGGCCCGATCCACCCCTTGGGTCTGTCCCTGATGTAGGGAAACTGAAAAACAGGTCCCCACTTGGCAAGGTAAATGCAGGCTTGCTGTTGTGGCAGGGATGTAGCTGTCCCCACAGAGATAAACAGCTGGTCTCAAATAGCTGTTCACACACAGCCCCTTATATAGTAATATGAACAATGTTTTTTACAAAAGGTCAAATTAGAGGTAACTCAACAAGTAAATGTTTGTCACCTGTGTCCTCAAACTCTTAGCCTTTTCTCCACACATTCTTCATTGTAAGCAATGCTTAACAATCTATTTATTAGCTTTTTTCGTAGGCATGTGTGTGTGTGTGCGTGTTTTATCACTCTGCTCCCAAGACTTCTTATCAGATTCTGCATGCACTTGGTTAACATTGGTTAACCCTATCTCCTGCTCACATTCTTCTAGTCACTTTTTCAATTTGCTGAGAACAAATAATTCATGCTTTTGTGCTGTAACCACAAATTTCTCTAAGCTTGCAAACACAGGCTTTCCTTTAACTAAGACCTTGCTGATCATACACCCTATTTTCCAGTGAACGCTTCACCTGTCTTGCATCACTGTGGAACTTAGGCCTGCACTGTTCTTTCACCACGTATAATTCTGTAACGCTCTTGTCTAATGTCTTTGATATCACAACTTCTTCATATTTTGTTTCCTCTCTAACATTTCCCCATCTAGTTGATATTTCATCTATTGGCTCCAATCCTAAGCCTGCACTTGACACTAGATAAGTATTGCCCTGAGCATCTACTCTTTATGTAGTTGTCCTAACTGCAAACATCCTTCCTACCTTTGTATTGATCTTTCTACAACATGTTATAATTAATTAAATACCACAATATACCTACAACAGTATCACAAGGGTTGCCAATAAAGCTTTTAACAGTCCTGGCATCCAGGACGGTGGTAAAGCAAACCACCCACTGAACCAATTATCTGGGGCACCTCCTTCATCTAAACTTTTCTTCTGTAGATTATGCAAAGTTTGTATAGCCTCTGTCAAAGTTCCATTGCCTGTGTCATTTGCTGAGACATAGGTGCAACAAGCAGTTCCTATCTTGGCACATACCTCTCCTTCCATGGTTGTCATAAGGTCAAGTACATAACGATGCTGGATAACCATCATTCTTATAGCGGACAATAAATCCAGCTTTTGTATTATTGATTGTCTTCAGAAGTTCCTGAACGAATGGCAAAATACTTCCAAAGAATAACTGAGCATCATTAAACAACATGTACTCTTGGAGAACATCCTTCCAAGTGGCAGTGCCATACTATTCTGCAGCTCTTCTCCTTTGGTAATAATGTAACAAAATCATTGGATGGCTCATATGGTGTTCATGTAGCATAAAATAATTGACTCCAAGAATTACCGAGACAGGGGCATGCAAAGTCACTAGTGAACAGAGGCCTCTCTAGTTTGGCGGCAACTGAGCATACAATAGTTCTCCATACTGCCAATAATAGTCCATGAGGCTAGAGGTGCCCCCCTGCATGTCAGCATTAGCTAGTGTGGCACTGCAGTTAATATTCTGTCCTACATTAATGTTGCCATTTCCTCTCAAATATGAAGAAACAAACGTTAATCTCATGACTGTCTGAGGACTTACTGTACTATTCATCCAAGTGTATCATGCAACATTATCATCCCATATGGTGCACCCTTTATTTTACTACATCCTGACTAATATCAGTACCATTCTATAATAAGACATGACCCTACACGAAAATTCAACATCACAATGCCATTGATCATGGGCATAAACTGATCAGGTAACTATGACTCCTGGCCTACAAATACAATCTGGGGGTTAAGGATTTACTAATTAACTATGACACTCAGTGGGCGGGCGTGTTACTCCTAAAATCCCTAAACCTAAAAATCCATTCTGCTTTGTTAGGGTGACCTATTTTCTTCATTTGTGCTATCTCATCCTTAATGTACTGTCTGTAGGTAGGACATATGAAACGTCTGCTAAGAAGTCATATTTTGTGGCACTAACTAGAAATGCTACTACCCTAACATGTGATGGCTGCATTCAGGCCTTAATTCTACACAAGTAGAGATGTAAAAGACATTAAGCTGTGTCTGAGAGTACATCTTGTGTTAAAAGTATCCAATCTGGTCCTGTGGCATGAGCAATTAATAAGCACACAAACCATGATTCATTGGGACTGTCTAATCCTATGTCTGATGTGTTGATACCACATTATCTAACAACCTAGTATGATTTTTATGAGACACATTAGACAGTTCTTTTCACAAGTGTGTGACATTGTAACTAAAACACACATAAACATAAAGAAGCAATAGTAGAAATTATAGTGTCAAAAGACAAAAAGGAAACAAAACAAAAAATACAAAACATTAATTACAAAAAGATTGTCACAGTCAGAGGTGGAGGGGGTATGCTTTTACTGTAATAATATTCTTCCCCCTCTTGTTCCATTTATATCACTGGCAATGCTTGGCCTGATGCAGGGTTCATCCAAACATCCGGTAGATTAATCCATGGTTTCCTGACATCTACCTTGAGGGCAGTGGGAATGACCATCTTTATGGTAAAAGGACCATCTAATTTGGGATCTTTCCATTTCCGTAAAAGATTCCTCAAATATATACCTTGTCACCTATGTGCACAATTGGGATGTCGAACTCAGCAGTGGTGCACTTTTCCTTTCCTTTGGTCACCTGATCAGAAATTAACCTTACAGCTTTCATTAATTTGGTGAGATAAATATGCATTTCCTCATTGAACATTTCAGCTGTACTTTCTCCATGTATCCTACTTATAGTGGCAGGTATACACATATTCATAAAGCTTCCTGTTTCTATCTCATGGGGTGTCAAGTGATGATGAGATCTAGCTGTATTCCTAAGGGAGAACAGTGCTAATGGTAGGCAATACAACCATTTTTATGCGGTGTGGCACAGAGCTTACTTATCTTATTCTTCAGTAAGCCATTTAGGTGTTCAACAATGCCATTGTTCTGGGGATGATAAACAGAAGATAGTTTATGCTTTATCAATAACATTGTCGTGCAATATGTAAAAACAAAGTGCAAGCCATTATAAGATCTTATTCCTTCTGGAATTCCGCAGCGGGAGATCACCTCAAGAATTAGAAACATAGCAGCTGACTTAACATCACAGTGAATGCATGGTCCAGCTTCAATCTATTGAGAAAAAGGATGAACCACAACTATGAGATGCTGATAGTTGGTGCATCTGTCTATTATGTCCACAAAGTTGAGATGGAAAGCCTTAAAAGGATCTTGAGGTTGTGGTATGGTAAAATGTATCACCTTCAACATGGCATGAGGAGATAATTGTTGACAAACAGTACAATTATGAATGTACATGATAAACGTATCATACAAGTTGGGAATGTACCAACCTTGTGTATGCATAGGCAAATGTTCTCAAGAGTTATCGGCTGGTAAAGTGCAATTAATCAAGAGCTATCATAAGTAAAGCCGGAGACATCACTAGTTTACCTGTAGATATTTGCCTTTAGATTATATCGCCCTCTGACTGGGTGCTTCCTCTAGTCTCCCAGATTATGTTGTCTCCTGACCGGGAGTTTTCTTTAGTCTCCAATAACTGTCTCATGTGATGGTGTAGCTTCCTGTAACTCCCAAGGATGTAAACGTGTTGGCTCAGAAGAATGAGGAGTAACATTTGCAGTGGTAGTGCTTGATTCAGACACTGACGGCTTGGCAGACTGGGCCACTACAACAGGGACATATTGTGAATCTGATGGCACAGATGGGGTGTGCACCTAGCTGTGTCTTTAGCTGCCCAATCTGCTAATGCACTTTCTCTGGACACAAGATTCTGCCTGTTTGCATGTGCCATACATTTCACAACTGTCACTGCCTGTGGTATAGCAAGTGCCTCCGTTAAAGCCTCTAAAACATTCCTATGCATGAAAGGACTCCCATATGACTTCAGGAAGCCTCTCTTGCTCCATCACATAATGCTGAAATGTACAGTGGTAGTTATATAAGCCGAATCTGAATAGATTGTAATGACTTCTTCTATTCCTTGTTTAAAGGCCACTATCAAGCCTATCAATTCTGCTACTTCCGCAGAATAATGTGCTGCTACTGTTAACTGCTCAACTACCGTATGCCTGTTGTGCCCTAACTACTGCTGCACCTGTGTGTCTGATTCCTGTATCCTGATCAATAGTAGAGGAACCATCAACACAATAGGCATTATTATTGGAAACATGATCCTCTGTTGCTTGACTGGATTCATTAGGAATATATGTTGCACAGCCATATGCATCATCAGCAGAACCTAACATAGGAAGAATAACAATGTTGCAGAATTCACCATATGACACTTCAGGACCTTCAAAGTTGGTAGTTACTGTCACTTTGTATCCTGATCCTCTCTGTGTAGTTAAATTAGCCTTATCCTCCTGAATAACAGCAAACACTACATGTTCTGCATAAAGCATGAAAGGTGCCCCCATGACAAAGGGTGTACTCTTCTGTACTGCAAAGGCTGCAGTGGTGAGAGCTTTCTCACAGGGATAAGGTCCTCTCATCACTGAATTCAACTGTCCACCAAAGTATGCAATGGGTTTATGTCTTAGGGAACATTTTTGCATAAGGACACTTCTCATTTCTTGACCATTGCAATGACAAAAGAGATAAAGGGGGTCATTCCGACCCTGGCGGTAAAAGGCAGTTACCGCCGGTCAGAAGACCGCCATAACACCGCTGCGGCCGCGGTAACCCGCCAGGGTCATTCTGACCCACAACTGCCAAACCGCCAAAAACCCGACCTCCACTGAAGGCTGCGACATCAGCGGTCAGCGATAAACTGGAGATGACCAAACCTCCACCGCCACACCAACAGAAATACGCCCAAGCCATTACGACCCACGAATCCACGCGGCGGTCTTTCAACCGCGGTATCCCATTGGCGGTACACACCGCCGCGGTCAAAATACACACACACATAGAAAACTCAGCCACATTGGACAATTACAAATACACACACCTGAAACACATACAAACACCACTCCCACACAATCAATACGATATAAAACACACACCCACATCACCCACAAACCCCCACAAATCGAAATTCAGAGACAAGGCGCAATACACAGAGAGAGAGCACAGGGAACGCAAACCACAACACACACAGGAACCCAACATCATCCCCCACACTACTTCTACGCACAAAATACCGCACACCACTACACTCATCACCACAAACACCACCCCACACCTCATCCACACCACCCCATGGCACCCCAAAGACACCCCAGGTTCTAGGACCAAGAACTCAGGGTCATGGTGGAGGAAATAATTAGGGTAGAGCCCCAGCTCTTCGGCACACAGGTGCAGCACACCACAATAGCCAGGAAGGCGGAGCTATGGCAAAGGATCGTCGACAGGGTCAACGCTGTGGGACAGCATCCCAGAAATCGGGAAGACATCCGAAAGCGCTGGAATGACCTACGGGGGAAGGTGCGGACGATGGTGTCAAGACACAACTTCGCTGTGCAGAAGACTGGCGGCGGACCCCTACCCACTCCACCCGAATTCACAGCATGGGAGCAAGAGGTCTTGAACATCCTGCATCCTGAGGGCCTCGCTGGAGTAGGCGGAGACTCTGGTAAGTCTAATCTCAACTACTTCACCCCCCCAACCACCAGCATGCCAACCCACACCCCAACCCCCCAGCACATATCCTCCCTGCTAATGTCTCACTAGCACAACCCACCCAAACCAACACCAACCCCTGAATGCCAACACAAACCATGGACACCCATCACCTAAGCATGACCACTGCACATACCCACCCCCCCCCCAAACCACCCTCACAACTCCTCCCACAAGGGAATGCCAGCACTGGGGGACAAGGGCACCCACAAATCGCACGCCATGGCACACACAGAAGCAATAACCATACTCTTTTACCCCTGCAGGGCCCGAACGCCAACACACCGGCCCGGAGGGTCCAGAAATGTCCATCCCACCCCCAGAACAGGCCCCCAGTGATGACAGCAGCTCTGTCGACCTAGAACCTGATGACCAGCCCGGACCATCGGGGACCTCTAGACAGTCGGTTCCCCTCAGGCAGCCACAGGCCACAGCAGACCTACCCCCCTCTGGAAACCCCAGCACAGCACCCACACAGCGGGCCCATGCCTCTGTCTCCAGGACAGGTCAAGCAGCGGTGTGTCTACCACTACAGGGCACCCAGGGCAACCCACCACCCCAACAACAACAGGGACCTGGGGGCAGTGGTAGTGGGCACACCGTCCAGGGGACAGAGGCCCAGGAACAAAGGGGAACTGGGAGGGCTGCTGTGCGACAGAGGGAGGACAGGCCTAGGGAACCCACTGTCCAAGAGGCCCTCACCACCATCATGGGAGCGTACCACCACTCCCAAGAGACGATGGCGACGGTCCTGGCCAGGATCCAGGAGATCCAGGCCATGCAGGAGGGCCAGTACATGGGGTTCCGGGAAGAACTGCGCAGCATCAGTTCTGCAATGGGTACAATCGTGGTGGCACTCAACCAGATTGTCACCACATTGCGGGACCATGTGGCCCCCCAAAGGGCCCCTGCCACTAGCATGGAGGAAGAACAGCCCACCACCTCCGCCGGCGCCAGTGGTCAGGAGGCCCCGACACAACAGCAACGGCCCACCCGGACCCCACCCCCTGCAGAACATGAACCACCCGCAAGAAAGGCCTGAGATCTAGGAAGAAGACAGAGTCGGATGTCAAGACCCCCGCCATGCACAGATCCCCCCGGATGTCATCCCACTGTCCCACTTGTTCACCCTGTCCAACCTTGAACTTCCCCTGCTCCACCTTCCACAGGCATATGGACAATGCACCTGTGCGAACAAGAGTCTGGACTCTGCCATGGACATGCCTCCACCCTCACCCATCACCCTTTTTGAACTATACACCAATTTTTGCACTTCAATAAACACAATTGTTGCACAAAAACCATCTGGAGTCTGCTATTTATTTTTTTAAACCAAATGTATTCGATATAACCAACCAAAAAAGTCCAATTACATTGTGATGACAACATACCAGTGTCACACAGCGGTAGTCCATGGGGAAATTAACCAGAGGGCACTCCGTGGGGACCAGATCACTGAAATAGGAAGGCAAAGTCACAACTAAGTTACCATACATTGGGGTGAAAGGACAGACAGTAGAGAGCCAGTACTGTTACATATATAATAAAATGCAGGAGTCGATTCTTGCCTGTCTGTTACTGGAAATACTGCAGTATCACTCTGTCCCTGTTGTCTGTGTCGTCCTCTTCGTCTTCCTCCTCTTCACTCTCCGCAGGCTCCACAGCGGCCACAACACCACCATCTGGACCATCCTCCTGCAGGAAAGGCACCTGGCGTCGCAAAGCCAGGTTGTGAAGCATGCAGCAGGCCACGGTGATATGACACACCTTCTTTGGTGAGTACATTAGGGATCCCCCTGTCATATGCAGGCACCTAAACCTGGCCTTCAGGAGGCCGAAGGTCCGCTCGATCACCCTCCTAGTACGCCCATGGGCCTCATTGTACCGTTCCTCTGCCCTTGTCCTGGGATTCCTCACTGGGGTCAATAGCCAAGGCAGGTTGGGGTAACCAGAGTCACCAATTAGCCACACACGCTGTCTCTGTAGCTGTTCCATCACATAAGGGATGCTGCTATTTCGCATGACGTACACGTCATGCACTGACCCTGGGAACTTGGCATTTAAATGGGAGATGTACTGGTCAGCCAAACAGACCACCTGGACATTCATCGAATGATAACTTTTTCGGTTCCTGTACACCTGTTCATTGTCTTTTGAGGGGACCAAAGCCACATGGGTACCATTAATGGCACCAATGATATTTGGAATGTGTCCAAGGGCATAGAAATCACCCTTCACTGTGGGCAAGTCACCCACCTCAGGGAAAATGATGTAGCTCCGCATGTATTTCATCAGGGCAGACAACACTCTGGACAATACCCTTGAAAACATAGGCTGAGACATCCAGATGAAATGGCCACTGTAGTTTGAAATGATCCACTAGCCAAAAAATTGAGTACTGACAGCACCTGCACTAGAGGCGGAATCCCTGTGGGTTGGCGGATGGGTGACATCAGGTCTGGCTCCAGCTGGGCACACAGTTCCTGTATAGTGGCACTGTTGAGTCTGTAGGTGAGTATGACATGTCGTTCTTCCATTGTCGACAGGTCCACCAGCGGTCTGTACATGGGAACATTCCTCCGTCTCCTCGCAAGTCCCAGCGGACGGTGCCTAGGAAGGACAACATGGAGCACAGAGTCAATCAACCCACAGGTAAGTTCCCACAGCCTGCACAGTACACGACTCTCTCTGGATTGAATGGCTTGTATGAGTGTCGATGCAAGGCCTAGCCATGTGTGACGCAGTAGGAATTAAGCCATGTGGGCCCTTGAAATGGCGGCTGCCTGACCTGTGAAGTGTGACAGTGTGAAGTGAGGTCATTGCGCTGGCGTGGCACGCCGTGGCGGTAGGCGGTCGAAGACCGCAGCGCAAAGCAGCATTGGTTTACATTGAACCCTATGGGTTTCAGGAGCCAATGACGATGTGCGCCGGCGGTCGCGGTACGCACCGCCACGGTACGCACTGCCGCGGGCGTGACCGCCATTTTCTCTATGCTTGCACACAAGACCTGAGCATCCACAGGAGAGGACCTATACTGCAAGTGCTGCTGTGACCTCGGTCTGGAAGTGACAATGGCTGCTGCGACTGGGGAAAGGGCCCCCGCCTTCAGTTCCGAAGAGTTGGAGAAGCTCGTGGACGGGGTCCTCCCCCAGTATGCGCTACTCTACGGTCCTCCAGACCAACAGGTGAGTACACGGGGGCCAATGCATAGTGGGCAATGCCTGTGATGAGTGGGGTGGATGTACGATGGAGGAGAGGGGAGCGAATTACGAATGCATGGCACGACAGATGAGAGCATGTGCCACATGGCAGGTTTGGGGAGGGGGGGCCACTCACATCGAGCATGCAGAAAAGTGATGATGTTTCTTTTCCCCCCCTGTACATGTCACATAGGTAAACGCCCATTAGAAGATCGATATTTGGCGTGCCATCGCCAAGGACGTCCGGGCCCTGGGGGTCCACAACAGACGGGGCACCCACTGCACAAGAGGTGGGAGGACATCCGCCGCGGGAGCAGGAAGACCGCCGAGGCTCTGCTGGGGATGGCCTCCCAACCTAGGAGGGGTGCCAGTCGTACCTTGACCCCCCTGATGTCCCGGATCCTGGTGGTGGCCTACCCCGATTTAGATGGGCGCTTGAGGACATCACAGCAGACACAAGGGGGTGAGTACCAGCACATTCAGCTATATTTGCGCGCAGTGGGGGTGCCTGGGTGGGGGAGGTGGGCTGTGGGTATCCCTAGGCCAGGGCGATTTCTGTAGGCTGGGCCCCTCCGTGAGGTATGGTCCTGTGCCCCCGCCCCCCACCTCTGTAGGGTGCCTAGTAACGCTATTCATGGACCTGTGTATTCTGGGTGGGCATTTGTCGCCCATAGGCTTGTAGGGCATGTCCCAGTGAATGAGTAGTGTACCCCAAGTGCGCAGCGTAGTGCAGGGGGCTTCTGTGTCTGTCCTCTCCGCCAACGGTGTCCCCAATGCATGCACTCAACTTGTCTTTATTTCTCCACCCCCTCCATTTTCTTTGTTTTTCTGTGAATGTGTGCATTAGCATCATCAGGCGGAGGAGAAGTGGCATCGGCGCAAGAGGGAGCTGCATCTCACATTGCCCCGGAGGGCCATGCAACGGACTCCGACATGACCAGTGAGACGGAGAGTGAGGGGGGCTCCACCACGGGGACCCGTGCAGACGTCAGTGACACCGACACGTCCTCGGATGGGAGCTCCCTTGCGGTGGCGGCAACATCCGTGCCCACCGATACTACAGGTACAGTCGCCACCCAGCGCACCAGCTCCGCCCTCCCAGCAGCCCCTCGGCCTTCGGCCCGTGCCCGCACGTCCAGGAAGGCGGCCATCTCCTTCGCCCCAGGCACCTCAGGCCCTGCCCCAGTCACCCCTGCTGCCCTCAGTGAGGAGGTCATTGACCTCCTGAGGACCATCATTGTTGGGCAGTCTACCCTTTTGAATGCCATCCAGGGGGTGGAGAGGGAGGTGCATCAAAGCAATGCATACCTGGAGGGCCTTCATTCGGGTCAGGCTGCCCAGCAGCGATCGTTCAACACTCTGGCCTCAGCACTGACGGCAGCGATTGTCCCTGTCTCCAGCCTCCCTCTTCTAACTCCCTCCACCCAGTCCCACTCCCCTGTTCCTCTGCCTATCCCATCCACACCTACAGACCAGCCTGTACACACCTCAACACCCAAGGGAAGCTCATCCAGACATAAGCACCACAGAACACACAAGCATTCACACAAGCAGCATACAGATGCAGACATACCAACAGCCACTACCTCCTCTGTGTCCCCCACCTCCTCGTCTCCCTCCTCCCTCCCTGTGATGTCTACACTCACACCTGCATGCACACCACCATCAGCCAGTACACCCATCACCAGCACACCCTCCAGACCAGTCCGCACACTTGCAGTCACCACCCCCACTGCCATGTACACGTCCCCTGTGTCCTCTCCCAGTGTGTCTGTCACCCCCGCTTCCAAACCACACAAACGCAGGCAGGCACCCAACCAACAGCCATCCACCTCACGTCAGCCTCCAGCCCAAGCACCTGCACCCAAAGACACCAGACTTGACTCTCCTACAACCACATCCTCTTCCTCCACTCCCATACCCACTCCAGCTACCCTTCCCATTGCTCCTAAAAAACTATTCCTCTATAAACTGGACCTCTTTTCCTCACCTGACCCACCCCCTCCATCTCGTAAGAGTTCCAAAAACACCTCAGCCACCACCAGCCCAGCAACTCCCAAGAACGTCGTGCCTGGTTTTTGGAGTCCGCCCTTTCCTTGGGCAGGGACATCGGCCAGCAGCAAAGGCACAGGCAGCCCCCCCCTGGGAAGAGGAGCAAAAAACGGAAGGGCAGGCGTGACAGGCCTGATACGCCTGCCCCCAAGGAGGGTAGCCTTGCACCGTCACCTGCCACATCGGGTAAGGGAGCCAAGGGCCACGGAGAGTCTGCCAAGGAGGGCAAGGGCAGCAAAGCGCAAAAGGCAGGGAGCAGCCGACCTGGCCATGAGGGCCCCACCAGCCCCATTCCGGGGGTATCGGAGGAGACCCAGGGCCCCAGGACTCCATCACAGGAGGGCCCCGCAACGGAAAGGTCCGATGCTGACTGAGCGGGAAGTATTGGCCAGGTGTGGTTCACTCGAAACACAAGACAGGCACCGCTGAACAGGGCCCCGCCAAGACAGGCACCGCTGAACAGGGCCCCGCCGTGAGAAGCACCGCTGAACAGGGCCCCGCCAAGACAGGCACCGCTGAACAGGGCCCCGCCGTGAGAAGCACCGCTGAACAGGGCCCCGCCGTGAGAAGCACCGCTGAACAGGGCCCCGCCAAGACAGGCACCGCTGAACAGGGCCCCGTCAAGACAGGCACCTCTGAACAGGGCCCCGCCGTGAGAAGCACCCCTGAACAGGGCCCTCCGGTCAAGCACTGCTCCGCTGGGCCCTCCTGTCAAGCACCACTCCGCTGGGCCCTCCTGTCAAGCACCGCTCCGCTGGGCCCTCCTGTCAAGCACCGCTGGCCCATTGGCAGGCCCGGTTCTGTGTCGGGCAGGGCTTCATGAGGCACTCTGCCCACCATGCCTCCTCCATGACCAGTGGACTCTGTAATTCACCTGATGGACTGTGGCTTTGCACCCCCCAGGATGGAACAGTGGGCAATCCACCCACTTGTGAGACTTGAGAGACTGTGGCTTTGCACTCCCCAGGATTGCACAGTGGGCAACCCACCCACTGTAGAGACTTGAGAGACTGTGGCTTTGCACTCCCCAGGATGGCACAGTGGGCAATCCACCGACTTGTGAGACTTGACAGACTGTGGCTTTGCACTCCCCAGGATGGCACAGTGGGCATGGAGGCCCTTCGTGGATCTGGCGTCGTGGACTCATGTGGCTGAGGTGCCCCCCCTTCCCTTCCCCCTGAGGTGCCAGTATTTTATTTTTGTGATGCCCCAGCAGTGTTCTCTCCAATGGACTCGATCTCGTGTGTGGGCTTTGCCCATGTGTTGCTACACATTGGCCCACGGACATTTGAACTTTGCATAACTGTGCCGGACTTTTGCTACTTGTATATGTATAGTTCTGGATGTGTAATAATTCTTTATATATTGCTAAGTTTGCTATACTTAATTATTGCTATAATATAGTTCTATTTTTACAATCATTGCCTTTTGTCTTTGCATTTTTGTTTTGGGGGTTTGGGGTTGTCACTCTGACTTTTTAATCTGCATTGGTGTGTAGGTGTTTCGGTGGGGGTGAGGGTGGGGGTGGGTGTGTGGCGTATGTGTGTGCCCGTAACCTTTCCTCCTCCCCCCTCCCCTGTGTCGTAGGTGCAGTACTCACCGTTGTCGTCTGCGGCGACGTTCGTGATCCTGGAAGAAGAGCAGGAAGGCAATGGCTGGGAGGATGTGGAGTTCCGGTTCCATGCTGTCCCGATTCCGCGTGGAGTGTGTCGAGGTGAGTGTTTTCCATTGGAAATGTCTGTTTCCGCCGTGTTTTTATCGGCGGGGCTCCCGTCCCGGAAAAGGTGGCGGATTGGTGAGTCGTGATAGGGTGGGCGGTACATTGTCTGCCGCCTGGCTGTTGGCGGTGACCGCCGCGCTGTTTGTTTGTGCCGCCGTGGCGGTCGGAGTGTTAAAGCGGCGGCCTGTGTTGGCGCATCCCGCCAGGGTCAGAATTCCATTTTTTGGACCGCCAGCCTGTTGGCGGGTTGGCCGCCGCTTTAACACTGACCGCCAGGGTCAGAATGACCCCCAAAACGTCTTAGTGAAATCAGGAGTCCTCAAACCTGGGGCATTTGTTATCTCAGTTTTAAATTTTTGAAAAGTCTCCCTAATTTATGGTGTGCACCTTAGCTTATCATTTCTGTCTCTCACATCTTTAAATAGAAGTCAGCAAGGGTGCTATTAAAGTGCTGTAATCAAAGACCCATTATCTCAAATAATTACAGAGGAAAATACACTTCTGTATACCCTTGACAGAATCAAAGGCTCTACCTGGTGTGGGTGTCCTTACTTCCAATATTGTCCTTAACGGTATGTCATCCTGAAAGACTATAGCCATTTTATTAGAATCATCACCAAACAGTTGATCATCCAGTATTTCCTTAATCATTTTACCTGGCTCAATGAATATAACACATTCCCATAAGACATGGTTGTGATCACAGGCTAGCAGAGCACCAAAGGTAGGTATCCTCTCTAGGGTCTCTATTTGCAGTATCAACTCATTGTCAAATATCCCAGAATTTTGTTCATGTCATTAGAAAAAGAACTCTTTGGCCAACTGAACCTCCCTTCTCAATAACTCGGCTGTTTCTGCTATTATTGTGTATATTACTGTGGTAAATGCTTCTACGCCAATGGGTATAGATCTACTTTGATCTCCAGTAGAATAATCTGCTGTTACAGCCATGATCCTGGAAGGGGGAACTCCTGGAGGAGAACAGATCATAGTACCATCAGGCTCAAAATGAATTGTCAAGTTTAATTTAGCCATAAACTCTATCCCCAATAGATTATCTGGGGCAGTTGGAGAGAACAGTAAATAGCCGGACATGAACCTCCCTCGTATTTCCATTTCCACTTGTTTAGTAAACGGAACCCTCATTACCAACCCAGAGAATCCTTGTGTGTCCATCAATCTACAAGGAATTGGAATGCCTTCCTCTCTAATACATGATTGGGTTGCTTCTGCGTCTATGAGAAATTCCTATATCATATTATTGATAACTACTGTCATAGTGGTTCCTCATCTGGCCTGTGTGTCACTGACAATACAGGACACATGGGACTACTCTGTGGACACCTACATTGTGTATATCCTCCCACGTAATTTGTTTGGGAGTGGTTTCCTCACCTTCTAATCATATCTCCCTGTTCACTTTGAGGTGGAGCTGTTATTGGGCGTACTTGGCAACTTTGCTGTGGTGGCATTCGTTGCATTTGAGGCATTACTGGTTGCTGCACATCGTAGGTACATATATGATTTGCGGGTTTGACTACGGCTGCACTTCCCTGGCTGACTGTAAACCCCTGTCCTTCCAATGTGTTCATCCCAACTCTTAGACTTGCAATCTTTACTGAATTGTCCATATCTATGACAATAATTACATGTTTGATCCATCCTCTGGCGACGTATCAAGCCCATTCCTACACCTCCTCATCCTCCTCTGCTACTTCCTTGTGCCCTTCCACTATCCTACTGTTGTGGGTACTGTTGTTGGGAGGTCCCTGGGACTGATCCTACAGACATTGCAGTCATCTAACTGGTGGTTCCTACTACATCCCCTTCCAATTCTCCTTTTTTTGCTGCACCAATTTGTCTGCTGCTTTCTCTGTCACCCCTGCTTGTTTCTCTCTTTTTCCTGCTTCTTCTTACAAAAATGTGCAATATGTGGCTGTATCGCTTTCCAAGGTTTGGTTTCCAACACCACTATATTATTATCAAGATTATCCTGCACATCAGCAGGTAACCCCCTTATTCTCCACAATATAAAACAATATGGCATTTCCCCCTGTTACTTCCCAACCCTGACCTACTTCTTGATTCCATTTTTCTTTCATCCTGCTGAGAAACTGAGTGGGGTCGTCGTTTGACTGCACTGATTGAGTCATGAAGAACCCGATGTATGGCCTATCAGGATACATCTTCCTCAGCTGATTCCAGTCTACTGTCGGAACTAAATTGAATGGGGAACCATCACATCTAGTCTCAGTGAGGGTAACATTTCTCACTCTAGCATTACTGAAAAAAAGTATCTGTCTCAACCCCTATTAGAGATCTAAGTAAACTCTTTGTGTGCCCTACTGTCAGTGTGATGTCTGCAGTTTGTTTCTCAAAAGTCTAAATCCATTTCCTGCTCCCACTGTAAGTGGCAGTAACAACTTTTTAAGGTGGTCTAGGAAAATAATGGGGCGCCAGGTCCCTTATGTATCATGGGCATCTGATGTACAGAAATAACAGGATGTTGGGGATTGTGCTGCCTGGCATAATTTTGCCACAGTACAAACATTTCAGCATATAGCGATAGTCCCAACCTTGATCGCCTTTACCACAAGGAATACAATCCTCAGCACTGTCACATGGTTCGAAAGACCCTTCCCGTGGTCACGGATTCATCTAGGGGGCTAAACCTTCAGTCCATCCTGTTAGATTATGCACATAGTGTACAATGCTGTACCAATTGTTTTCCCCTTCAGCAACTATCTCATTAGGGGTAAGATCAGTGCTGCGTAGAACTAATTGAACACTCATCTGCTGCTTTGTTCTGCCACATAGTGTCAATCCTTCTATAGCTTCATAAGGTCCTATCCTGGGATCTAGTTGACCATGTGCTCCCTGAAATTGCAACCACTCAAGCTCTGTTGCCTGGGGTTTCCTAGTATTAGAGAATACATTCTGCTTTCCGTCTCTAGTGTTGGTGTGATTAGGCAATCCCATTGCTCCTTTTATATAATCAAAATTAATAAGGGACCTTTCTTGAGTGCTAATGTCAGAAATAGAGTGCCTAGCATCTTGAAATCAGAGTATTTCACCGATTTGGTCTACACATCTATGTATTGACTCAACTTTATTTACCATCCTCCCAAAACTTTCTATATCTGTCCTGACAAGTTGTTACAATACCATTTTCTCCTTGCTTCTCTCACATTTCTTCTATCCTCACTTTGTGATAACCATTCCTGAATGTTTTCTGGTGAAACTATTACACTCCCCTTCTCCTTCTGCCAAGATGGTAGATTATCCTCGGTTCTTCTAAAAGCCTCTTCTCTTTCTTGAGATAGTGGCTGTTGCTCCATACCAACAGTCTTGCCAAAATAGTCATTCAGTCTAGCATCATCCACCTCTGTCTGTTGCGGAGCAGACATCGCTCCAAATGTGATGTTGCTGATGAAACAAGCGGCTGATTGTCACTGTCTCTGGACTCTGCTCTTCATCTCTACCCTCTTGGGGAGAGACTGGGTCTAAATGTAGTGCAAACTGTGCTTGTAATTGCTCTGAAAACTGGAAATCACCGACCCTTACTTGTTGTCTGCCAGTACTTATGCATTTAGGTTTTAACATCTGTGGGACTACACTGTGGATCCCTCCAGAAATTGTGAAGAGTTCTTAGTCTGAGGATTCTCAAATGCCACTGCAGCTTCCTATAGTTGTGCCAATGGATAAATACAGGGGACCTTAAGAGAAATATTTGTAGAGTCATATTGGGGTGTGGAAGCATACCGGGTACTAGATATGTCGGCATTTGAGGAGTCCATAGACTTTTCACCGAAGACTCACCATAAGGTTGCAGTGACTTCTTGCATCTGTAATTCAACTCCTGCATATTTGCCCTTTGGATATGTAACAATGTGTTTAATAGCTTATCATCAAATGGTCCTTCTTCTGGCTATGGATATGTATGTTTCTGAGTGACCTTAAACATTCCTTACAATACTTTTGTAACCCTTTCTGATCACTTGGAAAGTTCTTTTGCATGTGTTCCAATGGAGTCCTTGCAGTCCTAGCAGCTTTTATAATATTTTATCTATCTACTCAATGTTTTGACACTTTTTCTCATAAATAAAAAAATCTGTCAATCTATCTTTTCAGTCATATGTTATACATTCTATGTCACAACAACATTACACAATAACATAATTCTGGCCACATTTCTAGTTACATAACCCTCAAACCATGTGTCTCATAGACATGGAATGACTTGTGGACATTAGGTCCAGGACAGTGATTCGAGTGTTCAAAATGTATTTGGAGGTAAAGTTGAGCGACATCTGCTTTTCAGCCATTCTTCCAAGTCAAAATATTGGAACACATATTGGACTCCCAACTTCCAATCACCCACATTGACCACTTCCAATTTTCATGGGGAGAAACACACAACCTTCAATGCAGCACCTTAATTTAAGATTGCGAAACCTTTGTATACAATCTTGTATGCGTTAACCCAATTTACATTATACCTACATTTTCCATTGTCAAACAGACACATCACATAATATACAAAAGATGGAACGGAGTCTGCATTATCCTCACCATTAAGATGGCAACTCCCTGTCCTTCCTGTGAATAGGCAGAACTTTAGGCAACACAGTGTCTGCTCATCTCATCAAAGATGTGCAATAAGATATGCAGCGGAGGCAGGCGGTATTCTGGCAACAGCTGTCATTGTAGCTAAATGAGACTCCTATCTGGCTCGCCAACTGTTCTAGGGAAACTGAAATAAACAAAAACAGGAGTCTTCTTGGCAAGGCAAAAGCAGGTCTTCTGTGGTGGCAGGGAGAGTAGCTACCCCCACAGAGGTAAACAGCTGGTCTCAATGGAGGTTCACAGACAGCTCCTTATATAGCTATATGAACAATGTCTTTCCAAAAGGTAAAATAATAGGTTACTCAACAAGTATGTTTGTTATAAGAAGACCACATTACCAAAGTCCTCAAACTCCTAACCTTTTCTGTAAATATTCTTCATTGTAATTCTTAAAATGTTTAACAAAGCATGCATTTGTTTCTTTCATATGCATGTGTGTGCATGTGTGTTTTATTGCTCTACTCCCAAGACTTCTTATCATATTCTGTGTGCACTTGGATAACCCTATCTTTTGTGCTGTGACCATAAATTCCTCTAAGTTTGCAAACACAGGCTTTCCTTTAACTGAGACCTTTGCTGATCATGCTATTTCCCAGTGAAATATTTACTTGTATTGCATCATTGTGGACTTAGGCATGCACTGTTCTTTCACAACATATAACTCTTTAATGTTCTCCACTAATGTCTGCAATTGCACACTTTCTTCACATTTGGTTTCCTTTCAAACATCCCCAACCCAAGGAAAACTCTGTCCCTGTGGACACAAGAGGCAATAGACTGCTGTCAGTGACAGGAGCCAGACCACAGGCCATTCAGGGGTCTCTGTCCTCTGTGGTTTCTCAGACTGGGGGCAGTAGCCCTAGGTACCTTCCATCCTTTGTCCACTCTCCTTCCCACCAGTTCAGGGCTAGTTACCTATAACTGGACAGTCAGCCCAGAGTCTGTACCCTTAGGTTGAACAGGAGTCAGGGGTGAGTCCTTCCTCCCCCCACCCCTACATCTTGTCTCCTCTATTTGGTACTGGAGCCCTCAGAAATCTGAACTGTCAGGATACTTGTGGCAGCTGCCGTACCAAGGTCTCCCACTAGTTCAGGGGTGATATCCTGCAACTGGTCCTCGAGCCCAGGGTCTGCACCCTTAGCTGAGGATGTGCCTGGTGAACTAGGGCTTCCGGGGAGGAACACCCCTCCCCAAGGGAAAAACAACCTGCATGTGTTGTGCAAGTTTCTGTCTTGTGCAAGTCCTGAACCCCTGTCCATGAGACAGAGGATGGAGCCCAGCCAGGCCCACCAAGGCCAGAAGTGGCCTCACCAGGGTCACTCTTGGGATGCTCTAACTCAGAGCTGGCACACCCTGATCCTTTGGTCCTCCCAATGTGGACTATTTCCACCTCTTACCCCTTGATCTGGGGTGTTTGCATCCTCCTCTGTGGAGTGATACTGACAGAAAGCAGAGTAGGTTGGATGCTTGTGGCAGCTCCCCTCCAAGTACTCCTGCTATTGTGGAAATTTCATCGGGGGATGGGCTTCTGGTACAGACCGGGTCCCTTTGCTTGTGCCCACCCCGAGGGCAATCCAAGCACTGGGGCTGGAAATAGCGCACCCTAGGACTCTGCATAACCCTACCCCATCCCTGTTTCTACTCTTGGAAAGGACATAGGACCCTTTGCCCTACTACACTGGGACCTGCCTGGGTCACTGTAACCCTTTCCCTCACTCTAATGGGGAAAACCTGAGCCACCCTACTTAGGATGACTCCCAAATGCCATCCTAGACACTCCGGTACTCACGTAGAGGTCTGCCTCCTTTGTAAGTTCCCTGGGGAACTTACAATCCATCAGGTGTTACTGTAGCTCTGACAAACAGTGACTGAACATGTACTCTCTAACAACCAAACTGTACAACCCCTTAAATGTGTTCACTATAACACCCTTGCCCAACCATCCAGTGCCCTGCAAAGATCCTCCCAGGACTGGTCAGACAGTTTCAGACTGTCCGGGAACCTCAACTCTTCAGGGATGAATCCATACTTAGTTACCCAGACTTCCTTAATGGGGGTATATGTTTTCTTGTCAATCCCTTCTAGGCCCTGTAGAGTATCCCTCCCACCCTCTGGAATATGACACCAGATGCCAGCTCTCCAGTCCTCCACAGGGACCCTATGTACCTCCAGAGCTACCTCATTTACCAGGAACCACTGGTGTATGTCAGCCCCTTCCTTGAAGCTATGCACCAAGTATCTGGGTATGTGGACTGTATCTTTACCACTGGACACAATAATTTTGCTGCCACCACTGGACTCGTCTTGCTGTGCTTGTCAGTCTAGATCCTTCAAACTATGCTCATGGGCTTATTTCTTCTCCTCAAGAGCAATCTTTTTCCTGGTGAAGGCTCTTTTCACCTCTGCCATCTTCTCCTCAGCTCATCTCTGATATGCAGCTAGCTGGGCCAGGTGCAGCCTCAGGTCCCTCTCGGCCTGTCTGTCCTTGAGCTCCTCCGGTGACAGGGTTTGGGAGGTGACACTGCTCCTTGCAATAGATCCCGATCCATTGGGTCCCCTTTCTCCACTGGAGCCTCTTCTCATTCATTTTTTCCTCCTCCTTATCCATCTCAGGGACACTACCCTCTTGGGGTTTTAGTTCAGAATCCGCCAGGAGATTCCAATGTTTTGCCTCAGTTAGAACTCCAAAGGGAACCACCTCCTCTTCAGAGACCTCCCCAGAATCATCACCCTCCTGCTCCTAGGTTGAAGCCTTTCTCCAGATTGCCCCTTTCAAAAGCATACAGAACTTCGAGAAGATCTAGCCTTGCAGATCTCCTGGACAAAGTGAGCCCCCCTACCTACAGAAATCTTTCAACTAACTCCTACTGTAGTATGCCAGGAGATTGAGATCAGGGATTAACCACATTCTACTAAGGCACCACTGATGCAACAAGAGTCTCAGATGCAAGAAGATGAAGCAAGAGTAAATTTAGGAAAAGTGGCCAGTTGAGAGTAAAAGGAGAGACACCTAATGGTCTTAGATGTGGATGGTAGAGTACACCTAATTACTGTTAGGCAGTGCACAACACAAATCCTATCACCACCACTGCACCCAATGTTAGAAAATAGATCGTTAATTGGCAGAAGTATACACCCTATCCAAGTAAGGACCGCAATCCTAGTCAGAGTAAGTCAGATACAGACCCTAAAATAACCTGTGCTTACCCTCTGGTAGCTTGACAAGGAGTACACAGGCATACGTTTTTGTGCAACACACACACAGTAACACAATGAAAACACCACAAAAGGACCCCATACCAGTTTAGAAAAACAGAGAATATTTATCTGAGTAAAACAAGACCAAAACGACAAAACTCAAATCAGGAGAAGTTGAGATATTCTTTTTTAAATGTTAAATGTGATACTAGTGCTTGGAAGTCCCTATCGGTCCAAAGCTTACTTGAGGTAGTGAGGGACTGGTGCAAATCCAAAGTTCAGGGTGACCAGGATGGAGGGTAGGCCAGCTACAGAACTCAGACAGGTCCGCTACCAAAGTACCTTGGATGGAATTTTGGTTGATATTGAGAATCCACTGCGTCGCCATTGAGCCACGCAAAGGGGGGTCCATCATCGCCGTCAAGCTCCGCAAAGTGTCATCATAAAGCCTTGCAGGCTGTGAATCCAATGTTGTCGAGCAGCCTTTGTGGGGGTGAGGCGGTGAAATTTTGCATGCACTTGAGGCAATGCATCCTTTTTTTTCAGGAATCAACTGAAGAATCCACTTCTGAAGCCCAGCGCTTGGCAGGGGCACCACAGGCAAGGTCGGGATCACAGAGGGCAGAGTCCAGCAGCAGCAGGAGAGTTGCAGGAAGTATTTGATGTCCCTGAGACTTCAGGAGAACAGGGACAAACCGGCAAGCCCTTGGAGTCACTCTGGTTCTGCAGAATTGGTCCAGGCCTTGCTCAGGAGCAAGGCAGAGATCAGCAGGTAGCAAGGAAGCTCGTCACTGCAGCGAAGCATTTCCTTGGAACAATCAGCACAAGCAGAGTGTCAATCCTTGCAGCAAATCAGTCTTTACTCCAGCAGAGTTCTTCCCAATTCTCTAATTTGCTAGGGTCAGAGCCCCAGTGCTTATACCCTAATGTACCTTTTAAAGTGGCGGGTGATTTCAAAGCAGCTCCTTGTAATGCACAGGTCCCCCTTCCATTCCAGCCCTGGTTCCAGACTATCAGTAGGGGGATAATCAGCCCTTTGTGTGGGGTCAGGCAACTACCCTTTGAAATGGAAGTGTGAGCCCCCCCACATCCTTCCTGCCCAGGAAGACCAATCAGTATGCAGATGAATGAAGAAGCAGCTGAGAGTGCTATGTTGTGGAGGTCTGGAGGGAATGTACAAATGTAGTTGTAACCCAGCCCAGTCCAGACATGTATTGGAGAAAGGATGTCAGACACACAGAGCAGTGAGAGCATAGAAATGACCACTTTCTAAAAGTGGCATTTCTAACAAATTAATAATAATTCTGTCTTCACCAGTAAAGGGGATATATCATGACCATTTCAATTACATGAAACATGAAGCAGCTAATCATTTCTGATCAGGAATTACAGCTTAAAAATATAATAAGGAACTCCCAATGCTGGCCTATGAGAGGAGTTGGCCTCACAATAGTGAAAAACAACTTTGGGAGTTTTTCACTACCAGGACATTTAAAACTTAAAGGTACATGCCCTGCCTTTTACTTACATAGCACCTTCCCCTATGGGCTACTCAGAGCCTGCCGTAGGGGTGACCTCTATGTAATTAAAGAGGAGTTTAAGGCTTGGCAAGAGGTTTTAACTGGCAAGTCAAAGTGACAGTGAAAATGTACACACAGGATCTGCAATGGTAGGCCTGAGCCATGTTTAAGAGCTACTAAAGTGGACGGCACCATCAGTGCTTCTGGCCCACTAGTAGCAGTTAATTTACAGGTGCAGGGTATATGGTATTCCACTTTACAAGGGACTTATGTTGCCATGTTTAGAGAAGAGAGCACCTACACTTTGGTGCTGGTTAGCTGTGGTAACGTGCTCAGTGTCCTTCAGCCAATAAAAAGAAGGTTAGAAAAAGAGGAAGAGGAAGGCAAAAAGTGTAGGGTATCCCTGCAAAAAGGGCCATTTCCAATATACCCCAAAATGTAATTTTCTAAACACAGACGTTTTCCACATAACCACCTCAAACACTTCCCATATTATTTCCCAGGCCATTTCTATTGCGGGCATTCATATCAAACAGTGTGCAACATTATGTCTGATCAATTAAAAGACCACAACATCTCCCAATGCATCAATCTGAAATCTTCAGACACTGCCCAGCATTCTTAGCCAGGACCATGTTCAGAGCATATTTGAGATTGGGCAGCGCATCCACCAGCTGTCCAGATACATTGAGGTATCTCTAAGGATAATTCATGCACAAAGAGATATAAAAATAAAACTGTTGTACATTAGGATGCATATAGACCAAAGTATCACAAAGCCTGTGGAACTCCATAAATGTTTTCACTTGGATTGCAACCTTTATAGGGAGTCTCACTCTATTGCACTCAGCACCCGTCCTATAACCAGTTGGACTAATTGCATTTCTGTTTCTCTCAGACTTGATTTCCATTCATTTCTATACAAAACAAATTATCCTTTTTAGTATGTTCCAAAGATGTTAGATCCACCTCAAGTTTGGTAGACCTTCACAACCAGTTTGTAGCACGAGCATGCCTCCCCTTCTCTCTGCCTTACCTTACCCTCTGTCATTCCTAAAACTGGCAGAAGCACCAACAACAAACTCTACATGCACTATCAGTCCCAAACCACTGCTGTTCTGGAATCAACAGTTGAAAACTACCCATTCTGAATCCCATACACAACCAGCCTGCAATAAAAATGTGATGCATACATTGCCCGCCACTTGCATTCAGCAGGGAAATCACCCATCACCCAGTTTTGGAGCTAGTAGGGAGCCATCATTACTTCCATTCCCCACTCTACCTGTACATATCTTTCATGAAAAAACATTTAAGTCCATTACACAAAATATGTCCCTGGTTGTCATACAGTAAGCTCAGCCATACCCCATCAATAAGGCCCAGCCATAGCACAAAAATACTCTAAGAACATCATACCCTTATCACCTCTTGGAACAAAAGTCCTCTGTATGGCTTTCATACCCAGAAAACCATGCTCCAATGATCTTAGTGGATTTCTGGGTAAACTTGTGGTTTTCACTTACTGAACTGTACTTCTTGGCCACTGAATGATCTCCCATATCATGACATGAGAGATTGACACTGGGCTCTGGTGTTGAGGTAGGTGTAAGCCCATAATGCAACCCTCTTTTAAAGAATAGCTACTGCTCACTTTGCCCAGTTACAAACGACTTGTGGTGAGTGTAGCCTAATCAATTGACTTGGGCACACCTTTTCCCTAACACCCAATGTGGGAAATGGATACTGGTTCACCCAGGGTAAAGTCCCATCAAGACCCCCGCCCCAATAACTGGTGTCCTTCGTGGCTGTGAATGCTGCTTGTACACATGTGTGCAGAATGTATTCCAGTGTATGGTTACATGACTGGCACAGTGTATAGTGGAGTCCATTGGTCTCCATATGTGTTGTGACTGACACAACACTGGATGGATTTATGCAAGACTGCCTATAATCTATGAGGAGCCTAGGAGTCTGCACATTTACAATATCTCTCAAAAAGCAGCTAAATTTGTGGTTGTGAAAGTTGTTTTTAAACTTACCCAGGTATCACAAATACATTTATTTCATTTACATTCATTATGACCCTGGCCGTCAATGGTAAAATGGCGGTATGTACCGCCAACAGGCTGGCGGTATTCATCGCCATATTATGACATTGGCAGGTTGGCTGAAGCCAACCCACCAATGTACCACTCTGAGCACCATGGCAGTGACAGCCACTGGGCTAGAGATATCTATTTCCATCCCAGCGGCCGTCACTGTTCTGCCCGTGGGATTATGACCCCACCTACCGCCATGGTTTTCGTGGCTTCCTTACCACCACAAAAACCATGGCAGTAGGCACCATCAGTGACAGGGAATTCCTTCCCTGACACTAATAGAGGTCTTCCCCCCTCCCCCTCCCTCTCCAGTTACACACACCCCCCCACATACACGCTCCCCTCTTCACACGTACACACACACTTTCCCACAAACATCCACGCATGCAGACATCCACTCACATTTACCTGCACACACTTTCAAACATACCCGCAGACACACATTCACATAACACAACATACACGCGCTCACACCTTCATAAATGCACACTTGCATCCAACATGCAACTCACACTCGCATCCACGAACACACAGACATACATCCCCCACACACACACAAAACACCCCCCACCCCTCCCTTGTCAGAGACCCGACTTACCTGTAGTCAGGGGGTCCTCCGGCTCCTCTGTTTCTGATCATGAAACAATTAGAACAAATTGAGATAAGTTATTGTGAAAGTCCATACCTATTGACAACTGAAGTGCTACCTAATTCAGAGTATTTTAGGGTGCAGTTTGCTGTGTGCACCATCCCTGTTCAACAATGGTATCCATACCTGTTTTTTATATAGAATCTATTCCTGTGCATCCATTTTATGTTGGACCACGTATGGAAAAAAATTACCTTTATGCACATCTAGTTTTCCTGTAGTCAGGCCCAGTTGCATGGGAAATGGAGATGTTTAGCTATATAAACGCACTTACTAGTGTACTGCTGTCTGTTTTGCCTGGAGCTGATTGGTGGTGGTCTACGTCACCCCAAAAGTTATCTCTCCCTTAAAAGCCATGGCTTTGTCTTGGAAATGGAAGGCTGCTGATGTACCTAATGGGCTATAATCGCTGAACAGAGGCAAGCCTAGAAAGACACTGTCGAGTACCTTGCATGTAGTTCATGCATGGTAAATAATAATATCTTTTTGAAAATGAGGTATAACGACTTTGCAAAACATTCACTCCTGCTGAGGTGGTTTATATTTGGAGCTGGTTTGAGACAATAGTTGTGCGAAATACTCAAAGTTACTCCTTAAAATGGAGTGCAATCTGCTAAAATAGGTATAAATTGCTTCTTTTAGTATGATCCTGGTGCTATAAAATGATGCTCTTCAATAACTGGGATTAGGTCACTGCTTCCACTACTGTTTGTATTCTCCTTGTTTTTTATTATGCTTATACTTATTTATATTATGGTTTTGAGCACTAATTTGTAAAGTCAACATGTATTGTTGGACTTGCAGTTCCTAATCACCTAATTAGTATTTAACTGAAGGAATTATTTTTGTTATGCTATTAATTTTTTTATTCTAATGTGTAATGATGTAAAACTTTCTAAAAATGTTTACATGGGATCCCCTCCTCAAAAAACATGTAGGACTTTATCTGTTGATAAGTTCAGAATTCTGCCCTTACTACTATTCTGGAAAACAGATGACTTTTAACAAATGGTCAATCAAGTGATCTCCTGATATTTATGCAATTTGTGCAGTGCAGGTGATCAGGAGCTGCTCTATGAAAATAACAATTTACAAATCTGGGTTTAATCCATCGTTATTTTGCTTGCCCCATCACCCTAGTTCGGACCCAGCTATCTGCAAATCAGTCTTGACCGTGCTCCCAATGGGATCAGTCCAGCCTGAACGGCCAAGCCAGGTCCTCCCTGGACAGTCCATCATACTTTTGTGTTGCTAAAGTTGCCCTAACTGGAAAGGGTATGCCCAGACTTGGGTCCCTTACTCGCTGTGCCACTGGATTCAAGCTAGTCTGGCTGATGAAGGTTGATACCCTGGAACCAGTCCCAGGATGCTTGTTTCCAGTCCAGGGAGGAACTGGCCTGGCAGTTCGGGCTGGACTGGTCCTACTGGCAACAGGGTCAAGAATGATTTGCAGAGGCCTGGATCCCAACTGGGGTGGCATGGTGTGTAAACGAACAATGGATTAAAGCCAGATCTGTGACTGGGGGTGAGTGGTTGAAAAGTTTCAGCACTTCATCCATCAACCTTTTGTGTTGCTAAAGGTGCCCTTAGTGGAAAGGGTATGGTCAGACGTGGGTCCCTTGCTCACTGTGCCACTGGATTTAAGCAAGCCTGGCTGATGAGGGGTGATATCCTGAAACTGGTCCCAGGATGCTTATTTCCAGGTTAGGGAGGCCCTGGCCTGGTAGTTTGGGCTGGACTGTTCCCATGGGGAACAGGGTCAAGACTGATTTGCATATGGCTGGGTCCAAACTGGGGTGGCATGGTGAGCAAAAGAATGGTGGATTAACCCCAGATTTGTGACTGGGGGTGAGTGGTTGAAACGTTTCACCATTCCGTCCATCATCCTTTTGAGTTGCTACAGATAAGAAGGTACCCTACAGTGGACTGAAGAGAAATGGACAAACTAGTCATCAGTCTCAATATGTTAATCAGGGGCTACAGAGGTTACCTTTGCCTCCTGTGTGACAGTGTTGCAAAATGCTCTGCAATCCTTTCTATAAGAAGCTCCCAAATGTTGTTCCCATACTTCTACAACCCATTATTTTTTTAATCTTTAGAAGTTTCATATAACTTCCCTATTGTGTGATAATGCAATCTTTAGAATTACTTTTCAATGCCTTTAAGAGACTCTCTTTCCACCTTCTACATGCTGCAGCATACCAATTGTGGGTAAGTGTAGTGCTTATAATATTTCAATCAAGCAGGGAATTGATGGAGGATTTTTCATTTTATAAACAATCTCTACATGTAAATTAGTTATTTATACATGGTTGTTCTTCCTTAGGTGCAAAAATTAGGGGTATGATATAACCATATAATCATGGCAAGCAATTCCTTGTTATAACTTCTTCTAGCTTTGGTCTCCGCCTCTTATTTGAGGCCAATAACCTTACATCAGTTTCCTTGGACTTGTGATGATTAATTCATCCTTCTTCAATCTTCATCTTTAATTCCATCATCACTGGATTATGGTCACCTTCTCTTCCAGTATCCAATCACATATCAACTAACCAATGTCAACTCTATATATTCAAAAATATATATATATATGATAAAACCGCAGTTACTTACCAGTGTCAAAAGTAAATCTAGGGGGCAATCCATTAAAATTCTACCATTTGATGCCCTCAAACCAAATCTAATGGAGATGAGATTAAGCTGTCTTGTCTTTTCTGTGGAACACATAATAAGGATGGGTTTGCTAGGCGGAATAACCCAGGCCTCACCCTTTGCTGCTGTTGGGCAGGTCATAATATTACTGGCTCAAAATTTGCATTGAAATATGTGGCTGTTATTAAAGTGGAAGGTGATCGGCAGGTAATGGTTCTCTTCAATAGTACAAAACCAAAGAGAGAGAAGGAGGTTGTGGGGCTGGGTCTGTCCTCCTTATAGCCTATGTAACATTACAAAAGAGGCCCAGCTAAAAGAACTACAGGATGGACAGGAAAGATTATTTTCCTGTTAGAAAAACCCTCACCCACCAGGGTTACCTCTTGGTGGCATGCTTCATCATTGGGTTTCTTCCCTTTCTGCTACAGTGCGGGCGTGCTATGATCTACGGGACACGTGGGAGCACTGATGTAGTCTTGTTAATGTGAATCACAGGAGGGATAGGAGTAGTGGGGTCTTGGATGAGTTAAAAATACCTGTCTCCTAGTAATTCCAATGATTTAATAGATCTGTTGGAGGCAGTATGATTAAATAGGGGCTACAGAAGTGGGGGATGTAATGTACCTGACTTCCTAGTCTACATGTTTCAGGGCCTAATCCTTAGGCTCCTCGTCAGGACCAAGGTGGACTCCCTGGTGCAACTTCTTGTTTGACTACCTCTAATAAAAGCATAAATAATACGTGCTCTGTGATATGGTGCAATTCAACTTACTAATATGGTGCCATAAGTTGATACCTATCGTTTATGGTGCCTTTCATTGATACCTGTGGAAATACAAGAAAGTCACAGTTATCATCACCCCCATTTGTAATGGGCCCCTATATATGTTGTTTGTGGGTGTAGTGCCACCTATTTGTAAACTGCACCCCACTCGTGGGAAAGGGCACTCGTGAATATCAGGACTGAGGGACTAAAGTACTCTCACAATCAGCAGTACAAGACATACTACATTTAAAACTTTTAAACATGTAAACATGTGAAACACACCAAACAGCACACATGTGGTGCATGCATATCTAACTCTGTAGTATTTGGATTCTCATATCATAGCTCCTCCTGGAGCAGGGTGTGCTTGTAGTCACACTCTAAAGATTTGGCAAAGTTTTAGAATTGATTCATCTTACTGTATCTGTAGTGCCATGTAAACAATGTTCAAAAGACACTTCCTCAAAGCGACACCCCTGTTCTGTACCTAGTGTTCCCCTCCCGGGGTCTGAAACTTGAATGCTCAAATAGGAGCTGAGTTTAATTGACAGCCCCAGGTCCACTGGGCATCCGACCAAGATCCAGGGAGGATGAAGACAAGGAGCATGACAACAGAGAGTACACTGTGTCTGGACAATCAAGCATTGTAATAGGCCCTCCGACATGGCACTGTGTGCAATAGCCATGCCCAGGGGACCCTTGTCCCCTCTGCCGGCCACTGGGGTGGTGGGCATGGCTCCTGTCTTTTATAAGACAGGAGTCATGTGATATGGATGGTTTTGCATCAGAAAATGACGCTAGGCAGGTGAAAGGCATTTTTTTTTGCCTCAAACCAGCCTAACGTCATTTTTGGGTGCAAAGCCCCCTTCTCCCATACCGCCATCCCCACCCAGCTAACGTAAAAAAAAAAATTATGCTAGCCCACCCTGTGCGCCGGCTTGCGGGATTCCATAAATTTTACGCTCAACAGGTGCTCTGGAATGATGCAAGCCAGCACAATACTTTTAACTGGATATGGGCCCAAGTTTACTGGAAAAATACAGACAAGGTGCAGAGCTATATTCCTACTCAAAATAGAGTCACTTATCTTATTTGTCAACCATGCAACATTACAAGATAGGATTTCATAAGATTTTTATCTTGTCAATAGTTCTAGTAGGAACAAACATATTGGGGTTAGAGGCATTAACACTAGTGACAATACAGCACCCTCTGCCTTAGATCTGCAAATAGGTTAGTGAAAGATGTAGCAGAGATATTTACAAGTCAGTAAACCCTGTAAAATGTGAAGTCTTCAACATATTGCATGGCACTCAAGGGCATATGACCTTATTGATTGTATTGAAGTTGTCCTTTATTCCACATTCATCCAGACCTTTCTGTTGATTGGTTATTATCTCTAGTCTGTCCAGAGATGTATGGGTATTAATTGTGTGAGTGGCACTGGGTAGGCCAGCTAAAAGCAGGTTCCTACCAACAAATATATTGAGCTTGATAGAATGGACACATAATGGGAGGTGTTGATCTGCTTTGCTGTGGGAGGTTATATGGTCAACATTAATCAAACCCTCAGCTAATTCCTCATTTCCTAGTTTAATTTTTATTTTAGCACTACTGAATAACAGTGGCTAACTTATCTGATTCAGTGAATAGCTTTATTGACTAACAATGACCCTGTTTCAACCCTAAAGTTCCCTTGAATCCTTGATGTCACCACCATATAAACCACAGGTGATTCATGAGGCTGAGTATCAGCATTATTCATCTTATATTTTAAAAACCCTGAATCGTGTGTCAAATGTATTCCTTCTGATGTTTAATATGCTAGTAAATGGCATTCTCTTGTGTTGTCAGATGGTGGGTTAGCTAATTTGACTCTGTCACAACAACTATTTGATTGATCTTACTCTGGCACCCGAAGGCAATGAGGTATGACGTTTACTTTGCTCTTATGTGTGATGACATTATTATGCCCTAGTCTGCTGCACTCTCGTTTTCCATCTTCCATTTGTTCCAGGCACTTTCCAGGATCTAATTTCAACAAATTAAGAATTGAGAATAACATATTTTCCAGTAATTTAACTTTACCAAGCAAGTCATGAGTGGTAATACTAAGCTATATCAGACAAGAACAGACATGACAGCAGTGTTCTGTGGCTCCTAGACATGTTACATAATCTACATTATCAGGTCCAGTATAAATATTTACACAGGTAAATAGTTGTCATAACTGTGTCAACACTTCCATTTTAGCTGTCTCTACTTCATAATTTCTCTGCTAGTAGTCATCCTCCCAGAGTGAGGCATACTTCTTTTCCAATAACAGTAATGGCCAAAAAGGTTTTGAGCAATGTATATTGATGACACATTTGCTAACTAATACCTCAGATCTAGCTGTTCCTGTGTACAAGAAACCTCAGGTTCAAGCCCAGCCACAATAGGGGCATCTAATGGTACAATAGCTTGAATATAGTCTTTCCTTTGCACAATCTGTTTAATCTGCCCTTGATCTAATAGCCTTTGAAACTTCCTTTTTCTTGGGCCCTGGAATGGATCTTTCTTTTAAGAAACACCACAGTTGTGGAGCTATCATAACTGGATAGGTGTGTGCTTGGTGCCACATCCTCCAGTAATGACTTCACTTGCCTCCCAAAACACCTAAACCTCAGCCATACAATCTTCTGGCACCTGTATGTAAACATTTAATATAAAGATGGGTGGCACTATCTGACCTTTGACAGGCTTTGCCCAGGCACATCCCAAAAATGTGGTGCAGAGGTCAGCTAAAGGTTTTGTCACTACTTTTCTAAAAAACATGCCTTCAGAGGGCATGACAGGAATAAACATCCATCACTTAAATCTATTAACTATTTGGTATATCATTCTTGCATGTAGGAGGTGCTTACTTTTCAATGTAAGAGAGACTATTTAACACACTCAAACCCCAATGAAGCATCATCATTTTGGTCACACTCAATCCTTTGTCAGACAGACATTCTAAACACAAAACACAAGCTTTTTCTCTGCAGCACATGCAACAAAAGCATATACATTGTAAGGTATTTGCCGGGCTTGAGACTGAGACTGAAATTAACATGGCTTCTAATTACATTTTGTCTCTTTACACATCCAGGCAGCCTGACTCCAAGGTGGCAGTTGTGCAGTCTTGTGAGATCTTAGCTTTAAGCTCCCAGCTGCTTCTCAACCTGTACTGTGAAGTGTTTCTTTTTTTTTCTTTAAGCTCCCTGTGCCTTTTCTCTACTGCCTCTGGGAGTCGGTATGGTTTAAGGTCATGACAATTTGTATGCACTACAGCTGGAGGCAAGTATTTTCTTTCTGTTTTGTTTTTATTAGACTGCCTGCAGCTTGTCATCACTGCTACAGTAACTGGCTGTCATTCTGTGGGAACAGTAGCCATGCCATGGCTCTTATACTTTTCATGCTACTTTTGGATTGTTCCCAGGTCTGAACGAAAGAATATGTTGGGAAGGGAAATGGAAAGCTGTTACAAAGCAAATGCCTCACAGCGTGTCTTAGTGGACAAGGAGTAGACCATGCATCAATAGCTTTAACAAAGCCAGAGGCCTTGCTTTGATATGCTTTAAAAACCTAGTATCATTCTGCATTCATTTTGTGTGATTTTGTTACCACTCTTAAACCGATTTTGTTGGCTCTTCCAATGCTTGTTGTTAAGTTGAGGAGCCATGAGTACTGAATTGCTACTCAGGCTTTGTGATATTTCTTTCTAACACTTCAATCAAAAGACACCCGGAGTGGAAGACTATTTTCTTCTTGGATCTTTTTACGCAATACTACTTAGATTAGTGGTTCCAACCTGTGGTCCTGGGACCCCTGGGGATCCACAAAACCTCCTCTGGGGGTCAGCGACTGCTAAAGAATTAAATAATATTAACAGATTAGGTCCCCAGCTTTCAGTAATGACTCAATAGGGGGTCCCCGGGTTGCAAAAATGATTCAGTGGGGGTCCCCGGGTTCCAGTAATGATAAAGTAGGGGGTCCACAGATGTCAGAAGGTTGGGAACCACTGACTTAGATCTTTCTCAGTATTCACACGATTGAGTCAATAAATGCAGACCAGAACGAAAAAGATAGATTACCAAAGCCAAAAGCCAGGTACTTGTAAATAAAGAAGTGCAATAACAAAAGAATAAAATTTCACTCTTTTAGCTTGGTACATCTGTTCTTGCACAAAATATCTTACATTAAAAAATACACATCACATATTACCTAAACAACATTGAAGCTTTCTAGGAATTGTGTGTAGTTGAATAGTTTTCGAAACCCTTTTAAGTTATAATGCATATCAAAAGAAAGCCTACATTAGGCTGTGAACTATAGGAAACGAACGGCAGTTTAAACACATAAAGGTGACAAAAACATAAACATGTCATTGAAAGGAAAAAAAAAAAAAATCAAAATAAAATACTTGCCGACCAGTCCTGACAAAGAATTGTTCTTCTTTTTAGGCAGATGTGCATATGTGATCAAACAAATACCTTCAATCACAGTGCAAGTCAGCCAATTGCAAATATGGGCTGACCTACTGCCTCATGCTGCACACTGTGGTAGGCAGAAGGAAAATGCGGGAGCAAATTGAATAGGCCAACTGATGAAGAGCGCTTACAAGAGCCCCACTATGCAGATATTTTAATTTGCAAATATATTTATGCATTTTTAATTATAAATAATTGTGATTACTTTAGGCTGGGAAAACAACTAAAGCACTCTCGAAGCCAAAATGTATAACAAATGGGTTGGAAGAGCTATTCACATTTGATGTGGAAGTTAAATAATTCAGCCAATCCCTCCATAGCTGTTGTACTGTCACAAAAATAATTAAGGTGTAAACTGCTGTAAAAAAATCCTTCTAGTAATAATAACTTTAACGGGGCTATGTCATGTTTTTATGCAAAGCTACTTTACAGATATAAAATGGAGGCATTATATCTCAATTTCATGCCGTAGGTTTTTACACCTATGACCTTTAGGTGTGTATTGGGTTTTCTTGATTTTCTTTTGATACACACAGCAAAATTATAGTAGCTGGACTAAACATCAGAGAAAACAAATGACAGAAACACAAAGAAAGAAGGAGGGAAATAAAGAGAATAGGGCAATTTGAAGTTAACACAAACAATGCAAACGTGAAGTCGGTGACATGAGGGCGAAAGGAAAGTGATCGATTGTATTTCATTTTTTTGTTGAATTACATGAAAATGGAATTGCAGTAGGACTCCACAGAGATGAATAAACAAATGAAATAAAGTATTGACACGTGTAACTTGGGCAAGAGTGTTCAACAATAGGTTGTCAATTGCCTCACAAAACAGACAATTGTTCAATAGTATGAGTGGCTTTTTAATTATTTTCCAGATTAGAAGACTGGCTGTCTATGTATGTTAATGCGTATATGAAATCCCCTTAGGCCTCCAAACAGATGAGTGAGCAAGCTCCAAAGTGACGTTTTCTGACAGACTTACACCCTATGAATGTAGTCAATCAAGTGGGGAGTGAAAAATTCATTTTCTGACAGGGGTGTCAGCAGAATCATCCGGAGTCGATGACAACAAATCTATAGCTGGTGGAAAAAACTGACAGGGTGGAAAACAAGAGACCCTGATGTTAATACTTCCCTTTCAGCTGTCCAGAGCACAATTTCACAGCAATTATTACCTCAGTTGGTTCAACAGCCACCCATCATAGGTCTTTGGGTTTTACATCGCTACTTCTGTATAGAAAGATAATGCTATCCACGTATGCTCTGGAATGATAAAACACGCGCAAGTTTCCATTACATCGCGTCTAAATATGTTTGCAGTTCACCAGAAAAGGGACACTCGACGCACCATCTGCCACTGAAAAGCAAGAATAGCAGAGATGCGCCATCTTAAGAAAAAGAAAAACAACACATAACCACAAAAAGCGCAGGATAAATTCAAAAGTAAAATCTTCTCGAATTAAGTGGTTTTATAGCTCCAACTTTTTTTTCTTGTTTGTTGTTCACATGTTAAGTGCACTCTGAGGACCCGAGTGACGAGGGTCCCATTTCCAGCACAGCATGCAGCGGGTGATCCCCTCAACTGTAAAATGAAGCCATCAGAGCACAGCATGAAAATGTATTAGCAACAGTTAGACAAGGAAGGCCTCAGCAAGGCGTACGCACTTCCAATTGGTAAAATAATGCTCGCACAAATTGTTTTTGGTACATTAAGTACCTTTCGGAGCCAAAATGAAAAAAGAAAACAGTAAAATAAAGGAAGCAGGCAAACTAAACAAGAAAATAAAATGCAGGTACCGCGCGCGCTGCACTTGCTAGAGCCACGTCCTCCGTCCTTGCCGAGTAATTTCATGCAGAATTTTTCTCCTTTCTTTTTATGATGATTGAAATTGTTTTCTCCGAGTTGACAGATCTAGTGTACAATGATAAATGACAAAGTCCTATGCGGCCTGTCAGCGTGTGCTGGGGGAAATCTCGCCAAACTGCCCAATAATAAATATGCGTTTCTCAAAACAGAAGGCCTTTATAACGACAAAGCACAGTGGTCGAGCAAAGTAGCTTTAAGCAGCGGCGAGGTGAAGCCGAGCAAAAGATTTATATATTTGTGTTAATCTAAGAAACCCTGCGCCGGCTATGACACACTGACAGGAAAACAAGGGTTATGAAAAACGATCTGACAGCGAGCCGCTAAATCTATGAATTTCAAAGCACTGGGCAGCCCGTGGCTTGCCAGATATGAATGCCTGAGCTGTTTTAGTGATTGTTATTGAAAAACTATGAATATGATAACGAACTGTAAATGCGCGCGCGCCGCCAGGATATCTAGTTAACTGGAATGACACGGCTGACAGAGCCTGTCACTTCGGAAAGTTGTGGCGCTTGTAACGCGCTATAATAAAACAAAGGTGGCTGTGGAGTACTGAAAAGGGGCTTCATAGCAGTGACTGCCGAGAACTGGGAGGCTTATCTGAGAGAGTAAATGATTGAATCATCACTCAGTCAGAATAGTGCGCATGGTTAAGCTTTGGTGTAGGTTTTGCTTAGTGAAATCAGGCTTAGCTATGTATTCACTTAACTCCATTCTAGTAAAAAAAAGTATGTTTAAAGCTGAATCGCAAATTCATTTCAGAAGGAACCTGTCAAGAGCTGGTCTCACAAAGAGTGATGTTATGGGCTCCGATAAACTCGAATGCCATTATTACTCAACGAAGTGCTCGAGATCTGGTCTGAACCATGTTTGTATCTATTCCCTTTAAGGGCCTCGTTAAGAGTGCCCCCTGAAAAAATCTAACACTGGAGTATTTGGGATTGATTGAATGGGTTAATTGTTGCATATTCTCAGTTTTTTTCTGGAATAACATGCAGACTTTGTTCCTTACTGCACAGGGGTGGATGAGGGAGATGAGGGCTAGCACGTCTGACTTTGGAACTAGGGAACCACGTTTGATTTCTTGCCTCGGCTTAACCTCTATGATTCTGTGAAAATCACTTAATCTACCAGCTCCTACAAAAAAAGTGTTGTCAAAACCAGTAAGTCTCGCCTTTGGGACCTATTGGCGTTGCCAGTGTTTTTTTAGTGATGCAGTGCATCATTGCTAAAGAGAGAATTAAAAAAGGTGCTATAAAGCAGCATTTGCAACTGTGTCATTAAGTCGGCGGTAGCACACCTATAAATTGACACCTTTCTTTCTTTTTATTAACAGATCCAAAACAATCAGTAAATACAAAAAAGTAGTGTGAAAGTGTTTTTTTTTTTTCAAAACCAGGTTGGAGGTTGAGTGGGGGGTAAGTAAATGTAGGGTAGGGTAAGTAACACAGAGGGAGATGAGAGAAGCACATGGGAAAGAGAGAGCAACAAAGAACAGAGGGGGGAGGAACAAACTGTGGATGTGGTGAAACATGGAGCTGGTTGGCCAAGAAGCACACGGGCAAACTAGCAAAATGAGATAGGAGAGAAACACACAGGTGAGCGAGAACAAAAAAAGCACGCATAGAGGAACACATAAGGATAATACCTGGAAAACACAATCACTCTAGTGGAGTGCTTAAACTGAAAGAAACAAGTAGTTCCATAAAACTGAGCAGTAGAAGGACACACCTAAAGAGGATGTGCTCCAGGACAGTGGCAGACACAAAATAGAAAAGGCAAACATTTGAATAAGTAGCAAGGAAATAAGAGTGACAATAATGCCAACCAATGGGAAGGCTTGAAACCCACTGTAGGTTTTCAGTAAGCTGACAATACGTCTTTTGCAACAAGACAGCTGTACTTGGTGCCTGGCATTCTCAGCCTAAAAATGTGAAACGCCTGGTTCTCATGTAAAGTGCTCTAATACCTTCAGACCAGGTTTGTGCCATGAAATGCTGCAAAAAAGGGACCTTAAATACAACAACTTTTCCCTTTTTAAATTCAGTCTGGTTTGACCTTCTGAAATTTAACAAAGGGTTATGTCTTTATTGCATTGAGCAATAACTGGATGTGGTAAATATCACACACATGAAGATTTTGACACTTGTGGAAACAAGGGGTTGCACATGGATGGGAAAACTCTTCTGAATCATAATCATAATCAGATCTGAGTGTTTTTTTTATTTTTTTACGTATTGTAGGAAATGTCATGTTGCAAGAAAGGGGCAGATTCACAAATATGTTTACGCTCACGGGAATAGTTCTCTTTTGCATACTCTTACATTTATTTGCACATTGAGCTGTAATATTCATCTCCCTGTTGGTAAAAAGTAAAGAAGGCACAGTACTTTTAATTTATACTTATTGTGTAAGAATTTTCAGTTAATAATTCCTTTGTATTCCCATTTAGAATTTTTGGGGCTGACACAAGAGTACTACAGGAGTATGTTTTAACATACTCCAAAATGTTTCTGTTATGTTGTGTTATCTTATGTTGTTATGTTTAATTTTTTCAGCACAACGACCACGCACAGGTCTCTTGTCATTGAAAACAGTAAAGAGTGAACCAGAGGAAAAATTACAGAGAGAAGAAGTGGGTTTTAATTATTTTCCTTAAAGTAAATAAGGTATTTGAGTCTTTTATAGAGGTCAGGAGATTATTCTACAGCTGGGCAGCAAGCACAGTGAAAGACTTACCTCCCCAGGAGGACTTCTTGAAATATGGAAAAACAGTAAATTACCTATGTAAGGGCGTAGCGCTCTGGTGGCCATATATTTGTTAAATCTATAGCTAAGGATGCAAGGACCTAACTCGTTAAGGCATTTTCCCAAAATACTAATGGCCACATGTACAAAGATCCGTTTTTGCGACTCGCAAACTGCAAGTCTTAGTGACTCGCAACTTGCGAGTCACAAAACCGGATGAACAACAGTGTACTTTACACTGTTTGCGATTCCCAATGGGGTCGTAAATGACCTACCTCATGAATATTCATGAGGTAGGTTGCAATTTGTGGCCCCATTGGAAATGGCTGCCCTCACAGGGATGGTGGCCTGCTGGGGACAGCAGACCACCATATCTATGACTGTTTTTTAAATAAAGCAGTTTTAAAAAAAATGCATCTCGTTTTCCTTAAAGGAAAACGAGACGCATTTCAAAATCAAAAGTGAAAAGTTTTCTTTTCATTTTTTCAGAGCAGGCCATGGGACTACGGCCTGCTCTGAAAAATCTTTTCACTACCATTCACAAAAGGGAAGGGGTCCCATGGGGACCCCTTCCCGTTAGCGAATGGGTTAGCACCAGTTTGAAACTGCCTCTCCATTCCATGGACAATGATCACGAAATTGCAATAGAAGTTACATTATATAGACTTTGATCCCCAAAAGGCAACACAGAGTTGACTTTTTGTCCCATCCTTGGGTCCTCAATTGGTTCCTCTTTGCTGCTGACTGACTAGACAAATAGTGGTAAATAGAAGAAATAAGAAGAGCCCTCTAAGCAGTCTTTACTTTGTGTTACATCTGCTTCCTTCAGAGCTCATGAGACCATAGGTAATAAGGAGAACCAAAGGGCAAGGAAGGGGCAGCAGGTATAGTCTCTGGCTACCACTTAGTGGCGTCCATGGGCCTTTCATGAATGGATTCATGGGTCATATCATGAATTGTTCCACTGGCGAGTACCATAGCTATGAGCCTGTTTTCATTAACAACTTGCATTGTCTAAAATGCAAATATTTTACTCGAAAATTCTCCAATTAGGTCAACAACAGCAAACAGCACAGCTCGGAACCAGGGATAGGCAACAACTGCAACTTGTTTTTGCACTGTGCTCTCGTCAGTTCATGCACTAGATCAGGTAATTCCCAATTGTATACAATTTACACACTACAAACTCAACAACAGATGCACATCTTTGTAATATGGCAGTGCGTATGTTCATGATATCGCTGCTGCTGCTCTTTCTCCTGATCGCCCTCAGTGAAAGGAAAAGGTCTGATTCTAGAAGGCATTTACTGCTGTAAACATATGTTTGCTAAAAAAAAAAATGTCTTGAATAAAGCCTGCTAGGCAGTCAGAAAAATATACCTAGCAGGAGTAGCTATTTACTTCTGCCTGATGGTGCATTGCAGCTGCGTAAAATTGTGCAGGAGTAACTCCCATGAAAGGAGGGGGCAGTGAGCATAACAAGTCATGGTTTTCCTTGCGAGTTTGTGCACACTAAAAGACGTGAGTTTGTGGGCATCCACAAACTCCTGTCCTACACTTTTCCACCTTGGAATTATTCAGACGTCTGCTTCTGCCAAGGGCTAGAGCTAAGCAACTTCCATTGTGAGAAAGGGAGTAGAAGAACCTCAAATTTTGAGCAGCTGTAAAGGAAGGGGTTTCTTCATATGGAAAACATTTTTCACAGTGAAGTAAAAAAAGGTAAACTAAATCATCTAAGTGTTCAAAAAATTAGGCTAAATGTTTTTTCTTCAGCAAACTTTTTTTCTCCATGAGTCTTCAAAACATCAACTTGTGCCCTTGCGTTTGACTAGCATTTTGTTTAGAAGCAGCTTAATGTTTGAAATGTTGTGATTTAAAGAAGATGAGAGAATTGTGATATCCACTGTACACTCATTATTTGCAACACTCCCAATTCTTCCTTGCCTTGGTTTAAAAAACAACAACGAAATTCAATAAGAATGGGGTTCCCTGGGATGGCGTGTCCCAGGAATTCTACCACTAGGTTGCTTTGGACTGATGGTTAAGTCCAGGCTCCAGGAGGTATCAGATTGTTCAAGTTAGAACTGGGGGTGGAGTTTTTGTACAGTTAGGGTCTCTGGGAGTCAATTGGGGAAGCCATAGAACGCTGTGACCCTGTAAGTAGGGTAATACATTGTACTGTGTTGAGAGGTATTTCTGTTAGGGAACAAGTTACTTTTTTCCTTCAGAATAAATGGGGCAGGATGGGGCAGCAGTGAGGCAATCCTTGACGGTTCTATTTGAGAAAGATTGAGCAACTGAAAGAGGGAGGCGGTGGAAGGAGTAGCAGCAGCAGTACTGGCTTGCTCACAGCCCAGAAAAAAATCGAGAGAGAAAATAGCACATGTGCTGAAAACCGGGATGGAGGCTGAGGTGTCCCTGCAGAACATTGAAGAGGAAGAGTGCTTAGCCTTACCAGCTCTGGGTGCTTTTGAGAGACAGAAGTACATGTAGGAAGGGGACTAGCTTGCACCTCATCTGAAAAGGGATAGTGGCTGTCCAGCATGAGCGGAGCATCGAGGGGAGGTCACGGGGCCTCAGTGAGGCAGAGAACATAGGGGGTCATTACAACCTCGGCAGTCTTTTCACAAGACCGTCGAGGGACCGCCGTGCTGAAGACCGCCAGTAGTGGCGGTTTTCCGCTCGGCGTATTATGACTGTTGGCAGCTCTACATCATTTTTCTGACAGAGAGCCGCCAACAGCCATAGTGACGGGTGGCGGGGAAGTGGAGGTTGCCCGCCTCCACGCCAACAGAACACCGCCCAGCAAATCACGTCCTGTGATTCGCCGCAGCGGTGTTCTGTTGGCGGTGTGGTGTCGGCGGAGCTCCCCCCATGGCTCCCATCCCCTCCTAGAGTATCGACGGAACAGGTAAGTCGATCATCCGTTAGGGGAGGGGGGTGGAGGGGTGTTGTGTGTTGTGTGGGTGCATGGGGGTGTGCGTGGGTGTATGTGGAGGGGGTGTGTGAGTGCGTGTATGCTTGCAGGGGTGTTGTGTGATTGGGAATGAGTGCGTGTATGTCTGTAGGTATGTCTGTATGGATGTGCGCGTGTATCTTTGTATGTGGGTGTGCGTGTCTGACTGTGTGTGTGGATGTTGGCATGTATGTCGGTGTGTGTGCGTGTCTGTGTGTTGGTGGTGCCTGCATGCGTGTCGGGTGTGTATGTGTAAGGTAATGTCGGGGTCAGGGTGGGGAGGGGGGTCCTGCCACCTTTGGGGGGTGGCAGGAGTGGTGGGGGGTGCAGGGGAGGGAGTCAGGGTGGGGGTGGGGGAGACCTCTATCAGTGAAAAGGAAGGAATTCCCTGGCACTGATAGTGCTTACCGCCATAGATTTCATGGCGGTTCCTACCGCTGGAAATCCACGGCGGTAAGCCGGGTCAAAATACCGGTGGCCGTATTGTAACGGCCGACGGGCTGGAGACCCAGGTCTCCAGCCCAGCGGTTGTCTCCGCCCCGGCGGGCGGAACGGAGAAGTGGCGGATGACCATGGCGGCCATAATCCTAAAAAAAAGACCGCCAGCCTGTTGGCGGTCTTACCGCCGCTTTAACACCGTCCGCCAGGGTTGTAATGACCCCCATAGTCTTCTCTGACAGTGGGGATTCGAGAGCTCCTACTAGGCAGGCAGGTGTCAGCAGAGTGCTCGTGTGTGTAGGATTGTGCTTTATCAGAAGAGAACCAGCAGATCTTGCCAGAGCAGGCAATTTATGGAGAAACTGTAAATAAATAAGTGAAAGGTCTTGAAACAGTGGAGCAAAATCCCACTGATCTGAATGCTATAGTTGGGGTAAAAGAGTCAAAGTCAAAGACAAGTAAAAAAAATGGAGCTGGAGGGGACAGAACGAACATGAATAATTATGGGAAGAAAATAAAATGCATTTATAAGAGTAAAGAGGTAGCAGGAGTAGAACACAAATATATGTTGGTCTATATATGGTGGAGTCTGTGAAAGATAGTGTGAGCAAAGCCTGTGTCATCTGGAAGGAGAATCTACAGTGTTGGGGAGCAAATAGGAAACAGGGCACAAATCCCTCGGATTGGGGTGATCTGAGGGGCAACGCTAAGAGAAGCCTGAAATATGGGTCCAGGACAATTGAGCAGCCACCGGTCAGGTCGACTGCAGCCTCTACACACCGAGCAGAAGAGAGAGAGGATTAGTGCAACCAGCCCAACAGCACAGGAGCAGCATCATAAAGCATAACCTCCAAAATTGACTGGAAAACATTTGATGGTGGTGTGACTAATGGAGAGTTCCCTGACACAAGTAGTAATGAGGTTGAAATGTTGAACTTGGACGAGGTATGTGAACTACATTATGATGAGGAGATGGAAGAGTTGAAAGAAGGGGAGATTCTGCACTGGCCAGACTTTACTATCCCAGAAACGGGTAAAGAGAAGGAACAAAAGGGAGTAAATAATATGTCCAGCAATAATGATGTGTTACAGGTAATTGGAAAGAAGGAGCAAGGCACAGCTGATGCTGAGAAAGTCTGGAAATTGCCCAGATAAAATAGAGGATGACAAATGATGAGATGCTTTACGAGTCATCAGAGGTTACATTCAGATACGAAATGGTGGTGTCAGTGCTGGAATGTGGAGGGAAAGATCAATGCATGGTAGTGGAGGACAAAGGGATAAGACCAGACTCAGAGAATAAAGGGGATGGCACTGACTGCGATTTGGGGGATAACTTGGCTTTGGGGGTGGGGGTAAAGGTAGAAGATAATGTGAGAAAAGACATGACCAAGCTGAAGGTGAGCAAAAGTTGCCAAGAGGGAGAAATACAAACAAAAGAAAGTGACAGTAAAGTTAAAGTTGAAAGTGGAAGAAATTACCAAACATGGGGGTGTCCATGCCTTTGGGAGCACATCTTTCCACAGCCATAAAAGAAAAAATATGGAAGGGAGAATTTTTAGATATTTATATATTAGTTTGTAGAGAAGTACAAGCAAAAGAAGAGTCTAAGAAAGAAGCCTCAGAACTAATGAGAAGGCATAGGCTTCCAAAAACATATGATACATGGACATCAGATTTTGAAATGTGGAAATTTTTGAGGGTTCGGTAAAAGGCTTACCAGGAGTATGTTTTCTTTTAGATGTGCATGTTTTGGATTTTTTTTGGAACTTTTAGCATATCAGAGCTGTCAGGAAGAGGGAGAGGAGGGGTTTGAGGGTTGAAGATGTTGCACTACATTTGCCAATGTCAAAAATAGATCAAACGGAAACAGAAGCAGCAATAGTGTTCAATAGGATACACAGGCGTGTGTGCTGTTGGGTCTTAGCAAGAATTTTGTGCAGCAGGAGAGGCTAAATCTGATGGTATTTTGTCATGTAGACAAGAAGAAGTCATTGGCTTCACAGGGACTATCTGTCATGAGGAAAGGAGAAGAGGAGGAAAGGAGAAAAGCTCTAGAACGCACAGGAGAACGGCTAAAAGATTTTGGGGCTCATTCCTTCAGGATTGATGTGGCATTTGAGGCTCATATATTGGGTTACTCCATGAAGGGTTTTATAATACTGGGTCGATGGTCACCAGACTGCTATTTGAGTTACAGTAGGCACATTGAAGGGTTTTAATGAGTCTTGGTGTGACAAGTTTCTTTTTGCTTCTAGGCTGTGTAGTAGGACCGCGTTTGTCAATCTTTTCCATCTGGATTATTGGCCATTACACACTAGACGTGTTGAGGTCTTACAGGACGGATGTTGCCAGAGGGTTTACAGAGGAGCGACGGTTGGGTCACATGTGAAAGGGCAGTGAATGAAATGAAAAGGGGATGGTGCTGAACGTTTTGATCATTGGCGTTAATGGTGGGGGATTAGGTTGATCAACTGTATTAGTGAGGCAGGGTTTTTTCATATATGTTGTAATGTCTATGAGTTTCAACTGCATACCTGTCCTAACATAGTACATTTTGCTTTTACAGTGCTCTGTTTACTCTGCACTGTCTCTCGGGGGTTTCCAGGAGTAGCATCTCTAAGGGTGCTACTCCTGAGGTGCTTTGGTGTGTGGTGCAGTCGAGGCCCTAGGAAGTATCAGATTAGTCAGTTTAGAAATGGGGAAGTGATTTGTTTAACAGCTAAGATCTCTGAGTGTTAATTGGGGACAGTGTCATAGAATGGTGTGGCCTGTAGGTAGGGTAATACATGGTTCTGTGTTCCATCCTTCGCACCCCAAGTTTTCTGTGCATAGGCAACCATAAATGTTATATGGCTGTTCCGGTTGGGGCTGAGACTTTAGTTGTCGCTTAGAACATGTGGCAGAAAAACATAGGAATTACGCACTAGACTGAAAGGGTTGATAGCGCGTCCAGTCTTTCTAAATTACTTGTACTTTGACACGCTGGAGGTCGGTGAACCTTTTGACCTAGTTGGGCTCTCCTCATCCAAGAATAGTCGGATCACTCAAATCAATCATCGATAACCAATTTAATCAATAACCAATAATCAATCAACAATCAAGAATCAATAGTATTCAGTATTTGATACACCATGACCTTTCAGTCATGAATAACCACACCAGTTTATTAAAAGTTAATGAGTTTATTTCCCTATATTAACAAAGCTAGCACAATGCAAGTAAGTCTCAAAATCAAATGATATACGTATACGAACATTACTAGCTGTCCATAGAGACGGAAGATACACAATATACGCAAAATCTGGATTATAATACACTTGGTTATTGCAATACAAATCACTAATATAAGCAACTGTATTTGACTAATTGCATACATCGGTCAGCATAACAAGATTTAAATTTAGCATGGTGCATCAGATGAATACCTCGACTAGCCTCTAATTAGCATTGGCATGTGGGGCTTCATGCAAAAACAAATTTTAGTCAACACAAATTTAGAAAACTTCTAGCTTGGGTTCTATCAAAATACGCAGTTGGTACCTAAAAGGAAAACATAATACATAATACAATTATCCTTTCATATTTACCAAATACAATCAGCATTCAAGGAAAAGTCTTCGTCCCTCAGGTACCGGTTCGATCAGCATGGGGCAGATTTCAAAGGGGCAAAGTTAAGGCAAGTTTCCTTGCGGCAGCAAGGAGAATGGGGCAAAAGTTACTGCATGGACAAGACAAGGCAAACTTAAAGTTAAAGTCTCTAGGGTGAGAATTCTTAAAGTCTCTTTCTCTGCAACAGAGAAAAGGCATCAAGGTGTCATTTAAAATGGCTTCTTGAATCAGGCTTCAAAATGCCATCAAAGAAAATGGCTGACTTCTCTTTGTCCGTTGGGTTTAAGTAAGAAACGTTCCAAATTCTTCAGGGTCTTCCATTGGAGGGTTCATAGGGTGGCTTCCTTTTGACCAATGAATAGTGTCTTTCTCTTAGTACTCATTTATGTATAAGGTGTCCTTGGGGCCTTGGAACACAAGTAGCAAAAAAGTTTGCCAATTAATTCTATATCAGTGTCTTTATTGTCTGCACCTGCAGGAACTGACCTTGCTTCAAAGGGGATGAAACTAGCCTAGCACGAAACCTTGAGATAAGTGTATTAGTCATTTCTACTGGAAAAATACAACCTTAAAGTAAAATGTGTCTTTGTTAATACAAGTGAAAACCACGCAGTTAAATTTGAGACCAGGCAAACTAGGCCAAAGCTTCTATTAAATTTAAGCTAAGCATTAAACTGTTTCAACAAGAAAATCATAGAATACATTTGCAATTATGACGGATTACTACATTATTGATTCTTCATGGTTAATTAAGCTCGTTTATAATAATGGCGAACTACGTCGTGGGCACATTTTCCCACGTATATTATTATTCTTTGCTAAAATCACACTACCTTATACAATTTTGATACCTGATATATGAATGTTTGTTAGTCTTTCTTTTTCTGCTTCATCAATCCCTCCTCTGATGTCTAATTATGTCATCACATCAAATCTTCCACCACAAATTTTATTTCATTAAAATTCTGTTTTAGTTATTTGGCACTTCAGTCAATTCCCTCTTTCTTTTTGTTCCCTTAGATTTTTCCCTGTATATTTCTACCATTTTATTTTGTTCTTTCTCTTCTCTTCTCTTCTCTTTTTGCTTCGTGATTTCAATATTTTAATAGCTTTCCATATTCCCCAAATACCTAGCAAGCAAATTAATATTATTACTATTCATTTTACTATTTTCAATAACAGTCCGTTCCAAATGTTGCTGAGCCAATTTCCCATGGAAGCAAATCCTTTTCCAACTTTTACCCATACTCCTGGTTCTTTCAATTCTTTCAAATCTGCACTCTCGTTTGTTAAATTTGTAAGTATTTTCCTAATTTGCCCACTGTTGTCCGGAACATAAGAACAGCAGTGACGTGCACGAAGCATTTTGCAAACGCCGCCATTCTTTGCTAAAAGAATGTCTATGGCAAGCCGGTTTTGAAGAGTCATAGCTCTTTCTGCAGCAAGTTCAGCATCAATCAGGATTATGGCTCCTGAGAATTTTGTCAGCATGTTATCCACAATAGTAGACAACTTTCAAATTTTGATTGAATTCAATAGGACTCCTACTGAAGGAATCATTGCTCCAAATATATCTCCTACCACACCAGAAGCTGTCTCCCTTTTCTGAATGCGATGTGGTTCAGACAGCTTTGGAAATTTCTTTAAGTCATCCAGTTGATAAATCTTTGGAAAATTATCCCAAATAACACATCCCATACCATCCTTTAGGAAGACGATAATAGGCGTTAAGTCCACAAATATAATATACCCCTGGAATAACTGGGTCTTGTCCATTCAGCATGAATGTCCACTTAGCCTGAAACGAAAACGTATATTTACATTCACTCATTCCCACAAAAATTGTGTCATAATATGATTTAGGTCTATATATGCAAAGTTTCCCTATATGTGATGCATCTAAATCTAATTTCCCTTGCGTCTTTATTGCGGCAAAAGCATAGTTATCTACAGATGTCCTTTTGTTTAATTCCCTTTCTAATTTCTCCTTCATCGTTTTCCTTCTATCTTCAGTGTGATCTAAAAAACTCTTTTCTACGGGTGAAAGTGAGCATGTAAGGTTGTCTCTATGAGCGTGGACTACAGGAAAAGGCAATAGTGGTTCAAAGAAACCTCTAACTTTTTTTATTTAATAATCCCTTGCTACTTTACTCAAGTACTCTATTATAGGGACATATGGAAATACGACGTCATGTTTGGAATAAAAGTATTGAATAGACTCCTGGCCATAAAATCTTGTCAGTAGCAAGCTACATGAAATTCCATTTGTAAGTAGCATGCTATGATATGTCACTCCTTCTATTACTGAGGTAGGTATTTGTGTGCACACATAACCATCTTTCGCATCCATTGTCTCAACATACTCATTCAGCAAGTGATAGAAGACATTAGAGGAGAGTTTCTTCTTTTCATGCAAATATTTTTTCATGTTGTTCAAGTTTCTGCAAAGGAGTTAATTCAGTAGGAGTTTTTGAAGTAGAAGCATCATTCGCGTCTCTTTCTTTCTTTCCATGCATTCCAAGAATTATTGCTATAATTATTAGTACACATGCAGTTATTTTATGTCCCTTTGTAGTGCTGCCTGGAATGATCTATATAGAATCAGAAAGTTGAAGACACCTTATCAAATCAGATTCACAGATATATATAAAGCTGAACGAGTTCAATGTTCATACGGTTTTCTTTAGCAGCTTAGTCTCTTATCGGTTTAGCAGCTTTGTCTCAGAATCGGTTTCAAAGTCAATCAAGTTATCAATGTCTTATCCGGTTCAAAAGTCAATCAGGTTGTCAATGTCTTATTCAGTAATGTTCATGGAATTTCACTTTTCAAGTACCAAAGTGTCGTTCTGCTTCTTAGTTTTCAAGACTGAGAGATAGAAATTCGTCTGACCAATCGTTAGTGGCAGTATATGCCCATTCTGGACCAGAATATCTCCTGCTCGGTATTCTTTTCCTTTACAATTTTGCATCTCCTTTTGATTCTCTCTCGCTTATGTCTTGTTCTTTGGCTTTGTCCTTTTCTTCACTCGGTGTTGTCATTACGATAGACACTTCTTTTCTTTTCTCCTTCAATTTTGGCCCTTCATTTTCTTTTAATGCTTCTTTAGTCTTTGATTTCACTGGCGATATGCTTTGTCTCCGTTTCGCACTGCTTTCACCTGATGGACCTGCAACCGGTTCTGGAAGAATTTGAACGATTTCACACTGTTCTGTCTTGTCTCCTTCCCCTAGGAGGTCAATCAGGTTTTCTCCTTCTTTTCCTGTATAGTCTGCTTCTGGGAAAGCACTCCTCTTATTAGGCTCTCCTGCTTCTTCACCTGTGACAGGATCTTTGTCGCCTTCATGATCTTTGTCACTTCCTGAGGCCTCTTCTCTGTTATCCTCAAAAGGATCGACTGCGTCTTCCTCAGAGAATATTTCTTCTGTCTCTATTTCTTCTGGTTCGTTTTCAGGCTCTTTTCGTTCTGTCTCAGTGCCTGGTACTTTCCTGTCAGTTGCTGGTAATTTCAGCGCTTCAATTTCCTCTTCTGTGGGACACGTCACCCTTTTCGTGTGACTGGCATGAATCCAGTTGGGAACTCCTGCACACTTCACAGTGGTGGTAGTTGTCAGAATCACTTGGAAAGGTCCTTTCCAATGGGGATCCAGACACGACTTCCTCACGTGTTTCTTTATCACGACCCAGTCACCTGCTTTCAGGGCGTGTCCTGGACCTTGGATCGGTGGCAAGGTAGTTGCCTCCACCTGGTGAGAAAAAGAGTGGACCACATCAGCCAGACCTTTGCAGTAGTCCAATACCATATCATCTATAATATTTACAAGAGCATTTGCAGGAACTGCTGGAAGTCTCATGGCTCTGCCCATGAGAATTTTGTGCGGCGATAGTCCATATCACGCGGCGGCGGCGATATCAGGTGTGTTTCTCATTGACATTAACACCAAGGTCAATGCGTTGGGCCATTTCAAGTTCGTGGATGCGCATATTTTCGCCATCCTCGATTTCAATGTGCCATTCATTTTCTCCACTAGTCCTGATGCTTCAGGGCGGTAGCTACAATGCAACTTTTGTTCAATGTTCAGTGCTGCACACAGTAATTTGATTACTTCGTTATTGAAGTGACTTCCTCTATCTGATTCTAAAGAGATCGGGAATCCGAAATGTGGTATTAGTTCTCTCATGAGTAATTTTGCAACTGTGAGACTGTCATTTCTACGTGTAGGGTATGCTTCAATCCAGTGACTAAAAATGCACACAATCACCAACACATATTTCAAGCCTCCATGCATAGGCATCTCAATGAAATCCATTTGCATCCTGCTGAATGGCCCACCTGCTCTTCCAATGTGGCTCAAAGTTACTACTGTTCCCTTCCCTGCGTTCATTTGTTGGCAAATGACGCAACGATGGCAAACTGCTTCAGCAACTTGACGGAATTTGGGATTAAACCAATCAATTTTGAATACTCTAATCATGGCATCCCTTCCAAGGTGGGCTTGTCCGTGGTAAAACCTGGCTAACTGCGTCAAAAGACTGTCTGGCAGAACCAATCTCCCTTCACTTGAAACCCACAAATCATCTGGTTTCTTTACGCATTGTAATTTGCTCCATGAGAGTTTCTCATCCTTACTGACATTATTTTGTAAGAATTTCAATTCTTGGATTGTATCTACAACCTTTAGAGCAAAGGCTTCACTTGGTTCAAGTTCTGGCTCATTTATTAAGTTCCATTCGTCTCTGAGCAATATACAGTTCAATGCGCAAAACCTTGCTACTTGATCTGCATATCCATTTCCCAAAGAAACAAAGTCTTGTGATTTCAAGTCTGCACTGCATTTTACCACTGCTACTTCTCCTGGCAACTGGATGGCATGTAACAATTCTCTTATTCTTTCACCATTTTTCACTGGTGATCCTGAAGAGGTCATGAAGCCTTACCTTGTAAGCCTAACACCGGTCATGTGCTGTGTTCAGGAACGTGTAAAAAGTATTTCGACTGAGTGAGGGACCACAACTGTTAAAGGATGTCCCATCACTATTCCTTCACTCTGATTTAGGCTTATACCAACTGCTGCTACAGCACGCAAGCATCCAGTAAGGCTGCTGCGACTGGATCCAAAGTAGCTGAAAAATATGCTACTGGTCTGTTCACGCCACCATGGGCTTGAGTCAAGACAGACAAGGAACATGCATCACGTTCATGACAAAACAATGTGAAAGGCTTTGTGTAAACAGGCATACCTAAAGCTGGAGCTCTGCACATGCACTCCTTTAATTCAATAAAAGCATCCATTTCATCTCTTTTCAACACTATTTCATCCAGCGCATCTTTCTGGGTCAGTTTCAGTAAAGGTTTGGCTAGAGTTGAGAAACTGGGAATCCATTGGCGATAGTAGCTCACCATTCCCAAAAACTTTCTCGCCTCTTTTCTCATCTTGGGTGGACTCATTTGAAGTACACTTGTTATTCTTTCTTTCATGATTCTTCTCGACCCTTTCTCTATTTGGTGACCCAAATATTTCACTTTCTTCTGGCAGAATTGTAATTATGAAGGAGACACTTTGGGGGTCATTTTGATCTCGGCGGTCTTTTTAAAAGACTGCCAAGGTGATCGCCGTGCGGAAGACCGCCATTGGTGGTGGTTTGCCGCTCTGCCTATTATGACCGTTGGCAGCTCTCCGTCCTTTTACGGACGGAGTGCCGCCAACAGCCATACTGGCATGAGGCGGGGATGTGGAGGTTGCTCCACCTCCACCGTCACGCCAACAAAACACCGCCCAGCGAATCACATCCTGTGATTCGCCGTGGTGGTGTTCTGTTGGCGGTGTGGTGTCGGCGGAGCTGCCCCCATGGCACCCGTCCCCTCCTGGACGATCGTCAGACCAGGTAAGTCGATCGTCCGTGAGGGGATGGGGGTGGGGGGGCGTTGTGTGTTGTGTGGGTGCATGGGGGTGTGCATGTGTGTATGTAGAGGGGGTGTGTGAGTGCGTGTATGCCTGCGGGGGTGTTGTGTGTATGGGAATGAGTGCGTGTATGTCTGTGGGTATGTCTGTATGGATGTGTGCGTGTATGTTTGAATGTGGGTGTGCGTGTATGACTGTGTGTGTGGATGTAGGCATGTATGTTGGCGTGTGTGCGTGTAAGTATGCAGGTGGTGCCTGCGTGCGTGTTGTGTGGGTATGGGTGAAGTGATGTTGGGGGTCGGGGTGGGGAGGGGGGCCCTGCCACCTTTGGGGGGTGGCAGGGGTGGTGGGGGGGTAGGGGAGGGAGTTGGGGTGGGGGAGACCCCTATCAGTGCCAGGGCAGGAATTCCCTGGCACTGATAGTGCTTACCGCCATGAATTTCATGGTGGTTCAAACCGCTGGAAATCCACGGCGGTAAGCCAGGTCTCCAGCCCGGCTGGCGGAACGGAGAACCGGCGGATGACCATGGCGGTAACCGCCATGGTCATAATTCCACAAAGTAAGACCGCCAGCCTGTTGGTGGTCTTACCGCCGGTTCTCCGCCTTCCGCCAGTGTTGTAATGACCCGCTTTGTGTCCATTCCTTCCCAAATGGTTCAATAGGGCAATAGTGTCAACCGTACAGTCATTTTCTGTTTTGGATGCGATCAGCAAATCGTCAATAAACTGTACTAAGGTTGATTCAAATGGTAATTCCAATGATTCCAAATCTTTCTTTAGAATCTGATTGAAAATTGATGGTGACTCCGAAAACCCTTGAGGAATTCAACACCAACTGTAGACTATGTCTAGGAATTTGAAGCAAAAGAGAAATTGGCTGTCCTCATGAAGAGGCACAGAAAAGAATGCTTGTGACAAGTCGATGACTGAGAACCACTCTGCATCACAGGGAATTTGAAACATTATCATAGCTGGATTTGGTACCACGGGACAACACTTGACTATTATGTCATTTATTTTTCTTAAATCTGGAACAATTCAGACCTTTCCACTCGGTTTTATTAGACCTATGATTGGTGAATTACATGGACTACTTAGTACTTCTTTCAGTTGGGCGACTTTCATGAGAGTGTCTTGTGACATATGGTATTGTGGAGTCTGAGGAAAAGTTACATTGGGTTTTACAGTCACCTTCACTGGTTCTGCTCCTTTGACCAATCCTACTTCTTTCCCTGTCATATCCCACACTTCCTTTTCAACTGTTTCCTATAACTCAGCAGGAATATCTGCTTCAGTGAACATTGGATAAGGAGTAATCAGGGGATACTCTTCATCGACAGTTTCCACTTCGTCCCCTCCTAAACTGTCCTTTTCTTCCTCATCACTGTTTGTCTGAATTTTAATTCCCTCATTTGAGCACATAATCGAGCATCCCAATTTGCACAATAAATCTCTTCCTAATAGGGATATCGGGCTTGAGTCACACACCACAAATTTATGTGACCATTGAAAGTTACCAATTCTAACTTGCACTGGATCTGTAATTGGGTTTGTCAGATACCTATTTGCTACTCCCACTACTTGAACTGTTCTCCCTGAAAGTGGCAAATTTGGTACTTCGATACTTCTAACTGTAGAGTGTATAGCCCCTGTGTCAACCAGAAATGAAACGCTGTGACCCATAACTCTTCCTTCCACATACGGTCCCTTTTGATCAACTTCCAAAGATGCTGCAAGCATACAATTTCCCTCCTCATCTGAACTTTCACTCTCCCATACATCGTTTATTCCATTCTCACTGTGTAAGGGGAATTGGTGTACTGTGTCATTTTGATTCATTCCTTGACCCATGACCTGTTGAGGAAGCATTACTTGTTGCTGATTCATTGGTGCTAAGGGTATTTGCGTTTGCTGATTAGGTACCATGGGAAACTGCTGTTGCATTGGCTGCAACTGTGCCATTTGTACACGGGGCATTTGCACCTGTTGTGGTTGTATGGGTTGTAGACCCTGCATCTGATTTACATTATTTTGGAAATTTGGATTTGGACCTCTCGATTTCGGACCTCTCATATTCTGAAATGTATTGACATCATTGTTTTGCTGACCTACACCTTCCTGCACCAACATTGGGCACTCCCGTTTCCAATGCCCGACGATTCCGCACGTGTGACATGGCATCACCTTCTTCATTGCGTGTATACCATTTGGAATCATAACAGTATTTAAATCAGGACCATTATTCACAAAACCTCCTCGGCCCCTGCCTCTCATCTGTGGCTGAAACATAGCATTTCCCTGCTGTTGCTGCTGCGGCAACTGTTGTTGGAAACCTTGCAAACCTTGCAAACCTGTCTGAGCTGCTCTAACCTGCATCACCATCACTTTTTCCTTCAACCTTTTCTGTTTTGTCTCAATCTCATCACTGCAGTATTTTGCATAGTTCAATACTTCATCGATCGATTTTGACTGCCAACAAATCAAATGCATTTTAATCATGTGACTGATTTTGGGTCTCAATCCTTCCACAAATCTGAACACAAAATGGAGCATGTCCTTTGCCTCAATCGTTTCTGTACCACTGTAATTTTTAAACGCTTTCAACAATCTCTCATAGTATGCATGTATCTACTCTTTAACTTCTTGTGCTGTTCTGTCAATTGTCTGCCAATCCACATTTTTCAACACAACCTTTGTTTTCAAATGATCAATCACTTTATGGTACAAACTCATTACCGTAGGTGATGGTGCACCTGTGTCCCTGTCTCTTTCTGGTTCACTTGTTGGCCAACCTACAGCCCTTTTACAATCTTCCCACAAATCTGCCGGAACCACAATTTCGAAAAAAGTATTCAGGTCTTCCAAAAGACATTTTGCGAGTTTCACAAATCTATCTGTTTGTTGATACCATTCGATCGGTTTCTCTCTTAGTTTAGGGAAGTCATCCGTAAAGGATTGAATATCACACCTGTGCCACGGTATATGGACAAGCTTTCCCCCTGCCGTTTCTCTCATTGGTAACATGGTTATCAGATCATCATTCTGTTGTACTTTCTCATTCCGGTCTGGGGTACTCTCTTTCTTCTTGTCCTTTTTCCTAACCCACCTACTCTCCCATTTGTCTAAACATATCCAAACCTGCGCGCTTTGCAGTATCTCTTTAAGGTGTGTTTTCATTCCTGCAGACCTCATGTGCTCAAAATCTTTTGTTTCAAAGTCTAACCTGTAACTTCTGCTCAAGTGTTTGGTTTTACCTATGTCGACTTTGTTTCTGTCTGCTATCTCTTGTAACTTCTTATGTATGACAGTAATAGGCAGAGATATTGCTTCCGGATTCTGTCTGTTTCCCAAATTCTGTGGCATGTTAATTCCCACATTAAGGTTCATCATTGCTGGCATATCTGACTGGTTTTCTGCTGTTTGAATGTACCTTGGCACTTCTTGTATCTGCTTTTGAGGCATCAAAATTTGTGTTGATTCAGATTAAATCAATGTCGGTTTTTGGTAATTTTGTCCCCCCTGCACCATTAAATTAGAAGTCATTTCCAAATTATGCTCATCATAATAGCGCCTTTGAACCTGTGGCTGATAATCATTGACAGGTTTCAATTTAGGCACGTCGGGATATATCCTCTGAACTTGTGGTATTTCTGGTGTAAAAGGCATATCGGGACTACTTTGCCTCTGCGATACTCTCAAATTCAGTGCTGTAGTACCCTGTATTGGTTCTGGAGGGGCAGCACTAGTGCTTGGGCCAATTTCGCTTTCCACATATGGTGGCGGGCGGTCATTTAGCAATTGCAGAATGAACTCTTCATCGTCTGATTCGTCTGACCTTTTCAAACCTCTATTATTTTCTCTATCTCTGGACTGACTCCTGTTTGTTTTATAGGTAGCTTTCCTCCCTTCCATCTCTGCTTTGTCAGTAATTGCTGGAAACAATTTAATCCCCTGCAATACGTCTGATCTCCAAATCTTTTGAGTAGTATCCCATCTAGCATCCGCTCGTGTCTTTTCTACTTTTCTCACTCTTGTTTCAAATTTCTTTTGCGGTTGCCTTCTAGCCATTAGCTCCCAAATTGCTAATGCTTCAGACTGTGCTGGTCTTGGAGGTACTTTCAAGTCGTATAGCGCAAATCTTAGATTCTCTAAAACTCTTAGATTAAACGACCCATGGATAGGGAACGCTACACTTCCATGCTTTTCTGTTAATTTACACCATTGCTTTAACCAAAGACATGGTGCGACACCCTTTTCTTCGATCACGATGTAAGCTGGTGTACCCTCAGGCGGTGTTTCTTCTCCTACATTTGCTTTAATATATACATCCCCTCTTAAGGCACTCTTAAGTGCTTTGAAAAATGTAATCTTTCCGTCTTTTATTTTCAAAAATGTAATCAATAAGTGACTTTAATTCCCTGCCTTTCCCCACCAATTGCGCTTCACGGACTGCGTCCAATCCGTGCGCGACTCTTCTTACCAACCAACCTATCCCAGCGCGGCTCCTAGTGATGTCACACCCACACACTGCGGCTGACAAAGTCCTGCGGCTTGTCCTCTTTCATTCAACTTCTCTCAAAACTAATTTCCACAATATATCGCGAGCTCTAACCAAAAGAAGACAACAAATCTGTCGGTTTACTACAGGAAGGGTAATACAATCGCTTCGGAAACCTTTGGGATGTTTCACTAGCCTCAGCAGTTATTGCATCTTTCTTGGTTTCCCACTTTCGCAAGCAAAATTTGACCCGCAAACTTTATTCTCAACTGATCAATGAACTATTCTAGCGCGCCTTAGAATTCGTCAAATCTCAAAGTCGAAAATTTTCTTTCATTCCTCAATATTCATACTGACTCGTTGACCACGCCCGATCAACCTATTAAACCGAACAGATTACAACATCAATCAAGTGTCTTATACACTTTTCAACATACTCCAGAGTCTCTTAACCTCTCAGGGCCGGTCTCAACATCAACAACCACGTGGACAATTTTTTCTGCACAAAGCGCTACACACATGTGAAGTTCAACGACTTCCCTACTCTCACACTTTGGAGTATCACTCCTCTAAAATTTTAATTGGAGTTCGTAACCCCCTAAAAAACTCACAAACTTCACAATTCATCTGCGGCATAAGCTGTGCAAGTGCGCAACCCTAACTTCACTCATACCATCACTAGAAACGCCGAAAACATTCTCACACCACCATTTCCTCCATTCGCCAGCTCCGAGATTCCGGGAAAGTCATTGGGGATTTAGGGCATCATCATCTCTCCAACTTGTTTTATCAAAGAAAATTCTAACTTGAATCCGTCTATTGTTCGGATGGGGTCCCAAAGGGCGTAACCATCAATCTCTGCTACCATCTACTGATAGCGCGTCCAGTCTTTCTAAATTACTTGTACTTGGACATCCTGGAGGTCGGTGAACCTTTTGACCTAGTTGGGCTCTCCTCATCCAAGAATAGTCGGATCACTCAAATCAATCATCGATAATCAATTTAATCAATAACCAATAATCAATTAATAATCAATCAACAATCAAGAATCAATAGTAATCAGTATTTGACACACCATGACCTTTCATTCATGAATAACCACACCAGTTTATTAAAAGTTAATGAGTTTATTTCCCTATATTAACAAAGCTAGCACAATACAAGTAAGTCTCAAAATCAAATGATATACGTTTACGAACATTACTAGCTGTCCATAGCGACGGAAGAAACGCAATCTACGCAAAATCTGGATTATAATACACTCGGTTATAGAAATGCAAATCACTACTATTAGCAACTGTATTTGACTAATTGCATACATCGGTCAGCATAACAAGATTTAAATTTAGCATGGTGCATCAGATGAATACCTCGATTAGCCTCTAATTAGCATTGGCATGTGGGGCTTCATGCAAAAACAAATTTTAGTCAACACAAATTTAGAAAACTTCTAGCTTGGGTCCTATCAAAATAAGCAGTTGGTACCTAAAAGGAAAACATAATGCATAATACAATTATCCTTTCATATTTACCAAATACAATCAGCATTCAAGGAAAAGTCTTCATCTCTCAGGTACCGGTTCGATCAGCATGGGGCAGATTTCAAAGGGGCAAAGTTAAGTCAAGTTTCCTTGCGGCAGCAAGGAGAATGGGGCAAAAGTTACTGCATGGACAAGACGGGGCAAATTAAAGTTAAAGTCTCTAGGGTGAGAATTCTTAAAGTCTCTTTCTCTGCGACAGAGAAAAGGCATCAAGGTGTCATTTAAAATGGCATCTTGAATGAGGCTTCAAAATGGCATCAAAGAAAATGGCTGACTTCTCTTTGTCCGGTGGGTTTAAGTAAGAAACGTTCCAAATTCTTCAGGGTCTTCCATTGGAGGGTTCATAGGGTGGCTTCCTTTTGACCAATGAATAGTGTCTTTCTCTTAGTACTCATTTATGCATAAGGTGTCCTTGGGGCCTTGGAACACAAGTAGCAACAAAGTTTGCCAATTAATTCTATATCAGTGTCTTTATTGTCTGCGCCTGCAGGAACTGACCTTGCTTCAAAGGGGATGAAACTAGCCTAGCACGAAACCTTGAGATAAGTGAATTAGTCATTTCTACTGGAAAAATACAACCTTAAAGTAAAATGTGTCTTTGTTAATACAAGTGAAAACCATGCAGTTAAATTTGAGACCAGGCAAACTAGGCCAAAGCCTCTATTAAATTTAAGCTAAGCATTAAACTGTTTCAACAAGAAAATCATAGAATACATTTGCAATTATGACGGAGTACTAGATTATTGATTCTTCATGATTAATTAAGCTTGTTTATAATAATGGCGAACTACCTCGTGGGCACAATTTCCCATGTACATTATTTTTCTTTGCTAAAATCACACTACCTTATACGATTTTGATACATGATATATGAATGTTTGTTAGTCTTTCTTTTTTCTGCTTCATCAGGGTCTAGGCATAAGGTCAACACAGAGATGCAGTGTTTTTGCCAAGGCAGAGGAATAGGACTGATACAGCAAGGGGATATTACTAAAGAAGATTTTATGCTGCTTTTGCATCAGGATAGTGTACTGTTGTCCTTTGTGGGCAATGAGCTGTATTTGTTGGAAATGTAAAAAATGACAGCAAGTAGATGATGCTAGTGTGTGCATGACTGTTTGGGTGCCAGCCTCTCTAGCTGATCGACAAATAAAATGTGTTTTGGGCAATAGTCAGAATACTGGCAAACTGTTTGTTCTGGACGCAGGAAATATGTCTAGTTAGGGTTTTTCCTGAGTGGCAGAAGAACATAGGCATTACACACTGGACCGAAAGGGTTGGAAACTTGTAGATAGATATTGCTGTAGGGAGTACAGGAGAGCGATGGATGGGTCACGTGTGAAACGACGGTGAATGAAATGAAAAGGGGATGGTTATGAATGTTCGGATCGTTAGTTGGGGGAGTTGGTTCAAGTGAGGCGGCTTAATGCTGGAGGGTGTTAGTTTATCAGTATAAGTGAGGCTTTTTTTCCCATATATGTTGTAATGTATATGAGTTTTAACTGTATACCTGTGCTAATAAAGTGAGCTTTTGCTCTCACAATTGCTTGTTTATTCTGTGCTGTCTTATCCAAAAGAGTTTTTTAGAAGCGTATGTAATCATGTTTGTCCAATATATTCACAGCGGTCCCTGTCTTCAACGTTTATAAAAATTCTCTTTGTACTTAACCTTTTCACTGAGATACCTAGGCCATTACTGATATATTATTTTTTTCTATTGGGTATTTGTAATGTGTCATATGGCGCAAACGCCTTAGGGAACCCGGTGAAGAGGTCTGTATATAGTATATAAATAAATGAGAGAATGAGATTAGCAAGTCTTTCACTGTTTTTTTAAGAGGAGCGATTTTCTGTATTTTATCAGTTATTTTGGCATTTTATGGTAAATTATTTTTGTGCACAGCAGTGGACAGTGTAATCATGGGGCTTTCCATAATTAAATTGCTGTTTAGTGAGGGAAGATGAGACCAGAACGCCACCTTTTTGCTGTACCTGGGATTTATTTGACCTCAAATGTCTCTGTTACTACAAGAAGTGAGCTCCACGACAAATGTGTATGCTGTCAAGGATTAAATGATAATTCTAATGTCTGGCTCAGTTAGTATCTAATTAGGGTCTGATTCATACGTGTGCAAAACTTATCTCCAAAACTGTAATACCAAATACCTCTTATTACGAGTTTATGTCCTGGAAGTGAGGCATAACAATCGGATATTGCATTTAACCAGGTACATGGTTTGACTACTTTTCCGGTAATTTCGCCCTGATATATCTCACCAGGTTTTTGCTGGTGAAATATGCCATGGGAAAAATACAGTGCTGCGATATTGATTGCTTACATTGTAATTCTGACCCCAACACAAACTCTTGCTTATGCAGAAAAAGAGTTTATCTTCCAGCTCATAATCAAGTCCATACTGTCTCTCGGATATTTTAGCGTAGAAATGCTAGAGGGGTTTGAAGAGTTGAGATGGAGTACAGGGGAGAGCCCCTGACCCATTATTACACTATGCAGAAATTGATGTGGCAGTGCATGGTTGGATTTAGTAACCTGTCCTTCCCACATCTACAATTTCACTCCCTATCCGGTAGACATGATACTGAAAGACATGCCATGCCAATCAAATCCATGAAAAGGACTGGTAATCAAAAAATTGTTTATGACTCATCCTGGTCCTAGGACAGCATCTTCAAGGGCTTGCTGGGAATGAGAACTGTCCCTGTGACACTAAAACACTGATCAACAACAAGTCTAAAATGCATACGGCTACTCCAACTACATTACATATACCAAGCCTTTCTGGGCACCCATAAGGAAATAGCTAAACTTGTCGTGGATAAGACAATTCTTTCAAACAGTAAAGAATGCAGATTCAATGCAGGTGTTTTTTTACTCTGAAAGGCGTGGCACTGTGGTGTTCTTTTATAATACAGTATTTATTTTAGCCAGTTAAACAACTACATCAGTTACTGCAGCTCAGTGCTCCCAGTGAATGTTGCTGGCACTATTCATATTTTTCTGAGTCCTCAAAGACCTTGAAGCCACTAAAATGTGAACTACTACCCTTATCAATGCAAAGTGAATGAGTGCTAACATGTTTTCTGCTCTGATTAAACACATTTCCAAGATAGTACTCATATACACCCCAAACATCAACATAACCAGTGTTTATTCCTGAACCGTGGACAATTTGCCCCACCCAGTGAAATACCCAAGAGAATTCATGCACGCCAACACCAACGCTTTTGCCATTACTCAAAACAATCTGGAGCCGATAATGATGTAGAGAGAAATTGAAATCAGTTTAAGTGGACGCAATATAAATCTCAATGATTGATACTCCTTTCAGCCCAGCACAAGAGGCTGAAACAACCTTGGTCGAATGACCTGGTACCCCAACAGTAGTTCCAGATAAGGAATGTACCAGAGATATCATCCGTTTTAGTTTTTATCTACTTACTAATGGACACCAGAGATGCATTTTCACCCTGGCAAGAAGAACCAAACCTTATAAATAATGATTTTGACTTTTTGAAAGGTCTGAATCTCTCAAAATAAGGGGCTTATTTACAGTCCCCATATAAAAAAAAATGTGACGCACTGGGCGCACAAGACACTTGTTAATAAGCCTTTAAATCTGTGGTGCTCGCTTCACATCTAACAGGTGCCACTGACACTCCCAGGAAGAACCTGATGTAGTCCAATGAGCAGGAAGAATAATTTATTGGCTTTTATGAAAAGAGGAGGCTACCTTTGGTACAGAAAATCCATCTAATCTGAAGATAATTCTATCCTCAAAGAATGAAAGAAAAAACTCTCTTGTCAAAGGGGCCCCCTTGTCACCAATTCTGCAGGTGTAGAATGTTACTAACAAGAACACAACCTTCCTTGTCAGAAATATTATGTCATCTGAAGACAAAGGTTTGAAAGGATGGGGAATTAAGGCGTTCAGACTCAGCTGCAAGTTGCACAGTAGATCTAAAGTCTTTACTACCAGCCTAGAAAGGTAAACAGTTTTCAATAAGTGAGAAATTAAACCCTCCTCGTCTACCAAACTCTTGTCATCTGCTCCTGAGTGCTCTGATTACTGCCGGCTGAGAGTGCATTGTGGACATGGAAAGATGTTTCTCATATCCTTCCCACTGGAATTGTAATGCCTTGTTAAGAGTGTATTCCACAGGAGAGAGGTCTTATAGTGCAGCATCTCTGAGAATTCCCCCAAAGTCTCCTATATGACTTCAAGGTGGAAGGTCTCCATTACAGTTGAATTGTGAAACTTAATAGCTTGATGATCCCTTACTCTGCAGCTGCCACCTTTCAACCTTCACAAGGAGAGTTGCAGCCTCTGGGACACAATGATGCTGGGACTCTCAAATGGGAGTCGGTGAGCACGATATGCCAATGTTCCTGAACAGAAATGGGCTTCAGAATGGGGTCCCAAGATCTCCTCAGCCAGAAAGGAAGGAACCATTACTACCACCTCCCTGTCTTCTGACTGCAGTTAATATACATGTTTGAGTATCGGATGAATTGGAGGGAACACATACAGGAGGCTATTTAACCATGGTGATATTTAGGACCCACCTTCCATTCTCCGTCCTAGACATTTCTGAAACAGAAGAGGCTCCCAAACCTCCTGCAAATGGACAGTTAGTTTTCCTGAGAGCATTGAAAAACTTGACTGAGAGAGTCCACTACCATATTGCATGTCCCCGTGATGTGAACCCCTACCAGACATAGCAGATCATTCTCAATTAATTGGAACAATTGGACAGCTACCCGGAATAGAAACATGGATCTGTTTTCCTCCAGTTGTTCAGGTAAGCCAACAGTACCATAATGTCTGATCTGACCAACAGTTGAAACCCCACACTGCTTTGCTGGAAGTGCAAGATTGCCCTGCAGTGAGCTCTCTCCAATTAGAGGAATGGTGGCTTTCTGGTAATGACCATCCGGCCTGACTGAAAAGAATTACGTTTGGCAGGAAGCTAGATTTTGGTGCATAGATTCTGGTTCTTGTAATTTGGTGCGAATCCATTCAGTAGTTTCTGAGATATTAAAAGTTAAAAACATAGATATCTAGGGACGTGGATGATTCGGGGATTCGGGGGTTCCTACTTTCCCTGTGCTGATATTTGTTTGGCTCCCAAGCCTTCAACTAGGAAGTGTTCAAAACCATTTTGGGACTCACACCCAGACACTCTCACAACAATCTCACACTCAGATAGACACTCTCACATCCCCTCTCATACCCAGGTACACACTTTTGCTTCCACTGTCACTCCCACATAGATCCTCTCTCACCCACTCCCACACCCAGAGACTCTCGCGCGAGTCTCACACCCAGGGGCACTCTTTAACACCACTCTTACACCCGGAGACACGCTCGTACAGGCAATCCCACACCCAGATACACACTCTCGGACCAACTCTCACACCCTTACACTTTCAAGCCCATTCTCACATCCAGACAGACATTCTCACACCCAGAGAAATGCTCTCACACCCACTCTCACATCCAGACACTCTCATACCCACTTTCACACCCAGAGTGACACTGTCACAACCATTCTCTCATCCAGAGAGACAAGCTCACACCCACTCTCATACTCAGAGAGACACTCTCACACCTAGGTACACACTCTGACACCCACTGTGTCACAGCCAGAGAGATAGTTTCACATCCACTGTTAATCATTCAATCAATCAAATTTTTTAAGCGCGCTACTCACCCATTAGGGTCTTGAAATGCTGGGGTTAGGGGGGTGTTCCTGCTCGAAGAGCCAGGTTTTGAGGCGCTTTCTGAAAGTTAGGAGGTCCTGGGTCTTGCGTAGGGTGGTGGGGAGGGAGTTCCAGGTTTTGGTGGCGAGCTGGGAGAAGGATCTGCCGCCGGAGGTGGTGTGTTGGATACACACAGACGCACTCTCACAACCTGATGCCCTCTCATACCCACTATCACAGCTGGACAGACACTCTCACACCCAGTCTCACATCAAGACACACCCTCACACACTCACTTTCACACCCTGACAGACACTCACATAATCACACTTACACCCAGGCACACACTCTTACACCCACTTTCACACCCAGACACTCACACCCACTCTAACACTCAGGCACACACTCTAGCACACTCTCACACCCAGACAAGCACTCTCACACTCACTGTCACACCAGATAAACACTCTCATACCCCCCTCATACCCAGGTACATGCTCTCACACACAGTGTCGCTCCCAGACAGCCACTCACACCCACTCTCACACCCACATAGATCCTCTCACACCCAGACAGACACTCTCACACTCACTATTACACCCAGAGACACCTTTTCATACCCATTCTTACACCCAGATACTCTCACACCAAGTAAACACTGTCATACCCCCTCTCACCCCCAGGTACACACTCTCACACCCACTGTCAGCCCCAGACAGACAATCTCACATCCACTCTGTCTCCCATATAGATCCTCTTGCACCCACTCTCACACCCTACTACTCTTACACTCACTCTCACATCCAGATACACCCATTCAGACCCACTTTCACACCCAGACAGACGTTCTAATACCCATTGTCACACCAAGAGACATCCTCTCACACCTAGTCTCACACCCACTCTTACAACTAGCCACCCTCTCAAATCCACTCTCACAGCCAGGCACTCTCACTCCCACTCACACACCCAGACAGATGCTCTTACAGCCCCTCTCACATCCAGTCACAAACTCTCATTCGCACTTTCACAGTCACACAGACCACACAGTCTTGGGTGGCCATGAGCTGAGAGGCAGAGGTGTGGCTGTCATTTTGTTTCCAAGGGGAAAGGGTCCCGGGGCACAACTGTGGGCAGTAATGGATACAAAGGGGTAAGGATAGGAGTTCACTGACCACAGGGGTCGACATAAATGTGGCACTTTAGGAATAAATGGGCAGAGAATGCAAATTTTGTTTTGTTGTTTTTGAGATCCAACGGTGGTTCCACGGATCTGAATGAGATTTAAAAACTTGAGTATTTAAACATAAATAAATATGTACAGTAAAAGATTGGCTCTGAAAAGAGCCTTTGTGCTTATGATGTGTAGGTGATCACTACACATAAAACAGGATTCAGTCTCTCACGTTCTGCAGGAACACCCTGTTACCTTTGTCTGTTAGGTGAACTCCATCATTTCTATATATACCATCCATATCAAACTGTAATTTATTGTGGTATATGGAGCCCATGTAATGGTCTCTGAAGAATGCTGACACAGTTTTATTAACATGTTTCCTGGACTTGTCTATTTGTGGGCAGAATTATGTTTATCAGTTCCACTTCTGCCCTTGCCAAATGTTAGAAAAAACAAAGCCCATATGTGGGAAATGTAAATAATTTTCTGATGGTATCTTTCAGTAGAATTTCCAATCCTATCCCAGTAACTGTGCCAAGGTCATTGCCACCACAATGCACAATCATAAGGTCTGGATGTTGGCAATCATTAATGATTTCAACCAAACTGAGCAATTGATTCGACTTTAGCCCTCTCTGACCAACCAAAGTAAAATCCACATTAGATAAATCCAGGTCCCCATCAATACCAATTTTTCTTGCACTCTCTCTGGCCCAAAACACTGAGCTATGCCCCACAATCCACACTCTGAGCATTTTGGAGGGAATCCAGTATAGCACCCAGGAGAAGGCTTCAGCTGAAGGAGGCAGATTTGTAATGAAATGCTGTTAAAATGGAGAATACTAGTTAGAATTTGAAAGAACACCTTCAGTTGGTTTTTGTATATATATTTGTTCATGAAACTAGGTAGTAAGATTGTGTAGAAAGTAAATAAATGTTGGATTGACTTCAGAGAAACTGTATAACAGTATTAATGCCTGTGATATGTTTATTGTTTCAGAAATTCGACCAGCCTGCTCAATTTGGGTTAAAAGTAAGCACTCAGAAACTCTTATAAACGTGTGACCTTCTGCTGCAGCAGAATGTTGCAGACTGTGTTACCATGGCTACAGCTACAGGAACATGGTGGGTGAAGAGAATAGAAAAACACTAGACAGTGACTTTGTAGTTGGAATCTAGTGGAACTAATGCATTGAAAGTATTGTTTGGTGTGGCTATATTTTTTCAGAGGAAGAGGTGTACATATGGCACTGTTTTTGCATATGTTCAAAAAATGAATTTCGCACTCCCGTGTGGATCAAAGGATTTGCTATGGAGTTGCATGGGAGGGCTGTGCTGAGCGCTGCAGTGGATCAGGGAGTCTGGCATCAACCAGTAACAAATTAGGCTATTTTTTCAGGTATATTTGAAAGGGTCAAATATAAGATCCAGTCAGAAGGTGTATTGCAAAACTTAAATATGAAATAGAGATTCTGATTCACTTTGTGATTGAATAACCTTGAAAGAAAAGTTGAAAAATTTGCCATTAATGGTTGCCTGTGTGAGAGTGGATTACCATTCTTGTGCTTGGTTTTCTATGGATTTTACAGTGATAGGAAATTCTAAGTGATATTGAAAGACAAACATACACTCCAACAAGCACAGTTAACAGGTACGTGTAGGAAAAAACAGAAAGTATTAGTATAGGAATGAGTGCAGATTAGGTGAATGAAAGTGAGCAGCATTTTGATAAAATGCAAAGCACATGTAAATAGAACATTTGTGATTAATGTAAAGAAATTATACAACTTTTCTAAGAAATAACTGAGGGATTTAGTTGGAATTAGAAAAGGTACTTGGTGAGTGTTTTTATTTTCTTTTAGTACAATACACTGACGCCTGAGCTATGTTGTAGGTAGGTTACAGAGTACACTGATTAGTGAGTAAAAGGTTAAACATGTCATACTGAGTATTGAAAACTGTCATGTGTATGTACACACTATATGGACATTTATGTATGCAATGCCCAACTCATTGTGAGGGTCACATATCTATTTAGAAAGTGTGGAGGTTCTCTCACACCCACTTGGACACAGATATGACTGAGGCGTACTGCTCTAAGTCCAAAGTGTGAAGGTTTACAGTCAGCTTTAGTTAACATTTAAAAACCTGCTTATAAAGCCCTAAAGTGTTTTTTACTACAGAAAACGCAGTGCTCAGCTATGCTGTAGTTAGGCTATATAGGAAGATGCTGTGTGCTTAAACAATAACATATCTTCTTTTAAGTTTTACTGACTTAAACATGCAGTTGCACACCACTGTGTTGAGTTATATATGCTCTCTCTCACTTATACTGTTTTTCATGTACCTAATTACAAAAGCTTAAATTCACATTTACAATCAGTTACACACAGAAAGGGCAACTTATATATTATCTACACATGTAGACAGTATCCATATCCACTGCAGTATAAGACAAGTTAGCAACTAATACAGTCAGTGCAATATGAAGCCAGCTACTCTCATAGCATAGTTAATTATTAAGATAAGGTATGTTTTAAATATGGTTAGGGCAACTAATGATGAGCTTGAGTACACAGTTTTATTCTTACCTCGACTTGCCATTAGAAAAGCTGCTTGACACATTTTACACTCCGCTTTTATCACACAAACCTCTACTGTAAGGTGGGCTGTAGGTGGGCCATAGAGGTAAGTGCGTTGTGATTACAAAATAAAGTATGTCCTTAGGAGTTTAACAGATTTACATCTGAACCTAAAGACCTCTGTGCCCAGTTACATATGAAGTTTAGTACACAAACTACAACTCATATAGCTAAATAGAAAGGCATAGAGTTTTCTTACACTGTTTTACTTTTCACTAATGACCCAGCTTAAATACTCATGCACTGACAAAAAATCTCTGGTATGCACTTCTTAGTCCAAAGAAGACATTTATTATTTCACTATGCAAGGTTCGTAAAAGGAGATTAGCATGTTGAAAGCACACATTTAAAAATAGTCACAACAATGAAATGAAAACATACACAAATGATTCTCCACTGCAATATACACAGCAAATATATGTTTCTATATTATAATGTAAAGCAAATAATTAATAAAAATGCATCACCGTAGGACCTGTCAGGTGCTTCATCCTCCTCCTGCCAGCAAGCCGATGACCCCATTCGACTGTGAAAAAGAGAGAGAACTCTACCTTAACAGGAAATAGATATCAGGCACCCAACGACTGAATCCTGATTGAGGTCTCTGAATCTCCTACTGTATATCAGGGTCTCTTTTATATCTTAAAAAACTGAAGAAGGAGCTTTCTCGAAAAAAACCCTCAAGTTGAGCAAAAAGTATTCAAACATGTTGGCTAGTTTAGGTATGCTTTTAAAATAACACATTGGGATTTGGCTTCAATCCCAAGATGTCAAGTCAAATCAAAGCTGTTCCCTGCCGTCTGAGTATATTCTTATCAGCCAAAGCCCTTGGTGGGAATTAATACGAAAACAAGACAGAATGTAGAGTTTACAATGTGGAAAATTACGGGCAGCCTTTAACATGGCAGTGTCTAATGCTACAATAAAGTCAATAGTTAGAAAGAAGCTAAGGCTAAACTGAATACAAAATGGAGTCTGTAACTGGTGAACACTGGACAGCTAGGCAAGGTGCGAAGTGATGCAACACGAAGTCAGTGGTCAAAACACACATATCACTACATTCTGCCCTTTGAACAATGACACGTGTAAACTACAGATTTAAAATCAACTCCTCTCTTTTTTTCTTCCTTTAAAAAAAAATAAAAAACATGAAAAGCAAATCAGGTATGCATTGCACACAGCAACATAATGAAGTGATGAAAACAATCCTTATAAAGCAATGGAAGTGGATTAATGGATTGATCTTATAAACAGTTAAACCAGACACACCTACAATGAAAAGACTGACGCTTATATATTCTGATTGAGATAATAATTGATTGAATAGTGTCTCTAGGATAGCAAGTTTGTATAGAATCAGAAGGAAACGTCATGAGTTCTAATCATGTAAAGGTACACGGTCCACCTGTAATGTTTGCCGGAATGTAAATAAAAGTGAGGTTCCCATACAAGAATAGTCAGCCAACTGGCATCTTAAACATGCTAAATGAGACTGGCAGCAGTCATCAGGTGATAACAAGCCAGGTATTAGTTCCAGTGGAAATGCAATCAAACAGGTTGACCGAACATCCATGGTACTCAGCATTGTTCCCATGCAGAAGTTTGATCTGTGAAGCTCAATTAATGCTGAATGGATCCATAGGTTTTGTACTTTGACAGCAGCAGGAGCGTTGCACAATGGTTGATCAATTATGTTCAAATTGGGGGTGCTGTCCCTCCCCCGACTCCACATGCAAACGCCGGAAGGTAGACCACACAGCACACTCATGGTCAGTGGCAAGTCATAGTATGATCTCTAAAAGAAACAAGTATGATTTTTCTTGCAAATAAAATTTGTCATCTGAAATGTGCTCCCATTTTTCCTTTTCTTGTTTCATAATCATCAGGACACTATTGGGGCTCTTTGCTATAATTTCTACAAGCTCTTGAGGGCCATTTGGGGATTCCAGCCACACCTTAACATCGCGGTTTTTATCAGTTGAACTAAAACCTCCCTTTCCTTGCACTGTCAGAAGGGCTGGGGTAATCCCCTTCCTCACCAATCCTCCACACACTGAACTTAGGCACAAGTTGGGCAATTCTGTCTCCATTCTGTATTAATAAATCTGCTTCTCCACTATTTAACAGAATAGCTTTTATTTCTATCTCGCCTGGTAATTTTCCTCTCCCCAGTTGACCTTTCACTGTTTGTAGAACAGATCTCTGTTCTGTGTGCTGACATATAGAACATTGCAAAATCACAGTTTTTATCAAATCTAGGGGAAGGTGCATCCCTCTAATGTCTCCCCACCTGTAAGTGGCTTTTTCCTCCAGGTGTCCACATTTCTGGTGTGCCCATTTAGGCATCCCCACCAAGTCAGAATTCTGGGTTGCCACTTCTGCCTCTGAAATTTAGGCATTGTCGTCTGCAAGGGAATTGAACCAGCGTTCTAGTGAGTCAGAAGGACAATGAGCATCTCTATGGTACACTGTGACTTTACTTTGTTCTAACATTTCCCAAATGTCCTGCCACAACTCTTTGCCCCACACCTCCTTTGAGTGAATGAACCAGCTATGTGCATTCCATGGGGGAAGCCAAGTAGCTAACCAATTGGCAATGGACCAAGATTCAGTGTAAATATGGCAAGTCCCAACCATCTCTTGCTTTAGAGCCTGAGACACAGCGTACAACTCTGCATACTGGCTACTTTTTCCTTCTTCTGTGGTGGTCAACAACTTTTTAGTAACTGGATTGCATGACACGGCTTTCCAATGTCATTTGGTACCCACATATTTGTATGAACCATTAGTGAGCCAAACATGCTTCATATCCTCAGGGGAAAAGGATTCAAATGGCGCACCCCATCTCACTGGTGAGTCTATTACCTGCGGTACATCCTGCACCCTCTCCTCATCCTGTACAGGAGCTCATGACACCTGTTCCTGGAGGGCTGCAGTGCCTGCTGGTTCTATTTGAGCCCTGTCTTGTATGTTCAATTTCCAGCATATGATACTAGCCTCTTGTGCATGTCCTATATGGCGAGATTTAGGTGAACTCCTCATCCACTGCATGACTGGTATTTCAGGTCTCAGAATTACATTATGACCTAGTGTTATTTGCTCAGTATCCGCTAGAGCCCAATTACAGGCCAAACGCTGTTTTCAAAAGGAGTGTTGCACTCCCCAGAGTCAGGTAGTTTTCTAATCCAAAACCCAAGGGACACCCTCGTCCTCCCTTGTTTTTGCCACATACTCCAATTTGCATATTGTCCCTGAACAGTTACATGTAATTTAGGGCCAGATGTACAAAACGTTTTGCATGGCTGTTTGCGCCATGCAAAACGCGCATTGCGATGCTCATTCCCATTTTGCAAGTCAGTAACTTGGTTACCGACTCGCAAAATGGGAATGCGACTCGCAAATATGAAGGAGTGTCGCAAAGCAATTCGCAGTTAGCACCCATGTGAAGTGGGTGCTAACCCATGGGCAAAAGGGAAGGGGTCCCCCTGGGACACCTTCCCCTTTGTGAATGGCTCTAAAAATATTTTTTCAGAGCAGGCAGTGGTCCTATGGACCACTGCCTACTCTGGAAAAATTAAACCAAATGGTTTAATTTTCTCGAGTGTATTGCAACTCGTTTTCCTTTAAGGAAAAGGGGCTGCAATACAAAAAAAAAAACCTGCTTCATTAACAAAGCAGTCACAGACATAGTGGTCTGATGTCTCCAGCAGGCCAGCATCCCTGTGAGTGCAGGGAATCGCAAGGGGGTCGCAAATTAATATTAATGAGGTGGGTCTTTATATCTTAAAAAAACACTTTGGGATTTTGCCACAACCCAAGACGTCAAGTCAAAGCAAGGCCATTCCCTGCTCTCTGAGTGCATTCTTATCAGCCAAAACCCTTGGTGGGAATTAATAGAAAAACAAGACAGAATGCACAGTTTATAATGTGGAAAATTACGGGCAGCCTTTAACATGGCTGTGTCTGCCACTTAGAGAAGTCCTCCTTTATAGAAGGCCTAGGCATGCTATTGAAATTCCTAAGTGATACCTATTTATAAAAGTAGAGAGCCACTGACACAACCAATCAGAGAATCAGTCACTTGTACATTGATGCACACAGCCAACTACCTGCTATATATGCTGAAGCATGAGACCTAGATAGCAACTCATGCGCTCATTCCAATATATATTGAAGTATTTTCATAATCTAGTTGGAGAGCTAGAAAATTGCTCCTTTAAATATAGTTAGTCCCGACAAATGGTAATCCTGAGTGCACAGTTTTACTGTGAGCTCATTTTGCATTAAAAAAGCTACTTGACAAACTTTACACTACCCTTTTAGCATACACAACTCATGTCTTGGATAGGCTGTGGGTAGGCCATAGAGGGGTGTGATTTGTGATTAAGAGGTAAAATATGTACTTCTAATGCTTATACTAGCAGAGCACATTGATGCATACATTAACACATGCAGGTGCACACAAATGTGTACCCTGACACTCCCAAGCATAGGCTAATGCATGCACTGATATACCCAGGCACACACTAACAAATTCACTGACATACCCAGGTATACACTCATAGATACACTAACACACCCAGCCACACCTTGATACATAAACTCGCACAGAGATGATTCATATACTCACTTATATGTATATTTGAAGACCCATAAAGTTACTAAAAGAACCAGTTAAGTGAAGGTATATCTACTTAAACATCTGCTGACACAACCATAAATGGAGTAATATACTTGTAGGGAAGTGCTCTTGACTGAGGATGTGCTGGGAACCTGTTAACCAGGTCCCTGCACCGGTGTTCCTTCTCAAACACTGTACCATTGTTCTCACAATTGGAACACCCCTAGCACCCAGCTCAGTCCCTTGTAAAAGGTACCAAGGGCTTTGTGACTGGGGAGAGTCCCTAAGGGCTGCAGCATGTATTGTACCACTCTAAGGTACCCCTCACCAAACACAAAGCCACTGCCATTGCAGATTGTGTGTACTGGTAGGGAGAAAAAGGTAAAGTCGACCAGGCGTCCCTCTCAGGGTGCATGCCCATAGACCACTGCCTGTGGCATAGATAAGTCACCACTCTAGCAAGTCCTAATGCATGGTGCACTATACCACAGGTGACAGGATAGCTGCAAGTGCAATATGTCCCAACAGTGCTGAAGTCCATTCTTAGACATTGAAAGTGCCGTGTGGCACTATTGATTACATGGGTTGGGAGTTTGTAATTAAGAACTCCACAGGTCCATGAGGGCTTCATTGAAGACTGGGAAGGTTGATAAAAAACTTCTCGGGACAATAAACCCAAATTGATGCCAGTGTTGAATTTATAGTTAAATGTACACAGAGGCCATCTTAGAGATGCCTCCTGTATTTTAACCAACCCTTTAGTTCAGGGCTGATCAGCTTGTGCCAGCCTGCCACTAAGAGACTAAGAGACTAGTTTCTGACCTAATAGGGTGAGAGTCTTTGTGCTCTCTGGGCTCAGAAACAAAGCCTGCTCTGGGTGGAAGTACTTCACACCTCATGCCTGCAGGAACTGTGACACTTGGCGGTGAGCTTGAAAGGCTCAGGGCTCCTGTTACAGTGCCCAGGGCATTCCAGCTCATCAAAATGCTCGCCCTTCAGGCCAAGTCCCATTTTTGGCAGCAGGTCCAACAGAAAAGTAGGTAAAACAGGGAGGAGTGACCCCTGCAGCTAAGACCACCCCTAAGGTGTCTAGAGCTGAAGTGACCCCCTCCCTAAAGAATCTTTCATCTTGTTTTAGAGAGTAGGGACAAATAGGGTTTAGAATGTGCTCCCCTCCCCAAAGGGAGTGAGCACCAGAAGGGTGTAGCCACCCTCAGGGAGAGTAGCCATTGGCTATGGCCCCTGAACCATGTAATGCCCCTAAATCTAGTATTTTGGGTATCCACTGAACCTCACTCACCAAATATCTGGGACCTCAAGAAGAAAACAAAAGAAGGACTGCTAAGCCAACCCAGAAGTGAAGACTCCAGATGGCAAATGATTTGGCCCCAGCCCTATGGGCCAGTCTGCAGCTTCAAAAAACCCTGCTCGAAAAAGGTGATAAATCCTGCAGGTCCAGTGACCTTTAAAAACCCCCAGAAGACTGCCTGCCCAGCAGAGGACCAAGAACTCCAAAGGACAGCAGCCCTGTCCAAGAGAAATCACCAAAAGGACTCCAGAACTGCCCTGGATCTGCAAGTCCCATTCACTCTGAACCCGATACCCATGGCCCAAGCCCAGTTGACCCACCTATCTAGAAAAGGTCCGCTGACGATTCTGATCTTGAGTCCATCTGGGTTGACCCCTCCTAGCCACCATGATGATGCCTGCAGCCTAAATCCAGAGGCTCCCCCTGACCTCGACCTGATCCAACGAGGATTCCCAACACCTAAAGGTATCCCTGCAACTGCAGCCCCCCTGGCCTTGGGGAATCCAGCCAATAGTCCAGAAATGTCCAGTGGGTACCTCTGTTTCCTGGCCACCCTTTGGGTTTCTGGAACCCACACTCTGGACCCAAACTGTATTCTCTTTTTTGCTGCCAGGAATCCCTCAATTGAAAGCATTGGGTGTTCAATGATGTGTGTTGCAAGCTGCATCTAGCCACCCCTGTGTCCCTGAGGGTGTGTGCTTGGTGCTGACCTCTGACTTCCCGGTGCTGACCTTAACCCCCAGGCCTGTGTCCTGAAACCATGGGTACTTACCTGTTATCACTTTTCTCCTAAGTCCCCTCCGTCCTCATAGGATTCTATTGCAATCCCAACAACAACTTTGACCTCTGCACCCAGCCGGCCCATGTTGCTGGTGGTGTGCTTTTGGGGTCAACTTGTACTTTGACCTGTGGACATCCTAGCACCTGAAGACTGAAATTGTAAGTCGTGTACTTGCCTGTTTCCTGTGCTAACACTTCCCCCATAGGACTCCATTGACTCCTATGAAAAATTGCACTTTTTCAAATTTTGAAAATGAAAACTGTTACTTACTTGAAAACCTTTTTATCTGCAAACTCCAAAAAATTTACATTTGATACATATGCTTGAGACATACTTATAACTGCACTTACCCTCAACTAAGATCCTTTGGTTCTAGTAATGAAGTAACAACATATTGTTTTGCTATATAAAAACAATTGACAGTCATTGAGTGTGTACCTCATTTTATGACTGTGTGTGTACAACAAATGCTTTTTATTACTCTATGATAGGCCTAACTGCTCGAACACACTACCACAAAAGAGAGCATTAGCATTATCTACTTTACCCTCTGTTAATCCTCTGGGCAACCCCTAGACTCGGTACACACCATACCTCATATTGGTGTAGTATATACAGAGCCAGCGTCCTACAATACTTACTCAAATATGTAGATAAGTATTGACATTACTTAATACCCATCCAGAGTAGGAATAATTTAAACATGGTTTGGACCCACTGCTGGTGAGCCTGTGTGTGCAGTTTTACTGTCTACTCGAATTGGCATTAGAGAACTTGCCTGAAAAGCTTTACACTCCCATTTTATTATACAAAACCTAACCGTTAGGTAGGCTGTAGGTAGGCATAGAGCAGGGTGTTTTCCAATTAAAAGGTGAAACGCCCTTCTGACTTTAACTACCTTAGGTGTGCACTTGCAAACTGATATGCCTAGATATGTGGGCATTCTGCCATGTGTACTGCAAGTTATATACCTATTAACAAAATGATAGGCCACTCACAGACCCAGTCAGACACTGAAAGAGCCATTTATAGATTCATTCACTCAGTCAGACAGCAGCTATATATGCTGTAGTATCAAACGTAGTAGCCAACTGATACAGTCACTCTGATAAGTAGGCAAGTAGTTTGATAACATAGTCGTTCATTCAGACAGCTAGTCATTTAAACATGGTTGAGACCTACTACTGGTGAGCCTGAGTGTGCAGTTTTGCTGTCAGCTCTACTTGGCATTTGAAAACTTGCTTGAGAAATGTTACACTTCATTCTTTCTGCAGAAAACGTACCCCTTAGGTAGGCTGTAGGTAGGCATATAGCAGGATTCTTTGTGAGTAAAACGTGAAACCTCTTTCTGATTTTGAATGAGTTAGATATGCACTTACAAACTGGCAAGCCCAGGTGTATGTGCACTCAGCCACCCTTACTACAGGTCATATACCTATTAAAAACAGGATAGACCACACATACACCCATTGAGATACTGAAAGAGTCACTTATACATTTATGCACGCACCCAGACAGCAATATAACCTATGTATGGAGTTACTATTATAGTAATTTGTAAAGGGATACTGAAAGACTTCTACAACCATTTAAACATTAAAATAACAAACTATGTAGTTAGTTAGCTATTTACTTTATGTAATGTTATACTGTTTTCTTTAACGCTAAATGTATTATTTATTTGTTTACTAGATCTCTAATTGCAGTTACATAAGAAGATTGAGAATGCCTAACAAAACGCAAAGAAAAGCTAAACAGAAACAACAGTTTTACCTTGCTATAATGGACAGTAAAAAAAGAAGAGAAGGTGGAAAATGTGCAGTGAAAGAAAACAGTCACTGTTAAGAGTGCTAAGGATTTTTTTTTTTAAACATATGCTGTAGAATGCAAAACAAGGAAAAGACATCAATTACAAAGAAAAGCTTGAAATGTACTGACAAATGGCAAGAGGTGAATGGTGTTAAAATTAGGATGTCTAACAAGAAAACAGAAACTTGGAGACAGAAACAGTTCAAGGAATTGAAAACGAAAATGTGCTGAAACAGAATAGTTCAAGATTTGTGGAAGAAAATGAGGAAGTATAAGAGGAGAAGTGCTGTTCTAAGCAAAAGCAACATATTGATAGTGTAATTGAGAAAGCATTTGTTGTGAAGAGAAAATATTTTATCTTTGTGTTGAACAGAATGGAGATACTATATAAAACAGTGATACGCGTGATGAAAAGAGCATTAAGAAAAAGACTTATTAACAAACCAAATTTTTGCAAATTTTTTAAAGGTGAATGGATACAAATATTTAGTACACAACCTGTTTTTAATGAAGATATTTATAAACAAGGGAATACATTAATTAGTGCATGCAGTTGACTGTTCTAAATGTTGTAAAAGACTAAACTCCCATAGATAAAGAAGAGGTAGTTCCTAGGAATGAAGAACATGTGATAACTGACGAAGTACAAGGGAGGCGTAAACAGTCTCTTCTGTACAAGTGGAAGTGTAGCAGTATTTGTACTATCCATCAGGAATCAATTGATACATTGCAAACTTTCATGGAGAAGTCTGAAAGAGAAAATTAAAATACTTCAAGAATTATATCCATTCAAAGTTAGACAGCTACCAATTTTATGACCCACATATAGCAATCCGTCACTATACAGACACATACACGTCTGCCAACCCAAATGGCAGTGATAAACTGGCGGTATCCAAACCCACACTGTTACGCCAATAGAACTACACCCATCACATTATGACCCACGAATCACAGCGGCGGACATTCAATGGTGCTAAACCATTGGCGGTACATACCGCCGCGCTCAAAATACACACACACACTTACAAAACTACACCACATTGGACAATTCAAACTACACACACTTGACACACATACACATACCACACCCACAACACTATAAAACACACACCCACACTACCCACAACCCCTTACAACTCAAAAATATTGCCAGCTGAGAGAGACAGACCAACAGCACCCACAGAACCAGAGCCACTAAACACCATCACCCATACACCATCCACGTACCTTACAGCACACAACCCAAAACATCACCCCACACACCCTCACACACACTACACTCTATACCCATGGCACCACAACCACACCCCAAGTTCTCAGAGGAGGAGCTAAGGGTCATGGTGGAAGAAATCATCCGGGTAGAGCCACAGCTATTCGGATCACAGGTGCAGCAGACATCCATTGCCAGGAAGATGGAGCTCTGGCAGAGGATTGTGGACAGGGTCAACACCGTGGGACAGCACCCCAGAATAAGGGACGACATCAGAAAGAGGTGGAACGACCTACGGCGGAAGGTACGTTCCATAGAAGCAAGACACCAGCTCGCTATCCAGAGGACTGGTGGTGGACCCTCACCTCCTCCCCCACAACTAGCAACATGGGAGAAACAAGTCTTGGCAATACTGCATCCTGAAGGTCTGGCAGGAGTATGAGGAGGAGTGGACTCGGGCAAGTCAAATCTTTACTACTTTCACACCCCCTCTCCCTGCATGCCATCACATACCCCCCCTCACCCTCACTCCCATCACTCCACCACCTCCCACACACCCCACCCCTCCCACAACCAAGCCCTGCAACACCAATACATGGACACCGATCACAGACCTGCATGGACACCCATCACCAAAAGCATGCACACTTGAGCCTAAGCTGCCAGGGCAATAACAACCATAGAGGGAACACACCCATGCTCAAGATGGCACACACAGAAAAAGTAACACTGCATTTACATCCCCACAGGTCCCCCACACAACGTCACCGGAGAAGAGGTGCCAGCAACATCCAGTCCCCCCGCAGAAGAGGTCCACAGTGATGACAGCAGCTCTGAACACCTGGATCAGGATGATCAGCCTGGCCCATGAGGGACCTCCGGAGAGTCGGTTACCCAGGCACAGACAACCACAGAGCCTCCCCCCTCAGGAAACACCAGCACAGCACCCACCCAGCGGGTCCATACCACTGTCCCCAGGACACATCAATCAGCAGTGTGTCCACCACTACAGGGACCCCAGACCATCCCACAAACACAGAAAGGGACCTGGGGTTAGTGGCAGTGGGCACATGGTCCATGGGACAGAGGCACAGGACAACTGGGAAGCTGGGAGGACTGCTGTGCAACAGGGGAAGGACAGGCCCAGGGAACCAACTCTCCACGTGGCACTCACCAGCATCCTGGGAGCATACCACCATTCCCAGGAGACGATGGGCCAGATACTGGCCATGTTGCAGGAGACCCAGTGGCTGCAGGAGGGACAGTACCTGGGGATCAGGGAGGACCTGAGAGACATCTACACTACCCTGGTCACCATTGCAGGGGTGCTGCCAGACATGGCCAATACCATGAGGGAGGCAGTGGCACACCAAAGGGCCCCTGACACTAGCCTAACCGATGAACAGCCTTCCACCTCTGCTAACGCTAGTGGACAGTAGGACCCACCACAGGAACAACAGGCCAACAACACCCCTCCCCCTGCAGAAGGAGAATCACCCCGCAAAGGGTATCTTTGATCCAGGCAGAAGCCAGAGAATATTGCCAGGACCCCCGCCGGGAAATAAGACTCTCCTGAGTGTCAACCTTGTGTCCCACTCTGTCACCCTGTCCAACTTGAACTGCCATTGCTCCACTTCCTATGCCCCCTTGGACAGTGCACCTGTGATACAAATAGACTGGAACATTACCCTGGACTCTCCTCCACCACCATCCCAGGCCATTGCAATACCCCCTCCACTTATTAGCACGTAAATAAACACCATTCTAAAAAATACAAGTATGGAGTCTGTCATTTGATTGAACTCTGTATTTGTTTAACAAGCTGTAAGCATTGCAATTCAACTGTACAGTAATATATACATAGGTGTGACTTGTAGTTGGCTGCAGTCAACACACCAGGAGCCAGAGTTGGGCACAGATATCTGAAAAAAGACATGCCAAAGGGTGCAGTAAGTGGCCATAGTAGTGGGAAAATCTGCCTGTCAAAAGAAGGTGAAGTTACAGTGTGTTACCTGTGTGTCACTGGAAGTACTGTCATATGATTGATCTTCTGTTGTCCTCATCCTCATCCTCTGCCTCCTCTTCATCACTGTCCACAGGGTCCACTGCTGCCACATGCCCATCTCCAGCCTCATCCTTCTGCAGAAAAGGCACTTGGCGACGTAAGGCAAAGTTGTGCAACATACAACATGCCACGATGATTTGGCAGACCTTATTGGTGAGTAGCACAGGGAACCACTTGTTAGATGGAGGCACCGAAACCTGGCCCTCAGGAGGCCAAATGTCCTCTCTATAATCCTTCTTGTTCACCCATGTTCCTCATTGTAACGTTCCTCTGCTCTTGTTCTGGGATTCCTCACTGGGGTCAGTAGCCATGAGAGGTTGGGATAACCAGAGTCACCTGCAAATACCGAGGGATGCCTGTTAGACTCACACTAACCCTTAGGGCCAACCCCATACCCATACACCAACATATACTGGGTGGGAACCATGGGCTCACCTATTAGCCACACCTGGTGCCTCTGGAGTTGAGCCATCACATATGGGATGCTGCTATTCCTCAGGATATAAGCATCATGCACAGAGCCAGGATACTTTGCATTGACATGGGAGATGTACCGGTCCGCCAGGCACACTATCTGAACATTCATCGATTTCTTAACATCTGTTCATTTCTCGGAGGGGGAACAAATGCAATATGTGTACCATCAATTGCCCCAATAATGTTGGGGATATGTCCCATTGCATAGAAGTCAGCTTTCACTGTGGCCAAATCCTCCACATGGGGGATTTATTTTTAGCTGCGCATGTGTTTTATCAGGGCAGACAACACTCTTGTTAGCACTATTGAGAACACTGGCTGTGGCATTCCTGCTGCCAAGCCCACTGTCACTTGGAAAGAACCAGTTGCCAAGAAATGGAGCACAGATAGCACCTGCACAAGAGGGGATCCCAGTGGGGTGATGGATAGCAGATATCAGGTCTGGTTCTAAATGGGCACACAGCTCTTGGATTGTGGCCCTATCAAGCCTGCAGGTGAGGATAATGTGCCTGTCCACCATTGTTGCCAAGTCCACCAGGGGTCTGTACAAGGGGGATATCTCCATCTCCTATTCATCCACAGCGGTTCCAATCTAGGGGGCAAAACGATGAGCATCTGGTCAGTATTCCACATTTCCAAACTGTACACTGCATTGCATGTTGTGACTGAAACATTATGTTGTTGGATAGGCCCAAATGGTGCCTATGTATATTGTGATGCAGTTAGGTGCCGTGGCCTACCCTCCACCCCCCGAAATGGCGTCCGCCTGTCCTGTGTGGATGGACAGGTGGAAATGATGGAATGTCGCTGATGTTGTGCGCTGTTGCGGGAGGTGGTTGAGTACCACCGTGCAACTCCTCATTGGTTGTCTATGGTCCCTATGGGTTACATTGGCCAATGATGATGTATGCACCTCTGCGGACGTGACTGCCATTTTCTATCTGTTCTCTCACTTGCTACCTGACCTTCAACAGGAGAGGGCCTACATTGCAAGTGCTGCTGTGACCTGTGTCTGGAACCGACCATGGCTCATGTCACTGGGGAAAGGGCACCTGCCTTCATCGCTGTGGAGTTGGAGAGACTGGTGGATGGCGTCCTACCCCAGTACCGAAAGGTGTATGGGCCTCCAGACCAACAGGTGAGTACACTGTGAGCACGATGCATGGGGCATGAATGCATGGAGTGCTGTGTGTGTGGGCCTCATGTAAGGGGGTGGAAGGGTCCTGGCATTGTGCTGCATGTATGGTGGACAATGTCTGTACGTAAGGGTATGTGAAGGATATGTTGGGCCATGAGTGTAAGAGGCCGGACGGTATGCTGATACCTTTTTCTAAGTTTATTTTTCTGCAGGTCAGCACCCATCAGAAAAAGGGTATATGGCGTGCCATCACCAAGGACGCGCAGACCCTGGGGGTCTACGCCAGGCGGTGCACCCACTGTCAGGAATGGTGGGAGGACCTGAGATGCTGAGCATGCAAGACGGCAGAGGTCCAGCTAGGGATGGACTCCCAACGAGGACGTGGTGCCTGTCGAACCCTGAACCCCCTGATGTTCCGCATACTGGCGTGGCCTATCCAGAGCTGGATTGGTGCTTGAGACCATCACAGCAGCCACAAGGGGGTGAGTACAGTTTCTAAATCTGCAAATTGTGCGTGGTGGGGTGGTCTCCGGGTAGAGGATGTGGGCCAGTGGGTGCCCCTAGGCCAAGCAGGACATTGCATGGTAGGTCCCATGTTGGGCAAGGTTCTGATGTGAAAGTCCTCCAACCAAGCTAGTAGGCATCCACTACTGGGTAGGGGTCTGTGGATCTCAGGTATGCTGCTATTGGCCTTAGGTATGCCTGTCCTAGGGCTGGTGACTAGCATTGTGACTTGTAGTGCACTGCATAGTGCATAGGTCTGTTCCCTGTGTGAGTGTGCTTTCAACACCAACGATGGTGTTGGGGCAGCCATTGACCAAGTGTATGCTCTGTCCTCCCCTTTTTGTTTTGTCACTCTGTCCTTGTGTGCATTAGCATCATCTGGTGGAGGAGCAGAGGCACCGGCGATGGAGGGAGCTGCATCCCACATGGCCCAGGAGGCCAAATCCACCTACGGTGGAACGGAGGGCAAGGGGAGCACCACGGCGGAGACATGGCCCTGTTGCCCACCGACATTTTGGACTGGCCAGTTTCCTCCATTTACATATAAGTATGTACTGTTTTGATTTTGAAGGACGTATTTCTAGTATTTTATCTTATGACACTCACTTTACTCAATTCCTTTTGTCCTTGCATTATTCCTGAGGGGTACGGGGTGGAAATGTAATGTTACTGCATCTGTTTGTATGTATGGTATTGGGGGTGGGGGTGTTGCGTGTGTGTGTCACTCTCTTTTTCCTCCCCCCTCCCCTGTGTGCTAGGTGGCAGTACTAACCGTGCTCGTCTTCGCCGGCATTGGTATTCATGGTGAAGAAGGATATAGACAAGCATTGGGATCACCTGCAACTCGGGCTCTATGGCGGCATGGTTCTTCCTTAAGTCTCCAGGGTTGAGCCGTTTTCCTTCTGTGCACTGTTTCCTCCGTGCTTTTGATGTCGTTGGTAACGCCCCGGAAAAGGTGGCGGATAGGCCTGTTGTAATTGTGTGGGCGGTACATTGTCTTCTGCCTAGCTGTTGGCGGTTACGCTGTGGTGCTTGTTGCTACCCCCGTGGCAGTCGGCACGTTAAAGTGGCTGTCTGTGTGAGCAGTTTCCGCTGTGGTCATAATTCAATTTTTTTTACCGCCGACCTTTTGACGGTATTACCGCCACTTTATCACCGACTGCCAGGGTTTTAATGAGGGCCTTAGTTCTGTTTCCTTGGTCCTGAAGACGAGAATAGGGAAAATGAGGAGGTCGTGACTGAAGGTGTAGAGTAACTGGACACAGAGATCAGTAGTGAAAAACTTGGAAAAGAGAGAGACAAGTTCAATGCACTATCTTCTGAGAAACCTGAGTATGTTTGTATTTGTTGTCGCTGCACTCACTTCAAATACCAAACTCGTAATGTAGTTGTATTTTCTAAAACTGAGTAATATAACAATGATGAGTGGCAGGAATTTAGTGCATACCTAATTGTAAAAGAACACTTCGATTTAGACACAAAGCAAACAATTTGTAAGCATTATTATGCCTAATTAGAGGATAATAAAATCCCAGCTAGTGCAATACATAATAGATTAGAATTGGTACCAGTGCCACAAGAATTTGATCAATTAAATGTGTAGGAATCAATTCTAATAAATACTGTCCATCCATTTCAAGCAATCGTTCAAATGGAGCCGAAGACATGGAAACTGCCATCAACAGAACTACAGAAAGAACTTAAAGGAAGAGTTGTGTATTTACCTCTTGAGAATGATGTAGATAAGCCACTCATTATTATAGTAAATAGAGTGCCCACCAAAAGTAGAAACATCTGGCAAGAGTTAGTGGATGTGAATAAAGTGAAAAAAAAACCCATTATATTTGAAAAAAATTATGTTTTTTTCAAAAAATTTGATATTATTGGAGATGTAAGTTGTATCGATGAAGAAGCACTACAATCAAGTGGACAAATAGAAAAAGTGGATATGCAGAAATCAGAAGAAATATGTGAGCATTACTCTATCCATCCACTGGTTCAAATTAAACAAGCTAGAGGAGTTCCAATGAGTATATGGGAAAAAGTATTGAGGCTCACTGTTTCCCACAGCTATTTCCCACAGGAGTAGGTGGCCCAACGATGACCGACATGAACAAACCAGCAGCTGATTATAGGTCAACAAGAGAATTTTCACAAGACCATACGTCTTGGCAATGTATTCCTGTTAGAAATGGGGTCTTTGGTGGGCAGTCAGGTTACCCCCTGTCCAAGCAAGGACCCTCACTCTAGTCAGGATAAAGGAGAATCACCCTCAGTTAACCCCCACTCACTCCCTTGGTAGCTTGGCACGAGCAGGCAGGCTTAACTTGAGAAGCAAGGTGTAAAGTATTTGTACCAACACACACAGTAACTCAGTGAAAACACTACAAAATGACACAGCATAGGTTTAGAAAAATAGATAATATTTCTCTAAACAAAATAAGACCAAAATGACAAAAATCGAACATACCCAAGTCAAGTTATGAATTTAAAAAGCAAAAGAGTTTTAAATCCTTTAGAAAACAATGAGAACGTTGCTAACGTATAAAAGTACTTAGCTAGCATCAAAATAAAATTGCACAGGCGAGTGTACGTTGATAAAGGCCAGCAATGCGCCGATTTCTCACTGGCAAGCGAGACCATGTGTCATTCCTCCTCCGGTCGGGTCGGTTGTTTCTTCTCTCCTGCAAGAGAGTAATGCGTCAATCCAGATTGGCACCTCGGGTCCGGGCAGGCTTTGCGTTGATGTTCCGTGCCCAGTGATTTTGAGTCAAAATCCGGTTGCACAGTGTCAAGAAACCGCTCTGTGTGGGGGATTACGTCGTCAACAGCAGCCGCTGCGGGTGTTGCGTGTCATTCCTCCAGCCACGTTGCGTCGATCTCTCAGCCGCGATGCAGGTGGAGCGTCGATTTTAGCCACGAGGCCGGCATTGCATCGTTTTCCAGATGCTAAGCAGGTGGTGAGTCTAAAGTTTTCCCGCACAGCAGTTTTTGTATGGATTTCTGTCCTTTTTCACCAGCTGCACCTTATAAGGCCACAGAGACAGGTTAGGGCATCACGTGGCAGGCAGGACTCTCAGCAGAAAGCTCAAGGGCAGGCAGAGAGAACTCTTATTGTCCCTGAGATTTCAACAACAGGTGGCAAGCTCAAGTAAAGCCCTTGGAGATTCTTCACCAGTGGGAAGTCACACAAAAGTCAGTCTTTGTCCTCTCTCAGGTAGAAGCAGCTACTGCAGGTCAACCCAGCAAAACACAGTCACAGGTAAAGGGGCAGCACTCCTCCTCCAGCTTCTCCAGCTCTTCTCCTTGGCAGAGGTTCCACTTGGTTTCAGAAGTAATCTGATTTTCAGGGGCTTGGGGTGCTCTTCTTATACCTCTTTCTGCCTTTGAAGTAGGCCTACTTCAAAGAGAAGTCTCTGCTGTTTTCAAGATCCTGCCTTGCCCAGGCCAGGCCCCAGACACACACCAGGGGGTTGGAGACTGCACTGTGTGAGGGCAGACACAGTCCTTTCAGGTGTAAGTGACCACTCCTCCTCTCCCCTCAGCCCAGGTGGCCAATCAGGATATGCAGGCTACACCTCAGCTCCCTTTGTGTCACTGTCTAGAGGAGAGGTGAAAGAGCCCAACTGTCAAACTGACCCAGACAGGGAATCCATAAACAAGCAGTCACAGAATGGTTTAAGCAAGAAAATGGCTTTTTCAAACACACAATCTAAAAACCAACTTCACTAAAAGATGTATTTTTAAATTGTGAGTTAAGAGACCCCAAACTCCAAATGTGTATCTGCTCCCAAAGGGAATCTGCGCTTGAATCATATTTAAAGGCAACCTCCATGTTAACCTATGAGACAGATAGGCCTTGCAACAGTGAAAAATGAATTTGGCAGCATTTCACTGTCAGGACACGTAAAACCCAGAAGTACATGTCCCACCTTTAACATACACTGCATCCTGTCCATGGGGCTACTTAGGGCATACCTTATGGGTGCCTTACATGTATAAAAAGGGAAGGTTTAGGCCTGGCAAGTGGGTACACTTGCCAAGTCGAATTGGCAGTTTAAAACTGCACTCACAGACACTGCAGTGACGGGTCTGAGCAATGTTTACAGGGCTACTAATGTGGGTGGCACAACCAGTGCTGCAGGCTCATTAGTAGCATTTGATTTACAGGCCCTGGGCACCTCTAGTGCACTTTACTAGGGACTTACTAGTAAATCAAATATGCCAATCATGGATCAGCCAATGTACACATATAATTTATTCAGGGAACACTTACACTTTAGCACTGGTCAGCAGTGATAAAGTGTCCAGAGCAAACAAAACAGCAAAAACAGAGTCCAGAACACAGAAACAACCTGTGAAGTAGAGGCAAAAAGTTAGGGGAGACCATGCCAATGATGCCAAGTCTAACCATTCTCTCTATATTCCATCTGTTATTTGAGAGTGATTTTTCAACACTCTCACGCTGTGAACCATATTCTTAAAACAGGAATTAGTCTGCAAAATCTTTCTGCAGAGGAGTTTGTTGATAAAATTCAAGGTAAGGATGAACATCTGGAGTAGAACTTAATTAATTTGATGGCATGTCAACATGGGACTAATACAAATTGCTACTGTTGTCATGAAGCACTTAAGTGTATGCTCCGAAACGTAGGTCCACCTACTTGGTTTGTAACACTGAGCTGCACAAAGTATGCATGGGATGATTGACTAAAATTTGTAAGACAAGCAAACTCTAACATCAAGGATATCCATTTTGAAACAGCAGGAGAATTTTGCTCTTTGGATCCTGCTAATGTATGTAGGTATTTCAATCACAAGTTTTAAGCAGTGCTGGGTTTTATATGCAATAAAACAAATCCTCCTCTTGGAGACGTTACAGATTTTTTGGTAAAAAAAATACCAGGCAAGAGGTGCTCCTCATATACACGTGTTCTTATGGATAAAAAAGGCACCAACATTTGGAAGTGATACTGATGAGTATGTACTGTCTTTCATAGAATACTATGTGACATGCACCATCCCAAATGAGAATAATAACACAACCCTATGACAGCAATTTCTATGCTACCAAGGACATAGATATGGTAAGTATTGCAGCCAAAGATACAGACATAAAGGAATGTTCTATACAAGGTATTGTTTCACATTTCCAAGGCCTATCATTTCCAAAGGAAGAGTGAACAGCTTTTTGTCTGCTGTCAGGCACCAACTGACAAGAAATCATCAAAAAATACATATGATCTCAGAAGATCCAAGCCTCTAAATGTGTTAATGATTAGAATTCTGTTATTCTCAAATTATGGAATGCAAATATTGTTTCTCACTATGGGGCATATTTATACTTGTTTTGAGCCAAATTTGCGCAATTATTTTTGAAGCAAATTCGGTGCAAAACCAACTCCATATTAGCACCAAAGTTATGGAGTTAAAGTCATTTTTTGGATGTGGAAACTTACCTTGCATGAATGAGGTGCAAGGTAGGCGTTCCCTTGCAAAAAATGACTCTATGGCCTTAGCGCCATATATATCCTGTGCTAAAATCACACACAGGGGGAGGAGGGGTCAAATAATGGTTCAAAGCTTGCTTTTCACCATTATTTAACGCCTGGGTCAGGGCAGGCATTAAGGGACCTGTGGGCTTATTTCCATCATGGAACACCATAGAATAAGACCACAGGTGCCCTCCCCAGGCCCCAGGGACATCCCTACCCACACCAGAGGGACAGCAGAGGATGGGAGACCTCATCCCAGTGTAGGTAAGTACATATTTTTTTAATGTGCCATTGGGGGCCCTGAAATGGATGCTCCCACATGGCACTGGGTGCAATGGCCATGCCCAGGGGACCCTGGTCCCCCGTGCTGGCCATTGGGGTGGTGGGCATGACTCCTCTATTTCCTAAGACAGGAGTCATGTGGTATGGATCGTTCTGCACCAGAAAATTACGCCAGGCTGGTTATTTTTTTTTGCTCTGACCTTCCTGACATCATTTTTTGCTGCAAAACCTGCTTCTCCCATACCGCCACCCCCACCGGTCTAACGCTAGCCTACCTTTTGGGATGGCTTGCACCATTCCATAAATATGGTGCCTGGCTGGTGCTCAAGAATGGTGCAAGCCAGTGCAAAACCTTTTGATGCAAAACTGCGTTAGTGCAGTTTTGCACCAAAAAGTATAAATATGATAAAGGAAAAACAGAGATGAAGGAAAACTGGGAGACGATTTCTGCAGAAAAATCTCTATCCAAGAAATTGTACAGTTTCAACTTGAAAATGCCTTTTCACATGGAGATAAGTCCCTTTGAGTGCTGTGACAAGTTCATCTCAACTCGAAGTCTAGGGCATTTGTTTGGGTTGGTCTAGGCATTGACAACACGTGAAACAGAGTCTTGAAGTCTTTCCCAGAAATTCAGTACCTAGCAGAGATCAATCCGCAGAGTACAGATATTATAAAAACAAATATGTTGGATACATACTATTCAAGAAGAAGCCCACACCTTGAAAATATTTGTCTTTACACAATTCTGCAACGCAATATGTACAGAAACAATGTCTCAGAAAACATTGATGAAGGCAACTATGTTGTAACTGGTTGCAATGGCTGTTTGGTTTAGCATGCAATAGGTAACAATATACTATTGAACACTTACTTGGCAAACTACTGAGAAAAAAACATTTTTCTACTTAGCACTTTTCCAGCTGTTCAAACCTTGCATGCTGAGACAGAGTTACTCGGACAGTATGACTGCTGCAAAGACTCTTTTAACACTGCAAAAGACAGGATTGAGTGTCCACTATTTCTCACCTGTCTGGAAATGTTAAATGAAGAAACCGAACAAGAGGAAACACTTGCTACTGAGGTAGCAAAGGACAGTTTACAAAGCAGCCAGAGTTCCAGACCACTCAGTCAAGATCCTCTCGGACAGCCAATAATCGAAAATGATGCAGCCATAGCGATGAATGAGGTGTAGACATTAATGCAACAAGCAAGAGAAGAACATGTTGACTTTAAACACTTAGAAGTTAGTAGCAAAATTGAATGATGAGCAGAAATAAATATATACGGAAGTCAAAGGAAAAATACAGCATGGATTCCTCCACAAAAATAATCAATATAAATGTTCAAGTTTTAAACCAAATTTTTTGTATGTCAGTGGACATGCTGACACTGGGAAAAGCTTTTTAATAATCAAATTCTAACCACTTATCTACAGAAGACTACAGACTCAATTTTGTTATGTGTAGTAACAGGAGGATTAGCTGCACACAACATCAAAGGAATTACCTTGCTTAATCTACTTATGATACCTTTTAAACACACAAATAAACGGGAATACTAAAAGGTATCTGGTGAAGCTTGTCACAGTTTCAAAAGTCTTGAAGAAATTAACATTTTTAATCATTCATAAGGTGAGCATGGTCTCAAACTTAATGCTCGCCTTTGAGCATTTGAGAATGCAACTGATATTGAAGACAGAGTATGATGTACGTTTTGGTGAAAAGCATGTAAATCTTTTTGGTGATTCATTACAACTTCCCCCTATGAAAGGACAGCCTGTGTTTAAGACACTCTTAGATGAAGAAACTTGTAATTCTTTAGGAAACATTGGAAACGTAAACATTAGGTTGAATGTCCAATAAAAAGAACTAATTAGAAACATTTGTCAAGCTTCTTATATGCAACATGGAAATAATCTGAAGGATATTAGAGTAGGAATACTGCTAAAAGAAGGACAATTGTTTTTTTTGTTTTTTTAATATAAATTTATTTTATCATGATTTAGAACTCCGAAGAGATCCACATGTATAATACAAAACAATATAAATACATAATAAATTAATACGTTTTTCTAAAAATAAATAAAAGTCCAAACCATCAATTAATTCCAAAGTACTTCACACACTACAAGAACTATCAATAAATGGCAATATTTAATCTTGATATTACATGGATTTATCCTTCTAATACAGATGCAGATTCTAAAATTCTAAGAGTCCCCACTTAACAAAATTAAGGATTGTTCCTCTCCCTTCCTTCTTCCGATAAATTTCTCTTTATAAACAGGACAACATAAAGTTTCATGGACAATCGAGTGGCCCCTCCTCCCTCAAAAGCCTCTGAAAAAAATATAAAAGACCGCTGCAGTCCCTGCAATATTTAATTCCACGCAAGGGCCCAAGAGGCAATCTAATCACAAATTGAAAAAATGTAAAAGTCCTGAAACAAAATCTTTCATTAGTGGGGTTATAACATAAATCTAGAGCCTCTCTATAAGATCTAATATTGTTAACCGCCGTTAAAGGGTTTTCAACCATAATTTCCTCTGAGCGGCTAAAACTGGGCAGACAAATAAAATATGCTTAAGATTCTGTACCCCACCTTGACACAAGTCACAAGAATTAGTATCACCTTCACATTTGGAAATTAAATCCCTAAGAGGTACTCTATCGAGTATAATCAATATAAAAAAATCGCCTCACACTGAGTGGGAGATGCCAAGTCAGGTAAGGGTGAACCACTTTCAGAGATACTGAATTGATTAAATTCTGGAGTCCTCTTTGAAGGCGGCATGACTCAAGGTCAATCGAAAAGCCTTTGGATCATGTCACCTCCTTCAAGATTTTATTTAGGATTCTAAGGGGAGTCGTAGTAATGAGGTCCAGGTCCAGCTCTAAAAGCTGGTTAACATGGGTGTAATTTCTAAAAAACCTGGATTTTTCTCTCAAATTATAACAAATTTCATTAAAAGACAGGTTTCTCAGTGTAGATTCCTCACTGTGTATGCGGCAGTGTACCCTCCGGATCACGGCCGCAAGCCCCTGCACAAAGATATTCTTGATACCAAATTCAAGCCTTAGAGCTGCCCGAGGCTGAATTATTGCAGGAAGCCAAGCGTCTTAGAATCCGGCCTTTTGTCTGTTCAAGAAAGTCCAATGTATCTATATCTATGCATTCCATTGCATACAGAAGGGTAGCTGAGATCTTAAGTTGATAGGCAGACAATAGATGTAAAAAATGGCGTTTACCGTTTTGATTGAAAAGAGCCACTAAGCCTTGAGCATGTGAGAGAGCCTTACTAATATTAGTGAGAATGTGATCTTGATCATTTATCGTGGCTGAAAAGGTTTTTTCCAGAAACCGATATGCATCTACCCCCTCCAACTTATGTTTCCCCAGAAACCAGGCAGAACACATTTTCCTTCTGTTTTTTTTCCCCGTGAAGCAAACAACCTGAGACTTAGATGTATTAATTCTCAAGTGGTGCTTCACAGAATTTAGAGCGGCCAGACATTGATTTAGGCCCTTCGGGGTGAGATCAAAGACAACTATATCATCTGTGTATAATAAGCAGGCGATTGGTCGGCCACCCACCACAGGGGCGTAACCATTCGCACTCCTAGGGTTTTTGAGGAGGTGAAAAATGTATTAGGAGAATAGCAGTGGAACCAATAAACAGCCCTGCTTCAGGCCATTTTGTTTACAACATTTTGAAGACAAGCCCTGCTCTCCACCCATACGGATTTTACACCAAGTCAAAGAGTGCTGGGCTATCACCAATTGCAACGGACAAGGCGGAACCCCTAGCTCCTGGAGTTTCCACCACAAAATCTTCCTGTCCACCCTATCAAATGCAGTGGAGTAATCAATAAATGCAGCATAAACCCCTCCTCCCCCCAGTCTGGACAATGTCTGGCCTTGTCAATTATTGTTTGCATTATTAAGATGTTATCTAAGGTATTATGGGCCTTTCTAAAGCCTACCTGTTCCACCGGAAGAGTATCATTTTCCTCTACCCAATCAGTTAGTTGCATTAGGATACTTTTCACAAATATCTTGGCCATTGCTTCTAACAAGGTAATTTGTCGATAGTTTCATGGTACCATTCTATCTCCCTTTTTGTATAAGGGGAGTTTAATACTGCCCTTCCAAGATTCTGGGATATTACCTTGAGAGCAGCAGGCGCAAAAAACTGGGTGGAGAAGTCTTTCCCAAAGCGAAGGCTCCCTTTTAATTAGTGTCATCGGAACCTCATAGGGACCCATGGCTTCTGATGAGCGCAATGAATTTATAGCAAGCTCTAGCTCAGAAATGGAGGGTGAGCCCATATTGACCACTTCCCTATCCCAGTTTCATGCTGTCACCACTTTCCCAGGGTCCACGACCCGGTTTTCAGCATAAAGGGCCCGAATATACAGCCTCCAGTCATCCTCTGTTATCAGGCGCAAAAAGAGTTTGGGGATTTCCGCACCACTTGGAAATAGTAGCCCAAAATTTACTAGGGATTCTTGTTGCAGCTGCTTCCCTCAGTGCAATCCACCTATGATCCGCTTCTTTCCTTCGGATGGCCAGTTTCACCCGTGATCTTCTTCTCTTAAAGAGTGATAGTTTCCTACTCCTTTCCATAGACTTACACTCAAGCTGTTGCCTTACCAATTTGTTAATTTTTCTATTCAGATTCACAATGGGTAATTGAGATTTTTTTTCTTTTTTTACAGGAATGCTGGACTCAGGCTGGTTACATGCAATAATATGTCTCATTAATTTGGCAAAATATATTAAGGCATCCTTCCTCCAAACCTCTGTATTTCCCACAATATTTTCCAACAGTGGCTTCAACTATGTTATTTTAGCTATAGACCAATACATTCTACTGTTTTTCCCATTCATGTTAGGTTTTATGCCTTTTATGGACTAAGGATCTACCTCAACTAGCTGAATTTTTAAGGTGAGTTTTAGAATCCTGTGGTCACTGTATGTGGTTTCTATTATTGCCATATCCTCGACTATTTGAGCGATATTATACGAGGTACAAATATAGTCTATAATAGAACTACTCATAGGGGACTTATGAGAATAGGCCGCAGGTGAGTCGGAACAGAAACACCCATTTAGCATAATACCACTAAAGGACCTCAGACCTTTCAATAAAATATATCCCCTTTTGTCTGTCCTGAATCTGGGGGGAAATAGGATGGGAGGAATATTCAACACTTTGTCCCTTTCTTCACAATAGATGTGGAGCGAGGAATTCGACATTTTGCAATTTAAATCCCCCAATATAATTAAATCAGAGAAATTTCTAAGGTGAAAATTTGGTTAAGCATCTAATGTCAGATTCATTTTCAGGAGGACTATATGCATTTACGATAATCAAAGAGAATTTTCTGCCCTTGTCCCCCAAAACATGGACTAGCACTATTTGAAAAAGGTTTGTAGTCACGGAAAGACTGACAAATTCTCAATTATATCTATCACTTAAAAGTATAGCTATACCCCCTTTTGTGTGCCCTTTTTTTTAGGGTAGTGCTTTTTTGCTTAAAACTGTGTAACCAGGGCATGAGAAATCAATTAAACACCAGGTCTCTTGAATGCATATCAAATCAATCTTCAATTAACAAATTACATTTAATTTTCCTAGGTGTTTCCTAGGACCAATGAGAGGTCAGGGTTAGTAACTCAACTGTATCAACTTACCCTTCGCCTGTGGCCTATTCAAAGCCCCCGCCAACCAATTCCAATTTTTTCATGTTTAAGACTGGTAACCTGTTGAAGGTGACCTTCCAAAACCTTCACCACCCTTGCACCCTGGTTTAGAGAAACTTGCACAATTTCGCCAAAGGAAGATGAACATTTTCCCCACCAGTTCAAATTACTATTTTAGGAAGCTAGACCATGGGTAGAATACTGCCCACCGTAATACATTAACTTTTCCCAAACTGAGATAACATCTATACCTCTGCGTTGAAGTTGAGCACAATTGACCATAATTAATGTCAAAATAGTTTTAGAGGAAAACCAAACCTTTGCCTTACACCCACCTAGACTGTGGTCAAGAAAGACCCTCCCTATATTGCTACTCTCCATTAATTAGAGTTTCTCTATGTCCACAAAACATCGACAGTAGAAAGGATCGATTTAAACTTATATGAGCATCAAAGAAAGTAAAAAACCCCAGGCTATCCGGTAACTCCGTATGCCTCATAAAGTCATTATCCCTTCTGGATATTTCTCCAACATTCTGAATGTCCAGTATAGAACTGGAGACAGGAGCTCTTAATGAGGCGGTGCCAGGCAAGATTGCATCAATTGAATCCAATAAGCTACATGGCTTCACCGGGTAATCTAACTGTAGGTGATCTGCAGCACAGCTAATGTTTGAATTTATTCAACAACAAAAATCCATTGCATGTCTAATGCCTATTCTTCAAGAATGTACCTCTTTAAATGAAAAATGACTGCATCTGGATAAAGAACAAATATTGGAACAGACAGCAATTGACAAAGTGGAACACCAAGGAGTGACAACACTGTTGACTGGAAATCTGTAATAAAAAACTGAGGCCCGTATTTATACTTTTTGACGCTAAACTGCGCTAACGCAGTTTAGCGTCAAAAATTTTTGCGCCGGCTAACGTCATTCTGAAGCGCCATGCGGGCGCCGTATTTATTGAATGGCGTTAGCCGGCGCAAGCAGACCGGCGCTGCCTGGTGTGCGTGGAAAAAAACCACGTACACCAGGCAGCGCCGGCGTAGGGAAAAATGGCGTTAGGGCGTCTTAAAAATGGCGCAAGTCAGGTTGACGCTAAAAAATCATCTTAACCCGATTTGCGCCATTTTAAACGACGCCCAGACGCCATTTACATGACTCCTGTCTTAGTAAAGACAGGAGTCATGCCCCCTTGCCCAATGGCCATGCCCAGGGGACTTCTGTCCCCTGGGCATGGTCATTGGGCATTGTGGCATGTAGGGGGGCACAAATCAGGCCCCCCTATGCCAAAAAAAATAATAAAAAAATAAAAAATTATACTTACCTGAACTTACCTGAATGTCCCTGGGGTGGGTCCCTCCATCCTTGGGTGTCCTCCTGGGGTGGGCAAGGGTGGCAGGGGGGGTCCCTGGGGGCATGGGAGGGCAGCTGTGGGCTCATTTTGAGCCCACAGGTCCCTTAACGCCTGCCCTGACCCAGGCGTTAAAAAGTGGTGCAAATGCGGGGTTTTCTGCCCCGCCAACTCCCGGGCGTGATTTTTGCCCGGGAGTATAAATACGACGCATTTGCGGCGCAGTCATTTTTTGGGAAGGGAACGCCTACCTTGCATCTCATTAACGCAAGGAAGGCGTTCACGCTAAAAAATGACGCTCTTTACTCATACTTTGGCGCTAGACGCGTCTAGCGCCAAAGTATAAATATGGCGTTAGTTTTGCGCCGAATTTGCGTCGAAAAAAACGACGCTAATTCGGCGCAAACCGAGTATAAATATGCCCCTGAATTCTTTGGAGAAGTCTGTTTCTAAAACTGTAAGATTCGAAAAGTGTTCATGTGACTGCAAGAACTGTAAGGTGATTTTGTGGTGTAATTTAAATGTTGAGGAAGGATTAGTTAATGTATTAACGGGTAAAATAATGGATTTATCATTTGTATCCAAACAGAAATGAGATTGAATACCTACCAATTAAATTTGATAAATTTGAAGGTATAAAACAGATCGCAAGGTCTGTTGCACGTTTCTTGCTTGTAAAAGACTTGTACGTTCGCAGAGAGCAGTTTCTAATATCTCTAACACATTCTGTAACAATACATAATTCTCAATGTTTATGTGTAGATGCAGCATTTATTAATAATGGTAGCACTATATTGAAAGAAAGTATGTCATATGTAGCATTGTCACAGATTAGAACTTTGACCGTCTTATATCTGAAAAGGGTGGGATGAAAATAAAGTAAATTCTGATTTGAGTTGTCTGATAGAACAAAACTATTTGAGAAGCCTTTATGCTCCTCCTTTGGGACAGTCCAAGTCTACGACAAACCTAGAATCTTATCAAAACAAAAGATTTCAAAGGATCATAGTCAAATTCCTAAGAAAAAGAGGAACAAAGTATTAGAGAAGAAACTACTAACAATTCAGATGAAACTGTTGGTTACCAGTTCTCAAACCTCTCTGAAGTCAACTGCTATGCCAATGTAGTTCTCAGTAAACTATTCTCTTTACCTCATCTGGTTCATGCAATTAAGCAGAAAAAGGCTGGGAGATTGAGCTGTGTACTCTTTAGCTTGTGAGAACGCTTGTGCAGAGATAGAACCAAAACATATTCTGCATCTTTTATTAGAGATCTTGTAGATCTTTGCACTGGATCTGCACACTTTGTTCAAAACACTCAAGAATATGCGCAAGAATTCTTGATGGTCCAACATGGTATTTTAGATGAAGAAATGGTACCTATTGATAACCTATTTGGACTAAGTTACTCATGGCAGTATGATTGTGAAAATTGTTCCTTTTCTTCATAAACAGAAATAGATTAAGATCGATTTATCTACTCAACTTTACCAGACTGTAAAACTATCAGTTTTGAGAAATTGTTTAAATATGCATCATAGAATAATAACTACACAAAATGTAACTCAGATCTTCTATCAACTCTGAATAAAAGAAGTGGCAAGTATATCATCCTAACGCTATACTGATGCAACACAGATTAAACTTAAATGGAAACACACATTACAAATGTTAAAGCTTGATGAATCAATATTTCTGATAAAACATATATCTGTATAGCTATTAGTTTTCATGAAGGAGTAAGTGTTACTTCTAGACACTACACCACCTACTTAAAAAATACAAGGGATGGACAGAGTATAATAATAGCAATGTTACATTCAAGCAGACATTACCATGTAAACTATTAAATTCTTAACTTTTTCCTTTCAAACCAAAATTCTAAGGAGGATTAGTACGGGAAAAATAGAATAGGAGAGTTCTATGACTTCTGAAACAACAAGCTAAGACATCACAAGGCCAACTGAGTGCAATGTCTTCATTAGGGATTCTAAATCTTGAAATGTTCTTACTCAAGCAAGGGAACAACAGAGATAGCACTAAGTTGGAAACACAGATCACAAATGACAAACCAGGACAAAGATCTACAGAGAACAAAAAGAAATACTGCTAAACCTATGTTTGAAAACATCTGTAAAAATATGAAAAGAATTACACCATGGAAATACTCTACTTCCGTTTAACCTCTTAGGTGCTGGGCCTCCCCCGCAGTGCTGAGCCCTTTTTTTGGTTATTTGGGGTAGTTTTTGCTTAGGCCTTCATAACTTTTTGTCCACATAAGCTATCTATACCGGTTTGCATCCTTTTTTTCCAACATCCTAGGGGTTCTAAAGGTACCCAGAGTTTGTGGGTTCCCCTGGAGGAGACCAAGAAATTAGCCAAAATACAGCAAACATTTTGTTTTGTTTTTTAAATGGGAAAAAAGGGCTGCAGAAGAAGGCTTATGTTTTTTTCCCTGAAATTGGCATCAGTAAAGGGTTTGCGGAGCTAAAATCACCATCTACCCAGGAACAGGCAGACTTGAATCAGAAAATCACATTTTTCAACACAATTTTGTCATTTTACTGGGACATACCCCATTTTTACTATTGTTTGTGCTTTCAGCCTCCTTCCAGTTAGTGACAGGAATGGGTGTGAAACCAATGCTGGATCCCAGAAAGCTAAACATTTCTGAAAAGTAGACAACATTCTGAATTCAGCAAGAGGTATCTGTGTAGATCCTACAAGGTTTTTCTACAGAAAATAGCAGCTGAAATAAAACAATATTGAAATTGAGCTGAAAAAAACAGCCATTTTTCTCCACGTTTTATTCTGTAACTTCTTCCTGCAATGTCTACGTTTTATTCTGTAACTTCTTCCTGCAATGTCAGATTTTTTAAAGCAATATACCGTTACATCTGATGGACTCTTTTGGTTGCGGGATGTATAGGGCTTGTAGGTTCATCAAGATCCCTAGGTACCCAGAGCCAATAAATGAGCTGCACCTTGCAATGGGTTTTCATTCTATACTGGGTATACAGCAATTCATTTACTGAAATATAAAGAGTGAAAAATAGGTATCAAGAAAACCTTTGCATTTCCAAAATGAGCATAAGATAAGGTGCTGAGAAGCAGTGGTTATTTGCACATCTCTGAATCCCAAGGTGCCCATACTAGCATGTGAATTACAGGGCATTTCTCAAATAGGCGTCTTTTTTACACACTGTCTTACATTTTAAAGGAAAACATGTTGTGAAAGACAAAGGGCAATAACACTTGCTTGCTATTCTGTGTTCCCCTAAGTCTCCTGATGAAAATGGTACCTCACTTGCGTGGGTAGGCCTATTGCTCGAGACAGGAAACGCAACATGGACACATCATATTTTCACATTGAAATTTGATGTGTTTTTGCAAAGTGCCTAGCTGTAGATTTTGGCCTCTAGCTCAGCCGACACCTAGGGAAACCCACCAAACCTGTGCATTTTTTAAAACTAGACACCTAGAGGAATCCAAGATGGTGTGACTTGTGGGGCTCTCACCAGGTTCTGTTGCCCAGAATCCTTTGCAAACCTCAAAATTTGGCCCCAAAAAATTTTCTTCATACATTTCGGTGACACAAAGTTCTGAAATCTGAGAGGAGCCACAAATTTCCTTCCACCCAGTGTTTCCCCAAATCTCCAGATAAAAATGGTACCTCACTTGAGTGGGTAGGCCTAGTGCCCGTGATGGGAAATGCCCCAAAACATAACATGGACACATCACATTTTCCCAAAGAAAACAGAGCTGTTTGTTGGAAAGTGCCTAGCTGTGGATTTTGGCCTCTAGCTCAGCCGGCACCTAAGGAAACCTACCAAACTTGTGCATTTTTGAGAACTAGACACCTAGGGGAATCAAAGATGGGGTGACTTGTAGGGCTCTTACCAGGTTCTGTTACCCGGAATCCTTTACAAACTTCAAAATGTGGCAAAACAATACTTTTTCCTCACATTTTGGTGAGAGAAAGATCTGGAATCTGAGAGGAGCCACAAATTTTCTTCCACCCAGCATCCCCCCAAGTCTCCCGATAAAAAAGGTACCTCACTTGTGTGTGTAGGCTTAGTGCCCGCGACAGGAATAGATCACAAAACAGGCAATGTTGACCCTAACAAAGGCACTAGGTAGAGGCACTCAAGTGGGTAGTGTTTTTATCAGGACAGATGAGGAACCACTGGGTGGTAGGAATTTTGTGGATCCCGGCATATTACTGTTTGTGTGACAGCAATGCAAGAAAGAATAGAGTTTATATTCAACATTTCAACTTTGCCGGGTATTCTGGGTAAGAAAACGTTGGGGAATCCACACAAGTCACACCTCTGTGAACTCCTCCGGATGGTCAGTTTCCAGAAATAAAGCTGCAAGAGAGAAACTTAGAGCTACTATCGAATACCACTATATAGATAAGGATAAACAAACATCAAAATATAAATAAACTCACATTACATTGTATGTCAACACTCTCATTGTGCTATGTGTCCCATCTTGGGCTAAATGGATATTATACTTTTATAACTTCAACAACCAATATTACATAAGATCATTTGCATAGTACATCAATAGTTTATTACATAATATAAAACATAAATAGAAACAATCAACCAAAATGCTATACAATAATAACTGAAAAACAACTGTATACAAGGTTATACTAATACACCACCCACAAAAAAGATAGACAAAAACAAGCACTCAGTCCTCAATCATACAAAAACCTTAAATAAATCAACATACTTTGATATACCCAAACAAAATATATATCTGATATGATAACATAATATTAGTATATTTATTTATACAAGGAGATGTAGGAACCCAACACCTATGCACATTTCGGTTTTCCTCTCATTAGGAGGCCACCTTCATCAGGGCGGTTCCAGACCACAGGTTCATATGTGGGTTTAATGGCCGTAGATGGGACAGACGTACAGAGTAATACTCCAATTTCCTGTATTATCACCACATCGATAGAAGATATCTAATAACAAAAAACACATAAAAATCGGAACAAGGGAGTCCATATATCCCAAAGTATTTGGTGTCTAACAAAACATCACCACAGAGAAAAATGTGACATATGTAGTGGCGCATGCAAATGTAAGGATGCATAGAACTCCACAGGTGACCTATGCACCAAGATAGAAAAGGAGAGACCATCATATGATGCTCTTGAAGACCAAGAATAGCTAGGCCCTAATAGTCACCAATAGTGTCTGAAGACATGCATTAAAAACTATGCGACACCCGAACAGATTCCACAATTACATTCCATCTATAGTGAGACTATGGTGCCTATGACCTACATATCCCATTGTGTCACGTTGATAATATCTTTACCTTCCAGCTATGTATAAATATATTCTTTCAGAGGGGGAGAAACAATTCTCAAAGATGATAGGACCACATTCTTTACATTGAATAAGACACTCCATAGATTGCAATACCAGATTATCTATAAAGTAAAGTCATAACGTAACTATGGGAAGGGGAGAGAAAGAAATTATAGTGACTATCTAAATGTCTGGTTTCCCACTATGTTCATTTTACCTCCAAATGTAATGGCTATTCTGAGGATATGACTTCTTCAAAAGGATGGCTCCATTGCTTTGCAGTTCATAGCCAACATGATTGTGAGCGCGTTCACAACACTAATGGGGAACAGAAAATAAGCGTTATCTAAATTACTTTTACCTGTAGTGAACTAACTATTATTATTCCATTAACTATTTGTTCCCCTTGATGTGAAATGCCACATCCATTCCACTTACCTGTAATACGTTTCATATTATCATCTGGTGTGTCCCTAGCGTGCTGGCCGGATACGCTTCACTCATTTTAAATGTCCAGTTGTGATGTACAAGGTTGTCTGGGGGTTACGTATGACTTGCTCCGAGGAACGTATATTGCTGTTGCGCATACAAACAAGTCTCCATCTCACAATGGAGTGGCCCACTCAACCATATTGTAGCTCGCTCGGCAACATGCCAGCGGGAAACAGACACTAGTTCAATATAATTCCAAGATGGGAGGAAAAAATAACAAAGCTGCAAGGCTAAATATATAGATTTCTGACAAGAATATTGAATATAAACACATTATATTCGTCTAACAGGATGATGTCATTATATGAGTAATAGAGATCTCAAAGACGAAAGATGAGCGGACGCCATCTTGGAATGGAGCCTAGACTCACTCCCGATGTATTGCAAATACTGTCATAAAGTACAAATAGACTTCAAATGGAGCTGGACTAAAAAAACAGTCATCAGAAAAGCAGGATATAGACTTCTGGGAGGCCAATACGGTCCCTATACTTTAAATTCAGGCACTACAACTGAGGTTCCATGGGGGCAAAGGTAGGACATTCAAAGCCATAGGTCTACATAGGAGGCATATTCAATACAGATAACCCTTTCATTTTAGAGATATTTTGAGGGTCTTTATTTTGACTTAATCAATTGCATTTCCCATGGGATATATTCATCAAGACCCTTATTATATGTATCAAGAGTAAAAATCCAAAATACCTCTCTTTTTTTCCTGACTTTACTGTCTTCGATTCCTCCAGGCTTCTTAATCTTTTCCAAGATTGTCCATGTCACATCCTCTATTTTATGTCCCATATTTTGCCAATGTTGAACCAAGAGAGCTCCCTCCCTATTGTTGCATATATTGGACATATGTTCCAAGATTCTCACTCTCACTTATCGTCTTGTCTCTCCTACATATCCCAAGGTATGGGGACAACAGATCAAATATACACAATTCGCTGTTCTGCAATTAGTCATAGCTGTGAGTCTAAGTTCTTTCTGTTTCTATTGTAATACTTCACCTACAATCGCTCCTGGACATGCTTTACACATTCCACATTGATGGTTACCTTTGATCGGTTGCTGTCCGGTAATCAATTTTTGACAAAAACCTCCCTTTTTAGGTATACTTGATCTCACCAGTCTATTAGGGATATTCTGATTTTTCCTAAATGCGAGGAGACGTTGTTCTAGCGGGGTTTAAGTCTCGATCACTGTTGAGTATATGCCAATTATTCCAAATTATTCTTCTGATTTTCTCTTTCAAATTGGAATGCTGTATGACACACATCATTTGTTGCTTAGGATCTTTATTTCGCTTTTCAAACATACTCTGCCTGTTATAATATTTTGCTCTCTTGTAGGACTCCCTTATTAATCTTTTAGGGTAACCCCTTAACAGGAGTTTCTGTTGCAAGATTTCTGCATGGTGTTCAAAATCTTGCAAACTGGTACAGTTTCTACGGATAAGTAGAAATTGACTGAAAGGTTGTCCTTGCTTTTGACTTCTCGGATGGAAACTATCAAAATGTAGTATGGTGTTTTTGATGGTAGGTTTAATGTATAAGGATACCTCAAGATGGAAATTATGGTGTCCAGGCCAAATATCTAAAAACTCAACCTTGTCCCTACTTTTATTGATAGTGAACTTGAGATTAGGGTCACAGGCATTAATCCATTCACAGAATTCATTGAGTAATTCCTCTTGACCCATCCAGATAAAAAAGATATCATCTATGTATCGGGACCAGAACTGAACATTCTCATAGAAAGGGGCTATTTCATTGTAAATATGAGCTTCCTCAAAATTGCCCACATATATATTAGCTGCACTCGGGGCACATGCTGCCCCCATGCTGACTCCTTTCTTTTGTTGGTAAATGTTTCCATCGAATTCAAAAAAATTCTCTTGAAGGACAATATTTAGACATTGAAGTACTAATCTGAGGTGGTTGGTCATCCCTTCCCTTTCGAAAAGACGGGCCACAGCCAGTCAGGCTTCCCTCTGTGGAATATTAGTAGAGAGGGCTTCAATGCCCATAGTGACCAAGATCTGAGTATTTGGCTTGAAGGCGATGCCTTCCAGTTTAGAGATAATGTGCCCAGTATCTCTAACATATGCAGGGAGACATGGGGGGCGTGGCCTGGGTCCAATGGAGCTGCACGCGTAGTGCGGCGCTCTCGGACCACAATCCAGGCCTGAAGCTTAAATTAAATCCTGCCATAATAACGACCGGAGGTCCTAAAAATTGAAGAGAAGTGATCGGAGAATATACAGCACGAGTAGAGACCGCGGCGATCCACTTTGGGGCAGAGTTTAACCGGAAAACTCCCCCCGACAACTTCGCAGCTGCCGCGACCCAAAATGGCGGCCGCAACAGAGCAGTGAACCCGTTGCAACCGCGGCCCGCGGCTGAGAGGATATGAAGGTCCCGTGGAGGTGAGGACCCTCACACCATCCATTGAAGGGTGAAAGGAGCCCAGACACCTTCGCCACCAACGGCGAGAGCAACAGTACGGAGCGGAACATCAGCGAATGCGGCGTAGTGCGGCGCCCTCAGGCCACAATACAGGTCCGTAGCTTAAATCCTGCCATAATAACGACCGGAGGTCTTAAAAATTGAAGAGAAGCGATCAGAGAATACACAGCACAAGTAGGAACCGCGGCGCCCCACCCTGGGACAGAGATCGCCCGGAAAACTCCCCCCGAAAACTTTGCGACTGCCGCGACACAAAATGGCGGCCGCGACAGAGCAGTGAACCCGCTACAACCGCGGCCCTCGGCTGAGAGGATACGAAGGTCCCGTGGAGGTGAGGACCCCCACACCATCCATTGAAGGGCTCAAGGGGCTCAGACACCTTCGCCACTAGCGGCGAGAGCAACAGTACGAAGCGGAACATCAGCGAATGCAGCTTAGTACAGCGCCCTCAGGCCACAATCCAGGCCCAAGCTTAATCCCTGCCATAATAACGACCGAAGGTCTCAAAAATTGAAGAGAAGTGTTCAGAGAATATGCAGCACGAGTAGGGACCGCGGCGCCCAACCTTGGGGCAGAGTCTACCCGGAAAACGCTCCGACAACATCACGGCTGCCGTGACCCAAAATGACAGCCGCGACAGGGCAGTGAAGCCGTTGTAACTGCGGCCCTTGGCTGACAGGAAATGAAGGTCCCACGGAGGTGAGGACCTCCACACCATCCATTGAGGGGTGCAAGGGGCTCAAACACCTTCACCACCAATGGCGAGAGCAACAATACGAAGCGGAACATCAACAAATTCGGAGGGAATAGAGAGGAGCAGATAAGGAACGAAGTGCCGGGAACATCGAATAAGAGAGAGACAGCTCCGGTGAGTAGGAATACCAGCGGCCGAAAGACCAGGGAAAACGCAGAAACCACCTCCCGAGACAGGAACTAATACTGGCACATTGAGAGGAATCGGAGACCGCGGTCTCGCACTGGAAAGGGAGCCCACGAACTCCGGCACAGAACTTCCCCCTGTTACCAGAACAGTATGCAATGCCGACGACCAACGCAGGCATAATTATGAGAGAACTCCCTCATGGTCAAACAACTCAAAACGGTGAACTTCTAATAGCACTCGCCACGTGAGAGCACCGGGACAGAGACAGACGACATACGGGCTGGACGACGCTGAGGAACGATACCACCTTCCACTAATACGAACGGCCTTCGCCAAAATGAGACCTATTACAATGGTGAAACCCAAAAAACACGACAAATCACCTGCGGAGGACTCCTCGCACACTGAGAATCCACCCCCAACGCCCGCCAGAGAACCGCAAACAGGATACAAACAACAAGAAACTACTCTGGATACTGTGCTGCTGGCCATTAAACCCGAGAAGCGCTTGAGCATAAAATCGATAACCTTACCGCAGACCTTTCCCTTTTGCGAGACGACCACAGTAAATTAAAAGAAACGGTGGGTTTGCACGAGACTACGCTGACAGGGGTATTGGCGGCACACAAAGACTCATCCTCAGAAATTAAAGACCTGACCACCCGGCTGAAAACAATGGAGGCAAGGGCAGAGGATGCCGAAAACCGAGCCCGACGGAACAACATCAGATTTGTGGGGTTTCCGGAGGGGGCGGAGACCACTGCAGCTAATACAGAAATATTCCTGGAACAGTGGCTTAGAGACACGATAGCATCAGAGGGCTTTTCACCATTTTTTGCGGTGGAGCGAGCCCACAGGGTCCCTGGCGGACGGCCCCCTCCGGGAGTCAGGCCACGGCCAATAATCGCTAGATTACTCCACCACAAAGATAGAGACTACGTACTGTCACAATCCCGCAAGCAAGGAGAGATTCAATTGGATGGCCAAAAGCTCATGATATTCCCAGACTTTACGAGAGAAACACAGGCACAAAGGGCATCCTACATCGCTTTAAAACGAGCTATGCGTGAGCATAGTATAAAATATGCCATGCTCTTTCCGGCAAAACTCCGAGTGGAATACGATAACAGGACCCATTTTTTTCTCATGGCTCGAATCGCTGAACATCCACTGCAGAGCAACCCGAAACCGAACATTCCGAAACCCCGGGAAGAAACGTAGCAGATCCCGGAAGAAGACAACAGAAGCGGCTCCATCGAAACGTCAGTCACAACAGGAGATGCGTGATGCGGTGGAAACAGCAGCAGCGTTAAGCGGGGGAGACTTCCATACACGCGGGACCCCAGATGCTGCATCAGACGTTGACTCAAACTGCGAACATTCCTCAATATCCTCCCAGGACACTCTCATCGGCTTGCCTTTGATCACACCAAGAACGGCGGACAAGATTATTTGACCTCGTTGAAAGAACAAGTTGGGAAGTGAGCTGACAACTGTGGAGGAACCTCAATCTGTTTAGGGACATTGATAGGACCCAACCGTGAATACAGAGCGATAGGAACCTGGATGTTATTTCTTAACCGGCACATTACACATGATCGGGCCTGGGGAAGGGTCCGGGGCGCTGCCTCTTGGTCTCTGGCACGCCTCCCTCCAATAGGTTGATAATTAAGATTACAATAATTGTAATGGTTTGGACGGGGAGAGTTGTAGTTACCGGGCCTGGGAAGAGGGAGTTACAAAGGGGGTTTGATTTTGGTTGTGTAGTTTTCAGGGTTTATCAGGCACATCTATCTCGCAGCCCAAACGGTTCACACCTTAGATTACGAAACTCAATAGGTTTGTCCAGTAGTAGTAATAGAGCGGTGTTAGTAGACCGCCTCTACATCCCTCCTTAAATCATGACCACAGAATATAAGACAATCACATGGAATGTCAGGGGCCTAAATAACATGTCCAAGAGGTACAAGGTTCACAGTTTTCTTAAACGAAGGGGAGTGCACATAGCTATTTTACAAGAAACTCACTTGTTGGAGCAGGAGATCAAGGCCTTGAAAAAGCGCTGGAGGGGACAAATATTTGCCACTACCCACTCAGCGTTTGCGAGGGGTGTGTTGATATGGATCAGACCAGGCGTCCCATTACAGGTTCTTCATACCTTGATCGACACTGAGGGGAGATACGTAGTGATTTCTGGTAGATTGGACGGGAGAGAGGTAACTCTTGCGGGACTATACGCCCCAAATCACGAGCAGGGAAGATTCCTAGACAGACTATCACTGGTCATGAGCACACTTCTCACTAGAACTATGTTAATAGGAGGAGACTTTAATTGTGTAATACCATTATCACAATCCGTAACCCATAAAACAGCACTGCACTTCCAGCAGTGGCAAAAACACTGGCAACTAACGGATTGTTGGCGCAAACTTAATGCCCCCAATAGAGAATACTCTTTGTATTCAGCAGTTCACGACCTGCATGTACGACTGGACACCTTTTTGGCGTCTCCAGAGGTGCAATCTGTGGTGGCGAAGGCCGAGTATCTTGGCCGCACCATCTCAGATCATAATCCCTTATTGATTTATTTGGCTTGGTGCGGTGAGAGACCTTTGATCCCCACTTGGCGTCTGAGAGCAGAGTCACTTGAAGACGAGGCTTTTAGAGCCCGACTGGGCACGCAGATTACGGAATTCTTCGAGAACAATGCTGGAACTGCTTCGTCCAGATCTGTCGAATGGGAATCCTTTAAAACAGTGATCAGGGGATATTGTATTAGCACAACTGTGGGAGTACGGAAGGTGCTAGAGATAGAACTAGGCGATCTCGAGAACTCCCTTAGGGATCTCGAACGTAAGCACCCAACACAACCCGACCTCTCAACACAACTAGAAGAGAAAAGGGCTAGAATAATAGAAACTAACACTAGATTGTCTTGTTTCGATTACAAGCAATTCTTGCAGAAACAACATACAGAGGGCGACAGAGCAGGTGCCCTACTGGCCTGGCTGGCCAAACCGCCCCAACATCAAACCATAGTGGTGGAATTAGAGACCACCCCGGGAATTAAGGTATATGGACAGAAGGAGATCAATGCCACCTTTCTTAAATATTACTCAGAGCTATATGCGCCTCCCACCGAAGTACTCAGCGACGCTCAATGACAAGATCTGGGAAACCTCAACCTCCCGGCATTGAAAGGGGAAGATAGAATAGCCCTGGCGACTCCCATATCGCTTACAGAAATAAAGACTGCAATCCAGAGTATGGCAAGGGGCAAGGTACCAGGAGCAGATGGTCTACCCTTGGAATTCTATATTACGTATCAGGATACATTAACCTCCCAGCTCCGCATCTTATATGCAGAGGCTTGGAATAACAACAGCTTGCCTCCTTCCACTACAGAAGCCATAATGATTCCCCTTCTGAAACCCACCAAACCCCCCACAGAAGTTCGATCATACTGCCCACTATCAATGATGAACTTAGATTATAAAATATTAAGCAGAGTACTAGCTAACAGACTTCTACCATACATGTCCTCATTAATCCATCAGGACCAATCGGGATTCATCCCAAAGCGAAGCACTGCCCAAAATATCCGTCGATTGATTTCACTCCTTCATGCCCTGCCCTCTGACGCAACTAGAGCAGTAATCATCTCGATAGATGCCGAGAAGGCTTTTGATAGCCTACGATGGGACTACCTAGAACGAATGATGCTGCAGCTAGGACTAGGAGAAGGGTTTGTCAAATGGACGAGGCTTCTCTATACAAACCCCACAGCGAGAGTACGCACTGGCCGTACAATATCCCCCTCCTTTGCCATAGGTAGGGGTACAAGACAGGGCTGCCCACTATCACCTTTGCTCTTTGCATTGGCAGTTGAGCCTCTCACCCAATCAGCTAGGTCCCAGAGGTTCTACGAAGGCATTACAATCAATGCTTGGACACATCATATTGCTCTTTATGTGGATGACATGTTACCCTTCCTCCGGAACGCAGAGATCGATCTACCAGGAGCAATGACAATGTTAGACAACTTTGGGGCTGCATCTGGGCTCCGGATAAACTGGGGGAAGTAGTCCATTTTTCCAGCTACTAGGGGTATCGAAGAACCAATGGACAATCAGGGCCTCCCGTGGTCCCCATCCACATTCAAATACTGAGGGGTAAATATCTATCACTCCGCTGAGGATTTACTAGAAGGGAACATTCAGAGCACGATTAGGAGTATCAAAAACAGCATGGTGTTCTGGCAGACACTTCCACTAGCGGTCACTGGGAGAGTTGCACTGATTAAGATGATAGTATTACCTAGAGTGTTATATTACTTCGCAACCATCCCACTCATTATACCGAGGGTGGTATTTAAAACAATTTCGTCCTTGATTACAGGATGTATATGGGGAACCAACAGACAAAGGATAGCATTGCGCACCCTCCAGAGAACAACAGTAGAGGGTGGTTTGGCTGTTCCTGACTTTGAATTATACTATTGGGCGAGCCAACTCCAATGGCTGGCGCGATTCGTCAGAGCACCCCCGTGGGGGAAGCACTGAGAGCCCCTCTCCACTACTCCCGTGATAGAATTCTGGGCATTCTACTAAACCCCAAGAAACAGAATAAACCGCTTCCGATAGAATGGTAAGCATCGCGTCACTGCTGGGAACAATACCTAAAACTAACACACACCAGAACACCGTACTCACCAGAGGCCCCCCTGATCTGTATAGGAACTGTCGCAGGAAATCACGTGATAAGGGGTATCACCCAATTCATGGCACTTCAGATCGACACCATAGGGGCTCTATATAATAATGGGAAACTGTGCACCTATGCAGAACTGCAGGAAAGGTTCCAGCTACCACCAGGACTGTTCCTAACCTTTAACGCAATTGCCAGAACTCTTCGTAGACAATGGGGCACAGGACTAGAAGAACCCCCCAGACATAACACCTGTGACCAAATATGCACTATGGGAGACCAAGGGAGGTTGATATCAGGGATATATACATCTCTACTAACCAGCCTATGTCTTCCCTTAAATAAACTTAAAACCAAATGGCAGGGGGAACTAGATGTTACAATAGATGACACACAGTGGACCAGAATAACCTCACACATATATACAGTTTCCAGAAAGGCCAGGTTTAAATTAATAAACATATATGTCTTTCACAGGGCTTACCTAACCCCCTATATTATATCAAAGATTTATGGTGTAGAAAATGCCAGCTGCCCTCGATGTGCAGAACTGGCAGCAGAGTTGCTGCACATGCTCTGGAGTTGCCCACTAATCGGGGACTACTGGACGGGGATATTTGAGGCACTCTCCACTTACACGGGCCGAACATCATCCTGATCAGCCATGGTGATGGTTTTGGGAGATTTCCCTTGCCCTAGCAAGCATAAAATCACAAACCGATTCATAGACCTGGCTCTGATACTAGCAAGGAGAGAAATAACTTCACACTGGAAAGATTCGAAGGGCCCACAGATAAATCGTTGGAGAAATGCATTAATCAAGTGGGCGGAAATTGAAGGGACAGTACTACTAAGGGAAACACTCAGGGGCCTAGGAACTAGAGACAATGCTCAGCATTGGAACACGATACTGGACAATTTTAGAACACCTGACACTTCTAACTCTGATGCAGAGGCAAATTTATCAGAACCAGCTCATGTATAGCTGACCAAGATATTCCTGTTGAAGATTGTACAAGAGACCAAATAAGTAACTCATTTGTGAACCGAACAAACACCTCTGTATAATTGATGGGAATTGCGAAAGGGGAGAGGGAAGGGGAGGGGGGTTACAAAAAGATGGGAAGTTATTTTGTTCTGTATGCATTTTCATGCAATTATAAAGCAATAAAAGAAATCTTTAAAAAAAAATATGCAGGGATACATGCCACTCTTGGTTTCAAACATTCCTCCACATATTTCGATAAAGGTTCAATGATTGAACCAACTGTGGATATGATCGGACGGAATGGGGGATCAACCTCATTCTTATGTATCTTTGGTACTCCATAACGAACAGGAATCCTAGTGACTTGGGGATTTAGATATTGATATTCTTGTTCACAGATGAGACCCTTACAACACGCCTCAACACTAATTCTCTGTATCTCTTGTTTAGTATTTATTTGCCAATTATTCTTACCTTTTTTATAATGTTCAGTAACACTCAACATAAGGTACATCTTTTGTTTGTATTTTTCTGTATCTATCAAGACTATGCCACCCCTTTTGTCACAGGGTTTAACCGTGATCTGTTTATCCGGTTGTAATTTCACAAGAGCCTGTTGTTCACTCTGAGTAAGATTATAATGGGGTTTCGTCATAGATTTAAGCATGGTTTTGATTTTCTCTAAAACAATATTTTCAAAGATTTTAACTTCCGTTTCCACCATATCCAAATTTGGTGTAAAAGTCGATATGGGTTTCAGACCCGATAGATTAATCTCCATATTGTTAGTTCTTCCTCCAAAAAATCTCTTCAATCTAATGCGCCTAAAAAAGGCAATCAAATCTGTAATCAATCTAAAATGATTTATGGGAACACTGGGAAAAAAAGACAGTCCTTTTTTAAGGAAAGTGTCAGTACTTATATCCATCTGGGTAGAACTAAGATTAAATACTGGAATTGCATTCAGTCCCTCCCATATTGTTGTCTTTGTGTCTGTAATACATGTTGAGGGTTGTCTGTATTATGGTATCTCCCTCCCTGAAAATTCCTGAAACTGGTCCTGTATGCTCCTCTTCTGGATATAAAATGGTTGGAGTGGTTCGATCCCTCATTCGGACCTGTCCTGTTACCATATTGGTCAAACTGGTTAGAATTGCCTTCTCCATCAGATTCAGACATGTCGGAGAAGGTAACAATCTTTTTACTGGTCCAGAACTGACGTTCCTCTTCTGGTCCATTCTGGTGTTGGCTCTGATAGTATTTTTCCAACAGGTATGGGTAAGCTTGGTCCTTAGAGAACCATCTAATATCCTTCCTCAATGTATCTGTCTTCCTTTTAATAAGGTACAAGTTGAAAGATTCTAGTTCTTGACTAACAGCTTCTAGTTGTTTTTTCACTTCCTGTAGAGTATCCTGTACTTTTAATTCATCCTCCAATGTTTGAATTTCTTTTGCCAATACTTCCATAAGCTCTCTCGCTGTTTCCACAATAAGAATCATCCAGTTTCGGGAGCATCGGTTGGACATCAGTGACCATTTTTCCAGGAATTGTCTGATTTCAATAAATAGACCTGGTATGTTCCTCACTCTAACGCCTGCTGTAATAACTACTGCTCTCAGGTACTCTAATATGAAGTCTGCATGTAGTTCAGTTCGTTTTGATTTTTTCTTTAACTCCACTAACTTATACCAGCCTTCTTTTGGTTGATTAAATCCAGTAGCCCCCCAGCTCCAATTCTAGGCTGTTCCAGTAGTTTGGACAGGACATCCTCACTAAAACCAAATGTTTTAATACTATCCATTGTGTGTTTTTCTATTTATTTATTTATCCTAAAAGCCACCTCCCTTGCAAACTAAAGGGACTTAATGGTTCTCTCCTAGTCAAAATACAAACATAACACCATAGTTCTCCCTATATATGCAGCAGAGACATACAGATCTCTCACCAGATAACGTATTTAAAAATGTGGTACTCCACTAGTTTCAAGGACCAAAGAGGAAAAAGGTCTCTAATAATATATGACATACATACAGATAAAACTGTATACCCTCTCGACAACGTGTCGAACCTATTAGGACAAAACCCAGGAAGGTCTCTGCTTGTTTGTGGTAGCTCATCCAGGGAAATTATGACTAAAGGTGCAAGAGAGAAACTTAGAGTTACTATTGAATACCACTATATAGATGAGGATAAACAAACATCAAAATATAAATAAACTCACATTATATAGTATGTCTCATTGTGCTATGTGTCACACATCGGGCTAAATGGATGTTATACTTTGATAACTTCAACAAACCATATATCATAAGATCCTTTGCATGGTTCATCAATATTTTATTACATAATATAAAACATAAATAGAAACAATCAACCAAAATGCTATACAATAATAATTGAAAAACAATTGTACACAAGGTTATAATAATATACTACCCACGGAAAGAGAGACAAAAACAAGCATTCAGTTCTCAATCACCCAAAGGCCCTAAATAAATCAACATACTTTGATATAACCAAACAAAATATATATCTGATATGATAACATAAGATTAGTAAATTTATATACAAAAAGCGACAAAACTCGGGGCCTATTTTCATAATATTGATATAAATAAATGCAAGGAGCTGTAGGAACCCAATGCCTAGGCGCGTTTCGGTTTTCCTCTCATTAGGAGGCCACCTTCATCAGGGCAGTTCCAGACCACAGGTTCACATGTGGGTACAATGGCCGTAGATGGGACAGACATACAGAGTAATACGACAATTTCCTGAAATATCACCATATCGATAGAAGTTATCTAATAACAAAAAAACACATAGAAATCGGCCTTGAAACGAGGGAGTTCATATATCCCAAAGTATTTGGTGTTGAAAAATACATCACCACAGAGAAAAATGTGACATATGTAGTGGCGCATGCAAATGTAAGGATGCATAGAACTCCACAGGTGACCCATGCACCAAGATAGATAGTAGAGACCATCATATGATGCTCTTGAAGACCAAGAATAGCTAGGTCCCAATAGTTACCAATAGTTCCTGAAGACATACATTAAAAACTACGCGAAACCCAAACAGATTCCACAATTGCATTCCATCTAAAGTAAGACTATGGTGCGTATGCCCTACATATCTCATTGTGTCACATTGATAGTATCTTTACCTTCCAGGTATGTATAAATATATTCTTTCAGAGGGGGAGAAACAGTTCTCAAAGATGATAGGACCAAATTCCTCACATTGTATAAAACACTCCATAGATTGCGATACCAGATTATCTATAAAGTATAGTCATAACGTAACTATGGGAAGGGGAAAGAAAGAAATCATAGTCACTATCTAAATATCTGGTTTCCCATTATGTTCATTTTACCTCCAAATGTAATGGCTATCCTGAGGGTATTACTTCTTCAAAAGGATGGCTCCATTGCTTTGCAGTTCATAGCCAACATGATGGTGAGCATTTCCAGAAATGTCTGGGTTGAGTATGTTTCCCTAGATGTCTGCCGAGCCCAGGACCAAAAACACAGGTGCCTGCATTACAAAACCAGTTTGTGTTATATATATAATTTTGATATTCAACTCCTCTCTGGGTTGGGCTAACCTGCTATTGTCCCGTTGCACAGACTGCGCTTGGGAAGGGATAGCAGGACTGTCCTCATCACCTCCCTCATAATTATTGGAAGAGGAATTATCAAATGGGATTCCTCCACCTGAAAAATCACTCCCAGAGTCTGCGCCATTGTCCTATCCCTCAGATGCTGTCTCACTATCTGCTGTCTCAGTCTCTGATCCTATGTCAGAGATGTCCTCTATATCCTGAGTGAGGGCGTGAGCAGCAGTCATCCAACGAGCTGCCATCTCTGCTACTGGCTTAACTGTTCTGTAAAGCACTAGACTACGTAGACAGTCACAAAATTGCTGGTGTGTGTGTGTGATACATGCAACCGTAGCGGTGCCGTTACCTGCTCTTCTTCCCTCAATCAGCACGTTCTTTCAAGACACTCAAAAAACACCTTGTTACATACCAATCGTCACAGTCTTTAGCACCTCTAGCCCCCAGTCCAACAATCATTATTGGTTCTCCCACTCCCATGTCCTCCTCCACGGACTCCCTCAATACCACCCTGCAAAAGTGCCCTTCATCACTCCATAGCCACCCCGCACATACATTTCATTTGTATTATAGCGGAGGTAATTGCTGACTTTACTAATGTACTCAGCTATGACATAAAATACAGATTTGCTCTTTGCAGTAGGCATATATACCTTCTGCGCTTCCTTAAGGCACCAAAAAGTCTGATCCTTTTGTAGCAGAAACATATTCACAAGACTTACTTGACTTTTTTATTGCTGCCTAAAAGCTACAGTTGAAAGGCGTCAGTTGAAGTATGTGCATTGCTTTGAAGACGCAAGCTGCAACTGCAAGACAACTGGTGGCAAAAAAATATATATATTAATAGGTGTAGACTGACACACACAGGCACATACTGATGTAGATGCTGAAATGCCCACTGAGCACACTGAGGCAAAAACTGACACACACAGGCACACACTGATGCATACACTGATAACACTAAGCACACACTTATGCATAGACTGGCACACCCTGGCACTCATTGACGCATACACTAACACACTCTGGCACACACTGATGCATACCCTGACAAATAGGCACACCCTGATGCATACACTAACACATCCAGGCACACATGTTAGCATACACTAACACACACTGGCACACATTGATGCATACAGTGAGACTCTGAGGCACAGACTCATGCATACACTGGTACACCCAGGCACACTCATATGCATACATGGACACAACCAGGCACCCACTGACACATACACTCACACCCCCAGGACATACTGATACGTACACACACATACCCAGGCACACACTAATGCAGGCACTGACCCTTCCCAATTCGGATTCCGCAGCAACCACAGCACTGAAACCGCCCTCATTGCCGCCACCGACGACATCAGAACCATACTCGTCAGCGACTAAACCGCGGCCCTCATCATCCTGGACCTCTCAACCACGTTCGACACCGTCTGCCACCACACCCTACGCTCACACCTCAGCAATGCTGGAATCCGCGACAGAGCCCTGGACTGGGTCACCTCTTTTCTCACCGGCAGAACCCAGAAAGTCCGCCTCCCCCATTCCGCTCGGAGGCTACCGAAATCATTTGTGCGTACCCCAGGGTTCGTCCCTCAGCCCAACCCTCTTCAATGTCTATGTGGCCCCGCTCGCTAACATTGCCCGATCTCACAACCTCAACATCATCTCATACACCGACAACACCAAGCTGATCCTCTCCCTCACCAAGGACTCCGCCAAGACCTACTGCCACGAAGGAATTAATGCCATCGTCGAATGGATGAAGAGAAGCTGCTTCAAACTCAGTTCCGACAAGATGGAAGTCCTCATCTTCGGCTCCACTCCCTCTGCATGGGATGACTCCTGGTAGCCTGCCACTCTCGGAAACGCTCTGACTACCACCGACCATGCACGCAACCTAGGATTTATCTTGGACCCCTCACTATCCATGACCCAGCAAGTCAGCGCCATCTCCTCCTCCTGCTTCAACACCCTCTGCATGCTCCGAAAGATCTACAAATGGATCCCCACAGAAACCAAAAGAACAGTCACCCAAGCCCTCATAAGCAGCAAGCTGGACTACGGCAATAACCTCTATGCAGGAACCATGGCCAAAATCCAGAAGAGGCTCCAACGCATCCAGAACGTCTCTGCATGCCTCATCCTGAACATCCCCCACCACTGCCACATCACAAACCACCTGAAAAACCTGCACTGGCACCCAGTCAACAAGTGAATCACCTTCAAACTCCTCACCCACGCTCACAAAGCACTGCACAACACTGGACCAGAATACCTCAACAGACGATTCTCCTTCTACCCCCAAACAGGCATCTCCGCTCCACCGATCTCGCCCTTGCAACCGGTCCCATGCCTCCACAGAACTACAACTGGTGGTAGATCATTCTTGCACCTCGCTACCAAAACGTGGAACACTCTTCCAACCCACCTGCGCCAGACCAAAGACATCCTTACCTTCAGGAAACTTCTCAAGACCTGGCTGTTCGAGCCGTAGCAGCACCTCCATCCCAGCTTCTCCCCCCTCCCCTCCCCTCCTCAGCACCTTGAGACCCGCACAGGTGAGTAGTGCGGTTTACAAATCCCCTGATTGATTGATTGATTGATTGATTGACACACTCAGGCACTCGCTGAAATATATGCTGACACACCCAGACAGACACTGATGCATACACCGACATACCCAGAGAAACACTGATACATATAGTAACACATGCAGGAACACACTTATGCATAGATTGACACACACACAGGAACATAGGGCCATATGTACGAACACATTTTCCCATAGACACAAAATTGGTAAAACCCTTTGCTACATCTGGCCCATAGTGACATATATGCTGATATGCCCAGATAGACACTGATGCGTAAACTAACATACAAAGACACACACTCATGCATACCCTCACACACCCAGGCATATACTGCTGCATACACTAACACACACAGGCACACGCTCATGCATACACTGACACACCCAGGCACACACTTATGCATACACTAATGTACAAGGACACACACTGATGCATACACTGACACACCCATACACACACTGATACACACACTGATACTCCCAGGCACACACTGATTCATACACTGGCACACCCAGGAAACACTGATATATACACAGACACACCCAGGCACACATTGATGCACACACTGACACACCCAGACACACTCATCCATATACCGATATTCCCTGGCATACACTGCATACTTATGCATATGCTGACATATCTAGGGACACACTAATGCATAGACTTATACACACTGGCACACACTGACACTCCCAGGCACACACTGATGCACACACTGACGCACCCAGGCACACACTGATGCATACATTGACACACCCATGGAAACACTGAGGTATATGCTGACACACCCATGGACACACTGATTCATACCCTAACACACCCAAGCTGACACTGATGCATACACTGATACACCCAGGCACACACGGATGCATACACTGACATACCCAGACAAACACTAATGCATACATTGATATACCCAGGCAAACAGTGATGCATACACTAACACACACAGGAACACACTTATCTATACACTCACTCCCAAGCACACGCTCACATATATGATGCCATGCCTAGGCAGACACTGACACATACGTTGACACAATCAGGCACACATACACACATATATATATATATATATATATATATATATACAATAAGACACCCAAGCAAACACTCATGCGTACACTGACTCTCCCAGGCACACACTTACGTATACACTGGCATGCCCAGGCACACACTGACGCATACACTCACACCCCCAGGCACACAATGATGCATACAAAGAAATACCCAGGCACACACAGATGCATACACTGACACACTGGGCACACAGTGATGCATACACTGACACACCCAGTCATAGACTAATACATACACTTATACACTCAGGCAAACAGTGACACTTACACTACACAGTGAGGCACACACCTTTCTATAACCTGACACACCCAGGCACACACTAACATATATGATGACATGCCCAGGCAAACTGTGATGCATACTCTATCACACCCAGGCACCCACATATGCATACAGTGTCACACCAAGGCATGCAATGATGCATACACTGACATATCCAGGGACACACTGATGTATACAGTGACACACCCAACCACGCACTGATGCATTCACTGACTCACTCACAAAGTCCCTCATATACACATTAAGACATTCTGATGCAGATTGATACATACCCTAACACCATATAGACAAACATACAGAAGAATAATAAAGACTCAGACACAGCTCTTTGTTTGATTCAATGGTGGTTCTAATAAAAACTTTTTTTAGACTTTTTATTTAAAGTTTTTTAAATTTTCTTTATTTTAAAAAAACATATCAAATAAACTTTAGAAAAAACTAAGACCCAGATTTACAAGAATTTGGTGCATCAGTACTGATACGCCTGATTTCTTGCCCCGCACTGCCACCTAACAACACCGTGTGTGCCGTATTTATAATACAGCAGTGTTTGCTCACTCGCCCATACAACCTCTTAACACAGCCTCTCACTCACCCATATAAGCACTCACACACTCACTCATACATCAACACAACCACTTATAAAGGCGTTCACAAATCCATACAAGTACACCCACATCTACTCACTCACATACACATGCATTCTCACAGACACTTATGCTACAATACAGCCACTCATACACCAGCTCACTTATCCAAACAGGTACTAAAAACAGCCCCTCAGTCAACCACATTGCCACTTACACAGCCCAACATTCACTCATACAACCATTCAGACACCCACACACTCACCCATACAGTCACTTATACACCCACTCATCCACCCATATAGTCACTCACACAGCCACTAACTCTCCCATCTAGCCACTGACACACCCACATATTCACCAATATAGTCACTCACATAGCCACTCACTCAGCCACACAGATACTCACATACCTACTTATACACCCATACCGGCACTCACACACCAATACAGACACTCAGGCATGGATATACACAGTCTCACAACTTTCATAATATATGTTAAAAAGAGTATCACTAATTAGTATTACAGAACATATACTATTTTAACTTTTGTAGTACCCTGGTAAATATGTTTAACACTCATAAACTTTTAGAACACACTCAATTTCACTGGATGGTATAGTCAGTGATGTCATTTGAAATGTCATCAGTGATATTACCTATACCTTTGGCGCCGGTTGATGAATCTTCATGAAATCTTCCAAAAATATTCAGCTGCTGTCTGAAATGTTTTGAGGTGAACCCTCAAGTGGTGGTTGAGAAAAAGTGGGGCTCCCAAAATGTGTTTTTTCCATGTAAATTCCCATAGGGAATTTGGACAGGAATAGCACTCGGACTACTGGACCGAATTACACCATATTTGGCAGAAAAGTTGCTCTTGGTCCAGAAAGCACCCATTTTGTTATTTGATGTAAATCTGCTCAATAGTTTTCAAGATGTTAAAGAAAATTCTCATTTGTATGTATAGGGACACAAACGCCCTGCAAACCTTCCCGATTTTGTGATGAGATCTGAATGGCTGTCAACACTTCACCCAGGAAGTGTTGGCAGCTATCTTGAGTCTCAGCTTCAGCTGAGACCCAGAAAAAACTCTAAAAAATAAGAAAAGGGGTCAGGATAGGTGCACCCTGACCCCTTAGCTCTGGTGCAGGGTTCCCAGAGGGACCCAGGGCAAAAAAGCAGTTTTTGCAGCAAATTTGCGATGGGATCACAAATCCACAGGAAAAATAGTAAAAAAACAAGTCCGGTCTCCTGATTTTGTTGTAATGAAGCCCCCCAATGGGCCAGGTCCTGGGGGTATGTTAAACTAAAGGAAGGGGCACATGGGCCCCCTCCTGGGGCTTACTGAAGCCCCAGGGACCATTACCTCCATGGGGCTAGCTTTCAATAATATGCGGGTTGCCACTTGGGACCTCCAGCAGCCCAGGGGACTGCCACTTTCCTGGGGCTGATATTGAATTATATGAGGTGGCTGTGTGGCCCCTGTGCATTCATGGGGACCACCATCTCCCTGGGGCAAACAGTCAATGAAATACAGGGAGAAGCACATCCCTGTAGCCCCAGGGACTGCCATCTCCCCAGGGCAAATATTCAATTAAATCTGCATGGAACCCCCCCTCAGTCCTGGGGACCACCACCTCCCTGGGGCTGAATTTAAAGAAGATAGGGTGTCTGCTGCGGGACCCAGTCCCAAGCTCCACTAACTTCCCAGGGCAAATTCTAATGGTGGAGGGGGGGTCACCCTGCCCCCCTCATAAGGACAATAATGGCCTTGGGGTTCGCCAGCCCCATGGCCAGCTCCTGCTAACCCACCCAAGGACATACCTATTTGCTATGACTTGGAGGGAGTTTTGACAGCTCCCGCCAATTGAGAGAAAACACCCCTATTTCAGCAAGTGAGAGCTGCAAACAGCTCTCGCTTACTGAAAGCCGATGGAAATAGAGGAAACCTTTGCTCTCCTGGAGAGGGAGCTGCGTCTTTAGCAGCTCCCTCTCTATGACAGCAATGCCATCTCCCACAGAAGGCAGGGAGCTGGCTGCGACCGCAGGTTTCTTCAGGATCCCCCCACTGTTCCATTGCACACTGGGTGCCCTGTGGGGCACCCAAGACAGATGGTCAGTCCTTGGGGGATCGGGCACCTGAAGCCAAAATTGTCCTGGGAGAGGGCTGTTTGGCCCTCCTCCTCCTCCCCCTCAACAAAAATGGTAAGGTTGAGTCCCAGGAGATGGTGTCCCGGGGACTGAGATCATCTAGTGGAGAGGGGCCACACGGCCCTGCTCTCAAAAATAATTTGTTAAGGGTGGGCCCTGGAGATGAGGTCCCTGGGGCTCCGATTGGCCCCATGAGGGAGGCTGCAAGGCCAACCTGCCCAAATAAAAAGTTAAGGCCAGGCCCCAGGGGATGCAGCCCCCGGGGCTGAGATTTGCAAGGGGAATGGGGACCCCTTCTCAATTTTTTTTCTTAATAAGGCCAGACCCTGGGGAATGCGGTCCCTGGGGCCGAAATCATACTGGGGAGTGAGGCCTAGTGCCTTCATCATTGAATTGTAGTGGGCCACAGGGGATGGGGTCCGCAGAGTCAAAATCAGCTGGGAAGCGGGAATGCACAAACCCACCTCCTCCACACTGCCAGTCACCCAACGAGATAGCACTTACTAACTAACTAATAGAAAGTGCTCCCTCTTACACCCATGCTCACACCCACAGAGACCTTCTCACATCCACTCTCACATCCATACAGACATTGTAACAACCATTGTCAAACCCAGAGACACACTCTCATACCTAATTGCACACCCAGATAGGCAGGCACTGTGGCCATTCCTGCTGCAACACAACCAAATGTCATGAGTGGCATGAGGTTGGGTGGTTAGAGGGGCTGCCCAGAGAGACTGGGTCAAGGCCAAGCCCTATGGCTAACCCCCACTGTGCATGGCTAGAGGCCCTGCATGGCAGTGGTTGGATTAATGTATAGTAGTGAAAATTACTTTACATTAAAAAAAACATAGAAATTCACTAAAAAAACAAAGGTTACAGGGAGGTTATAGTTAGGAAATAGAATTTTAAAAACCTTAGAAATTCACTTAAAAAAACAAAAGTTACAGGGACATTATACTTAGATTCTGAATTCACTTACACAAAAACATGGAAACTCAGCAGTTATTAGTTACAGTTATTTCAAGTAACTATAGGCCAGATGTACGACCCAGAGTTTTGTGACTCACAATTTGCAACTCATTTGCGAGTCACAAATTGCAAGTTGCAAAACCATATATACCTCACACTGTTTGCGATTCCCAATGGGGTCTCAAATATTCATTAATATTCATGAGGTAGGTCGCAATTTGCAACCCCATTGTGAATGACTGCACTCACAGGGATGGTGGCCTGCTGCGGACCGCAGACAACCATTTCTGTGACTGCTTTTAAACAAAGCAATTCTTTTTTTTTAATTCCTTAAAGGAAAACGGGATGCATTTCAAAAACAAAAATGAAAAGTTTTCTTTTCATTTTTTCAGAGAAGGCAGTGGTCCCTGGGACCACAGCCTGCTCTGAAAAATATTTTCGCTACCATTCACAAAGGGGAAGGGGTCCCAATGGGACCCAATCCCCTTTGCGAATGGGTTAGCACCAATTTGAAATTGGTGCTAACTGCACTTGTTAATCATACATCGCACTGCAAGTCGCAATTAGGAAGGGAACACCCCTTCCTAATTGCGACTCTCAAACCTATTTTGCAAATCGGTAAATAGATTACTGAATAGCAAAAAAGGGTTTGTACATACCAAAATGCTATTTTCTTGTTGCATCAGGTCGTTTCCAACAAGAATAAAGCTATGTACATCTCTCAAACCTATTTTGCAACTCAGTAAATAGATTACCGAATCGCAAAAAAGGGTTTGTACATACCAAAATGCTTTTTTCTTGTCGCATCAGGTCGTTTCCAACAAGAAAAAAGCTACGTACATCTGTCCCTATATCTTTTGACCTAAGGTAACTATAACTCGCGCCCTCTCCATGCACTGCTAATTACCCCAGATATTACAGCGCATATGACAACTTTTATAATGTCAATAAGACTATCAATGAAACATTAGAAGTCAAACTTTTGAAGAAAAAACTGTGCATGGTGGAGGTGTGAGTTATAGGCACTTTAGGCCAAAAGTTATGATTACTTGAAATAACTGTAATAAAGTCAGACCCAAACTATAATGTCTCTGTAACCTTTGTTTTTTTAAGTGAATATATATATATATATATATATATTGTGTTCATGTGTTCCCTCTGGTGCAAAAAGGACATTTTATTTTTGAGTGCTGTACTATGGTCAGTAAAGTTAGTTTGTGCCATTCAAAGAAATAAATCAGAGAGTGTTTGCATCCACTGTCTCTGTTTCAAAAGGAGTGGGCATGTAATACGCCAGGGTTTATCTATACACTTTAGGGAGTGTGTTGAGGACCTGATTTAACAAAATTTCACACAGTGTAGGGCAACAAGACAACAACTTAATGCGCCATGTTGCATTAAAGGGAGAGATGCAAAAACAACAGATGATGGATGGAATGCAGAGCAAATCACGCATTCACCCCCAGTCACAGATCTGGGTTTAATCCATCAGTTTCTTTGTGCTCCATACCATTCTAGTTTGGACCCAGCCATATGCAAATCAGTCTTGGCCCTGTTCCCCCATGGCAACAGTCCAGCCCGAACTGCCAGACCAGGACTTCCCTGGACCAGAAACAAGCATCGTGGGACTGGTTTCAGGGCATCCTGCTTCATCAGCCAGGCTAGCTTGAATCTGGTGGCATAGCAAGCATTAAAGGGAGAGGGCAGAAATCCAACATATTTACCAAAATATGTTGCATTCCTGCTCTCTCACTAGTAGTCTAACTTCATTTCTTGCAGGGAGTGCTATTGCATTATGTGATGCATGTGCGTGAAAAACTTGACACTGTGACATATCACATCAAAAATTCCAATAGCCTTAGGGGACCAGGAATGTTCTCTTACTGTTCTACTATAGTATAAACAACTGTTTGCACTAGCATTACAATTTGCGTTTCTTTACTTTCTATATATCGCTACTCCTGCTGCTGGAGGTCATCCAACCCAGCAGGAAATAACGGTCTGGCTATAGTGATGAAAGTTGGAGGCAATCGCTACAGAGTACAGCCATCTGGTGGTCATGGAGGAGGACAGGGCATCTACTTTTTTGGGCAACCAGCCAGGCCCACCTTCAACCCGACAATACCAATGCAGTCATCTGCAGCCAAGGTCCAGAAGGACAGCTGCCCTAGCGACCAAGAGCCCTCGTCCTAGTCATCATCTGATCACTCCTCCTCTACCACATTATTGGTGAGCTGGCATCACAACAGGTGGGGACAGTGTAACCTGGCCGGATAGATGGCCAGGCTGAGGCAGGACCTTGATGCACTCCTAGATTTGCTATGGGCTATCTTTTTTCTGGGTTGGAGAGACTTTTGTGGGCAGGGGTGTTAGGGAAAAGGACATTTTCATATTTTGGACAATTTTGGGGTTTTGCTTGGGGTGGGGGGTGCGGCTCTTTTAGGTGGAGGGGGCAGATTTCCTATGTGTAAAATCAATGGATATTTATTTATCTTTAGGTTGTGCCTTTGTATTGTTAGTTGTGTAACATTGTGGTTTAGAGATGATAGCAACACAATAAACTGTCCTCTGAAATAGTCACACATTACACTATACATCCCCTTCCCCCTAGACTTTCCCTGCCTGTAGTCTCATGCTATGTATTTATTCTTAAGTAGTTTGCCTACCTCTGCCTTCAGTCCAGTACACCCTGCTATCAGAGTGGGAAATAAAAATTGACTGTATCTTTGTCTTTATTGTTGAGAGATTTTCCAGCACCCAGCACCTCTCAGTGATACTTGCATACTAGTTACTGCAATACAGGGCCTGTTTCATAATGGTAAAGTTACACTTTTGGTGTTAATTAACTCTTGAAGTATAAGTTTAGGAATAGTAACATTTCCATCAGTAACTTTACGAATAGTAACATATCATTTAAAAATGAGTTACTATTAGTTAGTTATGATTCATAAAGTTATTGGTAGCACAGTTTTACTGCAAAAGTAAACTTAGACCAAATGTTTAACTTTACCTTACTGAATCAGGACATAGTGAACATTAGTACTACCTATCCTGGGGCAGATAAGTTTCTAAGACTGCATACTATGGTGATGTCCCTTTCATGCCTAGGTGGGTAGTAGGGCTGGTGTGGCTTATAGTTTAGTTAAAAAGATCTTGTAACAGTTGGAGTTGCTTTAACCACACCTGCACAAGATAAAATGTTTGACCCACTTATGGTATAAAGTATGACATTTCACCTCAATAGGTCTCACAACGTAGGGAAAGATTGTTAGGGGTTTCATGAATGGATCTGAAGAGGGAGTTGGGGAAAGGTGAGATAAAAACAAACACATCATTCATCAAGTCGATGGGCATCACATCTCATTTGCTGTAGAAGGAAGATGCCATTTCAATTACAAAATTCAAACAGTCCTTAAGAAGCAGAGACCCAAGCTATCTAGTTGGTATGTTACATAGGGTTGAAAAATGCAAACTATAAAGGCCTCACAAAGCACTGAAAATTGTCACTGTTAAGGAAAGAAAAATTATACGTTATATAAATATCAAAATTGATGACGCATCTGTATTTTTCTTCTCAATATGTCCATGTTTGGTGCAGGGTTCTGTGGAACTTTCGTGCAGAAGAAAAGAAGGCATGGGGAATGCAAGAAAGTAAAGGAAAATATTGAAGAGTCAAGACAAGCATTATGATTGGTGAGGAACAACCTAGGGCAGATCATAGACTGATGCAGCTTAGAATGATTAACTGATAAGTAAGAATAGTCTCACCACCAATCATAGACAAGTGGCCACATGTACCTGTCTGATCAATCTCACAAATGTAAATAATATTTAGCTGTGTGAGCCCATCATGTGACACATGTCCTGTGACAGTTCCCACCAAACCACAACTACCTAAGTAAAGTTTGATATTGGAGGCACTAATCTGCATTTTCCTAATCAATGCAACTCACTCCAGTCAAAATAAGTAGGCCTCTTTAAGTTATGTTGTTTCCCAATGAAGTAGATTGACATTTTGTCAAACTTCCTTCTTCTGGCTGTTGTGGTAGGCTCGTCCGAACCCCAGACCGGAATGAGATAAATCTGTAGTGTTGGTGAATAAGAAAAGTAAAATAATTTAAGCATTTTGTGTAGTTTTGGTAAATAAACTGACTGGCCTCGGAGAACTTGTAAAAAACAAGTGCACAAAAGAACCATGTAATAATTGCAGTGAAATGCGAATTAAGTTTTTAAAATTAGTTACATCTTTCCAGCCACCACATGAATCATCAATCAATCAATATTACTCATTGGTGCAACAGCTACCTGTTCCAAGCATGGAATACAGTTCCCTTTTGTATTTCTTTTCACATGGAAGTGACATACTCAAGAGCACTCTTGTATATTGATCTTTACTGGCAGCTCACCTAGGGAATGAAAAAAGGATAGGATGGGATGGGAGGCACTGTCTTTCTGTCCGTTAGAGGATGGAGGCTCCTAATGTGCACACTGAGCCACTCATATGGGGCAGCGTAAGCCAGACAGTAAATGCATAAATGACCTTCAATATATTTTTTTCAAAGCAGTTCTATAATATAGATGCAAGTTTTGTTGTGGGCTACTTAGTCAAAGAGGTAGAGTTCATCCTCAAACCCAGGGGGTTTGTCCAGAAGATCATCAGCTAAGATACTTGAGCCCGACCAATTGCCCTCATCCACCTCATGTGTTGTTTCCATCATAGTGTCATCTTTGAAGTGTTTGTTCATTTGAAGCATAGTCAATCTCTCCAAGTTTTGAACTAAGAGACTGAACCTTCTGACTGTGACAGTTGTGTCAGCTGCACTCAACACACACTCAGAAGACACACTAGCTACTGGACAAGCCGGATACTTTATTGCCAGCCTGCTGGGCTCTGGCCATTGTCATATCTTCCCATACAAACAGACCAATGGTCAACAATCCAAGTCTTGTAAAGTAAAACATCACTTTTGGTAAAAGGAATGAAAGTGGTTTTGTACTGTGGGTCAACTATTGTGGCACGTGTATACACTTTGGAGGACACACTCTTTTTTTGCAGCCTTGGATTAACAGCCAAGTGAAGGATTAAACTCTGAACCAACTTCTAAGTTTCTCCATTTACACCAGCGAACCTTTGTGCCACCTTTTTCAATTGATGCTATAGCGGTTGGAACAATGGGATTGCTAGGCTCATTCTTCTGTCACCCTAGCTGACTTCCCATGTGAAAACCTCAAAAGGAATTAGCATTTGTGTAGGCGCTTGGCTAGCCCCCAATTTCCCACCTCCATTGTCATGCTTTTTCCAGTTGAATACTCTCCTCTTTGAAGGACATATTCGGTGATTGGACTTTACTGCTCAAACAGACATTGCAGCATGTAGTGGGTTGTGCTTCAAGTTGTTGCCATCTCCAATATGAGGGTTTAACCGGTACTCTATTAGCACACTGAATGATCTTCAGCTGCTTCCAGGCTTAAAACAAATGACTGAAACAAGTGCAGATTCATCAGCAGGTAAACAGTATGTTGTTATCTCTTCTTTTTTTAGAAAGACCTGCACAATCAGGTTGATGTAATTAACCAAACACAGGATCCTGAAATATCCACCATCTGCATGACCTTGATTATATTACATCCATTGTCTGTGGCAACAAATCCAATTTTGAGAACTCTGGGTCAAAGCCATTTAATCACCTTGCTGCTAGATTCTTCTAAGATGCTTATAGCTGTATGGGGTTTCTCCATGATGAACATCGCTACTGTTGTATGCTGCTAAATGCCCTTACAACTTTCTTGAGACCTGATACCTGCAGATAGCTCTTGCCTATCCCCACAGAAGATATCTAATGGCCAGCAATACTCATGTAATCATTTTCTTGACAACTGGCCCACATATCTGTCATCAGATGGATAGTCTGTACAGCACTGTGCTGTATAACTTGCCTGACTAATTGCAGCCTAAGTGCAAGAACAGCAACTCAAAATAGGTCCAGCTGGGAACCTCCAATTTCCAGCAGATGGGTGACACAAATTAGAGAAATTTGATTCATTTCACAAAAGAAAAAGGGAGGAGGTCCAGCACTAACATTTTAGCCAACTTCCCATTGTACAAACCAGCCTTTATAGAGCTTCTCCTGGCTAAACATGGGCATAAATGTAGCATGGATGTTTTTGTTTGTGGATCCTCTGACACAGGAGACCTCTGGAACAAAGCAAAAGGTAGTAGACTCAATGAGTGCCTTGAAGCGAGAATCGCTATATGCAGTGGTTTCTGCATCTGAGTCTTCTGTCAATTGTCGGTTGCTGATTTGGGTGATGCTGTCACACTACATGGGATTCTCGTTGCAGCATGGCTGCTTTGTGTAATGCCATCATCCTCATGCCCACCTTCTTCGTCTATCATGTGAATTGAGCTTCTTCATCTCTCTCACCACCACCACCTCCGCCACCAGCTTTTTGTTTAAGGTGCTCCTTCCACTGGATTATTTTTCAGATGGGATGTTTGAACTCCAGTACCAGAGTGAGAACCTGGCTTACCTCGACAAACACTTGCATGGTAAAGGAAGCATATTGCAATGTTGTATTCCTGCTTGCTAATCGAAAAGAAGTCTGCTAATGACTGAAGAACTGGAGGTAGGTGAGTGTGATATTTGCCTCGCTGTAGGGCATACTTTGACTGTGCTAGTGATGGATTCAGGTCGGAGCAGGGGTCATACAAATACAGAAGCCGTGGTGATGGAACCACATCCCTCTGAGCAGGTTGAATAGGAGGTGCCATCTCTAGGTCCTCTGATCCACCCTTTAATCTGACAATCACTGGTTTGTCATCACTGTGATGTTTCATAATTCTGAGGGATTCAGGAACGTTTCATTTCCCTTGTCTCTTGTGGCAGAGCTCAGCCTCAGCTGTATTTCAATCCATGTCCTAATCATCAGAAGGGGGGCTTGGAGCGATGCTGGATTTCCTGTTCTTTTTTGCTAGATCTCATGAATCCAATAGTTAAAGAGCAACATCTTACTTAGAAGAAGCTCAACATCCTGTTCTGTGCCTACTTCAGGATGAACTGTTGCTGGCTTCAGCCCTTGTTGTCTACTTTCCTCAGACAATTGGGTATTTTGTGGCTAAGATAAATTCAGTTCCGACTCACTGCTCATCACTGTGACTGTATTCGCTGCACTACTGAGATCCATGGACTTGGGCTTAGGTTGGGTTGGTACCATTGATGCAGGACTACTGCTCCCAGCCTTTTACTGCCCAGAAGATGGTGTGGCAGGTACAACACGTTTCCTGAAAACGGTGGAGGGTGTCACACCAGTGGTGGCAGTCATCTTCTTCTCCTCCTCAATGGCCACTTTTGTTGCAGGAAAACCCATCTTTGGGGCCATCTTCAAGTTCCTATCGCTGGCAGTTTCAACTTAGCAGTACAAGTGGAAGCCGAGGAGGGCTCAGGTGGTGTCACTCACAGCCTTCTGTGTGGCACAAAAGAAAAAAAACAGTGAAACACAGCTTTTGCAAATTGAATCTACAGACAATATGATTTAGTGAGGTCATCAAAAATAATGTATCCATTCCTAACCACACATGATCATAATATGTCCATAACATACAGGTTGAAAAGGTAACTTTGTGTGCCTTTAAGGGCTATGAAACACCTGTGGCAGACAGAGGGTGCAGTAGGAAATAGAAAAATTCTTAACAAAGTTATTGCTGATGTGTGATCCATTTATGGGCTATGATTAGACACCTCTGACGGGGGTGTGCAGGGAAAATGGAATAATTCTTTTAAAAAACTATTGCTGGTACGCACCTATAGCCTATGAGACACCAATGTCAAGCAGGGGGTTCAGCTGAAATTGGAATAATCCTTTAAAAAATGCTACTGCTGGTGTGCACCTATGACCTATTAGACACCTATGGCAGGCAGGTGTGCAGGTAAATATGGAATAACTCTTAAAACAATATATTGTTGGTGCACACCTATGGCCTATGATGAGAGACACATGTGGCAGACAGCAAATGCAGAGGACAATTGAACAATTCATGAAAACATTATTGTTGATGGACACCTATGCCTAGGAGACTCCAAGGGCAGGCACAGGGTGCAGGGAAAAATTTAATAATACTTCAACAATTATATGGTGTGTGCCTATGAGACATCTATGGCAGATGGGAGGTGCAGGGTAAAATGTAATTATTCTTAAAAATAAATTATTGCTGATGTTTGCCAATGGCCATTGAGATACATATGGGAAGATGAGGGTACAGGGACAAATCAAATAATTGAAAAAAAAAACTATTTCTGGTGTCCCTGTAGAGACTATGAGAAGTCATAAGGGAGGAAGAGAGGCACAGGGGAAAATGGCAAAAATTAATGAAAAAACAATCATCCTCAAGCACATTAAATTCATATTGGAGAAAATAAAGAATAAATGAAAAAAAAAAGAAAAAGGCATTGGGCTTTTAAAATTGTTTTAAAAAGTGGAAGATAAGGATTGAAACACACACCGACTGCGCAAAAAGGCCTCCAGCATGTTCACAACAACAAGGGCGAAGGCATGTACAGCAAAGATAACAGAAAGGCCTAAGGCAAAAGCATGCTGACTATGCAAAATGGGCACGAGCCACATGTTTACCACAACAATAAAGAAATCATGGGCAACAAAGAACACATAGAGGCCTATGCAAAAGCACACTGGCTACTCAAAATGGGTGCACTGCCACATGGTATAGAGAAAAAAGAGACAGTGGTGGCCTATGGCAAACATACACACATACTGGCCACACAAAAAAGGCCACTTGGCCAAGAAAAAGGAGACATGGTAAAGAAAGAATAAATCATTACCATTAATTCAGCAATGTCAAAATAGCAAATTAAGTCAATTTCTAAAATTCCATAACCTCAAAAATTCCAAGGCATCAAAAATTACCCCACCAAAATGCACATTAACATAATGCCAAAAAACATAAAAAGCACAAGAAAACACATTTTGCATCAAAGGCCATCCATAAATCAGAAGATGTTTAAAAAAACATCTAACACAGAAACAAGTGCTGGCTGGTCATGGCCAGTGGACAGATTAGGATCCAGACAGTTAAATTAACAAAATGCTTCACAAAAGACACACAGAAAATGGAGAAAACGTGCTTTAAAACCAGTCGCCAGTCCTCACAAAAATGTAAAAATGTTGTTCCCTTATAAACAACTAAAACGCTTAATGCAAAGTAGGCCCCTACCATCTCTTCAGGCTATACACAATCAAATTACAAATTTTAATAAAAAACAGAACTGTTAAAATGCCCTAATTTTTGCCCTCCTTCAAACAACAAGCATATCCAGAAGTTATTTAACTTACTTGATTTCTCACAAAATACCCTAAAATCCAACACTTTACATATGGAGCAGGGATTCAAGACAACGAGAATTATCTTTTCCTGCCAAACCAAAATAAAAAGTGACCAAGAGATGGGAATAGCAGTGGAGTGGGATGAGTCTTCTTAAAAGGAAGAGGAAGTTAGAGTCTCTGTGGCACTTCCTTCCTCTTGAAACATGAAGTGGAATTAAAAAAATATATGTTTTGAGCGGAAAAAAATAACTGAACCATCAGGGCATGTAAAATACCTAATTGAAAAAACTATTTTTGAGTTGATTTTGCTGCCGCTTGAGTAGAAAACCTACTCAGGAATAAGTTCTCTGACTAATACTACTAACGACCACCCATGTTTGCAAAATCTTGCAGGAAGTCCTCCTAGTGACTGGAAATCATGCTAAGGGATGGCAAATCTCGCTCAAGCTTGCAAACAAACATACTGAAGCCTCACATTGTTGCTGTTGTTATCTCATTGCTCCAGTCGATAAAAAAATTGGCAACGCAGCAATTGATGGTTTTTGGCAGAAACCCAATGTTGCAAGAGTAACACAGAGTTGCCAAAATTCTCCAGTCCTGATTGTTGAATTACAATTACAATCCCAGCCTATGCCTAGGCTGGCAGGTGAAGATTTAACTCCACTTTTTGATAATCTCTCACCTTCTCAGAGAAAATACTCAGAAATTCTAAAATATATTTAATGATATTCTCACATCCAGTTTGTTTATTTTGATTTTGTGATTATTCTTACATGGAAGACTATGATCCTCTGATAACCCACTACTCTTGGTACACATTTTTGATTGATACATATGATTGAAGAGTCCTAAAAAAGATTTACAAAAGAGAAGTTTTTTCTGAACAATGTTTTTTGTAAGAATTCTCATTCATAAAATAGATTTTGTGGGACTCTCTACCCTTGTCTTTTGTAATACCCATAGGTTTTAAAATGTTGCCACCACTACAAATGTAATAAAAAACAAAAAAGGGGCTCCAAAGAGGGTGTAGAAAGGGTTATGAAATAAGTGCTGCATATTATAAAACAAAGCATTTTCTAATGCATACATAAGTTGACAGAATGCTTTGTATTCATATATTGCCTTTACCCTGTGATAAAGTCCCCCAAATTTTAGAAATTCTTCTATTCCGCTATAGAACTAATAAAAGGTGCTCTCCAGCCTTCAGTTTGCCAATCTGTAACAGGTTTTCTCACTTCTGTATCTAGTTTCCTAATGGGTGTTCAAAGTTCCCTCTTACAATTTACTGTGAAGCTGGCACCGTTGAACCTACTGTGCCAGATGTAGTCCCAACCACGGGTTACTGTTCTCATTGAAATCTCTGTCAAAAGCTTATTTTGCAGCACTGCTGAGACCATTAGTGTTTTTATTGGGGTACACAAACTGATGGCTTACCAGTGTACTAACCACCACAGAATCCTAGATGACAATTAACATTTGCCATCTGATAAAGATGTAAAAAATGCATTGCAGGGTGTTTGGTGGCACCTCTTAGTAAACCTCAGATCCTGAGTCCCAGACATACAATTAAACAATTGCTACTTACATAGTAGTACTGACGGACCTCTCTTTGACAAAGAAAATCAGGGTATACAGATACTAAGAATGGCTGTCACTATTCCATTGCTAGTGTCTCTTGATCCCACAAGCGATACATCACATACTGTTGTTTGGCCTGAGTATTTTTGCCTCTTTAAGACTCTCATCTTGTAGAAATCTCCCATCAGCTTGAGAACTTCTCCTTGGGAATTACTGACGCAACCTCAAGAATATTTTTAGTGTACTTTGCTGCTAACCCTTTGTCTATTGACCAGACATGTTGACCAACGCCTGTTAACCTGTTAAATTTTAGTTGTTTCTGGTTAGTGATCTGCAAATTAGTCATGTGCAGTTGGGTTGCTCCAATAATAAAAGGTCTAGGGGGAGTGTAGGAGCGTGAGCTCTGGGAACTACGTGTCCCATCATCCAGAGGGTCTAGAGGTGTGCCACATCATCACCGCACCTGTTAGCCATCTTGTAAGAGCTATAAAGTGCTCCTTAACGTCGTGCTACATGGGAGTGCAAAAGCACTGACTCTGGGGACCACATGTCCAATCATCCTAAGGGCTTAGAGGTGGGCTGCATCATCACTGCACCTTCTAGTCATCTCGCCAGTGCTGTAAAATGCTCCTTAGAGCTGTGCTGGTTGGGAGGGCAGGAGCTAGGACTTTGAGGACAAGGGGGGTCATTACAACCCTGGTGGAAGGTGGAGAACCGGCGGTAAGACCGCCAACAGGCTGGCAGTCTTACTCTGTGGAATTATGACCATGGCGGTTACCGCCATGGTCATCCGCTGGTTCTCCGTTCCGCCCGCCAGGGCGGAGACGAACGCTGGGCTGGAGACCTGGGTCTCCAGCCCGGCGGCCATCACTAGACCGCCGGCGGTATTTGGACCCGGCTTACTGACGTGGATTTCCAGCGGTTTGAACCGCCATGAAATCCATGCCGGTAAGCACTATCAGTGCCAGGGAATTCCTTCCCTGGCACTGATAGGGGTCTCCCCCACCCCCACCCTGACTCCCTCCCCTACGCCCCCCACCACCAATGCCACCCCCCAAAGGCGGCAGGGCCCCTCCCACCCCGACCCCCAACATCACAGCACCCATACCCACACGACACGCATGCAGGCACCACCTACACACTCACATGCACACACGCCGACATACATGCCTACATCCACACACACAGACACGCACACCCACATTCAAACATACATGCACACATCCATACAAACATACCCACAGACATACACGCACTCATTCCCATACACACGACACACCTGCAAGCATACACGCACTCACACACCCCCTCTACATACACACACGCACACCCCCATGCACCCACACAACACACAACACCCCCCACTCCCCTCCCCTAATGGACGATCGACTTACCTGTTCTGTCGATCCTCTGGGAGGGGACGGGAGCCATGGGGGCTGCTCCGCCGACACCACACTGCCAACAGAACACCGCCACGCCGAATCACAGGATGTGATTCGGTGGGCGGTGTTCTGTTGGCGTGGTGGTGAAGGTGGAGCAACCTCCACTTCCCCGCCGCCCACCAGTATGGCTGTTGGCGGCTCTCCGTCGGAAAAAAGGACGGAGAGCAGCCAACAGTCATAATATGCCGAGCGGCAAACCGCCGCTACTGGCGGTCTTCCGCACGGCGGTCCCTCGGCGGGTTTGTAAAAAGACCGCCGAGGTTGTAATGACCACCTATGTGTCACATCACGCTGAGGGCTTAGAGGTGGGGCACCTCATCACCGCAGCTGCTAGTCATCTCCCCAGCACTATAAAGTGCTCATTGAGGCTACTCTTTGTTAGAGTGTAAGAGCATGGACTTTGGGGACTACGTGTCCCATAATGAGCCTAGAGGTGGGCTGCATCATCACCTTTCCTGCTAGTCATCTCACCAGTGCTATAAAGGGCTTTTTGAAGCCCTTCTGCATGGGAGTGCAGAAACACTGGCCCTGGGGACTATGTGTCCCATCATCCTATATATATATTTATATATATATATATATATATATATATATATATATATATATATATATATATATATATATATATATATAATATATATATGTATATAAATATATATATGTATATATATATATATGTATATATATATATATATATATATATCCATTTTGGTTGTACTTATACACAATGATGGTTATTTCTCTCATTATTTGGAAGTCCTAAGAATATAGGGCCTGATTTAGGTCTTGGAAGAGGGAAGTACTCTGTCACAAATATGACGGAAATCCCGTCCGCCGTATTACGGTCCCATTATCTCGTATGGGGTTTGTAATATGGCGGGTGGGATATCAGTCATGTTTGTGATTGAGTATTCCCTCCAACAAGACCTAAATAATCCCCCAGTTCTATTTTAAGCATACTTCTTTAGGTTGACATCTGACGTATGATAGGCCTTCTTCAGCGATTTTATTTTTTAATGAAATTGAATTTAATTGAAAAATGTTTGTTGCATTGTCTAAGTTGCACAGAAATTATAGGACTTTACCAGAGATTTTTAAGAAAAAAAAACACTTACCATATTGCCTAATTTATATAGATATGTTGCACAACAAATTCATCACATTTAATTGTTTTTATAATATCCGATTTGTATTTATGCTTTACTAATCTAATAAGTATAACAGCATTCCATCAGTTGTTATAATCGTCCTCATTGCATTCCCTCTCCAACTCAAGTATATACCCTCCATTCATGTCAACTATGAGATGTCATAGGTTTTCTTGGTAGCTGACATTTTTTATGTACTAAGCAGAGATAAACTGAAACCTTAGCATAGCTGCATCTTCCATTGACACACACTGAATTGTACCTCATATCAGTCATGTTTGTGATTGAGAGTATTCCCTCCAACAAGACCCAAATAATCCCCCAGTTCTATCTTAAGCATACTTCTTTACGTTGACATCTGACCTATGATAGGCCATCTTCAGCAATTTTATTTTTTAATGAAAATGAATTTAATTGAACAATGTTCGTTGCATTGTCTAAGTTGCCCAGAAATTATAGGACTTTACCAGAGCTTTTTAAGAAAAAAAAACACTTACCATATTGCCTAATTTATATAGATATGCTGCACAACAAATTCATCCTATTTAATTGTTTTTATAATATCCGATTTGTAATTATGCTTTACTAATCTATTAAGCATAACAGCATTCCATCAGTTGTTATAATCGTCTTCATTACACTCCCTCTCCAAGTCAAGTATATACCTTCCATTCATGTCAACTATGAGATGTCATAGGTTTTCTTGGTAGCTGACATTTTTCATGTACTAAGCAGAGATAAACTGAAACCTTAGCATAGCTGCATCTTTCATCGACACACACTGAATTGTACCTCAATCATGCAATTGTATTATTCTTTTTTTTAATGGGCTTGTGGTTCTAATCATCCTCAGTTAGCCTCAGCATTTTATTACCCTACCAGGTGTTGAGCCAGCAACTCAGTGCCATAAGTACAGCAAAGCAAAAGCTCATTGGAATATTTAAAGAGAGCGTAATGGGGTCCGAAGCAGGAAAAGCTGTAACACACGCTAGGAATTTCTTCTTCTCTCCAGTCAGGAATCATAAATGTTCTGTGTTCTCATTCCATTTTTGCAGTATACAATTCTCCTACTACATGTTTCTAGCCTTGTCTTCTTCTTTCTTCTTTTCATCTTTTCTCTAAGCCTCTCTAGCTCCATACACTTGATCTCAAGTAACTCTAATCTACAAGGATGGGAGACTGACATCAGGGTTTGTAGAAATGGCCACATTTTGAGGTCATTACTGGGGGTTACATTCCATTAGCCCCTACAGAAGGGGCTGACCTTTCTACATATCAAGCTAGCAATATTGTCAGGATCTCATCCTTAGGCAGCCTAGAATATAGTAGTCATGGCTTTAGCACTGACACCTTATTAAAGAATTATCACTCATCTTTAAAGGGTCCTCCGTCCAAAAAGACATTTTATTTTATTTAGTATTATTAGTGTATCCTGAAGTCTGGAACCAGTGCTTGCCCATCAATGGTCAAAGGATACTTCACAATTTTTGTGGTTAATGCCTTTGTGTACCACTGGTGTTCCAGGTACAAGTGTACCACTGCACCCCTATGGTGGTATGTTGAAATATTGATAGCACAATATTGTGCTACCAGAATATTGTGACAAAAATATTGAGGAAATAAATATCAGGAAAGTAACTACATGTAGGCAAACATAGATTTCCAGTCCTTCCTGCCACCTCGATGTACCTTGAAAAAATATATACATCATCAAGGTGCATATGTGCAGAGTGAGTTAAGCAAAGTATACTTACCTATTAAACTTTTCAATATGTTGGTCCTCAATATTCTTGCCATCAATGATCCTGAGGTAGCACTATATCTTACAGTGGATATTAACGTAGGTTATGACTCCAATTGGCTAACCAACATTAGGATTGTATGCCTGCCACGCTAAAGGCAGGAATGTTGAGCTGTACAGGCTTACTTTAAGAAATATATATATTTTTTCCAATCATGTGTGGTGGGAAATAGTAATCATATGCAATAAAATTAATGTTGTGTCAGTGCTGTATCTCATAAATCCTAGTGTACATGTAGAGAAGGTAAGGCAGTTAATCTCACTCTCCAAATGGAAACAGGTCAATTGCACCATCGGAGAATGAGATTTGACCCACAATAATATTTCATCACTTGATTAACTTTCTTAGTGAATTCAATATTATAGCTATTAGGCAATGCTCTCCTATGACACAGAGATTGAGAAGGTACAACAGTCTTTGGATCTTCTCAAGTCCATTGGTTTTACTACAAGTTCCAATCCATTGAAGGAAAGTGACAAACAATGGATAACACAACTGGCTATGATACATCTGGCCATTATCCTCATTCTCTAAAGGCAGTATTTGAGGAAGGTAACTCAGTGGGTTTGGGTGAATGCTTTGGGTTCTGCATCAAACCTAGCAAATCAACAACTAAAATAATGCTGGCATCTGAAACCACTGATAGAGCTGCCACTGTCTGACAAGGAAAAATAGTATCAAGTTTTTCATCAACAGGGTGTCCAGTATAGAAGGACCTTTAAGCTTTGCAAATAGCAAGATGGATGGAGAAGATTGCTTGACAGAGGTTAAGGGTCATAATCATGATTTCCAATCATGGGGATACCCACAAATATGTGGTGCTCATTGGTATGCTTGATTCCTTTAGGACACAAGGTGTTCCACCAAAATTCAAGTTTTTAATATTCTGAATATTGTGAGGTGGAAAATATCAGAAAAAGTAATTTCATAGGTAAGAATATAATTTTTACTGCTGTTTTTAATTTTGCTAAAAGGATCATGCTTAAAATGTTTGTAAGGATTTGCAAGGGATCAGGAAGGAAGGGTACTTGCCCACTTCAAAGACTCTTCCTTGAAGACACCAACAAGTCAAAGGCATATTTGGGAATAAGTACAGGGCCTCTAACTCCACCTAATTAGAAACCAGTGGACTCTGCCAGAAGAACTGCTGTGCTGCATCAAGGACTGTCACCCTTCTGGACTGCTGACCTGGAAGCACTGCTTTTCTGCTGTGCTGCCGGATGCTCTCTGACCTTGCTGAGGGAGGGCTCAACTCTGCCTTGTATCCCAAATTGATCTCTAAGGGCTTGTTGTCTTGCCTTCTGTTGCTTGAGACTCAGAGATATCAAAGGGCCGCATTACGAGGCCTGCGGGTCCAAGGACTGCCAGCCTTGCAGTGACAGTCGAACCGCCACAACTGTGGCAGTCCAACTACCACATTACTTCCCTGGCAGGTGGACCTACAAGGGGACCACCATCTCCACCAGGAAGCTGATTCCCGATGGTCCGACGACAGTCTGAGTTGTACTCAGCCAGGGCAGCACTGAGGTCAGCGCCATCTGGCTGATTGCAACTCAGCTTTCCACCAGTCTTCTCGTGGCGGGGTCTCTGCCATTGGAAGGCTAGTGGAAAGCCAGTGCCAGAGGTTACAGGTGGGTCCCTTCACTGCCAATGGCATGGGAAGTGATGGGCCCCCTGCCCAGCACCTTCAGAATATGCACTGTCTGCTTTGTAGACTGTGCCCATTCCTGAGGGTGCTGTGTACTATGGCATTAGCTTTGGCTCCCTTAAGGGATCTGAGAATAACATCATAGCACTGTTCCGACCAGGCAGCCAGGTGGGAACAACGTACTACAGTATTCTCACCGGTCAGCCTGTTGGGAACATTGTAATATGCTCAGGGGGGACAGCACTGCCATGGTGGTGGCATTCCTCCCGACGAGTTTGGCGGTCCCACGGTGGGACCACCAAACTCATAATAAGGCCCAAAGTCTCAACCCCTGTTTCCGTGCTTGGTGCACTGAAACGGGACTCTGATACTTACTCCAGCTGGAATTCACTCATCGTAGACAGCGAGAGGTAGATGTGATGCATCACTACTGTTGCAAGAGTAAAACTGGCATATCTCATTCAGAACTTATGCTTCATGATCTCATAGTCGCCACCTCAGAATTGCTGTATCGCCACCAATGCTGAAGGAAGTCAGCGTATCCCTTCACTGAATAAAAGAAACCCAGTGCATCAGCTTCGGATCCAACACATGGACATTGCATTGGAACCACTGCCACTCCTGTGGGAAGATCAACACATCACCTCACTGCAGAGAAAAACCTGATGCATCGGCTTTGGGACCAGTGCATCATAGCACCATTACTTCACCTTTGGAATCAACACATCACCAGCACTGCTTGAGGAAAATCAACATCTTGTGACTGCAACCACGATTAAGGTACTTTGCTCAGCAGGCCCTGTATGGGTCCCTTAGCTGACCTGCGCTCCATCGCAGGCAGCCTGAACCCTTGACTTTGTCCCACTTCCAGCATGACCAGAACATACCGCCTAAAGCACTATTTGCTTCAAAGCGCTGCAACCCCTTTTATTCTATAAAAATGTGTAACTCGACTTCTACTTATTAATTTTCTTGTTGTCTTGATCTTGATTTTTTATAACATTATTGACAATTTTTCTCAAATTAAGTGGGGTCTTTTGTGATGCTTTCATTGTGTTACTGTGTGTGTATGTTGCACAAATACTTTACACGTTGACTTTAGATATGCCTGACTACTCTGTGCCAAACTACAAGAAGGTGAGTATGATTACCTTTCAGTGTTTACCTGACTTACCCTGACTACAATGGTGGTTCCTACTTGGACTGGGTGCATACCCCTGCCAACTATAGACCCTATATAGACCCCATTTCTAACACCATCCCAGTGCCATCAGATTCTCCAAAGTGGTTTAGGTTGAAGTGTGACTAGTACATCCTACCCCTTCAGTGTCCACTGCATTCCAAACAATTATTTTAATTTGTGTGAGAATAGTAAAGCAGACCATTTCAGTGCCCAGCATATTGCCCCAAATGATTTAGATTTGAATGAAAATAGTAAAACTGTCCAGTTCAGGGTCGAACACCTTCCCCAGAGAGTTAGATTGGCATGGGAGTAGTAAAGCTGATCTCTACATTGAGAACACCTTCCCCAAAATGGGTTGGATTGGAGCGGGAATAGTAAATCTGACCCTTCCAATGCCCATCACCTTCCTCAAAGTGTGATTGGAGTGGGATTAGTAAATTTGAGCTCTTCAATGTCCAACTGTTTCTCCAAAATGGTTTACACTTAAGAGATAATAGTAAAATTGACAGTTTCCATGTCCAACACATTCCGAAAATGGTTTAAATTGGGGTCGGCATTGTAAATTTGACTCCTTCGGTGTCTAGCACATTTCACAAAGTGGTTTACATTTGAGTGATAATAGTACATTTGGCCCTTTAGTCCCTTTAGGCCCTTTAGTTTCGAATACCTTCTCCAAAATATTTTTGATTATTTTTGATTATACTGGGGATCGTAAATTTTACAGTTTCAGTGTCAAGCATCATTATGCAAAGTGCTTTATATTGGAGCAGGAATAGTTTCATCGTCCAACACAATCCTCTAAATGTTTTACACTCCAGTAGGAATAGTAAATATGACTATTTCAATGTCCAACACCTATACAAAATAGTATAGAATGGAGAGAAAATACAAAATCTAACCACTTTAATGTTTAACACTTTCTCTAGCATAGTTTAATTTAGAGTGGCAATAGTACATATTACCCTATTAATGTCCAGTATATTCCCCAAAAGGTTTTTTTCTAATGGGTGTGCCATGGTTTAATATATTATAGAGACGGGTAGTATAAAAAGACAGGTTTTATTGATTTACTGTATGTTTTGTAGTGTAGTTTGGTTGTTAGTGTTTCAGTTTTTCAAAACATAAATGATACACTTGTAAAGTTTAACATTGATTTTATTTATTTATTTATGTTTTAAATACGTGCCACAAATACATGTATGTTATTTGTTTTATTACACAACAATAGGAAAAAGGTTTTTACATATTTTTGTTGTACATTACATTTTACATATTTATTTTTAGATGGTAAAATGTGCTGTAATGTAAATTTTCATGTAAGATACATATATAGATCACATTACTACATGTAGTTTCATACACTTTATGTTTTGAACAAATATATTTATATAAAAAAATATTATTAATAAACATATATAACAGCATAGATTTTTATATATTGATTAGTACTATTAGTTATTTTTATAGTGCTGCTTAGAACATATTTTACAAATCACTTTTCATTGTATTTCTTCACATTTATTTACGTTTTGACCAAAAGTTAGCAACACAGGCCTTTTATATTTATATATATCTTTTTTATAATTCCATTTATTTCTATTACAACATTGTCTTTTTTATTTTCATTTTGCAGGCATTTTTTACTGCCACTGATAGCCTTTGCTCTATTTTTAGCTGATTTTGTTTCCTATTAGTCACTGTTCTTTGCTGTTGGTTTATGAATAATGTGAGCCCACTTTGGAGCTATCTTTTTGTTTTTTGTGGATAGAGGCCATGTGGTCAAGGGTAATTAGGATAAAATTGTGTGTTGATTTGTTGTGATGTATTTTTGTGTTGGTTCTGTTTTGTGAAGTAGGCCTTAGTACAGTAACTGTTTTTGTTATTTATTTTTATGATATGTGTATAGTGAATGATATTATTTGATAAGCCTTTTAGGTATATATTATGTAAGGGTGATTATGTTTTTTTTTTTACAGTTTTCTTTTGGTTGGAGTGGAATCCTTTCCTTATTTTTGAATGCATTTTTTTAAGGACATTATTTTGACCATATTTTAACCAAACGTACTTTTGAATTCCTTCAATCTTTTTGGTTTTCCAGGCGCTTAAAAAAAAAAATACTTTTAGGGCCTGATTTATACTTTTTGGTGCAAAACTGCACTAAGGCAGTTTTGCCCCAAAAAGTTTTGCACCGGCTTGCGCCATTTTTTAGCACCAGCTGGGCACCATTTTTATGGAATGGTGCAAGCCGGTGCAAAGGGTAGGCTAGCTTAAAAAAAAATGACATTAGGCAGTTTTGAGTCAAAATAAATGATTCTGACCAGATTAGTATCATTATTTATACTCTGTTTGCACTGAATTAGCGTCATTTTTATTTTACTCTAATTCAGTGCAAAACTAACTCCATATTTATACTTTGGTGCTAGACCCGTCTAGCACCAAATTTATGGAGCTAAAGTCATTTTTTGGAAGTGGAAACCTACCTTGCCTTAATGAGATGCAAGGTAGGCGTTCCCGTGCAAAAAAATTACTCTATGGCCTTAACACCATATGTATACTCCCATGTAAAAATGGTGCAAGGGAGGGAGGAGGGGTCAAAAAATGGGGCAAAGCTTGCTTTGCCCCATTTTTTAAGACCTGTGTCAGGGCAGGCGTTAGGGGACCTGTGGCCCTATTTCCATGGTGGAACAACATGGAATGAGCCCAGAGGTGCCCTCCCTAGGCCCTAGGGGCACCCCCACCCACACTAGAGGGACTGCGAGGATGGGGGCCCCCATCCCAGGTAAGTACAGGTAAGTACAGGTAAGTGCATTTTATTTTTGAAAGTGCCATAGGGGGCCCTGAAATGGGCCCCCATACTTGGCACAGGGTGCAATGGCCATGCCCAGGGGACCCCAGTCCTCTGTGCTGGCCACTGGGGTCGTGGGCATGACTCCTGCCTTTTCTAAGGCAGGAGTCATGTAGCATGGTAGGTTTAGCACCATAAAATGACGCTAAACTGGTTAGAGTCATTTTTTTTTTCTCTAACCTGCCTAAAGCCATTTTTTGGTTCTAAACCCTCTTCTTCTATACTGCCAGCCCCACCCGACTAAAGTCATTTTTTTAAACTCTAGCCTACCCTTTGCCCCGGCTTGCACCATTCCATAAATATGGTGCCCGGCTGGTGCACAGAAATGGTGCAAGCCGGTCCTAAACTTTTTGGTGCAAAACTGAGTTAGAGCAGTTTTGCAGCAAAAAGTATAAATAAGGGCCAATATTTTGTAAGTTTGCGCCACTTTTGCGTCATAAAATGACGTTAATGCTGTGCAAAAAAAGTTTAAATCAGGGCCTTGGTGCTAGATGGGTCTAGCACCAAAGTATAAATATGGAGTTAGTTTTGCACCGAATTAGAGTAAAAAAAAATGACACTAATTCGGTGCAAACAGAGTATAAATATGCTGCAGAGTATAAATATGCCCCTAAATATGGCGTTAAGGCCATAGAGTCATTTTTTGCAAGGGAACGCCTACCTTGCATCTCATTAAGGCAAAGTAGGTCTCCACTTTCAAAAAATGACTTTAACTCCATAAATTTGGTGCTAGAGGGGTCTAGCACCAAAGTATAAATATGGAGTTAGATTTGCACTGAATTAGAGTTAAAAAAAATGACACTAATTCGGTGCAAACAGATTATAAATATGCCCCTTAGTTTTTTATTGTTTTGTAGGAATGTGAAAAGAATTTGTGTATTTATTTTTTGGTTATTCCTTTTTTGTATTTTTTGTCTCATTTCTGCAAATTTGTTTTTGGTGGTTTGGAGAATTATCATGTGCATCAGTTACAGAACTGTAACTTATTGTTTATTTTTTTGTGGGAAATGTTTGCTATCTTTATATTTTTGTATTATTCTAATATTTTGAATCAAACATTGCATATTATATTTAGTTTTATATAATGTTTATTGCTTTGGAGTTTTTAAATTTTGTGTTACTGTGTTTTATGTATATAATAACGATGGATGTATGATTTGAAAATGCTATCATCCACATTTGGGTTTCACTTAGGGGTCAATTACGAGTTTGGCAGATGGAAAGACCCATCAGCCGAACTTACGACTGGGAGGTTACTGCCTTACTGATGACCTCCCGCTGGCCCCATTATGACTTTTCTGCTGGCTTGTTATTAAGCCGGTGGCAATGCTACTGCCCACAAGGGGCACCAGCACCCTCGTAATGCGCACGAGGGTGCTGGACAGGGGACCCATACAAAGCTCATGCCACCCTGTGGCACCCTGCACCTGTTCTCCACCAGCCTTTTCATGGTCATTTCACTGACTTGAAAAATGGCCAAGAAAAGGCTGATGGAGAACTAGGTTGTAAACAGCTGAGTTCAGCACCACCCTGACTGATTCCAACCTGCACGGCCGTCAAACCATTGGGAACATTGTTCCCAGCTGAGATGGTGGTGTTTGGCGGTCCGACCTCCACCATGAGTATGGCAGTCTGCTGACTGCCAGACTCGTAATGAGGCCCTTAGTCTGACAATGTTATTTTCTTTTGCAAATATTATGATTTTCCTGTCATTGTTTTTACTGTCATATAGGAGGAAGTATTCTTCAGAATATGTAGCGGTTAGATTTTCAGGATCACCTAGGTCTTTGTACCTCCTGGAGGCTGCAGGGGTTTCTCTTGTGGCCTTTTTGGTGCATGCTATTAATCTTTTTAATTTGGGGATTACTGAATGTTTTGTGGTATATTTGTTTATTGTTCCTGTGGGTTCCTGGAAGCTAGTGCTTGCTTCTCTCAAGTCTTGCAATAGGGCTTCCATCTCCATTATATTTGGAATTAATGTTTTCTCTAACATTAATTTCAACATAATGTATAGTTGTAGCCCTCCTACAACAGCATTAGCATAGTATTTGGTAAATTTCCAATGTTTAGTCTCTGTGCATGTGCTCTTCGCTCTGGTTGTATGTATATCCAATCTGCAAATAACATTTTTTTGTCTTTCTAAGATGTGATGTACATAGTTTTTTTCCTGACATGGTATCTGGAATTGTTAGAAGTATATATTTATCGCTTTATGATTAAAATGTATTTCATTTACAGTTAACATTTTTGTGTGTATTTTCACTGTTTAAATAATATTAAATAATATTTTTTTCTGTTTTGTTAAATTCTGTCCAGATCAAGATGTAGGTCACCTGATGCTTTTTTCTCTCTTGAATATAGTAGATTTATTTGAATTTTAAGTTTAAAACAATAGTTATTTTAGTTTTTGGGGTATTTGGTTGTTAGTTTTATTTTTATGGTTCAAATCTGTTTATTGACATTTAAACATGAAGAACAATACAAAGCACTGTAATAATCCTTCAATCATTTCAGTAATGACATGCCCCATAGACCCTGAACATGCATTTATTGTTACACACCCGTATCCATTCTTCCAATAAGGGGGAACATCTCCCTAATCTATTATGGCTCATATTGACCTCAGGACCGGAGGGCACTCCAAACTGGATCTCACAGTGCTCACACCCAAACGAAAATAAAAAGGAAAAAACATTTGTGCTTCTTAGCCTGCATGCTCCACCTCCCTCTCGTCTTAACCCTTCACCGCTCCATTCATATGGTCATCACTGCCATCCTCATAGCCCTAGCTCATGTCATCCTACTAAACCTCTCGGGTCAGTCCCAAAACTCTTAGGTATGCTGGGCACGTCAGCTCGGTAAATTCTGTAGATAAGATCTGAAGGAAAGGTATCCACAACGTACAAATGTCACCTACTCTCTGCTTGGAAGCCAAAGTCAGCTTTCCCATCGCCAGAATAAACCACAACTTCTGGAGCCAGGACCCATACGTCGGCAACCTATCTGAGCCCCATAGGGCAAGGATTGTCTGCAGAGCAGCATTAAGAGCCAGTGCCATCTGTCGTCCCTTCAACAAGTGAAGGGGAAACATAATAGGATTGGGTAGGCCCAGCAGGACATATGAGGGGAATCTAGTAATCTCTGTTTGAAACACCTTATCAATGTCATCTAATATGCTCGTCCAAAATCGCTGAAGTTTGGGTTAGTGCCAAAGAAGATGTACCAGCGTGCCCGTGTTACTGCACCCCCTCCAGCAAAGGCCGGCCTTAGCCGGGTCCCATGCATTTATTCTTGCTGGAGTAAGGTACCAGTAGGAAGTTATCGTGTATGCCGTCTCTGTTCCCGCAGCACTATGGGCCGTATGATGAGTTCTATAATAAATATTGTCCAATTCCTCCTCCGTGAACTCTCTCTCCAGCTCTTTCTCCCACCTCTGTTGCCCCCTAGTCTTAGGCAGTCACCCCCCACCCTGCAGGAACCGATACAGCTCCGATATCACCCGTTTATCATCCTTCTTTGTGAATATCCACCTCTCAAACGGGGTTAGTGGTCTATCTATCAAGGCCCTATTTGCAGGTATAAGGGCCCAGTGTCGTACTTGATAATACAATAGTCTATCCGCTTCAGTCAATTGATACATCTCCTGCATCTGATCAAAAGGGATCACTCCATTCTCATCAGAAAGACTCCCCAACCTCTTACAGCCCCCATCATACCAACGACGGAAGCTTTCTAGCTGTAGACCTGGTGGGAAGTCAGGGTTCTCACCTATTGGTGACATAGGGGATGGAAACGTTGTGAGCCCCTGCCGTCTCGCCACCGCATCCCATACACGCAGCGTCACACCAGTGATCGGGGAGGAATACAGTCCATGCGCCCTGTGTCAACGTCGGAGCCAGGGCTCCTTCCAAATATGAGACCCCGCCACCGCCTGATCCATAAAACACCAATGTTTCTCAGAAAGCGGCCTGCTCCACTCCAAAAGAAAGCGCAGCTGGACTGCCTGGAAATACCACCGCAGACAGAGAACAGCTAATCCCCCCTAGGCTCGGTATAGAGCATTCCGCGGGATCCGCGCCGGCCGACCATCCCAGATGAATTTCAAAATCGCGGCCTGTAGGGTCGCTATCGTGTGAGACGGGGGAGTCAGGGGGAGTGCCTGAAAGACATAGAGTATGCGCGGAAGCACAGTCATTTTCACCGCCGCCACCCTGCCCAGCCAAGAGAGGTTATGCATCCCCCAGCTCCCAAGGTCTTGCAGAACCTCCCAAGTTAAAGTAGCATAGTTCACGCTCGACGTCTTTACCGCAGAGGTCCCCAGTTCAATACCCAAGTAGGGTACCTGCGATGTCGACCATATAACGGGGTATCGGGCCCTCAGACCTTCCGCATGGTCGGGAGAGATGGACAAGCCAAGGACCTGCGACTTCTGCATATTCAGACAGAATCCAGAGACCTGCCAGAACTCCTCTAGGGCTACCATCAGACCCGGAAGTGATACCATGGGCTCCGTGAGGGTAAGGATCACATCATCCGCATAGAGACTAATGAGGTGATGTTCGCCCCCAAATTTGACGCCAGTAACTAGGGGGTTATCACGGAGACGCTGCGCAAAGGGTTCCATATACAATGTAAATAGCAGCGGGGAGAGCGGACATCCCTGCCGTGTTCCACGACCAACCGAGAATGACAAGGACAGGGTTCCACTGACTCGTACCGCAGCCTTGGGCAAGCGATAAATGCATTGAATCCAGGTCCTGAACCCCGGTCCCAACCCATAGCGCTCCAACACTTGAAAGAGATAAGGCCAATGGACTCTATCAAATGCCTTCTCTGCATCAATAGAAAGGAGGAGCGCTTCCCTGCGCGATCTGCCAATTTTGTCTATTAGATGCAGAAGGCGCTTTGTATTATCTCCACACTGCTGGGGGGGTATAAAGCCCGCCTGATCCGGATCGATAAGGCCCCGCATATAGGGATTGAGGCGGTGAGCTAGGATACCAGTAAACAACTTAGCGTCTATATTCAGAAGCGAGATAGGACTATATGAGGCACAATCTTCCGGATCCTTCCCGGGTTTGTGAATAACCGTAATGGTAGCCTCCAGCATGCTGGGTGCAAGAGCCCCGGACACCCAAAAGGAGTTGAAGAGCCTCGCCAAGACTGGGGCCAACTCTGGACAGAACGTTTTATAAAAGAGTGCCGTAAAGCCATCAGGGCCAGGTGACTTCCCGTTCTTTAGATGCGATATCGCCGAAATAACCTCATCTACTCTTATAGGCTGGTCCAACGAGGATGCCTCGTACTCTCCAAGTGGGATATAACCCATTGTAGTACTCAGCAAACACCTCTGCCATTTGGTCGTCCGTGCGCACTTCCCCTTTAGAGGGGGAGCGTATCACTTTTATGGCTGTTGCGGAGCGCTGCGCCCTAAGCCGGTGCGCAAGAAGCTCCCCACATCTTTTGTCCCAATGTAGTACTTGTGTTTGAGCCTTACTATCGCATATTCTGCCCTATCCCAGTCCAGCGGTTTCAGCTGCTGACGCTGTCTCTAGCTCCCTCCATACTCTAGGTGCACCAGTATATTTATGTGAACGCTCTAGGGCCGCCACTTTTTGCTCGAGCACTGCTCTCTGTTCCTTCCGTGCTTTATTATCTTTAGCCACTAGCGACATCACTTCCCCCCATACCACCACCTTTAGGGCCTCCCATAATGTCTCTATGCTGACTCCTCCATCATCATTAATGCTAAGGTAATCCACTATCACGTGTCTCAGCATCTCCTCCGCTACTCTACTCCTTAGTATAGGGTCTCTAAAGCACCAGCTTGGGCTTCCCACACGCCTTATATCAAGACTCGCCTCCAGGATGATAGGTGCGTGATCTGTCAAGGCCCGGGGCTCGATTGAGGTCTCTCGGATCAAAGAGATGAATGCCGCGGATGCCAGGAAAAAATCAATACGTGCATACGTTTTTGAGGCCGCAGAATAGAAGGAATAGTCCCTAAGCGTGGGATGCTCCCTCCTCCAAACATCCTCCAAACCACAATCTGTCAGCCATTGCTTCCCCGCTGCCGTCAGCGCACCAGTCTGCCCATAACGATGTCCAGACCTATCCATCTCATTGTCCATTACCAGGTTAAAGTCTCCCTCTACTAGAATAGCACTGTCAGGGGTGGTGAGCACCGGTGACATGGCCTGCCTCATAAAGGTTTCTTGTTGCATGTTAGGTGCATATATTGTCGCAATAGTGAAGTGGAAGGTCCCCAACCGCACCCTGAGTGCCAGGAACCTACCCTGCACCTCATGAAGCTTACCAATCACCTCATCAGGGAAGGACTTCGACAGAAGTATCGCCACCCCCGCATGTTTCGTAGGGGCTGAGGACCAGAATTGCCTAGGAAACCACTTTGAACGCATTCTATACGTATCCTTGGCCACCAAGTGTGTTTCCTGTAGGAGACAGACATGACTCTCGGACTGCTCAAGACCAGACAATGTCGCCAATCTCTTTGCTGGGCTATTGAGTCCCCGAACATTCAAACTTAGACACTTAAAGGACATAGGGTATTAGACCAGTTACATTCTACTGCAGGTACAACTAACAACGGACCCATACCAGAGCCAACATTGGAGCGGTCCTTCACACAGGGATAGCAAGCAACATAGGAAGCTATAGAACTTCCAGTAGAAGCACTCCTACACACAACCCTAACGCACAACAGGTGCTTAGAACAGATAAGTCCTCTGATACACAACTCTAGAGAGGTAAAGTCTCGCTGGGCCAGTAGATCCATCCGGATTCGTCACCTGGGATCTAGCGACTCCCCCGCCCGGGCCCCTCCAAAATTGTCAAAGACCCCGTCCAAAACTTACACGACCCCAAATCACAGCGGCAGTTCCCAGCAGCCCATTAACTAGGCGTTAGTCCCGGCAGCCAAGCTACTCAGTACTGATTGTCTTTCCAGCGCCTGCTCCGTCGTGGTAGGCCGTCGTTGCCTTCTCTTCCTCTCCTTCCGCTGCCACCGCGGGCGACCCCCACCATCCTCCTCCATAGCCACCCCGGGCTCTCGGTCATTCTCCACCAGCTGAAGCATCCTTCTCGCCTCCGACACCGATTTCACCTGATGCCACTGGTCCTCCCATCGGAACATAAGACAGAAGAGGTGACCCCAGGTATAGGACGTCGCGTGGGCCCGCAAATGTTCTGTTATAGATTTAAAGTCTCTCCGCCTTTGCAATGTCCGCAGCGAAAGGTCCTGAAACAGCTGCAGCTTATGCTCACCGAACTGTACATGTGACAAGTTTCGGGTTCTCTGTAGGATGGTTTCTTTTGGTCCATAGTTGTGGACACACGCCAATATATCAGGCGGACGACTTCCAGGCTCCCAGGGCGGCCCACCCGATGAACGCGGTCCAGCGTAATCTCTCTTGATTCATCAGAACCCAGGATTGAGCGGAACAACTCCGTGACGAACTCCCCAATATCCTCCTTCTCCGCTCCCAGTGGGGCCCCCCCAATGCGTATGTTATACCTCCGTGACTGGTTCTCCAAGTCTTCCACCGTAATCTGAAGAAGGTCCTGCTGCTCGCGAAGACGTAGTATCTCCTGTTGCATGCATTCAACCTCCTCCCCTCGAGAGATCTCACCATCCTCTACGTTCGCCACTCTATCTCCTAGGGACGTGACCTCTGTACGTAGTTCCTTCATCTCCTGGGAGATATCCCTCCGGAGCTCCTGCAGATCGCTCCTAAGTGAATCAAACAGGGAGGAGAGAAAGCCTTTGGTGACTGGGGCCTCACTGTCGTTGTCCACCTCCCCTCGGTCATCACAGCACCTTGTAGCCGCTGCCCTTTTAGCAGGACCGCTTTTCGCCAGCTGGGATCTAGTCAGCATGTCCCTCACCGATTGCTCCCGCCTGGTTTTAGAGAACGCCATGATACTGCCACTCCTGTACTGGTCGTCAGCCTCAGGCCCTGACCACTCCGTCGCAAGCCTGTCCAGGTGCCCGGCACGTCTCTTGCGCCAGTGGCCTCCTCAGACTATTCGCCTCTAATCAAGTCAGGTAAGCAAAGCTTCTTGTTCCACCTTCCACGCTAGGCCTCAGGCTCACTTTGCTGCCTTCTTGCCCAAAACACCGGGCCAACCGGGTCTCTTCCTCCTCCTCCGTCTCCGAGGAGTTCACCGCAGGCCGATTGTGCTGCCGACCGGGGGCCCCACTCCAACCAAGCGAGGCCCCTCCACCAGGAGCCCAAGGGCAGGTCGTCCTCTCTACTCCGCCGCCACCACCTCAATCTGGGCTCTACTACAGGCCCAGGCCCGGCAAAGTCCACCTAGGCCCCAGAAGCAGAGCACGCCAAGGCCTCCCGACTCATGGCCTCTGGGTATCCGCACCGCTCAGCTCCCTTACTGGGTCCTTCGGATCTCTCCCGGTGTCTCCAATGGCCCCGCTGGGCCACCCCAGGGTCCCCGGCACTCCAGGCCGCACCTCCCCCCTCGCCGCATGCATCGCGCGCGGGCCCGGCCGCGACTCGTTACCGCCGGCCCCGCGTGCCCGCAAGTGAGCTCCGGTGCTCCTCTCCTGCACGCCCACTGTCTCCACTCGCATCCCAGCAATCAAGTGCGCACGGGAGGCAATACACAGGGGTCGCGATGCCTTAAATGAGGCCTGGGCGGTGGAGCTCGCGGAAATGCGTCCGTTCATGCCGCCGTCTTTGCCACGCCCCCTAGTTTTATTTTTAACGTTTAAATGTTTTGAGTTCTTTCACATTTAATTATATTAACTTACATTGTCACTCCATTGAGTTTTTTGTTTGGGAAGCTGGTGTTTTAGGTGAGCAGGACAACATTTATAATTGTGAAATGGCAGCTCAAGTTTAGAGATATGAAGAAAAATATTTTTTATGTATATACTTTAAGTTAAGCATTAGGCATATAGTTTAGCTTATTGTTTAATTAATAGGTTTATTTTAAGTATATTTTGAATGTAGATCTTTTGGTATTGTGCAGGGCAACTCTTGCAATTTCAATGCAGAATCCAGCAGGGTGTTGGGTTTGTCTAGGGATAGTGTATTTGCTGCAAGGCATAGGTGATTTTTCTGCTCTGTTTAAATGTTTATTTATTTACTTTTAATGCTTAACTTTATTGGTTACATTTTGTCTATTTTACATTATTTGGTAGTTTCTTCCTGATTTGATGAATGCTAATAACAATTGGGTTTCACTGCAACATATATTTCTATGTAATAAGATTTTTTATTTTAAGGATATATACGTTTTTTTTAATTGTTAATGTTTTGCATTTACTGGCCTCATTACTGGTTTGGTGTTCCATGCACCACCATGGCAGCGTTGGTGTTCTGACTGCCATTCGTTTGTCAGTCAGACCACTGTATTATGAGTTATGCGGGCCTATGGAGCAAAGACTGCTGTGGTCCCGCAGGCCAGCCAAGCAGCACAGACCACTGCAGTCACGAGGCAGCACAAACAGGCCAGCAGAGCCTGTGTTGCTGCTGGACACATTATGAGGTTGCATACTGCCAATGTGACACCGTGGTGGTCCAATCATCACGTCTCAGCAGGCAGAAACAGACAGTATAAAGAGAGACATTAAACTGCAGGCAGCCTCACACTCCTAGGACTACCATGGAGACCATCACACATGTTCTGCTGCTGCTAAAGGTGATTGATGGAGCACAAAATCCACACCACCATGGGTGCAACCAACCGTAAGTATACACACCTACCTGTGTCATTACGCTAAAAAATAGACTGTTATGCCGCCATCCACATCATATGGGGACCACACTACGGGCACCAAGAACACCTGTAATTTTGTACCGCGTCAGACTCAGACACAAAGAAGGACATATTCACAGTCACAATACACCCCTTTTGGGCAGGTCACTCACACTGCACTGCAGCACTACACAAAAACACATCTGCTTGTTGGAAAGTGGATTACTGGTAAGGGCAGGTTTAGGAAGCTGGTTCTCTGTATAGGCGGGAACCGCCATTTGGCCGCTATGCGGTCAAAAGACCGCTGCCGGCATTTCAACCTTCCCGCCGGCCCAGCGGGAAGGAGGCCTGCAACACAGAAGCCGGCTCCGAATGGAGCCGGCGGTGTTGCGGGCGTGCGACGGGTGCAGTTGCACCCGTCGCGCTTTTCACTGTCTGCTAAGCTTCATGGGGCCCTGTTAGGGGGCCCCAGGACACCGTTCCCCCCAGCCTCTTCCTGGCGGTGAAAACCGCCAGAAACAGGCTGGCGGGAAGGGGGTCAGAATCCCCAGGGCAGCGCTGCTTGCAGCGCTGCCCTGGCGGATTCGCCCAGCCGGGGGAAAACTGCCGGTCCCGGTTTTCTGACCGCGGTTTTACCGCCGCGGTCAGAATGGGCTTGGAAGCACCGCCAGCCTGTTGGCGGTGCTTCCGTCATTCCGCCAGGGTCAGAATGACCCCCATAGTGTGCAGAGAGTACAGGGGGTTCCCCAGAGGCTTAACAGAGGCTAAAGTAGATAATACTAATGCTCCCTTTTGTGGTAGTGTGGTCAAGCAGTTAGACTTATCAGAGGGTAGTGCAAAGCATTTGCTGTAAACACACAGAGAAGATTAGAAACACACACTCAATTACTTAACTCCAGACCAATAGTTTTTATATAGCAAAAATATATTTTCTTAATTTATTTCTAGAACCACAACATTCAATTTGGAGTAAGTACTTCAATAGATTTGTATTTCACACATATATCAACAGTATTTTGTTTGAAATCGATAAGTTATATAACTTATGAAATATTGGCAGTAATCTGTTTTAAATGCTGACACAGTGTAATTTTCAGAAACAGTTCCTGGGGGAAAGAAAAGTTAGTATGATTTACTGGTAAGTACCTGTCTTACAGTTCCAGTCCCCGGAGGTTGGGAAGTCCACAGGTTTAGATTTAGTTAATCCCAAACACCAGCCACCAACAACACTGGAAGGCTGGGTGCAGAGGTCAAAGTTGAGGCAAAGTTAAGATGGGCTCCTAAGGAGACTGGGGGCACTCGGTTTTAGATATGCTTGCAGGTAAGTACCCCCATGTTGGGAGGGCAGACCTGGGTGCAGAGTGATTAGGACTCGCCGATCCGGGGAGGCTCTGGAGTCCTTTGGTGTAGTTTCTTTTTGGACAGGGCCGCTGTCCTTGGGAGTTCTTGGTCCTTTGGGGTGCAGGGCAGTCCTCTGGAGCTTGGCAGAGGTTGCTTGTCCCACAGGATGTGTCGCTGTTCTTATGCAGGGTCTTTGAGGCAGGAGACAGGCAGGTAGGGCTAAGCAGCAAGTCATTTTTTATCTTCCTTCTTCTCTGCTGGGGTTTCAGCTTAGCAGTCCTTCTTCTTTCTTGTCAGGTCGCCAAGAATCTGGTGAGCAGAGTTCAGGGAGGCTCTTAAATCCTGGATTTAGGTGTGTTACAGGGGTCAGAGGGCAGTAGCCAATGGCTACTGTCCCTGACTGAGGCTACACCCTTCTTGTGTCTACTCTCTTTGGTGAGGGGGGCACAATCCTAACCCTATTGGTCCCTGTCCTCCAAACCAAGTTGGAAGATTCCACAGGGGGTCACCTCAGCTCTACGCAACTTAGGGGTTGTCCTAGTGGGGTGGTCACTCCTCCCTGTTTTCCCTAATTGTCCTGCCAGAGTTGCCACCAAAAGTGGGACTTTGTCCCAGAGGCGGGCAACTCCACTTGCTGGAGTGCCCTAGGGCACTGTAACCCGAGGCTTGAGCCTTTGAGGCTCATTGCTAGGTGTTACAGTTTCTGCGGGGGGGGTGTGAAGCACCTCCACCCATGACAGGCTTTGTTTCTGGCCACAGAGAGCACAAAGGCTTGCACCCCATGTGGTCAGAATCTTGTCTGAAAGTGGCAGGCTGGCACAGACTGGTCGGTTCTGCGCTAGCAGTTTGGCTAACAAGCTTTCTAAGATGCCCTCTAAGGCATTTTTCAATAAATCCCACACCTGCATCAGTGTGGGTTTATTTGGCTGGGAACCTTGATACCAATCTTCCCAGTATTCAGTTAAGCCATTATGGAGCTGTGGTGTTTGTATTGACAAACTCCCAGACCATATGCCCAATTTGGCTACACTGCACTTACAATGTCTAAGAACGAAATTAGACACTTTAGGGGCATACTGCTCATGGAGCTATGCCCTTACCTGTGGTATAGTGCACTCTGCCTTAGGGCTGTGAGGCATGCTAGAGGGATGACTTACCTATGCCACAGCCAGTGGTTTTTGGGCATGGCACCCTGAGATGGGTGCCATGTCAACTTTGCCTTTTTTCTCCCCACCAGCATACACACAAGCTGCAAAGGCATTGTGCATGTGCTTGATGAGGGGTCCCCCAAGGTGGCATAATACATGCTGCAGCCCTTGGGGACCTTCCCTGTCCACAGGGCCCTTGGTACCATGGGTACCTTTGACAAGGGACTTAACTGCGTGCCATCGGAATGCCAATTGTGGAAATAAAGGTACAGATTTTGGGAAAGAACACTGGTGCTGGGTCCTGGTTAGCAGGATCCCAGCACACTTTCAATTAGAGTTGGCATCAATATCAGGTATAAAAGTGTGGGTGGGGTTACCATGCCAACAGTGAAATTTTCCTACAGTAGGTAAGTACTTACACTTAGCAATAGGCCACTAACCTCCACTTTGGTCCAGTTAGGTCTCAATAAATTAAACCCAGCTCACCCCTTGGTAGCTTGGCAAGGAGAGACAAAGCTTAACTTAAGAGACAAGTGTGTAAAGCATTTAACAATTACAAAACAGTAAATAGGGAAAACACAATAAAAATCCTCCACCAATCAATAATAGTAGATTCTGTTTTTATCTTTAAAATGACACCAAAACAATTAAAAACAGATAAGGGGAACCGGAGATATGAATTTTTAAAGAATTAATGTTTCCTAGCTCATAGACGCAACTAGCGCACAAAGGGATAAAAAAGATCACACTAGACAGGGACAAAGTCCAGAATTCAGGCCATCCACAAGGTAGTGTGTTTCTTGATTCAGGAAAGTGGTCCACAGCACCAGCCAAGGGTCCAAAGACTCTGATTTGCCTCGTTGGGTTTGGAACTACAACTCCCACAATGCACCTCTTCAGTTTATGGAGCTGTTTACAGCAGTTGCTCCAAATGTCTCCAAACTTCTGGATCTTCTTCCAGAGGATCTTTTTGGGCCCTTGAATTGTCCACAACTAGATCCAAGATTCCAGAAGCTCTGAGTTGCTCCTTGGGAGTTGGTACTAAGATTCCCAGAAGACACCTGGATATAATCCTCAAATGGCCACTGGACATTGGTCAGCTTGGCTCTTCTGCAGGGTTTGATGCAGGGGACTCTGGGCAGCTCCTTTGCACCTGTAGGTTACAGGGAGTTCATTCCTGGAGTTGCAGAAGCAAGACAAAGTCATTTTCTTCTTGAAGCCCAAAGTGTGCAGCTGGTGCAGTCCTTGTGAGTGCTGTGTCCAGGTGCAGGTCAGGGGTCGAGTAGGGCAGTCCTTCTTCTCTAGTATATTCTTCCTGCAGGGATCTGAGGTGTGGGGCAGCTCTGCCATATTCATCCTTGCTTCTGGGGTGAAAAGCAGGGGGACCCAACTGTCCAGTCAGAAGCAAGCCACTTTCCATTTGGATGACAACTACCTGGGAAGTATGGCAACAATCAATCTAGGGAGCAACATTCTTCAAAAATCCAACATGGCTGAAACAGATTTTTGGAGGTTAGATCTGGCTGAGCCCACCGACTGGTGTGGCTAAAAATCCCAAACACAACCAACTCCTGCCCTCTCCTAATCTCATCAAGAGGGCACCTAATTGTCTGGGGTGGCAGGAAATGGGGGAGGCCGTGAGCTGCTCCAAATGTCCTTCCCTGCCTTTAAAGACCAATATGGCTGCTCTCCCCTATCGTGTTTCACCATCTGCTGAGGCACGTCTCCTCCCCAGGCACATCCTTTGTGTTCAGCCCAGGCCTCGCCAGGCTGCCACAGGCTGGCCAATCAGAGAAAGGCACTACAGAGCTGAAGCTGGCAACTTTTAGGTAGAGTTGTAAAACACTTTACCTGAACTAGTGAAATCCACCAATAACAAGTTGTAGGAGCTATTTTAACAATTAATTTGATACCAAACTAAAGGTATCTGGCTCTTATGGGGACTTTGTTAATTAAAATAAAATCTCCCCATTTTAGCCTATGAAGGCCATTCACTACAATGAGGAAAAAAAACCAAATGTGGCTATTTTACCTCACCAGGGCTTATAAAACAATTTTATAAGGTCCCTGCTTATAGTTACATGGTACCCAACCCTATCGGCACCTAGGGCACACCTTTTGGGTGGCATATGTAAAAATAAGGTTGTTTAAGATTTTGGAAGCACTTTTAATTCCAAAGTCAAATTTGCATATACACTTTAGTTTAAAAGTAGCCAACAAGACAGGCCTGCCTTTAAAATGACACTGAGCACCTCAGCATTGCACCTATGGGTTCACTACGGATACTGGGGTCCCTAAACCTGCATGTCCTACCATATACTAGGGACCTATAGGTAGGTTGACATAGCCAATTATAATTAGCCTCATTTGCACACTCATTTTACACAGAGCACATGGCCTGGGACTGGTTAGCAGTACCCACGGCACCATCAGAGTCAGGAAATCACCAGCAAAAAGTGAAAAATAGGGGGAAAAGTCAGCAGGCCTCTGCAATCAGCCGTGTTCTCATACTGCTCTCCTCAGGCACTGAGACAGTGAAGTGTACACAACATTTTCTCACATACAACCAGCAACACATCAACATCACGTCTACAAATACAAATCACACACTCACATTCCTTACATGCCAGGTACTGTTGTCACGTTCAGCACACATATGAATGGATGTGGCAAGGAACACAAAACACCACTATCAGCAAACATCTCTGCAATGGACAGACACATCACCTACATTGCAACACAATGGAAGTACAATGGGATGCAAAATAGACAGAGAGACAATATGCAAACCTCACTATGCAAACAATACCTGCACAGTAGGGACGGGGCCATCAGGAGCACTCAGGGAAGGGGGCTACTCTGGGACACATATCACTTTGGACATGCCCCTTAAACAACATTTACATAGAAACTGGCCCAACATATATCTCATGGACAAACAATACTAGACCCAAATGACATGTCTATCTGCACAATGTGGAAGTGCAAGTCAACACAGCACATACAGCTCCAACTGAATGGGACATACCTCTATGTGAAGTAGCTGCAAGGTACATTCAGCTAAATGGCACATGCACAGTCAAATGCGAAGAAAGGTGGCACAATTGAACACCCCCCATGTCTGCACAATCAAAACTCAAGCTGCCACATATGCTCATACTGGACAACACAAGATGAAATACTTAATCATGCTAAACAGTACGCAATGCCATGAAACCACCATTTTATTTACACCCACATATCCATACAGTCACAGATACTGCAAACAACAGCAAATGAATCAGCGAGCAGGCTGAAACACACACAACTGCAGGTAGACAACACAAGTCACTCAGAAACAACATAAATGTAGAAAAGGAATTGCAGGACAAATGTATATATAGTCCATTTTGTTCCACACAGGTACATCACCGTGCTGAAACTTGTCTAATAACTGCCGGGGACCCTCCACAGCAAGGAGTATGAAGTGGACAGGCAGGCATGTCAGAGACCATCTTTGGGACGTGGGGGGGGGGTTGAATTGGGAGCAGTGGGTTTGGGTTTTGGTTTGGGATAGATGGACTGCTTCCTAAGAGGGGTGGGCTTCTTCTTTGGGTGGGAAGGGTGTGGGTGCTTGATGGGGGCAGGTGTGACAGGGGACGACTTGGGGGGTGGAAGTGATGGGTTGGTATGTGAGTTGGGCCTCTTGGCTTTGGGTACATGGTGGAGAAAACAGGGAAAAGGTCAAAGTCAAACAAAAAAGCTATCTTAAGAACACAGTGATGGCCAGCAATTAGGGTGGGGATTTGGATGTCGAAGGAGTGGTTGTCTCTTCAGATACTCCTCAGGAGGTCAATAGCCTCCTCACTGAGGGCAGTAGGGGTGAGAGTGGCTTGGGGGGAAGTGCCTGTGGCAAAGGAGACATCCACCCACTTGGGTGAGTAGGCATGGCCAACTGGATGGGGACCAAAAGGGATGGTGGTGATAGAACGGGGGTGGAGGACAAAGATGTTACACGGATATGCCCTGATGGGTCCGCCACCACTAGGAATTATCCATTGGAGGAATATTCTGATGATGAAGATGATGTTCTGGTCTCCACCTGTGGCACTCCCCTCACACTCCTGGCCACTTGGTTTCTGTGTCTGTGGTGTCTTGCCCAAAGGCTCCTCGGTCAGGTGCGTCCCCACTCAGCTGTGCCCTGTCTCTTTCACTTCCCTGGGCTGATGTTGCAAATACAAAGAGAAATAAGGTCTTCACATGTCCATGATCATATGATCATACTTGAACAACAGCTCTGACTAGCAAATATTACCATGATGTCAAGTATGCCCCAGCAACAAACTCCACCTAAGTGGCCCATACGTGTGCCATACCATATGCATGCATGTCATCTGAACTGTCAACAGTTGCCCACAAGAAAATCAGGACCTCAGACAACTACAATTGCATGGCTGAAGTTGTACAATCACAGTAACCATTGAACTATCAGGAGACCTCATCACCCTCAACACTGTGCCCTTAGGGACAGACCTCAGTTACATGTTGTCATTCAATAGTAGGCCAATGTCAACTGCATTTAAACAGATCCCACACAAGGCCATGCACACTTCTATTTGTCACATACATAATGACCCAACAATATGAAATGATACTCTGAAATCCTTCTATGTTGCTGACAAAAGTACAATAGTCTGGAAAAGTTCACATGGAAATACTCATCTCACACCGGAAGCAGTTTCACAATGCACACTTCGCCAAGTGCTATTTGTCCCAATGGAGTCATGTAGGTAGTACTAATGTTGCTCAGATAGACCACACATGTGGCATGGTAATGGTCACCGTAGACATCATGTCCAATATGGCAGGGAGAGATGACCCTAGAATCCACAACACAATGAATCAGCAAGCCCCAGGGAAATCACCACTAATGCCTGGCACCCCTTACAATGACATTCCCTGAGTGCATCAGTAGACACCATAAGCCTCTTGGACGCTGGAGAAGGCCAGAGATTTCCAAGTACTTGTAGGAGGCCCTAAACATATTGCTCAATTGGAAGCTACATCATTGTCTCCATTATGGCCATGCAGACCTAGGTGTCTGTGAATGAATGGTTGTACTCAACACACATGTGATTTCAATATACCTGCAGGTCACTCCGTTATACGTGCTAACAGTCAGGTTACAAACCTTACCCATTTCACATGTGCAGTACACTTTGCTCCAAGATGTCACATCAATGGCATAGAAATGCATATTGTGGCTCAAAGCTGTAGGCCTACCTGTCATGTCCCCCACTGCTACTGCAGTTGTGCATGCTAAGTGACATGCTGCGATGCAGGAGGGTATGTGTCAGCCAATAATCAATGGTGACAGACTCCTGTATGTGGCACAGCATAAAATGTACCCCCATTGTAAATGTCTTATTTCACACACAGGTTGCCATGCACAAATAGGTGAGGCAATGCAGACATCTTCCCATAAATACAGGTATGAAAAAGCAGCTTACAAATGTTTTGCTAGTGAGAAAGGGACACATGCTGACATTTAGGCACAAGGAATGCTCACAAATGTGATGGTAAATAAATCACGTCAATGGACATTACCCACTTACCAAGGGAACGTATTGATTGGTAGCTGCACCAAAAGTACAATATATGCATCCCATGTATGTTGGCCATCTTCACATTACAGAATATAGTGAGGAACCAGCACCAGCCATACTCTGAAGACAAATAGTCTCTGGGTGGCAGGTGGCAAAATACTCATTTACCCAGACACATGGCTGAGGACTGTGATCCATCACTTCCTTACATTTGGCCTTTAATATTGAGGAGTAGTGGTCTGTTGCATTGAATTTACAGCCACTACAACAACAATCAATACTTGAATGATCACTGCACTTAGCCATATGTCGTCCCTGGAAAGTAAGTTGTATGTGGAGTGTACACAGTTGTGTCATAGGTCCCAGGGCCCATAGGCAAGGAGTATCAGTATACAACACATGACATGTCTACACAAACAAACAAAAAACAGGCAGGAATATTCTTTGTACTCACTCCCTTATTGCTGCTATGTTACCCTCAAATGCCCATTGAGGTCTAGGTAGGCCACCACCAGAATGCAGACCATTAGGGGGGTCATGGTCCAATGAGCACCCCGCCCACGTTGGGAGGACATCGCCAGCTGGATCTCTGCAATCTTCTGGGCCCAGCGTCTCAGGTCCTCCCACCTTTTCCTTTAGTGGGTGCTCCGCCAGCTTCGGACCTCCAGGGTCCACACTTTTTTGGCAATGGCTCTCCATGTCAGTTTTTTTATGGGATTTGACCTGCATGGATCCAAAAGTCAAATCAAGAGATTATAATCACAAGTTTTAACACAAATAGTTGACTCACATACATGTCAGTAACACCAAGCTATTACGTTTATATTTGTTAATAATACCCAAGTGTGAAACACACAAGTCAGTAAGTACAGGGACATGACTAAACAGATATGCATATGCATCTGCAGTCTAACCCACTACCCTGCTCATGGCCTACAATGACTATACAAGCTTACTGACATCAGGTAGCCCATGACCAGGCAACCTGTACTGTGATGTGAGCCACAGTAAAACACTACACACTTATGTGGCTTCTGAATGGTGAAGTCCTTAGGCATGAATGGACCAACACATTCACACCCTGTGTGAATGACTCGCTGCATGCAGTCCCTACAGGCAACTACCAAAGTACAAACCTCAACACTGCACATGAGTAACAACCAAGGGGCTGTCATGGTGACTTCTGAAACTGTCTTCCTTGTGTATGTGTGCACATATGGCCTATAAATGCAGGCTCATGCCACATCAGGGTGTTGGGTTTTGTGTTATGTACCTGTACCACAGAACACTCCTTTGGACAAATGTGTCTATCCTACAGAGGTCCCTATACAAAGGCATGCATTGTATAGTTTCTGCTATGTGACCAAGCTATTGAGTCACACATCACAGCCTTCAAGGAATCAACACACTGTCTTCATTTATGAATGTCATTTATGCAATATGCCTGTATAGGACAAATATGACCTATCCGAAAGTGGCAACAGAACTGAGGGAGTAAGGGATGTGTCATGAGTCTAAGACACACATTGGCTATGATGATAAATGCACATATGGACTAGATTGATGATTTACCTCTTCACCCAATCATAATCTAGTCAAAGGAATGAGGCATTCAGGACAGGTTTTGCCACCAGACCCTCATACTGGCCATATGGCAGGATATTCTGGTGTACAGGGAGTGGGCATAGTGCCACAGCGGCATAGCCACAGTGACTCTACCACAGCCTAGACTAGGCTCCATACTGGTAGATACATTTGACAGGGCGTGGTCTCTGCAGGCTGAGCTGATAGAACCTACATGACATTCCATTCCCATCACTTCCATGCATGACAGTACATCTTGCAGCCAACAGCAAGTTGTCATGTGGTGGGTTTGGCAACCCGAAGGGCAGAGTGCCTCATGATATGCCTTCCACACAACAGTTCAGCAAGTGCAGGTGTGGTTTGAAAGATCTGTGGTGCTATGCACATTGCTCGCATGACTCTCACTTGACTCATGCAGCATGCATTCAATGCTCATGCTTTCATGCACATACATGTTGTATGACATTTACAACAATCAGGAGCAAAGAGATGTCAGTGGATAGCAATAAAGTTTTCTTTCCTAGTTATTTGCATCCAACAAAAGGAGGATCTACCACCCTAAAAGCCTCACACAACACAGTGTGACTGAACTTAACATATGGCACTGGCCACTAATACCTGCACATTGCCCATCCCATCGATGCCACACAAACTGCAACTCCAGACATACGAGTAGTCCAACTGGCACACATGGACACAAACTAGCCTGTGAGGAGGAAAAGGATGGTGAGATGCAGAGAAAAGTGAGCACATGAGGTATTTACTTTCTCCTTTGGTGAGCCATAGAGCTTTCAATAAGTAATACCTCAGTCACCAGCTTGTCCAGCTTCTCCAGCTCCTCTGGTGAGAAGGCAGGGACCCTATCACCCACTGGACCTGACATGATTGTTCCCAGAGGTGGCACACTGCATCTCAGGCCATGGAGGTTTTGCTGGCAGCAGTGTCAGGAGTCAAGTAAGTGAATTTGCAGAACATGGCTGTCATGTCCACTGCGTATATGGGCGTCACCACTGGTGGACACAGCCATTGGCCCGTGACCGACACTAGCAACAACATTAGCCTATAGCTGTGTCAGCAGTGGTTACAACCACCTACTGCCATTAAGACTTCCTCTGGCAGTTGCAGCCAGTTCCTAATGTCCAGTGAAGTAGGTCAGGCAGCCACCATTTTGAGGTCTGAAATGCTGTATTGGGCTTCAGCAACTGTCACACCTGCAAAAAAGGATTTTTGATCTCACAATCATCCTTATCTTGCCTTGGCATGTAGGTCCTACTACTCAAACACTGTTGTCGTATATCTTAGAGCACTCATGGCATTTAACAGTGTCCTGAAGAAGGTGGTGAAAGTATCTGAAAGACCACCAATACTTGTCAACGCTAATTGACATTACTGGACCCAGAGGAGTAGGCCTGATTCAAACAAGGATTGGTGACAGAAATCGATTGGCCTATATTTACCAGAATTGGTACTATGTATCTACAATAGACCATAGTAGATGTCTTCCTTTGCCTTCCCCATGTTGGATTTTTTTTTTTATATGTGATTTTTAATTTTACAAAAAATTTGGTTTGTATTGGGAATGTTGTTATATTGGTTTTTTTTTATTGTCTGGGATTGCATTATTAAATTATTATTATTAGATTCCTTTATTTGAGATTGATCATTTGAGTGATTGAATATTTGAGATTGTGTGGTGATTGGTTTGTTCCCCTTGGGAAGTTTTGCTTTTTCACTGTATCACGGTGCCCTGTCCCCTTGGGGTGATAGAGACAGAAGGGCCCTCTCTCTCTTTCTTTTAGAATTTATAGTACAACCTGTTGGTTGGAGAGATCGGTTGTCCAGTGGATTTTATCATGGATACTTTTAAAATGTTTGGATTTAGTGAAGATCAATTCAATAAAATTATTGGAACTGGTGGAAAAAGTGGCGGAAAGGTAATGATTGTCGTTTCGGATAATGAAAAGAGGAATACGATTTTAAATTGGAAGAAAAAGATGATTAGAACAGAGTTACATGTTGATTTTCTTACTGAATATGTTAAATCAGGAGTTATCCCAATTGGACTACAGCTAAGAAATGAACCAGGTCTATTTATAGAAAATAGGACATTTTTGGAGACCTCGACTCTCATAGCCAACCGGTGCAGCCGGATTGGATGTTGCTAATCATTGAGACAGCATAAGGGATGGTAGTGATAGAGAAACAAGAGATTGAGGATTTAGAGAAAGTTCTGAAGGAGAGTATGGCTTTGGGGAATGCAAAGACATTTTTTTGGAGGAGGTAAATCAGGATTTAGATGGGTATAGGGACTACCTCATGAACAAAAAGTCTGTAAAATTGAGAAGGGACATCAATAGATTTAACTATGAATTAATGTATCCGCATTTGCAGAAATATTTCTACCAGGCTAAAAAGGATCAGGGAGGAGATGTGATCCTAGGACAGAGACGGACAGCCCCAAGAGTAGGAGGAAAGAAATACGTGACGTTTACTGAGTCATCTGGCTCAGGGAGCGAGGAGGAATATACACACAATGATGTAGAGATGGGAGAACAGAGTAATAGTGTTTTTTTAGAGTCCCGTCCCTGCCCGAACCGGAGAGGAAGGGGGGTGGGAGAAAGGGGTGTATTGCAACTGAATCAACCGCAACAGGAATACATGAGAACAAGGAATCAAAGATACTGGAGGTAGATAAAGCCCCAATAGTTAATTTATCAGGAAGAATCTTGACAAATTATGAAATAGAAGTGTTAGAAAAAGGTCTTAGCTTTGCCCCTACAGCTAGTGTTAATAGGTTAGATTTACAGAAAGATTTGAGGGCATTTTTTAGGAAAGTTAGGGTTCAGAAGTATTTTAAAGGACGTCAATCATCCAGGGAGTCTCATAATGTTTCTGGGTTGGGTTGAGACTGAAAGCAACGTTTACTCCCTCCCTTTCACAAGTGGGTAAATAAGTAGAACTATTTGAGACTCTCATTGATAAGGAGATTCAGAGAATTCTACGTGACCCTTTTAAACCAAAGAACAATTTATTGAGGGAGCACTATGATGCTCTTCGCTCCCTTCAGGAAGATGTGAGTATTACTATAAAACCTGCTGATAAAGGGGGTGGTGTAGTAATCTTTGACACCTGTGATTATGAAGAGAGAGCTGAGGATCCCCTGTCAGTGCAAGATCATTACCAGAGAGTCCCATTGAGTAGATTGGAAACACTGAAGAAGGAAATTGGAAAAGTCAGAGATAAGGGATTGATAGAGGGATGGATTGGTGAAGAGGAGGGACGATTCCTTTTGAATGAGAATCCTAAGGGAAGTAGTGAGTTAATTATTAACTGTGTCTCTTTGGTTCTCAAAAACAATCTTTTGTTATTTAAGAATGATCTTTATCTTCAACATAAAGGGACCAGCATGGGAGCAACTTGTGCCCCATGTTTGGCATGCCTCTATGTGGGCCAATTTGAGAATAAACAAATATATAATGATGCATTCCCTTTTTATGAAAATGTTCTTACTTGGTACCGGTTTATTGATGATATTTTTTTTTATATGGGAAGGACCCCGACAGATATTGGATGAATTTCTTTTATGGTTAAATTTAGGCGATATTAACTTACGATTTACAGCCCATGTAAGTGACATGGTGGTTGACTTTCTTGATATTTCAATAAAGGATAAAAACGGTACCTTGGAGGTAGAGCTCTTTACGAAGTGAACTGATAAGAATACCCTCCTTCATTATTCAAGTTTTCATCCAAAAGCCCAGAAGGATTGCATTCCCTTTGGCCAATTTTTGAGGCTTAGGAGGAACTGCACTACTTTGGATGACTTTAATAAACATTCGAGGACTTTGAAAGAAAAGTTGAAGAATAGAGTGTATCCTAACAAACTGATCAGTCATTCTTTTAAGAGAGGTAAATTGTACAATAGAGACAGTATGTTTGAACAGGATCGTAGGAGGAAGGAACATGATCGGATGTTTTTTGTCAGCCAATTTAGTGGGATTAGCAATAAGATAAAGAATGCCATAAATAGGAGCTGGCATGTGTTAAATTCTGAAGGAGACACCCCCTTAAATAAATCCCTTTATGCATTTAAACGTAACAACAATTTGAGAAATAGGTTAATACATACATGTAGGGAAGAACACCCAGCTAGACAGCTTGGTCTGACTGGCTACCTAATTAAATTGAACTACAGTTGAGGGAATTGTAGTTGTTGTGATTCTTGTATAGAGGAAAAGTCTATTGAATATCAGGGTTTCAAAATCACACCAACAAGTATGAATAACTGTCACAGTAAAAAATGTTGTTTATATTATTTTATGCCCTTGTGGTTTGGGGTATGTGGGTGAGACGGGAAGGGAGATGAGGACTCACTTATGTGAGCATAGATCTGCTGTCCGAAAGGGGAAAATGAATGCCACACTAATAGAACATTTTCATAGTATAGAACATTCAGAAAAGGACGTTGGTTTATTCTTGAGAAAATTTACCCAAAAAAGAGAGGTGGTAACTGTGATATATTTAGAAAGAAGCGTGAACTGTGGTATATTATTAGGCTTTGGATGATTGAGAAAGGTCTTAACTATAGAGAGGAGTGGTAACAGGTGGCTCATCCATTCATATCACATTTTCTTTCAGGGGTCTCACCATGGGTTTGGTGAGTGACAGTACCGAGATAAGGGATTCAGTGGGGTTTAGGCAGTGCTGTTGGTTGGGAGTTGCAACACATAGATTGTTCATAAAAGGATCTGTTTTGGATCATTCTTTAGAAAATCTACTTATACAAAAAGAGAATAATTGGGATATATTAAGAGAGAGTATGTACCTCTCTTATTCACGTGCAAACTATAGATGACGTGATTATCTGAATAGCTTCCTTTGGGTCAGTACCTGATTGCATAGATAACAGACGGTAGCACGCGTCTATTTGTAATTAGTATTGCCTACAATGATTTAATTGTTGATGTATTATGAACAGTGTGTTTGTGTAGAATAAGTGAATACACCACCATACTGATTCATTTAATTGTCACAGAATTTAAAGATGGCGCTAGGATTCGGCCACAATATTTTTTCAGTGGTCTAGTGTTCATAAGACAGGAAGTGACCACTGTGGTACGGGAAATAGAGTAAGAGGAAATTGAACGAGGATTAGTGGTCGTCTGCCCGGGTTTACACCCATCTTAGGTATGTATAGGGAGAAAATGCATGCCGGGTGATTTTGAAAACAACGGATAAGGAAGAGAGTTAAGCTCTGTTACGCAGGTAAGTTAATATTGGTTGTAACTCAGCAACAGGGGATATCTGGGATAGGGTTTCACACCATTGTGAACATTTCTAAATATAAATCATTATGTTCATTTGGGTGTAGCATATCTGGATGGGTGGTTCTTTATAATTATGTAATTGAGCAGTTTAGGACAGTTTTATATTGGGTTAGCTCGCACTATTTTTTAATGATGACAATGTACGGGTGATTGGGTTACAAGTTATGCAGTATTTAGGATGGTTATATAGCGAGTCTGGGCATGATTAGCCATGTGTACCTCTTTTTGGTGAAGTCATGTAACAGGATGATAAGTAACAGAAAGAAGAGGATGTAGGTTTTAATTTTGGAATATTTTATTGCTGTCTTTGACTTATAGATTTTAGGTTGGGAACCATATTGACAATATATAGTCCTATTGGATTATGTAAATGAAATTGTGGACTCCATGGTAAGTTCCACGGACAACATCGGTCTTATTCTTATCACTAGTATCATTAAATTGATTATATACCCTATTGGGATACACACTATGTATGATAAATAATTGGGTTCTGCATGGGGTTGAGAAGTTAAATAATTTTATCATTAGAAGGTTTTATGGATGTGATTGTGGTATTTTTTAATTTATTTTCTTGTTTCATATAGGGAGTTAATTTTTATGGTAAACCCCATGGAGAACATTGTTATGTTTTTATATTAATTATCTTTTTATTCTTTGATTATTCACATACCTATGGTTATATACACGGAATATGGTGAAAACCAATGGGTTGTGTATGTTGTGGATTACTAATGTTGGACACAATTTAGACACCCACAGATGTTTCAATTATTTTATGATTCAAATGAGGAGATTGTGGTGATCTATTAATTGATTGTATTCTGTCAATGTATAATTTAATCTTTAAAAGACTATTGTGAAGCAAATGACTCCATACATATTAATATATGGATCAGTTTGAGGGTTTGCTTTGCCTTTGATGGAAGTGAGTGGTGGGAGAATAGGATATATATATGTTTACATCTATATATTCTCTCCTTAAAGAGTGTATGTGGAAAGTTGAGAAAGGGAAAACCATTTTTTTTTGGTGATGGTCTCTATAAAGGACTCTAGATTTATTTATAAATGTTGGGTATTTTAATAACATTCGGGGTGAGTGAGTGTAGCGGGGGTTATTTAGAAGGACATGTAAATGTTTTGGTGAATTTTTAAGTTTGTTCTTTTGTTTGCTTGTTCATTTAGATTTGGTTAAAAATTGTGAGGAGTACATTCTTTAGTCCTGAAGAAGGTGGTGAAAGGATCTGAAAGACCACCGAAACGCGTCAATGCTAATTGACATTACTGGACCCAGAGGAGTAGGCCTGATTCGAACAAGGATTGGTGACAGAAATTGATTGGCCTATATTTACCAGAATTGGGACAGTGTACCTACAATAGACCATAGTAGATGTCTTCTTTTGTCTTCCCTATAGTGGATTATTTCGTTTATATGTGTTTTTTTATTTTTATTGGTTTGTATTGGGACAGTTATTATATTGTTTTTTTTAAATTGTCTGGGATTGCATTATTAAATTATTATTATTAGATTCCTTTATTTGAGATTGATCATTTGAGTGATTGAATATTTGAGATTGTGTGGTGATTGGTTTGTTCCCCTTGGGGAGTTTTGCTTTTTCACTATATCACAGTGTCCTGTCCCCTTGGGGTGATAGAGATAGGAGGGCCATCTCTCTCTTTCTTTCAGAATTTAACAGTGGGCCACAGTCCACCACTGCCAATTTTGGCGGTCAGGATATCCAGTCATATTTCGAGAGACAATTGTGTTGCACAACTTTGAGTTTGGCCCATATACATGTTGTGGACATGTGTGGAAAACAATGGGGGGTCACATCTGATTCTTGTATTATTTTCAGCTATGCTGTGTACTGGTTGCCCTGACTGCCCATTTAGAAATGCCTTGTCACAAGATATCATTGACATGCATCATGTATCTTGCTATGGACATACTGACTAATATTATAAATCATGTCATGACATACATAGGTTCCCAGGGAAAGGGAAAGGGAGGATGCGGCAACCTCCTGTGTACCATCCACTGCCGGACCTTCAGATCATGGAGCAAAAGCACATAAAAACATATTATAGCGTTGAAAGGCAACCAATATTGGACTTATGCCATCAGTTGGAGCCAGATTTGATGCCAGCTATTAGTTATCCAACCAGCATACCACCCATTTTACAAGTCATGTCACTGTTGCACTTCCTAGCCACAGGGCCCTTCCAACATACAATGGCCCTATCTGCTGGTATGCCCCAATCTATGTTCCGTCTGGTCTTGAACGATGTCCACTCAGCAATGTTGAAACTCCTTGACAGCTATATCTGTGAAGGCTGACTTTTATGGTTTTGCATGCATCCCATATATCGTGGAGGCCATTGATGGCACACATGTTGGCTTAGCCCCATTGCAGACCAATGAACAAGTATATCCCAACAGAAATAACTTCCATTCAATCAACATGCATGTTGTCTGTTTGGCAGATCTTTATATTTCCGGGTACACCCCATAATTATTTCATAATGCATGACATCACCATAGATGATGTCACAATTGTACCCAGAGAGAGCCTGGCTAGTTGGTAAGTCACATCTGTCCTGTATGTGTGTGTGTGCATTGTCTGGTGCTACAATCATGAAGTGAGTGGCTCATTGTTGCACATATGTCCCATTCTTTAATAGGAGACTCTGCATTTCCCAACTGTCCTTGTTTGTTGATGCCACAAAGGAATCCAACTACGCCAGGAGAAGTCTGCTTCAATGAGGCCTATGGAAGATCACTGCGGGAAGTGGAGCAGGCTTTTGGGCTGCTGAATGCCGGATTTCAGTGTCTTGACAGGACTAGTAGAGCCCCTTCTACTCACCCACAAATGTCAGATCACTATGACATGCTGCATGCTTAACAACATTGTCCTGTGGTGTAATATCCTGCACATCCCAGAGGAGGGGGGACATGCAGTACCACCGGGTAACATTCCTGAAATGCCAAGTAAGCATGGCAGTGGTGACGAGGAAGAATCTGACTTGCGGGAAGATCTCATCAACAGCTACTTTTCATGAGAGTAAGTATGTTATACGATGTAATGACTGCGACTGTACAATGAGCTGTAGTTGTGAGAATGTGCAGAGTGGAGTGTTTTAGCAACAACTAGGGCTCTGATACTCTGCAATATTCTGCCAAAGGGTGCTTGAGAGTTGTTTGTGTCAGTTTCCTTGTAATGTAATTTGTTTTCCAGATGCTTGCTATGCAATTTGTGTAATAGGTATGTTTTCAAGCCTATACTCCCTGTTTTGCCTTTGTACAGGTACCTTCACCATGACATCCTCATGTGGGCATTTCAGAGCTGTGACATTACAAGATATCTGATGCTGTTCTGACCTACAAAGTGGACATGGATTGTGCGAGGTAATGTCAGTCACATATTTGGGGTGTATAAGACCTGGGCAAATGCAGCTTGCACAGTGTTTGGGTGGAAGGTCAGAAGTGCGCATTGGACTTGTGTTGTGTGCTGTGTTAGGCTACTTGCATCGTGTGTCATCATGTGGGTATGAAATCTGAAGTTATGGATTGTGAGCAAGTCACATTCGCTAAACACTATTCTTGTATGACCTTTATGTAGCATTAGATGTGTTTCATCATTGCAGGCCACAGTGCCTGTGCCACTTAACTGACATGTTTATGTCATACCACCAGATGCATGGTCATTGAATTATGATGGGCCTGTGATCAGTGACTGTTGTACTGTCATCTTGGATTATGTGACAATGGATTATATTGGTGTGGTGTGTGATAAGGCTCAAGCTGCTGACATCATCTGCTTTAAAGTTTGCCTATTCTACAGGACAATGTCTGACGAATCTCTCCCTTCCGTGGTCTGGGCAGCAGTACCCTGGAATATGCACATTTGTATCTAAAAAAAAGCCCAGACATATGAACAGCCTATGTGCTGTACACTGGCATAAAATCTTTGGTGTGTAATGGTTGTAATACTGAGCAGGACACTGTGTACCTGTAACCTATCCCTCCTTGCCCAAGTAAGTTATGTCTTCATCATATGGTTCACATGGTCTTACATCTCTACATAGCAACATTTTGAAATTAAACAAGCAGACAATGAGTTTGTGATGGGTGAATTTATTACAGTGCTGATACAGTAAATACAATTTTGACAGAAAAGAAGAAAAATAATGAAGTGAAGGTATCAGCCTTGGTAATGAAATCATTGGAGTAGATGCCACACCACTGGGAATCCAAAGTCCAGAGTACTCCTCCCATTGGAACTGGTAGGAAGTTCAGGATCAGTCAACAGAGTAAATGTATGGCACACAAAGGAACTCCTTTAAGAAGAGTTCACTTGCTGGCGGTGGTGGGTGTTTTGCCACCTGCACCTCATGGATTTTTTGCCAGACGTCCCTGCTTACGTGGTGAAAGGGATCTGCTGCTACAGAAGCAGGGGTGTCTGTGACATTGTCCTCTTGGTGGGCCTTCCTTCCAGTGGCTACCACCAATGAAAAAGAGTCTGGTGTTTCTGTGCCAAAGGAAGGAGTAAAGTGATGTTGCAGACCTCTGCTCAGGGTGGTGTTAATGTCCCTCATCACCCCTGTTAGGGAGGCCATGTTGGTATTATGAATCTCCCACTGTTCATGCATATCCGTATGGATGTCCCTTTGTAGCTGCTTGATTTCACGGAGTTCAGTCACTACCTGGTCCATCACGCGTTGGGACTCCTGAGAGATCTCCCATATGTGACTGATGGTTTGCTGGCCAGGAGCAGCCCTACTGGCCTCACCCTGCTGGCTTCACAGCATCCCTCCCACTCACCATAACCCCATGAGCCTATGCCCTTGCCACAGCAGGCCCTCTCCCTTTGGGTCCTGGACCCTCATTGTCAGACGTGTTGCTCTGCAACTCAGGATCCAGGTCTGAATGACAGGAGATGGTAGACACTGTGCTAGGGACACAGGTTGGGGCAAATGGTTGTATTGTGGTGTTGAGGCAACTGGGGAGGGAGATGTTGATGTGAGCACAGTGAGACTCACTGCTGGTGTCTGACCAGGTTGCCCAGATGGGGCAGAACCCTACTCTACACCCAGACATCCAGAAGTGCCGTCTTCACAATGAGGACTTCATCCAGGAGGGGAGTAGCAGTCTTTTCTGTGGCCTCTCTATGCCCAGTGGCAGCTTGACCTGTTGATGTAAAAGATACAATGTTACTGGTTATATTGTGACATCTACCTCCAACAATGTAGTGTTACATTAAGCATAGACCTTGTACAAAATGATTTTGCAGTTAATCTTATTGTGGCAAGTAGCACGATGTTGGTTGTATTGGCCTGTGATTTGTGAAGCATGCCAATTCCATCTAAGTCAAGTAGCTGCTAAACTGTGAGATCATTAGCACTTGGGAGGATGGCCTGCGGATACCATCTTGCCAGCGGTGCAGGGAAAACAGTGGCTCGACAAGATATGTCTTTAGCCATTTGAGCCCTAGCTGATTGTTATGCAGGCCAGGGCTTTGTTGTATATGTGACTGGAGTCATCATGTAGTTAGTGCATTGTGAATGTGTCTGCTGCAAATACCGGTCTGTTGATGCTTCTTGAGGCATTTGGGATCATTGTTTGCACACTGGGTAAGCTGACCTTCCTGTCCTAATAGTTTCATCCTGGATTAGCTGGTCAAGATGGAGCTAGGTGTTCAAACACATCTCAGAGTTGAACATGATTTGTATCTTGGTCCCTCCCAGGTGAGTAAACTTCAATTGAGAGTTAGCAGGCAAGTGTATTTGGACAAATGACCACTGGTCTGGTGTTTGGAGTTACTGAAAAAGTGCCTCCTGGGGGTGCATTCAGGTTACCCCATACTACACTACACTTTACAGGTTACCCTTACACTACACATACTTGATAAATGGTATCCACCCAGGTGAGTAAACTTCAAGTGAGAGTTCATAAATAAATGGATTTGGGCAAGTGAACATTATTTTTGTGGTTAGAATTAGCTTAGCATTTCGTCACTAACTCTATTTCCCACCCCCTTACAAATGTTATCCTCCCAGATAATTAAACTTCATTTGAGAGTTAAGACACAGGGGTATTTGGGCATGAGAACTCTGGGCTTGTGATTTGAGTCATAGAGACAGAGCCTCCTGGCAATAGCAGTCATGTCAGTCTCTATACTTGATACACTTGATAAATGTCATCCCCACAGGTGAGTACTCGTCATTTGTGAGTTTCCAAAGAAGAGTATTTAGATAACTGAATACTGGACTGGTGTTTTGAGTTAGTGAAACAGTGCTTCCTAGCCTTAGCAATGATATAATTCCCTCTACAACACACAGTATACAAATATCACCCTCCCAGGTGAGTACACTACAATTGAGAGTTAAGACACAGGTTTCTTTGGACAAGAGAACACTGGGCTGGTGGTTGGAGTTACAGAAACAGTGCCTGTTGGGAGTTGCAGTTCTATCACTCTCTCTTGTACACACACTTGACCAATGTTATCCACCCAGGTGAGTCAACTTCATTTGAGAGTTCACCAACAGATACAGTGGGGCATGTGACCACTGTGTTGGGGGTTTAATTTACAGAAACAGTACATACTGGGAGTTACAATCACTCTCACTACTGCCCAATACATGATAAATGGTAAAAGATGAGTAAACTTAATTTGGGGGTGAGTTGCCAAACGGGAGTCTTTGTTCTGTTCTGTTTTGGGCTGATGTTTGGAGTTACAGAAACAAGGCCAGCTGGGAGTTGCAGTCATGTCACTCTCTCTTGTACACACACTATATGTTAGACCTGACAGCCTTAGGGTGGTCACCCCTAACTTTTTGCCTGCCTCCCTCCACTTTTTAGATACTGTTTTTCTGTTTTTTAGACTCTGCGCACTTTACCTGTGCTAACCAGTAATAAAGTGCATATGCTCTCTCCCTTTAAACTTGGTAACATTGGATCTCACCCAATTGGACTATTTAATTTACTTATAAGTCCCTAGTAGAGTGCACTATGTGTGCCCAGGGCCTGTAGATTAAATGCTACTAGTGGGCCTGCAGCACTGATTGTGCCACCCACTCACGTAGTCCCTTAACCTTGTCTCAGGCCTGCCACTGCAAGGATTGTGTGTGCAGTATCACTGCCAATTCGACTTGGCACTTAGAAGTACTTGCCAAGCCTAAACCTCCCCTTTTTCTACATATAAGACACCCCTAAGGTATGCCCTAGGTACCCCCATAGGGCAGGGTGCTGTATAGGCAAAAGGCAGGACATGTACCTATGTAGTTTACATGTCCTGGTAGTGTAAAACCCCTGAATTCATTTTTACACTGCTGTGAGGCCTGCTTCCTTCATAGGATAACATTGGGACTGCCCTCATACATTGTTTGAATGGTAGCTGCTGATCTGAAAGGAGTAGGAAAGTCATATTTAGTATGGCCAGAACGGTGACATTAAATCCTGCTGACTGGTGAAGTTGGATCTAATATTACTATTTGAGAAATGCCACTTTTAGAAAGTGAGTATTTCTCTGCACTTAAATCTTTCTGTGCCTTACAATCCACGTCTGGCTGGGTTTGATAGCTCCTTGTGCATTCACACACACACACCCCAAACACAGGATACTCAGCCTCACTTTCATACATCTGCATTTTGAATGGGTCTTTCTTGGCTGGGAGGGTGGAGGGCCTGCTCTCACACAAGGGACTGCCACACCCCCTACTGGGACCCTGGCAGACAGGATTGAAGTGAAAGGGGACCTGGTGCACTTCTAAGCCACTCTTTGAAGTCTCCCCCACTTCAAACGCACATTTGGGTATATAAACAGGGCCTCTGCCCCTACCAACTCAGACACTTCCTGGAGAAGAAACTTGTAACCAGAACCTGCATCCTGCCAAGAAGAACTGCCTGGCTGCCCAAAAGACTCACCTGACTGCTTTCTGTGAAGGCCTGCTGCCTTGCTGTTGCCCTGCTGCCTTGCTGCTCTCTGGCTGAGGTGAAGAAGTGCTCTCCAAGGGCTTGGATAGAACTTACCTCCTGTTCCCTGAAGTCTCAGGACCAAAAACACTTCATCTGTTCAACAAGGACTTCTTGTGTGGCGAAATTCGCCGCACAGCCTGCCAGAAATGACGCACAGCCTGCACCGCGGTAAAAGCTTCACCGCCCGGCAATCCGGAACAACGCAGCCTGACTTCGCAACGAGAAGATCAGCGCAGCACCAGCATATCGACTGGAAATTCAACGCACGGCCCACTGGATCGATGCATAGCCAAGCCGGAACAACGCAGGCTGACTTCCAGAGAGGAATCGACGCAGCACCTGCCATGCTGTAGAAAATCAGACGCAATGCCCACCGGATCGACACAGCTCCTGTGACTTCGTCCTGCCAGTGTAGGAAATCCACGCACCGTTCCCGGGGCATCTGAAAACCCCTCAACCCGAAGAGGATCTACGACTGAGCGCCGGAAATCAAAGCCCAGCCATCCCTGTGTGGAAACTAAAAGACGCATCGCTGTGTGTGGCCCAGAAAATCGACGCACACCCCTTTATTTCCACGCATCTCCTCCTCTGTGGCCCTTTGCGGAGATTTTTCAAGCAAACTAGGTACTTTGTGTTTGAAAGAGACTTTGTTTGCTTTTAAAAGACTTAAGTCACTTTGGGGGTCATTCTGACCCTGGCGGTCTAGGACCGCCAGGGCGCAGAATGACGGAAGCGGCGCCAACAGGCTGGCGGTGCTTCAAAGCCCATTCTGACCGCAGCGGTAAAGCTGCGGTCGGAAAACCGGGGCCGGCGGTTTCCCGCCGTTTTTGCCCCGGCTGGGCGAATCCGCCAGGGCAGCGCTGCAAGCAGCGCTGCCCTTGGGATTCTGACCCCCTTACCGCCAGCCTGTTTCTGGCGGTTTTCACCACCAGGAAGAGGCTGGCGGTAAGGGTGCACTGCCCATGCCACTGGCATGGGCAGTGCAGTGGTCCCCTATCAGGGCCCCGGCCAGCTTTTCACTGTCTGTCTAGCAGACAGTGAAAAGCGCGACGGGTGCAACTGCACCCGTCGCACGGCCGCAACACCGCCGGCTCCATTCGGAGCCGGCTTCTGTGTTGCGGCCTCATTCCCGCCGGCCCAGCGGGAATGTTGGAATGCCGGCAGCGGTCTTTTGGCCGCATGGCGGCCGATTGGCGGTTCACGCCAAAGTTGGAATGACCGCCTTTATATCACTTTTCAGTGATATCTCTACTTTTACTTTTTGCTCTTTGATCGTTGTTGACCTGCATTTATCCAAATAAATATTATATATTTTTCTAAACATTGTGTGGTGTATTTTTGTGGTGCTATATGGTGGTATTGTATGATTTATTGCACAAATACTTTACACATTGCTTTCTAAGTTAAGCCTGACTGCTCAGTGCCAAGCAACCCGAGGGTGGGCACATGATAATTTGGATTGTGTGTGACTTACCCTGACTAGAGTGAGGGTCCTTGCTGGGACAAGGGGTAACCTGACTGCCAACCAAAGACCCCACTTTTAACACTATTCAAATGTTATCCCCCCAGGTGAGTACATTTCAATGGAGAGTTAAGCCACTGGGGTCTTAGCACAAGAGAACTCTGTGCTGTTGTTTGAAGTTTCAGAAACAGGGCAGTCATGTCAGTCCCTGTGCTACACACACTATACAAATGTTATCCTACAAGGTGAGTAGACTTTATTTGTTAGCTACCAAAGTCTTTGGAGGAAAGGACACTGGATTGGTGAGTGAAGTAACAGTGACTGACCCTCCTGGCCTTAGCAGTCTTGTCAATCCCTATACTGCACACACTATACAAATGGTATCCTCCTAGCTGAGTAAATTTACATTGAGGGTTGCCAAACAGGGGTCTTTCAATGAATGAACACTGTTCTGGTGTTTGCGTTGCTGAAACAGGGCCTTCTGTTAGTTGCAGTCAGGTTATTCCATCTAGTTCACACATTTTTCATTTGTTCTTCATCCAGGTAAGTATACTTAATTTGTGAACTGACAAACAGGGGTTTGTGGGCAAGTGACCACTGTGCTGGTGTTTGGAGTCAGGGAAACATCACCTGCTGGGAGCTGGAGCAAATTCAGTTCATGTACTGCACACACTATACACATATCATCCTCCCAGGTGAGTACACTTCATTTGAGAGTTAAGATACAGGGGTAATTGGACAAGAGAGCACTGTTCTGATATTTGGAGTTACAAATACAGGGCCTGTTGGGAGTTGCAGTCAGGGCACTCCCTCTAGTTCCCAACACTTGACAAATCGTATACTCCCAGGTCAGTGAAGATCATTGGAGAAATTACAAACAGGTGTATTTAGGCGAGTGAACCCTGTATTGGTGTTTGGAGTTACAGACACAAGGACTGCTGGAAGTAACTCCCTGTACTACACACACTATACAAATACTATCTCCCCAAGTGAGTACGCTTCAAATGTGAGTTGCAAAATAGAGGTCTTTGGACTAATGGATACTGGGCTGACGAGTGACGTAACAGTAAAAGTGACATAGTCGTTTGGCACTATTGTTTGTATTGTAACTTACCGGATTCCACTCCCCCAGTTACTCCTGTCAGGCCCTCAGGATGCAGGATGGCTAAGACCTTCTCCTCCCAGTGAAGGAGATATAATGGGGCACTGGGAGGGCCACAACCAGTCTTCTTGTCCTGTTCACGATCCTGCCCCACATGTCCATTTTCCTACTGAGAGGAGTATGCTGGACTTGTGCACCAAACAATTGTGGCTCTACTCTAAAAATTTCATCCACTATGACTCTTAACTCACCTTCTGAAAAACGTGGATTTTTTAAACGTGCCATGGTGGAAGAAAAACAAAAACATGTGACAATGACTTACTAAACAGGGGAAGTGCAAAAGGGTGTGACTGGACAAAAGTGTGTGCAGAGTGTTGTATGGGATGGTGAAAAAAGTAGTGCCTATTATCTGTACTGTTTGAAAACAAATTGCTCTGGCTTCTGTGTGTTGCAGTATAAATTCAAAGGATTGCGGTCTGTGAATGGATGTGTTTTACACTGTCCTTTGAAGGTTTGTCCAGTGTGGCAATGTTTGTCAGCTGTTTTGTTTTCAAATTTATCGAATGTGCAGCTGTGTATTACTTTGGTGACCGTGGACTGCCGTAGTTTGGACCGCCATTGACTGACCTGCATGGCGACTGTGTGCTTCCAATACAGTCAGTGGTTATTCACGGTGCTAATGGTGCTGGAGGTCGGAACGCCTATTTTCAAGCCTCTGTGCTGCCAGCGCTCTGTCTTTTATGGTTGGCAGATGGCCGTCCTGCCTGTGTAACTTTTAATAGGGTGGCCTGAAAGACCACCAGAATGGTCGTCTTTTTAGGACCGCCATCATGGCAGTCTAGCGGTCTGGTGGTCCGACTGCAAAAGTCATAAAGAGGCCCTTTGGTACTTAATTAGTTTTCTATTATTTTTATGTGTTTATTTCGTTAGAATCTTCGTTTTTTTAGGTTGAGTCAGCAAATATGCACATATAGTTTTAAAATGAATTTACAATAATTTATTTTGTATTTATTTGATAAATCCAATACTTTAAGATTTTCTGTTGTTCGTGTTTGGTTATTAGTTCAAAATTAGTTGATTTGATTTTATCGAATTCATTTAAACAATGATTTTTGTTTTAACAATATTGGGGGTGATTCTAACTTCGGCGGGCGGCGGAGGCCGCCCGCCAAAGTTCCCCCACCAAAATACCGCTCCGCGGTCGAAAGACCGCTGAGGGTATTTTGGGATTTGCCCTGGGCTGGCGGGCGGCCGCCAAAAGGCCGCCCGCCAGCCCAGGGCAAATTAACCTTCCCACAAGGACGCCGGCTCAGAATTGAGCCGGCGTAGTGGGAAGGTGCGACGGCTGCAGTGGCACCCGTCGCGTATTTCAGTGTCTGCATAGCAGACACTGAAATACTTTGTGGGGCCCTCTTACGGGGGCCCCGTGGCACCCCCTACCGCCATCCTGTTCCTGGCGGGAGACCCGCCAGGAACAGGATGGCGGTAGGGGGTGTCAGAATCCCCATGGCGGCGGAGCGCGCTCCGCCGCCATGGAGGATTCTGCAGGGCAGCGGGAAACCGGCGGGAGACCGCCGGTTTCCCGCATCTGACCGCGGCCGAACCGCCGCGGTCAGAATGCCCTGCGGGGCACCGCCGGTCTGTCGGCGGTGCTCCCGCTGACCCTGGCCCCGGCGGTCAGAGACCGCCGGGGTCAGAATGACCCCCATTGTCTTTTACTATATTTTTGTATCAGATATTATGGTATTTTAGATATTTTTAAGCCAACATTTTTGTTTGCAACATTTTTGCATTTCTTGTTTGTGTACATGGTGACACTATTTTGGTGATCAATATTGTATTGGCGAAATGGTGGTAATTCAAAATTGTACAGTATAATATGGTGTCACATAACCGGGCACAATCTGAAGTGATACCCCAAATTACACTAAAGGGTCAATAAACTTTCAATCCACAATAGTTTGGGAATTGAACATTTGAGGATTATTTTTCTTCCAGTTACAATATCATGTTATCAGCTCTAGTAAAGAGAATGCATGTTAGAATAAAGAGGAGGCTATGAGGCTCAATTATAAGTAACAGTATTCCCACAAGTCAAGGGAGAGGGAACTGTAGCCTTCTTCAGACCACACTACAGTTTTAGATCAGATGTCTAGGTGATCCTAACCAACTTAGAGCTTCACCTTCAGGCGCAATCATTCTCTGTCTCTGGCACATCAATAATCTTCTGGCGATGCAGTTGTCAATATTGCTACCAGGTGCAGTTAAGGACGTGTGAATGGCATATGGCACATGGGCAGGCTCTTTACTTGAGTTTTCCTCTGTACTGTCCTAAATGAGCTGAGTTCTGAACTTGACCTCTGGGTCAGGGCAGCTCCTCTATATGTTGCACAGTCCAGCTTATAGTCTTCCATGCAGGGCATAGCAGCCTTCTCCTCTGGTCCTAGCCTTAATCAAAATCTCAGAGGAAATAGTGACTGATGTGACCAGCAACCTAGACTTTGTCTCACAAATTGCCCCAGAATTCCTAAACAACCACAAGCAGTTGTAAGGCACTTAGGCCTTCATTACAACCCTGGCAGTCTGTGATAAAGCAGTGGTAATACCGCCAACAGGCCGGCGGTAAAAAAAATGGAATTATGACCACTCGAAAGCCACTTTTTTGTGTGTTTAAAAAAAAAATCTTTTTATTGAATATTTTAATGAACAATTAACGCACCGACTGCCATGGAGGTAGCAAGAAGCGCCACGGCGGTAACCACCAACAGCCAAGCGGAAGACAATGAACCACCCACAGTATTATGACACACCTATCCGCCACCTTTTCTGGGGTGATACCAACGACATCAAAAGCACGGCGGAAACAGTGCACAGAAGGGAAACGATTCATCCCTGGAGACTTAAGGAAGAACCACACCGCCATGGAGCTCGAGTTGCAGGTGTTCCCCATGCTCGTCTGTCTCTTTCTTCACCATGAATACCAACACCGGCGAAGACGACCACGGTGAGTACTGCTGCCTACCAAACATGGGAGGGGGGAGGAAAAAGAGAGTGACACACACACGTAACACGCAACAGCCCCACCCCCAAAACCACACACACAAACAGATGCAGTAACATTACATATCCACCCCGTACCCATCAGGAATAATGCAAGGGCAAAAAGAATTTATTAAAGTGAGTGTGATAAGATAAAATATTGGAAATACGTCCTTCAAAATCAAAACAATATATACATATATACAAATGGAGGGACACTGCCCAATCCATAATGTCCATGCGCCACAGGGCCACATCACATAGTCCAAGGTGAGTGGATGCCTTCTTCCACTGGTTCTGGAGCGGGGCTTTGTTCCCAGTGTGCTTCATCCTGTCAAGGAGGGGGTGAGCGGATGCCTTTTTCCACTGGTTCTGGAGGGGACTTTGTGCTTTATCCTGGTAAGGAGGGTGTGAATGTATGGCTTCTTCCACTGGTTCTGGAGGGGACTTTGTGACCTGTGATGAAGCACATCGGTAGTGCAAGGTCTCAGTCTCTCACCTGGGTGTCATACCCACAGGATTTGCATGGGCCAGGACACACTACAGTCCATGGAGGCAGGACTACACACTGCCTGCTGGTGGTGACGGCTGTTCAGTGGTGGCAGTGGTGGGGCTGGTGTCAGGGATGCCAGGGGGAGTCTCCAGCCCATCCCCTGCAGCCTCGGATGGCTGCCCACTGGGGCTGCTGCTGCTGACACTGCTGCAGACAGTGATGCTGGTGGCAGTGCTGGTGGTGGTGCTGGTGTCAGAATGCCCGTGGTGGGGGGAGGCTCCAGACCATCCCTTGCAGCCTCGGACAGCTGCCCAATGGGGCTGCTGCTGCTGACACTGCTGCAGGCAGTGATGCTGGTGGCGGTGCTAATGGCAGTTCTGGTGGCGGTGCTGGTGTAGGGAATGCCTGTGGTGGGGGGAGGCTCTAGCCCGTCCTCTGCAGCCTCGGATGGCTGAACTGCCATGGTTGGTGGTGGGGGCTCTGATTCCGTCCCTGCACCAGGCCTCCTGACCTTCCTGCATGCCGGGGCAGGCCGCTTGCCCTTGCCCTTCCCAGCTTGTGGTGTCTCCTTGCCCTTTTCCTTCACAGCTGGTGGTGCCTCCTTGCCCTTCACAGCTGGTGGTACCTCCTTGCCCTTCCCCTTCACAGCTGGTGGTGCCTCCTTGTCCTTCCCTTTGGCAGCTGGTGCAGGCACACTGTCAGTGGTTATGACTGCTTCCCTGGAGCCTCTCCCACCAGCAGTAGCTGCCGACACTACTGTGGCGGTGGACTGGGTGGCTGAGGTGCAAGCCTGGGTTCTGACCACCCGGGCCCGATGTGAACGATGGGGTGAGGGGTAGGGAAGAGGTCAACAGCGGAGAGGAAAAGCTTCTCAGGGACACTGGGGCGGGAAGAGGGTGAAGGTCTGGAAGTGGAGGAAGAGGGAGTTGTGGTACGAGGTGTCAGTCTGCTGTGTTTGGGTGCAGGTGCATGGACTGGATGCTGTTGTGAGTGTGATAGTTGTTGGGTGTCTGAGTGCTTGTGTTTGGATACTTTGGGAGGAGGAGACACACACACAGTGGGAGAGGACACAGGGGATGTGTGCATGGATGTGGGGGGGGTGACTGCCAGTGAGGGGTGTGTAGTGATATGCGTGATTGTGATGGAGGTATTGGATGAGGATGTAGTGCATGCAGGTGTGAGTGGAGACACTACTGGGAGGGTGGTGGAGGAGGAGGGGGACACATTGGAGGCAATGGAAGTTGGTGTGTCTGATTCTGGATGGTGTTTGTGTGAGTCCCTGTGGGATGATGCGTGGTGCTTGTGTTTGCCTGAACCACTCCTGTCTGTTGTCTTGGGTGCATGCTGGTCTGAATGTGTGCTTGGGATAGGTTGGGATTCAGGGGAATGGGATTGGGTAGAGGAAGTTGGAGGGGGGAGGCTAGAGACAGGGTCAATGGCTGCCATCAGGGAGGAGGACAGAGCATGGATTGATCTCTGTTGGGCCGCCATGTCAGAGTAAATGCCCTCCAGGAATGCATTTGTTTGTTGCAAATGGCCTGCCAGCCCCTGGATGGCACTCACTATGGTTGATTGCCCAACATAGATGGATCCCTGGAGGTAAATAGCCTCCTCACTTAGGGCAGCAGGTCTAACTGGGACAGGGCCTGAGGTCCCTGGGGCGAAGGAGATTCCCACCCTCCTGGGTGAGCGGGCATGGGAAGCTCGCTGAGGGGCTGCTGGGAGGGCGGTGCTGGAACGGGGTTATCACTGTCAGAACTGTCTCCTCCTGTCTCTGCCGTGGCGCTCCCCTCGCCCTCTGTCCCACTGGTGCCCTCACCATTGGTGGATTCGGCCTCCTGGGCCATGTGGGATGCAGCTTCCTCCGTCGCCGGTGCCTCTGCTCCTCTGCCAGATGATGCTAATGCACACAAGGACAGGGTGACAAAACAAAAATGAGGGGAGGGACAAAGGATACCCTTGGTCAATGGCTGCCCCAATACCACCATTGGCATACACAGCACACTCACGCAGGGAACAGGCCTACACACTACACACTATGCAATGCACTACAAGTCACATTGCTAGCCACCCGCCCTAGGACAGGCATACCTAAGGCCAATATCAGCATACCTGAGACCCACAGACCCCTGCCCAGTAGTTGAGGCCTATGAGCTTGGTTGGAGGGCTTTCACATCAGAACCCTGCCCAACATGGGACCTACCATGCAATGTCCTGCCTGGCCTAGGGGCACCCACAGGCCCACATCTCCTACCCGGAGACCACCCCACCACGCACAATTTGAAGATTTGGAAACTGTAATCACCCCCCTGTGGCTGCCGTGATGGCCTCAAGCACCCATCCAGCTCCAGATAGGCCACCAACAGCATGCAGAACATCAGGGGGGGGTCAGGGTTTCTCGTTGGGAGGCCATCCTCAGCTGGGCCTCCGCCATCTTTCATGCTCAGTGTCTCAGGTCCTCCCACCGTTTCCAACAGTGGGTGCTCCATCTGCCGTAGACCCCCAGGGTCCACACATCCTTGGCGATGGCATGCCATGTACCCTTTTTCTGATGGGCACTGGCCTGCAGAAAAATAAACATAGCATAGCCATACCATCCGGCCTCTTACACTCAGGGCCCACCATATCCCTTACATCCCCTTACGCACAGACATTGCCCACCATACCTGCAGCACGCAGCCCAGGAACCTTCCACTCCCTTACACGAGGCCCTCACACACAGCAATCCATGTATTCATGCCCCATGCATCATGCTTATACTGTACTCACCTGTTGGTCTGGAGACCAGTGGTAAAGGCAGGGGCCCTTTCCCCAGTGACTCGAGCCATGGTCGGTTCCAGACACAGGTCACAGCAGCACTTGCAGTGTAGGTCCTCTCCTGTTGAAGGTCAGGTAGCAAGTGAGAGAACAGATGGAAAATGGCGGTCACGTCCGCTGCGGTGCATACCGTCACCACCGGCATACATCACCATTGGCCACTGTAACCCATAGGGCCCATAGACAACCAATGAGGAGTTGCTGGACGTCAGCAGCATTACCTCATTTCCACCTGTCTATCCACACAGGACAGGCAGACGCCATTTCATGGGGGGGCAGGCCATGGCACCTAACTGCAACACAGTACACATAGGCACTATTTGGGCCTATCAAACAACATACTGTTTCAGTCACAACATGCAATGCAGTGTACAGTTTAGAAATGTGGAATACAGACCAGATGCTCATCGTTTTGCCCCCTAGATTGCAACTGCTGTGGATGAATAGGAGATGGGGACATCCCCCCAAGTACAGACCCCTGGTGGACTTGCCAGCAATGGAGGACAGGCACATTATCCTCACCTACAGACTTGACAGGGCCACAATCCAAGAGATGTGTGCCCAATTGGAGTCAGACCTAATATCTGCTATCCATCACCCCACTGGGATCCCCCCTCTTGTGCAAGTCCTATCTGTGCTCCATTTATTGGCAACTGGTTTGTTCCAAGTGACAGTGGGCTTGGCAGCAGGAATGTCACAGCCAATGTTCTCAATAGTGCTAAAAAAAGTGTTGTCTGCCATGATGAAACACATGTGCAGCTACATTGTTTTCCCCCAGGTGAAGGATTTGGCCACAGTGAAAGCTGCCTTCCATGCAATGGGACATATCCCCAACATTATTGAGGCAATTGATGGTACACATATTGCTTTTGTCCCCCCCAGATAAATGAACAGGTGTTCAGACATCGAAAGAGCTTTCACTCGATGAATTTTCACATAGTGTGTCTGGTGGACAAGTACATCTCCCATGTCAATGCAAAGTATCCTGGCTCTGTGCATGATGCCCATATCCTGAGGAATAGCAGCATCCCATATGTGATGGCTCAACTCCAGAGGCACCGGGTGTGGCTAATATGTGAGCCCATGGTTCCCACCCAGTATAATTTGGTGTATGGGTATGGGGTTGGCCCAAGGGTTAATGTGTGTCTAACAGGTATCCCTCGATATCTGCAGCTGACTCTGGTTACCCCAACCTCTCATGGCTACTGACTGCAGTGAGGAATCCCAGAACAAGGGAAGAGGAACATTACAATGAGGCACATGGGCAAAGAAGAAGGATTAGAGAAGACATTCGGCCTCCTGAAGGCCAGGTTTCGGTGCCTCCATCTAACAGGTGGTTCCCTGTGTTACTCACCCAAGAAGGTCCGCCAGATCATCGTGGCATGTTGTATGTTGGACAACCTTGCCTTAAGTTGCCAGGTACCTTTTCTGCAGGAGGATGAGGCTGGAGAAAGCCGTGTGGCAGCAGTGGACCCTGGGGACAGTGACAAAGAGGAGGCAGAGGATGAGGATGAGGACAACAGAACATCAATCATATGACAGTACTTCCAGTGACACACAGGTAAGACACTGTAACTTCAACTTCCATTGACAGTTATGTGTTGGATACTGTCACTGGCAGGCTGATTTTCCCACTACTATGGCCACTTAATGTGCCCTTTGGCATGTCTATTGTCAGATATCTGTGCCCCACTCTGGCTCCTGGCGTGTTGACTGCAACCAACTACAGGTCATACGTATGTATCCATTACTGTACAGTTGCATTGTAATGTTTACAGCTTGTTAAACAAACACATTGTTCAATCAATTAACAGACTCCATACTTGTATTTTTTACAAGGGTGTTTATGTGCTAATAAGTGGAGGGGGTATTGCAATGGGCTGGGGTGGTGGTGGAGGAGAGTCCAGGGTAAAGTTCCAGTCTATTTGTATCACAGGAGCACTGTCCAAGGGGGCATAGGAAGTGGAGCAATGGCTGTTCAAAGTGGACAGGGTGACAGAGGGGGACACAAGGGTGACCTTCACGAGAGTCTTGCGGGGTGGTTCTCCTTCTGCAGGGGGTGGGGTGCTGATGGCCTGTTGTTCCTGTGGCGGGGCCTCCTGTCCACTAGCGTCAGCAGAGGTGGAAGGCTGTTCATCGTTTTGGCTAGTGTCAGGGGCCCGTTGGTGTGCCACTGCCTCCCTCATGGTGTTGGCCATCTCTGCTAGCACCCCTGCAATGGTGACCAGGGTGGTGTGGATGTCCCTGAGGTCCTCCCTGATCCCCAGGAACTGTCCCTCCTGCAGCCGCTGGGTCTCCTGCAACTTGGCCAGTATCTGGCACATCGTCTACTGAGAATGGTGGTATGCTCCCAGGATGTTGGTGAGTGCCTTGTGGAGAGTCGGTTCCCTGGGCCTGCCCTCCCCCTGTCGCACAGCAGTCGTCCCAGCTTCCCTGTTGTCCTGTGCCTCTGTCCCCTGGACCATGTGCCCGCTGCCACTAACCCCAGGTCCCTCATCGTCCTTTGTTTGTGGGGTGGACAGTGGTATGGGCCCCCTGGGTGGGTGCCGAGCTGGTGTTTCCTGAGGGGGGAGGCTCTGCGGTTGTCTGTGACTGTGCCTGACAACCCACTGGGTAACCGACTGTCCGGAGGTCAACCTGATCCAGGCGTGCAGAGCTGCTGTCATCACTCTGGGTCTCTTCTTGGGGGGGATTGGATGTTGCTGGTACCTCCTCTCTGGTGACATTGTGTGGGGGACCTGTTGGGATGTAAATGCAGTGTTATAATTTCTGCATGTGCCATCTTGTGCATGGGTGTGTTGCCCTCTATGGTTGTTATTGCCCTGGCAGCTTAGGCTTGTGTGAGTGGTGATTTGGTGGGCTAGGTGATTGTCTCAAGTGTGCATGCTTTGGTGATGGGTGTCCATGCTAGTATTGGATGCGTGTCCATGAATTGGTGTTGCATGCAGGGCTTGGTTGTGGGAGGGGTGGGTTGTGATGTTGGGGTGTGTGGGAGGTGGTGGAGTGATGGGAGTGAGGGTGAGGGTGAAGGTGGGGGTCTGTATGGCATGCAGGTAGGGGGGCTGAAAGTAGTAAAGATTTAACTTACCAGAGTCCAGTGCTCCTGCTATTCCTGCCAGGCCTTTCTGGTTTCATGATTGCCAAGACTTGCTCCTCCCATGTTGTTAGTTGTGGGAGAGAGGGTGGGGGTCCACTGCCAATAATCTGTACTACTATCTGGTGTCTTGCTACCACGGAACGTACCTTCCCCCATAGGTCGTTCAACCTCTTCCTGATGTCATCCCTTGTTCTTGGGTTCTGTCCCACGGCTTCGACCCTGTCCACGAACCTCCGCCATAGCTCCATCTTCCTGGCAATGGATTTGTGCTGTACTTGTGATCCAAATAGCTGTGCCCTACCCGGATGATTTCCATGACTGTTAGCTCCTCCTCTGAGAGCCTGGGGTGTCTTTGTGGTGCCATGGGTGTGGTGTGTGCGGGTGTGTGTGAGTGTGTCTGGGGTGATGTGTTGGGGTGTGTGCTGTAAAGTACGTGGATGGTGTATGGGTGATGGTGTTTTGTGGCTCTGTGGGTATTGTTGGTCTGTCTCTCTCGGTTGCAAATATTTTTGAGTCATAAGGGTTTGTGGGTAGTGTGGATGTGTGTTGACATAGGACTACCCCTAACCCAAACTAAGCTGGGTATTATCAAATTAAATTAGGTTTTCTCATTTCAACTTTTTCCTCTGATCACTTTAACCAATAAGACAGCTAAATGAATGTCATGAGAATGCCCATAAATTTACTAATAACCTGCTGAAAACATCAGAGCCTCTGCTCTATTACACTAGAAAGAAGGAAGGATGTTGAATGCACATGTTTTGTGAAGCTACGTGGAGCCTCATAACGAAAACCCCTCCTTGTTGATACTTACTCTTGCACAGTTGTAAGTTATATATGTCTATGTGATTCTTTAAAACCCCCATGCCTCTCCTTATTCAAGTGAAGTGTTTAAATTTTTTTTTTTATTATTTTCAAAAACCTAGAGCATGTTTTACAGTGATATTACAGGTAGGTTCCAAACACAGATATCTGTCATGTTTCCATGCAGCTTATAAAACCCAAACAAAATTGAATGATGCCAGTCGATATTGTACCATTTTCCAACACTTTTTCTGTCAGAAAGATAGTGTATCACTACTGCACTACTTCTGTTGTTATGTATGTCTGAACAGATGGTAGCTTTCCAGGGTAACTTTGTATCAGCACCTATCACCTCTGACACAATGGTGGTTATCTCTGATTCTTTCTGTATGAGGTTCCTTTCAATGGTGCACTATGGTTTTTGTATGTAAACTGTCATCTGGTGTCAGAGGCACAGCATAGAGAGTGAGATTTGAGTGGTGTGAATCTCAAATTTCCCATCTAAAAAACAGTGGGCCAAAGCTGAATGTGTAGATGACCACTGTTTAGGATGATCTGTGCCTGTTGGAAAATGGGTTATTGATAGGGCAGGTAGGTACCTACACCTAGCAACAAGCCACAAACCTCCACAAAAGTACAGTTAGGTCTCAGTAAATTAATCCCAGCTCTACCCTTGGTAGCTTGGCATCGAGCGTCAAGGCTTAACTTAGGAGACAAAGTGTAAAGCATTCAAATATCACAAAACAGTAATTAAATAAAACACAGGAAACAGTTTAAAAATCCAAAACCAATTTATAAAAATAGCTTATATTTTTATCTTTAAAATGACACAAAAACGATTACAATCGGTTCAGGGGAACCGGAGATATGAATTTTTAAAGTATTATTATTTTCTAGCGCATAGAAACAAAAAGCGCCAATCGGGTCATCTGGTTGCACCAGGACCGGGACAAAGTCAAACTTTCAGGCCGACCGCGATGGAGCCCTGCTCGGCTACAGGTCGCGGGAGGCCTCGGTTAAAAAGTTACCTTCTGACTTAGTCTTTATTTTGAAGTTTTTCTTCACCGGGACGAACCTGCCAGTTGGATCCGACCTCCTGGAGCCCTTGTCCGGATACGCGAAGTCGGTTTCCTCGGTGGTGATTTCTACCTTCGGACTTAGTCGTTTTTTCGAGATGAAAATCCTTCGACCGGGGTAAACCTGGATCTTGATCCGACGTCCGTGGAGCCCTTCTCGGATACGATGGCTGGAAGGTCCCGGTCAACTTTTTACGTTCGGACTTAGTCTCTTTTTCGGATGTTTTTCTTGACCGGGACGAACCACGAAGTCAGGCCGGGTCGCGGTTGAGGCAAGCCGGCTAGAATTTCCGCGTCGAGTCGGTCACTTTATGGAGCTTTTTTCTAAAATTTCTCCAATCTTTTCCAAACTTCTGGGGCTTCACCCAGATGTTCTTTTAAGGTTCTTTTGGGGTCCACAGCTCACCCCAAGGGTCCAGAAGTTCTGTGATGGTCCTTGGGAAGTGCGGACTTCAACTCCCAGAGTGCAACTGGCGCAAACTCCTTTTTGGCCACTGGGCAGTGGTCAGCTGGTCACTTTTTCAGGAGTTGGTGCAGGGGACTCTGGTTAGCAATTTTTCACCTGTAGCAAACAGGGAGTCCCTCCTTGAACCAGTGGAAGCCAGGCAAAGTCCTTCTTGTGGTGAAGCCCAAGTGTGCAGCTGGTGCAGTCTTTCTGAGTGCAGGGTCCAGGTGCAGGCCAGGGGTCCAGCAGGGCAGTCCTTCTTCTCCTTGTAGTTCTTTCTTCTTGAAATTTGGTGGGGATCTGAGGCGTGGGTGCAGGTGTGCCAGTTTTATCCTTGCTCCTGGGTGAAAAGCAGGGGGGCCCTGGTCCTCCAATCAGGGACAGGGTCGTCCCCCTGTGATGACCACTTCCTGGGAAGTGTGGCAAAAATCCATCCCAGAAGGCAATAGTCTCTAAAAATCCAAAATGGATGAATCTGATTTTTAGAGGAGAGATCTGGCTGAGCCCACCCACTGGTGTGGCTAAAAATCATAAACACACCCCTCTCCTGCCCTCTCCTAATCTAATCAAGGGGGCACCTAGCTGTCTGGGGTTGCAGGATGTGGGGGTGTTGCTGGGTGCTCCAGATGTCCTGCTCTGCCTTTGAAGACCAGTTTGGCAGCCCTCCCCCTTCCTGCTTCCCCATCTGCTGAGGGGAGATTCTCTCCCCCAAGCACATTCCTTTGTGTGAAGTCAGGCCACTTCACACCTCATTAAAGTAGCCTGGCAGAAGCTGCTGCAGGCTGGCCAATCAGAGCACAGCAGCAAAAACAATGCAGAGCTGAAATTGGCAACTTTTTAGGTAAAGTCTAAACTTTTTACCTGCACTAGTTATATTAAATCCAACAACTGGAAGTTGTGGGATTTATTATAACAATCAATTTGATACCAAATTCTTGGTATGTAACATTTAAGGAGACTTTAAAATTTTAAATAAAGTCTGCCCATTCTAGCCTATGAAGGCCATTTACTTCAATGAGGGAAAAACGAATTTGGCTGTTTTTACCTCACCAGGGCTTATAAATCTATTTTTATAAAGTCCCTGCTTATAGTTACATGGCACCCAGCCCTAGGGGCACATAGGGCACACCTTAGGGGTGACTTATATGTAAAAATAAGGTAGTTTAAGACTTTGGAAGTACCTTTAATTCCAAAGTCGAATTTGCATATAACTTTAATTTAAAAGCAGCCAGCAAGGCAGGCTTGCTTTTAAAATGACACTGGGCACCTCAGCAATGCACCTAGGTGTGCACCACCTATGCTGTGGTCCCTAAACCTACATGCCCTACCATATACTAGGGACTTATAGGTAGGTTTACTTAGCCAATTATAATTAGCCTAATTTGCATATCCATTTTACACAGAGCACAGGCCCTGGGACTGGTTAGCAGTACCCAGGGCACCATCAGAGTCAGGAAAACACCAGCATAAAGTGGAAAATGGGGGCAAAAAGTTATGGGGCCTCTGCAATCAGCCCCAGTTTCTCACACAACCCCCCCCCAGCCCACACGCCCAGGAGACTCAGCCCAACCCTGGGAGAGTCTTCCTGGCTTGTTAGGCGAGGAAGACAGTGAAGAAAACTGGCTGTCCCTTTGCAGGGCCTACTCTGCCTTACATCCCCCTGTCAGGGTCACTCCCTCTGGGTAGTGAAGCCATCCCAACAGTAAAAGGACCCAACTCAAACTGAAACTTCCCTCTAGGGGGGTCTTCCTCCTCTCTCTCTGCCAACTTGGGTAGTGAGGTGCCCACCTCCCCTACTCCAAACTTTGCTAGGGCAAGACCTAGCTTACCCAAAGAGGTCACCCAACACTTGAGCAACCCCACCATGACCAACAGGGTCAGGGGGCCTACTTTGCTATTGGCCTTGGGGTCTGCCTCCCAGGCCAAGTACAGTGCTGCCAGGAAGGCTAGCACCCAGCAGAGGCTACTGACAGCTGTCAGTACCCAGAACCACACCCTAAGCTCTCCACTGACAGGTGGCTGAGCTGCTTTAGGGGCATCTTTGGGGTCCTGGCACCCCTTTTGCTGTCTAGAGTGGGGGGCTACCACCTCCTGTGGCAGACACCCTCCTTCCACTCTCCCTTCTGTCAGTGCAGGGGCAACACCTTGCATCTGGACAGCTGCCTGACTACTCAGGACTTCCTTGGGGTCAGGTGAGGCCTCACCAGTGCCAACTCTGGGCTCCCCCCTTACTGGGGCAGAGGGCCCTTGGCTCCCTGGAACTCTCTTTAAGAGTGGCCTACCCTTCCTTTTCTTCTTTCCTTTTCTTGGGGACCCCTGTCTCCTAACTGTAGGGACTGACTCCCCAGGACTTTGGGTTGGGGGGGCGCCCTGGGCGACCACCCCATCTGTGACCAGACTCACCTCTGGGAGGTCATTGCCCAGGATACAATCTAGGGGAAGGTCAGCACTGACTACCACCCTAATCCAGTCAAGGATACCCTCCCTCTCTAGGGCACTATGGCTACAGGTTTAGAGGTGACCTCCCCTGTGGCTATCCTGACTTTCTTTGTCTTTCCTGGGACATACATGTCTGGGGTCACTAACCGGTCACTCACTACAGTGTGACTGGCACAGGTGTCTCTCAGGCCAGTGGTAGGGATCCCATTCACTTGAATGTGGTGGAAGTGCCTACTCCCACCCTCAGGGATCACCAGCTTACCATCTGGTCCTGTCTCCCAGCACAATGCTAGGAGGACTTCATCATCTGAGGAATCCTCCTCTATGGCTACACTGGACAGCCCAGTGCTAACCACCTTCTTTGGACAGGCTGCATCTCCTCTGAAGTGACCTGTCTGCTGACAGTCAAAGCAAGCCCTACTGTCCAAGAGCTTTTTTAACCATGGGTCTCCCTGTCTCTGCATGTCAGATTGGGAGTGGGATTTACTCTCCTCCTTCTTAGGGTTCTGGGGTACAGAGGGAGTCTCTGTGGTGGGCTTACCACCTCCCTCCTTAGGTTTTTGGGGACCTGTCCCCCCCTTCTTGGAGTCTCCCCCCTGGGACTTGACAACCACCCTGGTTCTCAACCACTCATCAGCTGCCTCCCCTAGCTCTCTAGGGTTGGTCAGCTTAGAGTCCACTAGATGCTGGCGTAACCTTTCTTGGATACAATTGGTCAAGATGTGCTCTCTCATGATCAGATTGTATAACCCCTCATAAGTATTTACTTTGTTGCCAATAATCCAGCCCTCTAGTGCCTTTAGTGAGGTGTCCACAAAGTCAACCCAAGACTGGGTACTGACCTTCTGGGTGTCCCTGAACTTCATTCTATATTGCTCTGGGGTCAGACCAAACTTCTTGACTAAGCACCTCTTCATACTAGGGTATGAATCTGCCTCCTCCCCCCTTAAGGTCAGAAGCCTATCCCTCCCTGAGTTGGGGACCAACTCCCACAAAAGGGAACCCCAGTATTGAGGCTTAACCCTTCTCATTTGGAGTGCCCTCTCAAAGGCCCCTAGCCACTTATCTATGTCATCCCCCTCTACATAAGCAGGAACCACCCCCTTGGGTAATCTGGGGCAAACTCCCCCACCCATGGACACCTCAGCTTCTTTATCGCTGCTTCCATCTCTTTTTTCTTTGTATGCCCACTTTTTCTTCTCTAGGGCCAGCTTCTCTGCTTCCAAAGCTATGTAGGCTAGCTGGGCTTCCAGCTCTCTTTCCCTGATGGATGGGTTCTCTCCTCCTGAAAGGACCCTCTTCCTACCACTAGCTTTGGGTCTGCCCCTAGTGACTGTGTCCAGTGAGGACCGTTCCTCCTCTTCCTCACTTGGGGTCTGATGCCTTTCCTCCCCTGAGTGGTTAGAGTTAGCATCATCCTCTTTTGGTTCCTCCTCTGGAGCTTCCTCTGTCTCTACCTCTTGGGCCTCAGCCCATGCTGTCAGGGATTTAATCAGGATTTCCTTCCTGAGATTAGTGGTTGCAGGCAACCCCCTCTCAATACACAACCCCCTAAGCTGGACTACTGTCAGTGTGGGTAGGCTAGCCAGATCAAGCTCCATGGTTCCCTAGTTTTGTGTCAACAAAAACTTTTTGCAAAAATTGTAAACAAGAATTTAGAAAAATTACAAAAATTCAATAATTGAAATTAATCCAAATTAATTTTAAAAAAAAATTAAAAATTAAAAATTAAAAACAATTTTTGCACTAGGACAATTTAAAGGATTTTTAATTTGTTTTATCTAAAACTGTAACGTGATATTGAACACAAGTACAGGATCCCGTCGCTGCTTCCAATTATGTTGGAAAATGGGTTATTGATAGGGCAGGTAGGTACCTACACCTAGCAACAAGCCACAAACCTCCACAAAAGTACAGTTAGGTCTCAGTAAATTAATCCCAGCTCTACCCTTGGTAGCTTGGCATCGAGCGTCAAGGCTTAACTTAGGAGACAAAGTGTAAAGCATTCAAATATCACAAAACAGTAATTAAATAAAACACAGGAAACAGTTTAAAAATCCAAAACCAATTTATAAAAATAGCTTATATTTTTATCTTTAAAATGACACAAAAACGATTAAAATCGGTTCAGGGGAACCGGAGATATGAATTTTTAAAGTATTATTATTTTCTAGCGCATAGAAACAAAAAGCGCCAATCGGGTCATCTGGTTGCACCAGGACCGGGACAAAGTCAAACTTTCAGGCCGACCGCGATGGAGCCCTGCTCGGCTACAGGTCGCGGGAGGCCTCGGTTAAAAAGTTACCTTCTGACTTAGTCTTTATTTTGAAGTTTTTCTTCACCGGGACGAACCTGCCAGTTGGATCCGACCTCCTGGAGCCCTTGTCCGGATACGCGAAGTCGGTTTCCTCGGTGGTGATTTCTACCTTCGGACTTAGTCGTTTTTTTGAGATGAAAATCCTTCGACCGGGGTAAACCTGGATCTTGATCCGACGTCCGTGGAGCCCTTCTCGGATACGATGGCTGGAAGGTCCCGGTCAACTTTTTACGTTCGGACTTAGTCTCTTTTTCGGATGTTTTTCTTGACCGGGACGAACCACGAAGTCAGGCCGGGTCGCGGTTGAGGCAAGCCGGCTAGAATTTCCGCGTCGAGTCGGTCACTTTATGGAGCTTTTTTCTAAAATTTCTCCAATCTTTTCCAAACTTCTGGGGCTTCACCCAGATGTTCTTTTAAGGTTCTTTTGGGGTCCACAGCTCACCCCAAGGGTCCAGAAGTTCTGTGATGGTCCTTGGGAAGTGCGGACTTCAACTCCCAGAGTGCACCTGGCGCAAACTCCTTTTTGGCCACTGGGCAGTGGTCAGCTGGTCACTTTTTCAGGAGTTGGTGCAGGGGACTCTGGTTAGCAATTTTTCACCTGTAGCAAACAGGGAGTCCCTCCTTGAACCAGTGGAAGCCAGGCAAAGTCCTTCTTGTGGTGAAGCCCAAGTGTGCAGCTGGTGCAGTCTTTCTGAGTGCAGGGTCCAGGTGCAGGCCAGGGGTCCAGCAGGGCAGTCCTTCTTCTCCTTGTAGTTCTTTCTTCTTGAAATTTGGTGGGGATCTGAGGCGTGGGTGCAGGTGTGCCAGTTTTATCCTTGCTCCTGGGTGAAAAGCAGGGGGGCCCTGGTCCTCCAATCAGGGACAGGGTCGTCCCCCTGTGATGACCACTTCCTGGGAAGTGTGGCAAAAATCCATCCCAGAAGGCAATAGTCTCTAAAAATCCAAAATGGATGAATCTGATTTTTAGAGGAGAGATCTGGCTGAGCCCACCCACTGGTGTGGCTAAAAATCATAAACACACCCCTCTCCTGCCCTCTCCTAATCTAATCAAGGGGGCACCTAGCTGTCTGGGGTTGCAGGATGTGGGGGTGTTGCTGGGTGCTCCAGATGTCCTGCTCTGCCTTTGAAGACCAGTTTGGCAGCCCTCCCCCTTCCTGCTTCCCCATCTGCTGAGGGGAGATTCTCTCCCCCAAGCATATTCCTTTGTGTGAAGTCAGGCCACTTCACACCTCATTAAAGTAGCCTGGCAGAAGCTGCTGCAGGCTGGCCAATCAGAGCACAGCAGCAAAAACAATGCAGAGCTGAAATTGGCAACTTTTTAGGTAAAGTCTAAACTTTTTACCTGCACTAGTTATATTAAATCCAACAACTGGAAGTTGTGGGATTTACTATAACAATCAATTTGATACCAAATTCTTGGTATGTAACATTTAAGGAGACTTTAAAATTTTAAATAAAGTCTGCCCATTCTAGCCTATGAAGGCCATTTACTTCAATGAGGGAAAAACGAATTTGGCTGTTTTTACCTCACCAGGGCTTATAAATCTATTTTTATAAAGTCCCTGCTTATAGTTACATGGCACCCAGCCCTAGGGGCACATAGGGCACACCTTAGGGGTGACTTATATGTAAAAATAAGGTAGTTTAAGACTTTGGAAGTACCTTTAATTCCAAAGTCGAATTTGCATATAACTTTAATTTAAAAGCAGCCAGCAAGGCAGGCTTGCTTTTAAAATGACACTGGGCACCTCAGCAATGCACCTAGGTGTGCACCACCTATGCTGTGGTCCCTAAACCTACATGCCCTACCATATACTAGGGACTTATAGGTAGGTTTACTTAGCCAATTATAATTAGCCTAATTTGCATATCCATTTTACACAGAGCACAGGCCCTGGGACTGGTTAGCAGTACCCAGGGCACCATCAGAGTCAGGAAAACACCAGCATAAAGTGGAAAATGGGGGCAAAAAGTTATGGGGCCTCTGCAATCAGCCCCAGTTTCTCACACAACCCCCCCCCAGCCCACACGCCCAGGAGACTCAGCCCAACCCTGGGAGAGTCTTCCTGGCTTGTTAGGCGAGGAAGACAGTGAAGAAAACTGGCTGTCCCTTTGCAGGGCCTACTCTGCCTTACATCCCCCTGTCAGGGTCACTCCCTCTGGGTAGTGAAGCCATCCCAACAGTAAAAGGACCCAACTCAAACTGAAACTTCCCTCTAGGGGGGTCTTCCTCCTCTCTCTCTGCCAACTTGGGTAGTGAGGTGCCCACCTCCCCTACTCCAAACTTTGCTAGGGCAAGACCTAGCTTACCCAAAGAGGTCACCCAACACTTGAGCAACCCCACCATGACCAACAGGGTCAGGGGGCCTACTTTGCTATTGGCCTTGGGGTCTGCCTCCCAGGCCAAGTACAGTGCTGCCAGGAAGGCTAGCACCCAGCAGAGGCTACTGACAGCTGTCAGTACCCAGAACCACACCCTAAGCTCTCCACTGACAGGTGGCTGAGCTGCTTTAGGGGCATCTTTGGGGTCCTGGCACCCCTTTTGCTGTCTAGAGTGGGGGGCTACCACCTCCTGTGGCAGACACCCTCCTTCCACTCTCCCTTCTGTCAGTGCAGGGGCAACACCTTGCATCTGGACAGCTGCCTGACTACTCAGGACTTCCTTGGGGTCAGGTGAGGCCTCACCAGTGCCAACTCTGGGCTCCCCCCTTACTGGGGCAGAGGGCCCTTGGCTCCCTGGAACTCTCTTTAAGAGTGGCCTACCCTTCCTTTTCTTCTTTCCTTTTCTTGGGGACCCCTGTCTCCTAACTGTAGGGACTGACTCCCCAGGACTTTGGGTTGGGGGGGCGCCCTGGGCGACCACCCCATCTGTGACCAGACTCACCTCTGGGAGGTCATTGCCCAGGATACAATCTAGGGGAAGGTCAGCACTGACTACCACCCTAATCCAGTCAAGGATACCCTCCCTCTCTAGGGGCACTATGGCTACAGGTTTAGAGGTGACCTCCCCTGTGGCTATCCTGACTTTCTTTGTCTTTCCTGGGACATACATGTCTGGGGTCACTAACCGGTCACTCACTACAGTGTGACTGGCACAGGTGTCTCTCAGGCCAGTGGTAGGGATCCCATTCACTTGAATGTGGTGGAAGTGCCTACTCCCACCCTCAGGGATCACCAGCTTACCATCTGGTCCTGTCTCCCAGCACAATGCTAGGAGGACTTCATCATCTGAGGAATCCTCCTCTATGGCTACACTGGACAGCCCAGTGCTAACCACCTTCTTTGGACAGGCTGCATCTCCTCTGAAGTGACCTGTCTGCTGACAGTCAAAGCAAGCCCTACTGTCCAAGAGCTTTTTTAACCATGGGTCTCCCTGTCTCTGCATGTCAGATTGGGAGTGGGATTTACTCTCCTCCTTCTTAGGGTTCTGGGGTACAGAGGGAGTCTCTGTGGTGGGCTTACCACCTCCCTCCTTAGGTTTTTGGGGACCTGTCCCCCCCTTCTTGGAGTCTCCCCCCTGGGACTTGACAACCACCCTGGTTCTCAACCACTCATCAGCTGCCTCCCCTAGCTCTCTAGGGTTGGTCAGCTTAGAGTCCACTAGATGCTGGCGTAACCTTTCTTGGATACAATTGGTCAAGATGTGCTCTCTCATGATCAGATTGTATAACCCCTCATAAGTATTTACTTTGTTGCCAATAATCCAGCCCTCTAGTGCCTTTAGTGAGGTGTCCACAAAGTCAACCCAAGACTGGGTACTGACCTTCTGGGTGTCCCTGAACTTCATTCTATATTGCTCTGGGGTCAGACCAAACTTCTTGACTAAGCACCTCTTCATACTAGGGTATGAATCTGCCTCCTCCCCCCTTAAGGTCAGAAGCCTATCCCTCCCTGAGTTGGGGACCAACTCCCACAAAAGGGAACCCCAGTATTGAGGCTTAACCCTTCTCATTTGGAGTGCCCTCTCAAAGGCCCCTAGCCACTTATCTATGTCATCCCCCTCTACATAAGCAGGAACCACCCCCTTGGGTAATCTGGGGCAAACTCCCCCACCCATGGACACCTCAGCTTCTTTATCGCTGCTTCCATCTCTTTTTTCTTTGTATGCCCACTTTTTCTTCTCTAGGGCCAGCTTCTCTGCTTCCAAAGCTATGTAGGCTAGCTGGGCTTCCAGCTCTCTTTCCCTGATGGATGGGTTCTCTCCTCCTGAAAGGACCCTCTTCCTACCACTAGCTTTGGGTCTGCCCCTAGTGACTGTGTCCAGTGAGGACCGTTCCTCCTCTTCCTCACTTGGGGTCTGATGCCTTTCCTCCCCTGAGTGGTTAGAGTTAGCATCATCCTCTTTTGGTTCCTCCTCTGGAGCTTCCTCTGTCTCTACCTCTTGGGCCTCAGCCCATGCTGTCAGGGATTTAATCAGGATTTCCTTCCTGAGATTAGTGGTTGCAGGCAACCCCCTCTCAATACACAACCCCCTAAGCTGGACTACTGTCAGTGTGGGTAGGCTAGCCAGATCAAGCTCCATGGTTCCCTAGTTTTGTGTCAACAAAAACTTTTTGCAAAAATTGTAAACAAGAATTTAGAAAAATTACAAAAATTCAATAATTGAAATTAATCCAAATTAATTTTTAAAAAAAATTAAAAATTAAAAATTAAAAACAATTTTTGCACTAGGACAATTTAAAGGATTTTTAATTTGTTTTATCTAAAACTGTAACGTGATATTGAACACAAGTACAGGATCCCGTCGCTGCTTCCAATTATGTTGGAAAATGGGTTATTGATAGGGCAGGTAGGTACCTACACCTAGCAACAAGCCACAAACCTCCACAAAAGTACAGTTAGGTCTCAGTAAATTAATCCCAGCTCTACCCTTGGTAGCTTGGCATCGAGCGTCAAGGCTTAACTTAGGAGACAAAGTGTAAAGCATTCAAATATCACAAAACAGTAATTAAATAAAACACAGGAAACAGTTTAAAAATCCAAAACCAATTTATAAAAATAGCTTATATTTTTATCTTTAAAATGACACAAAAACGATTAAAATCGGTTCAGGGGAACCGGAGATATGAATTTTTAAAGTATTATTATTTTCTAGCGCATAGAAACAAAAAGCGCCAATCGGGTCATCTGGTTGCACCAGGACCGGGACAAAGTCAAACTTTCAGGCCGACCGCGATGGAGCCCTGCTCGGCTACAGGTCGCGGGAGGCCTCGGTTAAAAAGTTACCTTCTGACTTAGTCTTTATTTTGAAGTTTTTCTTCACCGGGACGAACCTGCCAGTTGGATCCGACCTCCTGGAGCCCTTGTCCGGATACGCGAAGTCGGTTTCCTCGGTGGTGATTTCTACCTTCGGACTTAGTCGTTTTTTCGAGATGAAAATCCTTCGACCGGGGTAAACCTGGATCTTGATCCGACGTCCGTGGAGCCCTTCTCGGATACGATGGCTGGAAGGTCCCGGTCAACTTTTTACGTTCGGACTTAGTCTCTTTTTCGGATGTTTTTCTTGACCGGGACGAACCACGAAGTCAGGCCGGGTCGCGGTTGAGGCAAGCCGGCTAGAATTTCCGCGTCGAGTCGGTCACTTTATGGAGCTTTTTTCTAAAATTTCTCCAATCTTTTCCAAACTTCTGGGGCTTCACCCAGATGTTCTTTTAAGGTTCTTTTGGGGTCCACAGCTCACCCCAAGGGTCCAGAAGTTCTGTGATGGTCCTTGGGAAGTGCGGACTTCAACTCCCAGAGTGCACCTGGCGCAAACTCCTTTTTGGCCACTGGGCAGTGGTCAGCTGGTCACTTTTTCAGGAGTTGGTGCAGGGGACTCTGGTTAGCAATTTTTCACCTGTAGCAAACAGGGAGTCCCTCCTTGAACCAGTGGAAGCCAGGCAAAGTCCTTCTTGTGGTGAAGCCCAAGTGTGCAGCTGGTGCAGTCTTTCTGAGTGCAGGGTCCAGGTGCAGGCCAGGGGTCCAGCAGGGCAGTCCTTCTTCTCCTTGTAGTTCTTTCTTCTTGAAATTTGGTGGGGATCTGAGGCGTGGGTGCAGGTGTGCCAGTTTTATCCTTGCTCCTGGGTGAAAAGCAGGGGGGCCCTGGTCCTCCAATCAGGGACAGGGTCGTCCCCCTGTGATGACCACTTCCTGGGAAGTGTGGCAAAAATCCATCCCAGAAGGCAATAGTCTCTAAAAATCCAAAATGGATGAATCTGATTTTTAGAGGAGAGATCTGGCTGAGCCCACCCACTGGTGTGGCTAAAAATCATAAACACACCCCTCTCCTGCCCTCTCCTAATCTAATCAAGGGGGCACCTAGCTGTCTGGGGTTGCAGGATGTGGGGGTGTTGCTGGGTGCTCCAGATGTCCTGCTCTGCCTTTGAAGACCAGTTTGGCAGCCCTCCCCCTTCCTGCTTCCCCATCTGCTGAGGGGAGATTCTCTCCCCCAAGCACATTCCTTTGTGTGAAGTCAGGCCACTTCACACCTCATTAAAGTAGCCTGGCAGAAGCTGCTGCAGGCTGGCCAATCAGAGCACAGCAGCAAAAACAATGCAGAGCTGAAATTGGCAACTTTTTAGGTAAAGTCTAAACTTTTTACCTGCACTAGTTATATTAAATCCAACAACTGGAAGTTGTGGGATTTATTATAACAATCAATTTGATACCAAATTCTTGGTATGTAACATTTAAGGAGACTTTAAAATTTTAAATAAAGTCTGCCCATTCTAGCCTATGAAGGCCATTTACTTCAATGAGGGAAAAACGAATTTGGCTGTTTTTACCTCACCAGGGCTTATAAATCTATTTTTATAAAGTCCCTGCTTATAGTTACATGGCACCCAGCCCTAGGGGCACATAGGGCACACCTTAGGGGTGACTTATATGTAAAAATAAGGTAGTTTAAGACTTTGGAAGTACCTTTAATTCCAAAGTCGAATTTGCATATAACTTTAATTTAAAAGCAGCCAGCAAGGCAGGCTTGCTTTTAAAATGACACTGGGCACCTCAGCAATGCACCTAGGTGTGCACCACCTATGCTGTGGTCCCTAAACCTACATGCCCTACCATATACTAGGGACTTATAGGTAGGTTTACTTAGCCAATTATAATTAGCCTAATTTGCATATCCATTTTACACAGAGCACAGGCCCTGGGACTGGTTAGCAGTACCCAGGGCACCATCAGAGTCAGGAAAACACCAGCATAAAGTGGAAAATGGGGGCAAAAAGTTATGGGGCCTCTGCAATCAGCCCCAGTTTCTCACAGTGCCTATGAAGCGCAGGGTCAATAATGATTTGTAGAAGGTGGGCTTCTGTGGGTGATTCAGAGTGTGGAGGATAGGTACTGGCAATGGCAACAAAGTACCCTGTTCACCAAACTCAAGTTGCGTCCACCGGATTGTGACTTGCACAGATCTTTTTAGAGTAGATGGTCAAATGGATTCCTTTTCACTCTACTGAGGGTGAGGCACAGTAAAAAATGAAAAAATAGCCCCTGACCCAGGGGGGGAATCTGGTGTGGTGGTGATTATCTTTTTATATTTTTCAATCTCCCTCTGTGGGAGTTTGCGCTTCAAAACAAAAAAGAAAAAAAAATGGAAAAGTTTGGTGGCCAGTTATGTTTGGTGGAGTTGTCCGTTTAACTTTTCATACATTGGCAGGAAACTCCATGTTCCTGCCAATGTATAGTAATGTCTGCCAGGTTGGTGGACATCTCTAAATTTGGGGGGTGGAGTAAAGCTAGTAAAGTCCTTAGCCAAGCTGTCTGCCTCTACTCCATGTGCTAAATGCTAAATCAGGCCCTCTTTCTAGAGTGGCACAATGAGCAAAAAACTATTGTTTGGAATGCTACCCCAAGGGATTGCCAGTTATTAGACTATTTAGAAACATTCTTCCTGTCACTTTTTGAGTGTTTCATTACTATAGTATGTACGCCTGGAAACCTGAGACTAGCGTAGCGTTCCAGGATACTACTGCTAATGTGTGTGTATTCTAAAAAGTAGTACATTTCCATCTATTCAAAGATACTTCTATGGGTGCAGGTTTGCTACTTTGCTGGAAAACTGGGGGCATATTTACAAGAACTGACTCATCACTGCATTGCAGTAGTGATGCAACACAATAACTAGTGCTGCAGTTTCCTATGCCATGGATGGTTCATATTTACAACACAGCTCACCATGGTGTAAGATCCCAGTGTAGGGCAAGTCTGGAGGACAGTGGCAGACTGCAAGAAGCAATGGCATGGCTATAAGCACAGGACCAAGGAAAAACTGGTCTGCAACTTTAAGGCAGACGTGTAGGCCTTAGGAGGAGGACCTGAGGTCCAGTAGGAGGTGACGTCCTTGGAGGAGCAGGTGGCCTCTTTCCCAGCTTAGTTGGTGGCCCGACTGCAGCCAAGAGGAGCAACAAGACACACAGGGTAAATGTCAACAAGAGACAATGGTACAAAATATGTCATGTTCAGTAGTGCAGCATCTTACATTTCTGTTCTTTACTGTGCTGAGTGTAAGAGAAAGGGATGGAAATGGCCACATGTGTAGTCACACAACATAGAAATGTAACTTGAGAAAAACAATCATATGCTGCCCTCCCAGTTCAGATCTGTCATGTGTGTTTAGTCCATGTGTGATGTCCTGCACCAGTACAGCTTCATCATTAGCTCTTGGGATTTCTGTGCACTTTATAACATCATTGTCCAGTACTACAAGTCACGCAATACCAAGCAATACCATGCAAAAGATCTGGACTGTAACACTACAACATTGCAGAACACTGGCCCTCTTACCACTCTGGCATGGATAATGCATGCCTCCTTGCACCATGAGGCTAGTGAGATACTCATAGGGCCATGCAGCCAAATAAAGACTGCAAAGAAATAGAATGTGGGAGTCAGACGATCGATTCCTCACCTGAGAGGGGAGTCAGGTGTTGAAGTACCAACACACAGGACTATGTGCAGAGCCACGTGGTGGGGGCATAAGTACAAAAATAGTGGCACAGGACAGCATAGCAAGTGAACATACTGCGCTGCACTGTGCCAGAGTGAAAGGGCAGAAATGCTACATTGTTCCAAAAAAACTGTGTATTCCTGTTCCTGACCCCAGTGCTGGTGCCATTATGGCTGTCTAAGGTCACCGCAGGCACACTTGCAACATGTTGCAAGGGTGCCTGTGTAAGATGCAGGATTGTCTCGGTGCAGGAGGACACACCTTCCTGCACAATTACAATTCATGGAGGCATTTACCTCTTCCCATCTGTGCAGCATAATGCAGCACACAAGGAAATAGGCAGCCAAATAAAGTAATCTATCCTTGTTATGTTTGCATTTTCAGGCTTACCCATCTTTGTAAGTCTGGGAATGCGTTAAAAGCCATGGTAGTTGCATTGGAAAAGCCATCACAACATCCATGAAATGACACCGTGATGGAGACTAAGGCAAAAAAAGACATTTTTAACTGACTTGCCTTACTCCATATCAATGAGGCAAATCAAAGGCATACAAATAGCCTTTGCATGGCTTCATACTTATGTGTCTGCCATCTACGATGTTGGTGCATCAACACAATTGTTGCACTGGCTGTACATGGTGCTTCTAAATATGCTCCTTATTCCCTATCATTAAACTATATTGCACTGATGTGTGGGGCGTAAGCACACAGTTGTAGCCTGCTATGGTAGCCAAAATCCTAAAACTTGGAATGGAATAAATGTTGGGGGTGAAGCATGTGAGGAATAAAATAGTGAGCTTTGTGTTTTGTCAAACAATAGATGGAGAGTGAGACAGGCTGTCCCCTAGTAGTGCCGTGTAAAGTAAGTGTGGTAAAGCACATTGAACTGTCATTATATTTGAGTAGGGCACATTGCATTGCAAGGAGGTGAACATTACCTTGTGTACTGCAAGGTAGCCTGAGCTATACACATGCTTTTCGGTGTTTGACAGTGTCACACATTAGTTGCAGCTGGGAAAGGATGACATAGAGGAGGGCATATGGGTATTACATCCTACATGTGATATGCACCACTGCAAAGATGTAGCACTTGTCAGGAGGAAGGTGGAAGAAGCAAACCTGTACCAGTGTCAAAGAAAGGAGGATGACAAACAGGGAATTCAGAAGTGACAGGATGATCTAGGTTGCCATAAGTGTAGGCAGGAACCTGTTAAAGTTGGATGCTGAGAAGTATAGGTAAAGGTGTGTGGCAAACCAGGGTAGGTACATGTCATGCATGATCAAAAATACCAGCATGTGTTGGTACATACTGATGCATAGATCACAAATACACACAGCAATGCAAGACTATTGGAAGTGGTGAATGTAGACTTTCATGTCACATGTGATTCAATGTATGATCAGGCTTCCATCTGTGCGTGACAGTAAGTGGAGTCACTGAGCCTAAATGAGAATTGCCAGAGAAGTCATGTACATGTTCAAGGAAGTGGGGCTGAGTCTAACAATGCATGATACTCAGCAGATACCCAACCCTGCCAATGAGGAAATGGTGTGTGTGCATCAGTGCTAGCTCTCTACCTAGTTTTACTGTGTATATCTCAGAGTTAGCACAAACTCGCCACTTTTTCCTTAGATAACACACCCATGGTAGGTACATGCATTTGAAGATTCCTGCAGTGTAGCAGGTTTCTAGTTGTGGAGAGTAGTGTGTATGCTTGCCAAATATGAAATTTTGACAACATGAATGCACAGCGTGCATGCCAGACAGCACAACAAGGCAGACTCCCATGATGTAGTATGTGTAAGGCTGACATCAGGACCAATTAAATATATCAACAGACCCTGTTCACTTTCACAGGAGCTGTGGCCTGAGTAGTGACCACAGAGAATGTATGGTACACTGGTTACTTGGGACAATGTTGGTGCAATGTGCACAGTAGTGCTGTAAGTACATGAAAAAATGTTAGGCCATGACATCCTGAAAAGTATTGCCAATAACCAAGCTGGATATGTACCTTATCTCACCAAATCTGCACTGGCAGAGCAGGCCATCAGGTTGAGTAACTGTGTTGCAATCTGTGGTGTAATCAATCTATAACAATTGCCACCTGGGATTGATTTAGACAGAGGTTCTTGCCAGTTGGCCCTTACACTCTAAATATTTCACATAAACTTAAATACCTCATTTAATTAAAGATCACTCAAAATCAAGTTACTCAATCCGTCAAAAATATGTCAATCAATCCAAAGTGCTGGAATCTAATATCATATTTATATTAGTTCAAAATTGCAATATACATTATCGCATAATGCAGTACAGACAAAGTGAAAAGTATTGTAAAACAATCCAAACAAAACAAACGTCTATAGGTACTACACATCAATGCTGACCTGAAAGTGAATAAAGAAAAAGACTGTAGGTCAGCTGGCTAATTACTGTCATCATCTAGCTTTGCTCAACATTGACATATATTAATTTGATTCCAGAGAGAGAAACAACTTCTTCTGACCAGCTGTCTGCCCAAGATGACCAACCTGCTGCCAATGACATCATGCCCCCCATGGGTAAAGACAGCTTTTGGCAAATCCTGGACTAGAGCACCTCACCTTCTCAGCGTCATTGGGTCTCCAGAGGAACTGCCTTTGGCACACACTGCATCATCTACTTCATCAGCAAGTGCCAGCCCAGATCGAGACTCCTAGGGCACGCAGGTTGCATTTTAAAGTCAATGCATCTGCCATCCACTGAGCAGCCATCACCTCCGGCGAGCAGTGTGTAGTAGTGACTACATGGGCTGCAGTGCATCCTGGCCCCTGCAACACCTGTTGGTGTGACACCCTGGTGAGAGACTGTGACCTTGCCCCATCCGGGATGAAGCACACTGGGCACAGAGCCCCCTCCTGAACCGGTGGAAGAAGGCATCCACTCACCCCATCCTTGGCAGGATGAATCATACTGGATACAAAGCCCCCTCCAGAACGAGTGGAAGAAGGCATCCACACACACCCTCCTAGGCAGGATGAAGCACACTGGGCACAAAGCCTCCTCCAGAACCAGTGGAGAAGCCACCCACTTGAGAGACTGTGGCTTTGCACTCCCCAGAATGAAGAAGTGGGCAGACCACCCACTTGAGAGACTGTGGCTTTGCACTCCCCAGAACCAAGCAGTGGCCATGTAGGCCCCTCCAGGCCAGTGGCATTGTACCATCTTTCAGCTGAGGTGCCCCCCATTCCCCGTCCCCCTGAGGTGCCTGTGTGTTTTTTAACCTGATGCCCCTGCAGTGTTCTCTCCGTATTGAGGCAGGAGTCAAGTGTGGCCTTGGCCTATGTGTTATGGCCACGTGGGCCGTGGACATTTTTGAGTGGGCATTGTCCCTCCTTTTGTATAAATTGTTCATACTGTTTATTGTTTAAGGATGTATATATTTAAAACTGTACTATTACACTCATTTTAATCCATTCCTTTTGTCTTTGCATTATTTCTGAGGATTATGGGGTGTATATGTTATGTTGTTGCACCTGTATGGTATTGGGGTTGAGGGTGGGGGTGTTGAGTGTGTGTGTCTCTCTCTTTTTCCTCCCGCCTCCCTTGTGTGCTAGGTGCAGTGCTCACCGTGGTCGTCTTCGCTGGCGTTCGTGTTCCTGTTGTATGAGAAAGTACAGCATAATTGGAAAAAAGTGCAGCTTAGGCTCCATTGCGTCGTGATTCTTCCTTGAGTGTCGAGAGGTGAGTCATTTCCCTTCAGAGTACTGTTTCCACTGTACTTTTGATTACGTTGGTACCGCCCCAGAAAAGCTGGTGGATAGGCCTGTTGTAATGCTGTGAGCGGTACATTGTCTTCCTTCTGGCTGTTGGCGATTACCGCTGCGGTGTTTGTTGCTACTGCCGTGTTGGTCGGTGTGTTAAAGTGGCTGTATGTGTTGGAGTTTTCCGCTGTGGTCATGATTCAATTTTTTTTACAGCCGGCCTGTTGGGGGTGTTACCGCCGCTTTATCACCGACCGCCAGGGTTGTAATGAGGGCCTGAGTTTCTTAGTGTGTCTACCATCCAACATCTTTTTGTAATATAACATCCTTCTAATTGTATTCCTCTAAAGATATTGTAATAAATCCACGTATAAACCATGTAATACTTTATTTTTCATAAGGAGTACAGGACAATAATTCAAACTATTGAACTGAAATAAAAATTAAGCAGAGTCTCATTTATCATTTTTTAATAATTAATCGAATTCTACATACCTTGTATTTCTACCTTGTAATGAGGTTCCACGGAACAAAATGCAATCTCAGTTCTTGTAAGAAGTTTTCAATGGGGCTACTCTATTAAACTATTCCTGTTGCTTCTAGAATTTTTTAATGTATTTTTCACTGAATCAGAAGCAATTGAGGACATTTCTGTAATGTAATATATTTTATTATCCATCATCTTTAAACCATTATCTATTACTACAAAGCCTCCTCATAATATTTCTGCACCTATTTATCCTGTTCTATATAGATCGTCTACAGTGGATCGTTCCATTTAACAATTTGGTTGTAATGGATAGATCCGTTTAAATAAATGAATCCCATTTACTCTTCTGTCTCTTGGGACCTTTAAGAAAAACATAAACATTCACATTTGTATGCAATGCATCTTTATGTTTCCATATTTCATCCAATGAAAAGTCAATTACTCATTCCTGAAACCATTTTTTATATTTTATCAATAATTTATGTGTCAATATATATATAGGCCTATATTTATGGAAAGTTAGCATCACCTCAGCATTATTTTTTTATGCTAAAGTGGCGCTAACCTAGCTCCATATTTATATTTTTACGATAGACCCACCTTGTGTCAAAATATTGGAGTTAGCTCCATTTTTAGGAAGCTCCAACCCACCTTGCATCTCATTACAACAATGAAATGCAAGCTAGCCCTGTAGCGCCATTTTTTACCTCCCAACACAAAAACAATGCATACCAAGGAAGCGGACAGCAAAAATGACACTAAGCTATGTCCCCTTTGCATACAGAAGCTGCCCATAACCAACTACAAGTGTCCAATAGTTGACAACTAAATACAGATCCCACCAAGCAAAGAATAGCTAAGCTATGTCAGTGTCATAGGCCATGTCCATGTGAAGAAAGCCCCACATAAATCATGGTGTCCAAACCTCTGGCAGCACCTATATCAAAAGCCACCCAAGTGGTGCCATTACCAACTACATATAATCTACACATACTTGACATACCCTTGGTGTGCACATACACCTGTCTGCTGCATTGTGTCACACACATAGGAATACAAATTAACCTGCCATGAAAGACCATGGGGCAGAATCATGAGAAATGGTGCAGCACCTACTCCAATACCACCTCACATGCACCCCCTAGTGCCCCCTAACACCATCATGTCTGTTCCGTATACTAGAAACGGTCGCCCATGGTGCAGAGTTTGTGCATAACTTCAAAGATCATGGATGCCATTGTAAGACTCAATAGTAGTATAGAGAACATCACTGACCTTTCATGCACCATGCAGAGGGACCCATGTGAAAAATAGGTGTGCCCCCTTCAAAGGTCTGAAATGTGCATGTGTTGAAGGTTTCTGTGATACTACTACACCAAATTGTGTCATCATACAAATGTGATGCACACCCTCATATACTTGATGGCTGGTACAACCATCATCTGCCACAGAGGGTCCAGAAGTGTTGCACTGCATGCCTAGTGCCACATGGTAACATGGAGGGCACAGTTTGGCTTTGTAGGGCTGCCATGATGTCTCTACATCTGATACCACTGTGGTGTAAGGAAATGGTAGGTCCCGTCCAACAACAGGACATTGCCTCAAATTGTGACTACACAACACATCTTTGCAATGATTTGACCATCATTTTTGAATTAATATGACAATTCCCAGGTCCCTGAGCAATTAGCCAAGATTGCCATGTCCATCAACACAGACCTATGAAACCATTTAAAAAAAACAGGAACATACAATATACCGCAAGCGAGACTGAGTCACCACTACACCTGCAACGAACAACTGACATGGTATATTCCAAACCACTATCAACCTTCACTAACACATCTTCTCTCATTCCTTTGCAGCCGATCAAGGTTACGGCATATAGCCATGGGTAACAACTCCATTTGCCAATCTCACAATGGTGGAAGAGTGTGCATATAATGAAGGGCACAGAAGAACACGCAGTGTGGTGGAGAGGACATTTGGGCTTCTGAAGTCAAGGTTCAGGTGCCTGGCCCTGACAAGAGCAAGCCTCTTGTATGCTCCACCACTGGTATGTAAAATCATACTGACATGTGCAATCCTCCATAACATATGTAAAAGATCAAATGTAACCTGGGATTAACAGGTTGACATCCCCAACGAGGAGGAGGAGGAAAATTGTGCAGCTAATTTGTAGGGGGGCAATAGGACACTGCTGCAGTAATTCACACGAGACTCCACATAGTACAGAACCTTTATACATAGTAACTGGACTATCATCATGACATTCTAAATAGCACCAATAAAATATTTGCACCTGAATCTCATTGGCTTACTCATTTTCCACTACATATACCATTGGAATGTAATTCAAACCTCAGGGAGCAGGTAAGAAAAACAATAGTTATAAGTATGATAGCAACATTTCTGTGATATAATAGGGTCTACTGCCTCCATTTCATATATCAGTGACACGCAATTCATGGGCATGTGACTCCTGAAGACCTAGATTCATGCACCACAACATATATCTTGCCGACAATTGAGCAAGGTGCTAATCCCTAGCCCTTTCCCCATGTCATCACCATACTTACTAGGATATATGCAAGGGGGCACACATAAGTTAGGGGCTGTGATCAAATGGTGTTTAAGTAATGTAGAAACTGAACATTGTCACATCTCAGGGTGATTGCTGCTTTGCCTGCACAGTGCATGTGTGACACGAATGGGGCATCCTTGGTAAGTATGGACCTCCAGTAATTGTACAGCGATTGTAACAAATGTTAGAGGCAGAGCCTGCACGGTGTATCCATGGGATTGTGTTTTGGCACTGCCTTTGGGCACAACCCTGACACATGGTTGTCTGTACCTCACTTATGGCACACACACGTTGTCTGTGGAGTATGCTATGTGTTGCCAGTCAAGTGAAGCAGCTATGGGTGCTGAATCACTATCCAAACATATGACCCATTGTCAGGATCTAAGAGTTAAATGGGACAATGCACTACCAAATAATTGTCTGGGTGGAATGTAGGCAGAGCGTGTTACATCCCCTATGTACATAAGATGCACACTTTTCACACAAATCTGTTGTCTTGACACATGCCTACAGTAATTCCAGATAAACAGGTGGAGACTGACGTATGGGTGTATGTCCTGGGTAGCAAAGGGTTTGCTAGTACCAACAATACTTGACATGTGTGAGCATGGTTACCTAGTATGCTCTGTATAACAACATCACACAGCACATAGCAATACACACCACTCATTGTCACTCACATGCCAGAACAACTGCAAGGTAGCATTAGTTACAAATTATTCCATACATCTTTTGGGCTCCAACATGACAATCAGGTATGAGATGTGCAACTATGTCCATCAATGTCCAAAAATGTCACAGATCTATCCAAAAAATGAATGGGAGAAGAAGTAGCCATATACATTGCATTTGGCTAATGAAAAAAACATCACTGAGATGATGTGAAGATGATTTCACACATCAACATCATTCTGTCATGTAAGAGTGACCTAGGTTGTGGCATGCTGGAATAAATGCATACCCATGTTCAACAGGGAATGTGGATGGACAGCAGAGAGATACCCACAGATACTTGCAAATATAACATAGGAGGACACTTGGAGACAACACAAGTGCTGTGGCAGGCGTAATGTCATGTGAGTTTGGCACTCATTACATCTCACAAATACCGGCAATGGGACGTTAATTATCATGTAGCCAGTAGTAGAAGTACATCTACAATTTACACAAGTCACATGTTTCGTCCTGTCCATGTATGACCAGACAGTGTTGCTTTAGAAGATGTATACAAAGTGTAAGCAGCCTAAAGAATGTGAGCAATGTTGGAAACAATATATACCTTACAAGTAGTGCAGTAAAACATGGACCAATACTGAATGTGCAACACATCAATGTCTACATCTGAACATCCAACATATGAACAGAGAGGGTGGCCAGGTCAGTACATAAGCCAGTCATGTTTGCCGCTACCGTAACCTGGTAGTTGCCCATTGCATGCCAACATGACAGGAGGTGGTGACAGATAACACAATCTGTCCCCTGGCACGTTCCCAAAATAAAAGTCACAACAGATATACAATCCCTAACCAAGGTGTCCATGGAAATTACTAAGGACATCAAATGATGAGACATGTCTAACATGTGCAAGTATCTAGTCCTCTGAACACGAGAGGGAAGGCTGACATCATGTACCGCAAAGGAAATTGTGATTCCCGGTCCATTTGATCACAATTGTGCATGTGCCTGTCTACACGGGAGTGTGCATTGCTCTGCTGGGTAGCAATCATGAAGGGGCTAGACCCCTGCTCAAAAAACCTTAACACTACTGCTCTGTCTACAAAAATGTATGACATTGTCAGAGGCCTGATGCAGGGGCACAGTGGCCTGAGTAATCTGGAGCTCTATAAACCTGCCCCTTCACATGCAACCATGGGTTTGTGTTGTCATACAAACTCCCACAGTAGTGATGAAAAATAGGCTGCCATCCATGCCAGACTGCAACACTGCTACAGAGTGGCATGCCATTGTATGTGACAGTCATCACAAACATGATGCAGACAAATGTGAGTGACTAGTTGGTGGCATGCACACATATACCACAAATCTCAGCACACGTATAGCACTGAAATGGTTCAGGCATGGTAATGTGTGTAGGATTCTGAACAAGAGGCAACCTACCACAAATATAAGAGCATATGTATCACAAGATCACTGACTGAAAGAAATGACATTCACATGTGTGCCAAAGTATGGAAACGTAGGTGGCACTGATATGACTACACAGGAATTTGTGAAAGTCCAACATGTGTTCATACAGGAAGATAGTTATGTGAGGTTTCACATCCTTTGAACGCACCACTGTGGTCATATGTTACTGAAATTACACTACACATTTCTTCACACACACATGGCATATAGCAACTTTCAGTGACACATGTGTACATACCATCTCCTGCAACTTCGATACATTGGGAACTATATGTCACACATGTAGCAGAGCATCATAAAGGCAAAACCAACAACACATCACAGAGTGGACACACATGCACACACATATTGCCAGGGGTAATGTGATTTCAACCCAGTAGTAGTCCACTGCATCCTCTGAGTACAAATTGTCATAGCTTGCACATGCCTTACCGTGTTTAGGACATAGACCATCATATACAGTATTTTGTGTTGTTGGTATGTGTACATTTTAATATTAGACATAACAATATAGTACTCCCACAAGTGAGTGTTCAAACACGTATGTGCACTCATTATAGACATGTGCTAACATGTGTGTGGACACAGTCTAGCTAAACATGCGCATATGCACAAGGTATGATTAATCACATGCAGCAGACCATACGTTCAATATTCCAATGTCACCATAAAGATATGACTGAATAGTTAAACACATGTAGCCATGCCATAATTACAACATTGTTGCATAGCCCATGTGACATGGTAAGTGAATTTGGGTGCAATCCAGGCCTACATTGCAAAATTCCATGCATTTCCATCGTGCTTCAAAAATTAATGATGCAAATGTCTCAAATCCACACTCTGCAATACAGGCCCCTGAGCATCTATCACACATCCACAGGCCTTTTCATGCACAATGGGGAAAATTTGACTTATGACCACCATGCATTAAAAATAAAGACACAAACGCCTAAACCTCATACTTTTCTCCACAGATAAAAGATGCCTTGACCCTGAGCGTCTATCACACGTTCACAGGCCTCACAATGGGGAAAAAATCAATGCATGACCTTCATGCAGCAACAATTTATACGCACATACCATACTTTTCTTCTGAGCATAAAGACGACCAGCCCCTGAACATCTATTGCATGTCCACAGGCCTTATCACACTACAGTGGGAAAAAATAGATGCATGACAGTCATGCATCAAAAATAAAATGACACATGACTGGAAACGTGGCGCACAGGCCCAGAAAGTGATGGAACAGGACATCCTGCCTGCATACTTTCACTTCACAGTCTTATTGTGTGTGACTGTGTGAGGGAGTGTGAAGTTAGTGCTGTTGGTGTTTTGGACTATTTGGAGTGTTTTTGTGCTATGTCCTGTAGCTGTTGTGTATTTTTTGTCTTTTAATCTGTCTTTTGTATTATATTTTGTTATGCATCTGTCACTGTATTGTGGGGTGTTTGTCTGGGGTAGGATAGTTTGTTGGGAAGTTGGGGTAGTTGGGGTTGTGTTAGGGCATTTTTTTTCTGTCAACTGCATTTTTAGTGCATGATTTCAGGGAAAGGGAGGATGGCCAGGATGTCGGCCAATGAGCTGGGGGCTTCATTTGGCTGGTATACCATTACTTCCCCGTGATGCTGGTACTGGGTGGCCGTGTTTTACAGGGCTACCCCACAGAAGCCAGGAAGCTGCGGTGGAGAAAGGTACTCCACCAACTGACTAGAGTTTTTGCCTCCAGAAGGAATGACCAACAATTGAAACACCGTTGGGCTGACCTCATCACAACGGAGCAAGATCTGCTGAATCACCTGGTCATTAGGATTGGAGGAGCAGTTGACAAGTATCCCATTTCCATACCGATTCCATTATTTGCATGTGCATTACAGGTGCTGATATGGTTGAGTGCAACATGTCACGTATAAGGATCTGGATATGTCATATGCTGCCTATATGAAGAGCACCAGCGCCACCTGAGGGCTGCCATTGTAACTCACAATAATGAAGCTGAGGCAGGGCAGATGTGCCATCTTCCCCGCACAACCATTACAAAGTGTTGTGATGCATACATAGGGCAACTCGGTTTTGAGCAGCACAACCTGAAACATGTGCCGTGAATCATGTATGGGATGGGGGCCCTAAACCTTGGCTAATTGATTGTCACTAGTGTGCATGCTGTGGTGTTGGGTGTCCATGCAGGTCTGTGATGGGTGTCCATGCACTGGTGTTGCATGCAGGGCTTGGTATTGGGTTGGGTGGGTTGTGATAGTGGGGTACATGTGAGGTGGTGGAGTGATGGGGTGAGGGTAGGAATTTATGATGGCATGCAGGTAGGGTGAGGGATATAGTAGTAAAGATTTGACTTACCAGAGTCCAGTCCTCCTGCAACTCCTGCGAGGCCCTCAGGATGCATGATCGCCAAGACTTGCTCCTCCCATGTTGTTAGTTGTAGGGGAGGAGGGGGGGGTCCACCGCCAGTCCTCTGTACGGCTACCTGGTGTCATGCTACCACGGAACGCACCTTCCCCGGAGGTCATTCCACCTCTTCCTGATGTCCTCCCTTGATCTGGGGTACTGTCCCACGGCGTTGAGCCTGTCCACGATTCTTCGCCATAGCTCCATCTTCCTTGCAATGGACATCTGCTGCACCTGTGATCTGAATAGCTGTGGCTCTACCCGGATGATTTCCTCCTCCATTACCCTTAGCTCCTCCTCAGAGAACCTGGGGTGTCTTGGTGGTGCCATTGGTGTAGTGTGAGTGGTATGTGTAAGGGTGTGTGGGATGATGTGTTGGGGTGTGTGCTGTGAGGTGCGTGGATGTTGTATGGGTGATGGTGTTATGTGGCTCAGATTCAGTGGGTGCTCCTGGCTTGTCTCTCTCTCAGTTGGCAATTTTTTTTTCATTGTAAGGGGTTGTGGGTATTGTGGGTTTGTGTTTTATATTGGATTGGGTGTGTGGGTGTGGTGTGTGTATGTGTGTCAGGTGTGTATAGTTTGAATTGTCCAATGTGGTGTAGTTCTGTTTGTGTGTGTGTATTTTGAGTGCAGTGGTGTGTACCGCCAATGGTTTACCGCGGTTGAATGACCGCCGCAGTGATTCGTGGGTCATGATGGTGTGGGCCTATTTCTGTTGGCGTAACGGTGTGGGTTTTGGTACTGCCAGTTTATCACTGACCTTTGGGCTGTGGGACTTGGGTGCATGTCTGTATAGTGGAGGATTTCTCTGTGTGGGTCATAATACCCGTAACGGTATACCGCTGCGGTCATGGTATGTTGGCAGCCGCCAGCACGGCGGTCGGCGGTATTTACCACCAGGGTTGTAATGAGGGCCAATGTGTGGTTGACTGATCATGGATGTTTGTCAGTTGCTCTGATCTACCACTAGGTTGCCTTGCTCACTCAGCCTAATAAGTTGATAATAAACGATTTCATTAACTTATATGTACAAATATCACTAAGCAATGCTTTCCATTCATGTCGTGCAGGTGGACCTCGACCCTACGCCATTGGTGAGGTGGCTAGATTTGAAGACCCCAATGCAGCCAGTAAGTGTCATCTTGTGTGTCATGTATGCCAATCCAGGGTTTTCTGTGAGTCAGTTTAATGTGTGGAATGCAATGAATAATGGTTTTGCCTGACCATTGATATGATATCTTTGGAGTTAGGATGGTGACATCATGTCTGTTGGAATGTTGAGCATTGAGAATGGCTTGGTTGTAGCACAAAGGGCAACTTGTGTTGGTATGGATTTGTGAATATTTGGAAACGGAATGGCTGGCCACTTATTCATTGATGTCTATCATGATAGGTGTCAGAGCAGTTGTTCATGTAAATAGCATGCCTGTTGACAACAGTTTGTCACAACACTATTGACAGCACTGTGTGCCAGCACTTACTCACAAGACAGCACAGATGTTAGTTTTATATATATATATATATATATATATATATATATATATATATATATATATATATATATATAGGTCTCTAGGGGGCATATGTAGGAGACACTTGCACCACAGGGGCCTCAGTACCCTTCAGATATATATTGAGGCTGTAGTACTGCAAGGACCCATAGTGTGCTGGACAGCAGTCACCAGTGTACACAATTAGGAGGCAACTCAGCTCCAGATGGTTGTGGGAATAGTCAATTAATTTTCCCAAGCCAGATCTCAGCAGAATTCACAACATGGTCCAGTCACCATGATATTTGTGAGTGATGTAGGTCACATCACATGTACAAATGATGTGAATGCTGAGTGCAAACCTGGTACTTTGATGATGTCTGACATGCATGTGCACATGATATCAATATATAAGAATACTGATGTAGTACCCAGTGCAATGCCAAACAGACTTGGGCATAAGGGCGCCCATACAGCCACCATGTATGTGCCATTTTACACATGTAATACAACATAACACAGGATAGAGAGCATTAGTTCTGTAATGTGTAGACAACTTTAATGTGCGGGTCAGGCTCTGCTCAAAGATTCTGGGGGCATTGCATTATTTGTATATGTGGGCACATCATGGGCACTGTTGTGCCCCCTTGTTACACATGCTCAGGCCAGGTCTTAAACCAGGACACATGAATGAAGATTTAGAATAGCCAGTGGGAAGTTTCCAGACCCCTATCAGATTTCCCCCACCTTGCATCCATGATGGCTGGGCAAGCCTTCATGTTTCACAAGAGGTGTCAAAGTGTTGAATTGCATGCAAAGTCCCCCTAATGGATAAGAACACATGAAATCCAGACTTGTTGGGGCACATGATCATCACAAGTTTGATAACACAAATGTTGATCAAGGGCAATTTAGTCCACCCACCTCTGGTCCCTGATGGTCAACAATGGATAGCCGTCATCCTAGTGACATGTGTATGATACCGTGGATGGCTGGTAGGACATAGCAATAGATGAGGTGTATGTCATTGTTAAGGAATGTGTGGTGGACTGCATGTGTCATCTGCAGATGCAGTGTACATGAAATGTATGTTCAAACTCCACTGAATGCTGTATGTGATGCTTGATTCTCCTAATTTTTCAGCTGCCAATATGACACCTGACCAACAGCATACATTCCACAAAAGAGCTGAATGGTACAGGCCCAGTATGAAAGTGGATGCTGGATACCACAAGATGGGAAGGAGGTTCCACAAGGAAAGCAAGACTGAGGCATGGTGTGCGTTCGCACATGGGGGACCTCCATAGCAGTCTCAGCAAAAGGACAAGGTGGGCAAAACATTAGGGGTGCAGGGGCCTCTGCAGTTCCAAGCCTCTCCACGTGACCTGCATCTGTTTGAAGCTTGGCACCTGTGTTGCCACCTGCTGCAGGCATGAGTAGCCAATTTGAAAGGGACATGTGACGGGACAAGGACAACATAATGGCTGGCCTGGACAGATTGGAGAAGGAAAGTGCCGACAACAAAAAGATGTTCATCAACAAAAAAAATTAAAACATGTAAAAACCTTGTTCCACAGCCTCCCAGTTCCTTCCCCTCCATTTTATTGTTGTACACAGTTTTAGATTGGGTTTCAGATGGGTAGTATTAGGTTAGTGTATGGTAGGCATAGGTGAGATTAAGTATAGTTGGGGGTATACATTTTATTTCTTTGATTGTGGGAGGTCATGTTGATATATTTGTGTGTGTATATATATATATATATATATATATATATATATATACACATACATATATATATATATATATATACATACATATATATATATATATATATATATACATACATACATACATATATATATATATATATTCAGAACAAATGGTGCATTTTAAATCGCACACCAAGGGCTGCACATCATCCAATACCAGCTGGTAAAATACTCAAAAAAACACTTTTATCGATAAATTCATCGGCTGCTATTTTATTATAAAAGATTTAGATTGCAGGTAAATCGGAACCAGCAAAAATTGGTACAGAAAGCACAAAAAGAAAATCAACAATGTGCTCATCATTCAAAAAGACACACACGCTGTCCAAACCAAATGTCTACGCGTTTCGGCCAAAGCCTTCAACAGGACATTGGCAGACATTTTACACTCAACTATTTAAACCATATAGTCCTTCTTTGTTGTTCATTGAATAGATCAAGAGAAGTGCTATATATATATATATCAACATGACCTCCCACAATAAAAGAAATAAATGGATTGTCACATAAGAGCAATCAGGTTGGGTTATTCACAGCAAATCTGACAATTTTACTTTGGATTCGCCTACAAAGGTTTTGCACTTTGGGTCATTATTTCGTTTGGCTCCAGCAACCCACTTGGGGCAAAATGAAAAAATTGCAGGACCACCACAACCAGCATGCACTGCTCATTTGAGAGGCCCACTGGGGCGGACTAGTATTTAAAGCGACTAATCAGGTGCCTGTAATTAGACAAGCTGAAGTCATGCCGGTCTTTTCAGTAAGAAAGAGATGCCTGGAACACCTCCAGCACTGGCTGCACCTACGAGGGTGAAACACTTTTATATTTTTCTCTGCTAAAGAAAGGATTAACCTTGAAACACGTGTCCAGAGATGATTTTATGACTTAAGGCCTGGAATAATGAAACTGCTTAAAGAATTCACTGTGAGTTGCTGGCTTTGCTTTTTCTTCCCGTTTATATAACCTGTTGGGAGTGTGCTTTCACATGAAGACAACTTCGTTTTTGATAATTAACCGGCCTTTCCAGCCGGGAAGGCAGCACCACTGCACACCGAAGCAGGTCTGTGTGACTAAAAATGGATTTTCACATAAGAGCAATCAGGTTGGGTTATTCACAGCAAATCTGACAATTTTACTTTGGATTCGCCTACAAAGGTTTTGCACTTTGGGTCATTATTTTGTTTGGCTCCAGCAACCCACTTGGGGCAAAATGAAAAAATTGCAGGACCACCACAACCAGCATGCACTGCTCACTTGAGAGGCCCACTGGGGCGGACTAGTATTTTAAGCGACTAATCAGGTGCCTGTAATTAGACAAGCTGAAGCCATGCCGGTCTTTTCAGTAAGAAAGAGATGCCTGGAACACCTCCAGCACTGGCTGCACCTACGAGGGTGAAACACTTTTATATTTTTCTCTGCTGAAGAAAGGATTAACCTTGAAACACGTGTCCAGAGATGATTTTATAACTTAAGGCCTGGAATAATGAAACTGCTTAAAGAATTCACTGTGAGTTGCTGGCTTTGCTTTTTCTTCCCGTTTATATAACCTGTTGGGAGTGTGCTTTCACATGAGGACAACTTCGTTTTTGATATATATATATATATATATAATAAAAAACAAACAAAAAATATATATTTGTTTAGGCCATAGGTTAGGTTAGTACATGTATAGTCATAGTTTATGTTGTCCTACTTGTATCTTGCCTCTTAAGGAGGTTCAGGGGGCAATGTTTAGAGTCTGGTGTTACACGCATAAGATAAGTTTAGAATAGGTTAAATATGTGGAGTTGTATGTTAAGTTCAGTTAGTTTAGGGTAGTTTTTAGGATAGTAGTAGGTATATGGTTGTTAACATTTTATAATAAATCTTGTTTCTATTAGACTAGGTTTTTTTCAAAGTTGATTGAGTGTCAGGGGTTCTCATGTGTGCACTGGCCATGTTGGAGGAGTGGCCTAGGGTATGCTCACTATATTGATTTCCATGGATTACCATGTGCATGCCCTATGTCCAAGGAGCTGTCAGATTAGTTGCTAAATTACATCAACTAGTCCATACATATGCCAACCACTGTTCCTGCCATTCACAATGTGTATGTATACTTTGGGCCTGATTACAACTTTGGAGGAGGGTGTTAATCTGTCCCAAATGTGACGGATATACCACCCGCTGTATTACGAGTCCATTATATCCGATGGAACTCGTATTACGGTAGGCAGGTTTTCCGTCACATTTGGTTCGGATTAACACCCCCTCTCAAAAGTTGTAATCAAGCCCTTTATCTTGAACAGGTAGGTATGGAACTTCAACTGTAATTGGTGGGGTCCTGCAGTTTCATTGCTGGCAAGTGTGGCACATCTGACAATAGCCAAAATTGAAACTGTATCCTGCAATACTGACAGGTGCCCATAACTGATAAGGTTAGCTTCTTCTGTACCACATAAATTAGTTGTACTGGTACTCCCATCTGAGTAAATAGCATTGACTTGGTTCTGAGCCATACATGCTGTAAGCCAATTTCAAAGGATCTCTGTTCAATATGTGTATAGAATACTCAGTAAGTTGGTTGTAGCCGACAACACCATCATTCACCTTTCTCATTTTAGGATCCTAGTGTGTGGCTTTGTGTCTGACAATAATGCACTCATGTACTGATATTCTGTACTCATTGACATGGATTCACAAACTGCAATCATTTAGCTGAGTAGATGGATCACAATAAACCTAAAAATTCTACATGTGTACAAGGTTCTTTATTTACAGGTGCAAGTGTTTTTGTCAAATGACATACAATGTCCAGTTCACAGATCCCATGAGTGAACGTTAGCCATTTGTAGTCCAGGGTTGAGGGACATGTCATGAGACACGGTTAGGAGTAGTGTGCATTATTGAGGAGGTGAAAAATTGCCCATTGGTAAGAATGGAGACAACAACAGTACATAGTAGGCAGTTCAACAGTGGTTGGGTGAAGAGATCACATTTCCTACTCTCACAGCAATGGCATGACCTTAAACCTAGAACTAAGGAGATACTGTCCATGTGGCACAGACTGGTGCTACCAGGTGCTTTTCCTTGTGAATGTTATTCCTTCGACATCTTTATCCTCTGGTGTGTGTGGTGCCCCTTGTGCCATGGCTGGTGCTGTTGTAAAGGTAGAGGGGGCCACACAACTTCAAGGGATAGAGATGTGGAGTCAAGGGTCCCGGAAGCTGCCATTTGTGGGAACACATTAGGCATCACTGCAGCAAGTAGAAACTGCTGATTTTTCCACACAATAGCAACATCACAGTGGTAGGCAGCTACGTTTTCCCTGAGGGAGGCCACTACCTGCTGCGTGGACTCCAGGGTATTCTGCATAGCCCCCAGCTTGTTGTCTGTTATGTTGCTGCCAGTTTGGGAGAGAAATCGTTGTAGCCTCTGCCTCATGACAGCAGCTATGTTGGCCAGGCACTGCTGGAGTCCACATGGCGGGAAGTGGGTGCCTCTGATGGCAGCTGAGTTGTCCTTTCCTTATTTAGACTGAGACACCTCTGCACTCCTTCTACGGTGCCTGCCATGGTCTTCATCCCCACCCGCACCTGCTTGGCCAGCTCCCACTGGACCCCTACCACATGCCAATAGAAACAGCATCTGACCCTTGAATCTGCCAACATTTCCCCTAATAAGTCAGAAATGATCCATCCTGGAAACACCTATTCCCCCTTTTTCTCACTGTCTGGGAAGAATACACAAATTCCAACTGCCAGTTACACCTTATCTTGTGTCCCATTATACAGGTTGCATGCACAAAATCCCTCAGACAAAAACATGGTAACTTTCTAAAACTGGCATTTTCAGAAAAGTCTTACCTTACCATTAAAGAGAGTTTTAAGTTACAATTCTTCAGAGACGAAAATCTGTATTCTTATCTGCTCCCAATTGAATGTTATCACTTATTAAATGTAATAAGATAACCCAATTGTATCCTATGAGAGAAGCAGGCCTTACAGTATTAAAAAAATAATCTAAGGGTTTTCACTACCAGGACTTGTACAAGTGAAAAAGTATATGTCCAACAATTAAATTAACTGCACCCTGCCCTCTGGGCTATGTAGTCCCTACCCTATGTGTGACATATGTATTAAAAAGTAAGGTTTAGGCCTGGGAAAAGGTTCACTTTGTCAGGTTGGAATTTCACATACACAGGCTGTAATGGTACACCTGAGACATGTTTAAAAGGACTATCTAACTTGGTGACAAAATGAGTGTTGTTGGCCCACTGGTAGCATTTAATGTAGAGGCCTTGGGTAAATGTAGTACCACTTTGCTAGGGACTTAAAAGCAAGTGAAATATGCCAATTGGGAGTAAGCCAACGTTCCCTTGTTTAGAGGAGCTAGCACTAGTTAGCTGTAGTGAAGTATGCAGAGTCCTGAGGCCAGAAAAAATGAAATAAGCAAAAACAAGCAAAAAGTTAGGGTGGAGGAAATCATGCCAAGGATGTTGAGTCCTACAATGCAGAATTCAGTGTGTTAAAAACCATTTCAGCATTTTATGCCTCATTGCAAGTTAAAAGGTTGGAAAGTGAGGTATTTACCACACAAGGTAAACACCTTACTCCAGAGTAATAGTATTTTCTACACGTGGTAAATACCACACATATTCTGCTTAACTTACACTTAGACTATCTGGAGTTTGATGCAAATTCTGCAGCACAGTCAGATGTTCCTCTAATCCTGGACGATCTGGTATGTCCAAAGAGCACCTCAGAAGGAGAGCAGTTGAACTCTACAAGCTATGGCAAATGATTTATCTCTTAATATATTTTTTACCCATGATCTACCATTTTCTAAGACTCTTGCAGTCAAGAAGTTTTTAGCGTACTGTTAACCCGCTCCATTGTCCCATTTAAACTGGCTCTTGGAAACTTTCTCCCACCTCAGCAAGTGCCTCTGTTTATGTCAGAGATGTAAAAGCTGGATCTTTGTCGTAATTAAATAACTGAGCTCCACCCATTGCATTTAAGCCTAGCAAAACTTTAATGACTGTGAGAACCTCAACCTGGTGTTGGGGCCATACCTAAATAAATTGGGTACACAAATCTACTACTATTTGTATGTACTAATATATATCTGCTGATTGTTTTGAATTAATATGATCCAGATACACGATTCAAAGGAGTGCACTGCTTTTTCCAATGGAACCAATAGGGGTCTATCATTCCTAGATTACTTTTATTTTTTTACAAATTTCACATTGTAAGACATATTGTTTAGTTTGTTTTGGCATCAGTGTCCACCAGTAATATTGCTGTAGAATGTGTAACGGAGCAGACGCCCCACCTTGCACAGAACATAGGTGGTCATTATGAACATGGTGGGAAAGACCGCCAACCGCCGACCACTGTGTCGGCGGTGAACAGAATCCCGCTGGTGGTGGCGAATGGAAACCTGACATATAATGATTGAAAAACCCAACCCCGCCAAAAAATCCCAGACCACCACTCCCCGCCAGGACCCTGTCGGCGGGAATCCTGGCCCACCCCACCCCGCCACCGCCAAGCACACCCACATCCCGCCCTCCAAATAATGATGCACAAATCACCTCGCCGAACAGTGGAGGCCGGACGACCATTGGCGGCTGCGACCGCCATGGGAGGCAAGTGGGCTCAACAGCAACAAGTGCACTCATTGGATAGGCCTATCACCCACACACCTGACACACATCCAGAACACCATAAAACACCCCCAGACACACCCCACAATCCCTTGCAACGAAACCAGGACCAGAAGACGGAGAGCACCAGAGCCAGACAGAGAACGCCAGCATACAGGACACACATATCGACCCACACAGGAACACCCATACCCCGTCCCCAGTCCCGACGCCATCCACCACCCTCATCATGCCCCCCAAAAAATCCACGCTTCACCGAAAGGGAGCTAAGGACCATAGTGGACGAGATCCTGAAGGTGGAGCCACAAATATTCGGGTCCAAGGTGCAGCACACACCCATCGCAGGGAAATTGGAGCTGTGGCAGACCATTGTCAACAGGGTGAATGCAGTGGGACACCATCCACGCACCAGGGACGACATCCGCAAGAGATGGAATGACCTGCGGGGGAAGGTCTGTGGCATGGCATCCAGGCACCACATTGCAGTGCAGAAGACTGGGGGAGGACCGCCACCAACACCACCCGACTACACCGACTGGGAGGAGAAGGTACTCACCATCCTGCACCCAGAGGGACTCACTGGACTCACTGGAGGAATGGACTCGGGTAAGTCATCTACAATTACCCCATATATAACATATCTGCAATGCATGCACCACCCTACCCTACCCCACCCACACCCACATCGACCCACACCCCACCCAGCCATTACCCACCACATCCACCACCCTGCATTACCCACAACTCACTACCAGGCTCACATCACTCCAGCTGTGCACAGACACCCACCCCTGCACGTACCCACAATGGAATAATACCCCCCACCACAATGTAACCCCACCACTGCCACTAAATGCAATGTACACCTCACAAAGGCACCCTGGAAGGCCACTGAAAGTCACACCAGCACAAAATTGCATAGTTCTGTACACCTCAAACCTTCAGACATATGTAACAGACATGTCTATGTCCCCCAACAGGCACCACCACCCATGCAACCCTAATGGAGGGGACAAGGAGTGCCACAGCACTCCAGGGAGACAGAGGCACATCACAAGACCTTGGCGAAGGACCCCTGGACACTGATGAGCAGGCAGGCCCCTCACACGGCCCAGGATGCTCACCATGCAGCAGCCCCACCTGGGAAACCACTGTCACCCCTAACACCCAGTCAAGACCAGCAGGCCAGGGGAGGCGTAATCACACCAGTGGACCCAGGGCACAGACAGGTGGAACACAGCTACAGAGGCCACAGTCTCCCACTCCCAACATGCAGGAAGGCGAGGGACCCAGTTCAAGTGGTACGTCAAGACCAGTGCAGGGGACACAGGCACAGGGGGCTAGGCCAAGTTCAAGTGCCCCAGTGGGTTAGGGGGTAGGGCACCGGATGGATGCAGCATCCCAGGACGTCATTGCAGAGGTATTGGGGGCCTACCAACATACCCAAGACAGGTTGGCACAGATTGTGTCCACCCTGGAGCAAAGTCAGAGGATGCAGCAGCAACAACACCAAGAGGCCATGGAGCAGTGGAAAGAACACAATGCCACAATGGCCACCATTGCTGGAGCACTGCTGCAGTTGGTCAACCAACAGTCAGACACCCACACTAGACTAGAGGCCTCCACAACAACCCTGGACAACCAGCAACAGATGACCCAAGCAGCAGAAACAGCACAGGAAATACCCTCCCGGGAATCACAAGGGCCAACCATTACACGCCAAGAAGCTCCACAGCAGGTGCCCAAATGTAGTCTAAGGCCATGATATGGCACTGGAAACCCAGCTAAGAACAAACCCCACTCCAACAATTGACACTGCTACTACTGCAAAGCAACCATCCCACCCATTCACCAACAACACTTAGCTGAGGGCAAATTTAAGTACTATACTACAAATAGGACCCACCTATGACATCCAACAGGGTTGCCCCCAAGTCGGTTTTGAGGACACCCAACCCTTACGACTTCCATCACTGTATATTGCACAATTCACTGTATTCGACCAATAAAACACATTTCTCACCTGTAACACTGTCCCCTGTCTTCAATGTTGAACAAAGTGGAGTATGGATGCAACTGGCAGAGAACAACTTTATTGTCAATTTGTGCTTGGTGGTGGTAAAGTGTGTTTCAAATTAGGCAAGGAGGGATTGCATATATTGTCTGACAGTACCATGCAGAAGAAGTCCATGTCTCGCCTATCATGACCAATCCCCTCTATATGACATGGCACACTGACAGTATCAGTCACTAACCGCAATTACAGGCTTAAGTCCCAGACAGTTATTGGAAGTAGAGTTGTATCAGTTGGTTCCTGGAATTGACATATTCCCCTTCCTCATCCTCACTATCACTCACCTCACCTCTCTGAGGTAACTGATCAGGACCTATCGCACCCTCCACCTCAAAAAGAGGGATAGAATGTCTCACAGCCACATTGTGCCGCATGCAGCAGGCCACCACTATTCTACACACCTTATCAGGCCCATAGGCCAGGGAACCCCCAGAGATATGTAGACACCGGAATCTAGCCTTCAGGAGACCTATAGTACGCTCTTTCACCCTCCTAGTACGTCCATGGGCCTCATTGTATTTCCTCTCTACATCCGTTCTGGGATTCCTCACTGGTGTCAGGAGCCAATGCAAGTTTGGATAGCCAGAATCGCCTAGGAAAAGGGTCAATACAGAGTCGTCATTGTAATGTCCTTTAGTTAGACAGGCAGGTTTTCTGAAATGTGTCAGTCAGTGACAGGAAAACTTACCTATGATCCAACCTCTGTCCTCTTGTAGTTGTTCCATCTTCTGTGGCATACTACTGTTCCTCAAAACAAATGAATCATGGACTGAAACCGGAAACATGGCATTCACATGGGAAATGTACTGGTCTGCAGTACATACCAATTGGATGTTCATGGAGTAAAAGTTCTTCCTGTTTCTGTACACCTGTTCACTCACTCTTGGGGGGATGATAGCTATGAGGGAGCCGTTGATGGCACCTATGACATGGGGAATGTTTGCAAAGGCATAGAAGTCAGACTTGATGGCAGGGAGGTCAGCACTTTGGGGGAATCGAACATAGGATTGCAGATGTTGTACAAATGCATTCAGAAATCTTGTCAGTACCTGGCTGAACATTGGCTGTGAGAAACCAGCACCCATGCCCACTGTCACTTGAAATGAACCTGTGGCCAGGAAATGGAGTGTGGAGAGCACGTGCACCTCAGTTGGAATGGCATGCTGATTACGATTTCCGGGAGTCAGTGCAGGATCCAGTAATGCACATAGGTCCTGAATAGTTGCACGTGTGAGTCTGTAAGTGATAATGATCTGACGCTCCACCACGGTCCCCATATCCACAAGTGGTCTGTACACCGATGGTGCCCTTCCTCGCCACAAGGGTCGGTACCTATGAGGGTTTACAAAAAGGAGAGATGTGCACACATACATTGGCATGTTTGCTAAATACATGAAGTGTATTGTTCATAGTAGTGTCTGCACAATAACTGCAACCTGACAGATGTACATGTACATCACTAGGAGGGAACAGAGTACATCAAGTGTTCTAATATACGCAATGGATAGAGGCCTAGGTGCTTCATGTGGCTAGTAGGCCCTGCATTGTGAGTAGTATGAATTTCAAGATGCGTAGGTGATGGCAAAATGTCTGCCCACTGTAGTTCTTCCCCTTTTTTCGGTCTGAGATTAGACCATTAAAAAGCGTAAAAAGGAACCATACATCCAAAGAAAAACAGAGATACAATTAATATACTCCTTGTCCAACAGACCAAATGTTAAATGATACTCCTTAGTTGATGGCTCCTAGCTTATTGGATACCATTTACCAAGACAGTTTAAGGGAGAAACAGATAGTATACTAAGGGGTCATTACAACCTCGGCGGTCTTTTAACAAGACCGCCGAGGGACCGCCATGTGGAAGACCGCCAGTAGTGGCGGTTTGCCGCTCGGCGTATTATGACTGTTGGCTGCTCTCCGTCCTTTTTAGGACGGAGAGCCTCCAACAGCCATACTGGCGGGCAGTGGGGAAGTGGAGGTTGCTCCACCTCCACCGCCACGTCAACAGAACACCGCCCCCCGAATCACGTCCTGTGATTCGGTGCAGCGGTGTTCTGTTGGCGGTGTGGTATCGGTGGAGCAGCCCCCATGGCTCCCGTCCCCTCCCAGAGGATCAACGGAACAGGTACGTCGATCGTCCGTTGGGGGGGGGTGGTGGGGTGTTGTGTGGGTGCATGGGGGTGTGCGTCTGTGTATGTAGAGGGGGTGTGTAAGTGCGTGTATGCTTGCGGGGGTATTGCTTGTTTTGGGAATGAGTGCGTGTATGTCTGTATGGATGTGTGCGTGTATGTCTGTACATGGATGTGTGTGTCTGACTGTGTGTGTGGATGTAGGCATGTATGTCGGTGCGTATGTGTGTTGGTGGTGCCTGCGTGCGTGTCATGTGTGTGTGAGTTATGTGATGTTGGGGGTCGGGTGGGGAGGGGGGCCCTGCCACCTTTGGGGGGTGGCAGGGGTGGTGGGGGGTGTAGGGGAGGGAGTCGGGTGGGGGTGGGGGGTGGTGGAAACCCCTATCAGTGCCAGGGAAGGAATTCCCTGGCACTGATAGTGCTTACCGCCATGGATTTCATGGCGGTTCCTACTGCTGGAAATCCACAGCGGTAAGCCGGGTCAAAATACCAGCGGCGGTATTGTGACGGCCGCCGGGCTGGAGACCCAGGTCTCCAGCCCAGCGGTCGTCTCCGCCCTAGCGGGCGGAACGGACCGCCATGGTCATAATTCTGAAGAAAAGACCGCCAGCCTGTTGGCGGTCTTACCGCCGCTTTAACACCGTCCGCCAGGGTTGTAATGACCCCCTAAATCTTTTCTGATGTTACCTATAAAAACTGTTCTGATGCAAATTGTACATTAAAAATGGTTCATAATACATCGTAAAATATTTCATGTTTGCGAGAATTAAAAACCAAACATTTAAAAGGGTACCATAGAATTAACCTCATTTCTTGAATAAATTATTCATGGGAATCGAATCTTGCCGTTTGCAAAGTGCTGTATGCTGCGATACTATGAATCAGTTAAATGAGAAAACCCAGAAAAAAAGACAGACAAGGATAAAATATAATATCATAGGTGAACCAACACAAATAATCCTATTTGAGTTCCCTAATCGTCTAAAATCCTCGTCCACTAGCTGCTGGACCTCTCTTCGGCCATTAGACTAGGGTCTAAAATAGTCCTGCTACGAATTGTCCATGCTGCTGACAAATATTTAGAAACAAAGCTTACTATCAACGTGGAAGTATCATATTTGCATAATCTATAGGCATTGGTTCGATCATGCAGTAGCAATACCTTGCACAAAGGGATAATCCACTTTCCTCTAGGGAATTTATATAAGGGGCAGAAGAATAAAACATGCTCAGGAGTTTCCTTACATAAGTGACAGTTTATGCATTTATCAGACATGGGACTGTTGGTCGACCAACGGGCAGTGTAGCTGTTAACTGCTAATGTTCCATATCTGAACTGAAGGAATAAGGCTTGGGCACGTGCTGGTATGGGGAAATCCAAGAAATTCTTGGGCCAGGGTTCGTGTTTGACCAGCAGAAACTCTGCTGTCAGCCGACCTAGCCCATTACAATGAAAAAACGAATCGTACATTTTTCCCCAATGTCGCTCTTTGATCAACAATCTGGCGTTAGCAGGGATCATCTCAGGATTCTCGCAATAATGGGGGAAGCCCAGCTTAACCCAGGCTGATTTCATCTCCCTCAACCAACGAACTTTTTCCCATCCCTGGGAAGGTGGTATAAGATCTTTGATTGCTGTCCTGAAGGGCTCAAGTTCTTCCGTTTTCCATAATCGAACCCAATATAGAAGTGGCCTTAAGCTTGCTGTGTCTTTAATGCTATTTATACCCAGGTCTAATCTTAGGGAAATCATCGGCGTGCCCTTCCCTAGTCTAGATATGTGTCTGAAAAAATTGTTTTCTTTGATTTGGAGGGTATCCAATTGTCTGTATGATCCCCAGAGTTCTGCTCCATACAGAGCAGCAGCACGGATTTGGACTTTATAGATTTCGGAAATAGGGATCAGAGGGGGGCTTACTACGGTATTAACCTTTCGTTCTAGCACTCCACCTCTTTGACTGATAATAAGTGCCCCTTTCTTATGGCTGCATCCCAACTGCCCTTGTCCGATAATCTAATGCCCAGATAATCGTACTCCGTTACCCTCTCCAAAGGACTGAATCCATCACTATATTTGCTTTTATCTTCTTGTTCGGGGTGCTATATATCATAAGTTTTGTTTTCTTGACATTGATATCCAGCCCATAATCTCTACAAAATACACAAAACTGATTAACCAGATTTTGAATTCCCATGGATGTTTTGGCCAGCAGGATAGTGTCATCAGCATAAGGCAGGCATGGCACTTTATTCCCAGCCAATTTAGGGGAATCATTGGTACAGTTTGCTAGATAATTAATGCAATTGTTTATGTATAGGAGGAAAAGGGTAGGGGCTAGGACACAACCCTGTCTGACTCCTCTTTCAATGGCCACTGGATCTGTTAAATCGCGTCCTTACCACTCCTGATTTGTGCGTAGGTGTTCTCGTGTAGTCGGACCATAAGTTTCAGAAGACCATTGGGGATGCCATGATCGGCTAATGTCAGCCATAGCTGGTTCCTGGGGACCAGATCAAATGCGGCTCTGAGATCAATGAAGACCACAAACAGGTTACCCCCTCCTACTTCCACAGTCTTCCATTTGATTGTTAGGAATCTTAAGACTTGATCTATGGTACTAACTGCTGGCCTAAACCCTGCTTGCAAATTAGAGATGGCATTAGTTTCTAGAATCCATTCTTCGAGATGAAACAGGACTTGATTTGCAATTTTTTTTTTAAATTGTCACGTAAGGAAATTGGACGAAGATTGGCGGGGTCAGAGGGGCTGCCTTTTTTAAAAATAGGAACTATCTCCGCTCCCTTCCAGGAGCTCGGGACAGGCGCTCCTGCAGCAACTACATTAGAAACCAAGTTCAGGTGTGGGGTCCATATATCGGGGCTTGTCTTGTACAGGTCACCTGGGATTTTATCAAGGCCTGGGGCCTTTCCCCATTTCAGTGAAACAATCGCAGCCTTGGTTTCTGCCAGGGTGAATTTGATTGGGGAGGCCTCAAAGGTCATAATATGGTTCAGTTCCCCAGTAGTGATATCTGTAGGCCCTGAATATAATCGGCTAAAGTGATCTGTCCACTCTACGGGGAGTATTGAGGCACCAGGCAGATGGCTAGGTTCCCCACTGGCGTCGGCCACCAGTTTCCAGAATCTCGAGGTATCATTAACTTTTGCAGACTCCAGGAGGGAAGTCAATCTAGACTCCTCCCATCTCCTGCAGGCCCTGCTAAGTTCCTGTATATAATCTTTCCTTGCTTGCCTTGCCTTAAATGCTATGTCTGACCCCCTCTTGGCGCTCTGAGTAGTTCGTGCTGTGCTTCCCTGCATGCGGCACTAAACCACCTTGCGTTGCACTTCTTTTTTGCTTTACTAGCAATCTCTTTGGTGAAACAGTGTTTTAAAGAGTTAAATAATTGTGTATGGGCTGCTATAAGCCCTTCACCATCTTCTAAAAGCAGGGACATGCACTCCATTTGGTCATCCAACAGGCTATAAAAAGATGTCATAGAACTAAAGTCAGTGTTCACAAATTTCCATTTAACATTTTGTCTATTATTTGTCAGTGCAAGCTGTTGTTCATAAATCTTAGGACAAGGGGCTTCAAGTAAAGGTAATATACCCCTTAACGATAAGATCAATGGCTCATGGTCACTTTCCTCATGTTCTAAAATCTTCATATCAGCCATATGACCCCACAACCGAATGTCAAGCAAAATATAATCTATCTGGCTCTTCTGGGCTCCACGCCTGAATGTAGGATGAAGATCAACATCCGAGCGGGAACGACCGTTACAGGCCCGAAGACCATGTGCCAGTGTAATGTCCACGACTTGGTGTGTTAATCTGTTCTTTTTCGGTCTTTTGCTTGACACCCATTGAGGGATACCCCAATGTGCGTCCTCTTCTTTATATAGTTCCTGGGCCAGCGAGTAGGGCTCAAAGGTAACATTAAAATCCCCTGCGATAAGAATATGGTGGGAGGAGGTTTTGCAGGAAAGAAAACTGTCCAAAATAGTCAAAGCGTCTGACTCATATTTGCTGCCCAGGCTCCTATTGTAGATGTTAATTATTAGGAGCGGTTTCTCCTTAAGGGATGGAATTGTTAAACCCATCAGATCGGGACAACCCATATCTACTGCTTCAACCCGACATTTGAGGGAGCAGCTGAGCCATATGAGCAGCCCTCCTGAAGGTCTCCCGGAGGTCACCTTGGATGCTGGGACCCAATAACTTTTGAAACCAATTCTATATTTTGGCTCCAATGCCCACGTTTCTTGAAAAGGCATATTTTATGTTCATCTATAAATTTGCCCCATTCAGGAATACCCATTTTGTTCTCCAGCCCTGCGATTTTCCAGGTAAGAACTGTGTCTAAACCGTCTGTTCTACCTTGAAAAGTTTTAGCCGTATAGCACCCTCTAGCAAATGAAGTGCCATGGGGAGATTTGGCACCCCTTTCAATCATAGCTAGACTAGCCTTGGTTAGATTCTCTGCTGCATTATAACCCGAAGTGTTACTCGCCCCACTTAGATCGGGGCCTGGCATGGTCAGTTCAAGTACCCAGACAGGTGGGGTAGACCCACGATTGTTGGAACCTGTTGATTCCGGGGCTGGGTTGCTCTCAAGAGCCTCACCCTCCTTACTAACTCCCCTAGTACAGATTTCCTTACTCTGACCACAAAGGGAAGGAGGGAGGCTGTTTTCAATCCTGGAGAATTCTGTCTGGGCTGGTGAAAGGATTAGTGTGGGGCCTCTAATATCTACAGTGAAGGTCTGGTCAGTCTCAGGACTACCTATTCCTATTCCTTGTGTTCCAATAATTCTGGTTACAAGATAGTTCTTGTCCCGATTTCTAGTTCCTTGAGGCTTAGGTGGGCCATACGTGGGACTAACTTTTAGTCAATCAACTTCAGACCCCTTTGTTGTGGAATTGACCTAATACCGCTAGCGGCTGACATCACAGCGTACGGCGGTGTTGACTGCTGTTTGCACCCTCATTTGCTAACATGGATGTGAATGGGGAATCCTGGCGTATCATGATCACCTCCGGCGGTGATGGTGCATACCGCCACGGAACGTATGTCCATTCGTCATCGTTTGATCACTTGACTCCCTGATCTCATGCGGACAGGTACTCCACTCTGTGTACTGCTGTCGCCTGCCTCTGGCTATGGATGTTCCACGTGGTGCAGGGGAAAGGGCCCCGGCCTTCTCCCAGGAAAAACTGGAGAAGCTTGTGGATGGGGTCCTGCCCCTGTACTACAGACTCTACGGCCGGCCAGAGGTACAGGTGAGTCTGGGTTTGGGGGGCACTGTGTGAGTAATGGATGGAGTGGATTGCACATATGTGTGCTCCTGTGAGCCAGGATGAGCAATGGTGCATGGAATGCTGCGTGCCACTGTCCTGCATGTCTGAGAGTACTGTCAGTCCTATGTTTGACAATCTGCCAGCTGTTCCCATCGTGCAAGTGCCTGACCTCTGTGTTCCATTTCTGTGTCACCCTACTAGGTCAGCGCCCTCCAGAAGAGGGCACATTGGCATGCCATCGCAAAGGAGGTATGGACCCTGGGGTCTACAACAGGCAGAGCACCCACTGTCGAAAGAGATGGGAGGACCTGTGGCGCTGGCCACAAAAGATCACTGAGGCCCAGCTGGGAAAGTCCTCCCAACGTGGAAGGGGTGCCCATCGGGCACTGATCCCCCTCATGCGTCGGATCCTGGCGGTGGCGTACCCAGATCTGGATCGGCGCTTGAAGGCTGCACAGCAGTCACAAGGGGGTGAGTACTCACAGACCATACTTCAGTCTGGAAGGATGAGTGTGTGTGCAATAGGGCTCATGCTGCTTGGAGCAGGGAATTTGACTGGTGTTCATCTACTGTATGTTCCCCAAAGGGTGTAGGAGTGTCCCTGTCAGGTTTCACTGCCTCAGCTCCAATACTATTTTAGGGGATGGGTGTAGGTCAGTATTCTGCTCAGAAGTCAGGGGCATGGCAATGGGCATAGTGCACGGTGCTGCCTGTTGGGTGTGTCTGCTGGTTGGGTGTATGTCTGGCCATTGTGTATCAGCATTCAGCTATTTACAAGCTATTTACAAGTGTCTCTCCTGTTTTGTCTCCCCATCACTGTTCTCTTGTGTTCGTTTGGTACATCATCAACATCAGGAGAGGGACCTGAGGCACCGGCAAGTGGGGAGGCAGCGGCCCACAGATCCTCTGAGGCAGAGACAACGGACGCCCAGGGGACCAGTGGGTGGGAGGGCGAGGGGACTTCCACGGGGATGCTACTACCATAGGAGGCAGTGACTCTGAGACCTCCTCCGATGGGGGTCCTCCGGCGGTGGCGGACCCTAGTGGACACACCACTACCGTGAGATCTTCCGCCACCACCCATACCTTCACCGCCCTCCCTTCTGCTCCACACTGAGTTGCCCGTGCCCACTCACCCAGAAAGGTGGGCATCTCCTTAGCCCCAGGCACCTCCTCCCCTGCCCCAGTCAGCCCTGCTGCCCTCACAGAGGAGGCTATTGACATCCTGAGAACCATCGCTGTAGGGCAGACAACCATTATCATTGCCATCCAGGGTCTGGCATCAGAGGTGCAGCAGACCAATGCCTATCTGGATGACATTCACAGTGCTGTGTCTGCCCTACAGAGATCTTTTCAGGCTCTGGCCTCCTCTTGGAGGGCAGCCAGTTTCCGTGGCCATTCTATCCCCCCTACAACCTCCTCTACCCCTTCGAGCACCCCACTCCATTCACCCGTCCAAAGCATACAATCAGACCCGCTTACAGGCACATCAACACACAAGAAGCACGCTTCAAAACACAAGCACCACACCTCCCACCACAAGCATTCACACAGCCAACAGACACCTGCACACACAACAATGTCCAGTTCCCTCAGTGTGCCCACCTCTTCCGCCTCCCTGTCTTTCCCCTTTACATCCACACCCTCATGCACTGCACATTCACTCACTGTTACTGCTCCTCTTCCTGCACTCACCACGATAGCAGACAGCCATACATGCTCCCCATACACCACACCTGCACTCACCACCTCTACTGTAGTTGACACATGCATCACACTCACCAGACTTGCAGACACCCACCCAACATACATCCACACTAGCTGTCTGTCTGCTCCCACTGTGTCCACTCCCACCTCCCAAAATACACTATGCACCAAGACACACACCCATCAGACATCCACCACACCACTGAGGAGTCACCTGCACCCACTACACGCACACCTCATACATCAACTCCCTCTGCCTCCACTTCCATGCCCTCATCCACGCCCACCCCAATTGCTTCCAAGAAACTTTTCCTCTCCCGTGCAGACCTGTTCCAACCCACTGGCCCACCCTGTCTTTTCCCCAAACATGCCCACCTCCTTGCCCTTTCCACTCCTTCCACATCACAGCCCACCCGGTCCAGCCTTCCCATTCCAGTGCCCCTTCCCTGGTGAAGAAGAAGGCCCGCTCAGAGCCTAGGGCATCCAGCTCCACCCGAGCCAAACAGCCCCCACCCCCTTCAAAGGAGAAGCCCACCCCACCTCCAACCTCCTCACGCAAGTCAAAGTCCCACCCCCGTCGAAAATCCCCACCCGTACCCCTTTTCCGTGAGGTACCTGGATCCCCATATGGTGCCCCATTCAGTGGAGTACCCAGCACTTGTGGGAGTCGGTGTGGCCAGTTTTGGCCAAGGACAATGTGCATTTTATGGACTGGCCATTGGCCCTGTTGGCACTGTTTAGCTCAGTGAGTTAATAATTAAAGTTTCTGTGTGGCCTGTGTTTGGGCTGCACGCAGTTCCACCCTGGTGTTTGTTTTAATTTTTTATGGGTGTGGGGCTATTGTATGTACTATGGTCAAGTTGCATTTGGCCTTCGGTCGAGTACGTACCTCTTGGTGTGGGGTGTATGATTTGTGCTGCTGGGAAGGGTTGGGGGGCGTTGCAGAGTGGGTGGAGTGGGTGGGTATGTAACTTTGCCCTTTCCTCCCTTGTGTGTAGGTTGCGGTACTTAACGGCGTCATCTTCGTCAGCGGTCTCGGTCGTGTAGGTATATGGCAAGGAGCAAGGCTGGCATGATCAACAGCTGGCAACATCACAAAATAAAATGATGGATGGAGTGTTGAAACTTTTCAAACACTCACAGATCTGGGTTTAATCCATCGTTATTTTGCTTGCCACATCACCCCAGTTCAGACCCAGCCATATGCAAATTAGTCTTGACCCTGCTCCCATTGGGAGCAGTCCAGCCCGAACTGCCAAGCCAGATCCTCCCTGGACAGGATTCAAGCATCCTGGGACCGGTTTCAGGGTATCACCCTTCATCATCCAGGCTTGCTTGAATCCAGTGGCGCAGCAAGCAAGGGACCCAAGTCTGGGCATACCGTGGCCACTTAGGGCGCACAAGGCAACATCACAAAATAAAATGATGGATGGAGTGTTGAAACTTTTCAAACACTCACCCTCAGCAGCTCTCTGTCCATCGCTGCCGCTGCACGTTTTGTGGAACTCCGGTGAGTCTTTCCTTCTATTTGTTTCATTTCCATCTGGCTTTGTGTGGCGGTGGTTCCCGCCCCGGAACTGGCGGCGGAATGGTGGTTCATAATTTGATGGGCAGGTTGGGCCTTTCCGATGGCTGTCGTCAGCGGGACTCTTTTCCTGGTGGTGGGTGGTGCGCCGGATGCGTGGGTTTTGTTTGGTTAATTATTTGGCAGTCCGGCCCACTCCTCTGTTGGCGGTTTCTACCATAGGGCCATAATCTTTCATCAGTGTCTTTTATTAAAGTCAATTTTGTACATTCAATTGGGATATAGCATTCTCCTATTTTAGGCATGTTTACTAAGTGATCACATCATGTCTCAGGTAGTAGTTGGACTTTCCTGGAAAGCCAGGAGAAGGGGCTTTTGCTCTCTCGATTGATTGCCATGAAAGCGTATGTCTCGGTCGATTCTGGTGTTTGACGAGATCTTTGCTGATCCTTTACAAAACTTTACTTGCATGGCAAATTTTGCTTAATCTGCAACAATATTGCTTTTAAAGTGAAGTCCCTCATTCTCATATGTTGGAATTCACCAATGAAAACAGTTGACACAGGGCAGACAACCAAGCCAAATTCGGTTTACCTTTCACTGTCTTTCCATGTGAGTCTTTGTATGCAGTGATATCTCAATGTCCTTAAATCAGCATTCCTACACATAAAATAAGGAGTCTGATACAATTTAGGTTGCAACTGATTATGCATGAATGAAATCTGAATTACTGGTGTAATTTGTGTAATCTTAGGAATTTAGTGTTATGTTTGCCATGCAATCTCAAAATTAACCATTATGTCACTTTGCCTAATTACCTGTTTTTTGCATGGTTTAGTGCGAAATACTTCCTTGCATCAGAAAATGGCATGGGAATGGATTTCACTGTAAAATATAGTGAGGAATAATAGATTAGGATTTTGTGTAATTTCACATAATTGTACCAAAGCAAATTATACCAATTTCACACACCCCTAGAACTGATTTGCCAGTGTTTTGTAATATTAAGAGAAGTGCATTTAATTATGTGCAGTTGAGTGCCCTAGGGTTTTACATGTATGCTTTCAACTGTAAATTCAGAACTCCCATATCTTCCTTGCACTGTTGCACAACCTTTGAATACCACTCGTTCGTGTCTGTTATGTGCTGATCCCTCTAAATAAAAAGGGTATGATAGAAGGTATTATTTTGCATACAAGGGTTTAGGACTTACCAGTTGATATTGTATGACCTCTTGTGTCCTTAACATACAGCCATATTCAATGTGTACAACAGTAGTGGCCTTACACATGACCCACTGCACCCAACAGACATGTGTTGCACATGAATATGGGATGTTTGCCATTTTAAAAGCTTCCAATGCTGGTATTATTGTTTTGGCTGATGGCTGCTCTTTGATAACTTTAGTCTGTACTGCAGTGAGTATTTTATCTGTCGGAGTAAATAGTTCCTCTGTGGATATGTATAATGTCACTAATATGCAATAGGTATTTTCTGTCCTTACTTTTTCCAAAATATACTTCTTTTCTGATCAACACGGTACTACTCTAACCACTAACCCAAGCGTGTTATCTCATCTTGACAAATGTGCTGTATTATTCATGTCTCTCCCTAGGTGTGTGAGTATCTGTGTATGATCCTGCATCCAACCCTTTCTTGAAAATATAGGTGTAATCAGCTGACATAGGATTGGCACACTTTCAGCATATTTCAGCAAAAATGCCCTGCCAAAATCCAGGAAACCCATTAATGTTTCCGTTTCCTTTTGTAACGTAGGGCGTTCAAGTATCCCACATTTTATACATGTACACGGATGTGAGTCATGTTCATTTACTAGAAATTTTATATTCATATATATCTATCTATATCTATCTATGTATCTATTTATCTAACTATATATATATATATACATATAAATAATCAGTGAAAAAATCTAAAGGTTACAGTGACATTATTGTTAGGTACACATTTTACTTACAGCAAACCATGGAAATTAAGCAGTTATAGTTATACTTATAGTTATACTTATGTTAAGAAACTATAACTCGAAAAAGCTACTTTTTCTGTGGGTAAAACATGCACCTAACTATAATGTCCATGTAACCTTTGGTCTTTTAGTGAATGTATATGGGTTTTCTAAATGTGAAGTAATATATAAAAACCAAATGTTAATACAACTATCACCATGGGTGGAGGGGCTTGGCTGCAGCCCCCCCAATATGGCCTTTGGAAATGCATAGCAAGGGTATGGTGTGGAAGTAGGTCATTTTGTTTCTTTCACAATGGACTTTGGCTGCTGCGGGTACACGCAGATACCCATGGATCTGTGAAGGATCGGCATCAGAAGGATTTACACATTTTTATTTCTTTATTTACTCCAAAACTACTGAATATACTTGCACCAAATAAAAAACAGATTTTGCTGGACCAAGATCTAGCTTTCTGCCAAATTTGGTGTAAGTCCGTTTGGTGGTTCGGGCTATAGTTGTGTTAAAAAATGCAAAATCATAATCAACATACAAAATTATCTCAAACCACATTGTAATATTTCAGTTATTCTTCACAGAGTAATCTTTCAGTTATTGTTGCTAAAGCAATCTAGGCCTTATTGAATTCCAGCCACAATAATGGAAGTTGAAGCATAACATTCTATGATTCTGATGCTATGCTTTATGTTAAAAATCTGCTTGTTTTGTCTAGGGTTGGTTTATATTTTGTATTTTTGGTGAATACATTGTATCATTGTTCCTGCAATATGCCAAAATGCTCAATATGTAACTTCCTCCCCAGTGGAACCTCAATTATAACTTGAGGGGGGCAATTCTCTTCTGCTAGTATTACCTCATAGAAATCATTTAAGTGAGTCCAAAATATAATTGATAGTATTCATTCAACATTTCCTTCAATGTTTTTCTGAAGTTTGTCATGGATTAGATCCAGTTTGTTTAGAAGCCCATCATGTGTTTCTATTTTTACATAATCACTAGTCTCCTTCACGATGAGGAGAGGTTTGAATTTCTGATGGGCTATACTTATTTCTGCCATATTGTCTAGTTACTAGTACGACTACCACATTTGTTCTGCAACTCTCTTTCTGCGAAATATCTTGCTTCCTTGATGCAGCTATGTATGCTTCTGAAAAAGTAGTTTTGAGGCTCTGGCTCTTTGTCTCTCTTTCCTGCTGATATGTTGGTCCCTTAGTTTCTGTGAAAGAATGGGTGTCTTTACTGAATGCTGCCTTCTTATCTCCATGGTCTTGTGAAGAATGAAAATAGAAATCATCAGATGATAAGTATATCTTGAAGCTCTTTGTTCCTTCTATTTCTCAGGTTACGTCCTCCGTGCTTTTCATCTTTGCAATAAAATTGTGGCTTTTTCTATATCCACCCAAAAATATTGTACTCTCTCCTCCAAATCACTGTGGTTCCAGCTTTCTTTCATTCAGAAAATGTTCATCCTCTTCCCTTGAGCTTCAATGGGCTCTGTACAGGCTTAATCCTAATATTTCTTTCCGCTTGGAGATGGTGGCTTAAGATATTATTTTCAGTAACTCCTCCTCTTTTGGATCTTGTAGAGTCACATCATCTCTTCAGTGAAAAGCCACTAATGATACTGTATTTTAAAAATCACTAAGAACTATCTTAGTAACTATGTTTATATTACCTATGAGTTCATCACCAAATCCACTACAAGTGAATCTCGATGCTCCTCTAGAATCGGTTTCAATACTTCTGACAACCCTGCAATTGAAGGCATTTCATGCTTAATTATGTATACAGTAGCAAATACATTCTGCAGGATTGATATTGTTTTATTCAGTACTAAGTGTGCCCTTTTGCTGTACTTGAGGTAGTTTTTGGTGAAATAACATTAATTGTTTAAAGTATGTCAAAGGTGCTTCATTGAGAATTAAAGAAATGGATTTTATTAAGATAAAGGTCAGTCTTGACATACTTTGTAAATATCCTGCTGCAGCCACAGCTTCCAATTCAATACATGAGTAAAATATTTCCGTAGTACATACTGGGTGCTGTTTTACCACCATTTAAGGGGAATCCCCTAGGCATCAAATGGGCAGTAACAGTTGGGCATACGTTCTCCGTAACTTCTACTTGAACAGCTCTGTATCCTGTGGCTTTCCATCCATTGCTCACAAGGGGCCAGATGTATCAAACGTTTTTGCATTCGCAAACGGTGCGAATTGCAAAAATCGGCCATTTGCGAATGGAAAAACGTGGTCTGCGATACATGAAAGGCATTTGCAGACCAAAGATAAGAAATCGCAAAAATTTCGATTTTTTTGCGTTGCGACCTGGTTTTTCGTCGCATTTTGCGATTCGGTATTTCCAGTAGGAATTTGCGAGGCGCAAAGTGAGATTCGCAAAATCCAAGTCGTAATTTGATGCCACAAAAAATTGCAAATTGCGATTTTTCGCAGAATGGCATTTTGCACATGCAAAATACCACTAAGTGAAACCAGGTGGTAACCAGGTGCAACCTATATTAAGAGGCCCAGAATGCCTCAGACTCTTTTCCACAATGGCTGCACTCTACGTCATGGGGAGGAGAATGAGGATCCTGGCAGGTTTGAGGAGAGGGAGGAGGAGACAGGAGAGCATTTTCAGAGTGCGCATTACCCTTTTTAACCAGACAGAGGAGGAAATATTTGAGAGGTATAGGTTGAACTCAGCCATGATACTTGATCTGATAGCTGAGCTACAACCCATACTGCAGCGCAGAACACAAAGGACTCATAGCATACCCACCCATGTGCAGGTAATATGCTCCCTCCACCTACTCGCCTCAGGAAGCTATTAAGGGGTCATAGCAGCAGCTGGAGGGGTATCACAGAGTACCCTCTCTAGATTTTTCAATGCATTTATCAATGCCATGCTGAGCAGGATACACCAGTACATCAGATTCCCCCACACCCCACAGGATATACAGCAGACAAAAATAGATTTCTACCAGATAGCACATTTCCCCCACGTCCTAGGTGCCATAGATGGGACACATGTTGCAATCTATCCACCATCAGCCACAGAGTATGTGTACCACAACCGTAAATACCAACATTCAATGAATATACAGGTGACATGCAACACCTCCTACATCATTACTGATCTTGTGGCCAGGTACCCAGGGAGCACACTTGATTCGTACATCTTTCGCCATAGCGGCATTCACATAAGACTGCTAGCTGGGGAGTTTGGAGAAGGATATCTAGTAGGTATTGTCCCTCTGCACACTGGCGCATTGATGGCGTGCTTATGTCAGATGGCTCAGTTACTCAATATACCCTCTGTCCCTTCCAGGAGACAGTGCCTACGCAGGATGCGCACCTATATGATGATGCCCTACCTCAATCCTGCAAGACCTGCTGAACAGAGATACAATGCATCATACAGGGCGACCCGCAACGTGGTGGAGCGCACCTTTGGACTGCTGAAGAGTCGCTTCCGGTGCCTCCACAAAAGTGGAGGGGCACTACAGTACAGCCCAGAGACGAACATGTAGAATAGTGGCTACTTGTGCAATCTTGAACAATATAGCTACCACCAGGGGCTTACCTGTAGAAATATGTGATACTGAATCTGATGAGGATGATGATCCCATACCACCCCTACAGCCAGCAGACAGGACCAGTGCAGCAGAGGGAAGGCAAAGGCGTGCTCACAACACACACAACCATTTCAGATGTAAGTATGAATAAGACAAATGCACTGACAAATGTACCTGTAGTGAAGTAAATTTATGACCTTAATGTCAGGTAATGTTAGTCCAACGAATACCAACAAAAGTGAGTTAAAGGATAGAAACAATAGCAGTTCAGAGTAAAGCACTATTACTTCATAGTGTACTCATTACCCCTCTGGCCGCTACAGTTACTTCTTGCAGCCATTCACACCACTCGGGTGCCCAGTTGCCTCACTGGCACCTCGATTGTCTGCCTCAGTGGCAGTGCTGTGCCTGGCACTGCGCCGTCTGGTGTCCATTGCGGGTACAGATAGGCTTCTGAGGCTGGAAGTGTCCTCCGTGTCCCCCAGTCCAAGCTCACTGGGTGTGGCTGACCTGTGTCCCATGATGTTGTCTATCACATTTGTGATTTGGACAAGTCCGTGAGCCACATCCCTGCTGCTGTGTACTGCCTCCACCTGTGCAGCCACTGCACGGCGTGCAATCTGTGAGGTTGAATTAGCTAGCCTATTGACAGAGCGACAGAATCCCCCGAACATGTTCATGAACTTTCGCTCCTGCCTGCGGTGGCTCACCTGTCATGGCGCCGCTCCTGGCATAGTTCCTGCACAGCAGAAGTGAGCTCCCTTGTGTCCTGCGATGCCTGGACCTGTCCCTCATGCAGCTGTTCTATATTTGCATTCAGGCACTCCAGCTGGCGATGCAGGCCCCCCATGATGGCATTATGTTGCTGCATCTGTTTTTGTAAACCAGTGATCTTTTTGTTCTGCAGGCGCTGCTGCTGCAAAATAGCTGCTTCCAGGCCACCAAAGAAGGAGGTTCCCACACCTGCCTGTGCACCTGCATTTGTCGCCATCCTGCGGGGTGCTGTGGTCTGCTGCGAACTGGACTCCTGTAGCTGGGTGCATCTGCCAGTTGGGGAAGGTGTATGTGGCCCTTCCTGCTGCTCATCGGAGTCCTGACTGAGCTCTGGCAGTGGCAGTGCCCTGGGCCTGCGTCGGAGTGGTGCAATGGTGAGAGACCCACTCATGTTGGAGTCTGAGGCTGGATGGCTGTCAGTCTCCCCTAAGCTGGCGCATGCTGTGGCTGCTAGGCCTGGCCCACCTGCAACGACAATATGCAGCATGTCAGTAATGTTTGTTACAAGTAAGGGCACACAATGGTAATAAAGGTACAGGTACTTCTCTTCACTGTGTTGTGGGTGTTGTGTTCCTCAGGGTGTCGCTCTACTTAAATACATTTTATGTGCTACTTTCAGCTCTGGGTTGTGGACCTCCACTCCCATAATGCATTGTTGTGCTGCTTCTAAGATGTGAAATGGACTACTTCTCACAATGCTTTACATTACTTTCTAATTCCTAAGGGGCTTTTGTGCATACACATATGGGGTTACAATTCAATATTGCTCTTAACTTTGCTGCTACTTGGTGTGCCGGAGGTGTCTATCTCTGTGACTCCACTCACTGCTTCAGGGAGAAGTGTGGACTCCACTAGGTCGTCTAACGGGGTGGATGGTGACTCTGTGGGTGGATCGCCTCCTGTGCTCCTGGCCTCCTGCAGTCTTCTTGCCACCCTCTCCTTGGCACGGGACCGCAGGTCGTACCACCTCTTCTTAATTTCTTCGACCGAGCGCTGTGCCACTCCAACAGTGCAGATCTTAGTTTGTATGTCTGCCTGGAGTCTCCTTTTCTCACTCTCCGGCACCTGGAGTAAGCTTTTGCCAAAAAGCCGGTCATGGCTCCTGACCACCACCTCCTCTGTCAGCACCTCCAGCTCTTGCTAGCTAAATTTGAGCTTCCTCTTTGTTTCTCCCTTCTCCTTTCCTTGGGCTGAGGTGTCCATGGTTGTTCAGGTGTGCTACCTCCTTCAGAGTGTTGCTCAGTGTGGCTGGGCTGACTCTCTCTGGATGCTGGTTTGGGTGTAGCACCTGAAACTGCCTGGGATGACTCACTTCCTGCTTGTGATGTCATCAGGCTCCCCCAGGTGTGCTTTCTTGAAATTTCTCGCAATTTGCGATTTTCAATTACCGAATCGCAATTTGCAAAAATGCTAATTGCGATTCGGTAATTGGGCCTTGCAAACCACAAATAGCGAATTTTAAGAAAACCCTAATTCCGAATCGCAATTATGGTACATGGCCTTTTGCGACTCGGAAATAGGGATTTCTTAAAAATCGCTATTTGCGATTCGCAATGCCATTTCTTCATACATCTGGCCCTAAGACTCAGACAAGATAAGGGCTAATCTTTTGTATCTGTTAATCACTATACAAACTTCAGTGGGACTAGGAAACACCTCTCCTAACTCTGAGGAGGATCATAAAAAATCCCCAAATGTTTTCAGAGAAATATTTTAAAAATATATTTTTATTGGAAGCAACTTACAAGAATCATATAATACAGTCACTTTATTACATAAGTCATAAATTCATCAATTTGCCAAGACATCTTTTAAAAAAGTCTCTCAAATCATTATGAACCACCTTCCTCCCACTTGAGGAAATCAGACTTAAACTGGACTGAATGATGATTCATGTGCCCCCCCTCCTTCCAGAGCCATCCAAGTCAGACCTAAGGTGTCTACTGAAAGCCAGAAAAAGAGAGGAGAAAAGAAAAAGGCTCGTTCTAAGTGAATAATGAAGAAATACAATCAAAATCTGTTTCTAGACTGACATGTCAGTGTCATGTATCCTTATGTTCAATCAATCACATTTATACTGCACTTTCCCCACACGATAAAGGAGCATTGCACCATTACAAAAAATCCCTTCAATGAAGATCGAGACAAATACTTTAAAAAAAGATTTGGGCCTTGACCTCAGATGTGAACACTGAAACCCTGCCCTTGTGTGTAATCTTAAGCCTTGCCGGATTCATCAAATACACCTCTGCCCCTTTATCTTTCCATGGCTTTATTAGCTGATGCAGCCCCCATTGTCACTCCACAGTCATGTGACAGATGTCCAGACTAGCAAAAAAGAGTGACCTTTTATACTTCATTTAGAGTTTAGTTGTGCCTTCTCATACACTGCCTGTCTTAAAAGAAAGTTGCCAAAGAAGACTAGTTTTTGGTGGGGCATGGCCTTTCTCAGCCCCGGGGACCAGACCCCCTAGGGTGTGGCCTAATTATTTTTATTTTTTGCTGGGGAGGGGGGCCTCATGGCCCCTCTTCCCAGGGCTGATCCCAGGGACTCTGTCCCCCTGGGCCCTGCCATGTGACCTTGGTGCCCCCCAGGGCACCTAGTCACAAAGTTGGGGATCGTGGGAGGAGCATGAAGGACCCCACAGTCCCAGCTGGATCCCCACCTCCTGTGGGAGCCAATGTTGCTGTCAGGGAGAGGGAGCTAGTAAAGCAGCTCCCTCTCTGTGAGAGCAATTGTTTCCTCTGTCTCCCTCTCTGCATATTTGTAGTCAGGCAGACTTAGGAAATCTCTGCTCCGGTGAAGGGAGAGCTGTTTGACAGCTCTCCCTTCACTGGACCAGAGTGTTTGTTGTGGCTTGGCAGCAGCTTCAAAGCTGCCACCAAGCCACAGCAAACAGCTATGTCCCAAGGTGGGCACCCCGGGACATAGCAGGAGTCGGCCCTGGGATGGTGGTGGTCACCAGGGTTATCAGTGGCTCCTCAAGGGGGGCCTGGTGTCCCCTCCTATCCAACATGCATTGCCCCAGGGAGGTGGTGGTCCCTGGGGCTGTAAGGGGTCTGAAACAGACCCCCCTTTCTATTTTTTACACTTTGCTCTGAGGAGGTCATGTTTCCTGGGGCTGCAGGGGGACACGCGGCCCCCTCACTCATCTTTAAAGGAACACCCCAGGGAGGTGCTGGTCCCCGGGGCTGCGGGGTGGCCCTCTGTCTCCCTGAATAGTATTTCCATTATGCCCCGGAGAGGACTCAGCCCTGCACATTGTATTTTAGATGCCACAGGGAGTTGGTCGTCCCCGGGCTGTGGGGGACTGCACAGTCCTCACATAGTATTTCAGTTATGCCCCAGGGAGATGGTATGCCTAGGGCTGCTGGGGGGGGGCAGCAGTCCCTCGCATATATTTAAATTATAGCCTCGGGGAGGTGGTGATCTCCCATTTTTAAAAAATCAATGCCCCTGAGACCTGGCCCACGAAGGGGCTTAACAAAAAAACAAGTGCAGGAGCCTGTGCTTGTTGTTATTTTCCTAAAAATTTTCAATGACTTTGTGGCAAAATTTTAAGGAAATGCTTTTTTAGTCTGGTGGGCACCAGAGGAAAGGGGTCAGCGTGTCTTTTTATACTTTTTTGATGGGACTCAGCTCAAGCCGATTCCCAAGATGGCTTCCAACACTTCCTGGTTTTTGGTGTTGCAAGCCAATCACAGCTGTACATTTCCCTGCACAAGCCTGTCTTATTTTGTGAATCATCGCAAAGGATTCATGGCCCTAGATGTACAAATGTATTTTTCCTTCAATTTTTGAAAAGCTAATGAAAGGATTTCAACCAAATAAGTGAAAGCATGATCTGCGCACCAAAAGCTAGCTTTTTGCTAAAATTCATGTAATTCCGTCCAGCGGTTCAGGCTGTAGTTGTGTCTGAAGATCCTATGGGAAATAACAAGGGAAACACAACCATTTTTTACCACTCTTTTTCTCAGCACCTGCTTGACGGATCACCCCGAAACTTTCCACGTGCAAAAAGAATCACCGGGCCACTTTCATGAAGATTTTTCAAATGGTGCCAAAGATATAGGCTAGTCAAAAAATGCTTTTTATATGGAAACATGGCCCTCACTGTAACTACATATATATTTTCTCACAACTTGCCCAAATCAAATTTTAAAGGATTATGCACAGCCCCATTTTGTAAAATTTAAATACTGATTATTGCATAAACCGCTATATTGCGTTTTGGCCTTAACAGGCATGATCACATGGCATGCCATGTTGGTTCCACCACAATTTAAAATGCTCTTCACCACAACTCCTCATTGAAGACATAGAAAACAACAAACAAAAAATAATTTGCAATAATTTAAAAATTGAACACAGTAGAGCTTTTAAATATTCTAAGATAATAATTCGATCTACATATTTAATCATAATTATGCTTTAATTAAAATAGCATTATTTTTTTCCATTTCTACAAAATTTGCATTACATCATTTTTAATAATTGAGTTGGTGAATGCTGCCTCCGCCTGTTACCTCACAATTGTTTTTCCACATTTATATTAAATATAATTTAAATATTTTACTTTCTCAAAATTCAATCGATATTGTATTGCATGCAAAGTGACTTTTGTCAAACTAAATATTCAATATTGCCCACTTATATTTGTCCTTCAATATAATCATTAGTATCCAAGAATTGTAACTGATTGCTTCATTATTGCGACTGTTAACTCCCTTGTGGGTAAATTCAGTATAATACTAATGTTTTAGGCTTCACCAGTCTCATAATTTCAACACATAATAATAATAATTTCTTAACCAACTTAATTCATCCTCTCTTTTCATTTCATTTCTTTATGAGATTCCTTTCTTATTTTCTTTATGTACCACCATGAAGCTCATTGTAATTCATTTCTCACTTTTCAAATCAAAAAGTTTCAATATGTTATTACTTTTTCTCTTTTATTCTGAAGTTAAAAATGTGGATAATTCCTCATCCATATTTAAACCTTTAGGGGTCTTAGTGTTCAATCTAATGATATATTTGCTTTCCAACCATTACAAATTACCTCAATCCTTCCATGTCTCCCATATATCATTCTGCTCTGTGCCTAGCCACTGGGTATGTAAAATCTCATTTAATAACAGTTTGTAGGTGCTGTAAAATTATTTTTGGAGTGATAGCTTTGTGCTTCCTACATTTTGGAGGCCAAATTCACATCATAATATGTACACTGCAAAATAAATCCTACATTTATATGGTCCCTTTATCCTCATGGGTGCATTACTATAGGGAGAGCATGCCTCCTCCACATCTATTCTATACTTACATGCCTTACAGCGATGGCATTTGTGGAAACTAGTACATTTGAAACATTTTTTGATTTCTTCAATTCAGAGGTAAAAGAGTGTCTCTCATTGATTGTGCCCTTCGGAACGTGATCTGTGGATTTCTTTTTAGGGCTGGGGCCCGAATGTTACCTCATTTTAGTAGCTGTCAATGTTTCTTCAGAATCCCATATAGTTTCTTATGTTCAGTGCTATAAATTGTTATCAATCTCATTTCAGAATTCATAGATGACTACAATTCTCGTGTCAAAATAATATAGATTCTCTGCTCTTACTCTCCATTATCTTCACCGCTGATCCTACCACATTTTCAGTATATCCTCTCTGATAGAACCTTTGTACTGTCTCCATTTTGCTCCTTACCCAATCCTCTCCCTCACTGGTATTTCTCTTTACTCTTAACAGCTCCCCATCAGGAATACTGTTTAATGTATGTTTTGGATAAAAACTGGAAGCATGAAGTGGTAAGTACCCTCCCGATGGCTTCCTAAACATCCTAGTTTGTAGCTTCTTTCCATTCATATATACTTGCAAGTCTAAAAACTCTATTCGGTTTCTACTGATGTTTGTCTGAAAACTGCAGAATAAGATCATTAATAGTTATCTTTCTTACAAACTCTAGTGCTGTTTCCTCAATACCATGCCAAAAACAAACATGTCATCAATAAAACATAGCCTGCACATGATTTTCTCACTATCAATTCCAATGTTGCCACCCAGGAGCACCTGCTCCTCCCACCAGCCTGGATGTAAACATGCAAAGCTTGGGGCAAAGCACGTGCCCATCATGGTCTCTCGCATTTGCCTGTGCAAATTGTTTTGAAACAGGAAATAGTTATTCTCAAGGCAGTATCTAATCATTGTTAGAAACATTCTAGTATATTCCAATAATATCAAAGAACGATTCCTCAAATAATATTCCACTGCCCTGAAACCATACTCATGACTTATGCTCGTATACAGAGATGTAACATCCGTCATTAAAATGTAGTCTAAACTCCAAAGGATGTCATAATTTTGTCTTAATAAATCACTAATGTCTTTTATATAAGATGATGAGTTGCAGACTTATTCTGGCAGAAAAAAATCCATACACTTTGAAGTATTCTCAGAAGTCCCTGTTAAAACTGAAATAATAGGTCTTCCTCGTGGCATCTGGGAACTTTTGTGGATTTTCAGAATCAGGTACATTAATGGAATTTTTGCATGGTCCCTTTTAAGAAATAAATAATAATCATAACTTCATAACTTCTCATCTCTCCATTGAGCTCATTACTTGTGATATGTCTCCATTATCGCTCTCCATTGACCTCTGTCACTTTCAATGTAACATTCCTGATCCTCTAATTGCCAATAGGCTTCTGTTATATACATTCTGCTAAGCCACAGTATTACATTGCCACCTTTATCAAAATTTCTTACTATTACTATACTGTCAGAACAATTTTTTTAGCAAATCAAAATATGACCTCTCTAGTGGATCGTTTTTTCTATAAGATTTCATGAACTTTGGCTTTAAACATAATTTCTTTAAGTCACTTATCATCACTACATTAAAGACATCAATTGCAACTTTTGGTGTAATAGGCACAAATGTTGATTTTGATTTGTTTTACTCATTCCAGAGACATCCAAACCCATTGCTTCTATTTTAGACCCTACTTGTCCGTATTTTCTTTTTCAAGATTATATAATTCAATTAGAACCTGTAGGTCTGAAATTTGTAGCCCCCTTTGATTTGTCCCTGCCTTTAAAGTAACATCTTGAGCATTTGATTTTTTGGAGGATTTTGCAGATGCCATTTAGATAATGTCAGCTTTCTTATGTATTTATATAAATCAGTGTGTGTTTCACAATAATTCATACCACTTCTAGGACAAAAGGATACCTCCATTGACAACAACTTTGTCTCTTTATCACTTAATTGCATATTCGATACATTGATAACTGTCATGGCTGCTTGGTTTCCTGTTTCCTTCTCCATGTCTGTGTCTTTTGTGTTTTCCTTTCTTCTTCTGGCTTACATGTGTTTCTTCCTTCTCTGGTTCCTCTTTTGTCTGGAAGGTATCTCAGATTTCTTGGCTTAAAGACTTTAGTCGGTCTGATCCTAAAAAAATCAAATTAGTCTACAATGGTTGGTTTGCCAATCGTAGATGAGCTACTGGCTCCTATGTATATAATTCAATGTGAAAAAGTAATACACTAACAAAACACATTTATTATCAGAAAACATTTTGACACCTTTTTGATTTATAGATTAATGTAACATTACATTTTAATACATTTTAACATGTCATCAATTTCATACATCACTTTTAATAGATATTATTGAAGAATATGTATTTTTTTATTTTAGCCAAAAATTTGATTTTAATTTTTTATTTAATTTATATATTTAAAATAATTCAATATTTTGTTAAAAATTAGGTTAATAGTTCATTAACAATTGTATTACTTTTGTCCTGCATTTAAAATAAATATATATAATTAATTCACAATACTATATAACAATAGACTGTTTTATCAATTGTTTCCAAGATCAATATGCCTTTTTAATTTTCCCTATGTTTTACCAAACAGAGAACTCTGCCCCAAGGTGGAACCTCCTAGTGGTAAAATTTATGAAAAAGCAAAAAATATTCTATAACTCAAAAAGTAAAATATATTGCTTCTTGGATCCCTTTTGGGGGAAAGGAAAATGGGCAGGTGTCTCTCACTCTTTTCTATGATGAGTTAGGCTCATCTGGATTCAGATTTGTGTTAGTCAGACAACCATACCAGAGTAGCTCTTACCTGCAGGAGTTATTTTTAGATGTATGGACCCTTACAGACACTTCTGAGAGAAGCAGTCATGTACAGCAGTTGGTTTACAAAGATAGGTTATTTAACATGTACAATCACCACTACTAACCATGGCTATTGAATGATTGAAAATATTCTTACAATCTCAGCAGTTAGAAATGTATCTAAAGGAACCTTCCTGTCTTCCATCACCATCTATACTTTCTCCCTCCTTATGTGTCTCTGCTGATTTTGATTATCCATGTTATCTAGTCCCTCTAAAAAAACGTCATGATTTATCGGATCTTGGGAGCTCAGTGTCAGAATGCCTAAATGCTGGTTTTGGGGAATAGAAAGCATCTGAATGCACTATCCATGCAAACAGATTTTCCATTTTGTCTCCATCGCTATGTTGGTTAGTTAGGTACTGCCAGTAGCAGAACATTCACAGTCACTCGAATAACATCATGTGTTTGGCTCTAGTGTGTTCCATGTCTTTCCCAACACTGTGCTTGAGACACCTCTGGTTTCTAAATGTGAGAAAGTTGGGTTGTTGGTTTGGTTGGATGGGGGTGACTCCTATTCAAGCAAAAGCCACAATCTCTGTCAGAGTGAACCACAAAAGTCATTTAATTAGCCTGTGCTTAGCCCTCTGGTAGTTAGGCTCAAAAGAAATCAGACTTAATTTAGAGGCACTTTGTAAAGTATTTATGCAGCAAGCAAACATTAATAAAGTGAAAAAAAAAAAAAGAAAACAACAAAAATCCAACCAGTGGAACTGGAGTTGTGAGTTTTTAACAAATTTTGTAAAAACTAGCACCTAAAATATCAAAGCACTAACTGTAGACATCTAGTAACGCGAGCCCGGATCAAAGTTGAAAAATTGAGCTGACAGCAATGGAGTCTGGGTTGGATACAAGAAGAGGATTGGGCCTGGTTGGGCGATTGTCTTCTGATTTAATAGACATTTTTTAGAAAAAGTTCTGAAAAGGTAGAGTTCAGCTGGCCAGGCTGCAGACGGTGTCTGGGGAGGGAGCATCGTTGTCAGGGAGCCTATGGTTAAAGTTGCAGTGAAAATGTACACATATGGAAATAGTCACTTTTTTAGAAGTCAAAAATTTACAGCATGATGATGCAGGAGGCTGTAGCTGATGAGAGTTCAATGTGTCCGGGTGACCTTCAATGAAGGACCTCTGAACAAGATTCGTCTCAGTGGAGAACATAGTGGAAGCTTCTGGAAAGTCAGCCTGACTCAGGATGCACCTTAAGTGGATAGACAAATCGGTTGGTCCCAGTCTTCTCTGAGTTCTCAGATCAGTTTTTAGCTAAAAATGTCCCAATTCACAAGTTTTGAATTTTAGATATCTGGGCACTTTTAGCACCCCTGCCAAGAGTCCAGGGCTAGAGGGGCGCCACTTGGCAGGTTAGAACTCACTAAGGTTGGAGCCAGGTGTGGGTTCAATATGATGGGAGCCTGCTATGTCCCTGTGGCCCTGAATAGGAGGCAGCAAGCAAGCTCTTGGAGTCCCTCTGGTAGACCTGGGTTCAACTGAAGAAGAAGGGCTCAAGGAGCAGGGCAGACCTCTGAGGGTTCAATGCAGACCCTAGGCAGCAATGCCTTTTTTCCAGGTTCAGCAAAGCAGCCTCAAAGAGTACACAGCAAGCCACAGCAGCAGGCAGTCCACTGAGAGTCCTTCCGCTGGACCAGAAAGTGAATCAAACGGTGTGTCTTAGGGCCCTAGTCTTATACCTGTCACCTCCTTTGGATTAGGAGAAGTTTCTAAAGGTTTATCTTTGAAGTCCTAGATGTATCCCGACTTCCCTGCCTTGGCTCCAAGCTGGCTGCAGGAACAACAAAATGGTGACAAAGCCTAAGCAGTTGTAAGTGGGAATAAGCCCCTATCCTGCCAGCAGATGACCCATTCAGGAAAACCTAATTCATCTATAGTGTCACAGTATGAGAGGAATTCAAAGTCTAACCTCCAACTGCATCCAGTCATGTGACTCAAGACAGTCTGCAGGCAACAAATGGCAGAGGTCAGGAAAATGTCAGTTGTCTAAAAGTGACATTTTCAAACCTTTCAACATATTGCTGTCCTATGGGAAAAAAACACCTTTGGATGTTTTTCACTACTAGGACATGCAAAGCTAAACAAAAAAAAAATCTCCAACCTTTGAATTACGATCCAAGTCTAGTCTGGAGTGAAATTCAAATTTGAGTGACCATTATGTGAATTTGAACATTTTTGAATTGTGTCAGTGCCAGGTGTCTTATATTCTCCAACACAGACCCAATCAATAAAGCCCTCCACTACTTTCATTGCAGCAGCGCCCTGCAGCAGCAGCCTTGACATGTCTAGAAGGGCATTCTGTGTAGAATTTTAGTACCCAGACCATAATTTGAACACATCAACCAGTTGGGTCAAGTGTGGTCTCATCTCCTCTATGAATACACATTGCATTGTGGTCAATGCATGCAGGCATGCCATTGCCATATGGCCTTCCTTTATCACATATGTGCCGTCATGATCCATGGCACTATGGTGGACCCCAAAAGGGCACCCCTAGATTAATCCAGAACAATTTCTTGGAATACTATGCTAGCATTACTACAGTATAGGTGTGACTTTCAACATCTGTGTAATTTAAGGCCTTCGGACTTGGAGAGGCGTATTTCCTGGAGGCATGCAAATTCTGTTCCGCTCCTTCAAGTCCATTCTATACCCCTTAACTGAGTTGTCTGCCTTTCTTACATTCCAGGTGATGAGTTTATAGGTAGTCATCTTCATTTGTGGGCATGGTATGTTCGCGATGGACCCTTAAGTACCCCTTGCTACACCATACTAACTGAATCAACCCCTAGGTTAGTCATTTGTTTTAGTGTTTCAGTTTTTTGTCTCTTGCATCACATTGTTCTAGTATCATGCGTTGCTCTCTCATAGGGGCCGATGTATGGGCATTTTTTTTGCAACTCCCAATTTTTTTTTTTTAGTGAATTGCAAATTGCAAGTCACAAAACAAAATGTACAATAGTGTCTGATACACTGTTAGCAATTCCTTACTGGATTGCAAGGGACCTGCCTCATTAATAATCATGAGACACATCACAATTTACGACCCACTTGGGAATGGTCGCACTCACAGAGATGTTGGTTTGCTAACCCAGGAAAGTGGCCTGCTGGGGTCAGCAGACCATCATGTCTGCGACTGCCTTTTAAATAAAGCATTTTTTAAAATGGTCAGTGGGATCACTGCCTGCTCTGAAAAAATGATGGCGCACCCATACATGAAGGGGAAAGGGTCTCATTTGCGAATGGGTTACCACCAATTTGAAATTGATGGCAATTGCAATTATTTTGTGACCGCATTCATGGTCACATGGCAATCATACATGGGCCTGAGAGTTGCTATTGGGAAGGGACACCCTTGGAACACCCCTTTTGAATAACGAGTCACAAGTCCCATTTTTTGAGTTGGTAACAGGTTGCCAACTTACAAAATAAGGATGGTACATGCTACAAGGCCTTTTCACCGTTTACAACCACAAAATAGCTTTGTACATCTGGCTCATAGGGGGTCATTACAACATTGGCGGTAAAAGCCGCTTACCGCCGTGCAGAAGACTGCCAAAACACCGCCGCGGCCGCAGAATTCCACCACAGCTATTATGACCCACATATCGGAAACCGCCGAAATTCAGACACCCACACAACTCCGCCACACCAAAGATCAGTGATAAACTGGCGATAACAAATCCTCCACCGTCACGCCAACAGAAACACGCCCATGCTATTACGACCCACGAATCCACGTGGGTCGTACACACCGCTGCACTCAAAATACACACACATCTCCAAAACAGAGCCACATTGGACAATTCAAAATACACACACCTGATACACATACAAACACCACTCCCACACACCCAACACAATATAAAACACACACCCACATCACCCACAAACCCCTACGACAAAAAAATAGAGATGAAGGCGACAGAGAGAGCACAGCAATAGACAACCCCACCACACAGAGGCACACAACACCATCACCCACACAACATCCACGCACAAAACACCATACACCACTACACATCACCACACTCATCACCACATACACCACCCCACACATCACCTACACCACCCCATGGCACACCAAAAACACCCCAGGTTTTCAGAGAAGGAGCTCAGGGTCATGGTGGAGGAAATCGTCTGGGTAGAGCCACAGCTATTTGGCTCACAGGTGCAGCACACCTCTATAGCTAGGAAGATGGAGCTATGGCGAAGAATCGTCGACAGGGTCAATGCAGTGTGACAGCACCCAAGAAATCGGGAGGACATCAGGAAGAGGTGGAACGACCTACGGGGGAAAGTGCGTTCCGTGGTCTCCAGGCACAACATCGCGATTCAGCGGACTGGCGGCGGACCCCCACCACCTCCCCCACAACTAACAACATGGGAGGAGCAGGTCTTGACCATTATGCATCCTGAGGGCCTCGGAGGAGTCGGTGGAGGATGGGACACTGGTAAGTCACATCTTAACTATCATATCCCCCACCCTACCTGCATGCTATCACACGCCCCCACCCTCACCCCCTCCCCTATCACTCCAACTCCTCACTAATGTACTATTAACACAAACCACCCATCCCAACACCAAGCCCTGCATGACACGACAAAGCATGGACGCCCATCACTAAAGCATGCCCACTGCACATACCCATAACACCCCCTAACTATCATCACACAGGCCCCCACACAGGAATGCTAGCACTGGGGTACACGCTCACCCACCCATTGCACACCATGACACACACACATGCAATAATCATGCTTTTATACCCCTGCAGGACCACTACCTAACGTCACCAGACAGGAGGCTCCAGACATCTCTACCCCACCCACAGAAGAGGCCCACAGTGATGACAGCAGCTCTGGCCAACTGGATCCAGATGACCAGCCCGGACCATCGTGGGCCTCGGGAAAGTCGGTTCCCCTCGCACAGGCACAGCCCAACACTGACCTTCCACCCTCTGGTAACACCAGCACAGCATCCACCCAGCGGGCCCATACCTCCGTTCCCAGGACACGTCAATCAGCTGTGTGTCCAACACTACCGGGAACCCAGGATAACCCACCACCCTAACAACAACAGGGACCTGGGGGTAGTGGCAGTGGGCACACGGTCCAGGGGACGGAGGCACAGGAACACAGGGGAACTGGGAGTGCTGCTGTGTGACAGGGGGCGGACAGGCCTAGGGAACCCACTCTCCATGAGGCCCTCTCCTCCATCATGGGAGCATACCACCACTCCCAGGAGACGATGGCAACGGTCCTGGCCAAGTTTCAGGAGACCCAGCGCATGCAGGATGAACTGTATTTGGGGTTCAGGGAGGAGCTCAGAACCATCAGCTCCGCCCTGGGCACCATCGTAGGGGTGCTGAAGGAGATACTTAACACCAGGAGGGACACTGTGGCACTCCAAGGGGCCCCTGACACAAGCATGGACGAAGAACTGCCCACCACCTCTGCCGGCGCTAGTGGACAGGAGACACCGCCACAGGACCACCACACCAGCACCCCACCCCCTGCAGACGGAGAACCACCCCGCAAGCAGTCCCTGAGATCCAGGAACAGGACAGAGCACAATGCCAAGACCCCCGCCAAGAAATGAGACCACCCTGATTGTCATCCCACAGTCCCACTTTGTAACCCTGTCCATATTGGAACTGCCCCAGCTCCACTTCCTATGTCCATATGGGCAGTGCACCTGTGAGACTAATAGACTGGACATTCCCCATCACCATTTTACCACCCCCCTCCAATATTTAGCACTGCAATAAACACCCTTGAAGCACAAAACAATCTGGAGTCAGTCCGTGATTATGAAAATGTGTATTAGCAATGACAGTGAAAAAATCTGTTCTCAAATGTAATGTCAACATACTTATGTCACACATCTCAAGTCCATGAGGAATCTATGCAGATGACACATGTTGGTAACCACACCTGTGAAACCATAATGGAAATGTACAACTCAGTTACCATATACTGGTTGAAATCGACAGACAGGATAGAGGTAGAAGTGTGAAAGTACTTGTAGTAGGCAGGAATGTGTTCTCACCTGTGTGTCACTGGAAATATTGCTGGATAACTGAGTCCCTGTTGTCAATGTCTTCTTCCTCTGCTTCCTACTCATCACTGTCCACAGGCTCCTCAGCTGCCACAACACCGTCATCTGGACCATCCTCCTGCAGAAAAGGCACCTGTCGCCGCAAAGCCAGATTGTGAAGCATACAGCAGGCCACGATGATCTGGCACACCTTCCTTGGTGAGTAGAATAGGGAACCAACTGTCATATGGAGGCACCTGAACCTGGCCTTCAGGAGGCCGAAGGTGCGTTTGATCACCCTCCTAGTCCGCCCATGGGCCTCATTGTAGCGTTCCTCTGCCCTGGTCCTGGGATTCCTCACTGGGGTTAATAGCCATGACAGGTTTGAGTAACCAGAGTACCGTAATAGCCACACCCGGTGCCTCTGGAGTTGACCCATCACATAAGGGATGCTGCTATTCCGCAGGATGTAGGCGTCATGCACAGAGCCAGGGAACATAGCATTTACCTGGGAGATGTACTGGTCTGCCAAACATACCATCTGTACATTCATCGAATGATAACTCTTCCGGTTCCTGTATACCTGTTCACTCCTGTGGGGGGGACCAGAGCTACATGGGTCCCATCAATGGCACCTATGATGTTAGGGATATGTCCAAGGGCATAGAAGTCACCTTTAACTGTAGCCAAATCCTCCACCTGAGGGAAAACGATGTAGCTCCGCATGTGTTTCAGCAGGGCAGACAGCACTCCGGACAACACGTTGGAAAACATAGGCTGGGACATCCCTGATGCCATGGCCACTGTTGTTTGAAATGACCCACTTGAAAGGAAATGGAGCACTGATAGCACCTGCACTTGAGGGGGATCCCTGTGGGATGGCGGATTGCTGACATCAGGTCAGGCTCCAACTGGGTACACAGTTCCTGGATTGTGGCACGGTCAAACCTGTAGGTGATGATTAAATGTCGCTCCTACATTGTCAACAGGCCCACCAGCCGTTGGTACACCGGAGGATTCCGCCATCTCCTCACATGTCCCAGCAGACGGTGCCTAGGAAGGACAACAGCGACCACAGAGTCAAACAACTCAGAGGTGTGTACCCACAGTCTACACAGAACACGAAACATAATCCAAAAAGTTGCCTGTATGTGTGTTGAGTCTAGGCCTAGGTATGTGTGACGCAGTTGAAAATGAAGCCATGTGGGCCCCTGAAATGGCGGCTGTCTGACCTCTAAACTGGGACAATGGGATGTGAGGTAACTGCGCTGGCGTTGTACACCGTCGCGGTAGGCGGACGAAGACCGAGGCGCAATGCTGCATTGGTTAACATTGGACCCTATGGGTCCCAGGAGCCAATGACGAAGTGCGCCGGCGGTGATGATACGCACCGCCGCAGACGTCACCGCCGCAGACGTCACCGCCGCGAACGTGACCGCCATTTTCTATCTATTGAATCACTCGATACCTGATCTTCGACAGGAGAGGACCTACACTGCAAGTGCTGCTGTGACCTCGGTCTAGAAGAGACAATGGCTCGTGCGTCTGAGGAAAGGGCCCCTGCCTTCACTGCACAGGAGTTGGAGAAGCTCGTGGATGGGGTCCTCCCCCAGTACATGCTACTCTACGGTCCTCCAGACCAACAGGAAAGTACACAGGGAGCACGTTGTATGGGCTATGCCTGAGTGTAGAGGGCTGGTTGTAAGAAGGAAGGGGCCACAGTTCTGTGTGCATGAAGGACTGTGAATGCATGTGCCACATGGCAAGGCTAGGGATGTGGGCCACTCACTTCGATGGTGCAGTTGCTAATGACTTCTCTTCTTCCCCTGTACACGTCAGGTAGGTCAGCGCCCACCAGAAGAATGATATTTGGCGTGTCATCGCCAAGGACGTCCGGACCCTGGGGGTCCATCACAGACGGAGCACCCACTGCCGGAAAAGATGGGAGGACATTCGCCGCTGGAGCAAGAAGACGGCGGAGGCTCAGCTGGGGATGGCCTCCAAACGTGGGAGGGGTGCCCGTCGCACCATGACCCCCCTGATGTGCCGGATCCTGGCGGTGGCCTACCCTGAGTTGGATGGGCGCTTGAGGGCATCACAGCAGACACAAGGGGGTGAGTACAAAATCATTCTGTGGACTTTGCGCGCAGTGAAGATGTCTGGGTAGGAGAGGAGGGTTGTGGGTTCCCCAGGCCAGGGCGAGTTCCGTAGGATAGGCCCCTCTGTAATGCAGGCCATGTGGCACTCTACCCCACCTCTGTAGAGTGCCAAGTACAGGTATACATGCCCGTGTCATCTATGTGTGCAGATGTCCACCATAGCCATGAAGGCCATATCCCAGGTACTGCATCTGTAGAGCCCAACAGCGCAGCGTAGTGCAGGGGGCTGCTGTGTCTGCATTGTCCGCCAACGGTAGCAGAAAGCCATCCACTCAACCTGTCTTTCTTCTGTCGCCCCCCCCCTTTTTGTGGTCTCCCTGTTCTTGTGTGCATCAGCATCATCAGGCCGGGGTACAGTGGCACCAGAGTACAAGGGAGCTGCATCCCACATGGCCATGGAGGGCCACACCACGGACTCTGAATACACCAGTCGGACGGAGGGCGAGGGGAGCTTCACTGCAGTCACAGGATCTGCAACCAGCGACACGGACTCGTCCTTCGATGGGAGCTCCCTTGTGGTGGTGGCAAAATCTGTGCCCCCCACTTCTACAGGTACAGCCGCCACTCCCCCTACCAGCACCGCCCTCCCAGCAGCCCCTCAGCCTTCGCCCCGTGCCCGCTAACCCACGAGGGTGGGCATCACTTTTGCCCCAGGCACCTCAGCCCCTGTCACCTCTGCTGCCCTCAGAGAGGAGGCCATTGACCTCCTCAGGTCCCTCACTGTTGAGCAGTCTACCATTTTGAATGCCATCCAGGGTGTAGAAAGGGAATTGAAACACACAAATGCATTCCTGGAGGGCTTTCATTCTGGTCAGGCTGCCCTTCATTGAACCCTGCAAACTCTGGCCTCAGCACTGATGGCAGCCATTGTCCCTGTATCTAGCCTCCCCCCTCCAACTTCCTCCACCCAGACCCAATCCCCTGTACCCCAGCCTATCCCAAGCACACCATCAGACCAGCATGCACACACGTCAACACACAAGGGAAGCTCAGGCAAACATAAGCACCACACATCCCACAGGCACTCACGCAAGCATCACACACATACAGACACAGCAACATCCACTGCCTCCACTGTGTCCCCCTCCTCGTCGTCTCCCTCCTCCCTCCAAGTCTCGTCTACACTCTCACCTGCATGCACTACCACTACAGCCACTAGGTCCCGCACCAGCACAGCCACCACCACACCCGCTCACCTGCACTCACCACCCCCACTACCATTTACACGTCCCCTGTGTCCTCACCCAGTGTGTCTGTGATGCCCCCTCCCAAAGTACAGAAACGCAGGCACACACCCACCCAACATACATCCACCTCACAACAGCCTCCAGCGCATGCACCTGCACCCAAAGCCACAAAAGTTACACCTCCTACAACCACCTCCTCTTCCTCCACTCCCAGACCCCCTCCAGCTACCCATCCCAGTGTTCCTAAGAAACTTTTCCTGACCAAGTTTGACCTCTTTCCCACCCCCCCCTCCAATTCATAGGTCCCGTACTAGCACCTCAGCCAAAAAATCTCCGGGACCAGTGGTGCCTGTTGTTACAGGTATGTGGAGTGCACCGGGCACCAGGGCAGCCAGTGTGACACGGAGCCACAGCACAGCCAGTCCCCCCCCTGTGAAGCACCAGAAGTTGGACAGTGCCCAGCGGGAGTGGGGGAAGACTCCAGCCAGCAAAGCCGCTCACAAGGGTCCCAGGGGGAGTGTCCACTCAGCTGTGACTCCTCCCAAGGTGGGGAAGGGGCAGAAGAAATCGCCAAAGTCAGGGAGGAGCAGCACGGCGGAGAAGACCGCCATCATCCCCGCTGCCCAGGAGGCCACCACCAGCCCCATCGTCACTGGCCAGGAGGCCACCGCCAGAGTCAGTGCTGAGGAGGGCAGCCCCATTGTCACTGGCCAGGAGGCCACCGCCAGAGTCAGTGCCCAGGAGAGCAGCCCCATCGTCAGTGGCCAGGAGGCCACTGCCAGAGTCAGTGCCCAGGAGGGCAGCTCCATCGTCAGTGGCCAGGAGGCCACCGGCAGCCACAGCCCAGCTGCCCAGGAGGACCCCGGCAGCCACAGCCCAGCTGCCCAATGAAGGACTGCCAGCCCCAGCCCCAGCTGGGCAATGAAGGACCACCATGGCAAGCACTGCTGAACAGGTCAGAAACTGCACACTCAAGCACCGCTGAACAGGGCAAAGACCGCCATGGCAAGCACCGCTGAACAGGGCAAGCACTGCTGAACAGGCCAAAGACCGCCATGGCACGCACCTCTGAACAGGGCAAGCACCGCTGAACAGGTCAGAAACTGCAAACTCAAGCACCGCTGAACAGGGCAAGCACCGCTGAGCAGGGCAAAGACCGCCATGGAAGCACCGCTGAACAGGGCAAGCACCGCTGAACAGGTCACAAAATGCAAACTCAAGCACCGCTGAACCGGGCAAGGACCGCTGAACAGGGCAAAGACCGCCATGGCAAGCACCGCGGAACAGGGCAAAGACCGCCATGGCAAGCACCGCTGAACAGGGCAAAGACCGCCATGGCAAGCACCGCTGAACAGAGCAAGCACTGCTGAACAGGCCAAAGACCGCCATGGCAAGCACCGCTGAACAGGGCAAGCAACGCTGAACAGGTCAGAAACTTCAAACTCAAGCACCGCTGAACAGGGCAAGCACTGCTGAACAGGGCAAAGACCGCCATGGCAAGCACCGCTGAACAGGGCAAGCACCGCTGAACAGGTCAGAAACTGCAAACTCAAGCACCGCTGAACAGGGCAAGGACCGCCAACTCAAGCACCGCTAGCCCATGAGTGGCAGGGGCAGTGACGCAACTGGGACCGTCACGGGGAGAGTGATGTACTCTGGGCACCAGTCCCCCTCCAGAACCAGTGGAGACATGCATCCACTCCGTCTGTCCTTAACAGGATGAAGCACTCTGGGCACCAGTCCCCCTCCAGAACCAGTGGAGACATGCATCCACTCTGTCTGTCCTTAACAGGATGAAACACTCTGGGCACCAGTCCCCCTCCAGAACCAGTGGAGACTGTTATCCACTTGAGAGACTGTGGCTTTGCACTCCCCAGGATGGTACAGTGGGCAACCCACCCACTGTAGAGACTTGAGAGACTGTGGCTGTGCACTCCCCAGGATGGTACAGTGGGTAAACCACCCACTTGTGAGACTTGAGAGACTGTGGCTTTGCACTCCCCAGGATGGTACAGTGGGCAACCCACTCACTTGTGAGACTTGAGAGACTGTGACTTTGCACTCCCCAGGATGGTACAGTGGGCAACCCACCCACTGTAGAGACTTGAGAGACTGTTGCTTTGCACTCCCCAGGATGGTACAGTGGGCAACCCACCCACTGTAGAGACTTGTGAGACTGTGGCTTTGCACTCCCCAGGATTGAACAGTGGGCAACCCACCCACTGTAGAGACTTGAGAGACTGTGGCTTTGCACTCCGCAGGATACATCAATGGGCATGGAGCCCCCTTGTGGATCTGGTGTGGTGCACTCATCCGGCAGAGGTGCCCCCCCTTCCCTTCCCCCTGAGGTGCCTGTTGTATTTCTATCTGATGCCCCGGCAGTGTTCTCTCCGTTTTTATCAGGTATCTGATGTGGGCCACGCCCATGCATTTTGGGCCCAGTGGTCCACGGACAATGAATGGCGCATTACCTGCACTACTAATCGTGATGTATATTTTGTTGAATGTGTAATTATATCTGTATATACTTGGTTACTGTATTTTGATATATAACAATGGTTGAACTCATTTCCTTTTGTCTTTGCATTCTTCCGGGGGGGTTGGGGGTTGTTACTGTAATGTTTGGATATGCATTGGTGTGTGTGTTGTAGTGGGTGAGGGTCAGGGTGGGGGTGGGGGTGTTGCATGTGTGTGTCCCTGACTTTTGCCTCCCCTCCCCTATGTCGTAGGTGCAGTACTCACTGTTGTCTTTGCCGCCGGTATTGATGATGGTCGTATAGGAGCAGGAAGACTTTCGCAGGGAGAATTTGGAGTTCCAGTTCCATGGTGTCGTCTTTCCTCGTGGGTTGTGTAGAGGTGAGCGTTTTCCCTTTGAAATGGCTGTTTCCGCCGTGTTTTTATCCGCAGTGAATCCGCCCCGGAAAAGGTGGCGGATTGGTAGGTTGTGATGCTGTGGGCAGTACATTATCTCCCGCCTGTCTGTTGGCGGTGACCGCCAAGCAGTTTGTCTGTGCCGCTGTGGTGGTCGGAGTGTTAAGGTGGCTGTCTTTGTTGGCGGTTTCCGCCACGGTCATAATTCCCATTTTTTTAACGCCGGCCTGTTGGCGGTCTTACTGCTGCTTTAACACCGTCCGCCAGGGTTGTAATGACCCCCACAGTGTTTGATCATTAATATGAATTCAGTCATCGCAATGCTCATGTTGGATTGTTGGCTGTAACTGGTTAATTTAGCAAATAAGAACATCTTAACAACTTCAATCCTAGTTTAAAAACTGTTAAGAGTAAGGGCCTGGTTTAGATCTTGGCAGAATTGGTCGTGTTGTTTTTATTTTCCATCAGCGAATTCATCTGCTGACTAGGAAGTCTGTCCGCTTTATTTAGATGCTGACTGGCCCATGCCCAAAAGTCCATCAGTGACCCACCGTCACCACCAGACAGTGCCATAGACAAAACCAGATGGTGGCAGGGCCACAGCAAGTTTTACCCCAGGGCCAATCACAATGTGCCTTCCCACCGACATAACTGTGGTGGCTAAACCTCCACAATTGAGTTGTTGGATTCAAAGGCATATAAGTTTGAAACATAATTTTTTTCTACTTTTCACTTTCTTTGCTTCCATGAACCCTATTGTAGAAGTCCTTCCTATGGTGCTTGACCATGCAGCAATCTACCCTGTTGTCGTCAAAAATGAAGGTAAGTGACTTATTTTAACTATTAAAATTGGCATTGTTTGTTTACATTAGTTCTGGAGTCATGCATTTCTTATAAATGCTTACAAGCAATAGTGTAAAAATGTCCAATGCATGTGAGTATAATGTGGTAGTTTAAACATTTTAAATCAACATACCTGTATATTTTATTTGCATTTACAAATTTTGTCCAAACTGCTTTCATGCTAATGGACACTTCATAAAATGTCACATGAATCCCAAATTTAAAATGTGTCCACACAGATGTGCTTAACCATTTTCCCTAAACTATCAATTCATATACATATGCATTACACATTATTTGAACAACATCATTCTAATAAAATGTAGTAATTGAACTACACAATGCAACAAGTGTGTTTACAATAAATGTACATGCCATGTAAAGGTCTAAACATCAAACATTTCATATATGTATTAATGTTGCATTTTTACTTGTCCAGTGAATTTTCTGTATATCAATAAATTTCACTTACCTGAAACTTTTCATGTGTAATGCATATATGTTTATAATTAAAACTCATTATTTTTAAATAAACATACTTGCGTCACCTTGTAAAATATATTTTTTTAAACATTTGATCTAATGGTCCATTATCCTGACGCCTACGTCAAAATTACCAAGTCCATTTCAAATGTTCGACGTTAATGTGTGCGCTATACAAATATGTCCCAAAAAAAACCTGTTTTGTTTTCCTTTCGTGTCACTCACATTCTTATGACTAACATTGTCATCAATCAATTACTTCTTAGTAAAAAATGTTGGGGCAAACTTTGTGAAACGAAAAGTTTGTATTTTAAATGAGAGGTGCCTCTCAATAGATTTTTTCAATAATAATTCATAATAAACAAAAGACAGGATACACTGAAGCAATTTTGGGGTTTATTCCCAAGAACCTGCCTCCTAGTTACACTGCCAAGGGACAACCTCCAGAGAGAGGAGGATCTAGTGGGCACAGAGCACTCACCTCAAGAATCCTTCTTCAGAGAGGTAGTTTTGGGCTTCACGGGGGTCAGGGGCAGGTGTGGTACTGAAAATTCTGGACCCGTGTTATAAACATCGTCGTATCACAACGATTTTGGTATCATCAGACCGAGAATGATTAGAATAGTATGCACAAGCATTGTATTCATATTCGGGTAACGAAATCACCCGAATATCAGAGTTTCGTCCTGAACCCTCGTGTTCCATTTAAACGACAGCCATTTTGTGATTGCCCTCACATAGGCCAATGTCTAATGCTGAAAACGAGTCTGAAGGACACGTACATCTTTGCTGACCCCTCTGTGACCTGGGCAAGCTGACTCCACTGCCTGAAGCCAAACCTTTTCGGCCAGTTTCTTTCCCAGTGGCCGAATGAGATTAGTATCAAGGCACAACACATCATAAAACCTTTCATTACACACAAAACATGCCTAATCTTACACGCACCTGTCCCTGTTTCTTTCTTTATGACTTGCTTTACAAGGAGGAGGTGCCTGTTTATATTGGGGGTCCATTGATATCTGATGAAAGTACTGAGCCTTGCCGGGTAATTGATTGAGGGCTGGACAAACTGAAATATGGGCTTGTCATCATAACCCTGCTATTTCTTTGTAGTGAAAATATGTGAATGGTCAACTGTAAAATAAGGAATGTTTGCCCAAAGCATAATATTTTGTATGAAAGAGAAGGTTAGCTTTGCAAGAGCGACAGTCTCTTGAGAATATACACCGTGTTGTACTTCTAGGATACCTGTTACTGGCTGCAGCCAATAAACAAGATCTTTGACTTCACCAAGAAGACTCTGTGTTTCTGTAGTCTGAAACAGGAAGGACTCGAAGTCTTAGGGTGTGTTCCCTGGCACCACTGGGTTCTGAAAAACCCAGTACTTCACAGGTAAGAAGTAAAAATGGGTGGAGGAAAAGGGGTACAAGGGGTTGCGGAGGATTGGTTTGGGTGATACAGGGAGCTGAGTTGGTGATGTGAGTGTATCTCTCTGTTTTACAGGTGCATGTGGGGCTGGTGTATTTGGTGTATGTTTGGGTGTGTGTTTCTTGGAAGGTGTATGGTATTTAGATGAGTACCTGTGTTTCGTGGATACTGTTTTGGGTGTGCTTTTCTGTGAGTGTGTTTGTTTGGATTAGTGTGCTGTTGGGGTGCTTGGTGTGGTTGTGGTCTATGTGTCTGCATGTGTGGTAGATGCATGTGTGCAAGGCAATATGCTTAAATGTGGGTGGTTTTATAGGTGTATGGTATTCAGTGACTGTGAGAGTATGGATTTGGTAGGTGTGGTTTTGCATGTAGATGTGCATGTGTTGACTGTGTGTGTTTGGATGAGTGTGCTGTTGAGGTTGATGCTGTGGTTGTGGTTGTGATTGTGTGTGTGCTGGTGGTTGTTTGTGTGGTAGTAGTTGTGGTAGTGGTGGTGCTTGTGTTTGTGTTGGTGGGTGTTGTGGTTGTAAGAGTAGCAGTGGTGCTTGTGAGTGTAGTGGTGGGTGTAGTAGTTGTCGTAGTATTTGTGATGCCTGTGGGTATAGTGTCAGTAATGTGTGCATGTTAGATTAGTGTATTGCTGTGTTTCTTTGTGTGTTTGTGTTTATGAGGAGGAGTGGGGGTATTGCTTGTGTCTGTTGGTGGTGGTGTGTTCAAACAAGTGAGTGTGCTTTTGATTGGGGTAGGAGTTGAAATCTAGGATGAGGAAGGGACCAGAGTAGGAGCACAAAGTTTGGCCAGTAGTGGGGCTGCGTTTAGTGCAGAGACTATTTTTGCAAATGATATCTGCATGCCAGACATCAGACTATCAATGAAATCAAGAGATGGAACCTTTTGCTGCATTTGGCAATTAAGTCTCTGAATGCCATTTATGATAGCTGTCTGGCCTACAGAGAGGCTGGGTGAAAAGTGAATAGCCTCTTCACTGAGTGTAATCAAGGGGACAGGGTGTGGGGAGGCACATTTGGCAAAAGAGACCCCAGCTCTTTTAGGGGGCTGGTTTGGCCAACTGAGGGAGAAGCAAGAGGGAGGGTGGAGTGGGAAATCTGAGTGACAGGCAAGGATGCAGATGAAACAGGTTCTCTGGAGTCTGCCACCACTAGGGACTGGTCACTTCGTAAAGGCCAGTGAAGAAGATAATGAGTTGGTGGCCTCCATTCCAGTCCCCTCATCCTCCATGGCATGTGTCCATTGGTATACAAGGTCTTAGCACCCGACACACAGTGGCCAGCTGCTTCCCTGCTTTTGTGGCCAATGTCCCCTTCACTTGCCCTGGAAGATGCTAGAAAAGACAGATACAACATTCTTACTGGATATCTGCAAAGAAAAATGATTATAAGGTTTTGTAACAAAACATTTCCTAATGTTCATATATCACCTGCTTTAAAGCTGTCAAACTAAGGTATACTTTCCCATTAGCCCATGCATGTAGGGATCATCTTAAGGACCCATTTACTCACAATTTTGTAATTTACCATCAATACTCCCATTTCATTTTTAAACATTTCTCCTAAATATTTTATATTCATCTGGAGTTGTTTAATACCCCTGAATGCTACAGATTGGTTGTTTTGAATAGTGAGCTTGTGTCAGCAAGAAACCTTTGCACCAGGTACATTGTCCATCTGCAAAGGTCCTTTTTAATAACTCTATTTCTTCAATTTGAGTATGGTGTTACTCTGTCACCAATTCTTGTCCTTTTCATTTGATAATTTTTCCCTACCAAATTCATCTTTGTAAAAACAAACTGGATTACATGTCAATCTACAACTGTGAACATAAATATATTTTTCACATCTTTTTGCTAAAAACATTGACATTGTTCTCATGTTCCTATTCATTTTGGTGCAAATGCTCACGGATGTTTGTTTATAATAGCAACTCACCCATGTGAATTTTGGAACATCCACTGTATCATAAGTGCATTTTGTGCTATGTCACCTGTAATAGGGCCAATATAACCTCCTCACAATTCTGTTGGATCATCATACCTGACACTATCATTATTTGTGGACTGTTTGGTATAACTGCCCCTCATAACATAGACACAATCCAAGTACATCCTTTTACTTAGTCAGGCATGTGTCTGCTCAAAACAGTCCTTTGGTAGTGATCAGTAATCTAGTGGAAACATTTTCCACAAATCAATATACAAAAAACTTCATCATATCTTTTGCAAAATAAAGTACACATTCCAGAACTCTTCTTGTGCATTGGACATGTGTCAACCTTTAGGTTGATTCATTAATTTGCCACTGCAACCCAAAAAAAAATCTAACAATAGGGAATCAAACATGAACCTAACCCCACAAATAGGAGCGGCACACGTTACAAATTAGTAAGCATCAATAATAATAATTAGTTGTTTTGAGAGTCCACATTTATGACCATCTTCATGAGTTCAATCACAAATTTATTTATTTATCTTAAAAGTTCTTCTATCCAAAATGTGCTCACGTTCCCGTCCGAGTCAACACATGTTTCGTCTGGGGAATACCCCTTGACTTCATCAGCACTTCCTACAACAAACAATTTCATTGTATGCACAATTAACACAATAAGTATTTAAATCCCAGAATCCCTCACCATTCAATATGACTCAGTTACTTTATAATTAAATGTGAAAACCTTGATTCTTATTAGTGTATATCCAACTATCTTTTTACATTACACCATATCAATACCTTTGCATCAATGCAACAATCCTTTTCCAAACAAATTCTAAAATATTGTCATAGCACAATTATTTATTATCCAAATGTTTTAACATAGCCTTCTTTGAACCGAAGCATTGAAGAAAAAGAGCATGCTTAGTGATACCTCATGCAGTAATTGTGCTTTTTAATTAGCATCCGAAGAGAGGACAAAAGGACTGGCACCTTCTTATATGAGTGGTAATCCCACAAAACAAAATTATCATAATCCTTGAAGTATATTTAGTATACTGCCATATATAGTCTGTAATATTGAAAATATGTATATTCTTTTGTTAGTAACAAATCGCGTGTCCTCTTAAACTCTTCTGAAGCAGTGTTCATTCATAACGCTTACCTCACTGTGTGTATTTAACTTAAGTTGTATCTGGATGCCCCAAGTAATGAAGACGTGTATCCTAAAAGGGTACAAACGGTTAATTGCCACCTAATATAATCCTTTAACTATCGCTCTTAATGCCATCATACAAGTTCTTACCTTCTGTTCCTTATCTTAATTACAATCCTTGAGTATGTCGGAAAACATCTAAGAGGAGAACGATTCTCCTCTCAGCGTTTTTATGCCCGCCTCCACCGCTCGTAAACATAGAAGACGGACTATCCTTCTTCTCGTCCTTCCTGTTTAATATCAGTTCTGAATCTCATTGTTGGCCCTCCGCCAGCCGCACAATGACAACATATATTTTTCCAGATTTACAAATACGTGAAATGTTATTCTCTTCCTAAGAGTATATCTCTTCATCATCGTTTACCAGCCCACTCATTACTGGCCATAAACAATAAAAAAGAAATCGTATTCATATCACACGTCCCTATGCTCACTAAACTGCCTTAAAATATTTCATTAACATTAGCCAGTAGACAAATTGAATGAGTAAATTCATGATCATTAATTACATCGACCAAATAATTTTCCTACCTGACTCACCCGCATATACTCCAAACGGTAAACAGCGCCCATCCCCCAACACCCAACCTAATGAAACATCATGGTTAAGTATCGGGAAACGAACACCACTCAACATCCAGAGCATGCGTGGATAAGTCAAACAGGAAGACCCTCAGTATACTCTATCCATCTATGCCTAAAAATCTTTCACCTTATATGTTAGGTACCTGTCCTACTATTTCATACTTATTGATCACCTCAACTACTATGCTTTATACTGCAATCATGAACTCTCCATGAATACATATTGTTATGCTATCCATTTATAGGTCACTTTGTGTTCAGAATAATCCAAATATTGCAGATATTACTATTCACCGATATGGATTCCTCTCCATAATCCATCTATCTATCCCCCCAAAAATATTCCAATTCATAATCATAATTTAAGCCATACGCCACTGCCCCTAAGTGCATGATCCAGACCGATTCTTTTCTTCTTAAACCTAATTCCCTATTACCACCTTGTGTTTTTTTTTCACAATGTTCAAATCCCAAATTTTTTAAATCTTTATGGGATCCCTGTACTATGCATAGTTTCATATGCGAGGATATAGGGTAGCGCTCATCTTCTTGTCTTATGGCTCTCCAATTCTCTGATATCCTTATCCTCAGTGGACGAATAGTGCTACCCACATATATCTTACCACATTTACAAATTAACATGTAAATTACATACTTGGTATTACAATTTATCTGTGATCGAATGATATGTTTGCTGTTCCCGAGTCCTTGAAAATCTTTCCTTGCATGCCATGCCCACCTACACATTGCACAGCTGCCACATTTATAAAAACCAAGATTATGTGAATTCAGCCAGTCCGGCTTATGTTTCTCTTCCAAATAGCTAGGGCTAAGAATATTATTAAGTGTAGTTCCTCTTCTATAGGATGCATCTGGTCTATTACTAATGTACTGCTTCAAGATTTGGTCTTGTAGTAAGATTGCCCAATGTTTTTTCAAGATTTTAAGTAATGAAATTGAGTTATCTGTATAATCTAATACTATTCTTACGCTCTTTGCGTCATCATTTCCTTCTACCTCCTTTGTTGCTCTACGGTGTGCCAAAGTGTGTGAGCGGGGTATTTTCGAGGCTTTATCCTGGGATTTTTTGACAATGACTGCTGAGTATCCCCTATCAATAAATCTCTGTCCAATATCCTCAGTGCAATTATAGAAATCAGTATCTCTACTACAATTACGTCTTGCTCCAACCATTTTGCTGAATGGTATTGCATCAATCTGATATTTCGGATGCGCACTAGTTGCGTGTAACAAACTATTACAGGATGTCAATTTACGATGCAACCCAACCTACTCTCTATCTTGTTATTTTCCACAAATAATTCCACATCTAAAAATTCAATACAAGTTGTATTGTATTTATAGGTAAACTTGATATTGACCTCCTTGTTGTTAAGGTGATCACAAAATCTTTTAAGTTCTCTTCATTCCCCGTCCATTTCATAAAACAATCATCGATAAATCTTCCCCAATACAAGATGTGTGTCTGCCATTCCGCTGCTCCTGGACCCCACACCCATTTCTCCTCAAACCATCCCATAAATAAGTTTGCATATGAGGGAGAAAATCTCGACCCCATCGCCACTCCCTGCTTTTGTTTGAACCAATCTTTTAAAAAAAGGAAAGAATCATGATTTAGGATGAGATCAATCATTTGTAATATCATCTGTGTATGTTCCATTAAACTAGCTGATCTTCTAGTCAACATATACTTAATTGCTTGAATTCCACATTCATCTTTGATACTGGCATATAGAGCTACCACATCCAAAGTTACCATAAACATACCTGACTCCCAATGAATATCAGATAACAAGCTCAATATATGTTTTGTGTCCCTAATGTCACAAACAGTTGTAAAAATATGTCAACAAACTCAGATAATCTTTCCGTGGGAACCCCCCTACCTGACAATATTGTTCTCCCAGGTGGAAATTCACATTCTTTGTGTATTTTAGGCAATGTGTACAGGCATGGAAATTTGGGGCGATTCACTTGTAAATACGCATACTCCTCATCATCCAAGAGATTATTTCCATGCCAACTTTTAAGTAGTCCATTAATCTTACTAGTTAACCACGCCATTGGATTGTGCAATAGTCTCTCATAACAGTTGGTATCATGAAGCTGTGCATATATTTCTTTCTCATAATCCACTCTGTTCATCACCACTATATTTCCACCTTTATCTGCTCGTTTAATAACCAAATCATCATCAAACTTCATAGTTTTTAATGCTAAATAGTCTTTAAATTTCAAATTGTGTCTCATTGTTCGTTTTTGCTTCATCTCATTTTTATCTAAATCATTCCATACCAATTTAGAAATTCCATCAATATTATTATCCATGGCCTGTCTCGGTGTCCACGTTGATTTTTGTCTAAGTCCACTCGTGATGTGTAAATCTGGTGCCACATTTAAATCATGTAACACTGTAGATATCGTTGTTGGATACTCTTCATAATCTGTAATGGACATTAGGGCCACTGTATCATGTATATCTTGTATCGATAGTTCACTGTGTATAGATTTAATGTGTGATGTTGTTTCAATATCTGCCATTTTTGTATACGTATCAAAATATTTCTTTAATTTTAACCTTCTAACAAATTTGAAGAGGTCTATTTTTGACTTACAAATATCACCTCTGCTGGTAGGACAAAAACCTAACCCTTTATTTAAAAGCATCAGCATGTCAGGTGACAAGTCCTTCTTAGATATATTTACCACATTGCTACCTTTTTCTAAAGAGGGACTCATGTCTTTTTGTCCCGTGATCTCGTTTTCATGCCTCAATACTGTTCCCCTACCTTTTCCTCTCTTTCCTCTTCTTGTCTTACTTCCCGGCTTCTCTTTTGATTTAGCTCCCAATTTCCCTGCTTTATCCTCTTCAACTCCTGTAAAAAAGCACCCCTTGTGTGCCAAATTTCAATGATTGTACCCCCAGGCTATCTGAATCACTAGAACTAGCCACCAAACTACTCTTTGAAGTTGTTGTGGAATCCATAGAATTAATATATTGTGTTCCAGATAATGTACTTTTTATCAGAATTTCATATTTGCTTGAAAATGTAAATACTCTACCATTAAGGTAGTCCTGTTCATCCCTCTTTAATTTTCTTGCTTTCCTCCATTTGATCTCATCCTGAAATTTCATTATCTCATTGTTAAGAATAACATAATTTTTGTCCGTTTCCTCCTTTAAATTCAAATCCTTAATCTCTTTCTCCAAAGTCATAATCTCTGATTGAAGTTTTGAAACCTTTCTATCAGCATTTTCTATTAAAATATCCATAAGTTTATTTGAGTTGGATTTAAGTTCTTCCTCCCATCTTATCACTAAATCCACGTCCAAGTCATCATATGTGGGGAAAAATGTGTGTTCTTAAGCCTCTGGGTATCCTATTCAATTTTTTGTTTTGTTTGAGTATAATACTATCCCACCATCGAGACATTTCATTTTTCTTTAATTTTTCTAATCTAATGAATTTATCTTTAAGGCCTTCCTTGCCAGCACAGTTTCCACTGTTAGTTGCTTGTCGTACTGTGTGGCCACTGTCTAAACTTCTAAATAATTCCTCCGGTAACTTTTCTCTATCTACTCCACTCATTGTGATTCAAATGATTACCAATACTCCAATGGTTAGAGAGCAGCCTGCTCCAGACAAATTAACTATTCTCAAGGGGTGATCTCAGATTGAGCAAATGGCACTCTCTCCCAAAATATCTGTGAAAATTATCCAAACGGTGCCACTCACTGGAACATCACCCCAAAATTCGCCCCAAATAATAACAACTATTGTTATCCAATACCACAAATAGGAGTGCCACACATTACAAATTAGTAAGCATCAATAATAATCATTAGTTGTTTTGAGAGTCCACATTTATGACCATCTTCATGAGCTCAATCACAAATTTCTTTATTTATCTTGAAAGTTCTTCTATCCAAAATTTGCTCACGTTCCCGTCCTAGTCAACACGTGTTTCGTCTGGGGAATACCACTTGACTTCATCAGGACTTCCTACAACAAACAATTTCATTGTATGCACAATTAACACAATAAGTATTTAAATCCCAGAATCCCTCACCATTCAATATGACTCAATTACTTTATAATTAAATGTGAAAACCGTGATTCTTATTAGTGTACATCCAATCACCTTTTTGCATTACACCATATCAATACCATTGCACCAATGCAACAATTTGTTTCCAAAAAAATTCTGAAATATTGTCATAGCCCAATTATTTGTTATCCAAATGTTTTAACATAGCCTTCTTTGAACCGAATCATTGAAGAAAAAGAGCATGCTTAGTGATACCCTCATGCAGTAATTGTGCTTTTTGATTAGTATCAGAAGAGAGGACAAAAGGACTGGTACCTTCTTATATGATTGGTAATCCCACAAAATGAAATTATCATAATCCTTGAAGTATATTTAGTATACTGCCATATATAGTCTGTAATATTGAAAATATGTATATTCTTTTGTTAGTAACAAATCGCGTGTACTCTTAAACTCTTGTGAAGCAGTGTTTGTTTATAACGCTTACCTCACTGTGTGTATTTAACTTAAGTCGTATCTGGATGCCCCAAGTAATGAAGACACGTATCCAAAAACGTTACAAACAGTAAATTGCCACCTAATATAATCCTTTAACTATCGCTCTTAATGCCATCATACAAGTTCTTACCTTCTGTTCCTTATCTTAATTACAATCCACAAGTTCGTCGGAAAACATCTAAGAGGAGAGCGATTCTCCTCTCAGCGTTTTTATGCCTGCCTCCTCCGCTCATAAACATAGAAGACGGACTATCCTTCTTCTCGTCCTTCCTGTTTAATATCAGTTCTGAATCTCATTGTTGGCCATCCGCCAGCCGCACAATGACTACCTATATTTTTCCAGATTTACAAATACGTGAAATGTTATTCTCTTCCTAAAGAGCATATCTCTTCATCATCGTTTACCAGCCCACTCATTACTGGCCATTAACAATAAAAACGAAATCGTATTCATATCACACATCCCTATGCTCACTAAACTTCCTTAAAATATTTCATTAACATTAGCCAGTAGACAAATCGAATAAGTATATTCATGATCATTAACTACATCAGCCAAATAATTTTTCTACCTGACTTACTCGCATAAACTCCAAACACTAAACAGTGCCCATCCCCCAACACCCAACCTGAACCTAACCCCTTGATGCTACTGTTAGGCTCTCAATTGCCCATCGAGGTCGGGATAGGCCACAGCAAGTGTGTGGGCCATTGGGGGGGGTTCAGGGTGCAGCACACGCTCTTCCCACATTGGGAGAACTGGCCAAGTTGGACTTCTGATGACTTCCTGGTCCAGCTTCATAGGTTCTCCCACCTCTTTCTGCAGTGACTGATGCACCCCTTGTAGACCCCCAGGGTCTGTGCCTTCTTGGTGATGTCCTTCCATATGGCCTTTTTCTAATAGGCATTGACCTGTATGGATACAAACAAAGAAAGACAACAAATGTTTTGTGGGCTTTTGTTTGTTTGTATGTCTGTAAAATATGTTGAATAATCTATCACAAGCATTTCTAAAATGTTAGTACAGTATGTGTTCTAAAATATATTATTTTCTGGAAAATACAAATGTGTAGCGACCTGTTGTGTACCCTCATCACTTTTCATGTCCTTATTTTACCAATCCAGGCCACTAACATCATCTAGGCAAGGTGTCTGAAACAGCTCCTGTAGTGAGAGCTACTTCTGATCAGTACAAAGCATTGAGAACTACTAAAAACAACATCTTACCACACGCCAAGTTTCACTGGCTTAATGTCTAATGTTTTTGGAGCCAGATACTATGGTTGGAACCAAATATTATAACTAAGGGTAGTATGGAAGGGCTACCATGTGTGTCAGTGAGTGCACAGTCTTTGTTGATGTATGAACATGTGTGTGTAAGAGTGGGATATATTTGTCTGGGTGACTGAGAGCCCATGGCATCTGTACTTGCAGTACAAGACATACTTTCTCCATATGTGGCACCATTACATGTATTATACAAACAGACATTCATTATTCTGAAAATGGAATAAATTGAAAGGGCAAAAAAACGTATTCACAAAAGTTCATAACTTGAATTTTTTTCAACACTTTACATTTCTCTCATTTTGATGTATATGGCTGTATTTTACACATATACTTAAGGCACATTGTTTACTGGCCACTGAAAGTAAGGGGCATTCAGTTTGTAAAAGCAAAACTTTGAAATGTGAGTAAATTGAAATGCAAAGTTAACCTAATCATCGAGTTAACTCTTCATTTCAATTTACAGACACTCAAAAACATTGTTAACCATCCTTTTGTTGACAGACAATTATTGAGTTGACGTCACTTCAATCACAAAACCTCACTCAGTAACTAGAAAAGGCAATTTAGGCTGTGTTTTAAACAAGTTAGTTAGAAATATGTTTTCCTTTTGAACATGTACCTGTTCCTCTGGGGTCCAATACAGCTGGCTGTACAGGAACAGGACCTCAGTGGTCAGAAATTCCAACTCCTCTGCTCAGGACTTAGGGGCCCTGTCACCTGCTTTGCTGAGCATTGTGTCTCCTAGAGGTGGGTATTAACAGCAAAAGTGAAAAAGGTGTTGTTGGCCGCAGTATTAGGAGGCAAGTGAGCTTTTTTCATAATGCCAGGTACGTGTACATGATGTACATGATTACTGATGGAGACAAACACATCCATTTGCTTTCGTACCTGGCTGTCACACACATTAGCCTATGGCTATGTCTTTCTAGGAGTTTTACACCCACTATACTGTCAACTTCCACTGACGGCCATTGGCAAGGTCAGGCAGCTGCCATTTTAGAATGGAAACTAGTGCATTTTTAAATGATAAGTGTGTCACCACCATTCAAAATGGTGGTAAGTTTGTTTACATATATACAATGCAAATGTTACTGCTTTTAAAAAGAAATACAAAACTGTACTTAAATGTGATAGTGCTGTGGTTTATTTTTTAATAAATAATGTGCTAATAATATATTTAAAATGTATTATTTGCACATCCTTAAAATATTAGGCTTCTAATAACTGTTATTTTAATTTAAAGAAGCACAAAAAATTGTGTACATATATCTCACAAACCATATGACATTGTACAATAAAATGAGATGTATGTTGGTTATCAAAGAAAAGCTTGCATATTTAAAAATATAATTTTTTCTTAATTGGAGACATATGAAACCAAGCAGAAGTAGAAGGTGACAGCCTCAATTGTTCAGACCATTTCCAGACCTTGTCACCATGGAAGAACAGGATTTTATTAAAAAAATCAGATTGACTAGCAAACTATTTTAGATTTGTTTCATTAGCTGGAGCCAGATGTTCTGCCTCAAAATAGGAATACTTCAGCAAAAACACCAATACTGTAGAAAAAATCATGACAGTACTCCATTTTAGGGTCACCGGATCCTTCCAGTACTCTGTGGCAGTATATGGTGGCATATCACAACCAACATTTATTGGTGTGCTACAAGAACTTCTTTTTTCAACGATGAGACACATCAACAGCTTAATCCTGTTTCCACAGATGAAGGTTTGCCAATGTGAAGGGAGAAAACAGGTCTGCTGCAGTCAGAAGAACTTCCATTCAATCAATGTGCAAGTTGTCTGCTTATCCATTTTGTACATTTCAAACATGTAGGCCCGTTTACCAGGGTCAAGACATCATTCCTTTGTACTACAAAACAGCAGCATAACCCTGAAAATGTCACAACATGGACCTGAGAGGGCTTGCTTTTTGGTAAGTACAATCTGTTATTATAATTATTTGGTTAATTTCTATTTTAAGAATGTTCAATGAGATTAGATATTTATGCTCAATATACGTTATATTTCATATTGGAGACTCAGTTTATCCTAACCAACTCTGGTTGTTAGCAATGCTGAGGAATCCAACAACGCCAAGGGAAGTCTACTTAAGTGAGGCCCATGGAAGAACACGGAGGCCAGTGTAGCAGGATTTTGGGCTCCTACAGGCCAAATGTCACTTTCTGCATAAAACTGGTGGAGCCCTCCTTTACTTGCCTGATAAGGTGCGCAAAATCACCATGGACTGCTGTATGTTGAATAACATAGCCCTGCGACAGAACCTATCACACATTACAGAGGATAGAGACTATGATTAGCCACCGGGTGAGGATCTTGAAATGCCAAATTAAGATGATAGTTGTAAAGAGGAAGAAATTGACATACTTCAAGATGTTATTGACAGCTTCTTCATATGAGTGTTAGGATCTTGAAATGCCAAATGAAGATGATAGTTGTAATGAGGAAGAAATTGACATACTTCAAGATGTTATTGACAACTTTTTCACATGAGTGTAAGTATATTTTTACATAATATTACATTCTATGTCAAAACAACTTGTAATATAATGAGCATATCAGACTGTGGTGGGTATTTTTTTAAGGATAGATAGTTCAGGAAATTGCAGTGCAAAAATGTTTGTTGATCAGGTCTTTGACACATTGACTACTGTGTTCATTTACATTGTTTATCTTTGATTATTCTAAGTAAATGTGTACTCATTATTTGTCATTTATAATGTGTCTATTTTGTCATGTAAGATCATTATTTTTTTCTTGTTATTCTGTTTTAGGATCCTTCACCATGTCATCTTCATATAGACATTTCAAAGTTGTGATATTTGCAGTTATAGGCAGTCGTTGTAGAGTACAAAGGGAACATGGATTGATCCTGTGAAAAACACATTTTGGATGTACATATCTTGTACAAATACAACTTGCACAGTGATTGAATGGAAGTTTTTATGGTTACATTGGACATTTTTTGTTGAATGTTGCCACCACGGCAATATGTGCTGCTTATCCTGCTTTAACCATATGTGTATGTCCACCCGTAGCCAACTTATCCTCCTTCACATTTGCAAAATCCTCATTTTGTGTTAAGTGTTTGAAGCTGTTGATGTGTATCATCATTGTAGAAAAAACATTTTGAAGTATACTACGTAGAGTTGGTTGTGGCATTCCACCAGATGCTGCCACTGTGTTTTGGGATGATCCTGTGGCCACGAAATGCGGTACTGCCATGATTTTGACTACTGGTGTTATTGATGTGGGATTCCTGTTTTGAGACAGGATTTCTGGCTCCAGTTGATGAATTGAATAAAAAATAAGTTGCCTATTGTTAGAAATGGGGTCTTTGGTTGGCAGTCAGGTTATCCCCTGTCCAAGAAAGGACCCTCACTCTAGTCTGGGTAAGTCACACACAATCCAAATTATCCTGTGCCCTCCCTCTGGTAGCTTGGCACTGAGCCGTCAGGCTTAACTTAGAAGGCAATGTGTAAAGTATTTGTGCAATAAATCAAACAATAACACCATATAGCACCATAAAAATACACCACACAGTGTTTAGAAAAATATATAATATTTATCTGGATAAATGAAGGTCAAAATGATTTGAATGCAATAAGTATATGTTGAGAGATCACTGTAAAAGTGATGTAAAGGGGTTTAAGTCTTTTAAAAGCAATCAAAGTCTCATTCAAGCACAAAATACCTGGTTTGCGTGCAAAATCTCTGCAAAGAACCGCAGAGGAGGAAATGCGTTGATTTCTCGAGCCGCACATGGCGATGCGTCATTTATTTTTCATGCAGAGATGACTGTGCATCCATTTCTGGCGTTCGGTTGTGGATCCTCTTTGGGTTGCGGGGGTTTCAGATGCCCCGGGATGATGCGTGGATTTCCTGCGCTCGCAGGACGAAGTCACAGCAGTGCATCGATTCGGTGGGCGTTGCGGCAAATTTTCTACCGCATGGCAGGCACTGCGTTGATTCCTCTCTGGAAGACGGACTGTGTTATTTCGGCTTGGCTGTGTTTCGATCTGGTGGGTCATGCATTGAATTTCCGGTCACTACGCTGGCGCTGCATCGATCTTCTCAATGCAAAGTCAGGCTGTGTCGTTCTGGTTTGGCGTGCGATTAATTTTTCACCGCGGTGCAGGCTGTGCATCAATCCTGGCAGGCTGTGCATCACATTTTGCTGCACAAGGAGTCCTTCTTGTAGAGATGAAGTATTTTTGGTCCTGAGACTTCAGGGAACAGAACGAAAGCTCTATCCATGCCCTAGGAGAGCACTTCTTAACCACAGCCAGAGAGCAGCAAGGCAGCAGGGCAACAGCAAGGCAGCAGTCCTTCACAGAAAACAGACAGGTGAGTCCTCTGGGTAGCCAGGCAGTTCTTCTTGGCAGGATGCAGGTTCTGGTTCAAGTTTCTTCTCCAGGAAGTGTCTGTGAGGTAGAGTGTCTACCCCAAGAAGTGTCTAATTCTGTGGTTTTGGGTGCTCTTCTTATACCCATTTTGGCCTTTGAAGTAGGCTTACTTCAAAGGAAAGTCTCTCTTGTTTGTGAAATCCTGCCTTGCCCAGGCAAGGCCTCAGACACACACCAGGGGGTTGGAGACTGGATTGTGTGAGGGCAGGCACAGCCCTTTCAGGTGCGAGTGACTACGCCTCCCATCCCTCCTAGCACAGATGGCTCATTAGGTTATGCAGGCTACACCCCAGCCCCCTTTGTGTCACTGTCTGGAGAGAGGTGCAAACAGGCCAACTGACAAACTAACCCAGACAGGGTATCTACAAACAGGCAGAGTCACAAAAATGGTTTAAGCAAAAAAATGCCCACTTTCTAAAAGTGTCATTTTCAAACACACAATCTAAAAACCAACTTCACTAAAAGATGTATTTTTAAAGTGTGAGTTCAGAGACCCCAAACTCCACATGTCTATCTGCTCCCAAAGGAATCCTATTTAAAGGCAGCCCCCATGTTAACCTATGAGAGAGGTAGGCATTGCAACAGTGAAAATCAAATTTGGCAGTATTTCAGGGCATATAAAACACATTAGTATATGTCCTACCTTAATCATACACTGCACCCTGCCCATGGGGCTACCTAGTGCCTACCTAAGGGGTGTCCTATATGTAGGAAAAGGGAAGGGTTAGGCCTGGCAAGTGGGGACACTTGCCAAGTCGAACTTACAGTTTAAAACTGCACACACAGACACTGCAGTGACAGGTATGAGACATGATTACAGGGCTACTAATGTGAGTGGCACAATCAGTGCTGCAGGCCTACTAGTAGCATGTGATTTACAGGCCCTGGGCAACTCTAGTGCACTTTACTAGGGACTTACCAGTAAAACAAATATGCCAATGATGGATAAACCAATCAACAGTACAATTTATACAGAGAGCATATGCACTTTAGCACTGGTTAGCAGTGGTAAAGTGCTCAGAGTTCTAAAGCCAACAAAAACATGTCAGGAAAATAGGAGAAAGGAGTAAAAAAGTTTGGGGATTACCCTGAAAAAAGGACCAGGTCCAACACATATTGAATTTGATTTTTATGATTATATCCTTTTCTTCCATGGTGTCAAGGTCTGAAACTGTGAAAATAAAAAGGGCACATAGAATTTGGGTTATGAATGGTTTGTCCATTGTTTTGATAATTTGAGAGACAATTATTGCTTACAAATGTAGGAAATTAATATATTAAGATGTGTGGTGTCTGTTATATTTTTACTTTTTGTAAATGGGAGAAACATTTCGTAAATATAAAGATTTTGAGGAAAATTAATTTGGTGCATTTTTAAAATAATGAAGAAATAAAAACTAAATACCATCAGAAAAACAACACCAGTCTATAACTTTGTGGTTTTAGAATTTATTTTACAAACACAAATAAACTGAAACAGGATGAAAACCAAAAAAGCAAAGGAAAAAAACAATCAATACTGTCAATAATGGTGATTGCACTGACGTGACGTGAGAGCCTTAGGAGTAGATGCTGGGAGTTGGGAACTGCCCCAGGACCTCAGGAGCCAGTCTAAAACTTAAAGTGCCTAATGAGATTAAAGCGCTCGAATTGCCTATAACACAACACCTATACAAGTGTATATAAAGTGCCTGATCAGATTAAAGCACCTGAACTGTCTATAAGATATTTGTAAGCTGCCAATATTATGTCTATAATATGCCTATACCATCTGGAATCTGGAATGCCCATTCAACTGTGAAGTGAAGCACTCCCAAATTTGTGGAGCATATGTGGTTGTGGACTAGCCACACAGTAAGTCTAGAAGAGAGACAGGACGCTGGCTTTTTGAGGTGTTTTAAAACCGTTTAAAGAGGCATAGGAAGAGGCAAAGACAGAGAAGGTCAGGCAGAAGAGCAAAGCTGATGGCTATTGCAGTTTCATATAGTGGTTTTATAGTGCCATAATGAAGTTCGGCATATAAGGACTAACAAGAGAAGGGGGTTGCAGGCGGGGCAAAAAGTAAATACAGTGAAGGCAAAATCTGGGAAGGAAAATATATATCCCTAATATCACCTGAGAAATGGATGTTTACGATAGCATTGAAAGTGCCAGAGGAGTTTGATTTTCCAGTGGGAATCATCTTTTCTACCCCTCAGGATGCAAACCTACTTACTGTGCCCATTACACCAATAAAATCTAGTTCTGAACAATTCTATGATGCAAGTCGTGAGTTGCGAGAGGATATGCTGGAAACTGGCCTAAAAAATGTTTTTTTTTAAATCAAGAAGAGGATACTACAGATAACAAGTAGGACTGTGCGATGTCAAGGTGGGGCCCAGTCAGTGATATCTTTTACTGGTAATGTCTTAGTCCCGCCCATGACAAAAATTTGAAAATGGGAACACTGTCACTCTGTTCAAGAATGGTTTTCCTACACCAGGGGAAGTTAATGTGACAATAACGATAAGATAGGGAAAGTAATGACCCAGCAGTTTCCAAGAGATACAATTGAAAGATTAACAGATGGTGCTGAATGATCACGAATAACCACCAAAGAGCTTCAAGAAAACTCACCAATAACACAAAATTGGCAAGGGAAGCAGCTCTTACAGGACTCTGCTTATGAGATGACATTAAAAAAAAGAGATGCCACCAGTAGTCAAAATACCAACAGTGTGGGAACTTATGTTTAAAACATGACAATTGACTCTTGAGACCTTAACATACCACTCTAATAAACTGTATGTACAAATAGATTTATTGAACTTAAAGGCTACTTCAATTTCAGGTATTGACCAAAGTCTCACTGAACTGTGGGGCATATTTAAGAACGCCTAGCACACAGGAACATCACTTTTCTTGATGCTCTGGTGGTGCAATGCCCTTTGCCCTATTTACAAGGTGACATTAAGTCACTTTTTATGGCGTAACATCAACTTGTAAATATGGCCACTTCACACGTAGTACTTTGCATGGAAGGGACGTGAAACAGCTACACCCATTGCATGAGGCAGAGCCAAAATCTAACGCCACCCCAGGGGTGTTCATAAAATGTACCACACATTGAACCCAACTCAGTGGAGACTAGAAGTAAACCATTCCAAGGCCTAGTATGCTAAAATTCAGACTATTATACAACTTAGCAGGATTAATGGCATTGGTTATGATCATTACAACTTACTTTCTGCATAGAACAAAACATCAAATACATTCTTTCAGTTTACATACTTTGATTTGTGAAACCAATTACATTACTTCACTGAAATACAAAGAAAGTGAAAAGATGCTAAATTTCATAAAATATTCCCATTTTTATTCATTGCATAAAATTGGGTTTGAGAAATGCCTAACGTTTTGAGATATACACATATATGGAAGAAAATGGAGTGGTCAATATCACATTGCAAACGTATTTACCTGTTACAAAAACAAGACATCCTGGTAGTTGTAGTCCTTTCAATTTGACATTACCAACACTTACAAAATTGCAAGTTGAACATTCCTAGTAAAATATTTGCATTGAAGATGTGCACACACACTTAATAAATTATGACATATGTAAAATAAGTTAAAAAGTGAAAAAGAAGACTTACAAGCACCATACCTTCATGGTATAATGGATGGGGTTTGAACCTTTTATCTTAACAACAACAAAATACATTCAAAGGAGGAACAAATACAGGAAATTATCTATGAGGAACAACACACATATTGACCATACATATTGCCCACTAGTAAAGAGGGGTGATGGCACCATAACGCTACTGTTTTGATGATAACAATTGATTTGTGATTTTTTAAATTGGGTTTATCTCCCATACAAAGGTGCAAAATATATGATCAACAGCTAACATTAGAGCAAAAACAACATTTATGTTTAGTGAGACATTCATAAGTCTAATTTACCACTCTTCATTCCACCAGTCAATCCGGGGACCCCGCCTCCCACTGAGTCATTACTGAAAGCTGGGGACCTAATCTGTTAATATGATTTAATCTAAACAATTGTGGACCCCCTAAGGAGGCTAGGAGGACTCTGGGGGTCCCCAGACCACAGGTTGGGAGCCACCGTATCAAAGGACCCATAAGTTAAGGAAAAAATTCAACAGTGGAATGGCAAAAGGATCATCATCTGAAATGGAGTGTTTTATGGTGTGGTATGCAAGTCTTCACAGTTAGCCAATTGACATCAGGTGTGTGCTACTAACATCCTATCAAAAGTCATAGACATAGTACAATGTTGAGCCGGTCCCGCAACAGACTCCCACTGTCAGGCACCTGCTGCTAGAACAACACCAGCACATCAGTGATTTCTAAATGCCATCCTGATGGTGACAGAGTAGAGTTAGCCAGAATAGCAGTCTGCCGTGTCAGTTGTGGGAAACCACTTGTGTGGTGTATGACATGGATAGTGATTCGTCTTTCATACAACTGAGTACGTCAGTTAGAACTCCATCAGCTTGATGGATTACTTGAAACCGCCACCATGGAGGGATGATAGAATTCCCATCAAGATCTAAATCGGGACCCAAGTTTTATTATCACTGAAGTAAGATGATATGTGGGTGATAAATGAATCAGGATATGATGATGATCACCATTTTACAGGCTATTGCCAAGAAATATTTGGTCAACTGGTTGGAATGTTTCCCATTTATCAGTTATCAACAACGTATAAACCACTGCAATTCTTGAGAGCATATTGTTAAGTATCTTTGAACCTCCATTAAATAATAGAGTCAGATCAATCCACAGAGATAGGTTTTCCTACAACGCAAAGGAGAATGATGTTTTTTAGAAGCTGACATTAACAGTTTACATCAATGGAGATTTTCAATCTATTGTTATAATACATGTATTATTTGGACATTATTTCTACCCTTTCAGTCATGCAGGTAAATATTCCTCCTCCTATTTTAAGGATGAAAATATGCACGGCCTGCTGTTTCGTCCTGTAACACAATTGGGTCTATTCATATATCCAATAATTAAAAAATAGAACTAGATCAGCCCTTTCTCACTTTACATTTCCCATACTTCCATATCAGGTATCTACAACTTTAGATAAATGCAGATAAATACATCAAGAGATGGTATAGCATTAGGCCCCTTCCATCTCCTCTCTCTATTTGGATCTGTGAAGAAGGCAGAGTTTAAGGAACTGGGTCAGTGTTTGAGAGGGATGGAACCTCCATGTAGGAAACAACCACATTAGCTGTCAGGAAAGTCAGGGAATTAACCTGTGCCTAACCCTCTGGCAGCTTGGCACACACCAGTCAAGCTTAACTTAGAGGTAATGTGTAAAGTATTTATGATGCACACAAACAGTAATAAAGTAAAAACACAACATGAGAGAAATCACAAACCAATTAAGAACAGTAGAGTAAATTGTAATAGACAAAATGATACCAAAGTAGCAAAAATCCAAACAATAGAACCAGAGATATACAAATATAAAGTTTCAAAGCACAAACCCCAGTCACTGTCTTCTTGTTGCGATAGACTAGGGAATGTCACACGTTCAGGCTTACCATGATGGACCGTGGTTCAATACAGGACCAGGTTAGTCCGACTGAAGAGTTACCTTCGGAGTCCGGTGTGAAGAGTTTCTTTCAGACATGTGACCCTGGCCCATCGCAGAAGGAACAATCGGATAGGACAAGAAAATGCCAACAATATAAAAGTGGCTTTTTCTGAATTGTGATTTAAAATCTGACTTTGCCATTAAAGAGGATTTTAAATTCAAATTAATTTGAGTATAAACAGCATATCCTTATTGGCTCTTAATCCAAAACTATCACATATTAAATATAATAAGGTAATCCAGTGTTAGTCAATGGGAGAAATAGGCCTTCAGTAGTGAAAAATGACTTTGAGTTCTTCACTGCTAGAACATATAAAACTTATTTACAATGCACCCTGCTTTATGTGCCTTTGGGGCCTATCTTAGAGATAACATATGTATTGAAAAGGAGGATTTAGTCTTGACAAAAGGTAAATTTGGCCAGGTCAAGATGGCAGTTTAAAACTGCACTAAAGGCTGCAGTGGCAGGCCCAAGACATGTTTTAAAAAGCTACTTTAATAGGCGGCACAATATGTGTTGTCGGCCCACTAGTAGTATTTAACTTATAGTCCCTGGGTACATGTTGTACCATTAACTAGGGACTTAAAAGTAAATGTAACATGCAAGTTAGGTGTCTGCCAATTTCCCAATGTTTGAAGGAGAGAACAAAAGCACTTTAGCACCGATTTGCAGGTCATTATGCTAATAAAGATGGGTTCAGCAACAGAAGGCAAAAAATGGGTGGTGACCCTGAAAAAAGTCCAGACCCAACACAGAGAAAGGTGGGTGAAGAGGCACTGCATCGCCTGCCTCCACACTACTGCCTTGAAGTCTAAGGAGACGCTGGGAAGGTGTACAGAGCTGCCTATATATCCTTCCATGATATGGTCTACGTAGAAACATAGCTTTAGTTCATAACTAATTCATAGCTATAGCTCATGCTAAATTACACTAGTGGAACAACTAATTTGACTGGCTACTGATGTGACATAAAGCATTGGTAGCAATGGCCAGAAACCTTGAATGTGTATTCTGTAAGGAAGCCATATGCAAGACTTGAGGATTACTCAGAATTGAGACAGATTTTTCAATGGAATTTAACTGTAGAAAAGTCATGTTCCTAAAATGCTTGTGACTTCATTGAATCTCAGCTAATTTCTCACCCTCAATCTGAGTGTTTCACAGATTGTTTTCATTCACTTTTCCTTCTTGCAACTTTGATTGCTTCTGGGCACTATTCCTCGACAACTTGTGTAAGACTTTTCTATCCTGACAAATCTCTGGGAGAATTTGCCACCCTTAACTGCATTGTTTATGAGAGAGTCACACATTCTTGGTCATTTGTTGCAGTTTAGCAAGTCATTGTTCAGTGCATAGTGTCTCAAAATGAGTGACAATGCAGAATCCTGCTGAGACTGATATTCACAATTTAAACATTTTAGAGGAATTTATGCAAGTACCTCAGCCAAATCTTCCTGTAGAATCAGCCAAATGACATACAAAATGGAAAACCAATGCGTGGAACTTCATACAATCCTAATCAGTTTCAGGCCTTTGGCTCTCTCTATCTAAGCTCTTTTTTTACAGCGAAAACCTAATAAAATATTAGGGGGCATATTCACAAGAACATTTTTACAACATGAAGTAGTACTAAGACAGCACTATTCACATACAAATCTTATATTTTCTATGCCGAGATCTCTGGAAAGGTGTCATGGTAAAGAGCTTGGAGTATGAGCAAAGCTTGTTAGCCGAAACACATCATATGGATTGGTATTGAACTGCATAAAGATGAAGGATTGCTCAGGAGCCCTGAGTGGACAGTTTTTGGACATTGTGGCCCATATTTAGGAAATGTTTACGCTGACCGAACGTCATTTTATTTGATGCTAAAGCGGCACAAAAATAACTCCATATTTATATTTTTACGCTAGACCCTTCTAGCATCAACATATAGGAGTGAGCGCCATTTGAAGGGAGCGCCAAACCACCTTGCGTCTCATTGCGACAATGAGATGCAAGGTAGGCATTCCCTCCCAAAAAAGATGCTAGCACCCTAGCACCATATTTACCTACCGATGTAAAAATGACACTAACCGAGGAAGTAGACTCAAAAAATGGTGCTAAATCCAATGAGCTGCAAATTTTAACTACTGGTCAGGCATTAAAAAGAGCCTTACACACCACCATTCAAGGAAAACAACAGAAGGAGCTTTGGAAACATCCAGGACAACATGGAAGTGGTACTGCTCCAGCTTGGTACATGCCACAGACATCTGTTAAGACGCAGATCCCTCTACTACCACTGCAGCAACCCCAAACATCACCACAGCAGCCACAAAGGCAGCCCAGAAGGACAGAGAGGATCGTCAGACAGCGAACAACCTTCACTGGAATGAGGGAACAAGATGTGGTCCAGATGTACAGACTCAACCTGGACTCCATTGTATACCTGCTGAGCCACACATCACGGCAAGGGTTTAAACTCTCTATAACATTCCACCCATGACAAAACTCCTCGCTGTCCTCCATAGGCTGCCATCTGGATCAATTCAGATAACGGGTGCACAAGTGGCTGTTATTTCCCAATCATCCTTCTCGGTCTTTCTACCAAAGGTCCTGGACGCTATCCTATAACTCACACCCCACCACATCTGCTTCCCAAACACCCAGCATCTGCAGCAGGAGACCAAGCAAGGTTTCCATCAAATTGCTGGGTTCCTACGTGTGCTGGGTGCAATGGACTGTACCCATGTGCAACTGGTAACACCTGCAGCAGCAGAACACCTATATAGGAACCACAAGCACACACATTCCATCAAGGTGCAGGCCATTGTCGACCACCGTGGATTCTTCACAACATCCTTGCAAAATATCCCGGCAGCGTCCATGAGGCATACATCTTTCACCATTGCACCATCAATGAGCGGTTCCACGATGGGCAATATGGCAATGGGCTACTTATAGGTAAACCACCACACCACTCATAACACACAACACACCAACCATCTAGGACAAACAAGACAAACACCACACTAAGTACACGTGGGTAGGGCCACTGAGATGTACTGGCAACAACACATATACAACATGCCACACTACACTGTATACATTGCACGTCACAAACACATACACCCAAATGTACATACCTCAGCGACACCCTGACTGGCACACCACATGTGGACAGTTAGAGCCAAGTCCCCTTTGCAGACAGAAGCTGCTCACAAACCACTACAAGTGTCCACAGGTTAACAACTAAATACAGATCACACACACATTAAACCAAACAAAGAAGCGTGCACGCATGTCAATGGCATAGGCCATGGTCATTTTGAGGAAGTCACACATAGGCACAGTCCCATGTAAACCATGGTGTGCAAGCCTCTGGCAGAACCTAAATCAAATGCCACTCAAGTGGTACATAACCAAATACATATCATCTACACATATCTGACATACCTGTAGTGTACACATACACCTTTCTGCTACACTGTGTGGCACACATACGTATACAAACATATCTGCCAATGAAGACCCTGGAGCTGAATCATGAAAAATGGGGCATCACCTACTCCAATGCCACCTCACATGCTCCCCTAGTCACCCCTACCAACACCATGGCCCTCATTACATCATTGGCGGTAAATCCCGCTTACTGCCGTGCAGAAGACCGCTAATACACCGCTGCAGGAGCGGAATTCCGCTACAGCTATTACGACCCACAGGCCGGAATCTGACAAAATCCAGATACCCACATAAGTCCGTCACACCAAAGGTCAGTGATAAACTAGCAATAACAAAACCTCCACCATCACGTCAACAGGAATACGCCCACACTATCATGACCCACGAATCCACGAGGCGGTCTTTCAACCGTGGTATTCCATTGGCGCTTCGATCAAAATACACACACATTTACAAAACACAACCACATTGGACAATTCCAAATACACACACCTGATACACATACACACACACAATCCAATATAAAGCACACACCCACATCACCCACAAACCCTTACTACTAAAAATTCAGAAAGAAGCAGAGAGAGAGACACCAGCATCAACAATATTTGCATCCACAGCCACACAACATCCACGCACCTCAGACAACACACACAAACACATCCCCTCACACATCACAACACACACCACCCTACACATCACCCACACCACACCATGGCCCTGCAAAGACACCCCAGGTTCTCTGAGGAGGAGCTCAGGGTCATGGTGGAGGAAATCATCTGGGTAGAGCCACAGCTATTCGGATCACAGGTGCAGCACACCTCCATAGCTATGAAGATGGAGCTTTGGCGCAGAATCGTAGACAGGGTCAACGCAGTGGGACAGCATCCAAGAACATCAGGAAGAGGTGGAACGACCACCGAGGGAAAGTGCATTCCATGGTCTCAATACACCAGATTGCAGTTCAGAGGACTGGCGGCGGACCCCCACCTCCTCCCCCACAACTAACAACATGGGAGGAGCAGGTCTTGGCTATGCTGCATCCTCAGGGGCTCGCAGGAGTAGCAGGAGGAATGGACTCTGGTAAGTCAAATCTTAACTATTACAACCCCCACCCTACCTGCATGCTATCACATACCCCACCCTCACCCTTACCCTCACCCCATCACTCCAACACCTCACATATACCCCACTATCACAACCCACACATCCCAATACCAAGCCCTGCATGCAACAACAAAGCATGGACACCCATCACCAAAGCATGTCCACTACAGATACCCACACAGACCCCAAACCAATTATCACACAAGTACCTACACAAGAATGCAAGCACCGGAGTACAGGGTCACCTACCCATTGCACACGATGGCACACACAGATGCAATAATCATGCCTTTACACCCCTGCAGGACCCCTACCCAACGTCACCGGACAGGAGGTTCCACACATGTCCACTCCCCCCACAGAAGAGGCCCACAGTGATGACAGCAGCTCTGTCCAACTGGATCAAAATGACCAGCATGGCCCATCTCGGACCTCGGGACAGTCGGCTCCCCTCACACTGGCACATGCCACCACAGAGCCTCCCCCCTCAGGAACCACCAGCACAGCACCAACCCAGCGGGCCCATCTCTCTGTCCCCAGGACACGTCAAGCAGCAGTGTGTCCACCACCACAGGGAACCCAGGCGAACCCACCACCCCAAGAAAATCAGGGACCTGGGGGCAGTGGGCAAACGGTTCAGGGGACAGAGGAACAGGAAAACAGGGGAAATGGGAGGACTGCTGTGCGACAGGGGGAGGACAGGCCCAAGTAACCCACTCTCCATGAGGCCCGCTCTAACATCATGGGAGCAAACCATCATTCCCAGGAGACAATGGCAACGGTACTGGCCAAATTTCAGGAGACCCAGCGGCTGCAGGAGGAACAGTATTTGGGGATCAGGAAGGAACACAAGTCCATCAACACCACCCTGGTCACCATTGTAGGGGTGCTGAAGGACCTTGTGAACACCAGGAGGGACACTGTGGCACAACAAGGGGTCCATGACACTAGCCTGGATGATGAACAGCCCACCACCTCCGCAGGCACGAGTGGACAGGAGACACCGCCACAGGACCACAACACCAGCACCCCACCCTCTGTAGATGGAGAGCCACCCGCAAATGGTCCCTGAGATCCAGGACAAAGACAGAGAACAATGCCAAGACCCCCGCCAGTAAATGAGACCACCCTGAATGTCATCCTTCTGTCCCACTTCGTCACCCTGTCCATCCATCAACTGCCCTAGCTCCACTTCCTATGCCCCTTTGGACAATGCAAATGTGAAACAAATAGACTGGACTCTGCCATGGACAATCCTCCACCATCACCCCTGCCCATTTTACAACCCCCTCCACTATTGTGCACTGAAATAAACACCCTTGAATCACAAAACAAGCTGAAGTCAGTCTGTGCTTTCAATAACTAAGGAAAATAGCAATGTCGATTGTATTGTCAACATACGTACATCACACAGCTCTAGTCCATGAGGTAATATAGCAGAGGTCACACAGTGGGACCCACATCTGTGAAATGGAAAGGCAAAGTGACAAGTCAGGATCCATACACTGGGTGACAGTGACAGACATATGATAGGTCCAACAATTGTATCAGATGTGTGAGCCAGTGACATCTTCTTACCTGTGTCTCACTGGAAGTATTGATGGATAACGTTGTTTCTGCTGTCGATATCCTCTTCTTCTGCCTCCTCTTCTTCACTGTCCACAGGCTCCACAGCTACCACAAGACCTCCTTCTGGACATTCCTCCTGCAGAAAAGGCACCTGTCGTCGCAAAGCCAGGCTGAAGGTCCTTTCGATCACTCTCCTAGTGCGCCCATGCGCCTCATTGTATCGTTCCTCTGCCCTTGTCCTGGGATTTCTCACTGGGGTCCGTAGCCATGACACGTTGGGGTACACAGAGTCACCTGCAAATGTCGAGGGACAACTGTTAGACACACACTAACCCTTAGGGACAACCCCAGACCCAGACAACTATTCACACGGTAAAGGGTCCTTGTCCTCACCCGTTAGCCACACACAGTGCCTCTGGAGTTGCCCCATCACATAAGGGATGCTGCTGTTCCTCAAAATGTAAGTGTCATGCACTGAGCCTGGAAACTTGGCATTCACATGGGAGATGTACTGGTCGGCCAAACACACCATCTGCACATTCATTGAATGGTAGCTCTTCCGGTTTCTGTACACCTGTTCACTCCTACAGGGGGTACCAAGGCCACATATGTCCCATCAAAGGCACCTATGATATCGGGGATATGTCCCAGGGCATAGAAGTCACCTTTCGCTGTGGGCAAATCCTCCACCTGAGGGAAAACGATGTAGCTGCGCATATGTTTCAGCAGGGCAGACAACACTCTGGACAACACGTTTGAGAACATACACTGGGACATCTCTGATGCAATGGGCACTGTTGTTTGAAAAGGCCCACTTGCCAGGAAATGGAGTACTGACAGGACTTGCTCTAGAGGCACACAGTTCATGGATTGTTGCACGATCAAGTCTGTAGGTCACTATTACGTGTCTTTCTTCCATTGTCGACAGGTCCACCAGGGGTCTGTACACCGGAGGATGCCGCCATCTCCTCACCTGCCCCAGCGGACGTGCCCTATGGATGAGAACAGCGAGCAGAGAGTCAGCCAACACTGGAAAAAAAAAAAATTATTGCACACATTTTTCAATCCGCAATGTGCCTGTCATTGTGTGTATGCAAGGCCTAGATAGGTGTGACGCATTTAAAAATAATGCCAAGTGGCCCCCTGAAATGGCGGCTGCCTGACCTGTAAGGTGGGACAAGGGGATATGAGGTTACTGCATGGGCATTGTACACCACTGCGGTAGGCGGTCGAAGCCAGCGGCGCAATCCTGCATTGGTTAACATTGGACCCTATGGGTCCCAGGAGCCAATGACAATGTACGCCGGCGGTAACGGTACGCACCGCCGTGGACGTGACCGCCATTTTCTGTCTGTTCACTCACTTGGTAGCTGACCTTCGACAGGAGAGGACCTACACTGCAAGTGCTGCTGTGACCTCAGTCTGGAAGCGACGATGGCTCATGTGTCTGGGGAAAGGGCCCCTCCCTTCACTTCGGAGGAGTTGGAGAAGTTAGTGGATGGGGTCCTCCCCCAGTACACGCTACTCTACGGTCCTCCAGACAAACAGGTGAGTACACTGTGAGCATGCTGTATGGGCAATGCCTGTTTGGAGTGGTGTGGATGGAAGATACGGGGGGACTGAGGCCTGCATGAGCGGACGGTGAGTGTATGTGCGTCAGGGCAAGGTTGGGAACGTGGGTCAATGAATGTGACGGTCCGGACGGTTAAAGATTATCCTTTTCCCCTGTATTGTTCCTCTAGGTCAGCGCCCACCAGAAGAAGGATATTTGGCGTGCCATCGCCAAGGATGTCCGGACCCTGGGGGTCCACCACAGACAGAGCACCCACTGCCGTAAAAGATGGGAGGACATTTGCCGCTGGAGCAAAAAGACGGCGGAGGCCCAGCTGGGGATGGCCTCCCAATGTGGGAGGGGTGCCCGTCGTACCATGACCCCCCCTGATGTTCCGGATCCTGGCGGTGGCCTATCCGGAGTTGGATGGGCGCTTGAGGGCATCACAGCAGCCACAAGGGGGGGAGTACAGTCTCATCCATCTGACTCTGCACACATTACAAGGTGTCTGGGTGGGGAGGTGGGCTGTGGGTTCCCCTAGGCCAGGACGAGTTTTGTAGGCAAGGTCCATTCGTGAGGTAGGCTATGTGGCACCCCAACCCCACCAGTGGTAAGAGCCATCTACACCTAGTCAGGCTCCTGTGACTTCCATGTGTGCAGCAACTGGGCATAGGCCTTCTACCCCATGTCCCTGTGATTAATTAGGGAACTCTAAGTGCATGGCGTAGTGCAGAGGGCTGCTGTGTGTATACTGGCCGCCAACGGTAGCGGTATTGCATGCACTGAGCATGTCTTTCTTCTGTCTTCCCCCCCACCTTTTTGTGGTCTCCCTGTTCTTATGTGCATTAGCATTATCAGGCAGAGGAGCAGTGGCACCGGAGCAGGAGAGAGCTGCATCCCACATGGCCCTGGAGGGCGAGACAACGGAGCCTGAAGCCACCAGTGGGATGGAGGGCGAGGGGCGCTCCATGGCGGGGATAGGAGGTGACATCAGCGACAGCGACTCTTCCTCTGATGGGAGCTCCCTTGCGGTGGCGGGCAACATCTGTGCCCCCCAGCATCAACAGGTACAGCCGCCCCCCCCACCAGCACCGCCCTCCCAGCAGCCCCTCAGCATGTGTCCCGTGGCCGCTCACCCAGTAGGGTGGGCATCTCCTTTGCCCCAGGCACCTCAAGCCCTGCCCCAGTCAGCCCTGCTGCCCTCAGTGAGGAGGCTATTGACCTCCTGAGATCCCACACTGTTGGGCAGTCTACCATTCTGAATGCCAACCAGGGTGTCGAGAAGCATTTTCAACAAACAAATGCATACCTGGAGGGCATTCATTCTGACCTGGCAGCCTTTCAGGCTCTGGCCTCAGCACTGATGGCAGCCATTGTCCCTGTATCCAGCCTCCCCCCTCCAACTTCCTCCACCCAGACCCAATCCCCTGTACCTCAGCCTATCCCAAGAACACCATCAGACCAGCATGCACACACCTCAACACTTGCAAGAACACATCAGGGCCATCCGCAACAATAATGTCAACTACCCCTTCGCGGTTCACTACAATGCCAAGCATAGACAACAAGAGATACTGGGCATCAGTGTACATGGCATTGACACAGTGAACTCACTACCCAGAGGCGGCAATAAAACTCTACGGCTTAGACAACTGGAAAGCAGTTGGATTATTAGACTCAGAGCTGTTGAGCAGGGCATTAACATTGACAAGGATCTATACACCTTTCTTTAAAACTCAGCTGTATAAAAACACTCACCTCCATATATTTCATACACTAAGATGTATTTTTGTATGTGTCCAGCTATAACTTCTGTTCTCTATATTAGTAAGTTCTCTGACTTACAAGATGAATCTGTAACCCACTCATCTTGGTCTTGTATCATGCTTACTGTTTTGTATACTTATACATTGTTTGACGGTAGTTCATACCACCCTTTGTGTATTATGCCTTACCTTGTGACAATGGTACTTCTAACAAACTACAGTTATATTATATTTATTATATACACTTTTCTGCATGACTCTTACGTCTGATCTCCACACCCCTCTCCTTTTCTGAATGCCTCCATTGCTCGTAGCACTAGTCTCTATATGAACTCACTCCGTTTCAAAATGGCCCCCACTGCTCAAACTGCTCGCCGTCTCCATTAGAGTCCCTTTTCTATTTTGACTCTCTTTTGCCTGAACCAATCAACCTATAAAAAGAGGTTGACACACACATGGGCCAAACACTCTGCCAAAACCCCGACACGAACAGCACGGGTTTATTTGCTCCACAAATACTTGAGGTAAGGTACTGCCAGCGTTGCTGGTTTGTTTCACTACTTTCTCCCACTTACGGGGAACTCAACGCAGCCAGGCGAGGAAAGCTTTACTAATCTTTGTCGGCTATAATAAATAAATATGTGACAAAAGCATACCACGTTGTGTGAATAGAATAGCCTTTCAATTTCTGTAGAAGTCTGGTAGTGCTCAGCATGCTCCGATTGTGTGTCTTAACATGGCATGAAGTAAAGTTATACCACAGACAGAGACTAAGTGATAAAACGTTCTCTAGTTTTAGAATTACATTTTTTCTGATAGAGATTTTGGTTTTTATAAGCGGTTAAAGTGGCATTAGGGGGCATGGCATGGGCATAAAAAGACTAAGTAAAACGTTCCTTTAGAAGTTTTAATTGCGTTGTGAGAAAACCTTTCTAATTTGATAGGCTCCATCTTCACTTTTCGAGTTTTTCTAGAAAGTGAAAAGAATATTACACATGTAAAACCACGGCAACCTTGGGTAAGCTAGTGACGGGGCAACGCTCCAGCGACAATATAGAACTTGGCATACCAGATTATTTACTCCGTATGTAGCTTTAAAATCAAGTCGCTTTCTGCATAACACCTGCTTTATATTTAAATTGTATTTTTTGTTTTTTTATACCCCAGGCTTATCATGGCCATCATTTGCCTATACTATTTGATTTCTCCCAAGGACTCATGACTACCAGCAGCTTGATCTATGTACCTTTCGTGCTTACATATAATGTTTTATATACATCTGAAGGTACCTTACCCACTTTCAATTACTTCTTACTTCTTTCTTTACTCTTTTTTGTTCACACTATTTATAGATCTTCTATCCACATCACAACACACTTGGCATCCCCCATTGTTTCTTCACCACTAAGATTCAATGTTTTCGAAAATAAAATTAAAGCACATGTACTGTATCACACTGTGTAGACACGTTTATGACAATCTCACCTCGCAAGATGTTGCCGTTTTATTCCACTCTAGACTGACTTGTTTGCCTTTTTCGTCTGGAACGTGATTCAATTAGTCACCTATAAGACCTATTGAGGCATTCACACTACATTCTGGTCGTCACATTAACGATACGCATCCCTGCACTTAATTCACACAATTCTATTGCACCTTCGCTCGGATTGTTCTCTTTACCTCTGTACAAAGAATTTTAGACGTTGTGAAGTCACCTTGCGCAATTATACTATACCGACATGTATGTATTTTTCATCTATGTTTCCACAGCCTAGACAAAGTCTTGAAGACGAAACATGTGTTGGCTGTTTTGCTGTATGGACGTATTGTTACATTCGAACATCCTATTGTAACTTTGACCATTTATCACCATCTGGCTGCTCTGGACACATGGTCATTTTGTACAACGCAGTCTTTTTGATTGAGATTTCTACTTTCTACCTGCACTTATAATAAATATCTACACATCATCTTCCAAGAATGAACTTTCTATTTATTCTTGAACATTATCAGGATCAGGATTCATGCTATTGGTGTGCCCTGGCCACTCTTCTTTCAATGTTCCTAAATCATAACCATCATTTTGGGAGCAACATAAAACTTCCCAGGCCCCTGAGACACTACCCAAGATTGTCATGCCCATCAACACAGTCCAATGAAACAATTTCATATGTTCCAAAACATCTTCCCCCTATCCTTTGCAGCTGATTAATGTTATGGCATACAGCCATGGTTGATGACCCCATTTGCCAATCCCACAACAGTGGAAGAGTGGGCCTACAATGAGAGACACAGGAAAACTCACAATGTGGTGCAGAGGACATTTGGGCTCCTGAAATTCAGGTTCAGGTGCCGGGCCCTGACAGTATGAAGTCTCTTGTATGCTCCACCACTTGTTTGCAAGATAATTATGGCATGTGCAACCCTGCACAACATCTGTGTCACAACAAATATCCCCTGAGATGAACCGGATGATGTCCCCAACGAGGAGGAGGATGTTGATGAAGCAGATAATGTGTAGGGGGAACAACCAAACACTGCTTCAGGAGTTCATGGAAGACTCCACATTGTTGAGAACTTCTACACATAGTCACTATACTATAAACATCACATTATAAATAGCACAATTATTTCACTTTGCACCTAATTCTCCTTGGTCTACTCATTATCCACTACATTCACCATTGGAATGTGACTCATACCTCAGTGAGCAGGTACGGTGACAAGTATGGTAGCAACATCATTTGTGACATAAGAGGGTCTACTGCCACCATCACACATATCAGTGACACACAATTTGTGGTCATCTGACTCCTGAAGGTCTAGATCCCTGCACCACTACATACATTGTTCTGTCAAGTGGGGAAGGTGCTAATACCTAGCCCTTTCACCACAACAACACTATGCCTAACAGCATGTATGCAAGGTGGCACACATAAGGTAGGGGCTGCCAACAAATGGATATCAAGTTATAGAGTAACAGAACACTGTCACAACTCATGGTGACAGTAGCTTTGTCTACATAGTACATGTGTGACAAGGGTGGAACATCATTGGTAACTGTGGATCTTCAGTAACTGTCCAGGGATTGTAACTAATGCAGATGCTGAGCCTGCACAGTGTATCCATGGGATTGTGTCCTGGAACTGCCATTGGGCACAACCCTGGCACAAGGTGGACTGTACCTCATGTATTGCACGCACACATTGGCTGTGGAGTGCGCAATTGTTGCCAGACTAAACAATCAGCTATGGGTGCAGAATCACTATCCAAACACATGACCCATAGTCAGGATCCATAGATTTATTGAGACAATGCACCACCAAATTTTTATCTGGGTTGAATGTAGGCAGAGTGTCCAATACTCCCTATGTACATTAGGTGCACACTTGTCCTATGTAGCAAAGGGTTTGCCAGTATCAACAATTCTTGACGTGTCAGCATGCATACCTAGTATACTGTGTATAACTAACTACATCACACAGCACAATGTAATACACACCACTCATTGTCACTCACATGACAGAACAAGTGCATGATAGCAACAGATACAAATTGACCCATACATGTTTTGGCCTCCAACATCGCATTCAGGAGTGGGATGTGCTACTATGTTCAACATTGTTAAAAAATGCCTAAGTCACAACATCAAACGGAGTGGGAGTAGATCTAGCCATATATATTGCAATTGGCAAATGAACAGTACAGCACTAAGATGATTTCACACCTCAATATCATTCAGTCATGTTAAGAGTTACCTAGGTTGTGGCATGCTGGAAGAAATGCATACCCATGCTCAATGGAGGTTGTGGATGGACAGCTTTGAGAAACCCAGAAATATTTGCAAATACAGCAGGGCTGTTAAGTGGAGACAACACAAGTGCTGTGACAGGAGTAATGTCATGTGTGTGTGGAACGTATTGCATCTCACCAATACCGTCAATGGAACCGTAACTATCAAGTAGCCAGTAGAAGGAGATATGTACATCTTCCAATTACACAAATCACATCTTGCATCATGTCCATGTATGACCAGACAATGTTGATGTAGAAGATGTGTACAATGTGCAAGCAGCCTAAAGAATGGGAGCAATCTAAGTGACAATAAATGCCTTACCAGTAGTGCAGGAATACTTGGAGAAGAAACACACATAAACCAACACTGACTGTACAACACATCAATGTTTGCATGTCAACATTTAACAGATGTACAGAAAAGGTGGCCAGGTCAGTACATAACCCAGTCATGTTGGCCACTAGCATACTATCGTATTTGCCCATCACATGCTACCATGACAGGAGGCTGTGACAGACAACACCATCTGTACCCTGGCATGTTTCCAATATGGAAGTCACAACTAATATACAAGCCCAACAAGCTGCCTATGGAAACAACAAAGGACATCAAATAATGTTACATGTCCCACATGTGCAAGCATCCGAGCTCTGTACATGAGAGGGGAAAGCTGACATCAAGTACTGCAGAGGAAAATTTGATACCCTGGTCTGTATGACCACAATTGGGCATTTGCCTGTCTGCTGGAGAGTGTGCATGGTTCTGCTGAGTAGCAATCATGAAGAGGCTAGGTCCCTGCTCAATAAACCCACACACCACTGCTCTCACTACATCAATGTATGACATTTTCAGGGGCCTGATGCATGTGCCCATGGGGCTCAGTAAACTGGAGCTCCATTAACCTGCCCCTTCACATGCAAACATGGGTTTGTGTTGCCATAAAACTCACACAGTTGTGATGATGAGTAGGCTGCTATCTATGCCAGACTGCAACACTGCTACACAGTGGTATGCCATTGCTTGTGACAGTCAGAACAAACATGATGTGTACAAATGTAACTGCCTGGTTGGTAGCAAGCCCACATATGTCACATATCTCACTACACATGTACCACTGTAATGGCTCAGGCATGGTAGTGTGTATGGATTCTGAACAAAAGGCAACCTAGTACAAAAGTAAGGGCATAGGTATACCAAGATCAGTGACTGTAAGAAATGACCTTTGCATGTATTCCGGCATACGGAAAAATAGGTGCCACTGATTTGACAACACATACATTTGTCAAATGCCAGCATGTGTCCATGAAGGAAGATAGTAATTTGACTTTTCACATTCCATGAACATACCACTGTCGTTATATGTTACAGAAATTGCACCACACATGTCTATACACACACAGCATATACCAGCCTTCACCAACATATGTGTACATAAAATCTCCTGCAACTAAGATGCATGGGGGACCAAATGGCACACGTGCAGCAGAGCAACATGAAGTAAAATCCAACAACACACCGCAGAGTGGACACACATGCACACACAAATTGACAGGGTTTACATGATGTCAGTGCAGTCCAAATCCACTGAATGCTGTGAGTACAAATTGTCATGATTGTCACATGCTTTACCATGTGTTGGACATAGGCCATCATATATATTGTGTTGTGGGTAAGTGTACATTTGCATCTCAGACATAACAATGTAGTCCACCAACAACTTAGCATACATACATAAATGTATACACATAGCACACATGTGCCAACATGTATTTGGACACAGTGTAGCTACACATTTAGATATGCACAAGGTAAGAGTAATCACATGCAGCAGAATCATGAACAAACCTGTAGGTTCAATATACCATTGTCACCGTAATTACATTACTGGACAGTCATACAGATGTTGCCATACCACATATACAACATTGTTGCACAGTCCATGTGACATGTTAAGTTAATCAGGGTGTACTCAAGGCCAACAATGCAAAAATCCACGCAATTCCATTATGCGTCAAAAAAATGACTCAAATGCATCAACTACACATTGCAACTTGGGCCCTGAGCGGCAATTACATGCCTCATAACCCACCATGATGTAAAATCCACCCATGACTGGTATGCATCAAAACTTTTCAAGGAAAGGATATACTATATATTACCCCTAAGCTAAAAGATGCTTTGCCACTGAGCGTCTATCGCACATCCACAGGTTTCTCACGCTAATGATGAGAAAACCGATGCATGACCGTCATGCGCATGACTGGAAATGTGATGCACACAACCAGGAAGTGACGAAACAGGACATCATGTCTACAAATATAGTACAGTGAGTTCACTTTCACTTCACAGTCTTATTATCTGTGACTGTGTGAGGGTGTGTGGAGCTGGTGTTGTAGGTGGATTTGTGTTTTGGGAGTGTTGGTAGTGTTTCTTGTGCTGTGTCCTGTAGGTGTTGTCCTTATTTGTCTTTAAGCTTGTCATTTGTAGTGTAATTGTACTGTATTTGTCTCTGTATTGTGGCGTGTTTGTCTGGGGTAGTATAGTTGTTGGGGGAATTGCGTTAGGTGTTAGTTTTTTTTTAGTTTTTAGTTTTGGGTGAACTGCATTTGCAGTATGTCTGGGAAAGGGAGGAGGCCACAGATGTCTGCCAATGAGCTGTGGGGGGGTCGTCTGGCTTGTTCAGCACTTCCTCCCTGCGATGCTGCAACTGGGTGGCTGTGCAATCCTTGGCTACCCCACAAAGGCACAGTGGCTGTGGTGGAGCAAGATGCTCCACCACCTCACATGGATCTTTGGCAGGGGAAAACATTGATGGGCAGATCTGGTTACAAGGCAGCAGGATCTGCTGGATCATCTGGATATTGAGATTGGTGGAGCAATTGGTAAGTCTTAAATTTCCATATAAAGTCCTTACTTTTGCATGTGCATGACAGTTGCAGATATGGTTGAGTCCCAGCCCATCCTTAGGCCTGCAAGTCAGATGTACAATAACGAAGCCGATAATGAGCAGATGTACCATTTTCCATGCACAACCATTAAAAAGTGTTGTGATGCATGCATAGGGCAACTCAGTAATGAGCAGCACCAAATGAGGCCTGCATCATGTATGGAAGGGTGTGCCAAAACCTGTTTGGATGGCATATGTAAAAAAAACTGACTAAGATGAGAAATCCCTTAGTTAAATTTTTCCGGCACTCTGAGTGGATGCTGAGAGCAGCTGTCAAATGGGGGCATAAAATGTATGAGATGGGCCCCCAATGTACTCAGAAGAAGTTGTGTGAATTTGTTGTAGCTCCTGCTGAGTACATCATTTACCTACACATAAAGAGATGCAGTAGGACCCTACCTGCATCATGCTGTGCCTCAATTCTCATTAGACAAACACATGGTGGGAGTAAGGGGTGCACGGAGGGCCACAAGGACTTTATTTATGTAATTGGTGCTGCACCCCTGTTGTTATATTGGCCCCTTGGTGTCATTGCCCAAGTCCATGTAAGGGAGCTTGAGCTTGCACTAGGTCCAGACTATTAGCACTTCCCTGTTCCAGTTCCAGGTGTACCACATACACCCAATACTATGGGGGTCATAATGACCCCGGCTGTCAGTGGTATAGTAGAGGTATTACCGCCAAGAGGCTGGCGGTACCTACCTCCACTAGTATGACATTGGCGGTTTGGCCAAAGCCAAACTGCCAATGTACCATACAGACCGCCACGGCGGTACCGACCGCCGGGCTGGAGACTTCGATCTCCAGTCCTGCAGCCGTCACAAGGCCGCCCATGGCATTATGACCCTGCCCATCGCCATGGTTTCAGTGGTTTCGGTAGCGCCACTGAAACCATGGTGGTAGGCACTATCGGCCCTGGTAGGGGTCTCCCCCGTCTCCCTCTCCTTCCCCAGAATCCTCCCCCACCCTCCCCATTCCCTCTTCTGATCCCCGCACATTTACACACATGCATACAAACCAATACACACAGGCATACACACATTCAACCTTGCATTCATACATTCATACACATTCACTGCAACACTCAAGAACATACATTCAGGCACACATGCAATCTCACGACACAACATGCACGTACACTCACAACCACTTATGCACACATGCATTACACACGCATGCACGCATTCACACGCAGACACACACACCCCCACTCATGCAGACATCACCCCCCAGTCCCCTCTCCTGTCGGAGAAACTGACTTACTGCTTGCAGGGGGTCCTCCAGCAGGAGACGGGATGCATCACTGCTGCCAGCAGTGGCGTCTGATAGCAAAACACCATCAGGCCATATCATGGAACATGATACAGTAGGTGGTGATTTGATGACATGTCGCAGCTGCTAGCAGCGCCACCTTACCGCCGTCCACTGCCATGAGCGTAGACGGAATTTTGCCAGCCTTCTGCCGGTATTACATCTACGGTCGTAATCGCCACGGCGACGGTATGTTGGTGGCCGTCGCCGTGGTGGTAGGTGGCATTTGCCACCAAGGTCCTAATGAGGGCCCATGTCTATTACCACACACATGTTCCAATTCAGTTCCATGGGCCTGCCGCTTCTCAGTGACAGTATAGGGCTGCCCTGCATATGATCCTTCAATGGCACATCACTCTGTAACCTGCACCAACAAATGCATCCTTGGACCACAGAGCAAGTGTTTCTGTGTCGAGGCATTTTCAATGCCCTTGTTCTTATCCCTCCTTGGACAAATAATGTTGTACCATGGCAACAATGGCTGGCCACACACTATTTGCAATCATCCATGATTTCAATCAGTCAATATGCATGTAGGTACAACTATATTCGCATGAGTATACTCCCATAGCATTATTGCTCATGTGTGTGCCTTGTGATGGCACACACATATTACATACTTCACTGAAGGATGGATCAAGTCATTCCTCAAAACCTTGAATTACACCCATAACCCCTGTGCAGTAGTTTGTCAGTTTACTGTAACAATGAGGTAGATTGCATGCCCCTCAGATGCAATATACAGTGTGAAACAGACCCATTGGTCATGGAGGTGTAGAGCTAACAGACAACTGCTTGACAATGCCATGTATTAATGGTGCAGTGAGAAGCAGCACAAGAGTGTCAGGGACAGTGATGGTTTGTAGGTGTGTGGGTCTACATTATCTGAGACTATGTGGGATTGACTGATCATAGATGTTTGTCAGTTGCTCTGCTCTATAACTAGGATGACATGCTCACTCAGTCTAACAAGTTAACAGTATACAATGTCATCCATTAACTGATATGTACAAATGACACTAAGCAATATTTTCCATCCATGTCTTGCAGGTGGACCTGCACCCTACGGCGAAGGATAGGTTGCGTGATTCGAAGACCCTGATTCATCCAGTAAGTGTCATCTTGTGCATCATAAGTACTAATCCAGGGTTTGGTGTGAGTCAGTCTGAAATGTGTTATGCACTGAAAGAAGGTTTTGCCTGATGAAAGATCTGATATCCCTGGAGAATGGATGGTGACATCAGGTATGTTAGAATGTTGTGCAATGAGAATGGCTTGCATGTAGTTCAAGGGGCAATGTGTGCTGCCATGGAATTGTGTGAAATGGCAATTGTTATTGCTGGCCAGTTATTCATTGGTGTGTGCAATGAAAGGACTAAGGGCAGCTATTTATATACATAACATGCCTGTTTACAACCACTCTTTCACAGCATCATTGCCAGCACAGTGTAACACACGTAGCTTACACTTACTGACAAGAGGGTACAGATGCGGGTGCTGAGGTCTCTAGAGGGCTCATGTAGGAGACATACACCACAGGTGCCTCAGTAACCTTCAGATATAATGAGTCTGTAGTACTGAAAGAAGCCATATTGTGCTGTACAACAATCAGTAGTGTAGACAATTAGTAGACAACTAACCTCCAGATAGTTGTGTGAAAAGTTCATGACTCTTCCCACACCAGATCTCAAGCAGTTTTTACAAAATGGTCCTGCCACCAAGATATTTGTGAGTGATGTAGGTCACATCACATATGCATATGATGTGAATGCTGTGTGTGTACCTGTTACTTTGATTATGTCTGACATGCATGTGCAAATGATGTACAATGTTTCTGAATACTGTTGCAGTTCCCACTGCAATGACAAATTCACCATGGGCCGAAGGGCTCCCATACAGCCACCATGTGTGTGCTGTTTAACACATGTAACACTACATAGTACAGGATAGAGGGCTTCCGTCCTGTAATGTGTTGACAACTCTGATGTACAGCTCAGGCTGTTTCTGGGAAGTTTCAATCAGTTGTACATGTGGGTACATCATGGGCAATGGCATGCCCTCTTGTTACATATCCTCAGGCCAGGTCTTACGACAGGAAACATTAATGTTGATTTACTAAACCTTAGAATAGCAGGTGGGAAGTTACCAGACCCTCTATTATATGGCCCACACCCTGCCTCCATGATGACTGGGCAGGCCTTGAAGTTTTACCAGATGTGTTGAGGTGATGAATTGCATGCACGGCCAACCTTATGCACAGGGACACAGGAAATCCAGACTTGTTGGGTATGTGATACTCACAAGTTAGAAGACACAAATGCTGACCCCTGACAATTTTGTCCACATAGCTCTGGACCCTGTTGATTCTAAATAGATTTCCCTCATCCCAGTGACATGTACATGATAATGTTGATGACTGGTAGGAAATAGTCATAGATGAGGAGTAAGTCATTTTTTAGGAATGTGTGTTGGACTCTATGTTAATCTGCAGTCGCAGTGTAAATGATACGTCTGTACAACCTCCACCCAGTGCTGACACTGATGCTTGTTTCTCCTCATATTTCAGCTGCCAACATGACCGAAGTACAGAGGCGAGTATTCCATAAGAGGGACGACAATAATGCCACATAATGGAGGCTGATGACGCATACTGCTGAATGGCCAAGAGGATCAGAAGAGAAAAAGCCTCAGAGGAATGGGGTGCCATTTCCCATGGTGAACCTCCAATACAGCCACACCAGGACACTGGAGATGAGTCATCAGGGCTGTAAGGGGCCAGAGTTGGACCAAGGCCCTCAACATCAGCTGTACAAATGACCACGTAGCCACCAGTACAGCCACCTGCAGCAGTAGTCCCAGGCCAGTTTGAGCAGGACATGAGAAGGGACACCGGGCAGATTTTGGGCAGAATGAAAACATTGGAAGAGGATATGGCAGAGGAACGCAACACGTTGCAATACATAGAGAAGAAGTCAAAGAAAAGCAGAAAGTGAACAATTTGTGTATTGTACAACCTCCCAATCAATCAATCAATCAATATTTGCAAAGCCGACTACTCACCCATGAGGGTCTCAAGGCACTGGAGGGGAGAGGTAGGGCCTCAACCGAAGAGCCATGTCCAGAGGTTCTTCCTGAAGATGGTGAGTGACGGGCTTTGTCTGATGTGCAGGGGGAGGTTGTTCCAGCTCTTGGCTGCAGCGTAGGTGAAAGATCGTCCTCCAGAGGTGGTTTTGCAAACGCAACGGTTTGTGGCAAGAGCCATCTGGGTAGAGCGAAGGGATCTGCTGGGAGTATGGAAGGAGACGCAGTGGTTCAGGTAGGCTGGTCCTGCGTTGTGTTTGGCCTTGTACGTGTGGGTGAGAAGCTTGAAGGTGATTTGCTTCTCGACCGGTAGCCAGTGGAGGGTCCTCAGGTTTTGGGAGATGTGTTCTTGGTGAGGGAGGTCCAGAATGAGTCTGGTGGTGGCATTCTGGGTGAGTTGAAGTTTTTTGATGTTCCTAGTTGAGGTGCCAGCGTAGAGGGCATTGCCGTAGTTGAGCTTGCTAGTGACTAAGGCGTGGGAGACTGTCCTGCAACAGCCTGTTGGGATCAATCTGAAGATCTTCCAAAGTTTGCAGAGTGTGTGCCAGCAGGAGGAGGTGACAGAGTTTACCTGGCGGGTCATCGATAGGGAGGAGTTGAGGATGATTCCTAAGTTGTGGGCGTGCTCCGTCAGGGCAGGGGGAGTGCTGAGGGATGTAAGCCACCAGGAATCATCCCAAGCTGAGGTGGCATTTCCAAAGATGATGAGCTCTGTCTTTTTGGAGTTGAGCTTGAGGCAGCTTTCACCCATCCAGGTGGTGATGGCTTCCATTCCTGAATGGAAGTTCCTTTTGGCCGAGTCCAGGTGTTCGGTGAGGGAAATGATGAGTTGTGTGTCATCGGCATATGCCATGATGTTCATACTGTGGCCTCTGATGATGTCAGCAATAGGGGCCATGTATATGTTTAACTGAGTGAGAGAGGATCCTTGGGGGACTCCGCAGTTAACTCCTGTGGGATCTGGAAGTGTAGGGTGGGAGTTTGACCCTCTGCGTCTTCCCAGAGAGGAAGTAGTGAATCCATTCAAGGGCTCATCCACGGATTCCTATGTAGTGGAGTCTGGTGTACAGAGTGCTGTGGGAGAACGTGTTATATGCTGCTGAGAGGTGGAGGAGTATGAGTGCTGCTGTGTGGTCTAAGAGTAATCGGATGTCGTCGGTGCCTGCCAGGAGTGCTGTCTCATTGCTGTGATTGCTGCAGAAGCCAGACTGGGAGCTGTCCAGGGAGTTGTTGGCCTTGATGAAATTCCATAGTTGTGCGTTGATTGCTTTCTCTAATACTTTGGCGGGTAGGGTAGCAGCTGGATGGGACAGAAATGTTTTAGTTCCGATGGGTCGGCAAGAAGTTTCCCAGTTCCTTCTCCTCCCTTTTACTGTTTTGTATAGTTTTATATGGGTTTTTAGATGTGTAGTCTTAGGTTAGTGTAGGGTAGGAATAGGTTAGGTTAAGTATAGTGGGGGTGGGTTTTTCTACATTATTTTATTGTTGGGGGTTGGGCGGGGAGTCATGTTGGGGTGTTTGTTTATTAAAAATATACGTGTATATATATATATATACATATATATATATATATATATATATATATATATATATATATATATATATTTGTATAGGATATAAGTTAGTTTAATACATAGTCATAGTTTATGTTGTTCTACTTGTATCTTGTCTCTTAAAGAGGTGTGGGGGGCCTATGTTTAGAGTGTGGTGTTACATTTGTAAGATAAGCTTAGAACAAGTTAGATAGTGTAGTTGTAAATTAAGGATAGTTGGTATAAGTTAGTTTAGAATACGGTAGGTTTTAGGTTTTCTTTCGCTTAATGATTTTAAAATAAATACTGTTCATCTTAGCCAAATTAGTTTTGTAATTGATTGTGTCTGGGGCTTATCATGAGTGCACTGGCAAATTTGGGAAATGGCCTAGGGTAAGCTTACTGTCTTGATTTCCCAGGTGTCCCATATGTATCTCCTATAAGAATAGCTCCTACATTCTATCTACTAGTGTATACATTTGCCATCCTGTATTCCAGCCATTCCCAATATGTATGTAATATTTATCTTGGACAGGTAAATATGGTACTTCACCTGTCATTGGTAGGGTCCTGCTAATTCATTGCTGGCAAGTGTGGTGCATCTGACAACCCCCAAATTTGGAACTGTATCCTGCAACACTGACAGGTGGACATCACTGATAAGGTTAGCTTTTGCTGCTCCACAAGAATAAGTTGTACTGGTACTCCCATATGGGTAAATCATAATTCATTGGGTTCTGAGCCATACATGCTGTATGTCTACTTAAATGGAAATGGGTTCCAAACCATTTAGTATACCCAGTAAGTTGGTTATAGCCAACAATATCATCATTCAGCTTTCACTTATTTGGATCCTAGTGTGTGGCTCAGTGTCTGACCATCATGCATTCATGTACTGATATTCTGTATATATTGACATGGAATGTCACAATGCTAACTTTTAGCTGAGTGGATAGATCACAGTAAATGTAGAAATGCTATGTATACAAGGTGCTTTATTTACAGGTGAAATTGTTATTGTGATTTTTATACAACATCCATTTCACAAACCCCAAGAGTGAATGTTTGCCATATGTAGCACAATCAGAGTCTAGGGTGAGGGACATGTCATGAAACATATTTAGGAGTAGTGTGCATTAGTGAGGAGTGCATAACATTGTCAATTGGTGTGGTAGAGACAATGACAGCACATAGCAGACAGTTCAACGGTGGTTAGGTGAAGAGGGCACATTTTATACTGTTACAACACTGGCATAATCTTAAACCCAGAACTAAGGAGAAACTGTCCATGTGGCACAGGCTGGTGCTTCCAGGTGCTTTTCCTTGTGAATGTTATTCCTTCCACATCTTGATCCTCTGATGTGTGTGGTGCCTCCTGTGCCATGTCTGGCGCTGTTGTAGAGGTAGAGGGGGTGACACACACTTCAAGGGAAAGAGATGTGGAATCAAAGGTCCCAGCAGCTGCCATTTGTGGCAATACATAGGGCATCACTGCTGCAAGGAGGAACTGCTAATTCATCTATACCATAACAACATCACAGTGGTAGGCAGCCATGTTTTCCCTAAGGGAGGTCACTTCCTGCTCTATGGACTCCAGGGTATTCTGCATGTTGTTGGCATTTTGGGAGGGCATTTGTTGTAGCCTCTGCTTCAGGACAGCAGCTATGTCTGCCAGACACTGATAGAGTCCACGTAGCAGGGAGTCGGTGCCTCTGATGGCAGCTGAGTTGCCCTTATTTAAACTGAGGCATGTCCGCACACCCTCTAGGCTGCCCACAATTGTCTCCACCACCACCGAAACTACTTTGCCAGCTCCCACTGGACTCCTACCACTATCCTCTGAAAGCTGATCTCTGGGTCCTTGGAGACCAGGGCTGTGTGAGTACTGGCTGGTGGCGTGTGTTGGTGGTGGGGTGGTTCATGTGGAGATACCACAATACTGTGTGTCCTCCCTGCAACTGGAGGTGGAGTGCTCCTAGGAGATCCTGGAGGGTCTGTTCATTGAGAGTTGGAAGCTGGTCATCCATGTCATCAGGAAAATCCAGGACAGGCAGGTCGGCAGGAGGTAAGTCATCATCGCCTGCAGAAGATAGTGTAAAATCAATATTGGATTGCAACGGCTGTTGACATGGGATATCATGTATTTGCGACTGGAGGCTTAGTGGCACGTCACTGACCCAAGGTTTTGGTTATACTTATGTGTGGCATTGTGCATCACATATAGGTCAAGCTCACTAGTAATGGAATATGATGTAACGCAACGCTCCGCTGAGAGTGGCAGTGCCCCGCTGCATCGATTGCACAATGCAGGGATGCACCATATTCATTTGCATATGCTGCACCCCTGTTTTGTCCCCTGCGCTGACACTAAATAGAGCTGCCTAGCGCTAATGAACGCATCCTTGCTACATCATGGTAGGATGTCTGCGTTGAAAGGTTTGATTGTTTGTGTGTGGGAAGGTGTCCATTCCTGCACATACACAGTCACTCATTTCAACTTGGCTCCTCTGTGTGTGCTTCAGAATGCAGCACACATAGAAACAAACATTACGAGGGGGAATAAATGTATACCTCCTCTTTGCGGCTTGCTAACACCACCCCTGGGATGGCCTTTGAATTTTGTGCTGCCTCAGGTTTACTGATACTTGTAAATCTGAGGCAGTGTCAAAATGAAATGGGTGTTGCTGTGGCACAGCCACAGCAACACACATTGCTCCCCCCTTCCACACAAAGTGATGGGTGTGAATGGGCTGTAGTTACAAGGGGGCATTAATGCAAAGAACATGGCCTATCACCACCTCTAAATAGGGCACAGAGCATTGCGCCACCGGAGCATCACAAAAAGTGATGCTCCGGTGGCCCTTGGGGCTCATGAATATGACCCTAGGTATTTTTGGGTATATGTAGGTGCCCCAAATGCCACCTGAGTGTAAATTGTGATGAGGTTCAGGTGGCACAATGCCCTGACATGTATGTACTAGGTTGCATGAATCTACTTTATGTGCCTTGATGCCACGTTGAATATGTGGACCCTTCACACCCATCACTTTGCACGGAAGGTGTGTGCAATGGGTGTTGTAGTGGGCGTACCACAGCAAGCGCTATTGTGTTTTGACTCTGCCTCAGATTTTTTAATATTTGCATTCTGGATGCTGGGCCAATATCTGACACCAGCCCAGGCATGGGTTTAGCATGGCAAAATCTAGGAGTAATGCTTACATTTGTAATGTATTTCTTGCTTTTACAGTGTGTGCTGCATTATGTTGCACACAGAGTAAGAGCAGATCACACTTTCAGGTTGTTGTTGTGCAGGGCGGTGTTCCCTTCTGCACATGAACATTTTCCCCCTCAATGCAGCCATCCTTGCACTATGGTGCAAGAGTGGCTGCTGTGGCACACAACATCTGATTACCACTTGCGTAGGGAGGTACACAGGGGTGCAGTGTATTCTAATGGATGTGGTGCATCCCTGCCTTTTTAAAATGACGCTGCGTTATGCTGCCTTATTTTTGCACAGAAACACGCACCATCATTTTCTATTTCTATTCTAGCCCTCTAACTTGTCTAATGGTGAGATTGCACCCACTTGTTCAGCTGAACACATGATGTTCGCATACATGCACAATGTGTTGTATGCATTTTATTTTGTTGCTATTCCCATATGGTGCATATAGTTGTGTGTACGTTTTTGTGGGTTCAGCCTTTATGGGTTGTGTGCCACAGGTTGCAAGATTTAGGGCTCATTTTTTCTCATTTGGAAAGGCTCAGGGCAGCTGCAAGATGTGTTGCAGTACACTGCAGTAGTTTCGATACACAGTGATGTGCTATATTTACATGCATACAGTACAGCTCTGTAATTCCCCTGCACAGATTAGTGCTCCCTGCACCAACTCAGCATTGTTGCAGCATGATAATGCAGTGGCTACCTTAAAGTGATGATTTGCTCATGTGCAGGGAGGTGTCTCTTCCTGCGCAGGTACAAGCAATTTCAATTTTTGCAGAGATGGCATTTCAATGCGTGCTGTAAGGTGCAGCACACATGGGTAGAGGCAATGTGACATTGAGGTAGGGCTGCATTTAGGCCTGAAACACCACCCTGACACTTGCCCTGGGGTGGTATTGACTTCCATCCTAGTCTCTGATGTCCACATTGCGTTGGTACAGGAGGCTTTGACTATATGTAATGGGTGTTGTAATGGCACAGCCACACTATTTGCACACACCTATCAGACAATGCGGTGCATATTTACATGGTGGTGTATAGCCATAGTGAGTGGCCTGTGTTGAGGTTGTGTATATGTTTGAATGCATAGCAAAACCAAAGCGTCAGTACATGTGTGGCTTGGGTGACCTTGCATTTCTGGTGGTTACTGGTAGTCTGCATTGTCCTGTCCTGCAATTCCAGTGACCATCTCCTCCAGTTCATCCAGGTCCTCCTGTGGTTCAGGACTTCCACCTCCAGTCTGCAGTGCTGCCTTTTGGTTCCTGGCAAGTTTCTCCTTAGTTCCTGCACATGCAATCATGCCAGAGTTTCATGCACTAAGTGATAGTTCTCTTCAGCTCAGCGACACTGTTTATTTTGTCCACTATTTGCTGCCATATTGTGTCTCTACTACCAGCTAGAAATTTGGAGGTGATGAATAGCTGATGTTGGTGCTCTGTAACCTCTCTGACCAGGATGTCATGCTCCTTCTCACTAATGCGACACTTGCGCTTTCTCTTCTCCTTCTCCGGTAATTTTTGTGTACCCTCCTGGCTAGTACTTGGGTGTTTGGGGTCTCCCTCGGGTCTCTCCTGGCTTCTTGATTCCATCTTCTCTTGCAATTGCACTCTTTCCTACTTTGTGTTTTTACTTGATGCTAATGTGGTGTTAAAATGGTGCTAACCGTTTTGTGCCATGTTTACGTGCCGCAAAACAATGAAGCACCATTTTTGCAGCATTAACTTCATTTTTCTTTACGGCATTGCCCAGCTGTTAGCACCTTTTTTTACGCTATCCATTCCTTAACACCATCCTACGTCATTTAATAAATATGGTGCAAGGATGGTGATAAGGAATGACTCTAGCCTGTGTTAATAAAAATGAAGCACAACAGCGCTAGCACCATTGTGCATACTTTTTCATAAATATGCCCCTGTATTTCTTGGTCAAAGTAATATATTGGGCCACTCCTGATTCACTGCAACAACCCCAAGAAGAGAGAACACATATCAGCGGACTTGCTTGTGTGTATCTATATATTTTACCTAGTGGCGGTCACCACTAGTTGGTTATAGTTAGGATTTTGTTTTACCATAGATGAAGCAGTTTTTGTTTTGCCACTAACTTTGGCACCACTTGATGAATCTTCTCAAAATTTTCTGAACATATGCTTTGGTCAGTTCAGCTGTTGTCTTAAAAGTTTCAGGGGGCTGAGAAAAAGGGGGGTCCCCAAAAAACAGGGATGTTATTACTAGGATCACATTTTAAAGGGAAACATCCTTTTTTATGAATTTTTTTTTACGAAAGTCGTGGTTAACGAAAGCGCAACAACGCTTTTTTTAACCACGACTCCGTTTTTTTGTGCCTTAACTACGTATGTTCTGAACAACGAACATGCGTGGTTAAGGTACAAAGATGGGAGTTGGCGAAGGTAAGTGGTGGGTTTAGGTTTTGGGGAGGGAGGGGTGGGGGTTTTTAGGTTTTGGGGTGGGGTTGGGGGTTGGGGCGTTTTTGGTTTTGGGTAGGGGGTGGGGGTTAGGGGGTTTTAGGTTTTGGGGTGGGGTTGGGGGGTGGGGCGTTTTTGGTTTTGGGGAAGGGGTGGGGGCTAGGGGGTTTTAGGTTTTGGGGTGGGGTTGGGGGGTGGGGCGTTTTTGGTTTTGGGGAGGGGGTGGGGGGTTAGGGGCTTTTAGGTTTTGGGGTGGGGTTGGGGGGTGGGGTGTTTTTGGTTTTGGGGAGGGGGTGGGGGGTCAGGGGGTTTTAGGTTTTGGGGTGGGGTTGGGGGGTGGGGCATTTTTGGTTTTGGGGAGGGGGTGGGGGGTTAGGGGGTTTTAGGTTTTGGGGTGGGGTTGGGGGGGTGGGGCGTTTTTGGTTTTGGGGAGGGGGTGGGGGGTTAGGGGGTTTTAGGTTTTGGGGTGTGGTTGGGGGGGTGGGGCGTTTTTGGTTTTGGGGAGGGGGTGGGGGGTCAGGGGGTTTTAGGTTTTGGGGTGGGGTGGGGGGGGTGGGGCATTTTTGGTTTTGGGGAGGGGTGGGGGGTCAGGGGGTTTTAGGTTTTGGGGTGGGGTTGGGGGGATGGCGTGTTTTTGGTTTTGGGGAGGCGTGGGGGGTTAGGGGGTTTTAGGTTTTGGGGTGGGGTTGGGGGGGTGGGGCGTTTTTGGTTTTGGGGAGGGGGTGGGGGATTAGGGGGTTTTAGGTTTTGAGGTGGGGTTGGGGGTGTGGGGCGTTTTTGGTATTGGGGAGGGGGTGGGGGTTAGGGGCATTTTTGGTTTTGGGGAGGGGGTGGGGGTTAGGGGGTTTTAGGTTTTGGGGAGGGGTTGGGGGGGTGGGGTGAGGGATGTAGGGTGAATGGTGCCTATTACTAATTCTTTAATCAGGAATGCCTTTACAACGAAATGTCATTGTTAAGGCATTCGTGGTAAAATCATTAGTAGTAGCAACGAGGTCGGTGTTCCGACCTCGTTGTTAAGGCAGTAGTTGTTTTTAAAGTCTTTGTTTCGTCGTACAATCCATTTTAAATGTACAATACCATTGAAATTCACCTGTTATAGTATCCCAATTAACTCTAAATCATGCCCTAAGGTAACCATAACTCGTGCCCTTGCCATGCATTGCTAATTGACACACAAATTACAACACTCATGACATTTTTGATAACATCATTGATCGTATGAATGCAATACTTCTATTAAAATTGTTGATGAAAAAACTGTGCATGGCGGGGCTGGGAGTTATTGTTACCTTAGGGCACAAGTTATATTTACTTGAGATAACTCTAACTGTAACAGGTTAATTTGTATTTTTTTGTATGTTTAAAATGTGAGTTGGAGCTGTTTGACAACTCCCACTTGCTGAAAGTGGAGTTATGTTTACTTTTGCTTGTTGGGAGCTGTCAACTCTTTTCAAGCAAAAGTAAACAGCTACCTCCCAAGGATGGCACCGAGGGAGGTAGCAGGAGCCCGCCATGGGGGGTGGTGGTCCCCAGGGCCATAAATTGCTCCTGAAGGGGGTCCTCTTGGCCCACTTCCATGCTTCATTTGGACCCTGGGGAGGCGGTGGTCTCCGAGGCCAGAAGTCTGCAATGGACCCACTGATTTAATGTATTTGTAGCCATGGGGAGGTGGTGTTCCCTGGGGCCCTGGGTGGACTTCAGGGCCCCCCTATTATTTATTTATATTTCATATGATGCTCCTTTGTTTGCCCCGAGAGGGGGGCAGTGCATTACCGGATCCAGACGCCTTTGCGGCCAGACGCTGCCCTGCTGATTCTCATGCACATAGGTGCATTTTAGGCGGCAACACTTCCCACTGCAAGGAACGCTCCTTTGTTTGCCCCGAGGGGGGCCACGCACAACGTGATGTAGACGACTTTGCGGCAGAATACCGCCCTACTGACTCTCGCACCCAGAGGTGCATTTAAAGCAGCAACACTTCCTGCTGCGTGGGACGCTGGGCATGTGCCGTGCGAAGGCCATGCCAAGATGGGCCTGTCTTAGCCCTTCAGAAACTGTAAGAGGCCGGGCAGGGCCCTTGCTCTTTCAAAGTTTTTTTTTCACCTGATAAGCTTTTGGCTCTGTCCTCTCCCTTGGGAAGCTTGGCCAATATGGGAAAAACTAAGCCCCCAAGTCCCGCTGTTATGTGTGACTCTGGTTCTGCGGGAAGCACACCGCAAGTTTACTCTCCAACGGTTCACTTCATTCAAACTCCCCCATTTGGAGTCAGATAGAGCTGCTTCGAGTGATTTAGTGGTAGAAGAAGGTCTGAATGAAGTAGGCTGTTCTTGTGTATTAGGTACTCTTCAGGCCCATTAGCGAAAAAGTGAAGGAAGGCTTTAAAATCTAAGCCACCTCAACCCTTGCAGCCCCCAAATTTCTAAAATCCTGTTAATCCGGTGTCATTGAATCCACCAATGTTGACTCCTGAGCTTTGATGAAGACTTGGTTTAATGACTTGTTGAACTCCAAGTTGAAACATATACATAGCTGATTAGCCTCAATAGAAACTAGCTTGGGCAATTTGATGTCTGTGGTAGTGAAGGGTCCAGTTCAATTACAGTCAGTAGCAACTCAGTCAATGGTCTCTGATTGGTCCCCTTCCACGTTATTGGCTCCTGGCCCTTGTCATTCATCTGATGTAATTGCTCAGAGCCTCTCTTCCAGCTTACCGAATGGTGGTAGTTATGATGGCCTAGTTAACCAGTTAACCACAATTTCTGACATCCCCCACCCACAGGATTCAACCCCCCAAATTTCTAATAAGAGGTTATATCTTATGGCCAATGTAGGCAACAATTGGTGGAGTACACTCAGTCTCAACTTCTGGTCATTAATTTGTCCCTAGCTTCATGTCCCTATGTGGTTATCTTAGATAACGGGCCAAGACCGCAATGGAATATCATTGAAACTACTTCAGCTCTTACAAACAAAGTTATTTTTTGGTTAAAAATATAAATGTTTAATGTAAGCGGGCTCTTTTTAAAGAGCTTTTGTTTGTACAACGGGCGGGGGGTATAAGTCCTTTAAGGAGGCAAACTCTTGGCGGTCATGTGATTGTCAATTTTCGTGATCCTGGTGTTGCTAGGGAAGTGCTTGTCCTAGCCAAGTTCCCCAACATGGTTCTGCATTGGGTATAGGAAACTGTCCTCCCATACTTCTTTTCCACATAGAAATAGATAGTCAGCTTTGAATAAGCAGGAAGATGTTGATTGACAACCATCTACAACTCCTATCAATGCACCTAGTAGAGTTGCTTGTGGGGGTGTGCAAGCGTGGGGGGGCATCACTGTTATGCCAACTGAGCCAGAGACTAGTTCCTCTGCACATTCTCGTGGAGAGATGATAATTTTGTTGTCTGGATTGCAACCTCATGCTAGCAAGATACCGTTTTTGAAATTGTTTAGCTGGAATGTAGCTGGCTTGGCCTCAAAATTAGATTTGAGGGATGGCAGTTGCTCATATCAAATGTGATATTGTTTTTATGCAAGAAACTTGGGCTGTATCCAAATTCGTTCTTGATGGGTACACTAGCTTCAGCAATTTTGCCATTCCCTCACTGTCAGGTCATGCTAAAGTGGGTTTGATGGCTTTGTTCAATGTTAATATTGGGCGTGGATAGCAACAGATATGGGGGGATTCAGGTGTTTGAGGTTAGCTGGGGTGGTAAGCTATGATTTTTTATGGTTAATTATTATAATAATGATTTTGCATCTAATAATAATTCTACTTTTCAAGATCTCTCTATAGTTATTAGCTCTGTGGTTGATAGAGTCAAGGCTAAATATGGGTTATTTAATCTATTACTGGCAGGGGATTTTAATGCTAATTTGGGAGACATATCCCTACAAGAGGACTCCCCCTTTGACCACCCTGTCTGTTGTGAAGTGTACCACGTGGGTTTGTATCCGAAGGGGTGGCATTTATGTGTCTTCCTCCTGCTACATGATTTGGCCAGTCTTGTTATAAGCTCAGATAGTGTGGTGGCTCCAACCATTTTTAGGCGGCAGTGTAGCTCAACCATCGACTATATGTTTGTTTCTCCAAACCCCCAATCTTTGATTTAAAGGACTGAAGTGATACAATTTTTTTTATAGTGATCATAACCCCTGACCATATTTGTTAAAGCTCCTCTGCAGGCTGGAACAAGGGTGGTTAGTTCCAATCAAACAGTAGGGACTAAGGATAATGGCAGGAGGGTGGTCTGGCGTCCTGCTATTCTAGCGCTTATCATGGATCAGGTGCAAAATGACTGTCCCAATTTGTTAACACTGTGTCAAGCGGATAGAGGTGATGCTGCTAACTCTTCAGGCTTTGCCGAGCCTTCGTCTCGTATTAGGAATTTGATGAGTAGACCTATAAAGAAAGGTCCCTTAGATGATTGGTCATGGTTTGTCAAAGCATGCAGGATAGCAAATGCCTCATTGCATCAGGCTCTCAGGCAAACTCCTCGAGATCATGTTGTTGTATCTGCCAGTAGAAAGGCATTGCCTGGGTTTTGAAGAAGCAGAGGGACGAAGTTAAGGAAAAGCAGTGGGAAACTATAGTGGTTGCCTCTAAACAAAAAAGGATACCCAGGCCTTTTGGCGGGTGGTTAGGGCAGGTCTTGTTAGTGGTAGTTACGTTGTTACGTCACATATTACCCCTGAAGTCTGGGTTGATCATTTTTCCAGTATCTATGCATCGGATGAGACAAAGACTGATATTGATCATGTGAATTTGCCTGTGAATTTAGTCCCCCCTTTTCGGTGATGGATGTCTCAAAGGCCATTCGTAATAGCCTTCACAATAAGGCCCCTGGATTGGATGGGATTCTGATGGATCTATTTTTACAAATATCCAGAGTTTTGGTTCCCCCTTTTAACTAATATTTTTAACATGGTGTGTAGAGTAGGGCTTTCAATGTTTTGATGAACATCTGTAGTGGTACCAATTTTTAAAAAGGGAGACATCTTGGACCTCAGGTGTTATCGACCAATATCGCTGTTAGACTCCTCTTCAAACTTAATAGGGAGGGTTGTGTTGGAACACCTGATTTCTCAGGTGCAAGAGAATAAAATTCTCTCTCAGGCCCAATATGGTTTTAGGAAACGCTTGGGCACAATAGAACAGTGTCTTAACCTTCACCTCCTTATGAATAAGTACAAATACATGAAGGGTGCTTCCATTCATTTAGTTTTCATGTACCTGTCAAGGGCGTTTGACTGTGTCAACAGGCAGAAGTTGTGGGGAATTCTATTGACCATGGGTCTTGAAGGTGGGTTGGTAAACCTTCTGAGGCTCTTACATCAGGAGCAGAGAACAAAAGTTAGGTATGGGCCAAATGGTGAGACCATTTAAACTTTTAGAGTTAATTGTGGTATACACCAAGGGTGTGTTCTCACCCCCATACAATTTCTCTTATATATTAACATCCTAGAGAAATCTTTGGTCTCTATAAGAGTCAATGTCCCACACATTTGCAATAATGCCATTCCGGCTTTATTATATGCGGACGATGCAGTCATGCTTGCAAAGACAGCTAATGGGCTTAAGCAGCTGGTAGACATCTTTGTTGAGTTCATGAAAAGTTTGGACCTCGAAACTAATTGTAAGAAAACTGTTGTTATGATTTGTGGCCCTAAGAATACTAAGACGTGTTCCGTGAATATAGGAGGGCGTGCTCTGGCAAAAGTAAGCTCTTTTCAATATTTGGGATTAGAATTTAATGAGGTCTGTTGTTGGCTCCCCTGCTTGAAAAGTAGGGTCTTACGCTTTAAGCGTACAGGGGGAATTACTTATTCACTAGATGCTCATATAGAGAGGAAGCCGGTTGCCCCCATATTGGAGGTCTATAAGAGGAAGTGTCGACCTGCCCTGACTTTTGGTATGGAGTTGTGGGGTTATAATGAGGTCGGGAGCATTCAGGTAGAAGAAAAACATTATTCTGCCACCGGTTGTTGGGTGTTCTGCCATCCACACCACACTTCTCTATTCATCAGGAGTTGGGCATAGAATATCTACAGGATAGAATTAGTGTTGCTCCATTGGAGTTTTAGTGCGCGATCTGGGCCAACGAGAAGGCTGTCCTCAATCAGTTGATTGTTAAGGACTGCCTCGCAAGTGATCTTGCCTGTTCAATCCCATGGCTGAGATATATTAAAGGCTCCATGACTGCTCTGGGCTGCCCGCGTTTGTTTGAGAATCTGCATTCAGTATCTAAAAAGGATAAAGCCAGGGTTTGTGATTGCTTTCTCGAGCATAAACGGGCTGCCCCAGAGACTAATGAGGTAATGAAGCTGACAGTCAGGCAGTACTGTATGGCCCAAATGTCATCGGGACTGGCATCTTACTTGATGTATGTTCATAATGATTATGAGCGACTGTTATTGACTCTTTAGGTTGGGATCTCTACGTTGGATGCTGTCCTTTACCCAAGGGCAGTTTTCCTCTGGTGATATCTGTATTTGCCCATGTGCCGAACAATCCCAACAAACACTGTTGCACTTTGTGTTTTTTTTAAAATGTTATGCACCTTTTAAGAAATTGTTTCTGGTACCACTGCTACAGTAATTAATTTTACTAACTGCAGGGCAGCTTTTCTCTTCCTTCAACAGCTAAATGTTCATGATGAATGCAAATCTGTTGGGTGTTTCTTGAAAGACTCTCTGGCTTGGCGTCAGACGTTATTGTTCTAGCTTTTTGATAATAAGATGATATGTTTTGTTTTTAGTGGGATTTGATGAAGGGTTTTTTTGGGAAGATTTTTATCTGTACATATGATCTGTTTTTATATATTGTATTGTAATATGATTCTTCGATGATCTATATTTGTATGATCGAATAAAAAGTATTCATTCATTCATTTATATGTGCTGCCCCGGGGAGGTGGTTATCAAATAAGAAAGTTCAGCCAGAACTGCCACACCACCTTGGCACCATCATCATCTCTGTTGTGGAATAAGGTTGTGCCAAAGTAACAACCTGCAATAGAGTTGGGGTAGCAATGAGGATGTGATCTGCTTCCCAATAGATTTCCTTTGCAAGCTGTTGTCACTTATTGGACAGTGTGAAGACTGATTTAAATATGGCTTGGCCCAAACTGAAATTGCCTGGTGGAAGAAATCGAGCCTTTGTTGATTGGAATCTTCTTTATTTTGCAGGCCAGAAATAGCAATTAAGTAGTAGCAAACGGAAGCTACTGCAGCTCTGTCTCTGCCTCTCCAAAGGCCTCTCAGGATTCTCTCCACAACTATATTTCACCATGACATCCTAAGATTCCACTGCAAACCTAACAATAATATAGATATGCTTACATCTAAAATGCCACACTTCTCCCTTGTTTACATAAAAATAAAAATAAATCAACAAACTAAAATACTAAATACAAATTAACAATAAAAGAAAAAATAGACTAAAAGTAAACAACACTTCTAGATATTTTACAATTAAAACAATACAATACATGCATTGTCTGACCTTACTCAATCTGATTTCTTTGGATGCTATTTTCCTGCACACTGTGGGGCAGATGTAAGAGCCCCTTGTGCCATTATATTATGTTGTATATATTATGTAAAAAAAAACACACCAGATTTACAAAGTGGTGCAATGTGTGCATTGGGCCACTTTGTAACCCCTTTGCAACCTTTTGCGCCACATTATTCCTATGCAAGACATAATGTATGCAAGGGCAATCACCCATTGGGGGGGGGAGGAGGGGGGGCTGAACAAAATGGCACAAAGAAGTCCAAAGATTTCTTTGCATCATTTTTAGGCATTTTTAACACCTGCTCAGAGCACATGTTAAAAGGGGACACACCACTGGTTACAGTGGGCCTCTATGTACTGTTCAAGAGGTAGCACCAACATTTTGGCACTAACCCTGAACAGTACATCAATAGCATCAAAGGTTCTGACAGTATAGCCCCCTACCCTGCGCCACGGTGCACCATATTTTAAATATGGGGCAAACATGGTGACAGTAGTGGGGCGCTAAGGGGTGCAAGGAAATTGGTGCTGCACTGAGTGCAGCATCACTTTTCTTAAATCTGTCCCTATGTCTCACAACATCACTCCTCCAAACAGAAGAAATCTGTTCATTTCCAACATCAACAGCATTCATACCAGCCTGCTGTGCAGATGAACCAAAACAAGTCATACAGCTAGATTCATTCAAAATTATGGGATGAGATTATATGTTTTGGACGCCTCAGCGTCAAAGAACACATTACTACCATCCCCATTACTACATTTATTTTCATGAGCAAATTCAGGATCCTGCCAAACTGAAATCCTGTTCATATTCCACACCTTTCCTCCTTCCACTCTCATAGCTCTTTTGAAAACCTGAATAATCTTCAAAGGAAAAGACCATTGTGGACTCCCCTTGCCTTCAATCTTCAGTTTCTTAATTCTAACCAATTTCCTCACACAAATTTCTGCTTTAGGTAACCATCCCTTTTTACAATCCATCTTCCTTCTCATCTTTCCCTTCACCCTTTGTATGTGATCCAAACTACTTTCCTGGTTTAGAATAACTGTTCCCTTTATAACATGGGGCACATTTGTAACCCTGGAATGCAACTAGATAGGGATTGGAAAGGTGTATGATAGTCGCAGAAGGCACAGTGGTGCAATAAACCAATAACATAAACTGCAAACACTTCCTCCAATTATGACCATGATAGCAAGACAATTTCAAAGATTCCTAGACTACTCTATTGAACCTCTTGACACGGCCATTAGCAACATTGATTGATTCATCACTTCAGCAAACTACTTTCTAGTCTACTCACCCTGGAATGGCATGGAAAGCAAAAAACTGATGGATTAAACGCAGATCTATAACTGGGGTGAATGTTTGATTTGTTCTGCATTCCATCCATAATCTGTTGTTTTTGCATTTGTTGCCCTAAGTGGGAAGGGTTTGCCTAGCCGTGGGTTCTGTGCTTGTTATGTTACCAGATATAAGATAGCATGGCTGATGAAAGGTGATACCCTGAAACCAGTCTCAGGATGCTTGTTTCTGGTCCAGGGAGGACCTGGTCTGGCAGTTCAGACTGGACTGTTCCCATGGGGAACAGGGTCAAGACTGATTTGCATTTGTCTGGGTCGAAACGGGAATGGGAAGCAAAAACAAATTGATGGAGTAAACTCTGATTTGTGACTGGGGGTGAATGTTTGAGTTGTTCTGCATTCTGTCAATCTGTTGTTTTGCATTTGTCACCCTAAGTGGGAAGGGTATGCCAATATGTGGGTCCTGTCCTTGCTATGCTCCCAGGTTAAAACTAGCCTGGATGATGAAGTGTGATAGCTTGAAACTTGTCTTAGGTTGCATGTTTTTTCCATAGAGGACCTGACCTGGCGGGTTAGGCTGGACTATTCCCATGGGGAACAGGGTCAAGACTGATTTGTGCATGGCTGGGTCCAAGCTGGATTGACATGGCAAGCAAAAAAACTGATAGATTAAACCCATATTTCTGACTGGGGTGAATATTTGATTTGTTTTGCCTTCTGTTCATCATCTGTTGTTTTTGCATTTGCTCCCCTAAGTGGGAAGGGTTTTCCCAGACAGGGCTTCTGTGCTTGCTATGTCACCAGATTCATGCTGGCCTGGTTAATGAAGGTTGATAACATGAAACTGGTCCCAAGATGTTTGTTTCTGGACCAGGGAGGACTTGATTTGGCAGTTCGGGATGAACAGTTCCCTTGTGGAACAGGGTCAAGACTGATTTGCAAATGGTTCGGTCCAAACTGGAATGGCATGGCAAGCAGAAAAACTGATGGATTAAGCCCAGATCAGTGACAGGGGGTGAATGTTTGAGTTGTACTGTATTCTGTCCATCTATTTTTTTTTTTGCATTTGTCCCCCTAAGTGGGAAGGGTATGCCCGGGTAATGGATCCAGTGCTTGCTATGTCACCAGATTCAAGCTAATCTGGATTATGAAGATTGATACTCTGAAACCAGTCCCAAGATTATTGTTTCTGGTCCAGGGAGGACCCAACCTGCTTGTTTGGGCTGTACTGTTCCCATGGGAACAGCAAAAAACCTGATGGATTAAACCCAGATCTCTGACTGGGGGTGAATGTTTGATTTCTTTCATCATTTCGTTCATCATCTGTTATTTTTGCTTTAGTCTACTCAAACTAGCAGTAAAAAAAAAAAAAAACAGAAGACAGATTATTCACTAAGGGTTTGTCATCTGTCTTCATAATAAAATGTGTGCCCCAAACATAAGTTTTATAATAATAGTAAGCCCATGTACATGCCAACAATTCCTTTTCAATAACAAAATAATTCCACTGAGCTTGCCTCACTGTCCAAGAACCAACCCATTCTTCCTTTTTATCCCTCTGCATGAAAGCACTTCTAATCCCCACAGTACTCACATCTACAGAAATTACACACTCATTCTCGGCAACAAAAGGTTTCAAACAGGACGCTACAATTATTTCTTCCTTCAAAGATCTGAAAGCAGCATCCTGGAGAACACCCCATTCAAACTTCACATTCTTCATCAGAATGCTCCTTAGATGTTCTACTTTGGAAGTATAGTTTTGTACACATTTTCCATAAAACTCAGTCAATTCTAGAAAAGAAGACAACTGTTCCTTCCTTTGGTGTGATTCTTTCAGATGAAAATGCAAGGTCCTAAATATTCTACTTTTTTGCAAGCAAAATTCCACTTATCCATTCTCAAATCAACACCTTTCCATGAAATGCTTTCAAAACGTCCCATACATTATTGTTATGCTCCAGTTTGTCTTTTCTGTAAACTAATATGTCACCTTAGAAGGCAACTGACCATGTAACCCATCCAGGGTCTCCTTCATGGTCCTTTGAAAAACAGCAGCTGCACTGGCCAATCAGAAAGGCATGCATGTAACTAGAAAGACCCTTTAGTGTAATAAATCTGTAAGGAATTCAGGCCCAGATTTAGGAGGGCCTATCGCCATTCTAACAACACATTAGTGCAATTTTGAATGCTAATGTGGCGTTAGATGGCCAAAAATACTGCACCATATTTACAAAGCAGTGCACTGCGTGCATTGTGCCACTTTGTAACCCTTTTCGCTACAGTATGCCTGTGCCAGGCCTAATGTATGCAAAGGGGTTGTTTAACCATTAGGGGGCTGAAAATTAGCACAAAGAAATCTAGGAGATTACCTTGCGTAATTTTTTTCAGCACATTTAACGCCTGCACAGAGCAAGCGTTAAAAAGAGGCTCCCATTGGTTACAATGGGCCTCCGAGTGTTTTGCAGATTGTGGTCCATATTTAGGAAAAGTGGCGCACAATTGCGCTAACGCAGTTGTGCATAATTTTTTTAACACCGGCTAACGCCATTTCTTAAAGCCATCTATGCGCCATATTTATGAAATGACGCACGATGTGTTATGACTCTGTCGTCCCATCTCTTAGGGGCGCTGTAAATGTACTATCTGCAGCCTGTTATTCACCATTATTAATCATCCAGAGTCCCTTTCTGATCCCTGCTTGCTTCCCACGCTGTTATGGTATGCTATTGTAGAACTACATTTGCTTCCATAGACTTCAGGTCCCATAATGCACTACCTGGTAGTCAGTAAGACCATCATTCTGCTGTCCATTGTTCCCTAAGAGAATAGTCCTGTTGTTTCTTTGTACTGGATTCTATTCTCCAGGATGTATGAGAGCCTGGAACAGCACACACCTGTGATCACTCTTGTGCAGCACAGCCTTGTGACTCCGCCCTGAGCTTGCTTCTGCCTGGAACTGCTTATAAGCTGCCATTTCTTGAAGCTCCTCATTGTACATTGGAGTTTGTTTTGTTTGTGAAGCGGACCTCTTATTGGCTTGTGTTGCAGCCCTGTACCTGCTTGCTTCAGCCAGAGCCTGCTCCCTATTTCTCATCCCTGTTCTTGCTTGCTTCAGCCTGAACCTGCTCTCTGATTCCCAACTATGTTCCTGCTTGTTCCAGCTCCCTGAGTTCCAGTCTTGTTTTTGCTTGCTTCAGTCAGAGACTGCTCAATGTTTCCAAGCCCTGTTCCTGCTTGCTTCAGCTAGAGCCTGCTTCCTGTTTCTCAGCCTTGTTCCTGCTTGCTTCAGCCAGAGCCTGCTTCCTGTTTTCCTGTCCTGTTCCTGATTTGTTTCAGCCTGAGCCTGTTCCCTGATCGTGCTTTTGCCTCCCAGTTTGTTCCTTCTATTTCTGTTTCCTCTTGGGTTATTGTGTCTGGTAAGAGTACCGTCAGTCCTCACCTGTGTATAGGTGTTTTCCTTTGTACTGGGGTTGGCTCCTGGTTTCCAGGAGGCAATGTCTTCCCCATCCTTTGTCTAGTGTTATATGTTGTATTAAGTGCCTAACTGATGACAGTGTGCTATTGCTGTTTTCTAGGAATTGCCACTGTGTTTCCAGCTTGACCCCCAAGGGCTTGTCTCGTGTATGTAAGTACGATCCTTGCTTGTGCCCTAAGGGTCTAGAGGCAGAATCACTTCTGCTGCCTCCTTTCTATGGGGCTTGTGGGATGACTGTAAGAGTAATCTGTACAGAGGCATTGATGTTCCCTGTTGATGTGGGAAGTTCTTATCCTTACCTGTATACAACCTTAGTGGTAACTCCAGTGTGGTTGTCCATTACTGATTCATTCTCTGTTTGTTCACACTACGGTGGCTCTGTCTTCACTATCCTGTTTATGTGCCTTACCATAGCTGTCCCTTCCCAGTGTATGCCTTTAGTTGCTCTTCTGCTTCAGTACACTACCTCTATAAGGAGATATTCTGTGACCTCAAGGGGTGCCCCAACCAGAGTCCAGACAGAACCGCTCAGAACCGTGACACGATGGTGCTAAGGAATGGCTAGCATAAAAAAAAGACGCTAGCCGGAGGGATGCCGTTAGGGGGAATGACGCTAGTGGGTCAGAAATTACGCTAGGTTGGTTAGCGGAAACATTTCTGACGCTAATCAGCCTAGCGTCATTTTTTGATGCACAAGCAGCCAAAAACATGACTCCTGTCTTAGTATAGACAGGAGTCATGTCCTCCACCCCAATGCCCAGCACAGGGGACCTGGGTCTCCTGGGCAAGCCCTACATGCACAGTGCCAGGCGGGGGACACACCACACACATACACAAAGACTTACCTGCAACTTACCTGGTAGGGTGTTCCTTCTCCTGTAGTGTCCCTGTGGTGTGGGTGGTGGTGTTGCTGGGCTTTGGGGTGGACATCTTTGTGCCCATTCCATGGTTTCTATCCATAGAAAAGGGCCTTCATTCACTCTAGCGCCGGGTCTGACTCAGGTGTTAAATAATGGCGCTAAGCGGGCTTAACTCCATTATTTAAGCCCGCCTCTAACCCGCGCATCGTTTCTGCACCGTTAAATATGGTGCTAAGGGGGAGCGGGCGTCATTTTTAGGATGAGAACGCCTACTTTACATATCATTGACGCAAAGTGGGTTCGCGCATCCTAGAAATGGCGCTAACTCCAATATTTTGATGCTAGACAGGTCTAGCGTCAAAAAATTAATATGGAGTTATGTTAGCGCCACTTTAGTGCCAAAATAAATGGCTCTAAGATGATGCTAAGGTTCCATAAATATGGGCCTGAGTGTCAAAATCTTTTACACTTATCCTGCAAAGATCCAAACTAGCATAATAAATTCTGATGCTAGTTTCCAAACCACTGCCATGGTGCCCCATATATTAAATACGGAGCACACATGGTGTACTAAGGTGGGTACAAGGTGCAGCGCCACTTTTCATAAATATGTCTCTTAATGTCTTCATGTCAAAACACCTAGTTATACATGCTAGTTAGGTCTAAAGTTGTGAAAACAGTAGCTCCTGCTAACATAGATACAAACTCATGGATATTTAGCAAGGAGTGTTGATTAATCTCTATGGCTTCCGTTACACTACGTAGGTCTTCACAATCTCAACTCTCCTGATGACTTTATGGATATCACAATCAGAGAAACCCATGGCGAAGATCCAATAGGTTCAATAATGTTTGCACAAATCCTTGAGCAAGCACTTCAATTTGTCTCTATAAGTAATTTGACAATTCCTCACCTTATGTCTTACCAGAATGGCATTCTCTTTAAGGACTATATAATGCCTAAATCCTTTATATTCACCAAATTGTCTAACAAAACCTTCAGGAAAGGACTCAGCTATACACACTAACATAACACTTTTTTATCATTGGTATTTACTGAATACACTGGTGGAATAGCACGTGGGTTAAGTTTAATTCCAGGATCTTCCTGATAAGGCCATTCTAAAATGTATTACTCTATATCAGCAAGAAACATTATGTCCTCAGATGGCCTTCTGTCAATTTCAAGAAGAGACTAAATAAACCACCATCTTGATGTGATCACCAGTATATCCACCTGGCGTCACCTCTGTGGGTAATAACTCTCTACCTGGCCATAAAGATGGGAACAAATGTTGTGCAATAATGGAGTACTATGCAAAAGAGTCCACCATTATACTGATACTAATACCATGCAATGTAAGTAGATGGCAGTTATTTTGGGGTTCTACAATCCTTCACATCATTCACACAGAAAACCTGTTTTGGATTAATTCCATCATCAAAACTATCCTAATTCTCAACCACCTAATTCATTTTTTTCTGGAAAAAAAAAATAACACACATGTGCAAAATGTCCTTTCTTTTTACATTTTGCACATGTCTTCTCATTAGCTAGACATGCTTTGAAATTCCCTAAATGAACCGTGTAGCCCCTTCTTGTCAAACTTCTTGCTGACTTCCTCCTTTCTTTCTTTATCTCCTATGCTTTTGCAATCCAAATAAGGTTTGTAACTAGCAGCCCTGACTGCACTTATTTTTCTGAATTCACAAAACCCCTGGAAAAATTCTCAGTTTCCTTTAATGTAAGATCAGAACAAACCAAAGATGCTCCTGAACCTTCTTATTTGCACACTTCATAAGAATCTGAAAACGTCTGGATCCAAACTGCGGTGGCATAATGGGCAAAAGAACAATTTGTTGGAATGCTACCCTGAACTATTACCAGTGGTTATACAAATTGCAAGCATTTATCCCATCATCTTTTGTGTGTTTGATGTACTACCCTTAGTGCAAGGGTATGATCAGACATGGGTACCATGCTCACTATGCCGCTGGAACCATTCTGCACACCATTGAAGTATCCCAACTATGGCAAAATCATTCTTGAGTTGCTTGTGTTCTGGGTCATGGGGGACTTAGTCTGGCAGTTTGTGCTGGACTGTTCTTATTGGACAGGGTCAAGACTGATTTGCATGTGTCTGGTTCCAAACCGAGACGGCGTAGTGGAAAAAAGAACGATGGGTTGGGATGGTACATCATGCGATTACTAGTGGCAAGACAAATTGCAGGCTTTTTCCCATCACCTTTTGTGTGTTTGATTGGTCTGGGTGCTCCTGCATGCAGAGAGGCAGGGTCAGTCAAAGTTATTTGCACACTTGGTCTGTGCTTACTTTCTCATAATGTCTGTTTTACCTTAATTGTTTCTCAATACCTCTTTCTTACTAATTTTCTCTCCTGTCATTTCAGACTATACTTCTCCCATCTTTCTTAAGTCTTAAGGAAAATCATTTAGTTTGTCAAGAAAGTTGTGTTGTATCAGTGGTGAGTGAAGTTCCACCTCTGCATTTCACACTTCCTTTGCAGCATTTTCTAGTACCACCCATGGTCGTCAATTGACCAAAATGCCAGGGATAGCAGAAGTGACATCACACGTCCTTTGACCTCCACTTTCACTCACAGGCACATGCTTATGCACGCATACAAGTTCACACACAAACGTTTTCTCACATAAACACACTTGTTATAATGATGAACCTACACAATCTCCAGAGATAACTTTTATTCACATATCCATTGCTGCACTTTGATCTTACAGAAGTCCACTCTCCTCTCATCAACATTCTAAGGTAAGCTCCCTATACAACTGATGGAATTAACTAACATTCTAAAGGTTGGGGGGAAGGAAGGAACATATGAACTACTTGGATATGTTACAAAAGAAATATAAATGTTCTCACATTAACTTGGAGAAGATAAGACGTGGATTAATATATACATATTATAACACATTTTCCCACCTATATTAAGACACCAAGAATAAAAGAATAAAAGTGAAGATACACATACTATAACAATGTATAATAAAATAGCACTGGGAAAGAGTGGAACACAGTATAAAACAGCTTCCCATTGGGATTTCGAAATGTGGAATATTGGCAAAACTCTTAATTGACCTCACATGCTCATGTCATAATCCTTTTGCCAGACTGGTGCTTGTATTCATCTTCTAGGAGTTCTCCCCCTGAAAGGTTCACTTCCTGTTTGTCTTGGTGTGTCCCTCTCTGGGAAATTAGGGGCAGATTTAAGGAAAGGTGTGCTGCATCCGGTGCAGCGCCACTTTTCTTGCACCCCCTTAGCGCCCCCCTACTGCCACCATGTGTGCGCCATATTTAAAATACAGTGCACAATGGTGCACAGTAGGTGGCAATAGCATCATTTTATGTGACGCTATTGATGTACCCTGCAGGAGTAGCGCTAAAATGCTGGTGCTACTCCTACAGAGTACATAGGGGCTTACAATAAATAATGGTATTTCCCCTTTTAACGCCTTTTAATGCAAGCATTGCACCATTTTGTAAATATGGCACATGGGAAGTGCCACCTTAATGCCACATTTGCATCAAAATAAATGTGGCGCTAGAGGCTTATAAATATGCCCCTTTGTTTCCTCCTCACTTTCCTCCATAGGCCTGGATGAAGGATCGAGGGACAGATGTATCAAGCCTTTTTGCATTCGCAAACGGTGCGAATGCCCATTTGCGAATGCAAAATGCCTTTCAGTATTTATGAATGGCATTCACAATGCAAATTTAAGGAATCACTAAAATAGCAATTCCGTAAATTTGTGAGCCTGTTTAGAGAATCGCAAATTGCTATTCTCTAAATAAGAAATCACAAATAAGGAGTCCTTATTTGCGATTTCTAAACCACATGTAACAAGCAATTCCTTAATGCAAATTGGGCATTAAGGAATCGCTATTACCACCAAGTTGAACTTGGTGGTAACCATGTGCAAATTTTAAAAATGCATTAAAAATGCATTTTTTAAATTGACATGTAACGCACACATGCCTCTTTGGCATGTGTGCGCCTTGCATGTCCTGAAATATTTTTGGGGGGTGCAGCAGAGGGGGCCTTAGGCCCCCAACACCCTGGGGTTTTGCACTTCCTAAATTGCGAATTCCATTAGGAATTCGCAATTTGGGAAATGCAAATAATTTGCAAATATGGGCCTATGGGCCCATAGGTGCGAATGGGGTCTGTATCGCAATTTGCGATTCGGTAATAGCATTTGCAATTTTTAAGAAATCGCTATTACCGAATCGCAAATATGATACATTGCATTTTGCGAATCAGAAATAGCGATTTCTTAAAAATCGTTACTTCTGAATCGCAAATGCCTTTTTTGTTACATCTGGCCCTTAGTTTTACCAGTCTGTCCATGCTCCAACATTGGCAATTGTCCATCATAACCACATTTTGTTTAACTTTATTGATACACTTGGGCTCATTGTATTTAGAAAGTTCTCCCAAATGTTTTTTGACCCACTCATCCTCCTTCCATAGATGCTGTTTGGTACCATATTCAATGCCATGGAAGAGCATAGTCACATTTGTATTACACTATTAATGAATAATTTATTATGATTCACTATCAATGTATTAAAAATTTGACAAAAAGCAAAGAGAGCGGAGCCCTGAATGACATCCGTAAGGACTAGTTGCCACTGTGTCCAGCACTGAATCCGCCTCCTGCGTGGCCAGGGATCGCAAAGCCAGTGCCATGGGTCGCATATGGCAAGACAGGTGTCGCAGGTGCGACGCCTGGCGATCCTCAAATGACGTCCATTGTACCTCCTAATGCTAAAAGAATGCTGTGGTAATTTCCTTTACCTTTCTCCGCCTTCTATTCTTTCACCATTGCACTCGTCTCGTTTACCGTTCCAGGTTCATCCTGCATTTCTCTTTCCTCCATATGCTCTTCAGTTTCACTTTCATCATCTCTAGTAGCCATTAAATTTAGAACAACCTCTTCTTCACCAAATGGACGTTTCCTACTCTTTTCGGCCTAACCTCGGTTTTCTAAAAAATGAAACATATTAACTAAATAATGCCTGCGCTAAAAAGCAATTTTTATTTGTTTGCCTTTAGTAGTGCAGAGATGTGCTCTCTATTTCAAAAGACAGCAATGACTAATTTTCTCTTCCAGCGGCATTGCCATTATTTCAAAGAATTGACAAAATACAAATCATTAAGATTTCTTGCACTGTTAATTATTAGAAATGCCATCTTCTCTAATTGAACGTGGGTAGTCAACGACCCGCAAGATTCAAGAAGGAGATAATTTAGCATGTGCTAACTACACCCTGCAAGACGTTTGCTCACAAGATGCTATATTATTTCAGGTTTCTGTTCAGCAGCAAGAGCTGTATTTAATTTCTGATCACGAAGATCATTTTAGAGATTATTTAAACTCATAATAATAGTAGGAGACATGTTAGATATCTGTGTAAAAGCAATTGGTCCGACTCGTCTATGCACGTTTGACTAATACCCACAAAATATGTCTTTTGATTAAAATGTGTTGTAATGCTATTTACTTAGGCCCATACTTATGAAACGATTGCGCTGCATTAGCATCATTTTCTTATGCAAAAATGGCGCAAACCTAACTCCATATTTATATTTTGACACTAGACCATTCTAGCGTCAAAATATAGGAGTTAGCGACATTTTTAGGGAGCGCAATCCACCTTTCATCTCATTGCCATAACGAGATGCAAGGTAGGCACTCCCTTCCTAAAAATGAAGCTAACCCCCTAGCACCATATTCAACTCCCTATGCTAAAACCGCACATACCTAGAAAGGGGACCGAAAAAATGATGCTAAGGCCGATTAACATCAACATTTAACACCAGGTCAAACCAGGCGTTAAAGTGCAGTTAGGCACATTTCCTTAAGGAAAAGCTATGGATTCTACCATGGTGTCCCTATTTTGGGCGCATAGATGCTGACTCCAACCCCCAGCATCACCCCCACGCACACCACAGGGACACTACAGGTGGAGGGAGCCCATCCCAGGGAAGTTAAGTATATATGTTTTAATATTATGTGCTACTGGGGGCCACTTACATGTGGTCCCCTGGCTGGCAATGGGTATGTTGGAGTTGTATTGAGGACACTGGTCCCCAGTGGTGGGCATTGGGGTTGTGGTAATGACTCCTGTCTATAGTTAGACAGGAGTAATTTTTGGGTTGTTTCTGCGTGAAAACATTATGCTAGGCTGACTAGCGGCTGATAGTTTGCCGCTAATCTGTCTAGCGCTATTTTTTCTACCACCGTCCAGCCCCAGCTAACATAATTTTTCATGACGTTAGCCATTCCTTAGTGCCCCTGTGCATCATTTTATAAATATGGCTCACAGGTGATTTTTAGAAACGGCGTTAGCTCGTTCTAAGATTTTTTATGCACAACAGTGCTAGCGCAGTTGTGTGCCATTTTTTCTAAATATGGGCCTTATGGGCATATTTAAGAGCCCCTAGCACCACCACAGCATCACTTTTAGTGACTCTCCAGCGGCGCTGTGCACTGCACCGTATTTACAAGGTGGTGCAGCATTCTGCAGCACACACAGAAAGAGCAAATCACCATTTAAGATTGCTTTTGTGCAGGAAGGTGTTCCTTCCTGCACAAAAACAATCTCCACCTCAATGCAGCCATCCTTGCACAATGGTTCAAGTGTTGCTGCGTTGGCGCACTGCTGCAAATTCAGCTCCGGTGCATGCGGAAACACAGGGGTGCATCATATTCTATTAAATACAGCACATCCGTGCATTGTGAAAATGATGGCGAGCAACGCTGTCAAGTTTGGCGCAGCAGCGCTCACTGTCATTTTCCCTTAAATCTGGCCCCTGGTCCTTACTATCGACTATTACTTTCAGTAACTGGCACCAATAATCTGCACTGACATTACAGGGACTAGTTTGTCAACAACTAGAGATGAAAATCTTCTATGGGTTCGCTTGTGCAAAAGAAATGAGGGGAGCATAGAGTGAGAGCATGCAACTGTTTATGAAGCACAATATGGAAAACACTTGTGCCCTGATCACAAAAGAGAGCATTTTTTATAGTGCAACAGTTTGTTTATTTGTGGACATATTTTATAGACCCTCCATCACCTAACGGCTGGGCCTTGCTGGCAGCAGGTAGCGGGCTACTATTTATTAACCTGTGGGTGTCCCCAAGCAAATGAGTTCCCAGACGATTCATTCACCAGCTTTGAAAGCAAATCAGCACATGGGAGATGGTGACGGGGATGTTGCTGCCCAGTGCTCCAGTGGATCAGTAGTTGGAAGTGACTAGGAACACAGGGAAATACAGTTCCACCCACCTGGGTGGAGAAGAATTATGTAATATAATTTAACTCAGCTGTGCGCATCTGAAAAAGGAATGAAGTACCTCCCTATAACACTGAGGGGCAGATTATTGAAACGTGGTGCTGCACCTAGTGCAGCGCCACTTCTCTAGCACTCCTTAGCGAACCCCTAACAGCACCATGGTAGCACCGTATATAAAAAACGGCACACCATGGCAGTAGGTAGGGTGACTAGCGTCATACTTTTTGACGCTAGTCTGTCATTTTGAAGGATTAGCAGACAAAATTGTGACGCTAATACTGCAAAGCACCCAGAGGCCCATTGCAATCAATGGAAGCCTCTTTTTAAGGCCTGCACTTAGCGGGTGTTAAAAAATACAGATAAAAGTGGCACAAGAGAATCTCATAGATTCCTTAGTGCCATTTTTACAGCCCCCCCAGCGCCAGAACACCCCGTTGCATACATTATGCCTGGTGCAGGCATAATGTGGCACAAGGAGTTACAAAGTGCCTCAATGCTCGCATTGAGCCACTTTGTAAATATGGCATGGCGGTTTTCCCTTTCCAACGCCACATTAGCATAAAACAAATTACATTCATGTGGCACTGGAATGGTGCACGGCCAGCATAAAACTGGTCCTGAATGTTGGTGGCTACAGCCTTTCACATTGTGCATGACTCCCTTAGTGTTATGTCTTCCATACTTCCCCAAAATAAACAAGGGCTTGGTGTGACGTTTACCCTCTGTAACCTTTACTAACCTCAAAATATTCTGTCAGATGTAATATTCAATGTGCACCAAACCCGCTTGTATCAGAAAATGTACAGAGAGTACGGGAGCGATTTAGACTCTAGAAGAAAATCCAAAGACTTTTCCATATGCTTATTATTTTATCTTAGGGTTTTACAACTGAATTTCGCTTTTAGTGGATATAAATAGTGACTACCTGTAATAACGTTCTATCCATTCCATTTTCGTTATTTTACCCATGCAATTAATTGCAGCCCTACATTTGTTGTTGGTGGTTTAAATTTCCACAAATACAAGATTAGTAGAATTTGAAAGTCTGCCTTTTATTACCATTTTCACGCAAGCCAATTTGGCTTCTTTTATATTTGCAAGGAATGTCAGTCCCTCAAATAGTTGCAATTACCATAACCCAGTATTTTGGGGGTTTTTTTCAATGCAAAAATGCCCTTAAGTCATTTGTCTGAGGCAATCTGGTGGTGGCTACAAATCAACTAACGACAGGTGATATACTGGTACAGGATGTTATAGAGTATTTTAAGAGTGGGTGTTACTAATAGATCTGCCTGAGGCATTAATTTTTTCATTCTGGCCAATCACAAGTTCCCTTGTCCATTGGCATGGACACTTGTGCAAAGTTTCTATGCCTTTATGTGGTACGCTTAATGGCAATTTGCACATCAGTAATATGTAGGATTTTGGCTCTCACTGTCAATATTCCTGTGGCTTCAGAAAAGGTCTACTGCCTCATGGTCCATGATATTCGGATTATGTAGATAGAAATTTGAGGAAGGGTTTTTACTTGAATTAGCTACATTAGTGGTGCTGAATTAAGGTGAGACCAACACTCCAAAATGCCTACATTTTTAGAATTTCACAGGGACACCATTACTATCCTACTAGGCAAACATCTGAAATAATAAAAAAAAAAGTAATGGGAGAGTTTTTTAAATTTAATTAGACAGGCAAATCACGGATTTGGCAATGGTCAACTGGGAACAGAGCGGCCACATAAAAAAAAATGCATTCGCAGTGTCAACAGGCAGCACGAGATTTATGACAATAAATACAGAAAAGAAGCATAGGGAAATGCAACACTGACTAGGAGAATTTCTTCCTGTCACTTTGTGCAGCAGAGCTGCCCCTTTAGAGGTTTACGAATTTCCGTTCCTGTATTATCAGCACATTAGATCATTACTGAGGCAAAGGAAACTGATTTGCATATGGCTGGGTCCAAAGAGGAATGTCATGGCAAGCAAAAAAAACTGATGGATTAAACCCAGATTTGTGATTGGGGGTGAATGTTTGATTTGTTCCACATTCCGTCCATCATCTTTTCTTTTTGCATTTTGCATTTGTTTTGCCTACGTGGGAAGGATACACCCAGAGATAGGTCCTGTGCTTGTTATACCACCGGATTCAGACTTGCTTGGTTAAGAAAGGATGTCATTACAAAACCAGTTTTGAGATGCTTGTTTCTGGTTCAGTGAGGGTTTGGCCTGGCAATTCGGGTTGGACTGTTCCCATGGGGAGCAGGCTCCAGGCTGATTTGCATTTGGTTGGGTCCATAGCTAAAGAGCATGGCAAAGAAAAAAAGAGGTGATTGATTAAACTGAGAACTGTTTCTGGGGGTGAATGCTTTATTTGTTCCATGTTCTATTTTCATCAGTTATTTTTTGCAATAGTTTATTTATTTTTTGGGCAGTTAGCTTGAAAACAATATTTTGTAAAGTGCAGATAACAATGAGCACTGATAGGAATTAAAATGCTCAAGCTTTTCACCTTTCTTGAATAAATGGTTAATAAAATAATGGGTAATAATGAGGGTCAGTGGATTTAGATGATTCTTTACTTATGCCATTTACCACATAATTATGGATTAACTGCATCTGCCATTTATTTTGTCACTTATGTTGTGACATAGTTCACAACATTTTCAGACTTCACCAAAAATTTTGTTTTCCATCTCAAATGGACAAAAATAATAACAGTGACAGAGGATGTTTCAGTTTTTATGCATAAATTTACATAGCCTTGCTGCACAATTTGGTTCTCAATGCTGTATAATATTATTAGCTGTGACCGTAATAAATATCTTCAGAGTTATTTCAGGGCTGTCTTTATGATGATGGAATCCAGGTATCTGTGACATATTTCCCATATTCCATGGTTCCCGCAAAATATGAGTTTTATGCCACTACATTTTGTGCAATAAAAGCACCAAAAACATTGAAAATAAATGTGGTCCAAAAACTCATGTTACTTGGAGCAACTATACTAAAATATCATGCATTTGCACAATATTACCACATTGAAAATGTGAAATTTTAGGTTATTACCAACGTACAGCAAAAATGACAAGAGAAAAGTAGTTTTTACTGTCTCGCAAGTTGCATGTACCAATTACTTTGCACATGTAAACAATTCTGCTAATAGTACCCAGGCATCTGTGCTACATAAATTTTACATCTTGCTTTCTGTTTTTGGTCAAAAACAAATACACTGAACTCCCATGGCATAAACCAAATCTGCAGAGGTGCAGGGTTTATTACACTAAGGCCCATATTTATACTTTTTGATGCAAAACTGCACAAACACAGTTTTGCGTCAAAAAGTATAGCACTGGCTTGCATCATTCTAGAGCACCAGCAGGGCACCAATTTTATGGAATCCAGCAAGCCGGCTCAAAGGGTGGAATAACGTCTGGGGTAAATGAAGTTAGCTGGGTGGTGGTGGTAGTATGGAGGAAGGCCTTTAACCAGCCTATCACTATTTCCTGATGCAAAACCATCCATAGCACACGACTCCTGTCTTATAAAAGACAGCAGTCATGCCTACCACCCTAATAGCCAGCACAGGAGACAAGGGTCCCTTGCCCATGGTCATTGCACCCAGTGCCATGCAGAGGGGGGGCATTTCAGGGCCCCCAATGGTACTTAAATATTTTTTAAAAATACTTACCTTTACTTACCCTACTTATCTGGGATCGGGTCCCCCATCCTCTGGTGTCCCTCTAGTGTGGATCGAGATGTTCCTGGGGTTTGGAGTGGGCACCTGTGGGCTCTTTCCATGGTGTTTGACCATGGAAATGGGTCCACAGGTCCCCAAAAGCCTGCCCTGACCCACATGTTAAATAATGGCACTACGGAGGCTTAGCACCATTATTTAGGCCCACCTCCCTTCCGTGCACCATTTTTGCACAGGAGGATAAATAAGGCTCTAGGGGCTTTGAGACAGAACTACAACCGGCAGTAGATCATTCTCACACCTCGCCGCCAAAATGTGGAACACTCTTCCCACCCACCAGCGCCAGATCAAAGACCTCCTTACCTTCAGGAAACTTCTCAAGACCTGGCTGTTCAAGCAGTAGCAGCACCCCCCTGCCTTATCCCCCCACCCCCCTCTCGGTGCCTTAAGACCCTCACAGGTGAGTAGTGCACTTTACAAATTCCTGATTGATTGATTGATTTTTGGACGGTAATGCCTACTTTGCAGCTCATTGACGCAAGGTGGTTTCACACACCCAAAAATTGACTTTAACTTCAATATTTTTACGCTACATGGGTCTAGCATCAAAATATAAAATGAGGTTATGTTTGTGCTGAATTTGGGTAAAAAAAAATATGCTAATTCAGCCCACAGAAAGCATAAATATGCCCCTAATTCCATCAATTTGGAATTAATGTCTATCCAGGTGCTGCACTACTAACTACAATCCAGAGAAAAGGTAAAATAAAGTACCAAAGATGAGTGGAAACATTTAACAATTATTAAAAATGCACAACAATCTGTGAAGATAGTGCGTGTGCGCGCGCGAGAACGTGAGTGGTAAACTTATTTTTTATCTAAGGATATTTTTACATACCAATATATAACCGAGGGATATTATTTAATCGGAAAATCGATAGTTGTTATAGAGAACGGAAACCTTCTAAGACTAGAAAAAGGTATTTTCAGTTTTCGTTGATCTCCAGGACGTCATATTCGCATTAAAGCCGCGCTGACAGGAATGATTTGTAGCTTGCTGTCTCTTGTGCGAGGGTGCGTTTCAATCAGCGCCGTTGCTTACAAGGGATCAATGAACGGGAACTCATTACATCCCCACCCAAACTGGCCATCAGCCTGGGAGAGATGCTTATCTGCAGTCCAGCCAGGTCTATGAGGGCTAAATTATATATTGTTTTTACTGTTGTTTCATTTCACAAAACTGCAAAAGTCCAGGCAACATTTTGTCAGAAAAAAACAATAAAGAATATGAAAAGCCCATCTTCACAGAACATTGGACATTGCAAAACAACCTACAGCTATTATCGGATATATCAAAACTGACAAGTAAAACTTTGGCCGTTGATTGAACAATATTTCACACGGACAGCACCAGCTCGTCCACGTTCACTTTTAAATGGAGCTGCTTATCCCTGAGAACTATGGGGAGGGAGTTTATGAGCCTAATTGAATTGGAGGTATTTGGATGATTGAAAAATATTGGTGACATTGCAAAATGTGCTGCTAGGATTTTCAGGAGAAAAACAGGCTGCTCTCCTTGCTGCTGTTTGCTGATCTCTCGAACTGCCTCTGAATTCGACAAGAGACCCGTCCTTCTCGCAGTTTTCATTGCTTCTCCTTTCAGTGCATGTTAATTGTATTCGGATCGATTGGTGACGCGTTTTCAATTTATTGTCTCTTTCTAAAGTAGAGCGTTATGGTAAATCCTAATTGACCAACCGACGCATGCATCTCTAAGCCATAGAAGAGTCACGCTTATTAATTTAACATTGTGAGGTGTATTTGGAATTGCATTTTTATCAATTTAATGTATTTCATTTCTTAGTTTATAATAATGGATATGTTTTTAATACAGATCCTGTGATCAGATTCTGAATGCTATTTCCTCCTCATTTCCTAGACAGAACAGTAGCTGATAAAATAAATAGGGATGCGAAAGGGATAAACGCCCCGAACAACTGTATATATGTTTTAATGCAAAACTTAACGAAATTTCATAATTTCTCAAAATGCACAACAAATAATCTTTTAGAGCATGATGTTGGCATCTCATGACTTTTTTATGCAAGGGCACATTGCGCATAAAAAGGTACACAAGATGCTCCTAAGAGACTGGATCGAGCACAGAGGGGCATATTTATACTCTGTTTGCGCCGGAATTGCGTCTTTTTTTTTACGCAATTCCGGCGCAAAACTAACTCCATATTTATACTTTGGCGTTAGACGCGTCTAGCGGCAAAGTCCATGGAGTTTGCGTCATTTTTTAGCGTGGACACCTACTTTGCGTTAATGACATGCAAGGTAGGCGTTCCCGTCTAAAAAATTGACTCCGAGGCATGCGCGCCGTGTTTACACTCCCAGGCAAAATTCACGCCCGGGAGTGGGCGGTCCAAAAAAATGACGTACGGCCGTTTTTGCGCCGTTTTTTAGCGCCTGGAAAAGGCAGGTGTTAAGGGACCTGTGGGCTCTGAAGGAGCCCAGAGGTGCCCCCCCATGCCCCCAGGGACACCCCCTGTCACCCTTGCCCACCCCAGGAGGACACCCAAGGCTGGAGGGACCCATCCCAGGGACATTAAGGTAAGTTCAGGTAAGTATTTTTTTTAATTTTTTTGGGTGGCATAGGGGGGCCTGATTTGTGCCCTCCTACATGCCACTATGCCCAATGACCATGCCCAGGGGACGGAAGTCCCCCCCGGGCATGGCCATTGGGCAAGGGGGCATGACTCCTGTCTTTGCTAAGACAGGAGTCATTTCTATGGGGGTTGGGAGTCGGAAAAAATGGCGCAAATCGGGTTGAGGTGAAAAATTTGCCTCAGCCTGACTTGCCCCATTTTTTGACGCCCAAGCTCCATATCCCCCTACGCCGGCGATGCCTGGTGTACGTCGTTTTTTTTCACGCACACCAGGCAGCGCCGGCGGCTAACGCCGGCTAACGTCATTGATTAAATACGGCGCCCGCATGGCGCTTCAGAATGGCGTTAGCCGGCGCTAATTTTTTTGGCGCAAAACTGTGTTAGCGCAGTTTTGCGTCAAACAGTATAAATATGGCCCAACATTTCTTTTTTTTTTGCTTGATCTAGTTCCCAGAGTGCAAAATTTGTGCTTCATTGAATATTTAAAAATTTTGAGAAATTTTAGAAACTTTGCCTAATGGAAAATTACCAAATTTCGTTCAGGCTTAGGGCCTGACTTTAGGTCAAACCGGTTACTCTAACTAAAACGTGACATATATCCCGTGCATTTTATAACAAGTGTATTGTATCCAATGGACTTTGGTTTTAGTGGCTACCAATTTACGAATTAATGGAAAAAACAGCACTTTAATGAGATTTAATCTTGCATTATTTCCTCAACATGAGCAGAACGCAAGCTTTCAATGTAGGCTTCTTAATGTGTGGGCTACTAAACTGCACATTCGCCCCACGTCTAATTGCAGCACGTCACCTCAGTCTGCAATGTGTTTCATTGCTCAATACTTTTTCTACTGGCTGACGCTCAGCTTTATTCTGTCTACAGTTTAATCTGCTGCTCCATTGCTGTACATATGGGAGACTCGGTATATAGGCTAATCATGTAGACCCCTCACTAGTCAACTCCACTCACCTACTCCTAGCAGACACCCCCGTCATTTTATTCATTTAATTATTTTTCTTCTGTCAGCTTGCCTTGTACAGTACAAATACTCCCTCAAACTGTTTGGTGCTAGGAATAGCATTTTGCTGTTGCAAGTATGTGTGCATGAATGCATGTGGAAGTGCAAACTTAGCCAAACAGAAGCAGAGTGCTGTACCGAGTCAGATGCAAAGATTCAGTCAAATGATGAATGAAGGGAAAGCTTGGTCCAAAGACTAGAAGTGACCTGTTGATTTATTGTGATATACTGCCCTTTCATTTTTTTTCATCTGGTTTTTCCTAAACTGAGCCATTCTAATAGATGTAGGGATGTTGTTCCTGGTTCTGGAGGCATAAATGGGGATGGTCTGTTGCCTTGCTTTTAAATGTCTTTCCCGTTATGACCGGCTATATATTGAGGTAATGCACTGAGGAGTTGGGAGACACTATGTTATATACATAGGCCCTGATTTATACTTTTTTTGCATCGCATTAGCGTCATTTGTTTTACGCAAAAGTGGCGCAAACTTACAAAATACAATTTTCTAAATTTACGTTGCTTTTGCGTAAAAAAATTATGCTAATGCGGCGCTAACAAAGTATAAATCAGGGCCATAGTTTCTTGCATTGCTGAGGTTCCATCTATTCTTTCAGTTGCTCAAAAAATGACAAAGCAAGTTTGACCATAAATCTACATTCCTTGGTGATTTAAAAACAGAGTAAAGTTGTGCTGGTTGGACAAAGTACCCCTTTTTCTTTGGATATTTCTCTTTTTCCATTACCTGCTGGGGTATCCCTGGAGGAGAGGCATGCAATAAATCAGTAGGTAGAGGAAGCAGCCACCCACTCCTACCACAGGCACACTCAAACCCTACCCACATTTCCCCAATGTAACCCAATACTCCAGTTTTGTAGTATAAAAAGTTGATTTCGGTGGATACAATAAATGCAAAGTATATCCAATCTACTGTTTCACAAGCAACATAAGATATACTACATTTTTCTAATAGTGCGGATGGAATATCTATCATGTATGTAATCGAGTATGGCATCCACCAAACTCTACATCAGGTGTTATCTTCATTATCTAGTGCATTGGAGACACTTGGCAATATAGAATGTTTGCAAGGCACAATCTGTGAAAGAAACTATATAGACGTACTGTTCTAGCATCTTTGCATTCTTAGGCAGGGAGTGCTGCCTCATTTGCATGGAGACAAGCCTCACAAGGAAAGAGAAATCTAATTTATGCCTGCTGTGTTGAATGTCTGGTGCAAGGAGGGGCTGAGATGGTATGGAGGTTCCAAGGAACCTTCTGGTACCAACGAAGTTCCAAAATCAGGTATTGTGTCTACAACCACATAGCCTTTCTATGTGGCTTAAGCCACACAAACCAGGTATGTCAAGCACATTTACGTACGTATGTCACCGTACATTGAGCATTTGGAGACTGTCAAAAGGATCCCCAATGAAGACAGATTGTAATCTGGGGCTTCACCCGTCAAAGAGGGGCAGGCAATGCATTCTGGGACTGTACACTTATTTGGGGCCCTTCAGGCTGCAATTGTTAAAACGCGGTGGTCTGCATTGGGATCTCTGAGGAGTTCATGAAAATGCATGAAATTACATTTACAGACAGAAATGTGAATTGTCAATATTGCACGTGACTTTTTTAGGTAAGACAGCTGACTGGTACACGTAGAGAATGTTTCCCAGCAAGACATTTTCTGCGAGAGCCAGTCTACAAGTAATTACTCTTGTGGCCATTTTAAGTGAAGTGTGTGCTTGCTTCTAAAACAATTGCGAAAGTGTGTACTGTGAAACTTTAACAAATTTCACAAATTTTGCATAACCCGACATTTGGAAATTTTGCAAACAGTTAAAAAGGGAGCTGCAACGACTTTCGTTGTTTCTTTTTTAAAGTCATTCTTAGTTTCTGCAACAACTATTAAGGCTTTGACATTGCACTGCAGTTCACAAGTCGGTGACCTATGTCAACTTCACTGCTTCCCCTATTAATCCTCTTTCCAGCCCATATGCACGACTGATTTTCTGCGAAAAAATGGGAAAAGCTATCTGACAATCTGAGAAAAGCACTATTATTATTTGATTTGGACGCAAAGTAGTTGGAGTGTGGGACAGACAATAAACAGTGGGGTTTCCTCGTTCGAAGTTACTCGCATAATTATGAATTCCATTGTATTTTCTCTATGATTTAAAGATGACATTTATTATTCAATGACTATCTGTTTTGTGTGGGGTTTGGGGCAAAGAGCAAAGCTCATCAGAAATCAGTCACTTTTTGTGAGCTATATGCTGCCAGATTCGCAGAGTGCATTGTATTCCCATCCTTCAACAAAAGAGCATGCATCTCGACATTTGACCAAGTGATACAGTTGGATGACACTCATTTAGTGATTACTTCTTCAAATGATCTTCCAGCCACTACATGCAGTACAAAGCTGCACTCTCTGGATTCTTAGGTCTCACTACAGGTAGCTTTATTTGTTTACCAGAGCTCACGTCGTCTAAATTACAATAATGCAACAAACTATATAGAGAGGGGGGCTTTTGGGCTAACCCCTTCAGCCATTGTCCTGTGTGGGTGATCTGCCTTTGATGAAATCTCCTTCATGTTTTGATCAGTCCACAGGTTTTTATGGATGTTTATGTGTTCCAGTGTTATATGTTACATCTATGATTTGCACACAAAGAAGGTAATTGTTGGCCCCTGCTGACAGGCTGTCATGTCAAAATGAGCGTGTGCGGTCATTTCTATGATGTTCCCCTTTGCGAATGCTTGACAATTGATAGGCGAGCATTGCTGCCAGCCTCCTCCACCCATTCAGAGCTTCTGGCACCTTCTCTGCTGGTCTGCTGAGTTACTTAGTTAACATAAAGGGCACCAAGTGGCTCCTTTGCAGCAGCTTCCAGGCCATTGAGTTTTCACAGCATGCAGTCCTTCTAATTTTAATGGATACATTATGATTTCTGGAAATATGCACCTAGTAGTTGCCCAGTCCCTTTGTTGTTGATTCTTGTTATTGTGTTAGTCAGGATTAGGGGCCTGTTGCTGCTCTTCTGTGTCGCATCTTTGTGGAGCTGAGGGTTTCCCCACCTCAGTGCTGCATAGTGCTATACAAAGCAGCAGGCATTCCAGAGGAGAATAGCCTTGAACAGTTGAATGTAGGGGAGGCATGGGCTATTGGTGCCAAGTCGGGTGTAACACAGTGCAAAGCCCTTCTGCAGTCCTCCGACATGGATTGTGATAAGATCAGCCATCATATGTGCACTCTGTTGAGAGACACCGAGGTTATACTTTTATCACCATCTGCAAGCCATAAAGAACAACCAGATCTGAACTGGCGGCATAGTCTTGAAGGGGACCATGGTTTTAGGGAACTTGAAAGCAACAGTCCATAGATGGATGATGTGCGCCACTTACATGTTAAGCATGTACCATGCATGCTAGAGAGTGGTGCACCAGCGCGCATTGGAGGGCACGGAGTCATCTGGGCTATTTTGTTGTGGTTCTGTTTTAAGCATTTGTGGCAGGAACAAAGGCCCCTGGCTGTTGGCAGTTTCAAAGTAGAAGTGGGCATGGTAGGCTGAGTTGTCTAAGATGGATGGACCCACACATTACCCTTAGTCACCATGCACTCTGTAATCATATGCAATCCTGAAATCCTTGGCTGTCAATGGACGGGACCCTTTTGTGGGAAAGCCATTGGACATCAGTCTGTCTATAAAATAACATTAGAGAGACCTTTTTTATTTTTACGGTCCCACTTCTTTGCAGTGGTTCTTTACATCTGGACTTGTTAGAATGTTTTACCTGGGGTGAAGGTATTGCAAAGGGTTGATTAGCTTTGGTCACAGTGCCATATACACTAAGCTAGATCGTTGTGAAGGCTGGTCTGATTGTGGGGATTTACATACAATAACTAGGTGGATAGTTACCTGGGCTATTGCACAGCACAATAATCACAGCACTATTGTTCAGAACCACCCAACTTGTGAATCACACAATTCAGGATACATATCACGACGTCAAGTATGTAAAGAGTCATAGCCAGAACATTGTCCAGAATGTTTCAATATGTAAAACACCACAACCTCTGATTCTAGTTTCTACAATAGCCAAGTATGTCCAAAGCACCACAGTAAGCCCTGGAATGGGAAGAACAGTATGTAAAGATCATTCCTTCTATGGCAACTGTAGTACAGTAGAAACTGGCAGTGCTTGCTGTATGCGCTTTAAGTAGTGAGGAGATTGTGCATACTGGTTCCGGGTTCTGAACTCTGACATGAGCATGATGTTTAACAATGGCAATGTGAATACTGGCCTGCTTATCGTGCTTTACAAATTGGAGCACTACTATGTTCATATATGATGCTAATGGCTGCACACCACAAGGATTCCATCTGCACTCACATAGGTCTCTGAATGTGTGACATGGAGTGGATATTGCCTGTATGAGCACAGATAATTAACCCTACTTCTACACAGAGTTGACATCTTTCAATACACTGAGGATATTGGATCGCTTTCTATACACACCGTGACTGAGACTGTATTGTGCAGTGCTCCATCTGACTGGCTCACCTATAGATGCATTCTGAGGGACAGTAAGGAGAAAAAAGCAGAAAACAATGGTTAAGCTCATGAAAAGGATTGCCTTTGGGCACATGAGAGGAAATGTCTTTTCAACATACTGTATATTGACAATGCTAATAGTACAGGCTCCATCATGCTAAACCGTTCAACAACATTTGTGCATGCCCATGTTTGCATGCATTAGCTGATCTGGTTTGTTGGCTTTTTCATTTCTTGTACTCTAACTTGTGTCCATAATCATATAACTTTCCTTAAAGTATTAGTAACACTGTATATGCTCAAAGCAGATCGTATACGTTTGGGTTACAAACCATGTTTAAAAATAAAGCGACTCCTTACAATTTTAAATATTTTTGCCAGAAAATAGGTATGTAATAGCATGATTACGCTGAAGTATTTGAAGTATGAGTGCTTACAATTTTGTGGCTCCTTGTACCATATTCCGTGTAGTTGTTTGAAAATGGCCCATTTTTAAAAGGCAGCAATATGTGTTTATCAAGCTTTGGAGCCGTCTCCACAATCAGGGGCGTAGCTTCAGGGGGTCTGTGTGTGGTGTTACATCCCCTTAACACATGTATATTGTGATAAGTAGTTGGGTACAGACCAGGGGCTTTTAGTCTGGAATAGTGAGGTGTCATTTTAGATTTCACCAGGAATTTTACACACACAAGCAAAAACGCACACACACTCTCTCTCTCAATCTGCTTGGGAATACTTCAAAAATGTTGGTTATTTCACAAAATAATGTGCTTTCTCTCACTTAGTGCACTTATCAATCTGCACTCCTCTCCCTTTCCTCTGCCCCTACGCCCCTCTTGTGCACCAGCTTGTTGTATAATGTATTTCAGTGTTATGTGCCAGCGTGATTGTTGGGAAATCTAAACTCACCCCACCCCAATCTTACAGACCTAGCTATGCCTCTGTCCACAACGTTTTGGTGGCAAAATTTTCACACAAATTTAGTTGTAAAGAACTCGTCACGTCAAAACAAGGTGTGTGCTACTTGTCAGAAGTCTGTCCTCTGCAAGTTTGTGATTTGTTGTTTTTAAACTTGCTAATTTTTGTCCTCTACAAAGAGTTTGAAATCTTTTTAAAACTTACTGGACAAAAACGAATAGAAAAAAGGTCTATGGGAGCAAAAGAAACAGCACAAAAGAATAGCATGACAACTGTCTATCGACAAATATTTTTGAGGCAGATTTCTCTTTCTGGTGAGTTAGGAAAAAAAAGAAATTATATGAAAAGTGCAAAGTTCACGTTGAACAATTTTGCCAAAACTTGAGGGCGAAACTTGTACGTGCATAACTTCATTTACCTCAACCAAAACTATAAACATTTGGAAAATAGTAGTACGTTGTATACAAACAACGAGAATCATATTCAGTGTGATCATAATGTTAATTCAGTAGTATATTTACATGAGTGAGGCATTAAGAGTAATTGATGTCCACCCTGACTTAAGTCACTTATACATACTAATTGCCAGCTATCCACATCAGTCTTTGGGTTCTGGATTTGGAGTAATATCCTTGAACGCATGATTTCAAGAGCTGTATACCATGGTAGCCCAGCACAATAAAAATAACCTGATTTGAAGAAAGCAACACGTCAGTATCATAAACAGGCTAAGGAAATCTTTTATTTGCTAACCTTCATGGTTGAACACTCACTTTGCAAGGCTCATGGTGAGGCACGTTTTTTAAAAACTCACAAGGCAGCTGAACAGACAGCTTCTCTTGTCATCACATATTATCTGTTTCTCTGTGGTTTGCAGGACATATCTTTCCTCTCAAGGATGTGTGGTTTTGTACTGCACTGCTGCACTGATGTTTACTCGCTACTTAAGGGACTAAAGGGAGGGAAGAATACAGAGCTGTGTAGTCCATTCTGTTTAGTTTGGGACAGAGGGGGTCATTCCTACCCTGGCGGTCCGAGACCGCCAGGGTAGGGGACGGAGGAAGCACCGCCAACAGGCTGGCGGTGCTTCTGGGGCTATTCTGACCGCGCCTGTAAAGCCACGGTCAGAAAAGGGAAGCCGGCGGTTTCCCGCCGGCTTCCCGCTGCCCCTGTGAATCCTCCACGGCGGCGCTGCTTGGGATTCTGACCCCCTTCCCGCCAGCCTGGTTCTGGCGATTTACACCGCCAGAACCTGGCTGGCAGGAACGGGTGTCGTGGGGCCCCCTAACAGGGCCCCACATTGATTTTCAGTGTCTGCTTGGCAGACACTGAAAATCACGACGGGTGCAACTGCACCCGTCGCACACCAGCAACTCCGCCGGCTCCATTCGGAGCCGGCTTCCTCGATGCTGGTGCTTTCCCGCTGGGCGGGCGGGCGGCCTTTTGGCGGTCGCCCGCCAGCCCAGCGGGAAAGACAGAATGACCGCCGCGGTCTTTTGACAGCGGTACGGTCTTCTGGCGGTTCCCGCCAGGCTGGCGGCGACCGCCGCCCGCCAAGGTAGGAATGACCGCCAGAGTCATTCACCTGTCTTAATGATTCTTCTAAAACAAGGATGTTGTGCGTATGCTCTAGTGGGCCCAATCCACGACAGATTTTCAAACTAATCCTTTGAGATTCATTTGCATACTATCAATTAGAATATAACATGTCTGATAATCGACTATCCCTTTTTTAGTTTAAAGATTAAGGGGGTCATTCCTACCCTGGCGGTCTGAGACCGCCAGGGTAGGGGACGGAGGAAGCACCGCCAACAGGCTGGCGGTGCTTCTGGGGCTACCGCCGCGGTCAGAAAAGGGAAGCCGGCGGTTTTCCGCTGGCTTCCCGCTGGCTTCCCGCTGGCTTCCCGCTGGCTTCCCGCTGGCTTCCCGCTGCCCCTGTGAATCCTCCACGGTGGCGCTGCAAGCAGCGCCGCCATGGGGATTCCGACCCCCTTTCCGCCAGCCTGGTTCTGGCGGTTTTCACCACCAGAACCTGGCTGGCGGGAACGGGTGTCGTGGGGCCCCTGGGGGCCCCTGCAGTGCCCATGCCACTTGCATGGTCACTGTAGGGGCCCCCTAACAGGGCCCCACATTGATTTTCAGTGTCTGCTTGGCAGACACTGAAAATCGCGACGGTGCAACTGCACCCGTCGCACACCAGCAACTCCGCCGGCTCCATTCGGAGCCGGCTTCCTCGTTGCTGGTGCTTTCCCGCTGGGCGGGCGGGCGGCCTTTTGGCGGTCGCCCGCCAGCCCAGCGGGAAAGACAGAATGACCGTCGCGGTCTTTTGACCGTGGTACGGTCTTCTGGCGGTTCCCGCCAGGCGGGCGGGTGACCGCCGCCCGCCAAGGTAGGAATGACCGCCTAAATGTATTATTAAAGTCAGAATTTTAAAACAGGATATTTTACATCCATAGAAAACAGTGCAATTATAAGTGTAATATAATAAGAAGCTGAAAGAACAGAATAAAAAAGAAAGTGAGAGCAAATTACAATACTGCATTTTAGTAAAAAATGCAAGAAATCAACTAAATTGCTCAGAAATAACAAAGCCTAAAATAAGAGTAACATATAAAATAATAATAGTATATGTTAATAATAAGTATAACAATCTTAAGAAGTCAAGAAGGTTTGGGGAACTCTTCAATATGTGGGAACATCATCGCTGGTGATCAGAGAATGTCTCTTTTGATAGCAAGAGAAAGAGGATTGGCATATGCTCTGTCAAGTCTATGATTATAACAAACACTATACTATCAGGTTTGAAAAGAGATGTTGGAAGAGTCTTCCCAGGATTTGGGTATTTGTTCAAAGGCAACTGCAAGTTTTACATCTAAAATATCAACCTTTACTGAATAACAAGACCAATCATTTGAGATACTGCCTAGAAATATATGTTAGAGTGAAAATGGTATTGTCTCCAAACCTTCATCTGAAACTGGAAAGTGGAAGTTCATTCAAACAACATTTGTTTTAGGTCATATGAAGTGACATCACATGACCAACAAGAGGGAGGATTATTTAGGTTTGTTTTATGTGGAGTAACTTGAGTGATCTAGAGTCTGTTGTATATGAAAAATAAAATTTGAGGTTTGTTAGCTGCCCTAAAAGATTTCCAAATTTTGAGCCAAATGTTATTCCATAAAGGAATTGAAAAAAAGGTATTTAAATCCTTTTCCCTTTGTAATGCAGCATCTGTCTTAAATCAGTTATCTGAAGAGATGGTAATGACATTTAAAATGGGGGAAATTACAATAATGTTGTTGCTTGAGGAGTAGTGGTAATAGATGTGTAAATAGGTGGAAGCTGGTTATAAGCTGTTGAAATGGCAGAGATTAATGAAACATGTTTATTATTATAAGAGAGAGGAAGAGAGAAATGTAATTAAGCTCAAGTGAAAGAAAGACAGGAATCATTATCAACAAGTTGATGTGCCCATTGTAAGCCTTTTGTTTGTCAAGATTTAAAAAACAAAACGCTCCAATTGTTCATCTTAATATAACTAATATATCATCTTGAGGAGCGAAGAAATTGTTCTCTAATAATGAAATAAGACATGCATATAGGGTGTAGGAGTTTACATTCATTCACAAGAAAAGGAAGAGGCATAGATAAAGGTTTCGGGTTAAAGGATAGAAATTCTTGAAAAGAAAAAGGGTGAATAAGAAAGGACTCAAGGTCTATCTATAAGGTAAGTAAGACAGATTCATCTTCATGTATTTAAATAGAGGCTCGTTTCTGAAAGTACGCTGCATGATAAGAGCGAAAGTCAGGAAAATTCACTCCTCCCAATTGTTTTGGTAATTTAAGTTTTTGAAGGATATGCAAGGTGTTTTGTTATTCCACAAGAAAGCAGAGAGTGTAGAATAGATGCACTTAAAATTCAAAGAAAGAATATTAAGAGTAATGTTGGAAATATAAAAAAGTATCACAAGTACTGTTGGAGTGTAGTTATTGTAATCAAAAATTAACATGAAATGTTTGCAAATTAATGCCTAGTAATGCTGCAATGAAATTGTATTGCCATGTGTTACTAAACGCGTGTTTGAAATGTGCCCACGGGGAGTGGCCACCAATTTATACGATGATTAATGAAATTGACTAATAATGAATTATTAATGTACTAATGTATGATTTATGTTCGCATTAAGAATTACATGTTAAGGTTTTGCTGAATTAATTTCTAGGCCTTAGTTAGCATGAGTCGGGCCTAGCTGCCGGTCTCATATTAAATGTGTTTTTCTAACGTGCAGTGTACTGACTTGCTGAAGGACATGTAGCCGTACTTTTCCAGAAGCTAGAATATGTGTGTAACCGTAGTAAATTCTTTCTCATGAGTCTCGACTTGCTCAAGGAGACATTCTTGCTGAATGCAACAGTGTAAACTTGCAACAGGTACAAGGTTGCCTGAACTGGTAAAGGTAATGGAACCACTGACTGAGCCTGAGAGACTAAGATTTGTACCTGACATTCTACCCGTTGGAGACGTCAATTACAGGAGCCAATAAACTACGTGAGAACTATTCAAAAGTGACAATTCTAATGAGGTGATTACCTGATCATTGGGTGGAGATAATGGTGCCCAAATTTTACCCAATTGGAAATTAGGGGACTGTACAACAAGTTTGATATAATCGTATGACACGAGGAGAAATCAGCCATTACGTGCCTTTGCTATTGCCTAGACACTTCGTCACTCTGTCTTAAAGACTTTGCAGTTTAATTCTTCTAACCATCCTTATCTTTGTCCTGCCCGATTCATACTTTTCCTCCTTATGAGGGAAGTGCCCCGTATTGCCTGTCTTGCTGAACTTTGCTGTGTTTCCTGGCCGATGGCGAATCAACTGATGTCCTGAGGACGAAGACTGACTCTGTATGCTGACCCATTATGGAGGATAACTATATGATAATGAAATTGTAATTGTCTGTTTGCCTTTCCTTTCTAGGTACCAACTGCTACATTTTGATAGAGACCATAGTTAGATCTTTTCTAAATTTGTGTTGACAAATTGTTTTGCATGAAGCCCAAAATACCAATGCTGATTCGAGGTTAGTTAAGGAGTTCATTAAACGGAGGCAAATAGGCAAATGACAGAATCAATGCTTTGTTGAATAATGCGTTAATTATACCCTGCGAAAGTTAATTCATGATGACGTTGTGCTTTGTTCTGATGTTTATGATCTTTGCATTAATGAAATCTTATTCTAGTTGCCATATTGTGAAATTACTGATGTGCTTTCTGGTTTTGAGACTAATAAACTTGCTAGTAGAGTGTAACCAATAGGGAATAAAATAACGTAAATCATACTCATTTTTGTGTGGTCATTCATGGTTAGAGGGTCATGGAGTGATCAAACTTTATTGATGTATTTATCTAGATTGGTTTACCTTCAAATATTGAATATTGAGAAAATTATTGACCTAGTGATTTATATGTTGATTAGTTGTCTCGTCCTAAGGTGTCTTCAATCAGGGTCAAAAGATTAATTGGCCTAAAACGAGTCCCAGACAAATTAAATTATCTAAGATGGGACGCGTTATCAGTTCCAACATCATTTGAGAATATCTAAACGTCCCAACCAGGGCAAAAAAAAGGGATTTCATCTAGACTTGAGGGATGTTAGGGTCGTAAGAACTGCCTTCATACTAAGAGAGACAGTCTCTTTTATTCAATTAGTGAACCAAAGACCAAGGTATTTGAGTTTTCCAGATTCCAATTGAAATTAGAGGAGATGAAATCTAAATGAAAACACCATTTATGAAGAGGGAGAATTTATTCAGTGACTATCCTAAATATCAGCTATGCATCCAGTCCTCCATGACCACCGTTGAACACCTCTACTTTAAATGGCTGACAGAAATGGTGTCCAATTATTACCAAGTCATACCTGAGCATCTAATATGAGGTTCGGCCCTAGGAAGGGTCCATCCATTATTAGATCTGTGTGTGAAAAACAGTATGTCACTGTCAGTCACGTTAGGCTAAAGCTGCTGAGGAAAATGTGGTAATAAGAAACAGTCAATGATATACAGTGGAGCTGGAACAATTTTCAGAGGGGGGTACTGCCATCAATGTTACATCACTGAAATCATAGGGATTATGAATAATCCAACTGTAACAAATTCATCACACCTCTTCAACATGAGAGTGATAAGGGTGGAGTATATAGCAGGTGGTACATTTTGGAGCACACTGTTTCATGTACATTGGAAAAGTGTGATGTGGGAGTGCATTGTTACTTATAGTATATTTTCCATCAAAAAGGCCACAAAAAGCTGTTTTATTGGTTGCACTATATAACATACAAATTCCAATGTATGGAAATCAGATTTTAGCAAATATTTATAATTTGCTGATCACTAAGTAAAATGTCTTGAGTTGCTTTGATTCTGCAAAAGATCTTTGTTTCCATCACAGTTCGGAATTGCAAAAAATTTAATGTGCTTCATTTGCGTTTTCCTAACTGCTGGTATATTCTGAAATATTTGTGCAGTTCTTTTAAAGGTATTTAAATGTTGTGTGTTTGAAAAAAACTGACATCCTACAGCCTTTACTTTTACACTCTCTATGCCCCAACAAGATTGTCCCTTAGGTCACTTTACAAAAGTTCCTACCTTTACACAGAAATAAAAGTAAACACCAATCTCCATGTTACCAGAAAAAGTACCATTTGTAAGACCTAGCCTGACATTTGACCTCTGTCTTTGAACGAACGGCAAACATAACAAGATAAAAACAAAATGTAAAGGTATTTTTATTGCTAATTCACCTTCCGAACTTCAACGTGATTACTTTGGCGGTGCTACATCATCCCCACACTCCTACTTTCAGCACCCAGTATCAGTGCTTTAAATGGGCTGATACTCACAGGTACTGAGTACCAGCACTTCTTATTTGTATCCCTTTAAGTACCTGCACTTCTCCACCTCCAAGGAAAGTACTGGTACTCATGACTGGTATCCTGTCTATTACTAGTGCTGCTGAGGCTGTCAAGGGGGTGCCTGTCTCCAGGACACTCTGACAACCAAAGTGTTTGTGCAGCCCTGTGTTGAGCCCCTGCTGAACCATTCAACAGAAACTAATTTGCATTGTCTTTATCGTGCAGGTGTTGAGAATATCACCCTCACGTTGAGCTTGACAGAGCAGTGCCCATTCAGGCCCTGCTCTTTCAATCACATTCACAATATTGAGTGCATTTGTGCAACCCACTGAAAGCAGTAATTAAGGAATCCACGCGAGGTAAGGAGTTTACACAACAATATGAGTATTGAGACCAATGGAAACAAATAATAACAGTATATCATCACAAAGCTGCACTAGTTAAACAAGTATTGATTGGCAAAGGTGATTCAATGGTCATTTCAACAAAAGAATATTGCAATCATATATTACAAAAAGAAAAATACCTCCTATATTTTGTGACCATAAGCAACAATAAATGTAAAATATAAACAATGACTTACCATTGCATATAATTTAAGAGCACTTGTGCTTCCTACCAGACAGGTGACTTAGAATTGGTTTAGAACCTGTTTTTAGGTTGCAAACACAGCACACAAAAGTATGATTCTTAATAGTGAAAGGAAAAGCCACTGTTGGCCCTTAATTACTGTAACCTGAAAACATATTTTAAACACATACAATAACTGAAAAAACAGATACAAAGTAGAAATAAAAAAGCATTGTCAAAGTAAAGTATTGATCCACCAGCATGGAATTGAAGTGCACTTTATAAGGACATTTTTCCCATGTGATGAGGAGAAATGCCGTTACTCGTTGCAAAATGGCCACTGACTTTAACGAGGTGACCCTTTATCCATGCTATATGTTGTTGTGAGCGGAAGCAGAGTGTGAATGATAGTTGAACAGACCCAATGATGAAGAGGATTGAATAAAATCCCCTCTATCTATGTATGCATTTTATATATATGCATGTATTTTGATTTCTTAATGCTCATTAGATAGCTAAGGCGGTCTCTGACCAGGCCTAAAAATGAAAAGGAGTTAGCTGGGGTTCACTTTTAGGCAGGTGCTGACTACTTCTGCGACATTTTTTGCTGCTGTTATTGTTTTCTTTTGTCTCAAGGTTAAGGTGATAGAGGATTGGGGGCTGGATGTGTGTGTATGTGTGTGTGTGGGTGTGTGGGGTGTTTTGGCAGTGGGGGAAGGGGTGAGGGGACTGCAATGAAGAGAATCTGGCATGGCTGTGTTAAAGGGGCTCAGTAGGTTATGAGATAAGGACCCTGTACTCTAAACTGTCATTAAACAAATCTCTAAGCAATAGATGAATTGGGTATTGTTTTCCAAGACATGTTCAACCAGCAGACATACTTGCAGAATCCGTCCATTATACCCAATGAGTCCTTTTGTTAGGCTGGCCACTCTCTGCGTGGAACACACCCATATTAAATCGCTAACCTGAAAAAAAGTTGCATTTTTGTGGGTCGTGTGCTGAAATTTCATTTGTGCTAGAAGACACCAGGACTCAGTCCGTCTTGGTTATTTGAGGCCTCAAACATATTTCCAGCTGTTATGTAGTATGGCTAGAATCAGGATCAAGAAATTTCGTAGAAAGTCAGTGAGTTTAAGCAGCGGGTGGAAGACAGTGTGCATTCTATAGTTTGGTGGCAGGCATGCATGACTAATAATACTTTTAAAAAAATGTGATGACATCTTGAGGGATAACCAAGCTGGGATAACCATGGTGTTTAAAATATCCACCCTACACTATTTACCTACTCACCTCCTGATCTCAATCTACAAGGATGTAAAAAGACCAGGTGGGATGGGAGATACAGCTACGCATCTGCCTTTGTGTCTGACTGTGCCACCTCTTGGCTGGTGGAGATAGGGCTCATAAAGATGGATAGTTGAGATATTTGACATCCTGCTTCCAAACCCTAAAAACGTTTGGCATTGGCTGGTTTATATTCCTATTAAAATCCATGAAGTAACATAGGTCACATCCTTCACTGCCTCTCTGCCATGCAACTCACCTGTTGTAGACCCACTATGACACAGTTCTTATCCAATACATAGCAATGGCCCAAAATAACCTACCATATTACCAACACCCAGAGTCCCACATGCTGAGACCACATAACGCTAGCCTACAACAAAGCACACAATGAATACTCAACAGATGGCAGAAATGCCTTTGTATCATGTCGCACCTCAGTCCCGCCCATATCCACACCCTAGCTGAATTACACCTGAGTAGCTGCACTTACTTTTTCCCATATAAAGCACTGCCGAGGATTATATATTGTGTCAGTGTTTGTGGAATGGCAGAAGATCTGTGATGCAGCCAGTTACAGAGCCAACTGTGTCAGAGCTAGAAAAACATCGCTCTGTGGCTCCTATGAGAGAGGCAGGTCACTGCGCAGGCTGCTACCAGTCCATCCCTTCATTATTGAAGACTTCCGGGGTTGGGCGAGAGGTCAGCAGTCCTGTATCAAGACAGTAGCTGTGAAGCCGCGAGGATGGAGAATTGTGTCGCATCACGTCTGGGGAGAACCTTTCGGCAGTCGGAAGGATTAAGAGCGCAGTCAGTTGCATGTTAAGTTGTTACCTCTGGAAAGCCAGAGGAGAATAGGTAGTGTCAGTCATGTCAAACCTTTCCAAACATTCCTTCACTATTTAAGGAAATATGTACAATCTCACCTGCAAAAAGGCGACCCTATTTAGTTTTTTTTTATGGCAAAAAGTAAAAATGATTTACTCATATTATTTATTGCCAACAAATGAAGTCAGCCTGACTTAAGAAAAAAAACATTTTAGCATTTAGCAGAATATAGGAGAAAACTATTTTTTAGGAAAATAATGCGAAATGAATCCACATGGCTTGGTGCATTGGAACAGGGTTATGAAAGGGATACAGGTATTTCGAGTGCAATTAGGTTCACTGGTTTCACTGGGTAAAGGAAAGTGACAGGGAGTTAAAACCACTTCAGTGAGAGACGCCGAGCCGGCAGAGTGATTGAATGACCTCATTCCAGGCTTTTTGTTAGACAACAGGCAGTGCTCTATTAAGATTGATACAGAAGTGCGGGCCTTCGTTTGCCGGATCATCAAATGGATTGATATTATACTCCGGCAGTGGATGAAGACAAAGTAACTGTTATCATACTCAATACAAGGCCTTGTCAGGAGCGGAAAATCATCCCATGTCACTGATTATAGGAGCGTTTCATGACTGTCGTGTGAATTTATTAGGGCGATGTCATGTGCAGGCCGCTGGACCCGAAACACTTTATTTGTGAGAAAGGCAAAAGTGCCCCCCATATCCACCGTGTCAGCCAACAACAAAAAAGTGGAATGAAGGTGAAATGGCGCGATGTCTCCGGTCCATAGGAATGCTTCGTGAAGGGAGTGGGCATGATTGCATGTCAGTCTCATATAATGCAGGCTGTCGTTTCTCTATGACACATCGGGAACGGAAAGAGCCGGGAAATCCTGTAAGGAGAAAGGATTTAATGCTACGCTGCGGTAGAAAACACCAATCTGCGTCTCCCGACAGTGTGTGCTGCCGGCCCCTGAACATATGTCTCTGGTTGATTTAATGGTACTTTCATTCACATAGACGTTTTATAATTTCTTCATTTCATCATATCATATTGCAAATGTGTTTGGTTGGGAAGAGAAAGTTATTCGTATTTTCATTTCTAAATTTAAATTGATTCTTTACATTTTCCAAACCACAACGGGTTTGGAAATGATTCTGAGTTAGTAAAGTATCACAAATGTGTGTGAAATGTATACTTAGAATTAAAAAAAGGAATGTAAAATCATTCCCCTAAAGATCAGCCATGAGCTTCGCAGAGTTACAAGTTGAGTCGTAACACCCACCATATTATTGTCTTTTTGGGCTGGATGTATCAAACGATTTTGCATTCGCAAACGGTGCGATTCGCAGAAATCAGCCGTTTGCGAAGCGACATGGTTTTGCGTCTTGCAATGTGCGTATCGCATTTTGCGACATGAAATACCGAATCGCTATTTGCATATCGCAAATTGTGAGTCCGAATAGTGACTCGCAAATACAGTTTCGGTATTTATCATTGCAAATTGCGATACGCACATTGCGACACGCAAAACCATGTCGCAATTCGATGCATCAAAAAATTGCTAATTGCGAATATTCGCAGAATGGCCTTTTGCACATGCAAATTACCACGGATTGGAACCAGGTGGTAACCAGGTGCAACCTATATAACGAGGCCCAGAATGCCTCAGCCTCTTTTCCACAATGGCTGCCCTTTACGTCATGGCGAGGAGAATGAGGATCTTGGCAGGTTTGAGGAGAGGGAGGAGGAGACAGAAGCACATTTTCAGAGTGCGCATTACCCTTTTTGACCAGACTGAGGAGGAAATATTTGAGAAGTACAGGTTGAGCTCTGTCATGATACTTGACCTGATAGGTAAGCTACAACCCATACTGCAGCGCACAACACACAGGACCAATAGCATACCCACCCATGTGCAGGTATTATGCTCCCTGCACCTACTTGGGGAGCTATCAAGGGGTCATAGCAGCAGCTGGAGGGGTATGACAGAGTGCCCTCTCTAGATTTTTCAATGCATTTCTAAATGCCATGCTGAGCATGATACACCAGTACATCAGATTCCCCCCCAACCCACAGGAAATACAGCAGACAAAAATATATTTCTACCAGATAGCACAGTTCCCCCACGCCCTAGGTGCCATAGATGGGACACATGTTGCAATCTGTCCACCATTGGCCATAGAGTATGTGTACCGCAACCGTAAATACCAACATTCAATGAACATACAGGTGATATGCAATGCCTCCTACATCATAAATGATCTCGTGGCCAGGTACCCAGGGAGCACACTTGATTCGTACATCTTTCGCCACAGCGGGATTCACACAAGGCTGCTAGCTGGGGTATTTGGTGAAGGATATCTACTAGGTAATTTCCAGCTTTACAATGGTGCATTGATGGCAGTGTGACGTCAGATGGCACAGCTACTCATTATACCTTATGTTCTTTCCAGGAGACAGTGCCTAAGCAGTGCGCACCTACATGATGATGCCCTATCTAAATCCTGCAACACCAGCAGAGCAGAGATACAATTCAGCACACAGGGCAACCCGCAATGTTGTGGAGTGCACCTTTGGCCTGCTGAAGAGTCACTTCCGATGCATCCACAAAAGTGGAGGGGCACTACAGTACAGCCCGGACACAACATGTAGAATAGTGGCCACATGTGCGATCTTGCACAATATAGCTACCACCAGGGGCATACCTGTGGAAATATCGGAGCCAGACTCAGATGAGGATGATGATCCCATACCACCCCTACGGCCAGCAGACAGGACCAGTGCAGCAGAGGGCAGGCAAAGGCGTGCTGACATCACGCACAACCATTTCAGATGTTAGTAATGACAACACAACCTCACTGACATGTATTCCGGTAGTTAGCACCTTTATTACCTTGACTTCAGGTACCATACGTGTCACTAGGACAAAGCAATACACATGAGTCAGACATGAGCCATTAACAGTGTCAGACTATTGTCATCATAGTTTACTGTATTGCTACATGTGAAGGTAGTCCCCTGTAGCCCTCAACGTCACTTCTTACAACCACGCATTCCATTTGAGTGTGCAGTAGCCTTGCAAGCACCTCTTGTATCAGGCTTACAGGCAGTACTGTACCTGGCACAGCGATGCCTAGGATCCATCTTGGGGAATGCAAGGCTGCTGAGGCTAGATTACTCCTCAGTATCTCCAACTCTCAGTTCGCTGGGTGTAGCACCGCGTGCTGTCAGCATAGCATCCAGAATGTTGGTAATTTGCACCAATCCATGGGCAACATCCCGACTGCCATGTGCTGCCTCCACATGTGCGGCCACAGCACGCCGTGATATCAGGACAGTAGATGTAGCAAGACAATTTACAGATCTGCAAAAGCCAGTGAACATTCCCATGAATTGCCTTTCACGCCTGCGGTGGCTAACTCACTCATGCCTGATCTCAGTACAGAGTTCCTTAATGGCATTTGTCAGTTCCTTGGTGTTCTCCGCAGCTGTTTGCTGTCCCTCATCCAACTTGCACATGTTTGCATTCAGACATTCCAACTGCTTGTGCAGCCCCCCCATATTGAGTGACTGCAACTGCCTGTGCATTGCCCTCATGTTTTTGAATTGCAGGTGCTGCACTTTGAGCATGGACGCTTCAAGGCCACCAAAGAATGATGGGCCCTCACCTACATCTGTGTGCTGTCTGCCTGCATCATGAGGCCTCGTGCGGGGGTTGAGTGACGCTGGAGCAGGGACTGCTGCCTTTCTGTGGATCTAGCTTCTGAGGGTGGTGTATGGCCTTCATCCGGCATGTCATCAGAGTCCAGATTCAAATCGTGGCGAGGTAACACCCTTGATCTGCGTCTGATTGGTGCTATACACAATGACTCGCTGGTGTTTGAGTCGGACAGCGGCTGTGTTTTGGCATCCCCCACATTGGTACATTCTGCTGCTACTGGGCCTGAGCCATCTGCAACGACAATGTGCAGCATGTCATTTATGTATGTATCACCAAATGTGGCACAATGGTAATAAATGTACACTTACATCGTATCACTATGAACTGGGTGTTTTGTTCTTCTGGGTGTCGCTCTACTTAATTGCAATCTATGTGCTATTTTCAGCTCTTGGTTGTGGACTACCACTCCCATAAGGCATTGTTGTGCCGCATGTAAGATTTGGAATAGACTACTTATCACAATGCTTTGCACTACTTGCTATTTCCTAAGGGGCATTTGTACATGCACATATGGGGTTACATATCATTATTGGACTTACCTTTACTGGTGCTGGGTGTGCCGGAAGAGTCAATGTCAGTGACCCCACTGACAGCTTCTGGAAGCAGTGTGGAGGGTATCTGGGTGGATGGTCCACCTCCTGTGCTCCTTGCCTTCTTTAGCCTGCTGGCCACCCTCTCCTTGGTACGGGAACGCAGGTCGTACCACCTCTTGCATATCTCTTCCACTGAGTGCTGCACAACCCCCACTGTGCAGATTTTGGTCTGGATGTCAGCCCAAAGTTTGCGCTTCTCACTCTCTGGTACCTGGAGTGAGCTCTTCCCAAAGAGCTGGTCATCGCTCCTGACCACCTACTCAGTGAGCACCTTCAATTCTTGCTCACTGAATTTCAGCTTCGTCTTCCTCTCTCCCTTCTCCTTCCCATAACCAGCATTGGCCATGTTGGTGTCAGGTCCTGGCTTGCTCACAAGTTTGCTCCCTGGGGCTGGTCTGTGACTCTCTGACTGCTCCTGTGGGTGTGGTACCTGGAAACATCATGGGCTGACTCACTTCCTGCTTGTGATGTCATCAGGCTGTGCCAGCAGACCATTTTCGCAATTTGCGATTTTCAAATACCGAATCGCAATTATTTTTGCGATTCGGTATTTGGACCTCGCATATTGCATTAGCGATTTTTAAGAAATAACTATTTCCGACTCGCAATTTTGTTACATCTCATTTTGCGTGCCAAAAATAGCGATTTCTTAAAATTCGCTATTAGGGACTCGCAAGTGACTTTCTTCATACATCTGGCCCTGAGTTCCCAAACATAATAAATACACTCTGCACACAAATTGTCAGCAAATCGGATCTCATCATGCCCTCTGTCAGAATGCCCTGCATGGACCATCCATTTTCTGAGGTGCCTGCAGTTCATTCACTGGATTGCGATGGGTTTCGCACAGTGGTAAAACAGATCCACATGAACCTGCTTTGTGCCTTTATGGCCCCAATCTGCAACCAAGAGTATATTAATGATCTACACAAAAATATCTAAACAACTATTGACGTTTATCTTAAAAAAGGTCAGTGTAAGTTAAGGATTTTTGGGGCCTCCAGGGAAGACATATTTGGGGCCTCGCTTTTCAGAACAGTTTTGAATTTCAATACCAATATTGTGCTATTTGAAGCTTACGCAATGCCAAAAATATTAAACTACACATGAAACTTTTAGAAACAGAATCACACAAAAACTTCTGAAATATGCTTTGCTTGCAACCCTAAAAAATTAAGATGCCTCTGAATAGGAGAGGAGATAAAATAGAAAATCGGACATTGGGGAGACTGACAGAGAAAGATCACTTTCCAATGGCCAGTAAAATGTGGGGGCTTTGGGCAACTGTCTCGGACAAAAGTACCTACAGATCTGCACATCATGATAACAGTACTGCTAAAATATCTTAGATAACACTGGTAAAAATGATTTAGAAAGGTGTGGATTAGGGCACCAAGATGGAAATCTCACTCTGAGAGTGCTCTGGACTCCTCGGTCATTGGCTGTCATCCGCCACAATATCTGTGCCTCTTCTACCTCTTGATCAACACTGCTGCATGATCTACTCCTTGGGGCCTACCCTTGACCACCTATGAGCCACAGTGCCAACAGATAGAAGAACGAGTCCCTGTGACCTCGGTGGTGCTCAAAATGGCAGGCCCTGCTGAACGTTAATGCCTCAGTGAGCACGCTGGCAGGTGGCACAAAGGGAGGATGTGGCTGGAGTTGAGGTGGTGAGTGCCAGTCCCAGAGGCCGTCGTGGGATTCCAGCTCTCCTGCTGCTGCTGTTGTCAGGGGCCTGGGGCAGTGGGTGAGCAGGGTCCTCCTTCGACCATTGTAGGTGCGGCAGGGTGGGCGGGGCATACATACTTGGCCCCTTCCCCACAGGCTCCCCCACTTGTGTGCATGAAGACCTGGGCCTCCGTTCCCCCCTGCTGATGTTCCTCTTTGGTGGCCATAGGGCCTGCTGTTTGCCCTGAGGAGGGCTGTGCACTCCAGAGTGCTTTGTTTGGGCCTGGAAAGGTGATGGGCCCTGTGGGAACCAAATGCACCAGGATTGTGTGATCCCGGGACCCTTGATTCTGTGCCTTCTCTGCCCTGAGTCAAAAGTAAACATGGAGAAGGACATAGCCTCCCGCCCTCACTCATCCAAGGCTCAGATTGACAAATACACCACGGGAAGCGACCCCCTGGCCCTAGGAGGTTCATCCACAGACCGTGTGCCTCTCAACTCTGGGGACCTTTCAACAGTCCTCCTTGCCATCCAGGCATCTCAGACAATGTTAGAAACTGAAACTGGGGAGGTTCTCGTGGATGTGGTGTTCCTCCACCAGGACTTGCGTAGCACCACTAGCAGGATTACAGAGACAGGGGAACGCATTTCCACAGTTGAAGGTGAAGTCACTGAACTTAAAGAAAGAGTCTCTCACCTTTTGTCTCAGGTGGCGGAACTACACTACTGGGCGGAAGTGCCGAAAACCATTTGAGGTGCAATAACCTCAGATTTGTTGGATGTCCGGAGGGAATGGAGATGCAGCACCTGGAGCAGTTTCTGGAACAGTGGATTAGATCCTGAATGCCAGTGGACAAGCTATCCCCCTAGTTTGTGGTAGAATGAGCACACAGGGCTCTCACACCTAGGACTCCTCCCCCTGGAGTGAGCCATCAACCCATGATAGCACAAATACTCAACTGTAGGGACAGGTACTCCATCCTCTGTGAGGCCTGGCATATCAAAGACTTGCACTAAAATGACACCAAAATCCTAGTTTTCCCAAACTACACATGAGAAGTCCGGGCTAAGCAGAGGCCCTAAGTGGACATACAGCAGAAGTTCAGAGCCCTCAATCTGTCCTAAATGCTCCTCTTTCCAGTGAAGTTGAAAGTGATATATGAGGGAAGAACACACTTCTTTGGCACACCTGAAGCCACCTGGAATTGGCTCACAGAAGAGAAACAACATTGCCACCCAGATACATTTCCTCAAACTACTGACCAAGCACCCTCAATGACACAAGCAACTACAAACCACATGGAGCGGAGGGTCTGAACTTGTTTCCATTAGGGCAGCGATCAGACAAAAACTGTCTCACCCTCCGTGGGGCCAGATGCCTCTGTGACGCAACCGAGGGCCTTGGGCCACTCCCCAAGATCTGTTGTGGTGGCCCATGAGGCACCTTGAGACGCTCATGGGTGAGTAGCTGCGCTTCACAAATACTGATTGATTGATTGATTTACCCCTCCTGAGGAATCCTCCTGCAGGAATCAGCCCTCTCATGTCTCATGGACAACGACACAGAAACGTCTTTGAGTCCTGTGATCTGAATGGGACCCTTTGGCAACCGTCAAAAGGAGAAATTAGTTGCTCACTTATGCTCTTTCTTCATCAGATTCTGGCTGACTGAGATCCTACATGAAGGAGAGGTTTACTATTCCATGTTTGAACCAGTAATGTTCTGTGGTTTTATTATTATTTTCAGGGCAACAGAGGCTCCTGCAGTAGATGTATTGGATGACGGGTTGTTAGGGGGGTCATTTTCTTTTCCCTTTGCAAATGGGTTCAATTATGATTCATTGTTCTTTGCTTTGTTGTTCCACTACATCTAAATAAACTGAGTATGCATCACAACAATGTATTCCAATACAGTACACCACTACTGGACTCCTAAGGCCCTTGCAGTGACATTCACCTATCCTATACATGCTTGCTCAAGGCACCATCATTGACAGACTTTCAGATTCTATTGTGGAACATCAATGGTGTATTAGGCCACATTAAATGACCCACCGTTCTGCACTAAACCTATATGTTTTCTAGCTGTGATTCTGTTTTTCCAAGAGATTCACTTTTTGGGGACCAGTGATACTTCTTTTGTTCCAGCAGTGTTCTGATAGGGTCTATCATGCTGGCTACGTCCATGGCTTCCGAGGGGAGGCGATCCTCCTTTATTGCTCCTTCTCCATGACAGTTGCCCATACAATTTCTGGTCCCCGGGGCAGATACCTTGCCCATGAAGACAGGGTGGAGGACCAAACGCTGAACCTGCTATGTGTCACCTGCTATGTGTCTATGCTCACCCCTCTGCATCTGACTCCTTCTTGACAACACTTACGAATTTGATCCTGGCACTCCCTGAGGGCACCACTGTGATGGGAGGAGACTTTAACACAGTCCTTGACCCGGAGGCGGATTCAATTGGTGGTCCCTCTAGTTAGTGCTGTGCATGTGCACGTGAGCTCCTTAATTGGGCAACAGCCCTTGGCTTGTGCAATAGATGGGGTTTCTGAAACCCCGGGTGACTGCAATACTCTCATACCTCGGCAGTCCATCACTCTCTCACGTGCATAGAGCTCATCTTTAGGCCAGCCACTGACTGCCTGCACGTTTATAAGACACAGATTCTCCCACTGGATTTCTGGTCATACCCCTGTCCTTCAGCATCTAGACGTGAAGACTGCCACCCTGCATCCAGAGTGGAGGCTCAATCAGTGGAACCTTCGAGACAAGACATACTCCCAGGCCTCAGGTAATGAGCTCCAAGCTTACTTTCTAATTAATAAAGGCACAGTACGGTCTGCCAGTACACTATAGGCAGCTTGCAAAGACACAATCAGATGATGTGCCAAAGGCCTTGTTGGGAAAAAAGAAGAACTTAAAATCCAGCACCTGACCTGATTGGAAGCCAGTGCCCTCCCTGTTGATTAGAGGCCTCACAGCAGCTCAAGCTTTTCTAATCTGAGATCCACATCCTCTCTCTTGAGATGGCGAATCAGGTGTGGCAAGCTTCCACAGCCAGAGTTTATGAATGGGGTAACAAAAATGGCAAGCCTCTATACTGGCTGGCTACAAAGCCTATGACCAGGTGAGTGATTCCTGAGATACTGGATAAGGCCGGTATCCCCTAACGATCCACCTTGACAATTGCATAAACAATTGTGAGTTATTTCCGCTGTCTCGATGCAGCAATCCTGTGACCCCTCACCAAACTCAACTCTCCCCTCTTGGAGGAGATTCTACTATCTAGGGTGTCACATGCTCTCTATAATGAAGCCGCTCAGACTGGTCATTTTCTACAGGAGCTGAACATGGCAACCATCGTGGTTATTCATTCCCAAATTACCCCCCCGCCCACTGCCTGTGCAGCATATCAGCCCATCTCTCCAATTAACAGAGAAATTAAGATTTTTTCCATCATCTTGGCTACACGCCTGAAAAAGGTTTTTAAAACTCTTATCCATTCAGACCAATGTGGCTTTATGTCTTCTAGGGGCCCAAGATACTGTCTCAGACGGCTCCTTGGCACACTAGCCTGTTGACAACTCCTGCCACCTTCGCTAGCCCTACTTTTAATCGATTTTGAGAAGCAATTTGACACAGTGGACTGGGGTTCCTTGTCCCAAATCTTGCAGAGGATGAGTAGCAGCTTCCACTTCTTCAGTTATGTCAAATTGCTTTTATTCTAACCCAACCTCTCGAGTACAGCTCAATATTGTGGTCTCTGACTCATTCTCAATCCACTGCGGGACCAGACAGGGATGTTCCCTATAACCCCTTCTTGTTGCCCTTGCCCTGGCCCAACTCATCCAATGCCATGCACAGATAAGGGGATGGGAATGGGACACAGGGCATGAAGATCATATTGCACTGTATGCAAATGATATCCTTCTGTTTCTTTCTGAGGTCAAAATTAGTGGCCCACATGGTCTCCACCTCATCCAGCTCTTCCTGAAGGCCTGTGGTCTACAAGTTAATCATACAAAATCACTCCTGGTCCCACTACACCCCTTTTGTGCAGCCGCTGAGCTTCCGATATTTTGGTGTCCAAGTTGTGTTTCATCCTGCAATGGCTTGGAGCCTCAGCTTTACTGCCCTAATCCACAGAGTGAAGGTAGACCTGAAGAGGTGGCAATCTCTCCCACTTAATGTGATGGAAAGGATTGCACATAATAAAATGATGATCCTACCTCTTTCAAAAATTCCCACACACCATACCCTGACAATGGTTCAAGGAAATAGACTCCTTGGTGACGTCATTTATGTGGCACAATTCCATGCCATGACTAAGACTTGTGAACTGTGAACGTGCACCATACACCTGTGGTTTGGGTGTGACTAACTTATATCTACTATTTAGCATTGCAGATCCTAGTGCTGAATGACAGCTCACAGGAGGGTGGTCTGATATATCATACAGGGTAAATGTGACCTCATTAAGGGTCAACAACATAATGAGCATGCTCTATCTCACCACCTATCCATGGGTCCCTACCAGACGTGACTCAAACCATCTTTGTAAGCTGGCAAGCCATGCTACTGCAAACTAGGTGGATCTCCAAACTTACACAGCAAACACCATTGTGGTGGGGTAAATGGCTATACAAAACGGCAGACCTAGAGGGCTTTACTTAGTGGGATGCCATCGGTATTTCCCTATTGAGAGATGTTTAGTCTGGCCTTCAGCTGTGCTCCTTTCAGCTACTCCAATCCACCTACGTCCTACTACAAAATACTAATTCACAAATATTTTCAACTGCTGCACTGCTACAAACACATTACTATGGGCATGATGCTCCCCGAGTTTAGCCCTTTTGAGGCCAAAAACCTTATGGGGGCTTTATTGAAGGGTGGTGTTTCCAAGATATACTGTATATTAATCACTTACACGCCTGCAATGCTAAAGCGCCTGGGGACCCATTGAGAGGAGTGGGTGGGACCATTGGAGAATGACATGTGACGAGATGCCATTATTACTCCCCGTAATACTAGATTTCCTCCAATCAGACTACCTGTTTGGTGCTTACCTCACTCCCATTTGCCTACATAAGGCACTCCTCCTTTCAAGCCCAGCCTGATTTTGCTGATCCTTGGCCCCTGACAACTTCTACCATATTGTATGGACCAGCCTGGTCGTTGCACGCTACTGCACTGCATAGTTGTAGAGTTTTTTGCAGTGCTGAACTGGGAGGTGGAACTTTCACCAAAATCACTCTTGCTTGATACATTTGAGGGGATCGCAGTCAGAAGGGCTGACCGGATGCTGCTTGGAGTGGCCAACAGGGTGTCAAAGGGAGACATAGCGTCTCAATGGAAATCCCCTGTCCGCCCCTACTTTGGCTCAGTGGTGTTGTGGAAGTACTGATGTGCTCAGCAGGACAAAACCGTTTAACAGGCAAGGGGATACCCAGGTAAGCACACCCCGATTTGGGGTAGATGGTGGGATCATTCTGGGCTGACTTCCTTGCTATAAAAAGGTGAAAAGTGTATGTCTTAACTTTGGACTTGCTGCTATTACTATATACATTGGATGTTCTTTGCTGTTGGTGCCCAGGGATAGCTGAACATGATGTGGTGGTCGCTATTTTCAAAATAATAACATTGTTTATAGAACAAAATGATGTAGCCAACGTAAGCTTTGAGATGCACAGCAAAATTACAGTTATTGAGATTATATTTCATCGATTGGCACCACAATTTGACTCTCAAAAGTTTGGGACACTTGACATGCTTTTAAGAGTTCAATGTGTGCTTGTAATATACTGGGTTGATATCGGGGTTGACAAACCAAGACTGAAGAACCCCTGCTTGAGCCTTTTTCTGGCCTTGCTACATATGCACAGGTTCAGACTCACCTTTTTTTAAAACCTTTCAGTCTGCTCTTCCAAATGGAGATTACTTTTTTTTCTTTGTGAAGAATGGCTAATTGTTCCTGAATATTTTCTTGTGTACTTTGAGCACTACAAGTGTACATTTTCAGGATTTTTATTAAGAGATAGGATGACTCATGAATTCCTTTCTCCCACTTTATTTGGAATTATGGGCAGTCCACCTCATAAGCTCCTCGGAACTTTCATGGCACGAACTTACTAAAGGCCCTCATTACGAGTTCAGCTGTGCCAGGACTGGCATGCCCGTGGTCCGACCACCAACATGCCGGTGGTGCAGACCCCCGTATAATGACCTCAGTGGTGAATGGGCTGTAACACAACCAGTTCACCGCCTGTAACGTCAGTGCAGTCCGACCACCGCTGACAGTGGTTGCTATCTACCGGCCGGCGGAAAGGACCGTACTGCCCACCGTATTATGGCTCAGCACACCGCCACGATTTCTGGGGTAGGCCGACCACCACGCAAAGCCTGGCAGAAAGGAACAGTATAAAAGGAAACACTCACCGTAGGGACACAAAGGAGGCCGCCGATGACATGGGGCATGAACTGGAGATCTTCCCAATGCTTGTACTTGCAATCCATCTATAAGATCTGCAGCGCTAATGAAGACTACAACGGTGAGGACCCCACCTACCACGCAAGGGAGGGAAGGGGGCAATTACACACCCACACGCCACACACACCTGACACTGACTGTCACGCCCACACACAAACACAGGCACAGCAACACCCCTACCCATATACACACACACATACACCCACACATGCGCGCACTCACACTACACACAGGCACAACCAGAACACACACAATGCATAACACACACATCCCTCACACACCAAACAATACCATACATAAAAACAGCACAACAATCATAACCAGCCATGAACAAATTGATCACAAAACCACAGCTAACACAGACATCAGGTAGCAGACAGGCATACCAGACACACATATGGCACACAACCACAAGTGCCATTCACACATACACTGGTACCATACCATAATACCATTGTCCATACCACTCACCCTACTCACAGCATGCATACCAACTAAACACACATCACATTAAATCACCCACACACACCATCCACACCAACTTCCAAACTCACCACCACACATACACCATTACACACACACAAATACAGACAGAGGCAAAGCTAGGAACAGAAGTGGTGTTGCCACACAATCACAATACACAAGCACAGATGAGGAAAACGATCCAAAAACTGTTTACACATGCCAGCCACAGTCATACGCAGGACAACTGAATCAAATTGCACCAACTGGGCAGGTTGGCCAGATATATTAAACTGATCAAAAGGGTAAAACGAAACTATGTACAAAGATGTCCAAAGGTCCATGTCCATGTGGCACAATAGTAACAACAAGGCCCAAACTTGACTCCTAACATGGCCATGGTCTCCACAGGGCAGGGGCATCAATGGGGTAGGCACCTCAGGGCACAGGGAGTGGTGTTGGGGACTCAGGTTAGGAAGGGGGGGGCTCGGGTTTCAGCTTGGGAGGGGGTGGTGTCTTGGACCTAGCTTTGGATGGAGGGGGAGTGGGCTTAGACTGGTGGGTGGAAGCGGGATCAGGCCTTTTAAAATTTTTTTTCTTGGTGGGGGAAGTGACATGGGAACCGGAAGGAAGGTCTTGGGAGGAATGTGTATTGGAGGTACTGAGTTGGGGGAGGCCAAGGGAACATGAAGGGGCAAGACAGGGTGGGCCAGGAGGTTCGAACAGGTCAATGCAGGAAAGGAATTTTTTTTTAGGAGCATGTGGAGGGGCTGTGGAAACAGGCATGGGAGTGGAGGTAGAGGGAGTGGTCATAGGATGTGTAGGTGTGCTGGATCTGGATGCAGGTGGGTGTTTGGCCTACTTGTGTATGGTGGATGAATGTTGGGTGCCTGAGTGGGGATGTTTATGTGTTTTGGGAGGAAGGCGGGGAGTAAGGGTAGGAAAAGACAAGCAGGTTGTGTGAATGATGTTGTGGTGGTGTCTGCAGGTCTGGCGTGTGTGCTGCAGGTGTCTGTTATGGTTGTTGTGGTGAGTGCGGGTGTAGTGTCTGGGGTGCATGTCTGGGTGACTGATGTTGATGTTATGGTGATTGTGTTAATTGGAGCAGGATCTGGGAGTCTGAATGCAGTGCTTGGAGGTGTGTGTGGTGAGATCACTGTAAGGGAGGAGGGGGTTGGGGAGACAGTGGAGGATGTGGCTGTTGTCGTGTTTGCATCTGTCTGTTGAGTGGGTGCATGGCTGGGATTTGTGGTGCCTGTGTGTGTCCTTGTGTGCCTTGTGTGTTGTTCTGTATGCATGTGGTTTGTTTGTGTGCTACGAATGGGTGAGGGGTGCTGGATGGGGCACAGGTGGTTGGAGGGGAGACGGAAGTACTAGGGACACTGGCTGCCATCAAAGAGGAGGGTGCAGCCTGAAATGATCTCTGGAGCCCATACAAGGCACCTTGAGTCCCTTCCAGGTAGGCATTGGTTTGCTGCATCTGGGATCCAAGCCCCTGGATGGCATTAACTAAGGATGTCTATCCCAAGGAGATGGTTCTCAGGAGGTAAACAGCCTCCTCATTGAGGGCAGCCGGGCTAACAGGGGCAGAGGTGCCTGTTGCAAAGGAGATGCCCTTGGGTAAGCGGGCATGGGCATGGGCATGGGCAATTCGGTGGAGAGCTACTTGGAGGACAGTGCTGGTAGGGGTCTGGCGGACGAAGATTTTGTTGGGGTGGTCCCAGAGAGGTCTGCCACCACCAGGGAGCTGCCATCAGAGGAAGAATCTGATGTAGCAGTGGTAGTAGGCTCCCCCGTGGTGCTCCAATCGCCTTCCAAACCACTGGTTCTTTCGGCATCGGTGGACTGTGCCTCTTAGGTCCATGGGCTGCAGCAACCTCACTCACCGGTGCCTCTGCTCCTTCACCTGATGATGCTGATGCACACAAGGACATAAATAAACAGAGATGGAGGGGGGAGACAAAGAAAGGTATGCACGCTGTGAGAATCTCACCTATTAAGCAGGAAGGCACACATGCAGTACACTTCAGTCTAAGACTTCACCTTACCATATCCTTTGCACTACCGGAATGAGCCACTGATAGGGATTACACCTGCCTCTTTGGAGTTCACTACATTGACAGTGGTGTCCTACAGATCTACTGTACATGTCCTGCATATCTAACTGAGGAATCCATTCAGTGCTCAGATGTTTTGAGTACCATTACATCACTTTGCAAGACAACAGAAACACTACCTGACTGACTGTTCTACCCAATTCCCACCTTACCTGGGTACACATGTCACCTACACAGCAAAGTTACAAAACCCAGACAAGAAGCTGAACACCTGCTTACCCTGAAATCTATGTGTCACTGTACAGCATCCATTCTCCACATTATCTACCATCCCCCACTACACTTGGCATGAAGGACAGTGTGAGTACTTACCCCCTTGTGACTGCTGTGGCGCTTTCGAGCTCCCATCCAATGTTGGGTAGGCCACCGCCAGTATGCGGGGTCAGAGTCCGATGTGCACCCCTCCCTCATTGGGAGGACATCTCCACCTGGGCCTCCACGGTCTTTCGGGCCCAGAGTCTCGAGTCCTCCCACCATTTCCAGCAGTGGGTGCTCCACCAGCTATAGACCCCCAGGGTCTGCACTTCTTTGGAGATGGCTCACCATAGCCCGTTCTTCTGATGAGTGCTAACCAGCATGGGAGACACATATGAAAACACATTTATGTAGATTTACAACACACATGCTGACAGGGTACAATCTTACTGACAGTAGTCCACCATACATTCCATCATCTTCCTACAGGCTCACATTTATGGCCTATTCCACTACTGCTATAAGCTTGGTCCACCAACATACACACACACATGCACCCACAGAAATCACACTCACTGCTAGGACACTGTTAATCCACTCACCTCCTCCTCTTGTTGCCCATATAACTTCACATACAGGGGTAGTACCCCATCCACAAGCTTGGTCAGCTCCTACTGGGTGAAGGCTGGGGCCCTATCCCCTGTTGCATGTGTCATATTCATAACCAGATACAGGACACAGTAGCACACGCAGTGGAGTTGTGGTCCTGTTGACATGAAGGAGTCAAGTGGCAAGGGGAATTCAAAATGGCAGTGACGACCGTGGCGGTTCACAAAGTCACTGCCAACGACAATCCTAATTGGCCCCTGTTCCCCATAGACACCAATGTTAACCAATGAGGAATTGCACGGCTGTATGACTAACTCCAACGGAGTCATGTCACTCCCATCTGTCCTCTGCATGTAGGACAGGTAACAACCATTTGAAGTGCAAAATGTGTTATAGTACAATCAACATGTGCCGTCCATGCTGTCAATATGGATCGCATAATTTTTGGTACATCAGTCATACACAGCTATACATGCCATATGTGATGTGTGGCACTAGTTGGATGTATATGTAGGTTGAATATCACAGTAATCACTTGTTGATTGTCACAATGTATGCTGTAAACAACCCATCCATGATTGGATGGCTACGTTGGTGCAGTTGTGTGTGCGTAGATGTCATTCGTAATGTGTTGTGATGGTGACATATGTGTATTGGCACTCCCTAGATACCGACCCATGTGGAGACTGAGGAATGCACAGGTGTACTGGCCCCTAGATGACCTGGCAACCATGGAGGAAAAACACATTTTCCTGACCTACCGTCTGAACCTGATTACTATTTGTGAACTGTGTGCCCAATTGGAGCCAGATCTACATGCAGGTCTATGGAATCCCTATGCTATTCCTCCTACTGTACAGGTACTACCTGTGCTACACCTTTCGGCCAGTGGGTCATTTCAGGTGACAGTGCGCTTTGCAGCAGGTGTATCACAGCCAATGTTCAGTAACATCTTAAGGGATGTCCTGACTGCCTTTCTGAAAAACCTCCACAGCTACATCAAATTTCCCCAAACTGCTGAGCTAACCACTGTGAAATCTGATTTCTATGCCATTGCACACATTCCTCATGTGATTGGGGCAATAGATGGCACCAATTTTCCCTTCATTCCTCACAGGTTAAATGAATAAGTGTATAGGAATAGGAAGAGTGTTCACTCCATTAATGTACAGGTGGTGTGTCTTGCAGACCAGTACATCTCCCAAGTGATTTCAAAAGTCCCTGGATCTGTGCAAGACTCCTACATTTCGAGGAACAGCAGGGTCCCACACATGCTGGAACAACTACAAAGAGAGAGAGCCTGGCTTGTCGGTGAGTGAGATGTGAGAATGCAGTAAATACCAACCTGCCTTTCCTACTCTTTCCTTCTATACAATGATAACATGCTTTGTGTACCCAGTCTTCCCGGGTGATTCTGGCTATCCTAACCTGTCCCGGGTGTTGACATCAGTGAGGTATCCCAGGACAGGAGATGACAATCGCTACAATGAGGCACATAGCAGGACAAGAAGAATAATTGAGAGGACCTTCGGCCCACTGAAGGCAAGATTCCGGTGCCTGCATATGTCCCGTGCTACTCCCCAAACAAGGTTTGCCAGATCATCGTGGCCTACTGTATGCTGCACAATTTAGCACTGAGAAGGCATGTACCTTTATTGGAAGGGGAAGAAAGACCTGATCCACTGGTGGAGACTGAGGGGACAGAGGACAACGATAAAGAAGGGGAGGAGGAAGGTGTGAACTCCACAACTCAGCTAATTCAGCTGTACTTCCAATGAGTTGAAGGTACATTTTGACTTCTGTATCCCGCAACATTACCTATGTAGTTTTGTGTACAACTGACAGATTTTACAACCAGTGCTGAAGACACAGCAGTCTGTGTGTGGTTCAATGTGTGTTCTGTCACATTATCCTAACTGCTTCATGTGTTTGAGAACTCCTAAAGGAAGTTTACACACAGAAGTAATGTTTTCCTGAATGTGATATCCTGCCTTCACATGTATGGACTGTTTGGACATGCTGCGTGGATAGAGATTGTGAACCAGTTTTGCTGTTGGTTTTTAAAACTCAACATATCCTGAGTACTTGCACACCCACCTGGAGTCCCTCACAATGTGGGTGGAGTTAACCTCAGCTGATGTAGATGGCCTCTTCAGTTGTTCTCATGTGCAAAGCTGGATTTTCGAGTTACTTACTGGTGTGTAGTGCAGCTGACACATATTAATATTTGTCATTCAAGAAGTGAAAGTACCCTGCCAATTATGTAATACTTTGGACACAAAGCAGGTATGTGTGTAATTAATCTAATTGTATCTAAATGTGTGTTACATTTTTGTTACTCACAGGTCTTCCTATGGCGGAATTCCCTTTGCCATACCGTGTTCATGGAGGATTTGGATATTCCTGGTGCAAGTGTTAGAAACCCATTTTTTCAGATTTAGAATGAAACATACCTGAATACTATCAGGCTAGCCAATTCCAAGTACTATTTCTAGATTTTTCATTGATAACGTTGTTCATCACATGCATGCATAGTGAATGAAGCACAAATACATTGGGTGTGAATGTACAGTGTTTATTCTGTGGATCAAGAAAAGGAATGGGGAAATGCAAAGGAGTGGGGAGATGGTGGATTAAATAGTCAGTTGAGTGTTCCTAGATGTTGGTAGCACAGGTTCAGAGTCCAAGGGGGCATTTGAAAATAGAGCAATGACAGTAGAAAGTCAAGAAGGTGTGTCAGTGGCACATAAAGGAGACAGTTCAGGAGAGGGCTGCTACCTGACGATGGGTTTGGTCTCAGCTACAGTCTGTGAGGGATGTCTAGCTCACCGGCCACAATTGAGAGGGGGTTCGTGGGCTACTGAGGAAGGGGTACTGGTGGCCTGTGAGTCCTCTGGCAGGGCCACCAGTCTACTAACAGCAGCAGATGTGTAGGGCTGTGGTGTATTGTAGCTACAGGAAGGGGCCTGCAGCTGTCATGTCCTGCAGCACCCCTTTGATGGAGGCCATGGTGGCATTGTGGTTTTGTGGGCCTGCCATTGGTCCATGGCCTCCTGATGGTGTTCCCTCAGCAGCCTCTGAATCGCCTCCAAAGTGGGCAGTATCTGGCCCATCCTGTCCTGAGAGTGGTGGTGTGCTGGCAGGACTTGGGATATGGCCTCCTGTCCAGTCGCTTCGCTGGTTTGCACCCCCGTGGCCTACAGATGCCTTCCCAATGGTCTAGGCCCCCTGTGCCTGTGACCTTGGCACAGTGTGCCCACTCCCACTTGCACCAGGACCTTGATCGTTTTGCCTCGTGATGGAGGATGACTCCAGCCCCTCTACAGGTGGGCCAACAGTAGCTGTTCTGGAGAGACTGGTTTGGGACATTGGGCCACAGCTGTAGGTGGTGGCTGACTGTTGAGGGTCTGTCTGGTGGGCTGGGGTGGGCTTCTGGAGGGTGACTGACCAGAGGTTCCTGCTGAGCCAGGGTGGTCATCTAAATCCAGAGATCCTGCTGGACTGTCATCACTGGGGCCTTCCTCTGCTGGGGGATTGGCAATTCCTGGCACCTCCTGGCAGCTGGCATGAGCAGTAGTACCTGTGAAGTGGAAATACATTTTATTCTGTGTCCCGCAGGGTGTTTGACTGTGTGTCAGCTGGGTGGCAGTAGTATTCACATGCTTCAGAGGATATGGCATTGACAGTCAGTTAGTTGTCTATTGTGGACATTACATATGTATCTTCCTTTAACACATCTGCTGTGGCATGTGTTTTCTTCTGTAAATGTCCTCTATCCTTTCATTCCCATGTCCCTGTCAGCATCTGCCACCTATTTCTTGTGCTTACATCCCCATTCATCTGCAAGCAGGATTCCTTTTGGGTGCTAAGCATCATTTTTTATGGGATGGGTGATAAATTATGGGACTTGCAGTGCTTCAAGAGTTACATGCAGGGACTGGTGGTCGTGTGCACACTGTGTTGGTAGGTGTTAGTGGGGTGGCGTGGGCATGCAAGGGATGAGGGTGTAGTTGGTTGATGGGGTGGGATGGATATGGGATAGGGTGTTTTGGGGTAGTTACAAGGGGATGGGGAAACATGCATTACAGGTGTAAGTGGTAGGAGGGATGTGTCAGTGACTTAGCTCAGTCCAGTCCTCCAAGGACACCAGTGAGGCCCTCCAGATGCAGGATAGCCAAGACCTTCTCCTCCCACTCGGTGAACTCGGGGGGAGGTGGTGGGGGACCACCACCATCCTTTGGATGGTAAGCTGGTGTCTGGGTGCATGGTGCGTACCTTCCCCCGTAGGTCATTCCACCTCTTCCTGATGTCGTCCGTTGTGCGTGGATGGCTTCCCACTGAATTCACCTTGTTGACGATCCTCTGCCATAACTCCATTTTCCTAGCTATGTATGTCTGCTGGACCTGTGCACCAAACAGCTGTGGCTCCACCCTGATTATTTCGGCCACAATGGTCCTCAGCTCCCAGTCAGTGAGGGTGCCACAGTGGGTTATGTGGGGATATTAGTGCTGTGATGATGTTGTTTAAGGCAGTGGAGTGTGTGAGTGAGTTAGTAACAGGGATGGAGATGTTTTCTGGTAATGTTGTGGGATGCATGTTTCTATGTTAGTGAGTTGTATGAGGCGTGTGGGGTGTGCAAGAGTGTATCTTGGGTTTGTGGTATCTCTGTGTTCCAGGTGGCCAGCAGTTGTGTGGCAGCAGGTAGGTGTAGCTAAGGATCGTGGAGATTGTGAGTCTGTGTTTTATAGTGGTGTCTGTGGGTGTGCGAAGTGTGTGAGCGTTATCAGGTGTAGGTTTTTCAAAATGTCCAATGTGGGGTGTTGTTATTGAGTCAATTTTGTGGCTGTGGCGGTCCATACTGCCAATGGTGGAGCACAGTTGACCGACCGCTGTACTGATTTGTGAGTTGTAATTGGGAGGGCGGTTTACTCTTGCCATTGCGGTTTCTGACCCATATGTTTGCTGCCATTGTTCAGCCTGGTGGGGTCGGATACCTGCAGTTTTCTGGCGGTTTTTGATTTTGGAATCGAAATACAGTGGTTTGTTTACTGCTTGCACTGCGGTCTTTTGCCTGCCGCCAACCTGGCGGTCAGTGGTAATTACCGCCAATGAGAGCCTAAATCTTGACTACTTTTTTTTTTCTTACTCTCTCTCTTTTTCTTCTTGCATAACCAGTTTCTTTTTATTGTCATAGCTGCACAGTTTAAAAAAAAGTATTTTTCTCACAAGCTCATTCTCGACACCTCCTGAGAAACAGGCCATACTTTTTACTTAGTTCGCTGTCCTGGTGCTCCCTTCAAAAATATTCAATGCCAAATGTCCAAACTGTTTCCAACAGCTACATCAACCCCCAGACACATGTATTAAGTAACATGAAATGTTCAATTAAGGTAACATCTTTTAAAATGTAAAGCACACCAACTATCATTGCTCCCAAACAATATCGCTTGGGTAGAAACCGGAAAACGTGCGTTCTTTTGCCAGGCCGGCAGTACAGTGGTACGATTGCCATTTCACTAATGATTTAGGCTGGTGGGGGCACCAGCACTTAATTTTCTTTGTCAGACAGTCCTCGAGAGCAAGAAAGGGGAAAACTCACAAAAAGAAGAAGGAAGAGAAGACAGAAAACCGCCAAGAAGGGAGAAAGCAGGAGACTGCAAGAGTAAAATAAAGGTTCAGGGGCGTCTCACATTGGATTAAAGAGGCCTGAGGTGGATTCAGAATTATGCAGCCTTGGTATTTGGTGGGTGGACAGTTAATAGCACGGATTGCTGTCTTTTGAGCAATGCTTTGGGCAACAGCACTCATTATGTTACATATTAAGCACTGGGGATTGTAATTAAAAATATGATTTTGTTAGGATTCTCAAAGAATGACACTTGCAAAGAATTACATTTTTGTAAGGAATCTGAATACAGTTAACTTTTGAACTGAGTGTCCAACTGGTGGTATTTGCGATTTGAGGTTTGTTGCAGCAGAGTGGATTAGGTAATCCAAATATTCCTGGGTTTTACTAGGTCATTTGTTTTAAAGTTCATTTTGAGTGCTTCAACAGAATTCACTGCACTTTTGAAAAGCATTGTTGCTATCACTACAAATTCTATACAGATAAATTCCCCTTCACAAATTGTAACTGTAAAGCTAGCTTACTATAGTCGGGGAAATGAATTCCTTTTTACACTCTGTAAAATCGTAAATGTTGAGCCACATGCTGCTAACTTTACTTCTGTCTATGTATAGTGGCCTGCTTTTCCTGGGCATCTAGATGTTGCTGCTATACGAATCAGAACCCCTTTACAACTGTTCCCCTATTATTCTAATTTGTATTTGTGTGGCTCCTTTGTATTCCACAATATCTGGAAAATGTAAACATACCCTCAAAACAGAGTACCTTCATCACTGCAGTCTTGATGCTGAAACTTTGATGTCCCATATACATTTCGGAGTGTCCCACTGTAGGTTTTAAAAAAAAAGTTAAATGATGTTATTGATTTTAAATCGGTCAAGGTTGAAATATAAATCGGAACAAAATGGTAAATCACATATGGGAAGAAAGGAGAGGATAGGGAACATCCTATTTTGATAGGGGCTAATTATGTGGGAATGGGGAGGTCACCAATGAGACGTATGACAGAAACCGAAGTCGAAGGTAAGTTATATAGGGGTAGATTTGATGCATAGGCTGGTGAATGCCTGTATTAAAAGCTGCTTAATGAAGAACATATTTGTTTCAGGGGTGCATGTAGTGGGTATGTTTCTGACAGTCTGTTCTCAGTCCTGTGGATTGGCAACTTACTCCAATCCACAGGACTAAGAACAGTCCTGTGGTTGGTGCTTTAGATTTCTTCTATAAAATGGTGATTTTTTGAGGTGCCATTGTTGTTAGTAAGCCAAGTAGTATTTGCCTCTGTCTAAGAGTTTGTGGGGATCCTAGGATAGAAGAAAGAGATTCCTCAGTGAGGCTGTAGAGTTTGACAAAATATTAGATACTATGTTTTGTCATATTAGGTTCCAAAGGATTTTCAGTTTGGGATAGAAGACGAACACACACTCGTTATTTGCACTGCTTACTTGCAGCACCAACAAAAGGTGTCACCTGAGAGGTCAGATTTGAAGAGTCTACTGGGAGACCAATAATTGTGTATGAAGATGAAAAAGATGGACTATCTGACTGAGGCTTATTTGGTGCCTTTGCTTGCTCTATCCCACAACAGTTTAAGGGATTGGACCAACGTTGCTCTGTTGGGAGAGCTTAAGAGAATTTACCTAAGGCTCAGGTGAATTGGAGATTAACAGGTCGGCAATGGTGGGACTCGTGTTTATAAAACAAAGCTTCTGTTGTTGGAGAGTCAGTTTGGGATGAGTGCGCATAAAAAGTTTACTTTATGTTGAATTTCGGTCATTACCTTGAGGATGTTTTGTAGGATGTTTTAATATTGTTTTTCTTCTTTATTCCCTGGGTTATATTGTATCTGGAGAGACTAAAATGAGATATGGGAGCCATTGTCATTTGACTAGTTAATATGGAAAATGCCATTCTTCCTCAAGTGCTCCAGTATGGTAGGGCAGAACTGGAACTAATTCACTGTTGTTCCATAATGAGTTGTTTAACCATTTGATTATGATGATACTGAAATGCTTCCAATATTTGCTGATCATTTTATATGTTGAAATAGGGTTGCAGATGAAGGAGACTGCTTTTTTGTTGGCAGTAGTGGGGAATATAGGAAGAGGTGCTGGAATTATGAGAGAAACATCAAGAGTGACACAAGGAGGGGCTGCTTGTTCATGAGGTGGCTGTAACCGTGCTGCGTCTGGGCCAGGCGTACTGCAGCTGTGTATATGCTAAAGTTAGAGCTTCTATCCTGAGAGTTTGGGGCAGATTCTGGTTGTCTATTTTTATATGGGAAGGATATTAGTACTCGGTTAATATCACAAAAGTATTAGGGTGGGAAGCTGAGGTGGAACTTGGAGAGTGCATATGATGATTGGCAAGCATACCATCTCATTGGTGTCCATGTGTCCTCACCAGAAAAAGCTGAATGAAAACTAGATAGATGTTGTCTTTTTAATATCATCTAGTACTATATTTTGGTTTAGACAGAAACACACTCCTATTTGATTAAAAACAGTACTCTTTAGTATGCTTTCTGTGAAGGGCACCATTTGAAATCACAGTAAAGGTAGAGGTGTTTTAAGTAAAGTTTTGATAGTGGGAGATTCTGAACTTATAGTCTGAAATAAAGGGCCTACATCTCAAATTTGCTTTTGAGGTTATCGATCAAGTAATGTGGGATATTAATGAGAAAAAATATGTTTTCTCGTTTGCTGAAAATGTATATTCAATTAACTTAATTTTAATACCCTCTATTTGTTATTTTCCTAATCCTTTCGAAGATTGGGTCAAGTGGAAGGGTGAAAAGGAATGGGTATTAGGGAAATCCTTTTTAGGTTCCTTTTCAGAGGATGAATGTCTGAGATTGGACGACAATAGTGAGCACTGAAGCTTAAGGTTAGCCTAAAGGAGTTTAATGTAGTTGATGATTGTTTGGGGGGGAGCATGCCAGTTAAGATCTTTGAAAAAAGAAGGCCAGTCTACCATAATAAAGCCCTTTGTTTGCATCCTAGTTAATGGGGTATCATTTGTTGTTATTTTTTCTACTTGAGATATAATATTAACAAGCAGTATTGTATTGTATACCCTTCAGAAAGGCAGATTGGGCAGTATGGACCACTGAAGAGATTTATGGGTTGAAGTGTGTGGGTAAGTTCTCAGCCATAATCTTAAAATCTGTATTTATTAGTGAAGTAGGTTTTGGTTTCTTGTGGGCTTTGTCTTAATTGCATAAGAATGATAAGGATCTCAGTGAACATTCATAAGGATTTCCAGTTTCACTGAAGTGGGTGAATATCAGGTGAAGTCTTGGTATGTATTCTTCTGATAGTAACTAGTAGAGTTCCAATGGTAGCCCATCAGGACCTGGAGAATTATTTTGCTTCAAAGTTTGTATACTGCTTATGATTTATGCTTCTGTGATCTTTGCTTCCAAGTAGAAAAGGCCTTGGTGGTCTAGGTTTGATGTGTTAAAAATAAGCTGTCTGGTTCTTCTTTGGTGGGGTGTTTTGAACTACTATAAAGAATTTCATACATTTTCACAAAGGTTTCCGATGGTATGTTAACTTTACCATATAGCCTTTACCAGACGGTACCTTCACTATGCATTATTTACAATGCAAATGCAGTTGTAACACAAGTCATTACAATGCATTTCATGTCATTACAATGGAAAAGTGTAGGTTAGCAGTAGGTAAGAGGGTTTAGGGTTAAGGGCTGATTAGGGGTAAGGGGTAGGTAAAGGGTTGTAAGGTTCAGTGATGGGTAATGGTAAGTAAGGGCCTTTTGGTGTTCTGGGATGGTTTGAGTAAAGAATAGGTAAAGGGTTCTTGGGGTTCAGGGATGGATAAGGATAAGTGATAGTAAGGAGTCAGGACTCATGGAATGGTAGATGTAAGGGATAGTAGAGTCGGTGGAATTCAGGGATGGGCAGGATAAGTCAGGGATTTTTTTTTTAGGTTTCAGGGATTGGTAGTCGTAAGTAGGAATGTATTTATTTTAATGTACTTATTTACTTATTTTTCTAAAGGTGGCGATCTATTTGCATAAATGTGTGTATTTATTTTTGAGGGTTGGAAATTTATTAAAATTGTAATTATGTTTTTACTGTGTATTCACAATATTAAAGTTGAGTGCTAGGATTACAAGGTGTAAGGGTGGCAAATGCATTATCTTTAGGTTACATATTTGGGGAAAAGGTATTTATTTTTTAGGGATGTTGGTATTTGTTTTTAGGGCTTTGAAATTTAGTATATGTATTTTAACTGTGCTTGCAGAATGTTACCAGCTGGATCGTAGGGTTAGAGGTGTTAAATGTAGGGAGTGTATTCATTTTAGGGCGTCTAGTTTTTCCAGTGTGGATTTGTTAAAATATTAATAGTGTGCTAAAATTATAGAGACACACATATTTAAAATGAACAATTTATTTTAAAAAATCAAATAAAACATTGCAATGTGTGACACAGAAAAGTATGGGCCTCATTACGAGTTTGGCGGTCCTTTTTGAAGACCGCCACAGTGGTGGTCACAAAGACCGCCGCAGTGGTGGTCACAAAGACCACCATGTTGGCAGCAATCCGTCTGCAATATTAAGAGTCACACTTTGAAGTCCATCAAAACGCAACCAAATTCCTGAAACCGCCAGGACAGTGGAGGACAGAAGAGAGGCAGTCCCACCAACATTGCCAGCCCAACAAAATTTCTCCCATCATATTATGATCCACAAATCACAACAGCGGTTCTTCCATGGCGGAAAACCATTGGAAGTGCAAACCGCTGCAGTCTCAACTCACTTCTGTCAGACCATAACACCACATTGGATAGATTGAATAATCCACACCTGACAAACAACCACACACCGACACACCTACTCACTGCACTATGTAACTCACCCCTACATAACCCACAATCGTTTACAATCAAACACCACACACAGCCACAGACAACCAACATCCCGGAGAGTACAAATCAGCAAGAATAGGCACCCACTTACACTTTACCATGCATATATCACACACCTGCACAACATGCAAAACACATATATATTAGTACCCCATTCAATCCACAACACCTGTCACCCAGTCACATCACAGCACCTGCACCTCACCAATTACCTAAGGCTGCACCCTTTCATTTTGAGGACAACCACACCATCTTCACAACCACTACCATGTCTCCACCAAAACAACCAAGGGGCATATTTATACTCTGTTTGCGCCAAATTTGCGTCGTTTTTTTCGACGCAAATTCGGCGCAAAACTAACGCCATATTTATACTTTGGCGTTAGACGCGTCTAGCGCCAAAGTAGGAGTAAAGAGCGTCATTTTTTTGCGTGAACGCCTTCCTTGCTTTAATGAGATGCAAGGTAGGCGTTCCCGTCCAAAAAAATGACTGCGACGCAAATGCGTCGTATTTATACTCCCGGGCAAGAATCACGCCCGGGAGTGGGCGGGTCAAAAAAACCCGCATTTGCGCCGCTTTTTTTTAACGCCTGGGTCAGGGCAGGCGTTAAGGGACCTGTGGGCTCAAAATTAGCCCACAGCTGCCCTCCCATGCCCCCAGGGACCCCCCCCTGCCACCCCTGCCCACCCCAGGAGGACACCCAAGGATCGAGGGACCCACCCCAGGGACATTCAGGTAAGTTCAGGTAAGTATAACTTTTTTTATTTTTATATTTTGTTTTTGGCATAGGGGGGTCTGATTTGTGCCCCCCTACATGCCACAATGCCCAATGACCATGCCCAGGGGACATAAGTCCCCTGGGCATGGCCATTGGGCAAGGGGGCATGACTCCTGTCTTTACTAAGACAGGAGTCATGTAAATGGCGTCTGGGCGTCGTTAAAAATGGCGCAAATCGGGTGGAGGTGATTTTTTGCGCCAACCTGACTTGCACCATTTTTAAGACGCCCTAACGCCATTTTTCCCTACGCCGGCGCTGCCTGGTGTACGTGGTTTTTTTCCACGCACACCAGGCAGCGCCGGGCTGCTTGCGCCGGCTAACGCCATTCAATAAATACGGCGCCCGCATGGTGCTTCAGAATGGCGTTAGCCGGGGCAAAAAATGTTGACGCTAAACTGCGTTAGCGCAGTTTAGCGTCAAAAAGTATAAATACGGGCCCAAGTTTCACTGATGAGGAGTTGAGGGTCATGATGAATGAAATTGTCAGGGTAGAGCCACACCTGTTCGAAGCACAGGTCCAACAAATATCTTTTGCCAGGAAAATGGAGCTGTGGCAAATTATAGCCGACAGGGTCAATTCTGTAGGCATTTATCCACGCACAAGGGAGGACATCAGGAAGAGGTGAAACAACCTCAGGGGGAAGGTCCGTTCCATGACATCCAGGCAACAGCTCACGGTACTGAAGAATGGCGGTGGGCCCCACGTCCTTTCCCACTGTTCACATCTTGGGAGGAGGAGGTCTTGGACATCCTACATCCCGAAAGCCTTACAGGAATACTTGGGGGAGTGGAATCTGGTAAGCACCCACAATATTCATGTTACACAATTGTCTTGTCCTGCATGCTCCCTCACCACCTATACTCACCCCAAATTACATTCCACCCACTACAACTCTCTCCTAATCACCTAATAACCCTCCCTATCATGCCACGTGTCCACTAAACACATTGAGCCCTACAGCCTTTGGAAATGGCACATGAAGCATTGTCTAATCATAGCAGTACAACTCCCAGAATGCTAAATAACAACATAGTCAATACCAGTACACTGCACCAAATATTACTTGTCATGCATGTCAAAGCAATATCTGATGTAACCCATCTTGATTGTACTAGCATGGAACAGTACATGGCAATGACAGCAATGCAATGGTCCACTCACAGTAACATCCCATGCAAAACACACCTATAGCTGAGTTCCCATATACAATGGCCACAGATCAAAGATCCCAAGCTAGAAACACACTAACCTGATTTGGAAAGTCAGATGGCTGAGTGGATGCACATGCAGTACATCCAGATACAGGTCAATGTCCACTGTAAGCTGATATACTGTGTTCCAACAAGGACACCAATGTGCGTTCAACAGCTCTGATTTGTGCCAGTTTTTATGTCAAAAAGTTCACTGGGTAACAGAGGTGAACAGCCATGTCAATTATCTGAAAATATCAGATGCCATCAGCTGTACAATCACTACAAACATGGTTTACCAGCATAAAACATGGTGTATGGAATTGAAGTTACAGAGTTTCATGTTGTATCCAAGTTACTTAGTGCATCGGCTGTCAATGTCATTGCAGGGATCATGTCAAGGCACTGTCTGCATCTCACACAACTGCTACAAAACCCCCATTGTAATCTGAACTCTGTGTTCCACTCCCTCCTCAGGCAACCTTGCCATTGTCACCATGGAGAGGAAAGCAGAGGCTGCCACTACACCTCTGGATGAATGCCCTAGTGAGGGCAACACCCCTGGATGTCTGATGAAGAAGCTGCCCCATCTGGGACACCTGGTCAGTCAACAACTGTCAGCCTCACGGTGCCCACATTAACTCCTCCCAGCCCTGTTGTATCTACATCACAGGCAACCAGTTGTCCCCTAACCTGTGTCCCAAGGATTGTGTCATCCATTGTGTGCCCCACAGTACAGGTACCAGAGTCTCACCTTGCCACCCCTGAGAATGATGAACCTGTCACCACTGGGAATGGGCACAGGTACATGGGGGCAGGGTATGTGGGAGGGATGTTGTGAGCCAGAGGATGGGATCTCAAAGGGACACTACTGACCAGGATACCATCACCCAAGTCATGGGAGCCAACCAATGTTCCGAGGGCATGAGGGGCCAAGTTATCACCATGTTGGAGGTAATCCAAAAGCTGCAGAGGCATAACCACCAGGAAATTATGCAGCAGTGGCAGGCACAAACTTTCCACTTGGCTTCCATTGCAGGGATGCTGAGAGACTTGAATCCCACACTGATTAGACCTTGTACCCAACATCTCACCCCTTCCACTAGCAATGATACATCATGCTATTCTACATCTGTGGCTGCTAGTGTAATGGAGGCCCTGCCAGGGAACCCCCCTACAAACGTGGATGCCCACCCAGACATCCAGCAGAAGCAGATGCCAAGACCAAACCCACTGCCAGGAAGAAAACCTCTTCTAAACATTTCCCCTTGTGTGCCACAAATAGACCCTGTTGACTGTTCTGTAACTAATCTCCATTTTCCTATGGTGTAAGGATACTGGACCTGTGTTCCCAAATGGTGTAGCAGCTACCCTGATGATATCATCCACAATGACTAAACCTTTCACCATTTCTTATGTGTGTTTAACGTTCATAGTCACATATGTGTTTCTCCACAATAAATCACACTTAAACACAGGTCCTGTGTATGTCTCAATTTTCAAACATGTGCAATAGTCATGCATGCCAACTCTAGTCTGATCACATCCCCCTGTATTGTACACCCCTTGTTATGGGCCCCATATGTGGAATCCATCAGAAGGATACTCATAACATTAGGATTGTAAATGGACAGATACCAAATAGGTTGTAAAATGCAACTACACACAATCAGTTAAAGATATGCTAACAGCACAAAGAGCATGACTAAGAGTAGCATCAGGATGTCTGCTAAACTACACAATACAGAAGTTAGGGTCATGTCACTCTACCAACAAGGCAGGAGGCACACAGATTGTTTTTTTGTATCACCTGGAAAAGCCTTATCACATACCCATATCATAGCTTCCAAATATACATATCCCATGGTAAAGACAGAGATCAGTACTGATCTACCCATTCCTAGAAACTTACACCTGCATTGGCCACATACCTGTAGGCTTGTTACTCACCTATGTCAGTCCACAGTGACATGCACATTGGTCTGCAAAGTAGGAGCACACTGACAGCTAGATTCAAGGTAGAATACATAAAACTGTTCCCATTGTGCAGGGAGAAGCTATTGTCCCACATTTGCACATGAGCCAGACACATATCCAGACACAAATGACAGCATTAGACAACCTAATGCACCCTACAGGTTACCTTGACGGGAAAACATTTTTCCACCCCAGTGTCCTGACAATCTAACAATGTGAATTACACTCCACATAATTAAGACTTGTGGTACCTGGTGTCAGCCATGTCCACTTCTCATAAATCTGCTATTCCCATCTGCTACTGACACTGTTTGTCGTTTGCCAGAGTGATCAGCCACATAGGATCTAGGCAAATCTGTGTTTGTAAGAGAAGAAGGATGGGACATAGTAGTGTATACCCCTCAGTTCAGGGAAGTCATGTCCAGAAGTGTAACTTTGCATCTGCTATAACAATACATGATAATGAAGCCCACTCTGTTCTGTACATAATACAACTTACACTTTGCAAGCACAACTGGCATTGGAGCTATCTACAACTCCACAGATGATGTAATGAAGGAGGTGACATACTAACCATCTACTTCAGGTTGCAAATTTTAACCACAACATTACATCTTCTTTACATACCTTTTAGTCAGTGGAAGTACTGATTGATGAGATCCGCCCTAGAGTCCCCTGCTTCAGCTTCCTCTGGCTCTTCATCACTTGACAAATCTCCATTTCCATCCACAAGATCCATTATAGTATGATAATTCAACCAATAGGTTTGGATACCATGTCTCTCCTCCATGGTGTGCAGGTCTACTAGTGGACGGTACACTGGTGGTTGTCGTCCTCTCCTCATGACAGAAAAACGATGTGAAGACATTTTAAAATAGTATGTGACATGCAGCATGAAACATCTTGTAAAGTCAAATACATAACTCGCACATATCTGCTGTCGAGGTTGGTTACAAACTTAGATATCTACAATACAGCACACAGGTATGAACCTGAAGACACCCTCCTTGGGGCACATTCCCAACTTGACTATTGAACTACACATACAGATTAATCATCTACTGTACATGATTGTTCCTCCCACTGATTTGACATGTCTTACACATATTGTTGCACATTATCTATGTTTTCTAGAAACCTTGGAAACATCTGAGTAGGCTAACACCATAAGCCCTCCTGTAACACAGCATTTACTGCACAGATGCACAAATTGTGATTAAACATGAATGCAGTGCTTACAGTTACACTACATAATATGGGGTATAGTTAATGACGCAGATGATAAAACTCTTCCATGCAAGCAATGTGCTTAAAATAGCAGCTGCCTGATCTACTGTACTGGACACATATAAGTGACTTACGTCTGCCTGCGGAAGTCGTCATTGCATTAGGTGGTCACGATCGCAGTGATAATTGCTATTGGAAGACATTGCTGCCTTTGGTGGGCTTGGACCATTGCAGCCTTTGGTGGGCTTGGGCCATATCTGCTGGTGGTGATGGCCCTGTTTGTGGCAGATGTGACCACCATCTTCTGCAGTGTTGCTCACTTGACTCCTGACACTGGTGCCAGTAAAACCTCCTCTACCTAAGCTGCTGTGTACTGCCTCTAGGAGCTATTATGCCACATCCTGCAGGTGATAGGGCCCCAGCCTTCACCCCGGAGGAGCTGTGGAAGCTCGTGGAGGAGGTCCTACCCCTCTATGAACAGCTATATGGTGCACCAGAGGAGTAGGTGAGTCCAATGCAATACCAGTGTGTGATGGGTGTGGTGAAGGATGGTGTATCTGAAATGTAAAGTAGTGAAGGTGTTGATGCATGCAGATGATAATCTGTAAATGAGAGTGAATTATGAGAGTGGGAATGTTTGCCTACTTGCTGTCATTGATGTGTACTGTCCACTACTATTGGTATGGTATCTGTGGTCATGACTTTTTCCTTTTGTTTGTGTCATCCATGCAGGTCAACACCCATCAGAAGAAGGGAATTTGGCATGCCTTCACCAAGCAAGTGCAGACCCTGTGGGCCCACAGCCGGTGGAGCACCCCTTGTAGGAAGCGGTGGGAAGACTTGAGACGCTGGGCCCAGAAGACTGCACAGGTCCAGCTAAGGATGTCATACCAATGAGGGAGGAGTGCCCATCGGACTTTGACCCACCTAATGGCCTGCATTGTGGCGGTGGCCTACCCTGAAGTGGATGGGCATTTGAAGGCAGCACAGTAGCCACATGGGTTTCAATACTCACAGAACCCCTGTATTGGCCTCTGATAATTTAGTGTATGATGTCTAAGCATTGCAGCTGTGATGATGTAGTACATGCTACAGGTATGGTGACTAATAGGAAGACATAGTACTACAGTTGCCAACATACAAACACAGATGTGGCCACTGTATTGTGCATGGGAATATGTTAATCACCTTTATCACCAAATAGTATGGCTGCGTGTGGAGATGCACATGTGACTGAGTCATATGTGTACCTCTACTCAGCCATACATATTTGTAACCTGCTGTGTCATCCTTCCCACCTAGTGTCCCCAAGTCCATTCACCCAAATGATGATTTGTATAGCTCTTTTGTCTCTGACCACTCCTATTCCACTGGGTCAGCTCTATGTGCAACATTGGGTCTAACAGATGAGTGACAGGGCCAAGTAATCCTGTGTCCTGAAATAGTTGAGCACTTCATGTGAGGCTGCCATCCATATCAGGCTTTTGGTATGGCCAACTTAGGCGGTCATTCTGACCGCGGCGGTCGGCGCCCGCTAAGCGGTTCCCTCCGAAAGACCGCGGCGGCCATTCCGGGTTTCCCGCTGGGCCGGCGGGCGACCGGCAGAAGACCGTCGGCCGGCCCAGCGGGAAAGCCCCTTCAACAATGAAGCCGGCTCCGAATGGAGCCGGCGGAGTTGCAGGGGTGCGACGGGTGCAGTGGCACCCGTCGCGATTTTCACTGTCTGCAAAGCAGACAGTGAAAATCTTTGTGGGGCCCTGTTAGGGGGCCCCTGCACTGCCCATGCCAGTGGCATGGGCTGTGCAGGGGCCCCCAGGGGCCCCACGGCACCCGTTCCCGCCATCCTGGTTCTGGCGGTGGACACCGCCAGAAACAGGCTGGCGGGAAGGGGGTCGGAATCCCCATGGCGGTGCTGCAAGCAGCGCCGCCATGGCGGATTCCCTGGGCCAGCGGGAAACCGGCGGGAAACCGCCGGCTCCCCTTTTCTGACCGCGGCTTTACCGCCGTGGTCAGAATCGCCCAGGAAGCACCGCCAGCCTGTTGGGGGTGCTTCCGCTGCCCTCCGCCATGGTGGTCATGGACCGCCAGGGTCAGAATGACCCCCCTTAGTACATTTTTTATGAGGTCTGAAGAGGTATCCCTATTGTCATGTCAGGTTCATATATTGGGAAATGCGAAGTTTGATGAGGGTGGACATCCTACAATGTGGAACTCATGATGACAATATGACATTCACATTTCATGGTATAACATTGACAAATACCTTTTATCCTAATGTATTTGTTGTAGAGAATGTAAGTGGCTATGCTGCTTAACCCTTAGCCCATGTGTATTGTGCATGCTACACAGACCAATACCATACCTATATGAGTGCAACATCTGCTATTTGCTGCCTAGATCATATGTCAATTGACACTTTGTGGCTGATTTGTTACTGTAGTCTCTTTTTTCCCAGACTTAAGTTTGCAAACCTGTGGTTGTTTGAACAGTTATGGTTATGGCTCTGCTCATTTCGGCCTGACTTAATGGTGTAGCAGGTGTTTCATTTCACGTACACCTATTGGTCTTGTGGGATATGTTGTCATCAAATTAGCTTGACTTTAGGTGTATGTGTCATTCATGGGTACACTAGTAATCAGTTGTGTAAATGTTAGTTCTGAACCGAGGTAGTGCGAATCACATGCCTGGATAGTTGTTTGTGATGTAGGTGTTCATATGATGTCATATAGAGGTTTATATTCAGTATGTATGGTGAAATGGTATGAGCCCTTCATGTACATTGTTTGGTGTACATTGGTTTGTTGACGTAACTGTGCTCCCTGTGGTTATCCGTGGATGTATCCTGTGTGCTAGGTAGGCCCCTATTGCAGTATATATACTTGTCTATTTGACAATGTACCAGATTAGTGGGTGTAGAAACTCCTAATGAACCTTGTCATTTTGTGATGCACACTGTATGGGAATGCCACATGTAGTGTATTCAACTGAGGTTTTTGCCATTGTGTAAGTTGTGTACAGAATGATCAGTTAGGCATGTGATTGGAAGGCAAACATGCTGTGTCATATTTGAAATAAGATGAGTTTACTTTCATGGAATATGAGTTTTGGTGATGGACTGGGCAGGTGTGGAGTTGGAGTAGGCATGATATTGTGTTATCAGTCAACTGCATCTTCTTAGACTGATGGACAGTGATGATCTATATGGGGATAGTTTTTTGATTTAGCCAGTCCATCTTGTGCATAATGCTTTTGAGTTACAGCTGAATTAATGGGATGGTCACTTACTGGTCAGAAGGTTGGCTCATGTTGTGGGTGAAACTGTTCTCATATGGGAAAGTTGGAAGTATCTTCTTGTGACATGATGTAGGCTCTGGATTGTTTCTTACTGGGGCTTTATTAGCAAGAGATGTTTAGTTATTGTTGTGAATATTGTAATGTATGTGTGTGTGAAGAATGTGATCACTCTCCCTCTCTTTCTGTGCATCAGCATCAGCAGGTTAAGGAGATGGGGCATAGTTGAATGGGAAAGCTGCTGGCCAAGAGACCCAGAGTGCTGGAACCACCGACACTGAGGGACTCAATGGCCCAGAGGGTGAGGGGAGTGCCTTGGGCAGACAGGATCCACGTCTTCCTCCTTCGAATCCTCTTCCAGTGGACACTCCCTGGCAGTGGAGGACCCACCTTGGACCACCCTGGCACCATCTCTCTCTGCCACCCCCTTACTACCCTGTAGCTCCCCACCCAGTTCGCCGTGCCCATTCACCCAAGAGGGTGGGCTTCTCCTTTGCCGCAGGTACCCCAGCTCCTGCCCCTGTCAGCCTTGCTGCCCTCAGTGAGGAGCCTATTGACCTCCTATGGTCGATCTCTGTGGGTCAGTGAACCTTCATGAATGCCATCTAGGGACTGGCAACTCACGTCCAACAGAGTAATGCATTTCTGGAGAGCATTCACAGTGCACTGGCTGGCCTACAGAGATCCTTTCAGGCTCTGGCCTCCACACTGATGGCAGCCAGTTACTTTTTGTCTTCTGTCCCCCTCCATCTTCCTCTTTCCTATCCCGAACCCCTCATCTCAGACCCCGCTAAAGCACACAGACAGGCAAGCATGTATCTACCTCAACATCCAAGGGTAGCTCAGACAAACACAAGGACCACAATACACATCACCGGCATGCACACAAGCAACATACACCTACATACACATCAAAAGTCACTACCTCCCCTGACACTCCCACCACCCCCAGCATCACAGACACAACACCTGATACACTAGCAGACACCGAACCAACATTTACAGATCCAGCCACTACACCTATCTCACCTACAGACAGCACAAGAGCAGACCCTCAGATAGCCACTCCAATCACCAGACCCGTGGACATCACATCCATTAACACTCCTACATGCAGCACATCCACCATTCCTGCAGTTACGACCCCAACATGCAGTCACTCACCTACCACGGCATCCCCAGCATCTCAGCCCCCTCTCAGTCACGTACACCTAAATGCCCTCACTCACCCACCCAACAGACAGCCACCAGCTACAAGCATACCTCCCACACAGATGCACCCATGATGACCACGCCCACACGTCAGACAACTACTCGCTCACCCTCCACTCCCAAACCCCCTTCTGATGACCGTCCCTGTGTGTCTAAAAAAGTGTTCTTTTCATATGTTGACCTTTTCCCTACCCCTCTATCCCCAGAAGACCCTAACGGCCCTGCAACCTCCAAGGCCTCCTCTACCCCCGTGCAAGTACCCATGCCCCTCCTCCTGCCAAGAAGTCTACCCCTCCCAAGAGAACCCAACCCTCCCCAAGCCTAAACCTAAACCTCCCTCCCAAGCCCAATCCCAAAGGACCCCCTCCCAAGCCTAAATCCAACCATCCATTGTGTCCCCCCACATAATCACTGAGGGCCTGCCTACTCCCTTGATGCTCCTACCTGTGGAGGTTACATGGCAGTCAGGAGTCAGGTTCTGGGCACCAAGATGTGCATCAAGTGCATATTGCACAATTTCAACTTGGACTGGCCTAAGGCCTTGGGCATTTTAATAATTATTCTTATTTATATTATATCATTGGACCAACCAGTTGTAGGTTTCAACTTTACATATCTGTCCTGGATTTCTTTTCTTAGGACATATTTGAAAATGGCTGACATTGTGTGTGACTAATTGTGTGTAAGTGGTGGTTATGCTACCTGTTTTGTCTGGGCAGCGTGTAGGGTTGAGTACAGTGAATTTGTCCCCCAATGATGAGTGGGTTATATGATGGCCAAGTGTATGTTGGGGACATGTTGTCATGGTATTGAGTGGTGTTTGTGTTGAGATGTGTTTATCGCAGTGTTGTGTGCCTTTGTGTGCTTTGACTGTGTGCGAGTGTGGTGAATGGTATGTCATATATGTTGTGATGTCTGTTTTCTGGGTATATCGCATTCTGTGTTGTATGGTTGTGTTACAGTGTGTGTTCCTTCCCTGTTGGTGGTACATTATGTTGTGTCATTTTTTAATAGGTAGTGCCTATTGTGGGTGCTTGACAATGCCTTGATAGTTTTGCGGTTGTGGTGTTGTAGTGTTGTTTGATGGTGATGTGTGTTGTTGTGTGTGACTGTGCTGGTGCTCTGTTTCTGGGAGTAGGTGTGTGTTTTTTACATGTGTGGCGGCCATAGCATGTGTACTGTGTATCTGCAGGTGTGTCTATGGCTCTCTGTGAGTGGGCATGTCAGTGTCACGTTACATGTGTATCGCCCTTGCCACCCGTTACCGATTGATATGCTGTGTGTGCGTACGTAGTTTGACAATTTATAACAGTGACAGGAAAGTGTGGATACTCACAGTTGCTGTCATCTTCTTCTGCGTTGATTCCGGTGTCTCAACACGTGTAGTTCTGGTTCCATGGTGGGTTCTGAAGGTGTGTGTCTCCTTTTATGTGGTTGGTTTCTGCCTGGGTTTCCGTGGTGGTGCAACCTTGGCGGAAACCTTGGTGGTGTGCAACCTCATGATCTGTCTGGCGGAAACATGGTCTCTGCTGGCCTGCAGGTGTCTACCGTCATCCATGGCGGCTGGACTTCACTGGCGGTGCCAGAAGTGTTTTGGCTGTGTTCTGTTGGGAAAACCACTATGGTCATAATATGGTGGTCTTCTCCTCCAGCTTGTTGGCGATGCGACCGCCAACATGGCGGTACTGGGACTGCCAAACTCGTAATAAGGCCCTATATCTTTATTTTAATACATTTATTATATATCTGCATTTTTGAAGATTGTTTAACATGTATTTTGTTTCTCCCACTTAGGACCATTAATAACTGTATGCAAAATAGTTGTTTTTTCATTTTTAAGGCAACCATTTTCAGGCATTTTCTTGGCGTTTTTGTCTCTTTCTTCAGTTGGTAGAGGCAAATCCAGGTTTCTTCAAAATAATTTAGCTAAGTGGCCACTTTTTCTTCATGTTGGATAAATAGTCTGAATGTATAATTGTTGTGTAGAAGTCATCTTCATGTTGAACATTTAGTATAACTTCTACACCTACTGCAGAATGAGAGTATTTATTTAAGTGTTGCCTGAGTTAATAATGACAGAACTTGTTTGCCTCCTGATGGACTACGTAGAACTGTGATGTAAATGGTAGAGCATGGTGAAGTGAATGCAGGTTTAGAATGTTAAGTTTGCAGTCACACACAGATGAATAAAGACGTGCAATAATCAGGTCTATGTGTGGCATAGTCATTGGCATGCACCCAGGCTGGGGAAGATGCTACAATCTGCAATGAGATGGAGGATAGGTAACCCAAAGGTAAAGGCTCTCCCAGAGACTTTACCATGGTCCAAGCAAACTGCTCGTTTGTTCCACGTGTGCCACTATCGAAGTGCGGATTCAACATTTGGCCTATGTGGAGTCAAAGCACAACTCCAGCAGGTGTGAACCACTTGAAGATAAAGAAAGCTTCACTAAGAAGTATGCACATTGTTGGCCAAGAACCTGCTGGCAAGGCTGTAAAGAGTGGTACAGTGCTAATACACAACAAAAAGCCATTCCTCATATGGAGTGATAATGCTAAAGGCACACACAAACAGATAAAGAAAAAAAGCACTGAAAACTACCATAGTTAAATGTTAGTAGAATACATAAAATCGCTACCTGAGAGAATAATTGATAATAAAGCACACTGTCACACTTATAAGAGCCTCAATAAGAAGACCTGGACTATCTCAGCAGGGGCCGACGAGACCCAAGAAGAAGCTCAGTGGTTATGCTTGCTGAGCTGTTCAAATCCTGAAGTGGCACACCACCAAAGTTGCTTGGTGGTGACTCAGATCAACTCTAGAAGTCTCCAGAAAAGTGAAAGGCTCTAATGGTGATTAAGAAAGAGGTCAGATTTCCACAGACTGTCAAATATGACCCAGAGGCCAGTATGTGACTGGGCCTTGGAGATGGCATGGAGGAAGTGGGTCTTAGTGGATAGCAGTCAGTTTTGGAGAGAACTCCATACTCAGGGTCAGCCAATCCCATAAACATTTATAATGCTGCTGCCTCCCTGAACCCACCATTCGATACCGCCAAAAGCAGAATATTGGCAATAAATGGACTGCTTGAATAGAGACATTTGATGATTTCATTGATGCACTAAAAGAAACAGATAACACGATTATCCAATACCTTAAGAATCTTGCTGGTGAAGGTGTGAAAGAATTCATAAAGAAAATCTTGTGAGCTGACAAAGTTACATAATGTCAAATTAAAGAAGCCTTATATCTCAAATTCAATCTAATACTGAATGTATATTAAGAAAGATGCATTTTTAGAGAACGACAAACAGTTGGTGAAACCATAGACAAATTTGTTGAGAAACTGGATATGCCTATCAAACATTGTAAAATCAATGAATTTAATGAAAAATAAGCAATATGCTTCAGAGTTATTAATGGATGCCTGTCAGATTCATTCAGATGATGAATGTTGAGAGAAACTCCTAGTCTGGAAGGATTTCTCATGGCTGCCAGTGCTTAAGAGCGTGCCGGTAGACAAGCTTCTGAAATGGGAGCCGAAGGTGTCCAATGTAAGTCAGACATGAACTTGAAAAGCAAGCAGAAGCACAAGGCCGAAGGACACAAAATGATGTCTCCACAGAGAAAGAAGTTGTGTTTCAGGTGTGGATTGTCATTTTTGCACAAAGGTAAATATCCTGCCATTGGACAGATTTGCAAAGGCTGAAGGAAGGATACCCATTTTGTAATGGTTTGCAAGGTAAGGGGAAAAGTAAGTGTGTCACGGCAAGAAGACAAAATGGCAGCCTGAATGTTACAGAAGCGACATTCAATGAACCCTCACTAGGCCTAGCAACAACACCAGTTGAGACAAATTGACACCAAATGAAGTCATCTAAATCAAAAAGTTATTCATAATCAATATCATGTGAAAGTCAAGAAGATGATTGGGCAATGTCAATCATTACCTCAGAAAAATGTGCATATGTTGGACTGGCTGTATGTAAAAAAAAACAGTCAAAGAAAAGTCGACATGAAAAAGCACCAAAGTCATTCAAACATTGTTCAAAGTTTAAACTGAAAGTATACTGTTGTTAATATCTTTCATTATCAAAAGTGGTGCATTGATAAACATTATGCCAGAGAAGAAAGATAATGAACTATCTCCATTGACATGATTGACACTATTGCAAACTATATACATGGGCTGCATTGATGCCATTGAAAAGTCAAGGTTCATTTGTAGCAAGGATGAAATAAAAGAAGTCAAAAGTGCAATCACCATTCAGGTGATTCAAGAAACAGCATCAAGTGCATGTTTCAGCATTGCTGCTGGAATGGGACTGATCTTAGTGAACTACGACATGACTGCTCATCACAAAATAGCAAGTCAGTTCCCCTTTGCTGTTTCATGGGCTAGGAAAACTTAAGACTATGAAAGTACAGTTGCATAATAATGAAGACCTCTGTCCTGTTGCTCAAAGACACAGACAAACTGCATTTCATTTACAAGAAGATGTTGTGAAAGAACTCAAATCATTACTTTAACATGATATCATTGAGTGTTTTACTGGTCCAATGCTATGGGTTTCTCTCATTGTGGTAGCACCCAAAATGGACAGTGAAGGTGCTGCACACATCTGTGCTAGTATGTGTTAAGTGAACAAGGTCATTGAAAGAGAACAACATCCAGGTCTGCACATTGCTGACATGATAACACAATTGAATGGTGTGAAAGTCTTCTCGCGTCTTGATTTAAATAAAGGATATTGTCAGTTGGAGCTGGAGAAGAATTGCAGGCACATTACAACCTTTTCTACACATATTGGTCTATTTTGGTATCCGTATTTAAAATACGGTGCACCATGGCGTAGAGTAGAGGTCTTTAGTATAATTCAATGTGACGATATTGATGTACTCTGCAGGAGTAGTGCCAAACTGTTGGTGCTACTCCTGCAGAGTACATAGGGGCCCATTCTAAAGAATGGAAGTTCCCTTTTAACACCTCCTCTGAGCAGTTATTCGAAGTGCTGTAAAAAATGGCACAAGGAAATCTCAAAGATTTCCTTGTGCCATTGTTTTGCCCCCCCTGATGGGGGAACATCCCCTTTGCATACATTATGCCTGCGCCAGGGTTACAGAGTGGGATTTCGGCCTTGTTGGGCCACGTTAATGTAACAAATAATGACGTTAATGTGGCACAAGGTGGCGCTAGGGGATACAAAATATGCCCCTAAGGGCCTGATTGAAATATTGCCAGACAAGTTACTCCATCATAACAGTGATGGCCATTCCATCCGCTGAAATATAAATTTTATTATGTCCTATGAGATTTATGTTTTTAGCGGATGGGATATCGTCAATGTTGTGATGGAGTTACGCGTCTGTCAAGATCTCAATCAGGCCCTACTTTTCAGTGTGTTATCAGCTGAGGAGATTTTTCAAGATGTTATTCAATGTATCATAAAGCCTGTCATGAATGTTTTCAACTATAGTGATGATACATTCGTTTTTGGAGCTACGCAAAAGGAGCACGATAAAGCTCTTGAATAATGAGAAATATGAATTCAATAAGACAAAGCTAAAATTCCTTCACCATATTTTTCTTCATAGGTGTATGACACCAGATCCAGCTAAAGTGCCGGTGTTGTCAACTGCCAGTTACCCACAAGATATTTCCATGTTACTGTCATTTCTTGGCATGGCCAGTTACTGTTCCAGATACATACAAGATTTTGCCACTGTGAGTGCTCCATTGAGATACTTCACAAAAAGAATGTTTCTTTTCATTGGTCACATGAATGTCAGTAGAGCTTTAAGAGAATCAAACAAGCTATTGAGAATGCTACTGAAATGGCATATTTTAATCCAAAGTGGCATACAGAAGTTGTTGTTGATGCTAGCCCAGCTCAGCAATCCTTGCACAGCACAGCAGATGCCCAAATACTCAATGACATATTGTGGTATATGCAAGCAAAACGTTGTCCCAAACAGAAGTTGTTTATTCATAGCCTGAGAAAGAACATTTAACTGTGGTGTGGGCTTGTGAACATTTCCACGTGTTCTTATATGGAAAGCCTTTTACACTTCTGATAGATCATCAAGCATTGTTGACCATCTATGGCAATCCAAAGGCCAAGATGTCTCCTCGCATTGAACTTTGGGGTCTACAATTACAAGACTACAACTTCACAATTGTGCACCATCCAGGGAAAGATCAAAACTCTGCTGCCTCTACAATGATACGGTCCCCCTTTCAAGATGGCTGAAGCATACATAAACTTAATTGTGAAATCAAACACACCAGCTGTCATTTCATTGGAGCAAATTATCACTGCTACAAGTCAAGATACCAACATGTTAAAACTGAAAGATATTATGACACATCAGTCTTGGAACCAGAACCCTTGACCCCTTGCCAATGACAGTGAATACCAGAAGTTAAAAAATGTCAAAGATGAACTGTCTGTGACTCAAGAAAGCATTATCCTGAGGTGTTCGAGAACTGTTATTCTGGGGAGCCTGTAACAAAAGAAAATTGAAGTGGCCCATGAAAAACATTGTGGAATTGTTGCCATGAAACAAGCTCTCCAATATCAAGTCTGGTTTCCTCAGCACAATGAAAATGTTGAAAGAGAGTTGAAGGCCTGTCCTATAGGTAACTACCTGTCATCGAAAACCACTCAACACCCCTTAAGCATGTCAAAGGTGCCAAAGCATGTATGGGAAAGAACTGCTGTTCAGTTTTTCGGCCCTCCTGACAATGGACATCACCTGACGGTGACTGTTGATGAATACTCCCATTTCTCATTGATAGAAGATCTCTCATCAATCACTCAAGAGACAGTTATCAAGAGATTGGACAGCATCTTTGTGACATGGGGTATTCCTGCGATCTTAAAATCTGAAAATGTCCCACAATTCAACAGTCGAGAATTCAGAGACTTTCCCATTCATTTTACTGTGAAGCATCAGAAGAGCACACCTCTTTTGCCACAGGCCAATGGCCTTGTCGAATGTTTCATGAGTACATTAAAAAAAGCTGTTCAGCATGTAGTAGTGGAGAATCTCGACCTTAAAATTGTCTCGAATTCTACCCTGCAAGCTTACCGTTTGACTCCTCACTCGAACACAGGTGAAAGCCCTGCAACTTTGATGTTCGGGAAAGCAAAGATGATAAATTTACCTCAATGGACCAACACATGAATAAGTACTGAGGAAGAAGCCCATACCAAATACCTGGATCATAAAAGGAAAATAAAAGTCTATGTAGACAAGCGAGAACATATAAAAGACATTATTTTCACTAGGGGAGATCAAGTGATAGTCAGTCAGCTGAGAAAACGTAAATCTCCATTCAATGCTGAGCCATTCCATGTTGTTACCAGCAAAGGACACATAGAGACTGCATAATGTCCTCCGTAGTCCATATCGTGAGATTCCTTGCATTTCCAACATGTAGCTCATACCTCATCAGATACACATGTCAACGTAGAGAGTGGTTCTGAAGGGACAATTGAAAAATGCCTAAGTGCTGTTGCAATGCACATCATGGACACTTCTATTGCTGGTTCCTAATTTCGGAAGGCACAATCAGTACGAGTAATCAAAGTGCCATGAAGGCTCATTGAATTTCTATTTTTGTGTATATATTTGTAAAAAAACATTTTTTTTGTTTCACAGAGGAAGTGATGTAGTGTTGTGTGAGTCATTAATGACAGAACCCTTTTGGCTCCTGATGGACTCCATAGAACTGTTATGTAAGTGTTAGAATGTGGTGAAGTGAATACAGGTTTAGAATGTTGAGTTTGCAGTTACACGTAGATGAATAAAGACTTGATATACCCTGCTCCATGTGTGGGGCAGTGATCGGTGGGTACCAAGGCTGGTTATAGGCTACATTTATGCTCTGCAGTTCTTTAATTTAAGTCCCCTAGAATATTCACTCTGCCCCTGCAGCTGGTAGAGATATAGTTCACTCACTCCAATAAGCTCTGGGATCAGTGTGTCTCTCCTTACAATAAAGGTACTCTTTTTAATAATCTGGTCCCCTTGCTTGACACAACATATACTGTCCTCAACATATTTCCATTCTAATAGAGTTTTTAATAAAAAAAAGATAATTACATGTGCCATTTTAATTTTATAGTACATCATATTTTGACTTATTATCACTCTCTGTGTCATAATCTTTTACCCTTTTCACTACTATTCTAGATCACCTAATAAAAAGAGTATTGAAATCTTATTTGTACTATTTTCCATTTTCCTGTTGGAAGATAAGAAGCAAGGATCATCTTGCCATGAAATGCTAACTACTCCATATATTATAACACTCATGACAACTTCTATAACGTTAGCAGTCAAAATATTGAAGAAAAACTGTGCATATTGGGGGCTGGAGTTATAGTTGTCTTAGGGCATGAGTTATAGTTACTTGAAGAAACTTTAACTGCTGAATTTCTATGTCGCTGTATGGGTAAATTTAGAACCTAACTATAATGTCCCTGTAACCTTTTTTTCAGTGAATGTCTATGGGTTTTTTAATTCTATTTCCTAACTATAACGTCCCTGTAACCTTTGTTTATTTCAGTGAATTTTCTATGGCTTTTTAACGTATTGTTATTTTCATTACTGTACGTTAATCCAACCACTGCTGCACTTGGCCTTTGGTCGTGTGTGGCCAAGGTTTGCCACAGAGCCTGGAGCAAACTCCCTATAAGCACCCAACATTTCACCATACTCGGCCTTCACCATGTGCATAAAAGGTTGCCCGCAAGACCTGGCCTGCAGACAGACTCTGCAACCAACCCCCCTAATCACCCAACCCCAAGTTGCACACAGCCCTTTGTCCTTGCGCAGGTGGAGTTGGCTGTGGTCCCTCTGGGTGTCAGAATAGGTGTGCGAGTTTGTATCTGGTGTGAGAGTGGCTGTGAAAGTGTCTGTCTGGGTGTGAAAGTGTGCCAGTGTGTGCATGAGTTTGTGAGTGGGTTAATGCAGGAATTAGTGGGTCTATCAGTGGGTGTGTGACAGTCTGAGTGGGTCCCTAACTGTCTGAGTGGTTCGGTAAGTGGGTGCATGAGGGTCTGACTGGGCCTGTGACTGGGTGCAGGAGGGTGTGAGTGTGCCTCTTTGAGTCGGTGCGCAAGTTTCTGAGTTTGTGTGTGAGAGGGAGAAAGAGATTGAAAGAGAGAGAGAAAGAGAGTCATGGGGAGACAGAGTTTTTTAGGCTTTGATGTATGATATACATAGAATGAGATATTTCTGCACAATTTTAAAAGAAAAATTTATTTGTCATTTAAAAATAGTAAGACAACCTTTTACATGAGCCTTAAACATTTCTACAAACAAATGAGGGAAACAAGTTTGATTGGACTTGTTAACGCAATTGACTTAATTAAAAATTATTAATGAATGTTAACCCTTCGCTGCCAAGCCTTTTCCCCTCCTGTGCCAAGCCTTTTTTTGGCTATTTGGGGCAGTTCGCGCCATCATAACTTTTTCTCCACATAAGCTACCCACGCCAAATTTCCAACATCCTAGGGATCTTAGAGGTACTCAGACTTTGTGGGTTTCCCTGAAGGAGACCAAGAAATTAACGAAAATACAGCGAACATTTCATTTTTTTCAGAAAATGGGAAAAAAGGGCTGCAGAAGAAGGCTTGTGTTTTTTTTTCTCAGAAAATGCCATCAACAAAGGGTTTGCGGTGGTGAAATCGCCAACTTCCCAGCTTTCAGGAACAGGCACACTTGAATTAGAAAACCCAATTTTTCAACACAATTTTTGCCATTTTACTGGGGCATACCCTATTTTTTGTGCTTTCAGCCTCCTTCCACTTAGTGACAGAAATGGGTGAGAAACCAATGCTGGTTCTCCAGAAAGCTAAACATTTCTAAAAAGTAGACAAAATTAAGAATTCAGCAAGGGGTCATTTGTGTACATCTTTCAAGTGTTTCCTTCAGAAAATAACAGCTGGAAAAAAGAATATTGAAATTGAGGTGAAAAAAACAGCCATTTTTCTCCACATTTTTTTAAAGCAATATACCATTATGCCTGCTGGACTCTTCTGGTTGTGGGGATATATAGGGCTTGTAGGTTAATCAAGAACCCTAGGTACCCAGAGCCAATAAATGAGCTGCACCTTGCAATGGGTTTTCATTCTATACCGGGTATAAAGCAATTAATTTGCTGAAAAATAAAAAGTAAAAAATAGGTATCAAGAAAACCTTTGTATTTCCGAAATGGCCACAAGATAAGGAGTTGAGAAGCAGTGGTTATTTGCACATTCCTGAATCCCGGCGTGCCCATACTAGCATGTGAATTACAGGGCATTTCTCAAGTAGATGTCTTTTTTTACACACTGTCTTACATTTGGAAGGAAAAAATGTAGGGAAAGGCAAGGGGCAATAACACTTGTTTTGCTATTCTGTGTTCCCCCAAGTCTCTCGATAAAAATGGTACCTCAATTGCGTGGGTAGGCCTAGCGTCTGCAACAGGAAATGCCCCAAAACACAACGTGGGCACATCACATTTTCACAAAAAGAAAACAGAGCTGTTTTTTGCAAAGTGCCTAGCTGTGGATTTTGGCCTCTAGCTCAGCCGGCACCTAGGGAAACCTAGGAAACCTGTGCAGTTGTGAAAACTAGACACCTAGGGGAATCCAAGATGGGGTGACTTGTGGAGCTCTGACCAGGTTCTGTTACCCAGAATCCTTTGCAAACCGCAAACTTTGACCAAAAAACACTTTTTCCTCTCATTTCGGTGACAGAAAGTTCTGGAATCAGAGAGGAGCCACAAATGTCCTTCCACCCAGTGTTCCCCCAAGTCTCCCGATAGAAATGGTAACTCACTTGTGTGGGTAGGCCTAGCGCCTGCGACAGGAAATGCCCCAAAACACAAAGTGGACACATCACATTTTCACAAAGAAAACAGAGCTGTTTTCTGCAAAGTGCCTAGCTTTGGATTTTGGCCTCTAGCTTAGCCAGCACCTAGGGAAACCTAGCACACCTGCACAGTTGTGAAAACTAGACACCTAAGAGAATCCAAGATGGGGTGAATTGTGGGGCTCTGACCAGGTTCTGTTACCCAGAATCCTTTGCAAACCTCAAAATTTGGTCCAAAAACTCTTTTTCCTCTCATTTCGGTGACAGAAAGTTCTGGAATCAGAGAGGCCCCCAAGTCTCCTGATAAAAATGGTACCTCACTTTTGTGGGTAGGCCTACTGCCCGCGAAAGGAAATGCCCCAAAACACTATCTGGACACATCAAAATTATCAAACACAAAACTACCTGTTTTTGCGGGGGGACCCTGCATTTTTGGTTCTGGGCTCAGCGAGCAACTAGGGAAACCTACCATACCCAGACATTTCTTAAAACTAGACACCCGAGGGAGTCCAGGGAGGTGTGACTTGTGTGGATCCCCCAATGTTTTCTTACCTAGAATCCTCAGCAAACCTCACATTTGTTTTTTGCCAATTTCACGCAAGGGGAGCGGCCCTTACCCAAGGGGCTACCCCCTAAAGAAAACACACACATACACACACACACACACCTTTCCCTGTTGCCTAAGTGGTTTCTGCCTCCCCCGGGGGCAGATACGCCTAATAGAAATACGCCGATCTGCTTCCAAGGGAAGCAGAAATGGCCAAAATTACATTTGCCCCCCCCCAGGCGAGTGACCCTTGCCTAAGGGGTCACTCCCCTTGCGTGAAATTGGCATAAAAAAAATCCCCAGTGCCTAGTGGTTTCTGCCCCCCTTGGGGGCAGATTGGCTTAACGAAAATCAGCCGATCTGCCCCCAAGGGGGGCAGAAATGGTCTAAACAAAAGAAATAAATCCCTGGCGCCTAGAGATTTCTGCCCCCCCCGGGGCAGATCAGCCTAATAACAGTAGGCCCATGGGAGGCAGAAATGGCCTAAATAAATGTGCCCCCTCCGAAGAGCGACACTTGCCTAAGGGGTCGCTCCCCTTCTGTGAATTCGCTGTATAAAAAAAAATCTGATTGGCCTCATAAAAATAGGTTGATCTGCTCCCAAGGGGGATAGAAATGGCCTAAATATAATTTGCTCCCTAGGGGAGCGACCCTTGCCTAAGGGGTCGCTCCCCACCTCTGAAAAAAAAAAAAAAAAAAAGAAACGATCCCTGGCGCCTAGAGGTTTCTGCCCCCCCCAGGGGCAGATCGGCCTAATAACAATAGGCCTTTCTGCCTGTGAAAACAATTGCCCCCCTGAGTAGCGACCCTTGTCCAAGGGGTTGTTTCCCTTATGCCAGTTTCTGCTCTAAAAATAAATCCCTAGTGTCTAATGGGCATTTCAGAAGCCAGATCGCTTCACAATCTGGCTTCTGAAATGCTCTGAAAGACTTCGAAAGGAAGGAAATTCCTTTCCTTCCCTTTGAAGCCTCTCAGGCCTCTTCACATGATCGGAAGAGAAATGCTGAGCATTTCTCTTCCGATCGTGTGAGAATGCGTGCTGACGTCATCAGACTTTACTGGGGGATCGGGGGTCAGGGGTGGAAGGTGAAGAGCTTCCCCTTCTATCCCTGCCTTGGGGGGTGGGAGGGAAGCCCATGGAGGGAGCGCTCCCTCCAAGCTGCAGGCCGAGGATGTAATGCTTACCTCCTCAGCACAGGAGCACTGTGCCGGTGGAAGTAACCATTACGTCCCCAGCACAGAAGGGGTTAATGTGTTCTAATAATGAATTTGTTAGAAAATGATTAACGTAGAAAAATAATTTTCACGCTTGAAATTGTAACCTCGGAGAATGGCCACCAGCATTCACGAAATGTACTAAATGAGTGATTAACATACATGAAATATAGAAAACGTATAAAAATTATGTAGTAATATGTCATATTGAGAGTTATAACTTATGTCTTGCAATAATTGTAGGCCTTAACTTAGCGAGTGTCTTGGTCTATTCTTGCCAGGCCTCATGCAGAAAGCTGAATTTCTTAGCGTCTAATAGAAAAATGCTGATGAAATGAACTGACCGTGAACTGCTCATTGTTTTAATAACATGCTTAACTATACCTTTTTGTGAGAACCAACAGACAGGAGGTGATGTTCTAGTTATTGTAACCAATAATGTATAACATGCATGAGATGTACTTTCTCAGGACTCGAACAATGAAGGCACTGACAGGAGAAGAAGATGCAACATTTTTGATACCCGACGAGCCGGATGATAAGGACATCGTAAAGCAGACCAATCAACGGCATGGAACTGTGAAATATTAGAGAGACGAGAGGGGAGATGCTATATGGAGATGTTAGATGCAAAGAGTGCAAGACTACGACGAGATTGCAGAGGCGATTCGAGATTCTGTCATTGGGCTCATACTCTTGAAAGTCTGATGTGATGCTGATCGACCGATGACCTGAAGACGAAGACTGACACTGTTGCTGATCCATACCAAGGATAGGTAGATATGACAATGTGACTGAATTATATTTTTGTGCCTTTCCTTTCTAGGTACCAACTGTGCTGTCCAAATAGTACTCTTAGCTAGATGTTTTTTTAAATTCCTGTTCCTAAATTGTTTTGCATGAAGTCCCACATGCTGATGCTAATCTGAGTTAGATGAGGGTTTTCTTATATGACTATTGAAAGATTACAGAGACAAACGGTTGACGGACTGTTTTGCTGAACGCTAAGATTAGAAAAGATATATTGCTTTTGTTTCTTCTATTGATCGATGCTAATGCTTTAGAATACGCTTTGATGCAAGTTTTCATTAGGTTATGTTTTTGGTGCCTTATAATAAATTAATATGGATTCTAATTAAATTGAATTGCGTTGAACTAATCTCATGACTTAGGGGGTTATTCTAACTTTGGAGGAGTGTTAATCCGTCCCAAAAGTGACGGTAAAGTGACGGATATACCACCAGCCGTATTACGAGTTCCATAGGATATAATGGACTCGTAATACGGCTGGTGGTAAATCCGTCACTTTTCCGTCACTTTTGGGACGGATTAACACCTCCTCCAAAGTTAGAATAACCCCCTTAGTATTGTAACTAATAGGGAAATAAAATGACTAAAACGTATAACGAATTGTGGTTATTCATGATTTTAAGGTCATGGTGTGACGTTCATTGATTCATTATTAATGATGACTAATGTTTATTGAATTTTGTGTATTGACCATTCTAACATCGACCATACCATAGATAGGATACTCAATGCGAATCAAAAGGTTCATCGCCCTATGTTCGTCCCTTTGTAAGTTTACTTATTAAGGATCAGGCGCGCTAGCAGACTCAAACCCTCAATCCTCAGTGGGAAATTCTGTGACCTTCACACTGAGCTATTCTTTTTCGTGGGCATTTTTTAAGCCCTTTATGGGCTATGTGGGACTGCAGTTGAGCCCTCAATGGCCTTCTTGTGGTCCTTACAAGTTATTTAATGTATTGTATTATATGCCCTTTATGGGCTATGTGGGACTGTGAAGGAAGACTCAACGCTTCCCCAGTGGTCCCATTGCTTCATCTCCCTGCTTGCTGAAGCAAAGCTTTCATCTCTGTTCCTTGCACGCATTCTTACATACAAGGATCAGAGATGAAAACTCAAGCAGGTCCCACTGTCAAAAACCGGAGTATTTGCAGTGGCTTGGCTGCAGCTTCAAAGCAACAGCCAGGCAACAACAAATAGCTATATCCCGGGAGTGGGCACACCAAAACATAGCAGGAGATGAGCCTGGGGGGGTGGTGTTCCCCAGGGCCATCAGTGGATCCAACAACTATAGCCCCAGGGAGGTGGTGGTCCCTGGTGCTACAGGGAGTCCAAAATAGACCCCCTTCAGTTCTTTTTCATCTTTGCCCTGGGGAGGTAGTGGTCCACAGGGCAGCAGGGGTGCGCACGGCCCCCCTGCATTCAATATTAACACAGCCCTGGGGAAGTGGTGGTCCCGTGGCGGTGGGGCCATGTGCCCCCGTACAGAATACAATATGTGCCCCGGTAAGGTGGCGGTCCCCACGGCTGCGGGAGCCATCTGGCCCCCCACAAGTCAATAAAATGAAGCCTCAGGAAGTGGTGATCCCCTGGGCTGTGGGTGAGGCTGAAGAGCCTTGCCCACACAATTCAGGCATTTTGCCCCAACGAGGAGGTGGCTCCCGGGTAGTTGGGGGGCTGTGGGCCCTCCACATAAATTGCAAAAATTGCCCTGGGAGGGTGGTGGTCCCAGGGCTGTGAGGTGGCCATTAGTCCCCCTACATTCAAAATATTAATGTACCTAGAACCTGTTCCACCCGGGGGCTGATGAAAAAACATGCATTAGAGCCCACACTTGTTTTTTTAAAAATGTTTTGCAGCAAATTCATGAATGTTGTGATTTTGCGGCAAAAAAATTTAAAGAATGCTTTTTTGCTCTGGGGGGGGGGGGGCAGTCAGCACTACCTGAGCTAAGGGGTCAGGGTATCCCTACCCCGGCCCCTTTTTTTTTTTTTTTCTGGGACTGGAGTCACAAGATGGCTGTCAACACTTCCTGGTTTAAACTGTTGGCAGCCAATCAGAGATGTGCATTTCCCCTCACAAGCTCACCTTTTTTGTGAATACTTTACAGCCAAAGATATACACATTTGAATTTCCCTACATTTCTCAAGAACTACTGAACGGATTTACACAAAATAAACAAAAGATCAATCTGCGTACCCAAAGCTAGCTTTCTGTCAAACTTGGTATAATTCCGTCCAGTGGTTCAAGATGTAAACGTATCTAAAGTTCCTATGAGAATTCACATTGAAACACAACTTTTTTGACCCATCCCCTTTTTTTCTAGGCCCCTGCTTCACAGATCATCCCAAGACATCCCGTGCACAGCAAGAATCACTGCAACACTTGTTTTGGAAAATTTTGTGAAGAATTAACAAATGGTGCCAGAGATATAGGCAAGTCAAAAAAGTGCTTATTATTGAAACATGGTATTAACTATATCTGCCTAGTGGCACACGTGTGTATGTGGATAGATAGATAGATAGATAGATAGATAGATAGATAGATAGATAGATAGATAGATAGATAGATAGATAGATAGATAGATAGATCAGAGAAGTTTGTCACTTATGACTTTGTTTGCATGGATGGCACCATGCTAATCCTTATGCTCCACATAAAGGAGAAGCTCTCTACCTAAAACATGGGAACCACCCAGAGTTCCCTATTTCTTTTTGTGTGTATTTTATGGGGCACTGTAAGCCTGAAAGTTTTTGCTTTGATCTACAATAGGTGCCTCCTTGTGTGTGGACAAAGCTATGTCTCCCTGACGAGCTGTAATAACAGCAAAACGTGTCATTCTGGGTTGGCTTGGATATTATTTTATCAATTCAAAGCTATAATACTATACCTGAAATGGTAGAAAGCTTTTCTAATTTTTCAGTTCAGTGTAGATGCCACTAGCTAATCCTAAACTTAAAGATTTAGCTGCAAAAATAGCAGAGGAATTTGTCACTTTGTTAGCTTTGCGTGGATGACACTATGCTAATCCTATGCTTCAAAACAGATACTTGAGGTGAACAGTTTTAGCACGTTGAAGGTGTTGTAGGGTATTCCATATAAAGGAGCTGCTCTCCACCTAAAATTTGGGAACTACCCAGAGTTTTTCTTTTCTTTATAATTTATACAGCACTCTAAGCCTGAAAGTGTATTGCTGTGTGATATGTATAGGATGAAGGATCACAAGAAAACAACAAAAAGGCCACGGCAAAACTCCAAATCCTAAAGGATACAATGAGTCACAAATAAATTAGATAGCCCAAAAAAGAAGTGACTCAAAGAGATGGATTCACCAAAGATATGTTTCTGCTATATAGTTGCTTATAGGGACATTCAGCCACAACTCCTCATCTGCTGTTGTGTCGATCAATTTTTACTTCTGCCCACTGCAGAATAAAGCATGTAAGAATTGGCCAATCCCATTGGTTAACTTCGATGTCAGTCATGGCAGTTCGGTCTTTCACAAGAACCACATCCACACACAACGTAGTTCCCTTTAGAGTCACGGGTCATATAGCATTGTGTGTTTTTAAGACCAAATGATGTTTTGCTTTTATCCATTTTTATAAGAAAGTGGTCAGATCCCTGTAAATGCCCCAAGAGTAACGTCTTACAAATACCATGACAAAAGAAAACACTCATTGACAATCCCAGAAAGTTTGAGCAAATGCCAGGCCTATTAGCTGTGTTAATGTTTGTCCATTGGTCATTTGTGCTATAAAGCAGCGTCATCTTTGGCTTTTTTACTATATGTATTTGTGTAGGGATGTTGAGCTGTTCTCATATTGCAAGACACTTTGCTATATTTCAGTATATTTTAAATTTGGTATAAAATCCACTGACTGTACTTGTACCAACGGCAGTAGTGAATACTACTGATTGCATGGGTTGTCTAGTTATGTTAGAGGTCCCTGCCTTGTGTCAGCCTTCACAAATGAACAGAAACTCCACAAACGCCTTAATATTTTGGGATTTGGAATCCAAAACAAAACTGGTTAGCGAACATCTTACTTAGGGGCCCAATGTTCGGAACATAAACATGTGATGTTCAATTTTACCTAGTAAAATGTCACAGAAAGGGATGAACTGTAGTTTTTAATTTTGCCCTGGTACGTGTTTAGTTGTTTGTTTTTGTTCTTGTTTTGTGAAGACAGATCCTGGAAAAGGATGACCTTTTGCGATGCGACATTACGTAGTTTCCTATATATTCATTTGAGTAGGTCAGGAACTTGTGAACGATGTGCATTTTTTAAACAAAAACACCTAAAATGCTTTTTGTGCCTTATACATATTCTTTTGAAAAGCGCATTCACATATATCGGTGTACTACATTCTGTCATTCCTATAAAGGCATTTAATCCATTTTTACGAAGTTCATACTGCGGAACTGTCCTGATTGGTTTCCATACACGAAGAGACATTCAGTTCACTAAGGTTTGCACACTAGCGCTGAGGGCTACAATGGACCATCGAATTCCACTCTTTGTTCACTCAGGATTGCACCAGCCACATCAGATATGGAAGCCAAAGGGGATATTTGGAAATGGTCTCAATGGTGTGGACCGGAACGTATTATAATATTTATCACAGCTTCGTCTTTGCTCGTTCTTTATTTTTTCTTTGACCTGGTGCTCAGGTATTGGATCCTGGACTAATGAGTGGTCGGACATTCTCTTGAGTGAAAAGCTTTCAGAAGCATGGAAGTGAGCAAAGTCATGGCTCTGGCATTGGAACAGATTGGCCTATGGGGCCTAGGAATTGCGCGCCTCAGAATACAATCAGTAAAGCTTTGGATTGTGAAGGAGAGTTATTTTCATTTTGTATCTGGTAGGCAATGACGTAGTTGGTTGTGATACACAAAGAGTGCTTAAAAATATTGAGTAATCAGTTTAACTCATTGGCCGGAAGTATTCATGATGTATTGACTATCTGACATTGCATTACCCTAAGGTGGTATCAGGGGAAGTGTGTCGTTCTACGCAGAAGCATCAGTGAAATATTTAAATCAACAGTCAGTGAAATTACCTAAATGGGGTGGTCGAGGAGCATATGTTACCATTTGCTGAGAGTAAGATATGACGCTCTTCAACTCTACCTGCTGTGGCACACTTGGAGCTGCCTAGTGCCAGCATAGGCACCCTTTCATTATGGTGCAAGGGTGGTTGCATTACAGGCAGGAACGTTTTTGTGAAGGAAGACACATCCCTGCACAAAAACAATCCTTTATTTTCTCTTCCTATGTGTGATGCAGAATGCTTCATGCACGGAAAGAGGAAATAACAAGAAGAAATAAAGCTGTGCTCTTTATTCCACCTTTGTCAGGTAGGCACACCGTTTCAGGGCAAACCCAGGCTTACATATATATTTGTAAATCTGGGTTCACATCAAAATATATGGCTGGATTCACGTGAATACCCATGCTCCACCCATGTAACACATACCCAATTCACAGTAACACAAAACACTGCTATGTGCTGTGTTCCACTTTGTGTGAATTAGTCAATGCCAAAATGGATTTTGTGTTGGGATGTGATCATAAAAGTGATGCAACCCTAACACAAAATCATAGTAAATTTGGTACTCGTCTTCACCAATGTGGATCAAGAGATGAATAGGAGATGTCAGCCCACACCTGGACCAGCAACTCCATCAGTGGCAAGTAGGTAATATGCATCGAGTCACCAATTAATAAAGTATGGAGTCCATATTTCCCACTCAGTTTTCAGACCTCAAGCATAGCGTTGCACTGTTTTGTTACCTGGGGATCACTGGGAACAGCCTGAGGGAGAGGGACCTACAAAGAACACAAGGAGAAACTAACTCCGCATCTGATTGTGTGACAAAATATGGGTTACAATTTATTGTTCACCACCCATAGTTGGTGTACAGCACTTTGCTGATGGACTACAATTAGTAAGAGATGAGGTGTTCATGCCTGAGGTTGAAGTGAAGGGAAGGTAATTACCTGTTTGGTGTGAGTGAGACACTAGGAGTTGTGAAGTCGAAGATCGGAAGAGTATAGCTGGCTATATATTTCCCTGTTAGCCATGCTCCAGCCGAAGATTCTGATAATAAGCAATGAGTTCAGCATGTTGCCTTTTTGTAAGTGTGTTTTATTTGAAAAATGCATTCATGGGATTTCTGGGTCCATGTACCACAATGAGGCAGTTGGATTTACATTCACTACGTTTTGTTCCTATTGAATGTTTACACGTTGACTAGTTGGTGTACCTCTAGCGGTATAACCAAACACAGGCAAGACCCAGGCAATGAAGAGTGCCACCAGAGGTAAGAGTATTGTAAGTTAGTGGGGAAACCGGGTTCAATAATGGGGGCACTACTGAGATGTGCATGCTTTGGCCAGACATCTTTTTTGAATAGTGTAGTCAGTTTTGTGTAGACCGTATGCCTTAATTGCTGTGCTGAGTGCCAGGACGACAGCTTACTGCTGTTGAGATTAGGACCAAAATAAGGGTACAGAAGCATATAGGAATACACTCTGAGGGCCTGATTCACAAAGGTAAATTTACATTTTTGTGTTCGTTTACAATTGTTTGCTATTCACAGAAGTATTTTACTAGTAGTATTTTTACGACTGTGGATTCTCCACAAATAAGAAGATAGGACAGTCCTATCTTTTTATGTGTGAACACTCCACAGTCGTAAAGATAGTACTAGTAAACTACCTACTGCGAATAGCAAACAGTCATAAACATACAAAAAAAATTAAATTCACCTTTGAGAATCAGGCCCTAAATCTGTACAGAGTCAGGGACTGGAAAGTAGTGTCATACATGCATACACATATTTATGGTGTGGTGATTCTTATGCCAGCATATTGTGTTTTTTGTTGAAAGGCCCATAGCTTTGTTTCTCAGAAGTCAAGAATGGAACTGTTGGGAATGCCTGCTGAGAATACACATGACTTGCAGTCCTGTCATTAGCACTGCCAGAAAGAGGAACATGGAGACTGCTTGCCGCCATAAAGAGCCCTGTTGCTCTTATTAGCACCATGGTATTAGGCAATGCCAAGTCAAACCCACCTGCTAAGTCCCTGCAAATGAGAGCGCACATGCAGATGAAAGAGCACAAGCACAGAGCAGATGCATGAAAAGGAACAAAAGTTCCAAGACTGGGTGAAAAGATCTGCTGCAGAGGTGAATATTAAATATCAGGATGGTATACTACCAAATATCGACATTTAACTAACATGTTACTAAAATATCCTAGCAAGAATATCGTCTAGCAACATAATGAGAAGGGAAGTATGTATAGGAGAGTAGAGTTACAGCACTTGACTCCAGATATAAGTGCCTTGACAATATATATTCCCTCAAGGAACATAGATAAAGAGTTAGGGATATTAATTCTTTAAATTTAGGGACAGATTTACTACCATTTTGTATCATGGTTGCACCGCTTTTGTGCTAGTAGATATTTACAAAGCCATGCAAGGGGTGATTTCTACCACCTTGCATTACTTCCTAAAAGAAATGTAACACAATAGAGTGGTTTGCACTGCATTGTATTACACTTCATTCTGGGAGGAGTTCCATACCTGGAACAAGGGTGTTCCCATGCATCCACCCATAGGTTTCACGCAGTCCCAGACTTACAAAGGTTTGTAAACCTGGGATTGCATGAAATCGCTACCCCCCTTTCTGCACAAAAGCAATTCTCCTTTTAACATAGGCACCCTTAAACCATGGTGCAGGGGTTCCTGTGTTGGAGTTATGCTGCCTGAAGTGCCCCAGCGCTATGAAAGAACAGAAGTGTGCCAAATCCTAGTAGCCATGGAATATTTCTGCTCTCTCCCTTTCACGCAACTCAGCACAGCAAGTTGCCTTGCTACACTGCACTACATGAAAGGTTACTAAATCTGTCCCTTTCTGTTCGGCTCTGATATTTTGGTAGCACAATATGCTTGTATTTGATGTTACGACATACAAAGGTCAGGATATTGTGAACCACTGGAACGTAGGGATTTGATTAATACGTGAAGTAAAAGGTAAGGCTCTCTAGAAAGTTTGTTTGACATGCTTATTTACCAAATGAGCATTGCTTCAGAGCACCACCAGAGCGACGGTGAGCCAGAAAGTGCCATAATGCTGAGGCATTTGAATACAGTGAAGTACAGTCTGAAGAACTACTATTGCCTCTCTATTAATATTGGTGGCACAAGAAGAAAAGCCTGAACCAACACTGTAGTCTTATCAGCTGGTGAGGAACCAATCTGAACATGAAAATGAGGAGGACTAGGCGATTTACACAACACAAGACAGAGTCGAATGTGGGCTACCAGTGGAACTTTTACTGCGCATGGCTGCCACTGAAACATGCCTTCTTTGTGCTACTTATCCTAAGTAAATCCAAATATCCTCTCGGAAATTATGTGCAACAGATGCATCATGGTGTCAGTGAGAGATCCACGGACCGGACATACATGTCATATTCTGGAAACTGCAGTGAGTAGAATAGTCACCCAGGCAGAGGAAGAGCTGATGAATGCACAATTGAGACCAATATAACTTTGACCTGAACTGGGCGGAGCAGTAGAATTGCAGAAGGTGCCTTTCTGAAGGCTTAGAAGTTTGAAAGATGCAAGGCTGCATAAGAGTATTTCAGGTTCCTTTAATCTCAACAGTGTTAATACCAGAGTTGACAATATCAGTACCAAACTCTGGGCTTGGATGTTCAAAGTGGTTGACACAGAAGATTGATTTGCGAGAGAGCCAAACAGCCATTTCTGCCACAAAGAAGGATGAGTGATCAAAGTGTAGAAACTATGCATAAAACAGGCAGAAGTTAAATAATGGTTGAGATGTGTCACTGAACACATGGACACCTGATAGAGCGTTCCGTACTAATAATTTACCTGTATTTGGACGCTCTTTAGGCCGATGAATCTTTTGGCTAAGTGGGACTCTCCGTACTCTCAATCAGTCAATTTAATCAAATCAATAATCAATAACGAACATACGCAATACCCTAATCGACATAACACTTAACAATTAATCCAGAATACATTTCGGCGAACCCTGACCTTTCAGTCAGGAATAACCACACCAGTTTATTCAAAGTTAGTGAATTTATTTCCCTATTTTAACAAAGCTAGCACAATATAGATGTGTCTCAACACCAAATGATAAACATAAATGAACATTAATAGCTGTCCATAACGGCGTAACAAGTGCAATCTATGCAGCATTTGAATAACAAGGCATTCGATAATGGCAATGCAAATCACTAAAACTATAATCTGTAACGAGCTAATTGCATACATTTAGTCAGCATAACAAGGTCTCAAATTGCATCATGCAACAAAAGGAATCCTCATCTAACCTCAAATTAACATCGGCATGTGGGACTTCATGCAAAAACAATTTAGCAACATTAATTTAGAAAAACTCCTAACTAGGGCTCTTATCAAAAATCAGCAGTTGGTTACCTAAAAGAAACACAATGCAATTGTACAATCTCCTTTCATATTTACCAATTACGATCAGCATACAAGGAAGTCTTCGTCTCACTGGTACCGTTTCTCGATCAGCATGGGACGGGGCAAAGGGGCAGGGGTGGACGGGGCAATTGCCTCACGGCGGCAAAATAAAACTACTACTTCATGCAAAGGGATCAAAGTTAAAGTCTCTAGAGCAAGAATCATTTAAAGTCTCTTTCTCTCGATTAGAGAAAGCATCAAAGTCTCTCAAAATGGCGTCGCAGCAAAGTGGGCCATAATAGCTGCAAAGTCTACAAAATGGCGGGATGTCCAATAATGACCCCTTTCCTCTCGTGCACCTGGTTTAAATAGACAACAGTTCAAATCCAGTAGGGTCTTCCATTGGAGGGTTCATAGGTTAGCTTCAAATTGTCCAATCAAAAACAACAGTTCTCAAGCTTTTACTTAAGCATACATTATCCTTGGAGATGGGTACGCAAGTTGCAACATTTTATACCAATTAACTCACTTTCAGAGCTTCCATTGTCTGCACCTGCAGATCGACCTTGGAGCAAAGAGAAAAATGCCAAGCTGGCACGAAACTTTAAGATAAGCATGTGAACGATCTCAGTGGAAAAGTACAGCTTCAAGCAAAAATACACGTTTATTAGCACATTGGAAAAATACGAGCATCTAAACCGTGAGACCAGGCAACTAGGCCAAAGCCTGCACTAAAGTTATGCTAAGCTAAAACATTTCAAGCAAGCAAATCGTAGCACACGTTTATGATTATGTCGGATTAGTGCAATTCTAATACATCACGTTACATAAAGCACGCTTATAAATGTTGGCAAACTACTCTGAGGGCACATTTTGTCCACGTACAATCTTTATTAGTTCGGTTAAAGTCACACATGATTATTGCTATACTACGTTTAAGCGCTAATAAATGTAAAACCTTCATTTCAGCTTCATCAATCCCTCCTCTGATGACTACTTGTCATCACACCAAATCATGCCCACAAATTTTATTCCATTAAAATTCTGTCAGTTCTCTTTTCCTTTTAATTCCCCTCGTTTTCGCCTTGTATTCTTCTGCCATTCTTTTCATTATTTTCTCTTCCTTCCTTCTTTTAATTCTTTCCATAATCATTATTATTCCCCTTTTTATTCCCCAAATTCCAAATATGCAAATCAGTACTATTAAAATTCCCTGTATTATTTTTAGTAATATTCCATTCCAAATGCCACCAAGCCAATGTCCCACTGAAGCAAGTCCTTTTCCAACCTTCTCCCACACTCCTCGTTCTTTCAATTCCTTCAAATCTGCACTTTCTTTTGTTAGATTAGCAAGCATAGTTTTAATTTTCACACTGTTATCAGGAATATACGTACAACAGTGTCGTGCACCAAGCATTTTGCAAACGCCGCCATCCTTTGCTAAAAGAATGTCTAAAGCAAGCCTATTTTGAAGAGTCATTGCTCTTTCCGCTGCAAGCTCAGCATCTTTCAGGATTATAGCACCTGAAAACTTTGTCAACATGTTATCCACTATAGTAGACAACTTTCTTATTTTGATGGAATTCAGCACAACTCCCAATGAAGGAATCATGGCTCCAAATATATCTCCTACCACAGCAGCTGCGGTCTCTCTTTTCTGGATACAATGAGATCCAGATGTCTTTTGAATCATCGATAGGTCATCCAGTTGATAAACCTTTGGGAACACTATACCCAAATAACATCTCCCCCACCATCCCTTTGGAAGACGATAGTAGGCATTATACCCACAAATGTAATATACACCTGGAATGACAGGGTCAAGTCCGTTCATCATGAATGTCCATTTGGCCTTAAAGATAAACGTATGTTTACACTCACTCGCTCCTACAAAAATGTTGTCATAATAAGATTCACCTCGATATATACAAAATTTCCCTACATGCCAAGCATCTAAAGCTATTCTCCCTTGTGTCTTTATTGCAGCAAAATCATAATTATCTACTGAAGTCCTCTTATGTAGCTCTTTTTCTAATTTCGCATTCATTTGTGCCCTTCTATCATCTGTGCGATCTAAAAAGCTTATTTCTACTGCAGAGAGCGAGCAGGTAAGATTTTCCCTATGAGCGTGAGCCGTTTCAAAGTGTAGCATTGGCTCGAAAAATTCCCTCATTATTTTAGCATCCCAATCTTTAGCAATCTGGCTTAGCTGCGCTATTATAGGAACATATGCAAAGGTAACATCATAATTTGAGTAAAAATACTGTATGTTAGTTTGACCATAAAATCTAGACATTACTATACTACATGTAATCCCGTAGGTAAGAGGCATGTGGTGATATGTCACCCCTTCCTTTACTGATGTCGGTATCTGTGTACACACATAACAATCTTTCGCATCCATAGTCTCAACATATTCTGTTAGCAAGCGATAGAAAACATTATATGAAAGCTCTTTCTTATCATGCAAGAGTCTCTCATCTATTTCTAGTCTTTTCAATGCGGTTAGTTCAGTGACAGTAACAGGAGCAAAAGTAGAAGCATCGATTTTCTCATTTTCTCCCTTTCCATGCATTGCAAGCACAATTGCCATTATTATTAGTACACATGCAATTATCAAGCCTATACACACATATTTACAATATTTCTTTCTGCTGTTTTGCGTCATGATCTGTATAGAATCAGAGAGCTAGAAGCACCTATAAAGAAACTATTTAGCAATTCAGTTACAAAGCTGAACGAGCGCAATGTTCACACAGTTTTCTTCAAGAGGCCAGTCACTTATCGGTTAGCAGCATTTGTCTCAATTCGGCAATAACTCAGTCTTTATCGGTTTAGCAAATGTCTCATCCGGTTTAGCAATGTCTCAGCTGGTTGTTTGTTTCACGTTATATTGTAGCAAGCAATGTCATTTATCACCCTTTCAATCAACACTGTCCATAAAACTTTTCTTTTCTATTGGTATCTCTTCTTCTTCGTTCTCGAGGCTTAGAGATACAAACTCGTCAGTCCAATCGTCATTGACTGCATATGCCCATTCTGGGCCGGAATATCTCCTATTCGGTATCCTTTTCCTTTTCAATTTTGCTTCTCTTTTCGATTCTGCTTCGCTGGTACTTTCCACTTTTGTCAAGTCTTTTTCTTCACTCGGGGATGGTACCACGACCGTTACTTCTTTTCTTTTCTCTTTCACTTTTGGCCTTTCTCCATCATTCAAACTTTCTTCAGTCCTTTGTTTTACTGGTGATATACTTAGGCCCGTATTTATACTTTTTTTGCGCCTCATTTGCGTAGTTTTTTGACGCAAAAACGGCGCAAACTTGCAAAATGCCATTGTATTTTGTAGGTTTGCGCCATTTTGCGTCAAAAAGCGGCGCAAATGCGGCGCTAAAAAAAGTATAAATACGGGCCTTAGTCTCCTCTTTGCACCATGTCCATTTGATGGACCTGCAACCCTTTCTGTGGAAGCTTGAACCTTTTCGTTCTGTCCTGCCTTGTCCCCTCCTTCTGGGGAATCCATCACGTTCTCCTTTTCTTTTTCTGTATCGTCTGCTTCTGGGAAAGCCCTCCTCTGATCAGGCTCTCCTGCTTTTTCACCTTTTTCGAGCCCTTCGTCACCGTTACTTTCGTCAGGCTCTGTATCACTTTCAGCTGCTTCAGGTTCTTTGTCACCTTCAGCTGCTTCAGGCTCTTTGCTACCCTCAGCTGCTTCAGGTTCTTTGTCACCTTCAGCTTCTTCGTCGCTGTCTGAACTTTCTCCTTGGTCTTCCCCAAGTGAGTTGGTCTCTTCGTCCTCCAATAATATCTCTCTCTCTCCTGCTTCTGCCTGTTCGCTTTCAGTTCGGTTTTGTTCTGCCTCAACACTCAGCACTGTTTTATCAGGCACTGGCAGTTTCAGCGCTTCAACTTCCTCATCTGTGGGACACAACACTTTCTTTGTGTGACTGGCGTGAATCCAGTTGGGAACCCCCGCACACTTCACAGCGGTAGTTGTTGTCAGGATCACTTGGAAAGGGCCTTTCCAACGGGGTTCCAGACACGACTTCCTCACGTGCTTCTTTACCACGACCCAGTCACCTGCTTTCAGTGCGTGTCCTGGACCTTGTATCGGTGGCAAGGTGGTTGCTTCCACCTGGTGAGAGAAAGAGCGAACCACGTCAGCCAGACCTTTGCAGTAGTCTAACACCATATCATCTGTAATATTCAAAAGCACGTTTGCGGGAACTGCGGGAAGTCTCATAGCCCTGCCCATGAGAATTTCGTGCGGAGACAATCCAGTCTTTCTATCAGGGGTGTTTCTCATTGACATTAGCACCAAGGGCAATGCATCAGGCCATTTCAAATTTGTCGATGCACATATTTTCGCCATTCTTGATTTCAGTGTACCATTCATCTGCTCCACCAGTCCTGATGCTTCAGGGCGATAGCTACAATGCAGTTTTTGCTCAATGTTCAGCGCTTCGCAAAGTAACTTTATCACCTCGTTATTGAAGTGACTTCCCCTATCTGATTCTAAAGAGATCGGGAATCCAAAACGTGGTATCAACTCTCTCAACAATAGCTTTGCAACTGTAAGGCTGTCATTTCTACGTGTGGGGTATGCTTCAATCCAGTGACAAAAAATGCACACAATCACCAACACATACTTCAGACCTCCATGCACAGGCATCTCAATGAAGTCCATTTGCATTCGACTAAACGGGCCACTTGCTCTACCAATGTGGCTCGCGTTCACGACTGTTCCCTTTCCTGGGTTAATTTGCTGGCAAGTGACACATCGATGGCAAACTGCTTCTGCAGCTTGACGAAATCTGGGGTTAAACCAATCAGTTTTGAACAATCTTATCATGGCATCTCTCCCTAGGTGAGCTTGCCCATGATAGAACCGCGCAAGCTGTGACAAGAGACTATTTGGCAAAACACATTTTCCCTCATTTGAAACCCATAACTCGTCTGGTCTCTTTATACATTGTGATTTAATCCAGGAATCTCTTTCATCCTCCCTGACGTTATTCTGTAATGCTTTTAATTCATCTATTGTATCTACAACTTTCAAGGCAAATGCTTCAGCTGGTTCGAGTTCTGGTTCACTTATCGAATTCCATTCATCTCTGAGCAATATACAATTCAAGGCACAAAATCTTGCGACTTGATCCGCATATGCATTTCCCAGAGAAACATAGTCCTGTCCTTTTGTATGAGCACTACACTTTACCACTGCAACTTCGGCTGGCATTTGAATGGCGTGTAACAATTCCCTTATTCTCTCCCCGTTTTTCACTGGGGATCCTGAAGAAGTCAGGAAACCTCTCTGTGACCATAGTTGTCCAAAGTCATGCACAATTCCAAACCCGTACTGACTATCAGTGTAAATGGTGACTTTCATCAATGCAGACAGTTGACATGCTCTTGTAAGGGCTACAAGTTCTGCTACTTGTGCAGAATAGACTCCTTGGAGCCAGGCCGCTTCCAAGACACCTGTTACAGTACATACAGCATATCCTGCTTTCAAAATTCCCATCCCATCTCTTAGACATGAACCATCAACAAAAACAATTTGGTCATTTTCATCAAGCTTAGTATCCTTAATGTCAGGTCTAGGTTTTGTGCAAAATTCAGTCACGTGAAGGCAGTCATGCTCGACGTCTTCAGCGTTCTCAATTTCAGCATTTTCACCAGGAAGCAAGGTTGCTGGATTCAACATAGTGCACCTTTTCAGCTGCACATTCGGTGAGCCCAGAATTATCGTTTCATACCTTGTGAGTCTTGCTCCGGTCATGTGTTGCGTTCGGAAGCGGGTCAAAAGTATCTCAACTGAGTGAGGGACCATGACTGTCACTGGGTGTCCCATCACTATTCCTTCACTCTGAGTGAGGCTGATACCAACTGCTGCTACGGCGCGCAAACACCCTGGAAGTGCTGCTGCGACCAGATCCAAAGTAGCTGAAAAATACGCTACTGGTCTGTTTACGCCACCATGGGCTTGAGTCAAGACAGACAGAGAACATGCATCACGTTCATGACAAAACAATGTGAAAGGCTTTGTGTAATCAGGCATACCTAACGCTGGAGCCCTGCACATGCATTCTTTCAATTCAGCAAAAGCATCCATCTCATCTTCTTTCAGCTCAATTTGATCCAAGGCATCCTTCTGGGTCAGCTTCAGTAAAGGCTTTGCTAGAGTCGAGAAGTTGGGAATCCACTGGCGACAATAGCCCACCATTCCCAAAAACTTCCTCACCTCCCTCCTTGTCTTTGGTGGACTCATTTGAAGTACGCTCGTTATTCTTTCCTTCATTATTCTCCGTGACCCTTTCTCTATCTGGTGACCCAAGTATTTCACTTTCTTCTGACAGAACTGCAACTTTGAAGGAGACACCTTGTGTCCATTCCTTCCCAAATGGTTCAACAGAGCAATGGTATCGGCTGTGCAGCCACTTTCTGTCTTTGATGCAATCAGTAAGTCATCAATGTACTGTACCAGGGTTGACTCGAATGGCAATTCTAATGCTTCCAGATCTTTCTTTAGAACCTGATTGAATATTGACGGTGACTCGGAAAACCCTTGAGGAATTCGACACCAACAGTACACTCTGTCTAAGAATTTGAAACAAAAGAGAAATTGGCTGTCCTCATGAAGAGGCACAGAAAAGAATGCTTGTGACAAGTCGAAGACTGAGAACCACTCAGCCTCGCAAGGGACTTGAAACATTATCACAGCTGGATTTGGTACGACAGGGCAACACTTGACTATGATGTCATTTATCTTCCTCAAGTCCTGCACTAGTCGGACCTTTCCACTTGGCTTTATTAATCCCATTATTGGTGAATTACACGGACTGCTTAACACTTCTTTCAGTACCCCTTGTTTTACAAATTCGTCAATAAGTTGGGCAACTTTCATGAGGGTGTCTTGTGCCATGTGGTATTGTGGGGTCTGGGGAAAGATTGCATTGGGCTTTACAGTCACTTTCACTGGTTCCACTCCTTTCATCAATCCCACCTCTTTCCCTGTCATATCCCACACTTCCTTTCCGACTGTTTCCCATAATTCAGCTGGAATATCTTCTTCAGTTATCATCGGGAAAAGACAAATCAGAGGATACTCTTCATCAACAGTTTCCATCTCATCCCCCTCTACACTGTCCTCTTCTTCCCCATCACTGCTCGTCTGAATTGTTATTCCCTCGTTCGAACACATAATCGAACAACCAAATTTGCACAACAAGTCTCTCCCTAACAGTGCTATCGGGCTTGAGTCACATACCACAAACTGATGCACCCCTTGATAGTTACCGATGCTGACTGGTACCGGATCTGTTATTGGGTTCGTCAGGTGCCTATTTGCTACTCCCACCACTTGAACTGTCCTCCCTGAGAGAGGCAAATTTGGTACTTCACTGCTCTTAACGGTTGAACGTGTGGCTCCTGTGTCAACCAAGAATGAAACACGATGACCCATTACTCTTCCCTCTACGTACGGACCCTTTTGATCAACTTCCAAGGATGCTGCAAGCACGCAATCTCCTTCCTCTTCTGAACTTTCACTCTCCCATACATTGTTTATTCCACTCTCACTGTGTAGTGGGAACTGTTGTACGGTGCCATTTGTACTCATTACCTGACCCGAGACCTGTGGAGGAAGCATCACTTGCTGCTGACTCATTGGTGCCAAAGGTATTTACATTTGCTGATTAGGTACCATGGGTAACTGCTGTTGCATTGGCTGCATTTGCGGCATCTGCATACGGGGCATCTGCATCTGCTGCGGCTGCATAGGTTGTAATCCCTGCAACTGATTTACGGTCTGAAAATTTGGGTTTGGACCTCTCATTTTCGGTCCCCTCATTGTCTGAAATGCATTGACATCATTGTTTTGCTGACTGACACCTGTACCTGCACCTTCCTGCACCACCATCGGGCACTCGCGTTTCCAATGTCCGACAATTCCGCACACGTGACACGGCATCACCTTCTTCATTGCCTGCACACCATTCACAACAGTGTTCAAATCCGGACCATTATTCGCAAAACCTCCTCTGCCTCTGCCTCTGGCCTGTGGCTGAAACATCATATTTCCCTGCAACTGCGGCTGCAGTTGCGGTACCTGCTGTTGGAACCCTTGCATCCCTTGCAAACCTTGCAGACCTGTCTGAGCTGCTTTAAGTTGCATCATCATCACCTTCTCCTTCAACCTTTTCTGTTTTACTTCAATTTCGTCGCTACAGTATTTCGCATAATTCAACACCTCATCAATCGCTTTCGACTGCCAACAAATCAAATGCGACTTTATCATCTGACTTATCTCTGGTCTCAGCCCTTCCACAAATCTAAACACAAAATGAAGCATGTCCTTCGCCTCTATTGTTTCCGTGCCACTGTAATTCTTGAACGCCTTCAACAATCTCTCATAGTAACTATGAATCGACTCTTTAGCCTCTTGGGCCGTTCGATCGATCTTCTGCCAATCCACATTTTTTGCGGCAACCTTCATCTTCAAATGCTCAATTACCTTATAGTACAAGCTCATCACCATAGGTGATGGTGCACCCGTAACCCTGTCTCTCTCTGGTTCACTTGTCGGCCAACCTACAGCTCTTTTGCAATCCTCCCACAAATCTGCTGGAACCACAATCTCAAAGAGGGTGTTCAGGTCTTCCCAGAGACATTTTGCAAGCTTCACAAACCTATCAGTCTGTTTATACCATTCGATCGGTTTCTCTCTCAGTTTGGGAAAATCATCCGTAAAGGACTGAATGTCGCTCCTGTGCCATGGTACATGTATTAATTTTCCCCCTGCTGTCTCCCTCATTGGTAACATGGTTACTGCGTCACTACTCTGTGGTCTTTTCTCATTGAGTTCTGTGGCACTGTCCCTCCTCTTTTCCTTTCTCTTTACCCACCTGCTTTCCCACTTGTCTAAGCACCTCCACACTTGTGCACTCTGCAGCAATTCTCTAAGGTGCGCCTTCATGCCTGCTGACCTCATGTGTTCAAAATCTGTGGTCCCAAAATCCAATCTATAGCTTCTGCTCAAGTGTTTTGTCTTGTCTATATCAACCCCGTTTTTGTCAGCTATTTCCTGCAAGCTTTTATGTACCTTGTTCACTTCTCTCGTAATCCTGGGACATAGATATCTCAGCTCTTCTTCCGAGTAGGACTCTAACCTATTCACACCCATAGTCCCTTCCACCAATTCTTGTGCTTCCATGTTCAACCTGACCCTATTCAGATAGTCTTCTCCCTTTCCACTGGCTGAGCTTTGTGTGGAATTCAAACTGTTGAACCACTGTGTCAGCTGTTGCGCATTCAACCCCATAAGTGTAGCATTCACATCGACTGCCATCAATGGTTGCGGCAACTTTTCAGTATTCGATGACAGCGGTATCATCAGTGGGGGACTTGACCTCACCAGTGTTGACTGAGCACATATGGGACTAAACTCCATCAAGGACCCAGATCCAGTTGACTGAGCCGCTATCGGAGTTATCCCTGGAGTGTTTTCTATGCACCTCCTTTCTGTCCCATTCTGCAGTATTGATCCCTGGCTGCTCATACCTAAGTTAGGCTGACTGTACAGAGGTACTGGTGGACCTACAGTAATGGGTAGTGATATTGCATCTGGGTTCTGTCCATTTCCCATGTTCTGAGGCATGTTCATTCCCACACTATGGGTCATCATTGCCGGCATACCCATTTGACTCCCCGTCATCTGAGCATGTGCATTTCCCCCTTGCACCTGCTTTTGAGGCATCAAAAACTGAGTTGATTCAGCTTGTGCCAATGTTGGGTTGTGACCACTCTGTACTCCCCTTACGGTTGGATCTAGAATCATTCCTGCACTGTTGTCACTGTTGTAGTACCTCGGGACCTGCGGCTGATAATTTTCTGCTGGTTTCAACATGGGCACATCTGGATATATTCTCCTAACCTGCGGTATCTGCGGGGTGAACAGTAGACTCGGGTCCTTAGATCCTGATGATGCTCCTGAATTCTGACTTTCACTGTTCTGTACCGATGCCGGAGGGGCAGAACTGGTACTTGGACCTTGTCCACTCTCTGCATAAGGTGGTGGACGGTCGTTCAGCAATTGCATAATTAATTCCTCATCCTCTAACTCCTCTTCTCTTCTCAACTTTTCCTCGTCCTCTCTATCCTTGGAACACCTCCTGTTTGTCTTACAGGTAGCTTTCTTACCTGTCTCCTCTTCTTCCTTAGTAATTGCGGGAAAATTTTTTATCCCCTGCAATACATCTGACCTCCACACCTTCTGTGCATTATCCCACCTAGCGTCCGCTAGTGTCTTTTCTACCTTCCTTATCCTTGTCTCGAACTTATTTTGCTGTTGCTGTCTAGCCATCAGTTCCCAAACCGCTAGAGCCTCAAACTGTGCTGGCCTTGGAGGTACCTTCATGTCGTACATCGTGAATCTCAAATTCTCTAGTATCCTTATATTGAATGTCCCATGAATCGGGAACGCTACGCTCCCATGTTTCTCTGTCAGCTTGTGCCACTGCTTTAACCAAAGGCACGGAGCTACCCCTTTTTCCTCCATTACAATGTAAGCTGGTGTACCTTCAGGCGGCGTCTCTTCTCCTACGCTCGCTTTAATGTAAGACTCCCCCTTCATCGCACTCCTTAATGCTTTAAAAAATTTCATTTTCTCGTCTTTTATTTCACAAAGTTTGTAATCAATAGGTGACTTTAATTCCCGGAATACTCTTCGCTTGCCTTTCCCCTTCCAATCGAGCCCCACGGACTGCGTCCAATCCGTGCGCGACCCTTCTCCGCAACCAACCTATCCCAGCGCGGCTCCTAGTGACGTCACACTCACACACACTGCGGCTGACAAAGCCTCGCGGCTAGTCCTCCTTCTCTCAGCTCTTTTCGTAATAACTTCTGGCATGTATCGCGAGCTACCAAAAATATAAAACAGATCTGTCGGTTTACTACAGAAAGGGTAACACAATCGCTTCAGGACCTTAGGGATTTTTCACTAGCCTCGGCAGTTATTCCATCTTTCTCGGTCCCCACGTTCGCAAGCAAATCTGACCCGCAGACCTACTCTCAACTTGTCAATGATCTATTCTAGTGCACTTAGAATCTTGTCAAAGCCCGAAGTCGAAGTTTCTTTCACTCCCTTAACACACGTACCGACTCGTTGACCACGCCCGATCAACCTACTAAACCGCCCAGGCCACAACATAAAACAACATACTCCGGAGTCTCTTGACCTCGCAGGGCCCGTCTCAACAACAACAACCACGTGGACCTTTTTATGCACAAAGCGCCACACGCACATGAAGTTCGACGACTTCCCTACTCTCACACTCGGAGTCGCACCTCCGCTATTTCTATGAAGTTCGACGACTTCCCTACTTCTACACTCGGAGTCGCACCTCCGCTATCCTCTAAAAAGAAAAAGAAATTCCTCGCAGCCTTTTCACACAATCTGCGGCAATAAGCTGTGCAAGCGCAAAACCCTAACTTCACTCATACCATCACTAGTACCGCCAACGCTGATTCCATACCTCCATTCTCTTCATTCGCAAGCTCCGAGATCCCGGGAAAGTCGCGGTGGACCTAGCCCATCATCATTCTGTCAATCAGTTTTATCCAAAAAAAATCTAATTTAACTTTTTGAGTGGGGTCTCAAAAGGCGTAACTGTTAATTCAACACCATGTACTTTAAGAGTACAGGGTCCCAAAAGACGTAACCGTCCTCTGCTACCATCTACTGATAGAGCGTTCCGTACTAATAATTTACCTGTATTTGGACGCTCTTTAGGCCGATGAATCTTTTGGCTAAGTGGGACTCTCCGTACTCTCAATCAGTCAATTTAATCAAATCAATAATCAATAACGAACATACGCAATACCCTAATCGACATAACACTTAACAATGAATCCAGAATACATTTCGGCGAACCCTGACCTTTCAGTCAGGAATAACCACACCAGTTTATTCAAAGTTAGTGAATTTATTTCCCTATATTAACAAAGCTAGCACAATATAGATGTGTCTCAACACCAAATGATAAACATAAATGAACATCAATAGCTGTCCATAACGGCGAAACAAGTGCAATCTATGCAGCATTTGAATAACAAGGCATTCGATAATGGCAATGCAAATCACCAAAACTATAATCTGTAACGAGCTAATTGCATACATTTAGTCAGCATAACAAGGTCTCAAATTGCATCATGCAACAAAAGGAATCCTCATCTAACCTCAAATTAACATCGGCATGTGGGACTTCATGCAAAAACAATTTAGCAACATTAATTTAGAAAAACTCCTAACTAGGGCTCTTATCAAAAATCAGCAGTTGGTTACCTAAAAGAAACACAATGCAATTGTACAATCTCCTTTCATATTTACCAATTACGATCAGCATACAAGGAAGTCTTCGTCTCACAGGTACCGTTTCTCGATCAACATGGGACGGGGCAAAGGGGCAGGGGTAGACGGGGCAATTGCCTCACGGCGGCAAAATAAAACTACTACTTCATGCAAAGGGATCAAAGTTAAAGTCTCTAGGGCAAGAATCATTTAAAGTCTCTTTCTCTCGATTAGAGAAAGCATCAAAGTCTCTCAAAATGGCGTCGCAGCAAAGTGGGCCATAATAGCTGCAAAGTCTACAAAATGGCGGGATGTCCAATAATGACCCCTTTCCTCTTGTGCACCTGGTTTAAATAGACAACAGTTCAAATCCAGTAGGGTCTTCCATTGGAGGGTTCATAGGTTAGCTTCAAATTGTCCAATCAAAAACAACAGTTCTCAAGCTTTTACTTAAGCATACATTATCCTTGGAGATGGGTACGCAAGTTGCAACATTTTATACCAATTAACTCACTTTCAGAGCTTCCATTGTCCGCACCTGCAGATCGACCTTGGAGCAAAGAGAAAAATGCCAAGCTGGCATGAAACTTTAAGATAAGCATGTGAACGATCTCAGTGGAAAAGTACAGCTTCAAGCAAAAATACATGTTTATTAGCACATTGGAAAAATATGAGCATCTAAACCGTGAGACCAGGCAACTAGGCCAAAGCCTGCACTAAAGTTATGCTAAGCTAAAACATTTCAAGCAAGCAAATCGTAGCACACGTTTATGATTATGTCGGATTAGTGCAATTCTAATACATCACGTTACATAAAGCACGCTTATAAATGTTGGCAAACTACTCTGAGGGCACATTTTGTCCCCGTACAATCTTTATTAGTTCGGTTAAAGTCACACATGATTATTGCTATACTACGTTTAAGCGCTAATAAATGTAAAACCTTCATTTCAGCTTCATCAATCCCTCCTCTGATGACTACTTGTCATCACACCAAATCATGCCCACAAATTTTATTCCATTAAAATTCTGTCAGTTCTCTTTTCCTTTTAATTCCCCTCGTTTTCGCCTTGTATTCTTCTGCCATTCTTTTCATTATTTTCTCTTCCTTCCTTCTTTTAATTCTTTCCATAATCATTATTATTCCCCTTTTTATTCCCCAAATTCCAAATATGCAAATCAGTACTATTAAAATTCCCTGTATTATTTTTAGTAATATTCCATTCCAAATGCCACCAAGCCAATGTCCCACTGAAGCAAGTCCTTTTCCAACCTTCTCCCACACTCCTCGTTCTTTCAATTCCTTCAAATCTGCACTTTCTTTTGTTAGATTAGCAAGCATAGTTTTAATTTTCACACTGTTATCAGGAATATACGTACAACAGTGTCGTGCACCAAGCATTTTGCAAACGCCGCCATCCTTTGCTAAAAGAATGTCTAAAGCAAGCCTATTTTGAAGAGTCATTGCTCTTTCCGCTGCAAGCTCAGCATCTTTCAGGATTATAGCACCTGAAAACTTTGTCAACATGTTATCCACTATAGTAGACAACTTTCTTATTTTGATGGAATTCAGCACAACTCCCAATGAAGGAATCATGGCTCCAAATATATCTCCTACCACAGCAGCTGCGGTCTCTCTTTTCTGGATACAATGAGATCCAGATGTCTTTTGAATCATCGATAGGTCATCCAGTTGATAAACCTTTGGGAACACTATACCCAAATAACATCTCCCCCACCATCCCTTTGGAAGACGATAGTAGGCATTATACCCACAAATGTAATATACACCTGGAATGACAGGGTCAAGTCCGTTCATCATGAATGTCCATTTGGCCTTAAAGATAAACGTATGTTTACACTCACTCGCTCCTACAAAAATGTTGTCATAATAAGATTCACCTCGATATATACAAAATTTCCCTACATGCCAAGCATCTAAAGCTATTCTCCCTTGTGTCTTTATTGCAGCAAAATCATAATTATCTACTGAAGTCCTCTTATGTAGCTCTTTTTCTAATTTCGCATTCATTTGTGCCCTTCTATCATCTGTGCGATCTAAAAAGCTTATTTCTACTGCAGAGAGCGAGCAGGTAAGATTTTCCCTATGAGCGTGAGCCGTTTCAAAGTGTAGCATTGGCTCGAAAAATTCCCTCATTATTTTAGCATCCCAATCTTTAGCAATCTGGCTTAGCTGCGCTATTATAGGAACATATGCAAAGGTAACATCATAATTTGAGTAAAAATACTGTATGTTAGTTTGACCATAAAATCTAGACATTACTATACTACATGTAATCCCGTAGGTAAGAGGCATGTGGTGATATGTCACCCCTTCCTTTACTGATGTCGGTATCTGTGTACACACATAACAATCTTTCGCATCCATAGTCTCAACATATTCTGTTAGCAAGCGATAGAAAACATTATATGAAAGCTCTTTCTTATCATGCAAGAGTCTCTCATCTATTTCTAGTCTTTTCAATGCGGTTAGTTCAGTGACAGTAACAGGAGCAAAAGTAGAAGCATCGATTTTCTCATTTTCTCCCTTTCCATGCATTGCAAGCACAATTGCCATTATTATTAGTACACATGCAATTATCAAGCCTATACACACATATTTACAATATTTCTTTCTGCTGTTTTGCGTCATGATCTGTATAGAATCAGAGAGCTAGAAGCACCTATAAAGAAACTATTTAGCAATTCAGTTACAAAGCTGAACGAGCGCAATGTTCACACAGTTTTCTTCAAGAGGCCAGTCACTTATCGGTTAGCAGCATTTGTCTCAATTCGGCAATAACTCAGTCTTTATCGGTTTAGCAAATGTCTCATCCGGTTTAGCAATGTCTCAGCTGGTTGTTTGTTTCACGTTATATTGTAGCAAGCAATGTCATTTATCACCCTTTCAATCAACACTGTCCATAAAACTTTTCTTTTCTATTGGTATCTCTTCTTCTTCGTTCTCGAGGCTTAGAGATACAAACTCGTCAGTCCAATCGTCATTGACTGCATATGCCCATTCTGGGCCGGAATATCTCCTATTCGGTATCCTTTTCCTTTTCAATTTTGCTTCTCTTTTCGATTCTGCTTCGCTGGTACTTTCCACTTTTGTCAAGTCTTTTTCTTCACTCGGGGATGGTACCACGACCGTTACTTCTTTTCTTTTCTCTTTCACTTTTGGCCTTTCTCCATCATTCAAACTTTCTTCAGTCCTTTGTTTTACTGGTGATATACTTAGGCCCGTATTTATACTTTTTTTGCGCCTCATTTGCGTAGTTTTTTGACGCAAAAACGGCGCAAACTTGCAAAATGCCATTGTATTTTGTAGGTTTGCGCCATTTTGCGTCAAAAAGCGGCGCAAATGCGGCGCTAAAAAAAGTATAAATACGGGCCTTAGTCTCCTCTTTGCACCATGTCCATTTGATGGACCTGCAACCCTTTCTGTGGAAGCTTGAACCTTTTCGTTCTGTCCTGCCTTGTCCCCTCCTTCTGGGGAATCCATCACGTTCTCCTTTTCTTTTTCTGTATCGTCTGCTTCTGGGAAAGCCCTCCTCTGATCAGGCTCTCCTGCTTTTTCACCTTTTTCGAGCCCTTCGTCACCGTTACTTTCGTCAGGCTCTGTATCACTTTCAGCTGCTTCAGGTTCTTTGTCACCTTCAGCTGCTTCAGGCTCTTTGCTACCCTCAGCTGCTTCAGGTTCTTTGTCACCTTCAGCTTCTTCGTCGCTGTCTGAACTTTCTCCTTGGTCTTCCCCAAGTGAGTTGGTCTCTTCGTCCTCCAATAATATCTCTCTCTCTCCTGCTTCTGCCTGTTCGCTTTCAGTTCGGTTTTGTTCTGCCTCAACACTCAGCACTGTTTTATCAGGCACTGGCAGTTTCAGCGCTTCAACTTCCTCATCTGTGGGACACAACACTTTCTTTGTGTGACTGGCGTGAATCCAGTTGGGAACCCCCGCACACTTCACAGCGGTAGTTGTTGTCAGGATCACTTGGAAAGGGCCTTTCCAACGGGGTTCCAGACACGACTTCCTCACGTGCTTCTTTACCACGACCCAGTCACCTGCTTTCAGTGCGTGTCCTGGACCTTGTATCGGTGGCAAGGTGGTTGCTTCCACCTGGTGAGAGAAAGAGCGAACCACGTCAGCCAGACCTTTGCAGTAGTCTAACACCATATCATCTGTAATATTCAAAAGCACGTTTGCGGGAACTGCGGGAAGTCTCATAGCCCTGCCCATGAGAATTTCGTGCGGAGACAATCCAGTCTTTCTATCAGGGGTGTTTCTCATTGACATTAGCACCAAGGGCAATGCATCAGGCCATTTCAAATTTGTCGATGCACATATTTTCGCCATTCTTGATTTCAGTGTACCATTCATCTGCTCCACCAGTCCTGATGCTTCAGGGCGATAGCTACAATGCAGTTTTTGCTCAATGTTCAGCGCTTCGCAAAGTAACTTTATCACCTCGTTATTGAAGTGACTTCCCCTATCTGATTCTAAAGAGATCGGGAATCCAAAACGTGGTATCAACTCTCTCAACAATAGCTTTGCAACTGTAAGGCTGTCATTTCTACGTGTGGGGTATGCTTCAATCCAGTGACAAAAAATGCACACAATCACCAACACATACTTCAGACCTCCATGCACAGGCATCTCAATGAAGTCCATTTGCATTCGACTAAACGGGCCACTTGCTCTACCAATGTGGCTCGCGTTCACGACTGTTCCCTTTCCTGGGTTAATTTGCTGGCAAGTGACACATCGATGGCAAACTGCTTCTGCAGCTTGACGAAATCTGGGGTTAAACCAATCAGTTTTGAACAATCTTATCATGGCATCTCTCCCTAGGTGAGCTTGCCCATGATAGAACCGCGCAAGCTGTGACAAGAGACTATTTGGCAAAACACATTTTCCCTCATTTGAAACCCATAACTCGTCTGGTCTCTTTATACATTGTGATTTAATCCAGGAATCTCTTTCATCCTCCCTGACGTTATTCTGTAATGCTTTTAATTCATCTATTGTATCTACAACTTTCAAGGCAAATGCTTCAGCTGGTTCGAGTTCTGGTTCACTTATCGAATTCCATTCATCTCTGAGCAATATACAATTCAAGGCACAAAATCTTGCGACTTGATCCGCATATGCATTTCCCAGAGAAACATAGTCCTGTCCTTTTGTATGAGCACTACACTTTACCACTGCAACTTCGGCTGGCATTTGAATGGCGTGTAACAATTCCCTTATTCTCTCCCCGTTTTTCACTGGGGATCCTGAAGAAGTCAGGAAACCTCTCTGTGACCATAGTTGTCCAAAGTCATGCACAATTCCAAACCCGTACTGACTATCAGTGTAAATGGTGACTTTCATCAATGCAGACAGTTGACATGCTCTTGTAAGGGCTACAAGTTCTGCTACTTGTGCAGAATAGACTCCTTGGAGCCAGGCCGCTTCCAAGACACCTGTTACAGTACATACAGCATATCCTGCTTTCAAAATTCCCATCCCATCTCTTAGACATGAACCATCAACAAAAACAATTTGGTCATTTTCATCAAGCTTAGTATCCTTAATGTCAGGTCTAGGTTTTGTGCAAAATTCAGTCACGTGAAGGCAGTCATGCTCGACGTCTTCAGCGTTCTCAATTTCAGCATTTTCACCAGGAAGCAAGGTTGCTGGATTCAACATAGTGCACCTTTTCAGCTGCACATTCGGTGAGCCCAGAATTATCGTTTCATACCTTGTGAGTCTTGCTCCGGTCATGTGTTGCGTTCGGAAGCGGGTCAAAAGTATCTCAACTGAGTGAGGGACCATGACTGTCACTGGGTGTCCCATCACTATTCCTTCACTCTGAGTGAGGCTGATACCAACTGCTGCTACGGCGCGCAAACACCCTGGAAGTGCTGCTGCGACCAGATCCAAAGTAGCTGAAAAATACGCTACTGGTCTGTTTACGCCACCATGGGCTTGAGTCAAGACAGACAGAGAACATGCATCACGTTCATGACAAAACAATGTGAAAGGCTTTGTGTAATCAGGCATACCTAACGCTGGAGCCCTGCACATGCATTCTTTCAATTCAGCAAAAGCATCCATCTCATCTTCTTTCAGCTCAATTTGATCCAAGGCATCCTTCTGGGTCAGCTTCAGTAAAGGCTTTGCTAGAGTCGAGAAGTTGGGAATCCACTGGCGACAATAGCCCACCATTCCCAAAAACTTCCTCACCTCCCTCCTTGTCTTTGGTGGACTCATTTGAAGTACGCTCGTTATTCTTTCCTTCATTATTCTCCGTGACCCTTTCTCTATCTGGTGACCCAAGTATTTCACTTTCTTCTGACAGAACTGCAACTTTGAAGGAGACACCTTGTGTCCATTCCTTCCCAAATGGTTCAACAGAGCAATGGTATCGGCTGTGCAGCCACTTTCTGTCTTTGATGCAATCAGTAAGTCATCAATGTACTGTACCAGGGTTGACTCGAATGGCAATTCTAATGCTTCCAGATCTTTCTTTAGAACCTGATTGAATATTGACGGTGACTCGGAAAACCCTTGAGGAATTCGACACCAACAGTACACTCTGTCTAAGAATTTGAAACAAAAGAGAAATTGGCTGTCCTCATGAAGAGGCACAGAAAAGAATGCTTGTGACAAGTCGATGACTGAGAACCACTCAGCCTCGCAAGGGACTTGAAACATTATCACAGCTGGATTTGGTACGACAGGGCAACACTTGACTATGATGTCATTTATCTTCCTCAAGTCCTGCACTAGTCGGACCTTTCCACTTGGCTTTATTAATCCCATTATTGGTGAATTACACGGACTGCTTAACACTTCTTTCAGTACCCCTTGTTTTACAAATTCGTCAATAAGTTGGGCAACTTTCATGAGGGTGTCTTGTGCCATGTGGTATTGTGGGGTCTGGGGAAAGATTGCATTGGGCTTTACAGTCACTTTCACTGGTTCCACTCCTTTCATCAATCCCACCTCTTTCCCTGTCATATCCCACACTTCCTTTCCGACTGTTTCCCATAATTCAGCTGGAATATCTTCTTCAGTTATCATCGGGAAAAGACAAATCAGAGGATACTCTTCATCAACAGTTTCCATCTCATCCCCCTCTACACTGTCCTCTTCTTCCCCATCACTGCTCGTCTGAATTGTTATTCCCTCGTTCGAACACATAATCGAACAACCAAATTTGCACAACAAGTCTCTCCCTAACAGTGCTATCGGGCTTGAGTCACATACCACAAACTGATGCACCCCTTGATAGTTACCGATGCTGACTGGTACCGGATCTGTTATTGGGTTCGTCAGGTGCCTATTTGCTACTCCCACCACTTGAACTGTCCTCCCTGAGAGAGGCAAATTTGGTACTTCACTGCTCTTAACGGTTGAACGTGTGGCTCCTGTGTCAACCAAGAATGAAACACGATGACCCATTACTCTTCCCTCTACGTACGGACCCTTTTGATCAACTTCCAAGGATGCTGCAAGCACGCAATCTCCTTCCTCTTCTGAACTTTCACTCTCCCATACATTGTTTATTCCACTCTCACTGTGTAGTGGGAACTGTTGTACGGTGCCATTTGTACTCATTACCTGACCCGAGACCTGTGGAGGAAGCATCACTTGCTGCTGACTCATTGGTGCCAAAGGTATTTGCATTTGCTGATTAGGTACCATGGGTAACTGCTGTTGCATTGGCTGCATTTGCGGCATCTGCATACGGGGCATCTGCATCTGCTGCGGCTGCATAGGTTGTAATCCCTGCAACTGATTTACGGTCTGAAAATTTGGGTTTGGACCTCTCATTTTCGGTCCCCTCATTGTCTGAAATGCATTGACATCATTGTTTTGCTGACTGACACCTGTACCTGCACCTTCCTGCACCACCATCGGGCACTCGCGTTTCCAATGTCCGACAATTCCGCACACGTGACACGGCATCACCTTCTTCATTGCCTGCACACCATTCACAACAGTGTTCAAATCCGGACCATTATTCGCAAAACCTCCTCTGCCTCTGCCTCTGGCCTGTGGCTGAAACATCATATTTCCCTGCAACTGCGGCTGCAGTTGCGGTACCTGCTGTTGGAACCCTTGCATCCCTTGCAAACCTTGCAGACCTGTCTGAGCTGCTTTAAGTTGCATCATCATCACCTTCTCCTTCAACCTTTTCTGTTTTACTTCAATTTCGTCGCTACAGTATTTCGCATAATTCAACACCTCATCAATCGCTTTCGACTGCCAACAAATCAAATGCGACTTTATCATCTGACTTATCTCTGGTCTCAGCCCTTCCACAAATCTAAACACAAAATGAAGCATGTCCTTCGCCTCTATTGTTTCCGTGCCACTGTAATTCTTGAACGCCTTCAACAATCTCTCATAGTAACTATGAATCGACTCTTTAGCCTCTTGGGCCGTTCGATCGATCTTCTGCCAATCCACATTTTTTGCGGCAACCTTCATCTTCAAATGCTCAATTACCTTATAGTACAAGCTCATCACCATAGGTGATGGTGCACCCGTAACCCTGTCTCTCTCTGGTTCACTTGTCGGCCAACCTACAGCTCTTTTGCAATCCTCCCACAAATCTGCTGGAACCACAATCTCAAAGAGGGTGTTCAGGTCTTCCCAGAGACATTTTGCAAGCTTCACAAACCTATCAGTCTGTTTATACCATTCGATCGGTTTCTCTCTCAGTTTGGGAAAATCATCCGTAAAGGACTGAATGTCGCTCCTGTGCCATGGTACATGTATTAATTTTCCCCCTGCTGTCTCCCTCATTGGTAACATGGTTACTGCGTCACTACTCTGTGGTCTTTTCTCATTGAGTTCTGTGGCACTGTCCCTCCTCTTTTCCTTTCTCTTTACCCACCTGCTTTCCCACTTGTCTAAGCACCTCCACACTTGTGCACTCTGCAGCAATTCTCTAAGGTGCGCCTTCATGCCTGCTGACCTCATGTGTTCAAAATCTGTGGTCCCAAAATCCAATCTATAGCTTCTGCTCAAGTGTTTTGTCTTGTCTATATCAACCCCGTTTTTGTCAGCTATTTCCTGCAAGCTTTTATGTACCTTGTTCACTTCTCTCGTAATCCTGGGACATAGATATCTCAGCTCTTCTTCCGAGTAGGACTCTAACCTATTCACACCCATAGTCCCTTCCACCAATTCTTGTGCTTCCATGTTCAACCTGACCCTATTCAGATAGTCTTCTCCCTTTCCACTGGCTGAGCTTTGTGTGGAATTCAAACTGTTGAACCACTGTGTCAGCTGTTGCGCATTCAACCCCATAAGTGTAGCATTCACATCGACTGCCATCAATGGTTGCGGCAACTTTTCAGTATTCGATGACAGCGGTATCATCAGTGGGGGACTTGACCTCACCAGTGTTGACTGAGCACATATGGGACTAAACTCCATCAAGGACCCAGATCCAGTTGACTGAGCCGCTATCGGAGTTATCCCTGGAGTGTTTTCTATGCACCTCCTTTCTGTCCCATTCTGCAGTATTGATCCCTGGCTGCTCATACCTAAGTTAGGCTGACTGTACAGAGGTACTGGTGGACCTACAGTAATGGGTAGTGATATTGCATCTGGGTTCTGTCCATTTCCCATGTTCTGAGGCATGTTCATTCCCACACTATGGGTCATCATTGCCGGCATACCCATTTGACTCCCCGTCATCTGAGCATGTGCATTTCCCCCTTGCACCTGCTTTTGAGGCATCAAAAACTGAGTTGATTCAGCTTGTGCCAATGTTGGGTTGTGACCACTCTGTACTCCCCTTACGGTTGGATCTAGAATCATTCCTGCACTGTTGTCACTGTTGTAGTACCTCGGGACCTGCGGCTGATAATTTTCTGCTGGTTTCAACATGGGCACATCTGGATATATTCTCCTAACCTGCGGTATCTGCGGGGTGAACAGTAGACTCGGGTCCTTAGATCCTGATGATGCTCCTGAATTCTGACTTTCACTGTTCTGTACCGATGCCGGAGGGGCAGAACTGGTACTTGGACCTTGTCCACTCTCTGCATAAGGTGGTGGACGGTCGTTCAGCAATTGCATAATTAATTCCTCATCCTCTAACTCCTCTTCTCTTCTCAACTTTTCCTCGTCCTCTCTATCCTTGGAACACCTCCTGTTTGTCTTACAGGTAGCTTTCTTACCTGTCTCCTCTTCTTCCTTAGTAATTGCGGGAAACATTTTTATCCCCTGCAATACATCTGACCTCCACACCTTCTGTGCATTATCCCACCTAGCGTCCGCTAGTGTCTTTTCTACCTTCCTTATCCTTGTCTCGAACTTATTTTGCTGTTGCTGTCTAGCCATCAGTTCCCAAACCGCTAGAGCCTCAAACTGTGCTGGCCTTGGAGGTACCTTCATGTCGTACATCGTGAATCTCAAATTCTCTAGTATCCTTATATTGAATGTCCCATGAATCGGGAACGCTACGCTCCCATGTTTCTCTGTCAGCTTGTGCCACTGCTTTAACCAAAGGCACGGAGCTACCCCTTTTTCCTCCATTACAATGTAAGCTGGTGTACCTTCAGGCGGCGTCTCTTCTCCTACGCTCGCTTTAATGTAAGACTCCCCCTTCATCGCACTCCTTAATGCTTTAAAAAATTTCATTTTCTCGTCTTTTATTTCACAAAGTTTGTAATCAATAGGTGACTTTAATTCCCGGAATACTCTTCGCTTGCCTTTCCCCTTCCAATCGAGCCCCACGGACTGCGTCCAATCCGTGCGCGACCCTTCCCCGCAACCAACCTATCCCAGCGCGGCTCCTAGTGACGTCACACTCACACACACTGCGGCTGACAAAGCCTCGCGGCTAGTCCTCCTTCTCTCAGCTCTTTTCGTAATAACTTCTGGCATGTATCGCGAGCTACCAAAAATATAAAACAGATCTGTCGGTTTACTACAGAAAGGGTAACACAATCGCTTCAGGACCTTAGGGATTTTTCACTAGCCTCGGCAGTTATTCCATCTTTCTCGGTCCCCACGTTCGCAAGCAAATCTGACCCGCAGACCTACTCTCAACTTGTCAATGATCTATTCTAGTGCACTTAGAATCTTGTCAAAGCCCGAAGTCGAAGTTTCTTTCACTCCCTTAACACACGTACCGACTCGTTGACCACGCCCGATCAACCTACTAAACCGCCCAGGCCACAACATAAAACAACATACTCCGGAGTCTCTTGACCTCGCAGGGCCCGTCTCAACAACAACAACCACGTGGACCTTTTTATGCACAAAGCGCCACACGCACATGAAGTTCGACGACTTCCCTACTCTCACACTCGGAGTCGCACCTCCGCTATTTCTATGAAGTTCGACGACTTCCCTACTTCTACACTCGGAGTCGCACCTCCGCTATCCTCTAAAAAGAAAAAGAAATTCCTCGCAGCCTTTTCACACAATCTGCGGCAATAAGCTGTGCAAGCGCAAAACCCTAACTTCACTCATACCATCACTAGTACCGCCAACGCTGATTCCATACCTCCATTCTCTTCATTCGCAAGCTCCGAGATCCCGGGAAAGTCGCGGTGGACCTAGCCCATCATCATTCTGTCAATCAGTTTTATCCAAAAAAAATCTAATTTAACTTTTTGAGTGGGGTCTCAAAAGGCGTAACTGTTAATTCAACACCATGTACTTTAAGAGTACAGGGTCCCAAAAGACGTAACCGTCCTCTGCTACCATCTACTGATAGAGCGTTCCGTACTAATAATTTACCTGTATTTGGACGCTCTTTAGGCCGATGAATCTTTTGGCTAAGTGGGACTCTCCGTACTCTCAATCAGTCAATTTAATCAAATCAATAATCAATAACGAACATACGCAATACCCTAATCGACATAACACTTAACAATGAATCCAGAATACATTTCGGCGAACCCTGACCTTTCAGTCAGGAATAACCACACCAGTTTATTCAAAGTTAGTGAATTTATTTCCCTATATTAACAAAGCTAGCACAATATAGATGTGTCTCAACACCAAATGATAAACATAAATGAACATCAATAGCTGTCCATAACGGCGAAACAAGTGCAATCTATGCAGCATTTGAATAACAAGGCATTCGATAATGGCAATGCAAATCACCAAAACTATAATCTGTAACGAGCTAATTGCATACATTTAGTCAGCATAACAAGGTCTCAAATTGCATCATGCAACAAAAGGAATCCTCATCTAACCTCAAATTAACATCGGCATGTGGGACTTCATGCAAAAACAATTTAGCAACATTAATTTAGAAAAACTCCTAACTAGGGCTCTTATCAAAAATCAGCAGTTGGTTACCTAAAAGAAACACAATGCAATTGTACAATCTCCTTTCATATTTACCAATTACGATCAGCATACAAGGAAGTCTTCGTCTCACAGGTACCGTTTCTCGATCAACATGGGACGGGGCAAAGGGGCAGGGGTAGACGGGGCAATTGCCTCACGGCGGCAAAATAAAACTACTACTTCATGCAAAGGGATCAAAGTTAAAGTCTCTAGGGCAAGAATCATTTAAAGTCTCTTTCTCTCGATTAGAGAAAGCATCAAAGTCTCTCAAAATGGCGTCGCAGCAAAGTGGGCCATAATAGCTGCAAAGTCTACAAAATGGCGGGATGTCCAATAATGACCCCTTTCCTCTTGTGCACCTGGTTTAAATAGACAACAGTTCAAATCCAGTAGGGTCTTCCATTGGAGGGTTCATAGGTTAGCTTCAAATTGTCCAATCAAAAACAACAGTTCTCAAGCTTTTACTTAAGCATACATTATCCTTGGAGATGGGTACGCAAGTTGCAACATTTTATACCAATTAACTCACTTTCAGAGCTTCCATTGTCCGCACCTGCAGATCGACCTTGGAGCAAAGAGAAAAATGCCAAGCTGGCATGAAACTTTAAGATAAGCATGTGAACGATCTCAGTGGAAAAGTACAGCTTCAAGCAAAAATACATGTTTATTAGCACATTGGAAAAATATGAGCATCTAAACCGTGAGACCAGGCAACTAGGCCAAAGCCTGCACTAAAGTTATGCTAAGCTAAAACATTTCAAGCAAGCAAATCGTAGCACACGTTTATGATTATGTCGGATTAGTGCAATTCTAATACATCACGTTACATAAAGCACGCTTATAAATGTTGGCAAACTACTCTGAGGGCACATTTTGTCCCCGTACAATCTTTATTAGTTCGGTTAAAGTCACACATGATTATTGCTATACTACGTTTAAGCGCTAATAAATGTAAAACCTTCATTTCAGCTTCATCACACCCTAACCCTGCCATGTATAGAAAAAACAAGTATCACTGACACAAACCTCAGAGAGATATTTTGGGCAATACAGGGGCATATTTATACTTGTTTTGCGCCGAATTTGCGTAATTGTTTTTAATGCAAATTTGGTGCAAAACTAACTCCATATTTATACTTTGGCACTAGACCCGGTGCACCAAATTTATGGGGTTAAAGTATTTTTTTAGACGTGGAATCCTACTTTGCATCAATGAGATGCAAAGTAGGCGTTCCTGTGAAAAAAATGACTCTATGGCCTTAGTGCCATATTTATCCCCCGTGCTAAAATGTTGCACGGGAGAGAGGGGGGGTCAAAAAATGGTGCAAAGTTTGCTTTGCACCATTTTTTATTGCCTGGGTCAGGGCAGGTGTTAGGGGACCTGTGGGCCTAGGTCCATGGTGTAACACCATGGAATAAGCCCACAGATTCCCTCCCCAGGCCCCAGGGACACCCCCACCAACACCAGAGGGACAGCGGAGGATGGGGGACCCCAGGTAAGTGCAGGTAAGTACAGGTCAGTATTTTATTTTATTTTTTAAAGTGCCATTGGGGGCCCTGAGATGGTCGCCCTACATGGCACTGGGTGCATTGGCCATGCCTAAGGGACTCTGTTCCCCTGGGCTGACCATTGAGGTGGTAGGCATGACTCTTGTCTTTTCTAAGACAAGGTTCATGTGGTATGGATGGTTTCGCGTCAGAAAATGACTCTAGGCAGGTTAGAGTCATTTTTTGTTTACTCTAACCTGCCTAACTTTATTTGTTTGTGAAAAACTCCCTTGTTCCATACTGCCAGCCCCAACCGACTAATGTAAAAAAAAAATTACGCTAACCTACCCTTTTCACCGGCTTGCACCATTCCATAAATATGGTGCCCGGCTGGTGCACAGAAATAGTGCAAGCCGGTGCTAAACGTTTTGGTGCAAAACTGCATTAGTGCAGTTTTGCACCAAAAAGTATAAATTGGGGCCATAGTTTGAGCACAGGGGAGAAGACGTGTAGACTGAATGAATGAGATGTTGGGAATAAAAACATACTAAGTTACAAATTTGTCTTTCACAAAGTTGAGCAAAAACACTACAAAGGGGGGAGAACTCATATAAAGAAAATGTTGCTGGTAGGTAAAATAGTCACTCTGTCAGACCACCTTTATAAGCTCAGAAAGTCATCAGGATTAAACATGAAATCAAGTGCCAAGACAGAATGATTCACAAGCATCATGTTCACATCAAAAGAATGAAAGCTATGGTGGTAGGCCACAAGATTAAAATACAGTTTCCAGGTTTCACAATGTGATCAAGCAGCACTCTGAATAGTACATGGAGCCAGTAGATGGCTACTCACAGGATGGAACACTGTGAGCTTCAGGCCTGTGTATTCCTCTAGACTTTAATTGCAATTAGAACATTGAAATGTTGGGAGTTCCATTGAAAAACAATGGAGTGCTCTGGGCTTCTAATGACTGGTTAAAACCTGGCGCTCCAACATTCCAATGTTTTTCACACGGTAACAGCTGTGAAAACAGGCCTCATGGAGCCAGAAGCGATTCCAATCCCCTTGGGCTCCGTGAGGCCTTTGTTTTATTTATTAGAACATTCTACAATCTAGTGGTGGAATATTCTAATAGCCTTATAGCACTTGTTAAAGGACCTCACCCTTGGCTCGGGCCTTTAATGCTGGAGTGGGCCTTTAATGGCCAGTATAGCTTGCTGCGTTGGGCTATATGGCTATATTATTTTGGGAATCTCCGAAAAGTGTGTTCTGTTTGTGGCTAGGATTGTTTTGTTTACTCTTCAGTAGCCTTTCAATCAATGTTAACATTAGATTGCTCCTTCCCCAGTTTAATTGACCCCATTGGGTGGGAAATGCACTTTGGATGTTCCTTGCCATTATAAGACTCAGTAAAAGCATAGTGTCACGTTCTAATATTGTTCTTTTGCCACAAGTACAAAAATATTTTAATGTGTTGTTTGTTTGCATTTCCTGCAAGGTTAAGCCACAGGATCATGGGAATAATGTCTAGTCATGGTGTCCCTGAATCCATTGGCATGCATGACTGGATGATTGTGAGTGCCTGTGCAGAGAGAAGTTGTACTTTTGTAAGTGTGAAAAGTATGTGCTCTTAGCTACACTCAGGCAACAATTATTCTTAAGTTGTCAAGAAACCAGGTAAGTAGTAATATGTTGCCCATTTTCGGATCTGATTTGAGTTTTTGTGATGCTGGTGCTTATGGCTCAGGGGGAGTGGGGAGATCGGCAACGGATTGGAATGCAACTAAATTTTGATGAATCTGGTTGTGTGTCTGACCTGGTCCATTCCAAATTGTTGCACTCTTCAGTGTAATTGAATAGCGTTAATCATAGCATATTGATGCTTACATAAAGCTGCTGCATTGAAGTAAAGAGCCATCATACCATAGAGATTTCTTTACAGGTGTGATATATTCCTAGAACTTTTCTGGTTTTGGAACCATCATTAAGGGGGTCATTACAACCTTGGCGGTCTTTTCACAAGACCGCTGAGGGACCGCCGTGCTGAAGACCGCCAATGGTGGCGGTTTTCCGCTCAGCGTATTATGACTGTTGGCAGCTCTACGTCATTTTTCCGATGAAGAGCCACCAACAGCCATAGTGATGGGCAGCGGGGAAGTGGAGGTTGCTCCACCTCCACCGCCACGCCAACAGAACACCGCCCATCGAATCACGTCCTGTGATTTGGAGCGGCGGTGTTCTGTTGGCGGTGTGGTGTCGGTGGCGCTGCCCCCATGGCTCCCGTCCCCTCCTGGAGGATCGACGGAACAGGTAAGTCAATCGTCCGTTAGGGAAGGGGGTGGGGGGTTATTGGGTGTTGTGTGGGTGCATGGGGGTGTGCGTGGGTGTATGTGGAGGGGGTGTGTGAGTGCGTGTATGCTTGCGGGGGTGTTGTGTGATTGGGAATGAGTGCGTGTATGTGTGTAGGTATGTCTGTATGGATGTGCGCGTGTATGTTTGTATGTGGGTGTGCATGTCTGACTGTGTGTGTGGATATTGGCATGTATGTCGGTGTGTGTGCGTGTATGTGTGTTGGTGGTGCCTGCGTGCGTGTCGGGTGTGTATGTGTAAGGTAATGTTGGGTGTCGGGGTGGGGAGGGGGTCCTGCCACCTTTGGGGGGTGGCAGGAGTGGTGGGGGGTGTAGGGGAGGGAGTCGGGTGGGGGTGGGGGGTGGGGGAGACCGCTATCAATGCCAAGGAAGGAATTCCCTGGCACTGATAGTGCTTACCGACATGGATTTCATGGCAGTTCCTACCGCTAGAAATCCACGGCGGTAAGCCGGGTCAAAATGCCGGTGGCGCCATTGTCACGGCCGCCAGGCTGGAGACCCAGGTCTCCAGCCCAGCGGTCGTCTCCGCCCCGGCGGGCGGAACGGAGAAGCGGCAGATGACCATGGCGCTAACCGCCATGGTCATAATCCTCAAAAAAAGACCGCCAGCCTGTTGGCGGTCTTACCGCCGCTTTAACACAGTCCGCCAGGGTTGTAATGACCCCCTAAGTTTCTTAGCTAAAATAACAGGTTTCCATGTGTGCTGATGTTTGTTCGTGGGTTGGGTTTTTTTCATGGTAGGGTGTATATAGAGAGGCTGTCAGGGTCTGAGCCAAGCCAGATTTAGAGTGCAAATATGATGTCTGTTAAACATATACATAAAAAGATAGATTGATGACTGATGGCTTTAGGGGGTCTCATGAGACTCTTGAAGAGATAGATATGCACCAGGTACAGCAACTTGTTTCTGCATGTGTGAAACCAGAGTGGCTGTCCCACTTCCCAGGAAGGAGAGGAGGAGAGTGTTATTTTATTGCTGGTATGTTTTAATGTTTGGTACTGCTTTAAGACGGAAACAGGTGCTCTGTGGGCTGAAGACCAGGCAAGTCAAGCATTTGGGGGCCTGGAGGAGCCAAGGATTATTCTCAAGAAAGGAATTGTGATGTAAGGACTGGTGACGCTATGGGTTTCTAGGTGCCTGGGGTTTATGCTGTGATCTGATTTTTTTTAAACGTTTACGAGTTATGGTTAGACTAGTCTTTGAGTGATGAATGCAGCCACTGCCAAAGGGAGAGAGAGATGGCTGTATTCTGGTAACTAGTGTACATATTTTTCTGATGGTATCTGTAGAGAGAAAGTGGTGAAAATGTGTTTTAAAAATTACTATAGTGTGTTTTATAAGGAATTGGGAATACTGAAGAGTCAAAAAAATCTCAAATTGTGTTTCAAAGAATTGATGGTACCTGTAGAGCATAAACCGTGTATTGTAAAAAAATCTCTATTGATAAAAAATAAAAAAATAAAAACATAAAAGGTGTTTTCTAGTAGATTGATTGAATAAATGTTTGAGTAGATTTCACCCACGGAAAAGGTTTCAGAAGTTGGTGACAGTTTAAGGATGTGAGTCGGTTTGCCTGGTTCCAATGTCAATATTCTGTTCATAAGCATCCTCAGCCAAATATTAATGAGGTGGTGAGTTTGTTTACTGGGGCATCTGTTCACTTGACTCTGTATGTGTGATGTGCGCATTGCGAGACTGAGTTGGACCCTGAGTCGTATGTCCTTGCCACTTATATGAACATGTGAGTTTTCCTAATTTTTTATAGGTTGCCGTCTTGGTTGACTGCAGCAGCTGCAGTTTTTAAGCGGGCCCATGAGTCATCTATTTAGACATATGTAGGATTCAGCTAAATGTTTTAGATGTTATTTGGTGCCCAATGGGGATCAGGATTCACTTCGACAGATCTTGGATCCAGTTGCAAATAGATTATAGGAAAGTAGCCTTATTTTGTAACTGACACAAATGTAGCTGGTCCAAACCAAAATGGTGTGCCTTGGTCTGGCCATCGTAGACACAGCAGTCGAAAAACAAGGTATTTTGGAGAAGCTTAAATTAGAATAGACATGTCTCTCAACATCATCTTGCATGTCATGTTGTTAACAGCACACAATCAGTTACTTTTTTTTGCTTTTTTTTTGCCTTGTTGGAGCTAGAGCCATTCACATCAGACACAGATTCCTGAAACCTGCCTCTGATCCTTAAACAAAACAACCCTCTTGAAATTGTCCATGTGTGGGGTTGCTTATTACCACTAGTAGCAAGGATGATATGGACACTGGTGAAGCAAATAAAATGGCCTATTTGACTGCCGTTGGGGCAATAAATACAGCAATTATCAGGGTTAAATGGGTCCTTCGGAGTCTGGGCGCTGTTTCCGCTTCACTAACGGTAGCTACGTCCGGGGTCGGATTGGTAAGGCTGGCACTTGGGCAATGGCTGGTGGGCCAGTGTCCGAGATGCAGCTGTGGGCCGCTTTTTAGGGCAGAGTGGTGACTGATTTGCGATCGATTTCTGCTGTTATGCCACCAGCGGCTCAGAGGGGTCCTAAGTGGCCTTCCTGAAAGCCTGTACCAGGAGGCAGATAGACTTCTATTACCTTCTTTTTACCAACAAACAAGGCAGCAGTCATCAATGCGAGCACCCCGCTGGGGCGTCCATTGATATAAAAAGCTAACTTGGCTGGGCTAACGTATGTAGATTGAGAAGTGGAGTGGGAGCGGGCTGAACAGAGGTGGCCCAATGATATTCATCTCTGGTTCACTTATGTGAACTAATCCATGTGAGAGAGCGTAGTTTAAATATTACATATTAGATGTTAAATGCTTATACTTAACAATGCTGCGTACAAAACGACCGCAAAATAGTATACGCTTGAAAATATTCCTAACGATTTATAAGCATGAAGTTGCTATTATGCACATTTACTAATGTCGACTATAAGAAATGATTGCTTGCATTATGATTAATTGAATACATTAACATCTACGAAGATTGCATTTGTATTAGAACCCATAAGCCTTAAGCTAGCGTGAGTCGAAGAAGTAGCTGCGTAGCTCTCATATTAAAGCATATTTTTCTGTTTCTCCAGTGTGCTGACTCGCAAAAGGCCATGACCCAGCATTTGTTCTTTTCTCCGCTTTATGTAACAATGCTAGTTATATTCCCATCCGCTGCTGGATGCTTTAGTATAAGTTTTATACTTTTTGCAACATTTACTGAAACATTCAAGGACATTCAACCATGAAGAAGAGAACTTTTGACCCGAAGAATGTGCCAGAAAATGAAGTAACCCCGGATGTGCCATCTACGAAGACGTCAATTATGAAGACCAATCAAAGTGTAATAAATTATCGTGGGGTGACAATTTGGATTACCTAATGTATAATTTGATAGGTTGAAGATAGTGGGGTATAGTGAATATCCAATAGAATTTTGGGGGAAGGTATTGAGAAAAAGGGAGAAAAACTCATGACACAGGAGACTCAGAAGAACTAGGTAGGGAATGATATCGATTGCATACAGAAACTCTGTCACTCTGTTTGGTGATTTGAGACTTAAAACCATCCTCATCCATTGACTGCCCCATTACACTTTTCCTCCTTATGAGGGAAGTGTCCCCTGTCCCTTAGACGAAATAGACTGACGGCGATCTAACTGATGTCCTGAAGACGAAGGAAGATCCTGTACGCTGACTCATTCCGAGGAGGGTAATTATGACAATTGCTATTGTGATTTGTCTGAATGCTTTTCCTTTCTAGGTACCAACTGCTGTATTCTTGGTTAGAGACCCTAGTTAGATGTTTTCTAAATTGGTGTTCTAAACTATTTTGCATGAAGTCCAACATGCTGATGCTAATTAGTGGTTAGATTAGATATTCACCTTGACGGACAGACAGACATGACTGACGTTGTACTATGCTGAACTGGGTTTATATGATGTTCTATGCATTCTGATCTATGTATCTCCTATGTTAGTGTCTTAATGGTTGTGATCTTTGCATAGGCAAAATCTTATCATATTTGCCATATCGTGACTATGCTCTTTTGCTTTTTGGTTTTGAGATTAATACATTTGCTATTAGATTGTAATCAATAGGGAATAAAATTCACAAAACTTCAATAATGGTGTGGTTATTCATGACTGAAAGGTCATGGTTGCGTCGACAGTTTAACCAATGTCTAAAGTGAAATATATTGTGGTGATATATGTCGATAATATTATTGAGACATTGCTTGACATATTGATCAGTTACCTTGTCTTACGGTGTCTAACCACTGGGTCAAAAGATTCATCGGCCTAAAATGAGTCCTAATGTGTATAAATTGACATAGAAGGACGCGTTAACAGTTCTGGTAGCAGAGCGATGGTTCGGCCCCTGGGGGCCCTAGGATGGAAATTCATTGTTTAATTTGTTTTTCTGTGATAATGCAATTCGGAGGTATGATGGGTTTCTAAGTTCGCCATGGCTTTCCCGGGTTCTCGGAGCCTGCCTAAATGAGTTGGGAATGTTCTCGGCGCCATAGTGTGCGTGGATAGGGTCTTTGCGCTTGCATAAGCTTATGCATTTTGCAGGAGATTGTGAAAATCTGTGTGAATTTAGGCCAAATTAAATGTGGTTTAGCAGGAGTAAGGCGTACTCCACAGTATGAGAGTAGGGAAGTCGGCGTACTTCATGTGAATGTAGCGCTTGTTGCTCCAAAAATTATCCACGTGGTTGGTTGTTGTGTACGGACCTGTCGAGGTCTAAGACTCCGGAGTATGAAGATAAATGTGGTTTATGTTGTAATCTGTGCGGTTTAATAGGTCAATCGGGCGTGGTTGACAAGCCAAGTTTGAGTTATAATATGTGTATGAAATCTTCGATGGAGATTTGACAAATTCTAAAGTGCACTAGAAGGAGTCATTGACAAGTCGAGAGTAGAATTTGCGGGTCGAATTCTGCTTGCGTATGCGGGAACTGATAAGGAGAGAGTAGCGGCTGAGGCTTCAAGTGAAATCTCTGTAAAGTTCTGAAACAAATGTGTTACCCTTCCTGTAGTAAACCAACAGATATGTGTTGTCATTTTAAGGTGCTCGCAATAATTTGCATTAGTTTGTGTGAGTTGTAAAGGAGCGGACAAGCCGCAAGACTTTGTCAGCTGCAGTGTGTGTAAGTGTGACGTCAGTGGTACCGCGCTGAGATAGGTCAGATGTTGAGAGGGGTTGCACACTGATTGGCTGCCGTCCGTGAGAGGCAATAGGTTGAAAAGGGCGGGTGAAGAGTATCATGGGAACTAAGCCATTTCTGATTAAATATAAAATAAGAGAATTGCAAAAATGAATTTTGTCAAAGTATTCAAGAGCGCTCTAAAGGAAGATGTATATATTGTCGCAACTGATGGGGAACCTACACCACCTAAGGGTACTCCAGCCTATACGGTTATGGAAGAAAAGGGTGTTGCACCTTGTTTATGGATGAGACAGTGGCGCAAATTAACAGAGAAAGAGGGGTGTCTAGCGTTCCCAGAACATGGGACGTTTAATCCAAAGGTACTAGAAAATCTAAGGTGGATGTTAAGTACGCAGAAACCACCTCCGAGACCGGCACAATACGAGGCTTTGCCGATCTGGGACTTGATGGCTCTTAAACATAGACAAGAAAGGTTTTAGAGAAGACTGAAAAGGGCAGAGAAATCCTATGCAGAGGCTAGATGGGACAATGAGAGCAAAATGTGGAGACAGGGAATTGTAGATGGGCTGAAGTTATTCCCAGCAATAATTCAGGGAGAAGAGATGCAGGGAAAGAACGCCTCTTGTAAAACCGACAAAGACTCAGGCAAATCTAAAGAAAATAAGAGATCTTGGGAAGAGGACGATGATTCAGACTATGAAGAATTCATGGATAGACTGTTACATGATCATCCGCCACCGTATGCGGTGAGCGACAGTGCTCCAAGCAGTAACATAGATCCTGGGAACCAGACGCAGGAAAAGGGAGTTACTGATACAGTACAGACTAGCGATACAGCTTTGATACAGAATGGTGTCAGTGTACCCACTGCACCAGACTTGCCGATACAGTTGCAGCCTCCACCGAAGATAAAGAGAATCTACCCTGATGTTCCAGTGCTTGAGACTACTACAAACTTGATAGTGCTGCCGGACCCAATATATACAAAGCCAAAACTAATACTGATTGAGTTGACATCGAAATTAATGTCTCAACCACCACCACAGTTGATACCAGGGTATAACCCTGTAGCGGGACCACCGTTAGTACCTGTTCCGGGTACATTGGAACAAACATATGGAGTTGAGGCTCCAAGAAGTCTGGGTCCGGGTCAGGCACCTGCCGCTATATCATTACCTATTACTGTTGGTCCCCCCATACCATTGTATGCACAAGGTAAAGCAGGGGTGTGTGATCAGGGAGTGATGACTCAAGAAGCAATAAGAGGAGGGCATATGGGAACTGCACAGATAATGGCCCCTGGAGAGCAAGCAAATGAGCCACCAAGACCCTTAATGGACCTTAGTCCAGTGGGGGCACCTCTCGAAGCAATGCGTCAGGCATGTTTGGGAGTTCTAACTCCCCAAACCATGAGTACGAATATCTTACACTCTCCAATGATACATGCAGGGAACATTTCAATGCAGGGATTTACGGTACAACAGTTAAACGAATGGTTAGAGAAAACCTATACTTCGCAAAAGACTACAGTGACCACAGTTGAACCCGAGAAAGAGAAACAAGACGAATACCTGAACCTTGTACGACTAGGGGCAGAAGCTGCCGAGTTAGCGGAAGGGACAATGGGAGTAAATAGATTGGAATCATACACAGAGGCAGAATTTAGATACTTGTGTCCCAAGATTACCAAGGAAGTAGGCTAAGTACATCAGAGATTAGCGAACTTAGCAGACAAATACAATATCGATATCGGAAACACTAAGCATTTGAAAAGGAGTTACAGACTAGATTTTGACTCAAAAGATTTTGAACACATGAGATCTGCAGGCATGAAGGCACATCTGAGAGAGCTGTTGCAGAGTGCACAAATTTGGGGTGCATTGGAGAAATGGGAAGGCAGATGGGCAAAGTAAAGAGACAAGGGAAATAGTGATAGTCCAGGGTCTAATCAAGCTAGGACCTCACCTGATTTGGATTCAGTAAAAATATTACCTATGAGAGAAACAGCTGGTGGTGTTTTAGTACATGTGCCATGGACTAGAGGAGACATTCTATCTTTTACTAATGATTACCCTAGACTGAGAGAGAAGCCGATCGAATTGTATCAAGAAACGGACAGGTTTGTGAAACTTGCAAAGTGTCTTTGGGAAGACTTGAATACTTTGTTTGAGATCATTGTTCTGCCTGATTTATGGCTCGAGTGCAAGAGAGGGGTAGATTGGCCAACGAAGGAGCCGGCAAGAGATAAGGTGACTGGTGCACCTTCAGAAGAGGTGATGAAATATTATCATAAAGTAATTGAGTTCTTGAAACAAAAGGTGTCGCTGAAGGTAACCAACTGGCAGAAAATAGACCGGACCTCTCAAGAGGTTAAGGAGTCAATACATGCTTATTATGAGAGATTGTTGAAAGCATTTAAGCATTACAGTGGTACTGAGACTATCGAACCGAAGGACATGAATCACCTTGTGTTTAGATTCGTCGAAGGATTGAGACCAGAAGTTAGTCAAATGATTAAGAATCATTTGATCTGTTGGCAAGCCAAACCGATTGATGAGGTATTGCAGTATGCAAAGTACTGTAGTGATGAGATCGAATTGAAGCAGAAAAAGTTGAAGGAAAAGGTGATGGTGATGCAGATAAGGGCTGCACAGGCTGGAATACAGGGAAATGGAGTTCAGCAGATGATACAGCAACAACCGCAAATGAATGGTGTGTTTCAGGCACAGCCGAGAGGCCGAGGTCGAGGATTTGTGAACCGCGGTTTAGATATGAATAATGTTGTTGTTCAAAATGATGTTCAAGGAGCGAAAAAGATGTCACCATGTCACGCGTGTGGGGGCGTGGGGCACTGGAAACGGGAGTGTCCAAATATGGTGCAGGATGGTGCAGTTCAGCAAAGCACTAATGTTGGTACCTTACAAAATTCACGAGGCCCAAAAATAAGACATCAAAACCCGAATTTTCAAAATAATCTGGTACAAATGCAAGGGGTACAGCCCATGCAGCAGATGCAAATGCCACGTTTTCAATCAATACAAATGCAACCAGTGCAACAGCAGATTCCTATGGTGCCTAGACAGCAAATGCAATTACCAATGGCTCCGATGGGACAGCAGCAGGTGATGCTTCCTCAGCAGGTCACAGGTCAGGTAACAAATCAAAACAATACTGTACAACAGTTCCAACTACGAGGTGAAAATGGGATAAATGAGGATTGGTCAGATGATAGCTCAGACAGTGAGGAGTGCATACTTGCAGCATCCTTAGAAGTGGATCAGAGAGGCCCATATGTAGAAGGGAAGGTGATGGGCTACAAAGTTTCATTTTTGGTTGACACAGGAGCTCCACAGTTCGAAGTGCAGAAGTTCCAAGATTACCTCTCTCAGGGCGTACTATATGAGTGGTTGGAGTAGCAAATCAGTACCTGACTAACCCGATTACAGATCCAGTACAAGTTGAAATTGGTAATTTCCAAGGGCTACATAGATTTGTAGTATGTGATTCAAGTCCAGAATCCCTACTGGGAAGGGACTTACTCTGTAAGACAAAGGGGGTGATTCTGAGACTGGCGGGCGGCGGAGGCCGCCCGCCAGTCTTCCCCCGACAAAATACCGCTCCGCGGTCGCAAGACCGCTGAGGGTATTTTGAGATTTGCCCTGGGCTGGCGGGCGGCCGCCAAAAGGCCGCCCGCCAGCCCAGGGCAAACCTACCTTCCCACGAGGACGCCGGCTCAGAATTGAGCCGGCGTAGTGGGAAGGTGCGACGGGTGCAGTTGCACCCGTCGCGTATTTCAGTGTCTGCTTTGCAGACACTGAAATACTTTGTGGGGCCCTCTTACGGGGGCCCCTGCAGTGCCCATGCCATTGGCATGGGCACTGCAGGGGCCCCCAGGGGCCCCGCGGCACCCCCTACCGCCATCCTGTTCCTGGCGGGAGACCCGCCAGGAACAGGATGGCTGTAGGGGGTGTCAGAAGCGGAAAGTCGGCGGGAGACCGCCGACTTTCCGTTTCTGACCGCGGCTGAACCGCCGCGGTCAGAATGCTCGAGGGAGCACCGCCAGCCTGTTGCCGGTGCTCCCGTGGTCGGTGACCCTGGCGGTCACCGACCGCCAGGGTCAGAATGACCCCCAAAATGTTCAATTACCTGTTCCAATGATGGAATTGAAGTACAGACAAATAGCAACGATGAAGGAGATGAAAGTCAATTCATAGAGGAAGAAGCAGGGACAAATGAAGACTATCCATTGATTACCTTATTCCCAATGCATACTTTGATTGACCTGCCTGTCGAATTGCAAGGAACAGTGACAGAGAAGGTGTGGGATTTGACCGGGAAAGAAGTAGGATTGATAAAAGGGGTAGAACCAGTCAAAGTTCAGATCAAGCCGAATGCAATGTTCCCACAGGTGCCACAATATCACATGACCCAAGACGTCCTCATTGTGGTGTCACAAATAATTGCAGATTTTCTCAGACAGGGAGTTCTGAAAGAAGTTTTGAGCAGTCCATGTAACTCTCCCATCATGGGTTTAAAGAAGTCCTGTGGAAAAGTTCGAATTGTGCAAGACTTGCGGAAAATAAATGAAATTGTGATAAAATGTTGTCCTGTGGTACCTAACCCAGCAGTAATAATGTTCCAAGTTCCCTGTGATGCTGAATGGTTTACCGTAGTAGACCTATCACAAGCCTTCTTTTCGATACCTCTTCATGAGGACAGCCAATTCTTATTCAGTTTCAAATTCCTGGATAAGGTGTACAGTTGGTGCAGAATTCCTCAAGGGTTCTCAGAGTCACCATCCATCTTCAATCAGATACTGAAAAAGGATTTGGAACCTCTTGTGCTGCCTTTTAATTCAACTCTTGTGCAGTACATCGACGATTTGTTAATTGCATCCAAAACCAGAGACAGTTGTAAATACGACACCATTGCATTACTGAATCATCTGGGAATGAATGGACACAAGGTGTTGCCCAGAAAGTTACAATATTGTCAGAAAGAAGTAAAATACTTGGGACATTTGATTGAGAAAGGGTCCAGAAGAATATCAAAGGAAAGGATAACAGCTGTTTTACAGATAAATCCTCCAACAACAAAAAGAGATGTCAGGATGTTTTTGGGAATGGTGGGCTACTGTCGTCAGTGGATACCCAACTTCTCAATCATCTCAAAGCCTTAATAAAATTGACAGGAAAGGAAGTCAAAGATGAGCCACATACTATAACTTTGTCAAAAGAGGAGCTTGAGTCATTCATAGAATTAAAAGAATGCATGTGCAGGGCACCAGCATTGGGAATGCCAGACTACGAAAAACCTTTTCTGTTGTTTTGTCATGAACGTGATGCTTGTTCTTTGTCTGTCTTAACACAGGTCCACGGAGATGCAAATCGCCCTGTAGCATATTTTTCAGCTACTTTGGACCCTGTCGCAGCAGCCTTACCGAGTTGTTTGCGTGCAGTCGCAGCAGTTGTTCAGAGCCTTTTACAATGTGAAGGCATAGTCATGGGATACCCTTTGACAGTAATGGTTCCACATTCAGTTGAAATTCTATTGACACAAACTAAGACTCAACACATGACAAATGCACGTCTCACTAGGTGTGAGACGATCATACTGGGGTCGCTGAATGTCACTCTTAAAAGATGCACTGTACTGAACCCGGCAACCTTACTTCCTAATGAAAATACTGAAATCAAAGATGAGGAAGAATTTGAACATGATTGTCTTGAAGTGACTGAACTCTGTACCAAACCTCAGCCAGACATGCAGGATACCCAGTTAAAAGAAAATGACTGCATTATGTTTGTTGATGGGTCCTGTCTAAGGGATTCAGCAGGGACATTGAGAGCCGGTTACGCGGTATGTACCATAACTGGCATTGTCGAAGCCTCTTGGCTCGAGAGAGTGTTCTCTGCACAAGTGGCAGAATTAATCGCCCTTACTAAAGCATGCCATGCAGCTGTAAATTTGAAAGTCACTATCTATACTGATAGCAGATATGGATTTGGAATTGTGCATGATTTCGGCCAACTTTGGTCACAGAGGGGTTTTATGACCTCCTCTGGTTCTCCTGTGAAAAACGTCGAACAAATAAGAGATTTGTTGCATGTGATTCAGTTACCTCAAGAAATTGCCGTGGTGAAGTGCAGTGCTCACATCAGGTCACAAGATTTTGTGTCTATGGGAAACGGCTATGCAGATCAAGTCGCAAGATTTTGTGCATTGAACTGTATATCGTTTAAGGAGCAATGGGAATTGTTACCACAAACTGAAAACGACACATGTTTAAATCTAGCAATACGAGTGGTTGATACCTTAGACGAACTGAAAACATTACAAGGTCGTGCTAGCAAGGAAGAAAAAAGTTCCTAGCAAAGAATGCAATGTGGACAAAGAGCTGATGATCTATGGGTTTCAGAGGAGGGAAAGTTGGTTTTGCCAAATAGCCTTTTATCACAGTTTGCCCGGCTCTATCATGGGCAGGCACATCTGGGAAGAGATGCCATGATCAGATCCTTTAAGATTGATTGGTTTAATCCAAAATTCAGACATGCTGCAGAAATCACTTGCCACCGGTGCGTCATCTGTCAACAGATGAATGCCGGAAAAGAAACTGTGGTAACTCTGAGCCACATTGGGAGAGCTGGAGGTCCATTCAACAAAATGCAAATGGATTTTATTGAAATGCCTGTTTGTGGAGGATTGAAGTACGTGTTGGTAATTGTGTGTGTTTTCAGTCATTGGATTGAGGCATATCCCACACGTAGGAATGACAGTCTTACAGTTGCAAAACTACTACTTAGGGAACTGATACCAAGATTCGGGTTTCCGATTTCTATAGAATCAGATAGAGGGAGACACTTCGACAATGAGGTGATTAAACTTCTGTGTGCCGCACTCAACATTGAACAAAAGCTGCATATTAACTATCGCCCTGAAGCATCAGGATTGGTAGAGCAGATGAATGGTACTTTGAAATCAAGGATGGCAAAAATGTGTGCAGCAACTAACATGAAGTGGCCAGATGCCTTACCTCTAGTGCTGATGTCAATGAGAAACACACCAGACAAGAAAACAGGACTGTCTCCCCATGAAATCCTCATGGGCAGAGCTATGAGATTACCAGCAGTACCTGCAAATGCACTAGTGAATATTACAGATGATATGGTGTTGGATTACTGTAAAGGTTTGGCTGACGTGATTCGCTCTTTTTCTCACCAGGTGGAAGCTAACACGTTGCCACCGATTGGCGATCCAGTCTACACCCTACAAGCCGGCGATTGGGTGGTTGTCAAGAAGCACATGAGAAAATCGTGTCTAGAACCATGTTGGAAAGGACTGTATCAAGTAATTTGACGACCACCACCGCTGTGAAGTGTGCCGGAGTTCCCAACTGGATACATGCCAGTCATACGAAAAAGGTAACGTGTGCTGTTGAAGAGGAACTTGAAGTTTCCGGTACAGCAACTTCAGGAAGAGAAGTCTCAGAGTCAGAGAACAGTCAAGAAGGAACTGAGACTACTGGAGAGCCCACTGAGAACAGCCTTGTCCCTCAAGCAGTCAATGAGTTTGAGAGAGGTGACAGAGTGCCTATCTCAGTAGAGGCAGCAGGAGAACTAAGCCAAGGAGAGGTTCTCCCAGAAGTAGACGAATACGGGTTAGAATCTGAACCCAACATAGAACCAGAAGAAGAAAGAGAAGGAGAAACCGTAAATACAAATCAAAGCGTGTCAGAGCTTCCCAAACCAGTTGCAGATCCGTCAAGAGAAAACACCATATCACAAGAGGAGGGTGCTGTCCAACGTCCTGAAGGAAAACATTGAACCAAGACACATAGAGGTGACATTTGGCCAGATAAGCCACACCCTAGGATAAGAGAGGAATCAAATGATACAATAATAGAAGAGAGTGATACTTCACAAGCAGATGATCTGAGTGAGGGAGAACAACAAGGTGAACGAAGATTAAAAAGAAAAAGAATTGCGAACAGAAGATATACAGGTCCTGAATGGGCGTATGCTACAACCTCCGAATGGCAACAAGAATTCCTAGCATTCTGTTTTGATCGAGAAGTACCAGGCCAATACTACGGCACCTGAATGAGTTCGAGAAAATCTTTTTGGCTAAATTGAAAACTGGAAAGAAAGAGAGACTTTGAAATTATCGGAAGTGACATTAGAAAACCGGATTTGACTTTTAAGGAAACCTGATTACAACAAGCTGCTAACCTGAATTGACGAAAAAGGGTCCTGGAGTGAGTGAAGACGCTGTAATATACGCAGGAAAAAAAAAAGAGAAGAAAAAAAATGTTTATTCTCGAGTTGATTGTTGATCTGCTATTCTGATTCTATACAAACATGGCTTATAATAGAAATAGTAGCAAAGGAAGTAAGGTATGCGGTTGGTTAGGTCTTATAATAGGTATTGTGTGTGCAGTAATGATTGTAGGAGTGATTGTGGGAATGCCATGGAGAGAGAAAGAAACTATTAACGCAACTTCAAAGCCTGAAACTACTACTGCACTAACACCGTGGGAAAGATTTGAGCAGGATGCAAGACATATGCATGAAGGAACTAATGCAAAGGGAGAACTATCTACTAATGTCTTCTATCACTCACTAAATGAGTATGTGGAAACTATGGATGCGAAAGATTGTTATGTATGTACTAAAATTCCTTCGTCTGTGCAGGAGGGAGTTACCTATCATAGTCTCCCTCTTACTTATGGAATTAGTTGCAGCCTGCTACTAACAAGATTCTATAATCAAGAGCATGTGCAATACTATTATTCAAATTTGGATGTTGTGTTTTCCTTTGTGTCTGTGATTGAGTTCTTAAATAAATTAGCTAAAGAACACGATATAAAAATAGTTAGAGGATTCTTTGAACCAACACTTACATTTGGCACTGCTTATGCACACAGCAACAATTTGACTTGCTTATTGTCGCCTGTAGAGAAAAGCTTTTTAGATCACACGGATGAGAGACGCAAAGTACTGAAAGAAAGGTTAGAAAAAGGATTAGAGAAACGCACCTATGCGAATGATTATGCTTATACTGCAATCAAGACGCAAGGCAAATTAGCTATAGATGCATTACATGTAGGAAGGCTTTGTATATATAGTCCAAAATCTGATCAGGATAATTTGTTTGTGGGAACGAGTGAATGCAGACATGTGTTTTTGTTTCAGAGTAAATGGACCTTTATGCTGAATGGACAAGATCCAGCGATTCCTGGAATCTATTACATCTGTGGGCTAAATGCTTATTACCGTCTCCCTAAGGGATGGTATGGGACATGTTATTTGGGGATAGTATTCCCAAAGATATACCAGATTGATGACTTAAAACAAATACCTAAAACGTCTGAATTACAACATCCTAGACAAAAACGAGAATCAGTGGCGGCTGTCACTGGTGATATATTTGGAGCTATAATCCCATCAGTAGGGGTTATCTTGAATTCCATGAAAATTAAAAAGTTGTCTACTATAGTGGATAACATGTTGACAAATTTTACAGGAGCTATACTCCTGATGGATACCGAACTTGCTGCAGAAAGAGCTATGACTCTTCAAAATCGGCTTGCTTTAGACATTCTTTTAGCAAAGAGTGGAGGAGTCTTCAAAATGCTTAATGAGCTTCATTGTTGCTCATTTATACCTGATAACAGTAAGAAAATTAGAAGCATGCTTACTTACCTTACTAGAGATAGTACAGATTTGAAAGATCTAAAAGAACTTGGTGTTTGGGAGAAATTTGGAAAGGGAATTGCCCAAGTCGGAAGCTGGTTTACCAACATTTGGAATGGGGTACTTGTAAAAATTCTCATGGGTTTACTGATTGTTTTGATTTGTCTATTAGGACTGTGGGGGCATGTAAAATTAATGACAAAGTAAAAAGAAATTGGACCAATAGAGCCAGAAGAAATGAAGAAAGTGAAAGAGAGAAAATGTTCAACGTAGAATGCGCAAGGTGAAAAATTAAGATCAAAGAGAAATTTGTGTGATGACGAGCGTCATTAGAGGAGGGACTGAGAGAGCGTAGTTTTAATATTACATATTAGATGTGAAATGCTTATACTTAACAATGCTGCGTACAAAACGACCGCAAAATAGTATACGCTTGAAAATATTCCTAACAATTTATAAGTATGAAGTTGCTATTGTGCACATATACTAATGTCGACTATAAGAAATGATTGCTTGCATTATGATTAATTTAATACATTAACATCTACGAAGATTGCATTTGTATTAGAACCCATAAGCCTTAAGTTAGCGTGAGTCGAAGAAGTAGCTGCGTAGCTCTCATATTAAAGCATATTTTTCTGTTTCCCCAGTGTGCTGACTCATGACCCAGCATTTGTTATTTTCTCCGCTTTGTGTAAAAATGCTAGTTATATTCCCATCCGCTTGCTAGATGCTTTAGTATAAGTTTTATACTTTTTGCAACATTTACTGAAACATTCAAGGACATTCAACCATGAAGAAGAGAACTTTTGACCCGAAGAATGTGCCAGAAAATGAAGTAACCCCGGATGTGCCACCTACAAAGACGTCAATTATGAAGACCAATCAAAGTGTTATAAATTATCATGGAATGACAAGTGCATTACTTAATGTATAATTTGATAGGTTGAAATTAGTGGGGTGTAGCGACTATCCAATAGAATTTTGGGGGAAGGTATTGAGAAAAAGGGATAAAAACTCATGACACAGGAGACTCAGAAGAACTAGGTAGGGAATGATATTGACTGCATCCAGAAACTCTGTCACTCTGTTTGGTGATTTGAGACTTAAAACCATCCTCATCCATAGACTGCCCCATTACACTTTTACTCCTTATGAGGGAAGTGTCCCCTGTCCCTTAGACGAAATAGACTGACGGCGATCTAACTGATGTCCTGAAGACGAAGACTGATCCTATACGCTGACTCATTCCGAGGAGGGTAATTATGACAATTGCTATTGTGATTTGTCTGAATGCTTTTCCTTTCTAGGTACCAACTGCTGTATTCTTGGTTAGAGACCCTAGTTAGATGTTTTCTAAATTGGTGTTCTAAATTATTTTGCAAGAAGTCCAACATGCTGATGCTAATTAGTGGTTAGATTAGATATTCACCTTGACGGACAGACAGACATGACTGACGTTGTACCATGCTGAACTGGGTTCATATGATGTTCTATGCATTCTGATCTATGTATCTCCTATGTTAGTGTCTTAATGGTTGTGATCTTTGCATAGGCAAAATCTTATCATATTTGCCATATCGGGACTATGCTCTTTTGCTTTTTGGTTTTGAGATTAATACATTTGCTATTAGATTGTAATCAATAGGGAATAAAATTCACAAAACTTCAATAAAGGTGTGGTTATTCATGACTGAAAGGTCATGGTTGCGTCGACAGTTTAACCAATGTCTAAAGTGAAATATATTCTAGTGATATATGTCGATAATATTATTGAGATATTGCTTGGCATATTGATCAGTTACCTTGTCTTACGGTGTCTCACCACTGGGTCAAAAGATTCATCGGCCTAAAACGAGTCCTCATGTGTATAAATTGACATACAAGGACGCATTAACACATGCACAAGGAGTGCTGGCGATGTTTGCATTTTTATTTTTTATTTTACTGGAGTTAAGAATACAAAAGTTAAGAATCAATAACTATTTCAAAGATCTTGGCAGCTAGCCTGAGATAATTCAGTTTTTTAGACGTCCCTCCTTTGGAGTGCACCCACCTTCCTTATTTTGATAATACTTAAAACACGGAAGCAGTGTTGTGAGAAGAGGAATAATCCGCAGTTGTGGGCCACTTTTTTTATGGTGCCCAGGCCTATTTTTCATCCCAATCCGACCCTGGCTACGCCCCTGTGTACTTCCTCTTGCGCCCATTTGAAAAGCTGGGGTTCACTATTTGGGATTGCATTGGAATGGCTTTCTCCACAGCATTCCATCGGCACTGACTCCAGGTTACCTGCAAAACACGCCATTCAATCACCCTCCATGGGCTCTTGACTTCAGTGATCTTCTAACACATTTTTCAATTCTAAAATCGCTATTTGTGCACATGCACACTTTAAACTATTTATTTTCCCAAGCAAACGCAGCCTTTCTGATGTAAAACAAGTCGTAGAATCGAAAAACAGAAAAAAGTGAGGGATGTCAGTTATTTTCTCAATGAGAGGCTCTCGCAATGTGTGTTTTTCAAAAGCACTGAATGAACTTGTGCTGAAATAGGGGACAATACAAACCGGAGCCAACCGAGAGAAAAAAAAGACAGATTGTCTTTACAAACTGTCAGTTAAAGACAAAGGGGGATAAAGTGTTGTAATCGTTATGAAGAGACGTAAGTACTCATGCTGAAACATTAAATGACACTGGGAGGAATATGGTTTGTGGACAAGACGTTTGGAGAAACCTTGTCAACTCGAAGAGGATAAAGGCCCAGCTGACCCCGTGGGAGCTCCTCAGAGCGTTTTAGAAAGATGCCCATTTGTCATCATTTAGTTCCAGCCTGTCCTTGTTTTCCATTTCAGACACTTTTCCAATAAAACTGCAAAGCATCTGAATGCACCTCTTGTGAAATGGAGTCCTCCGGATAATCGTACTAGTCAATAATTTAATAATGCTTTGTAGAATGTTTCCTCTGATCCTACACATGTATTCCTAACACCCCTGAGACCATACGTTTTGCGAGGGGAAAATGGTAAATATAATATGTATTGAATGTGCGCAAATTAAGTGTTGCATGCACTCTGGGAGGCCTAAAAAATCAAATGTGGCTGTCATTTCAGATCTGGTATTATCTATAATAAAACGAAAATCCCAAACGTTAAAATACTGAAGGGAAGTGAACCCACTTTAGTTGTTTATTCATGAAGCTATACCATTGTCAAAATCAACAACTAAGGCCCCTGATAGACCAATGTATGACACTGCTTAAGGACATACATGACTGGGTAAGATAGTTTGCACACACATGGTGATTGCAGTGGTGCAAATGTAAAATCAATTTTGCATTGAAATAGACCGATGAAAAAATATTTTTACCAGTTGATTGATCCCATTGCCAGTGCCTAGTTTATGAAGGGGTAGCATGTCTGTGAGTATTTACAAATACCGACGCGACCGGCACGGTATGATTTCTATTACTTACCAGGCTTATCATAGCCCTCGTTGCTACCCGTACTTCATTTGATTGGCTTATCAGGAGCTGTACTTCTGCTTCACATCTTCCAAACCAACTTTTGGGACTCCCTTACATGTCTCTTCATCTTTATGTGTCCACATAGCTGAAGCCTTGACAAAGCCTTGAAGACTAAACACGTGTCGCCTGTTTTGCTGTTTTGGACTTATATTGTACTTGGTCATCTGACTGGAACTCTGACCACTTGCTTTCACCTGCAATAAATATCCTGTGTTACCTGTTTTCCTGGACTTCGACTCAATTCTTGAATTACCACTTGGATCTACTACATGAATACTTTACGTTGGGTGTGCCCTGGCCTTTGTGTTCTCATTGTTTGAACTGCACCTTGACTCCCTGATTCACAACACCAGTTAGACAAGGGGACTCAGGAGTCTAATGTTCCAATGCAAACCATATACTAGAGCTTTTGGCATTACAGGACCTCAGGCGCAGGTGTGGCTTGTTGAATAACAACCGCTATAGTAAGCTTAAAGCGCGCTGTCACAATCATAGTATGAGGTAATCAATGATGTCAATTAACATGTCATGAGTGAGCTTTTATGTGAAGTGATAAGAGGTGCATGCCAGGGGCGCACGTTATAGTTAGCTCACTGAAGTATAACAGACCAATATCAGTAATTTTTCATTTTTAAATCCTTTTAAAGTCCTTATCTCATTTCAAAACCTGTAATTAACTGTATTTTAACCTTTGTTTTTTTCCAGGGGATTTCTGATTTTATTTTAACATACGTTAAGACCTTATTAATATAACTAACTATAGTATTACTTCAATCTTTGTTTTTCTAGTAGATTTCTAGGGTTTTGTTCATTTTTAGGGTCGAGGTGTGTCGCATGCGCAAGCGTATTGCTTGCGAGATGCTTTAGGAGTTAGAAAAGGGCTCAGAGCCCTGTCCACGTCACGTCAGTGTCTTTCATTGGTCCGTGGGCTTGCCTGTTAAAATCTGCTTGCTTTCATTAGAGGAAGGCACGCACACGTCATACCTTTACCGGTGGTTAGCCAGCCTCCACTGCAGCGACCAAGTACTGAAAACATGCGAGGCTCACTGTTTTCCATCAGGTTTGTGGACTACTTTTTATCTTTTGTTCCCAGCGCGATCTCGCTTGGCAGAAGTGGAACGCTTTGCATAACATCGATCCTGCTACCACGCTCTGACGCTATAACAAACGGCGCTTTGCATGGCACCTAAATAAATAAAACATGTACAAATAATTGTTGACTTTCTGAGTGAAGCTAAGGTTGTGTGAAGAGGTACACACCAATGTACCCCGCAGTTGTACGTGAGCTGCAGCCCAGAGAGGCGCCTCAGGAGTTCTGGTGTTTTACAGCTATAATAATCTCCGGTTCATTCGCGGGTGAGGCGCTTGACCCACACATTGCCTCTTTACATTGAGAGATATGTGTATTCGCTTCTCAGGCTGAAAATACTGCATGTATTGATGGTGGGCGAGACGTGCTCACTATTGTTGTGGGGGAGGTGTTTATTTAAAGGAAACGGAGTAAACACAATTTTATGGCAAGACCGGAGGCGAGTATTATGCATTTCTTTTATTGTTTTATTAAATAGCATCAGTCAAGAAAAAAGAGCTGCAAATCCCAGCAGGGAAAAGAAACATGGCCAATGGGAGAAAACGAGTATTCCATGAGTATACACCAATCACAGTACAGTGTTCCCCTAAATACTAATCTTGACTGTGAACAGCCCTCTTTTCTTGCTGATTGCAGTCAAGATAAGTATTGCAAACATTTTCTCTTTCATTATTTATTTGTTCAACATTGTTGGTTGTTAAATTGTGCTGTGCTATGTTTTATCACGCTTATTTGGTGAAATTTTATTTCTAGCCGGCTTGTAGCCGCACATAAATGCGCGTCTGTCTCATAAACACACGTCTGTCCCAGCGCGAGCACCTCGTCGACGTTTACTCTCACCGCGTCCCCATTTTCAGCACAACGATTGAGAGAAAAGTCGTTTCCAGTCACCGCTCGTCTACACAATTCACATTTTGGTATTTTTCTTACCGTGAGGGTTTTTCTCTGTCCTCCGGTCCTGTCTGCCTCACTCATCTGGGTTTTCTATCAGGCCTTCCCCTTTCTCCGCCCCTTTCTCCACCCACAAGCAGAGCCAAGTTGTTTTTTCCTCCCGTTGAGGAAATCATTAACCCTTTCTCTCCCTCTAGTCTCCTCAGTTTTTCTGCCCTATTCTTTTTATGGATTCAGATTCTTTCTCTCTGGATAAAGCAATGTATGAAGAGGAGGATATGATTACTGGACATTTCAATGACTTTATTCAACTTTCTGTTGTACAGGCTGTTTTAGCCTCTATAAATAAACTGTAAAAGAATTTGGAAAATTCAGTTTTAAGCTTGGTATCCAAGACAATGTTGGCCAAGTCTGCGGGGATAGCAGAAAACGCCTTCTTTTCAATTCTACTACTAAAACGGCGTTGGCTGCTGAGGTTTCTGCATGAAAGGCAGATGACGCGGCTCCTCACAGACCTCCCTTAAGGGAGGGTTTTTCAAACATAAATAAATCATCTTTAAAATGTTCCAAAAAATCCAAGCATAGTACTGCGCCTATTGTTATTTCCAATATTTTGGATACCGATGATGAAATTCCACATGTGGTTTCAGATGTAGACAAATCCGAGAAGGATGATGGGGATACTGTTAGTTTTGCTCCTCCTAAAAAAGCACGATTTACGGCTCAAGAGGCTTCTAAACCTCTATTAATTACCGACTCGGAAGGGGTTCCTATGTTTGACCCACATGACATACACCATCCGCACTCCACGGAATGGTTTCCAGCAGATCATGTTGGGGATTATGTTGCTTCCAGATTGCGCACTCCCCTTGACAAATAATCTAGAGCGAAACTTCACTCTGAATGTCCACATCCTTTGCTGCACTCCAAAATAACTGCTACTCCAACTATTGATCCTTCTCTACTGACAATTTTTTACCAAGTTCGGCAAAGATCCCCGCAAGGGTGTTGATAAGGCATGGTCCTCATGCCATAACAAACTCCTGGACGTCATGGGTCCATTGACTCGCATTTTCGATATAGCGGAAGCAGCTTGTCTGGACAATTCCTCTATTAATCCCACTGATTTATCCTTATGGGTCCAAAGATCTTTGTGTCTCTTGGGTAATGCCAACACTGCTAATACTCATGAATGCAGAAAAGGTCTTCTTCTAAAGCTTGACCCCAAACTTGTCAACCTGGCCACTTTAGATCCAGGCATCGAGGCAGAAGGTCTCCTTTTTGGGGATTCCTTCATAAAAGAGCTAAGCAAATGTGTGGCTACTTTTGCCTCATTGGATAAGGCCCAGCAATCCCTTAAAAAGATGTTCACCAACCAGGTTTTTGCCAGGGCCGGCAGAGGCAGGAATCGGTTTGCCGGACGAGCCTACAACAATCAGGGTTCCCTTGGTGCCTACAATTCCTCCTACCAAGAACACAGACCTCAATTCTACCCGCAAAGAGGTCATGGTTTCCGCAACAAAGGCAACAGAGTTGCCAGATTCTCCTCCCAAACCAGTAAGTCCAGTTTCTGGCCTTCCTATTATAGGAGGTCGTCTTTCGTTGTTTCTTCAGAAATGGCAGTCGATTACAGCAGATCCCTGGGTATTAAACACTGTACAGGACTATTCTATCAAGCTTTACTCAATGTTTGTTTAATGTGTGTCTCCTCATCTGCCCACGTTTTCTCTACAGATGACAAAGCTAATCTCTACGGAGATCCAATCCCTTCTGCAACAGCATGCAATTGTTGTTTGTCAGGTAGATCCTACTGGTTTCATCAGTTTGGTTTTCCTTGTTCAAAAGAAAAACAAGAAAATGCGTCCAGTCATCAACTTAAAACTCTTCAACCGTTTTGTGGTCTATCGACATTTCAAAAGGGAAACCATTCTCCACCTCAGGGATTCTCTTCTTCAGAACGATTGGATGGTTCGTTAAGACCTACAGGATGCATACCTAACCGTTCTCATGCATCCAGAATCAAGAACATTCTTGCAATTCGAATGGTTAAACCAGACTTATCATTTTTCCTCTCTTCTTTTCAGCCTTTCTTCAGCTCCTTGGTGTTTCACAAAACTCATGAGACCGGTGGTAGCTTGTCTCAGAGCCCAAGGAGTCAGACTAATTATCTATCTGGACAACATCCTTATCATGAATCAAAGTGCTTCATCGCTTCTATCTCATCTTCGGTTAGCCCATTCCCTTCTGTCGAACCTCGGTTTTCTAGTTCTGGTACAAAGCCTAGAATTGTTAGGGTTTCTAGTCGACTCTGTCTCAGCCAACCTACATGTTCTTTCTGCAAAAGTAAAATCCATAAAATCAGAAACCCTACGAAATTCTTCAAACCCTACGCAAATCTTCTACATCCATAAGAGCCCTAGCAAGGATAGTAGGTCTTCTTTCTTCTTCTTCTTAGGCCATCTTTCCAGGTCCGCTTTATTACAGAGCTCTTCAAAGACTCAAAATACATTATCTTCAAAAAGGTCTCTCTTGTTCAGACGACGTTATTCTAGATCAAGAATCTTGCACAGAACTGCAATGATCGATAGACCATTTAAATGCCTGGAAAGGCAGGACAATCTTTGCATCAGCATCAGATCTGGTATTAGAATCCGATGCAAGCCGTTCCGGCTGGGGAGCCCAGTGTGGACCAATCTCGACTGGAGGCACATGGTCTCTACAGGAGTCAAAGTTGCACATCAGTTGTTTAGAGATGCTTGCCAGGGACAGGATTTGTTGCTCAGTTCTTCTCAAAATGGACAACATCTCAGCGGTCCATTACATAAACCAATTGGGAGGCACAAAATCCAAACCTTTAGTGGAATTAGCTAAAGGGTTTGGGGAACTTTGCCTCCGAAACAGGATTTCTGTCCAGGCAGAGTACTTGCCAGGCAACCTGAATACGGTGACGGATTGGCATTCCAGATATCTCCTGGATTCAAGCGATTGGAGACTTCATCCCACGATTTTCAAGGCTATTTCTCACAAATGGGGCCCTTTCCAGATAGATCTTTTTACATCCCGTCCCAATGCTAAACTCCCCCTTTTCTTCAGTTGGCGTCCAGATTCCTTAGTTCTAGCATTCAATGCTTTTTCTCAGAATTGGTCAACCTCCCTCAATTACGTTTTCCCTCTGTTTGTTAAGATAAGCAGATTTCTAGCTCAAGTCAGACGTCAACAATCCGTGGTGGTTCTCATAGCCCCCGTTTGTCAATCCCAAGTGTGGTTCCCTTCTCTACTGGAGTTAGCAACATATTTCCCTTGTCTGCGTCCGTCCTTTCCAGAACTCCTCTCCAATCCCCTCGGTCTTCCAACTACATCAGAACATTTACAATTTTAGACGTTTTTAGTCCCCAACTTAGTCACCTTTACATCACCAAAGTCCACAGGCATTACTAGTTTACTTTGGCATTTACACAAGCAAATTACCACGTTTGCAAGCAATTGTAAATTATCGTAATTTTTTTTCGAAAGACGCGTAAAATCACAAATTTAAGATAGCCTTTATTTCCGAATTAAATAACTTAAGTTTTAATTATCAATGTTCAGGTTTTACTAAAGGAGTGTTTTTTAAGTGCCTAGTTCATGTTTTTTGTTCTACCGGGTTCATTTGATTATAACTTTGTTTTCCTTTTATTTGCATTTAAAAAAAAAAAAAAAAAAAAGGGGGGTGATGTGTGTGTTTCTATCCATGGCTAATGTCTCTAAACCCCACGTTTTTTGTCTCCCGACCTTGCAATTTGTGAAAAGGCACGATACAACATCGAAAACCGCAAACCTGTCACAGTGTCTGAGAAGGGGGAGGAGCTGGGATGAGAGACAGCAGCGAGCTCTTCCCAAGTGACATCTCAGTGAATGAGACACCTTTCAACTCTCGAGGCACCTCGCTTGCCATGTGTCTCTCCACCCGACCCCTCCTTGTCCACCCCTCCCTCTGTCTGCATATGTGTCCCCCTTATGTGAGCATGCAAGTTCATATGTACCAAGTTTTCTAACACATGTAACTGAGTACAGTCTCAAACAGACCCCCGCCTCTCTTCAGAGACTGCGCATGTAACTGCAGACAGTCTCAGACCCCCACTTGTCTCCAGAGACTGCAGATGTAACTGTGGACAGTCTCAGACCCCCTGCTTGTCTGCAGAGACTGTACACGGAACTGAGACAGTGTCAGACCCCCCACTTGTCTGCAGAGACTGCACATGTAAGTGCAACAGTCTCAGACCCTCACTTGTCTCTTGAGACCACAGGTGTAACTGTGGACAGTTTCAGACCCCCTGCTTGTCTGCAGAGACTGTAGATAACTGAGACAGTCTCAGACCCCCCACTTGTCTGCAGAGACTGCACATGCACATGCAGCAGTCTCAGACCACCACTTGTCTCTAGAGACGGCACATCTAACTGCTGACAGTCTTAGACTCCACTTGTCTGCAGAGACTGCACATGTACATGTGGCAGTCTCAGACCCCCACTAGTCTCTAGATACTGGACATGTGAGTGTGGACAGTCTTAGACCCCACTTGTCTGCAGAGACTGCACATGCAACTGCTGACAGTCTCAGACCCCTGCCTGTCTGCAGAGACTGCACATGCAACTGCGGACAGTCTTAGACCCCACTTGTCTGCAGTGTCTGCACATGTAAGTGGAGACAGTCTTAGACCCCTGCCTGTCTGCAGAGACTGCACATTCAACTGTGGATAGTCCCAGATCACCACTTGTCTGCAGAAATTGCACATGTAAATGAGACAGTGTCAGACCCCCACTTGTCTCCAGAAACCGCACATGTAACTGGGGACAGTCTCAGACCGTCACTTGTCTGCAGAGACTGCACATGTAACTGGTTACATTCTCAGACACCCCCACTTGTCACCACAGATTGCACATGTAACTGGGTACAGTCTCAGACCCACACTCATCTGCAGAGACTGCACATGTAACTGGGGCAGTCTCAGACGCACATATGCCTGAAGAGAGTGTAAAGGGAGCTGCCTCTACATGACTGGGCCTGAAGTAACAGCTCATTGTGCTCCAATTAGGGGAGCCCCCCCAACCCTCACATGCAATCACAGGCTGCACATTTAGGAAGGTGCAGTCTGTACATGGTAGGGCCCAGGTGAGAGCTGCCCAAGCTCACATCAGCCTCCCTGAGCTATGGAGGTATGAAGGGGTGAACCCCCCCACACACACACACAGATGCCTGCAGAGACTGCACATGTACTCCCCCCCCATCCCAGAGGGTGCAGCCTGCACATGGCAGGGCCCAGGTGAGAGCTTCCAAAGCTCACATCAGCCTCTCCGAGCTATGGAGGTATGAAGGGGTGACTCCCCCCACACGCACATGCCTGCAGAGACTGCCCATGTACCCCCCCCCAGGGTGCAGCCTGCACATGGCAGGCTCCAGGAGCTAAAAAGACCGCTCCCCATGCTCACATCAGCCTGACCCTGGTGTAAAGGGGACCCCTGCTCATCTGCTAAAGTCATTGCCCCCTCCTGCAAGAACCTAATATCTGAGCGGGATGGGGACCACCTGGGCCCTGCCATGAGGATGCCTGCTGGAGTGGCAGCCCTGGTAGCACACAGAAAAGCTTCCCTTAGAAAGGGCGGGGGCTCTGCCTCTTTAAACCAGAGGCAGCCTCAGCCTGGAAGCTACAGCCCCCGCCAAGAAACATCAATCACGCTCTGTTTGGACAAATCTCAAATCTGCTTCTCTGCTTCTCTGAAATTACCACCCGGGAGCAGCTTAGAAACCCACTCAGGCTGTATTACAGAGGTCCGGGGTGGCTGGGACTTATATAAATCTTCTAGCACAGTGGGCTTTGCTCTAGCACCACCATCAGTGCTGATGTGAAGGGAGGAATTACAGTTCATTGTTCCTATTTCAAAGAGCGGGTGCTTTGGACCCAGTCATACACCTGAGAGAGTGTAGCATATATATTCCATATTAACATGAATTGTTTATGAATTAATGTGTGATGATGCCGCATAGAAACTATAGTAATAGCGATTTTGCTTAAACGTGCGCTTGAATTTTGACCACGGTGAGTGGCCACCAATGTATAAGCGAACTAATAATGATGATCAAAATGTTTATATTACGTTCAAATGAGCTTATACTAACATTTGCGTTATTAAATCTGTATTGAAAACCTCAAAGGCCTTAAGTTAGCATGAGCCGGAATTTAGCTGCCTGGCTCTCATATTGAATGCATTTTTCTATTTTCCAGGGTGCTGACTCACAAGGGGCAGTGACCCTGTTGTTCTTTTTCTTCAAACTTGGAAGATGAATGTAACCATGTAGATCCGTTCACAAGCATATTTTCTATGCCCGTGGAATAAATGTTATAAATTAATTGAAACAGTGTAGATTAATGTAATGTACAAGGTCATTCAAACCGGTGAATACAATGGAACTGCTGACCAAAAGATGTGCAAAGAATTACCAAGGGATGAAGTCACATCGGACGTGCCACCTCTGAAGACGTCAATTGCGAAGACCAATCAAAGACTTGTAAACCAATATGGGGTGAAGATTAGGATTACGTAATGTACTTTCTGATAGGTTAAAGATAGTGGAGTATAGCAAATGCCCAATAGAATTTTGGGGGGATGTACTACGAAAAAGGGATAAAAACCCATGTCACAGAGAGGTCATTGAGGTGGGTTAGGGAATGCTATTGATTTTATCCAGAAACTCTGTCACTCTGTTTGGTGACTTGAGATTTTATTAAAACCATCCTTGCCCTTAGTTTGTCCATTTACACTTTCCTCCTTATGAGGGAAGCACCCTTTTTGCCCATTAGCTGAGTCCTGACTGATGGCAATTTGACTGATGTCCTGAAGACGAAGACTGAACCTGTGCGCTGACCTAATCCTTGGAGGGTAATTATGACAATGCATTTGTAATTTGTCTGTTTGCTTTTCCTTTCTAGGTACCAACTGCTTGCTTTTGACAGAGACCATAGCTAGATGTTTTCCAAATTGGTGTTCTAAATTGTTGTGCATGAAGCCCAACATGCGAATGCTAATTAGTGGTTAGGACAGGTGTTCACTGAAACTGACGCAAATAGACAAACGACTGACATTATGCTATGTTGAACTGACGCGATATTGGCACTCTGATAAACTTGATCTATGTTCACACCGTGTTATGTTCTGATGTTTGTGATTCTCGCTTTAATGAAATCTTACCAAAGTTGCCATATTGTGACTATGCTATTATGTTTCTTGGTGTTGAGATTAACGCATTTGCTGCTAGATTGTAATTAATAGGGAATAAAATTCATAAAATTCTACTAAACTGGTGTGGTTATTCATGGCTGCAAGGTCATGGTAGTATCTCTGAATTGATTAATGACTTTGACTAAAGTGAAATGCATTGTCGTGATAAATATTGATGACATTATTGATGTATTGATTGATATATTGATTAGCTATCTCGTCCTACAGTGTCTCTCAACTGGGTCAAAAGATTCATTGGCCTAAAACGAGTCCTGATGTGAAATAAATGATCATAAAGGGACTCGTTAGCACACCCATCATCCATCCTTTCATTCATGCATCTTTTTGTCCATACATCAGTTCATCCATCCTTCCTTTCGCTCATCCATCCATCCACCGTTAAGCTGCATTCATTCATCCAAACTTTCACTTCATCCATCCATTTACCCTTTTACTCATCCACCCATCCTTTCACTCACCCACCTATTCTCTCATCATCCATCTAATTATCCTTTCACTGAGCCATCCAGTCACACTTTAACTCATCCACCCATCCTTTTACTCACTCCTCCATCCATTCATTCTCTCATCCATCTATGCAGCTTTTCACTCATCCATCCATTAACACCTTCACTCATCCATCTGTCCGTTCATTCATTTATCCATCCATCAATCCATAATCCGTCTATCCATCGTTATACTCATCCATCCATTCTTTCACTCACTCATCCATCCATTCATCCACCCATCTGTCCATCCATCATTCTACTTTTGTGTATCCATAGGTATTGCTTTCAGTGCTTGTATATTGGACTCAGTTTTTGAGACATACACATAAAAATTTACAATTTAACACAATGTCAGTATTGCCAAGAGCCAAATCAAATAAGGATTTTGTTAATGTGATCGTTGTCTTTTCATCCTTTTGTGCCTGAAATGCATTCTTCACTCACAAGGAAGGAGACAGGGGAGAGTAGGAAACTATTATTATGTTTCTAGAGATACATAAGAACAAGCATTGGAAAACTCAGCAGGGCTCGCCTATTTGACCTAGTTTCTTTACTAGTATTTTTAGGTCGAGTGCACAAGCACTTTGACCTGTTGAAAGTATTGTGAGCTTTTAATCACACCCACTGCACATGCCTATCCCTGTCACTCATTAGTGGGCTTGCTTTGCAAAAATCCTTTGTTATCATTGGTAAATGCTGTACGTTTGTCCCTCCTTGTGACAGATTTGATACCTCCTTGGCCATCGACCCTGTTACATTGATAATTGCATGTTTGTCGATATGTTTGACTGCGAGCAAACATCTTTTTAGGTCGAGCGCGCAAGTACTCTGGTGTGTTGCAATCTGTCTATGGGCTTTTAACCATGCCCACCGCATGCCCATCACTATCACTCGTTCATGGGCTTGCCTTTCAAAAATCCTTTGTTATCATTGGTAAATGCTCTACGTTTGTCCCTCCTTGGGGCAGTTTTGTTACTGCCTTGGACACCATCCTTGTTACATGGATAATTGCACATTTGCTGATACATTTGACTTCGACCGAACTTCTTTCTTTTTGTGTCTCTCCTTCATGGCAGCCATAGTGCTTTGAACCGGCTCTCTTATGTCAAGTGTTTTACTTTTCATTTTCAATTTATGTGGCAAGAAAAGTCCAGTTAGGAATTTACAACACTAATAGCTCTAACTTGGGCAAACGCGAGACCCAGTGCATTGCAAATGCTTGTTCCTTATTGTTCCACTTCTCCTTTATTTAAAACAGACATCTTGTTTCATCATGTTTTATACGTCAACTGGTGATACTTAAGTGTAGTTGAGGTACTGTAAATGGCTACAAAAAATAGCATATGGCGAAATTGGTCTCTCCATTGTTTTCTGGGTATGAAAAGTGTCACACAAATACATGTTATTTACAGTGCTTGGCAATAGGCCACTTTCTGCAAGCAACCACATTTTTTTGTGCTTTTATATATTTTTTTTTCATGAACTTTTACATGTTTTAGCATTTTTCTAAACATTCGTTTATTGTGACAAACAGCAACGTGTAAAGAGTTTTCAATGCATCACTTTCTGAAGACAATGGAATTATGTTTGAGTAGTGAACAATGCACAATGTGTGGCCAATAAGATAGCTGCTTTTACTTTATTTATTTTTTGATGTCCGATTGGCCCTGCACACTGTAACAGCACCCATAGCGACAATGATAGAGTGTTATATGACTCTCACAAGACCTTTATTTACTTGTTTTTTACTCTAACCTGCCTAATGTCATTTTTTGGTGAAAAACCCCCTTCTTCCGTACTGCCAGCCCCACCCAACTAACGTAATTTTTTTTACACTAGCCTACCCTTTGCACCGGCTTGTTCCAGTGGCAACAAACACAGTACAGTGGGTCCCGGAAGTTTTAATTAACCCTGAGTTTATTTGAAGGGGTTAATTCTTTACAAGTTTGAAGACATGAGTTTTCTGACAGGCCCTAATAAGTAAAACAATTTTTGTACTTTTTAATATTATTTCTGAGTTTTTAGCCTTCACAATACCACACTACCCAAAAGTACCATAGTACCAATAACCCACTGTAAAACTGTCTCATTGACTCCTTTCTCTGTATTCATACACTTTGAAGATGTTCAAGCCTTAGTTCCTTCACCAGGGATTTGAAGAACACTTTCTTCACACCTTGTGGATTCTGGCCTCATTTTTTTTTAAGTTTCCTCTTTTTTGGAACCTGTACCAAAGATAATTGTCACATTGACCTCTGGAGACCACCTTAAACATAAACATCCTGGAGACGTGGAAGAGGAAATCAGAGACCATCTAAATTAGTTCTTTGTGAGTTTTGCACAATACCTCCCGATGAGAAGAATTTGCCTGACAGAAAAGTCACATGTAACATCTGTAAGAAGGAATTCAACAGTTGAACTGTAGAAATGTACTTGTTTGGTACTTTCAAGATGCATTAACATCTTAACACTTGGCATTGCTGTAAGTTCAGGCATCTGCTTCATCGCCATCAAGAGGAACATGCGTCATCTACATATGTCACTAACCTCTAACACATGGTACCACCTCGTACAACACTCTCCCAGGGTGTCCTGCAGGCACAAGCATCAGCCTTTATTGTCTCAACTGTGGGAATGCCACATCAGTTGGTGAACAGAGGGCCACTGCTTGGAAAAACTAAGTGGTAGCTCATCACGCAACTCACAAAAAGTTACTTGTTTAGTCTTTTCAAGTTTGCACATCAACTTTTCCAGTCATTTTTGTGTAATTCCCTTAAAAAAGAAAATATTGCAAAAAATATAAAAATTGTTTCAAAAATTCAGAAAGGTTCTTTTTAAAACCACACCTAATGATTTAAAAATGGATAATATCTTTGTTGTTTGTTATGTCTGTCTGTAATTTTCATGGCATGGCATTATGGATCTGGGTCCAAAAGTACTAATATTAGATTTTCTAATGATAATTGCCATATGGACACTAACTTTTTGTGAGTCAAATTATATTTTGTAAACCACCGTATGTACTAATAGGTTGGTTCACAAAGTACTGGATCACAGAAGGAAGCAATCCTACCTACCTCATCAATATTCATGAGATAGGTTACATATTGCAACCTGCTATCATTGACTGAAATCACAGAGTGTCAATCATCACTTCACTAGGACCAGGCCCTGCTCCCTACCTTACCCAGAGACTGCTGTCCCCTCCTACACATGGTCTTCAGCTGTGTTGGCCAAAGGGCAAGTGTGTGGGATCTCTTTGCTACCCATATCCCCCTCTCTGTGTTTCTTTGTGACCACAGTAAGGGTCTCACTAGCATCACCCACCCTTACAGTAGGTAGTGCTTTTAAACATCATGAAGGCTCCAGATCTCATAGTCATAGAGCTGTTAACTTTCCTCAGATAGTAGCTCCACCATTAATCCATAACTTATAGCCCAGTCACCCTTGTTAGAATATAGGGTCAGATGTAAGAAGGCGTTTGCGAGTCGCAAACGGCGAAAAACGCCGCGAGGTGCAAAAGCCTAACCGGTATGCAGAAATGCATTTTGCGAGTCAGATCCGACTCGCAAAATGCATTTCCGACTCTCAAATAGGAAGGGGTGTTCCCTTCCTATTTGCGACTCGCAATGCAATTCAATTCTATTTGCAACCGCGAAAGTGGTCGCAAATCGAATCGCAGTTACCATCCACTTGAAGTGGATGGTAACCCAGTCGCAAACGGGAAGGGGTCCCCATGGGACCCCTTCCCCTTTGTGACTGGAAAAAAAATAAAAAATCAGAGCAGGCAGTGGTCCAATGGACCACTACCTGCCCTGAAAAATCCGAAACTAAAGGTTTCGTTTTTTTTTTCAAAGTGCAGCTCGTTTTCCTTTAAGGAACACGGCTGCACTTAGAAAAAAAAACTGCTTTATTAAAAAGCAGTCACGGACATGATGGTCTGCTGTCTCCAGCAGGCCACCATCCCCGTGAGTGCCCATACTCGCAATGGGGTCGCAAACTGCGACCCATGACTCTTTGGCCTTAACGCCATATTTATACTCCTGTGCAAAAATGGTGCACGGGAGGGGTAAAAAAATGGTGCAAAGCTTGCAGGCAGGCATTAGAGGTCCTGTGGGCCTATTTCCATGGTGGAACACCATGGAATATGCCCACAGGTGCCCTCCCCACCAACACCAGATGGACAGCGGAGGATGGGGGACTCCATCCCAGGTAAGTATTTTATTTTATTTTTGTAAGTGCCATTGGGGGCCCTGAAATGAGCACCCTACATGGCACTGGGTTCATTGGCCGTGCCCGGGGACCCTGGTCCCATGTGCTGGCTATTGGGGTAGTGGGCATGACTCCTGTCTTTTCTAAGACAGGAGTCATGTGGTATGGATGGTTTTGCATCAGAAAATGACTCTAAGCAGGTATACTCTGTTTGCACCAAATTAGCATAATTTGTTTTAACTTTAATTTGGTGCAAAATTAACTCCATATTTATACTTTGGCACTAGACCGGTCTAGAGCCACATTTATGGAGTTAAAGTCATTTTTTGGATGTAGAAACCTACCTTGCCTTAATGAGATGCAACGTCATATTTCTACTCCCGTGCAGAAATGGTGCAAAGCTTGCTTATCCCATTTTTTAAGACCTGGGTCAGGGCAGGCATTAGGGGACCGTGGGCCTATTTCCATGGCAAAACACCAAGGAATAAGCCCACAGGTGCCCTCCCCAGGCCCCAGGGACACCCCCACCCACACCAGAGGAACAGCGAAGGATGGGGGACCTCATCTTAGGAAAGTACGGGTAAGTACAGGTAAGTATTTTTTTTTTAAGGACCCTGAAGGTCCCTGAAATGGGCCCCCATACATGTCACTGGGTGAACGGGCGTGCCCAGAGGAACCTGGTCCTCTGTGTTGGCCATTGGAGTGGTGGACATGACTCCTGTCTTTTCTAAGACAGGAGTCATGTGGTATGGATGGTTTTGCATCAGAAAATGACTCTAGGCAGGTTAGAGGCATGTTTTTTACTCTAACCTGCCTAATGTCATTTTTTGGTGAAAAACCCCCTTCTTCCGTACTGCCAGCCCCACCCAACTAACGTAATTTTTTTTACACTAGCCTACCCTTTGCACCGGCTTGCACCACTCCATAAATATGTTGCCCGGTTGGTGCACAGAAATAATGCAAGTCACTGCTAAACTTTTTGGTGCAAAACTGCATTAGTGCAGTTTTGCCCCCAAAAGTATAAATCAGGGCCTTGGCGTCTTATGTGTCCCTGTGATGCCTGAAGGAGCCCCCCATGCTGGGTAGGTATGTGTGTTAGACAAGGTAACCCTGCATTCTCAGCCCTTGGACCTTTTTGTTGTTGTGAAACACTGAAACATTGTGTTGGACTTGAAGAACATCACTGATTACAAGCAGTAGAACCAATGACATATACTGGTAAACTTTGAACATTCTATCTTTCTTTAAAATAGTGCATGGGTCATTGCAAGCGGAATGGGAATTTTCACTCAAGGTTCCAAGATGGGCACTCATTACCTCATTCATGGTTTTTTTTATGCATGATTTTCATATTGCAGTTTACTCTATGAAAAACTGTAACCATCTTATGGGCTTATTTACAAGCCCCTTGTGCCACCGGAGTGTTACTTTTTGCATCACTCTGGCGGGTCTGTGCCCTGCTCCATATTTATAAGGTGGCATTAAGCCACTTTTCATGGCCTAACACAGCCTTGTAAATATGGACCGCCCCAATGCAGTTTTCTGCTGCAAAGGGGCATGCAATGGGTGCTGCTGTGGGGCATACCCAAGTAACACCCATTTTCTTTTTTACACTGCCCCAAATTTACAAGGCAACATAGATCTGAGGCAATGCCAAAAGCTAAAGCCTACTCTGGGGTGGCTTTAGAGTAACGAAATGAGGAGAAATAGTTTTCTTTCGTCTCATTTTGAGCAAAATGGCATTAGTGGTTATTTTTTGTGCAGGAAGGTGTCTCTTCCTGCACAAAAACCATCACCTCCGCAAATGGGGTAAGCAGCTGCTTTAGTGCCGATGCAGGGAAAAACACGGGGATGTGCCGTATTCTGGTAAATAAGGCGCCTCCTTACATTTTGGAAATGATGCAGCTTGGCACAGCAAAATGGCTTGTGGCAACGCACTGCACCATTTCTCGTAAATGAGGCCCTTAGCTTTCACATCTTGGAAGGGGGATGTGAAAAGGGGGTTATGAGGTATTACCACATAATCCCGAAAATCCAGGTGTAGCATTCAGAATGATGCTTTAATACTGCATCAGGAACAACCCAGACTAGGCAAAACATTTGCATATGGTTGGCTCCTTTCTGTAGGGGCACAGTGTGCGATAAGGTGGCCATCACTACACTAAAAGACTGCGGGACTCGTATTGAATTCCATTTCACATGATAAAGGGACGATTTTATATTGCTGGTGCCGTCTACAAAACTCACATTTCTGGGAACAGAAGATTGTCTCTCCTTGCAGCGTTTTCAGCAACAATGAGATTTTGTTTTAACAGCAATAATACAATACCATCGATGCTAAGCATGCTTTTAAGTTAATTGCCTCGAGGAAAACCTATTCAAATATAATGTTCCCAGGTGCTGACTGTGCAAGAGGCGCAGCAAAATAAAGATGTTCTGTTCATGCAACTAACTTATTATGATTTTTAATTTTATAAGAGCAGCTGCTTGAAGCCTCTGCTGGCCCATCATAAACATTGGGGTTGGTGGTTTTGAATATGCAGGGGCTTGCGAAATGAGCATATAAGAATGCCCAGCCCCTCCCAAGCCAGGCCCCATAAAGATGATTTACAATTCATCTATCCACTGCCAGGCAGGGTGCTGACAGGTGAATTTTCTGTGACAACACATTCAGGCAGCTTCATATGGGTCTTTCACCTTTCACGAGTTTGCATGTCAAGGGGTCGCTGCAAGAGAAAAGGCCTTATTGGCTTTCTTACCTTAGATTTTACAGAGACATCCATCTCTATTACAGTGTCTGAAATAAAATGTAATGGTCTTTTTTCGCTCACAGCTCTACTTTAACGGGACCCCCCCTAAATGCTGCTAATGGAACGCAGTTTTATTTCAGAACGCGTAGCGGATCTATTGCAGCATTCACTCTGTCTCATTGCCAGATGAGAATGCTTCCTGTCTAACCTCCTATGCTTCGTATGAAAGCCTGCCATTAAACGATGACCCGGAAGAAATATGGGTGCTGCACAGATCCCATAAAAATGCCCTGCACTGGTATCGAGGGACCTTGATAAGATACTTAAGAGAACATTTTCTGCCGAAGCCAACTGACCATTCATCTCTCTTTTTAAGTAGTGTCAAAGTTGGTTTACTTGATGATTTGATGTCTCGAAATTGCTCCCGCTTGCCCACTCAAAATGAGTGATTAGAACTGAGCAGTGGCCACACAGAACGAGTTGAGAATGATATTGTTAACGGGAGCTTGGATCAAAGATGTGAACGATCAAAACACTACAGGAGGTGGAAATAACTTCATGCAAGACATTGCGGCTGCAGCTGAAGATCACACATAGCATGTGTGACAAAGCAATTTTGCTCTTGTGTCATAGGCTCTCGTTTTGGTAAGGATACTGCTAGATTTTTGGGCAGCAGCACCACAGAGCATGGGGGACTGAGTCTAATCCCATGTTGTGTGACAGTTGTCGGCCTAACCCCTTGCGGCAAGCTAGCAGCACTTCACAAGTGCCTGAGGATAGAAGTGATTTGTGGCAGCCTATTGCATGACACTCAGACCCCTCAGGCAAGTTGTGGTGGAGTGGATCCCATCTCTGTCTCTCAGTCACTCCAGTCTCATATGCAAGGCCAAACAAGAGCAGGATTTTGGTTCCAAAGGGTTTTAATGAAGAAACTGTTTTCTATGTAGGAGGGCACAAATGGCGGTTACAGGGATAATGAAACACAATGTTATGACAGTGGTAACTGCTAAAGTGAAACACAAGAAAAGTACCACTATGTTGTCATATTAGGGGCCGGTATTCCTACCTACACTACTGAGTATCTATATGAGAGCAAGTAGCAGTGTTAGCCCTAATCTGACCTTGGAAAGGAAACCCAATCCCCATACCTGTGCTGAGGTTAGAAGAGGTCTATTAGTCTGCTGGGAGTCCTCCCACGTAGATGAAGAGGAATCAAAAGGTTTTGGCAGAAACTGCAGAGACTTGCATCACAGGAAGGCAGACAGGCTGGAACATCCCCTCTAAGATGTTGTGGGCAGTGTGATTTTTTTAGAATAACATATCTGGTATTCCAAGTTCTTGCCCTGATGTGAAAATGCTTATTTTCCATGTAAAGTAGACAGTGTTCCCTTTGGATCGGCAATACCCGGTGATTATCGTGAGCAGCCTTGGTTTCAGCACAAGATGAAAAATGTTGTGCAAAGAAATGAATAACATCTTCAGTAAAGAAGGACAACTGATAAAAGGAATAAAAACACCTCCACTAAAATGAAGCATTGCTAAAAGAATAAAAGGAATAAAAGTGAAATGCGACTGGGTCAAGGGCCACAGGCCTCGGGACAAGAGTTAAATAAGTGCCCATGTAAAAATGCTTAAATAACCTCAAAACTTCCTCCCCATTATCAGTTCAAAGGTGCAGAAGAGGGAGCACTCATGCTCTGTTGCCTCAGCCACAGTTACAGCCAAGACAGAGGCATCCCGTGCAGTACCAGGTGGTTTAGCACCAGGAGCCACTTGATCCACAAATAGCTGCTCGTAGCAGGCTTCTCATAGGAATCGCAATCTCAATGAGCATGCCAGGTAATGAACCCTGATCGAGAATACCAACAGACCAGCATCCAAAGAGGGTGGGCACTGCATGCTAAGACACACTTCAGGTGTGTGTTTAAATGGCCACCATAAACATTGAAAGATGGGCTGCACACAATTCAGAACCAGTCTGAATGACAAAGACCAGCTGCACTCCAGTTCTTCCTGAGCTGTGCTCCAAAATACTGCATCATGCATTCATGACACGTTTGGGCTGGTGGACGTGCCATCAGTCCTTCTTGTTGAGATTGGGCAGCCAATACAGAGAAAGAATAGCCATAGCAAAAAGCCACCAATTAATGCCAAAGTAATCAGAAACCCTCTGAAGATACTCAAAAGAATTTAGTGTATGGCTGAAGGCATAATTCTAATATAAAGGAGAAGGTGCTGACAAAACCAGAAACAACAGCCTTTCAGAATTGTACAGTTCCAGCACTAATAAATGCGTTGAAACTGCAACCTATGAATATACCAAAATGTCTTGGAACCTTTTAATTAAAAGGGACTTTATCTTTGTCGTTGACCTTGCCACTTGGAGGGCATAGGCCTTGGGGGTAGATGTTTTTAAAAACTTTTTAAAACAAAAGACCCTTTAGTCTGCTTGTCAAAATTTGCTACTGCCAAGAAAGTCCTCCCTTATGCCATTGAAACATTTGTACGTGAATGGCAGCTTTCACACCACATGAATGTAACTATCTCCTAATTTTTCAAATCTGCTGTCAGGAATGTGCTTCAAATATGAGGTGAACTGAAGTGTTGAAATGGGCGGATTAATAACTCTGTGTATTAACCACACTGCTGATGGTATTTCCTACAGTAAAAGGCAACTTTTCGATATTTCATAATATATATATTGCTTATTTCTTAGCCATAATTTGTTGCTGTCTGGTCATATTAAATGTGGCAAATATTTCTTTGGCTTTGACATGTTGCCAGGGCATGCAACCACTCTTCAGGACTTGTAACGTCCAACCAAACTGCATAATAGACCTGAGCTGACTCTGTCCATGTTGTGAAATTTACATGTCATTCTCTATGACGTTGATTGCAGATGAAACTGTTATTAAGTGTGTATATGCGGTTAGACAGGGTGTTTATTCTATTATTTGCAATGGCTAAAGCTTTCCACAAGTTTCCTGATCTATCTGCCTCAACTGGGCAGTGTCTTCCTTCTGTGAAAGTTTCCAAATGTCACTGTAAATAGAATACAAGAAGCACTTAGTGTGTGGTTTTCTTGGACCTAATAAAAAATCTTTTAAGTCTGTGTAGGGTGACAGGAGACTAAGCTGTTCTTTGATGGCTGTTCAAGTGGAATATTTCAACCATTGTTGACATAGTTTACCCATGTCAATTGTAGGGGCAATATCAGAGTGGTGTATTGATATATAACGAAGATCAGGTCAACTCACTCTAAAAAACCCTTACAAAATGTGCATGACAACAATTTGTTTACTTAGGCCACAATAGTCACCCATTTTGACCTGAAAGTGTTGAGTTAAATGTCCTATTCAAGGCCCACCCATCAAGCTGTTCTTCAGTGACATTTAAAAGTTTTCACCATTTGTCAAATTTAGCTGGTGACAGGATACTCAGCATTTTCAAATTCTTAATTGTTACTAAGCTTAAACAACTCGCTTGTTGTACAGTTTCATTTAGGAATATAATCTGCAACAGAATTAGGCATACTCTAAACAAAGACTACCTTCCCTGTTTTTGCCAACTTCTAGTTCCCCATATACTCTTTAGGTCAATTGACTTCAACCAATATTCATAGCCTTCATTGGTCAACTGGGAAACAAAGGAATCAGGATAAATTCATTTTGTGTGTGTTAATAGAACATTTTGCAATTTCTTAGGGGGCAATCTAAAATAATAAGATTTAGCATTTGTGACATCATTTCCAGAAAAATATGCACATTTTTCCACATACGTCTTAGAACTCCCCAGTGGTGGAGTTGGACAATGTTCCCATTGTGTATAGTTATAACTAACTCTCGGGTGCAGCCTTTATATATAAAATAATGTATGTAATAATAGTAACAGAACATTTCTCCACATGTTGCTGTTGTTTGGCAAGCATCTTCACTTTCAAACACAGTGTAATATTCAAGCTCAGAAAGCATAGAATCAATTTATTTCACATTATAATCATCAAAGATCACCCTACGTTTTATTACATCTTTCATAGAAACTTTGAACGCATATGGAATTTGAATCTTTTAAGTCGGTCTGCATATGTCAAATTAAACATTATCCCAAACAACCCCATCAGGAGTTAGTATAGTGGAAATGTTCACTAAGGACAAGTAAAAAAAAGCAGAAACCATCAAATCACAAAATAAATCTGAGTCTTCTGAGAAAGTGATGACACCAAACCCAGTGCCCATCCACTTAGAAGATCAATGGGTAGCCCTTGTCCACCTGTAACAACTGTCAGAAAATAAAGGATCTTAAATATGTTATCAGTGATTTAGCCAAAACAAAGGCCAAAGGGATTAATGAAAGAACAAAGTACATAGAATTTGGGGGTCATTCTGACCACGGCCGGCGGCAGAAGCCGCCGGCCTGGCGGGGCCCGCCAGAATACCGCTGCGCGGTCAAAAGACCGCCGCGGGTATTCTAGGTTTCCCGCTGGGCTGGCGGGCGACCGCCAGAAGGCCGCCCGCCAGCCCAGCGGGAAACACCCTTCCATGGGGATGCCGGCTCTGAATGGAGCCGGCGGAGTGGAAGGGGTGCGACGGGTGCAGTTGCACCCGTCGCGATTTTCAGTGTCTGCATGGCAGACACTGAAAATCTTTGTGGGGCCCTGTTACGGGGGCCCCTGCAGTGCCCATGCCATTGGCATGGGCACTGCAGGGGCCCCACAACACCCCATACCGCCATTCTCTTCCTGGCGGCCAAAACCGCCAGGAACAGGATGGCGGTATGGGGGTCGGAATCCCCATGGCGTGGAGGATTCCCCAGGGCAGCGGAAAACCGGCGGTACACCGCCGGTTTTCCGTTTCTGACCGCGGCTGTACCGCCGCGGTCAGAATGCCCAAGGGAGCACCGCCAGCCTGTTGGCGGTGCTCCCGCGGTCGTTGGCCCTGGCGGATTTTACCGCCAGGGTCAGAATGACCCCCTTTGAGTTTCAAAGGGCAAACATGTTTTTATCTGCAGCTAGCTTCTTCCAAGATTAATTTTCAGCTGAGTGGCTGATCTAAACAGTGAGGTGAATGTATTTGCAGAGGATATGTATGCCCACCCAAACTGCATCCCTCATACATTTGAAAATATGAGTGTACAATGAGTGCACTGCTGCAACATAACTACCAGCCTACAGTTAAGTTTGCACTCATTGAAATAGCAAATTAAGTTTTTATGCTACTCTTGAGTGCTGACTATGGGTTCACACTCAGTAATAGAGAAATAATGATCAACTTTTATGAAACTGTATTGAACGATAATAATGAAATTAAGATTTTTTCTGGTGATAATGTACGATGACAGAATTCGTTTTTGTCAGTCTAACTAAAAGAATGCTCCAATTGTAGTACTGTCAGCTGATTTGACTCCTGAAGTTCTTGTTGCCAAAAAAAGATCACAGGAAAATCACCAGGAACCATTTTAAGAAAGGTTCTGAAAGATTAAGGCCCTGATTTATACTTTTTGGTGCAAAACTGCACCAACTCAGTTTTGCACCAAAATGTTTAGCACCGGCTTGCACCATTTCTGTGCACCAGCCGGGCACCATATTTATGGAATGGGGCAAGCCGGTGCAAAGGTTAGGCTAGCAGCAAAAAAATTACTTTAGTCGGGATGGGCTGGCAGTATGAAAGAAGGGGTTTTTGCACCAAAAAATGACGTTAGGCAGGTTAGAGAAAACAAATGACTCTAACCTGCCTAGATTCATTTTCTGATGCAAAACCATCCATACCACATGACTCCTGTCTTACAAAAGACAGGAGTGATGTCCACCACCCCAATGGCCAGCACAGGGGACTAGGGTCCTCTGGGCATGGCCAATGCACCCAGTGCCATGTAGGCTGCCCATTTAAGGCCCCCAATGGCACTTTAAAAAGAAAATAAAATACTTACCTGTACTTACCAGGGATGTGGTCCCCCATCCTCCGCTGTCCCTCTGGTGTTGGTGGGGTGTCCCTGGGGCCTGGGGAGGGCACCTGTGGGCTTTTGTCGTGGTGGTCCACCATGGAAATAGGCCCACAGGTCCCCTAATGCCTGCCCTTACCCAGGCATTAACAAATGGGGCAAAGCAAGTTTGCACTATTTTTTGACCCATCCTCCCTCCCGTGCACCATTTTTGCAAAGGAGTATAAATATGGCATTAAGGCCATTGAGTAATGTTTTCACGGGAACGCCTACCTTGCATCTCATTAAGGCACAGTAGGTTTCCAGGTCCAAAAAATGACTTTAACTCCATAAATTTGGTGCTAGACGGGTCTAGCGCCAAAGTATAAATATGGAGTTAGTTTTGGACCAAATTAGAGTAAACAAAAATGATGCTGATTCAGTGCAAACAGAGTATAAATATGCCCCTTAGATTTTGGACTTAATGATACATTTTCTGATGCCTATTATATCCAGCATTTCATCCCCTACAGAGAGATTATCAGAATGTGTGGACATATTTTTACAAAATTTTGCTCGCAATTTGTCTGCTTTTATACAGGACAGGAAGGACATTGTAAATAAATTTGACTATTTTACTTGGTCTGAAGATCTGATGTTCGTTACCATGGATGTAACGAGTTTATGTACTTGTATACAGAAACAATTTGGTAGTAGAGCGATCAAATCCTTTTTACGTACCAGAACTGCTGATCATCTGAAACATAATGATATGATTATTAGAACGATTAATATCATACTTTCTAAAAATTACTTTCTTGATGATGACCAGTGGTTTCATCAGATACAAGGGACCTGCGATGGGCTCTAAATTTGCCCCATCCTATGCCTGCCTATTTATGGGCTGGTACGAGAGAGAACATGCTTGGAGCAGACATGCTACCTTATGGACTGATTCAATTGTTTATTGGGGGAGGTATATAGATGACATAATTGTATTGTGGAAGGAACAGTGGAGCAATTGTTGGTATATCATACTAAATGATAACCCCTACAATGTCCAACTGAGTATATAATATAGTAAGGAACCAATAGATTTTTTGGATACTCAGTTTTACATTGAGGATAACAAAGTTTAGAGCACCATGTTTAGAAAGGCTACAGCATGTAGTAGCATGTTACATGCAAACAGTAGCCATCAAAAGTCGGTTATCAATAACATTCCCTTTGGCGAGGTGGTATGGCTAAGACACAATTGCAGTACCAGGGACACAATTACTGTACAGACTGATAGTGGGAAACAGAGGTTCAGAAGTCGAGGATACAATGAAAAATTTTAACAAGCTCGGAAACATTTATTGATGGTATGACTAGAGGCGAGACACTTCAAATTAAGTCTGGGAGAAATACACAAAAACCAATACATGTGTCCTTTGTGATACAGTACTCCAGGTTAAGTGATGATGTCTATAAAACTTTGAAACAACATTGGCATTTACTTACAGAGGTGCCTGGGATCAGAAATTATGTTTCTGATATAAACCTAAAGTTACCTACCGTAAGGGTAGGATACTTAGGGACATGTTATGTCCCAGTTATGTCACTACGGCTAAGAAACATATCTGGCTATCTACAATCACAAAGGGATTTTTTTACCTGACAAGAATGTAATGTGTGCAACCTAGGATTGGATAAGATCAAAAGTTTCTGTTACCACACTCTGAGAAAATATGACATTAGATATTTTATTAATTGTAAGACCAAATTTGCTGTGTATGTTATAGGTTGCACAGGTTACAAGATATATGTAGGAAATACGATAAGATCTTTAAAATCCTGGATACAGGAACGTATCTAAGCTATAAAGAACAGAGATATGAAATACCCATTGGCATTACATATCCACATCCGGATAATGGTGAAATCTGGTTCCATGGTATTAATCATGTACCATCTGATTAAAGGGGTGGCACCAGGGAACTCATTTTGCAACACAAAGAGGCTGCATGAATTTGCTGCCTATGTTCTATTGAATGGGTCATAATTCTGATGATGAATTACACTATTTTTTATAATTTCTTCCACTGGGGTGTTCCCTTTTGGGTTATAACTGCTGGAGGATGATGAAGAATTGTTGATAATACGAAAAAGGAGTTTACATAATACCAAATGTGTTGCAGTATGTTTTTCAACACTTTTGCTGGATAAATAAAATGTATAATTATAATTAATAATAAGTAATTTAGTCTAACATGTTTGATGTTTCTCCTGATATTTTAGTTATAGTGGTGGTGGGCACCTGATGGAAGTATAGGTGAGAAAATAGAATAAATTTGTCCATATTGCTTATGGCCTATGGGAGGGGATATTAGATATTTGTACTGGCTATCCTGGGTTCATGATACACATTAGTTGAGCAGGTGGATCTAAGACAGTTGTCAATATCTAGTGCATGCTCTATGAACATTGAAGTGTTTTCTACTGAAGACAAGTATTGGCTACATACCAGTAAAATCCCATATTTTAAGATGTGTTTTAACATCTATTATGACACTTAGGAAGAATAAATAACAACTTTTATTTATGAATAACCTACCGTTTTGACAAGTTAGGCGTTACAGAAGAATAGATTAGTGAACTGTGATTGCAAATATCTTTTTATTTGATATTTGAAAGTGAAATACTTTATTTTGAAATGGCCGTCATTGTTTATTGCAGCTCTGTTCATCTAATTGTTAGCACTATTGAAGTTGGTGCGATGCCTGTGAGACTGCATTACAGGCAGCTAATGGGAAAAATGTTTTTTGGAGAAATCAGCATTGTTTGGTGCGAATTACTAGTACAGTAAATTTGTGTATTCCATCTTAATATGGGCACCATTATTCATTTTGACGCAGGGTGACAAGCGTGTACTCAGCCGCTTGCGTTGCCATAGGAGTGTGATCTTTGCGGTGCAACATGATGGTGAGTTGATAAGGTGGAGTGTTTTGGAAAAGTTTGCTAACTTTAAACACCTTGGCTTTTCTGCTGATTTCTATCAAATGTCAGATTAAGCGCCACATCCATTGTATTGGATGCTGGTTAAATGAGGGTATAGATGGATGTTTAACATACTTAGGTGAAATACCCCACTCCAAGATGGCGGATATTTCACGGGACACCAAGAGACAATGTCACGTTAGTGGTCTATATTGTTGAAGGAGCACAATGTCTTTATGAGGGCATTATGGGTAATTAGCAAGACGGAGGTTTAAAAAACTGTCATTTCTAATATTCTGTTTTTTCCTGGTAATGATGGGAGCAAGGGTTGTTGTCGCCCTGATGGATATCAATGAAGGTAGGATGGAAGTAGACTGTCCCGCTTTGCTAAAGTTTCTGTTTGTGTTGTTGGTGATTGGGAGTCTATTGAGGTAATTTTTGCTTTTGTAAAAATCTGCCATTTGCATGACATGGTCAGCCATGTTGGAAGTCTCTCTATTTGATGTAGGTTGTAGAAATTAATGACTTGGTCGCAATAAGATGCAGTTTAATGCTGTCTTTTCGTTTTATAACAGGTACCGACACTGGTGGATTTTGATAATATTGCTAGATGAACTATACTGTTGTAATGTGGTGAACTGAAATAAAATGGACTGAATAGGTACATGTAAGAATATACACTCAATGAAGGTTAAGCTGCATTTGTAGTTATGGGGAATAATATAGTAAAAAATGGTTATTATTTGAGAATTGGTAGTGAATAATGTTTTCATATCTAAGGTTATATTGTTGTAAACATCATGAGTTCACTTATGATGCAATGTAGGCTAATCAATTAGATTTTTTATGTAGGTAATAGATGTAATTATCTAAGATATTTGATATTATATTAATTAATTAATGAAGAAAATATGTAATTATCTCTTAAATGTTATAATTAATAATGATTTAAATAATATTTCTAATAATATGATTTCCAATTGATAATAAAAATATGGTGAAATGACTGTAAATCTAATAATACTCCTGTTATAAAAAATCTGTGAAGCAACTATCCTGTAGTACAAGCCATGACAAGTGTATGACCATTGGGTTTTCCAAAGAGCATTTATCCTTCAGATTTCCATCATAATTGCCAATTGATTTTGAACATGTTTTAGTATATGTAATGTGTTTTTTTTAATGAAGATTGTTGGTATAATGGCTTTTGTATACTAATGGCTACAGTAAAGGGTTTCATTTCTATTTCTTTTCTCTTTTTTTTGTTTATTTGTCTTTACATTTTATTTTTTTTTTCCTTGTCTTTCTTCTGATTATTTTTCTTTTTTTCTTTCTTAATGATATGTTGTTTGTAAAGGTATATATGTAAATATATTGTTTTGTATATATTCAAAGGTATTGATGTTTGGTGTATTGCAGCCCTGAAGGAGCCCTCCTTTAAAGGACAAAATGCGTTGGCTGTCTGCTATGTAATACACGTGTTGTCCTTAAAAAAGAATATAGAGAAGATTTCAATGACTCAAACTAAAGAATTGGACTTTTGAATATGGTTTACGTGGTGCATCATCATTTGTATTTCAAAATATTTCTGATGCCCTACAGCTCCGAAAATCATGGGAGTAAACAAAAATGCCTTCTGTTGTCTTAAACTAAAGTTCTTGAGTTCTGAGCAGAAACCAACATGATAGATTATGCCTTTGAAGATATAAGCGAAGAAGTGGAACACAATCCCATTAACTGATAGACTTATGCTGTCATATTTTATTAATTATATTATGGCAAAAAAGAAAACTCCACTACACCTGATGACTGCCCACGCAATCTATGACAAGTGCAAAAGTAGAGAGCTAATCACTTCAATGAATGGGATTGGTTTATCAACAGGGTATAATGACATAGTATGGAACAGGAACTTGTTAGCAGCTCACGCTGTAAAATCTTGAGAATACGACAGCACACCACTTCCAAGTCACTTTACCAGGAAAGGACTTACAATTGCTGCTCTTGATAATTTTGATTTTGAAGACAGCTCTCATTGTTTGGAACATCCAGCACACAATACTGCCATGGTGCTTTTTTAAGACTGTACCAACGAAGTAACTGCTGGAAAACAAGCTGTGTCGGCTGTAGGCATAAACAAACAAAGCTGCAAACTTATAACCCAACTGCCTTGCCAAAGTGTGCAAAATCACTAAAAGCCATCAACATGTCCCAGTCTATCAGAAGGTTTCAAAGTGGCTGAGGACATGGAACTTCTTCTAGCTGATGCTGCGGTCCACAAAGCTGATTTAACTGAAATTATCATATCGCTTATTCGGTACGGACTGAAGGATGAAGAAAAGCCAGTTCCTCCGTGGGCTGGAAATCACGCTCTAATCTTCCAGAATACCTTCTCGCTGAGGAAGATTGAGCTTTTAAAAGTAATACAATCTCTAGTCACAAGCTACGCAACAGTATGCACAGCTGTAAAAAAATGTACAAAATGTGCGTGCTCAGCTTGAAGACCAGCCTTTCCTGCCAATTTTCTGCAATTACGGTGTTTTCCACATTGTAGAAAACATTTTGCATGAGCAATCCAGTAGAATTTGCTGATCTTTATCCTATGATGGGTGTTTTCCACATGACAAAAGTTGTGTTGAGGTGTACAGGAAGTTATCTCAGTGGATTTACATAAACAATGCACTTATTGAGGCTGAAATGTTTGAAAGCAAAACTGCCCAGTCAGTATTGAGTGCAACTTATTATGTTAGTTTATTACATGGTAAGCTCATCATATCTGAGACTATAGACACTACTAATAGAATTGGCGGCGGATTAGAATGAAAAATTAGTCCTTGATATTGAGATGTTAACTATCACACAAGTGATGAGTGTTTCCTCCCCTTCACAGTGATATTAATTACAAACAGCTGAAAAAAGGCCTCACCACATATAAAAATAAAAAAGATTAAATGCTAATGCAGTAAAGAACCACTAATTTCATTGGTCCTGCATTTACATATATAATTGTCAAAGTTGTTGAATCAAGGACCATAGGGAATATTCTACTTTCTAATATGTCACGATTCAGAGATAGACGTGAGAAAATTGCAAGGGACCTCTTTTCCAATCAGGATCCACAGGATGGAACTAATATGAGTGCTAAAAGCCAAGAAGGATTAAAGATCAAATTTCAAAAACTTGAGAGATTTAAGAAACAGGAGATGGTCAGGTGGTGGGATGGCATCACATTACAAAAATATCTTGAGAATAAAAGAATTCCGCGAGGGCTGAGAATCCTTATCTTTCCTACCTTTGAAGACTTGGATGAAGAATCATTGACAGAATGGGAGGAAAACTTGCAGAGTGCCTCCTTTACAATGATGTGCATATTAATTAAACATTCGGAGAAAAAAAAACACTAAACTACAGGTTGAAGTTGATAAGACTGAAAAAAGTATTGAAAGCATGAACTTAAAGGATGCTACTAAAAAGAACTATGAGATCTTGGATAAAATACTGGAAGAATATCAGTTATATCTGCATGGTAAGAAATTACGTAAAATCAAACGTGATGACATGGATTACAAGGAAGGAAGGATTTATACTTTTGCACGCAAATACGATAATCTGAGAACTTCTGCTAATAAAAGAACAAGTGTGGAAATTACTGACATTGATTCAGCTAGCTCAAGCTCTATGTGCTCCCTAGAGAGTGCAGTATAAAAAGAAGGATCTACATCAGTGCAGTCAGCCTGGAACCCATCACCTTTTTGAGTGGAAATGGAAAGGTTGAGGCTGGATAACAAATTGGTGCAAAAAGAAAGATCAGAAGGGAGGATAAAAGATGGAGGCAAAAACATAGGATCAGATCCACAGGGAATACAAACACGGTCCAAGAAAAAGTAGCAACATATGAACTGGTGAATGCCATTACATCTATGATATCGCCAGTTACTGATCGTACAACTCAGCAGGAAAAATTGGTTATTGTCAATCTGTCTAATTGTTTGCTTAATAAAGATGAATGCGAAATTCTAAGTAAAGGATTGGGTTTCTGTCCCACACAAATGAATGACCCAATTGATGTTTTTGTTGATTTGTTCAAATTTACACGTCTACTTAAATTGAAGGATCATTTTAATTCTATACACATGCCAGCTGTATCATCAGCAGAGTTGTCTCCAGCACTGTCTCACTCTGTTTCCGACCTTTATGATTTACAACTAGTTATGTCATTAACTGAAGACTACCATGTTGAAATTGATGATTTAAGAAAGGATCTGGGTATTTAGGAGAATACATACATGAATAGTGGTCTAAGACCAGGTTCTAAAATTGTACCACATGGAACACACCATAATATTGATCTTTTTTGCGCAAGAGTCACTAATGATTTTCACAAATTCAATGAACGATTGAACATTTCAAAATTTAGAAATGATAATTTGACTAAAACAGAGAGAATTGCATTACAGTCTTTGAAATCTGACCAAATGATAGTGATCAGGGAGGCAGATAAGGGTGAAAATGTAGTGGTTATGAATAAATAAGAATATATTCAGGAAATCAGTAGACAATTGTCAGACAGTGCTTGTTACAAACGCATCTCGGAGAATCCGATAAAACCCCTTGGTGAGTTCATCAATATGCGCCCAGAGGATTGGCGTGAAAGTGGCCTCATCTCGGATGGTGATTACAAATACTTGAGGATTCATGATCCACACTTTCCTTGTATATATGTACTGCCTAAAATACATAAAGGGGGAGAGTTTCCTACCGGAAGACCAATTATCTCTTGCAATTCGTCTCCTACTGAGAGGCTGTCAGAATATGTGGATATGTTCGTACAACCCTTTGTACACAATCTACCTGCTTACATACAAGACAGTAAAGGTATACTCAAGAAATTTGACGATTTCGATTGGTCGGATGACCTGATGTTTGTGACCCTGGATGTCACTAGTTTGTATAATTGTATACAAAAACAATTTGGGATTAGAGCAGTTGAATCATTCTTATGAACTAGAACTACAGACCACTGGCAACATAACAACATCATGATGGAGATGATTAACATTATTTTGTCAAATAAATTATTTTTGCATGATGGCCAGTGGTATCATCAGATACAGGGGACTGCGATGGGTTCCAGGTTTGCTCCTTATGCCTGCCTTCTCATGGGCTGGTATGAGAGAGAGCATGCCTGGGGCAGATATGCTTCTCAATGGACTGACTTATTAATTTTTTGAGGTAAATATATAGATGGTATTATCCTTTTGTGGAAGAGGTCTGCGGAACAGCTATTGGCATATCACCTTTTCCTCAATGATAATCCATATAATGTCCAATTGAGTCTACAATATAGTAAGGGGCGGATAGATTTTCTTGACATTAGATTCTATGTTGAAAATAACAAGATACAAAGTACCCTGTTCAGGAAGCCCACATCATGTAAATAGTGTCCTCCATGCTCATCCAAAATCGATTATTAACAAAATTCCATTCGGAGAAATGGTTCACATAAGGTGCAATTGCAGTACTAGTTACACAAGTCAAAGGAACTTTATTTTGGCTACAAGAGCCATAAAAGCGCATAGCAGCAATAAATACAAATAAATACATAAAGTAATAAATGTAACAATACATATAATGATAAAAATGGAATAAAGATAAAATACATTCACACAGTGTGATGGAACAGTCTTGTTGGAACCATTAAGCAGATAAAAATTTCCCTCTAGCAATCCATCTAGCTCCGAGGAACTTGGCAACGACGATCACTAGCACTGGCCTAGTGTCTGATCTGAGGATTCGCAGGGCTATTTCAGAGCTGCGGATTCCCAGCAGTCTGCATGCCGGGGCCAGCCATTTCCTATGTGAGGCGGTGTACACAGGGCAGGCAAAAAGGACGTGAGGGAGGTTCTCAATGGGGGCTTTGCAGGCTGGACAAGCGGTTGATTCTGTGTGTGACCAGCATCTATTGAAAAGTCTTAGTGGTAGCGTTCCAATGCGGAGCTGAAAGTACAGTTTCCTTTCCCTTGGGACCATGATTATGTCCCAAAAAGCCTCATACTTGCATGTCTCTTTTAAGTTAGCAAAGTCACAAGATAATGTAGTGTGAAGTGCGGCCCCTAGATCTTTGTGAAACGCCATTTGCCAATATAGTTTCTTTAGTTCGCTTTTCCAGGGAAAGACGGAGGTGGTTGGTGAATTCCAGAGTTCACTGAGCCTGAGTGAGTAAAGTGACCCCTTGATGTATCGGAGCCAGGGGATGATTTGAAGATGATCAACTTTTAAAATAAAGTGCAGGGCTACAGTAAAGGTTTGAAGCTCTGGGGTAGTCCAGAGACGCCGCCAGTACAGGAGAGGGCGTAGGCGGGCTTTATGACCGATGCGTTTTATGCCAAGATCCTTAAAAATGGGGAACAGTGGAGTGCTTGGCGGAAGGGACACAAGGTTTCTTAGGAAGTTGTTTTCAGCGATGGTTATATCTTGGATTTTGGCGTAACCCCATAGTTCAGCCCCGTAAAGTGCTGATGTCACGGCCTGGGCTTCGTATATCTGTATTGCTGGGCGAATTGGTTTTGTGTGTGAGAGGTGAAACTTTTTTAATAGTACCCCTGTTGTTTGCTTTAGTTTTAAAGCTTGCTTTCCTATGTGTGATTTCCAAGACATGTTGTCAGTCAATGCTATACCCAGGTAGCTGAAAATGCCCACCTTCTCAAGTGTGGTGCCCTCTAGAGTAAACTTCCCTCTAAAAGATCTATGGGGATTGAGGGTCATTAGTTTTGTTTTAGAGGCATTAATTTCAAGTCCCCGCGTTGAGCAGAATTACTCAAAGCACGTGAGGAGTTTCCTTAGTCCACTAGGGATCTTGGATATCAGGAGAGTATCATCTGCAAAGAGCATGACAGGGATTTTTGTGTGCCTACTGATGGTGCGTCAGCCTCCACTCTAAGCAGGGGGTTGGGACGATTTCATTGATATACAGAGAGAAGAGGGTTGGGGCAAGGACACACCCTTGCCGCACACCCCTTGATACATGGATTCTATCAGTTGCCACTTGTTGTCCCACCTGACTTGTGCGTAGTTGTCCTCGTGGAGCCGAATCAATAGTGCTAGGATATGCTCCGGGATTCCCATTCGGGAGAGAATGTCCCATAGTTTGTTGCGAGGTACTAGGTCAAAGGCAGACTTTAGATCCACAAAAGCTACATGTAGGCTCCCTTTACCAATGAGCACTGTTTTCCAGTATAAAAATAGGAACCTGAGGGCTTGGTCAGTGGTAGATATTTTTTTCCGGAAACCGGCTTGGAGGGGACTAAGGATATCATGTTCAGTCATCCAGTCTTCGATCTTTCCCAAGAGGCAGTGGCAGAAGACTTTTTGCACACAGTCAATTAGACTTAGCCCCTTTCCAGGACTCAGGGATAGGCACCCCAGATGCTATTGCGTTCGCTATGATGGTGAGGTATCTTGACCTGGATGCAATGTCGGTTGAGAACAGGTCTGCTGGAACACCATCCGAGCCGGGGGCCCTGCCGCGTTTTATGGTGCCCAGGGAATATATTATGCCACTTTGAGAGAACAGCTGGGGCACTTCAGTGGTGGGTGCTAAAGAAGTGTTTAGGCAGGGGTCCATGTGAACAGGAGTGGGGCTATCATAGTCATGGGAGTACAGCCTACTAAAATGATCTACCCAGTCTTTCGTGGCGATGTTGGTTGTAATGTTCAATGTTCAATCCACTGCTTTCTGGGCCTCGCGCTGCCAGGGACCAGAACAGACTACAATTCCTCTCACGCACAGCGTCACTAAGGGCTGTCCACCACTTATCATCTTAGTCACGCTTGGCTTTGCGTATGGCTGACTTGTAGGACTTCCTAGCTAGGCAGATGGCGTTGGCATCCTTGGATTTAATAGCTTGGATTAAGTGCTTATTTAAGGACCGGCACATTTTATTGAACCAGAGGTGCCTACCTTTGGGTCTCTTGCCATCATGGGCTGTGGATACTGAGAAGTGGGCTGCGATATCCCTGAATCATGAGGTGTGAATTAAACTTATTTCCTTATAGGGGATTGCGGGACCCACCTCTAGGTCCATTAATGTAGTCTTTAGGGTGTTATTAGCTGCGTTGAAGAGTGCGGGCTGAGCCGCAACCCTAGGTCTGGGGGAATATGTCATGAGAGGGTGAATAAGTACTTGCACTGGCAGTGTTAGGGATTGCAGCAGGCCTGGAGGTGATTGATATATGTTGGTTGCGTGGTTTTTCAGCATAGATTTTAGATGAAACTTTAAGTCAATCGTTCTCACCAAGGGTAGATAAATTATTTGCTAGGCAGTAGCTCGGGCAATCCCTGTAGTGCGCGGGTGGCCTAGGGTATTTGAACTGGATGCACGAGTGTGCTGGTGGGCTTGTTCTTTCATCTAGGGCCACCAAATTGTCCACCATGGTCCCGTCCTTGAGTGTCAGTTGTAACATGTCAAAATGTGTTCCTGGGTCAGGCCATCTTGCTACATTAATTATGTCCTCACATATTACAGAGCGACAGCCTCTTACACGGCGAATCCAGTGAATTGCCTTGTTTCTGATAGAGTCTGCCCCTTATTTTGGTGTCGATGTGTTTAACTTGGGAACGTTGACCATTAGAACTACATTTCCTGATTGAGACCAATCAATGGCAGGCTGTACAGAGTATTTTGGGGCAGTATTGCTCATGAGTTTGGGGATTTTGTGATGGTCGTCTAGTGCATTTCCTGCGCCTAAGCTGTTATGCAAAGGAGGGTGGTGGAAGTTCTTGGTCTTAACACCGGCTGAGAGGAGGTCATCACAACTGGGTGCTGAAAAAATAGGCAGATTCGTCACAGTGCCTGCTAGGTTTGGGCTTTGGGTAAAGTTCATGGTGGCCGTGTCATCTGAAAGAGTTAACTTTTTTACTATTGCAATTAAGGAGTTAACCATGAGCTTAAGTTCTAGTACTTCCTTTTTTAATTCTTGTATGCATTGAATGTGCTGTGGGTTTATGTAAGTTGAGTGTGTGTTTGCGGCTACTAGCCCATCCACCCTGGAACCTGGGTCGAGGTCATCATGTGATTCTAGAGCATTAATTACTGGGTTAAAGCAGTTACTGAACTGGATGAAATCGTTGGAGCCCAGTGGTGACTCGTTCACTAGAGATGGAGCAGTGTGGGTGATAACATTCCTGCCCTCTCCCTGCCCTGTAGTGGCTGTGTCCTGTTGCCCACGTTTCACAAAAATCTCAGCAATTTTCTTTGGGCCAGCCCTCCTTTTGGTTGGGGAGTGCTCCCCCCCAGTACCATTAAAGTTATTTCTCTGAGGAGTAGTTAAAATTCCCTCACATTCACCCAAAAGAGAGTCAATTCTGTCCATAACGCAGTTACTAGCTGCATGATTGTGCCTTTTCCACTTAGCTTTTAGCACTGCCCCTGCCCCAGCCTCTATTGCTTTCCTTTTACCCATCTGGGATTGTTATTGGTGATAAACTATTCTATAGAGTATCAATATAACGATGCAACCAACAGGATGGCACAGTATTGGCAATAGCGCGTAGAGCTAAGATCAATGATGCCTACTTGAATGGTCAATGTTAGGGGGGTGGCCCAGCCCGGCCTCTTCTGGGCTCTGACAGGCGTGGACGGGCCCGCCTTGGCCCGGGCTTTGCCCGGGCGCGGCCCACGCATGTCCTGCGCAGCGAGGTGCCCCCACGTGCTTTATAGCGCTCATTTGTGTCAAGTGGGTGCAGGTTAAAATGGCCGCCTCCTAGGCCTCAAAGCAGTTTGGGATATGTAGTCCCCCTGAAGTCTTTAGCGCGTCCATTGCAGCGAGGTGCCCCCACACGCTTTATAGCACTCGTTGGTGTCAAGTGGGCGCAGGTGAAAATGGCCGCCTCCTGGGGCCTCAAAGCAGCTTGGGATGGAGTCCCTCTCAAGTCTTTAGCGCGTCTCACGCAGTGAGGTGCCCCCACGAGCTTTATAGTGCTCGTTGGTGTCAAGTGGGTGCAGGTGAAAATGGCCGCCTCCTGGGGCCTCAAAGCAGCTAGGGATATATATACCTCTCAAGTCTTTAGTGCATCCCGTGCAGCGAGGTGCCCCCATGCGCTTTATAGCGCTCGTTGGTGTCAAGGGGGTGCAGGTGAAAATGGCCACCTCCTGGGGCCTCAAAGCAGCTTGGGATGTGTAGTCCCTCTCAAGTCTTTAGCGCATCCCAGTTACACATTCACTGCCCATGTTGATTAAGCTAAACAGAGATTCAGAAATCGAGGGTACAGTGAAGATGTTTTGATAAATGCGGAGAAACGAATTGGTGCAGTAATAAGAAGTACAACACTCAAGACCAATAATAATAAAAGAAAAGATAACCCTAGCCATTTGGCGTTTGTTACTCAATTTTCTACGTTGAGTAATGGCATCTATAAGATCCTCCATAGGCATTGGCACTAATAGTTGGAAGTACCCAGCATCAGCAGGTCTATTTCTAGTAAGCCCAAGGTGATCTATCGTAGGGGCCGAACCTTTAGGGACCACTTATGTCCAAGTTATATCACTACGAACAGGACACATATGTGGCTAGCTACAGGTCCGAAAGGATTTTTCATATGCCCTAAATGTAATATTTGCAGTCTGGGTGTGGATACGATCAGGAGTTTCAGCTACAATACTGACAAAAACTTTATATTTAGACATTTTACCAACTGCAAAATGAGATATGCCATCTATATTATAGGCTGCAGCTGTAATAAAATCTATGTTGGCAGTACAATAAGGCCCCTTAAACTCCGTATACAGAAACACATCCGTGCAATAAAAAACAAAGATATGAGATATCCCTTGGCGCTCAATATGATGGAACAACATCCTGATAACAGTAAAGTTTGGTTTAATGTGGTTGATCAGGCATTACCTAATTGGAGAGGAGGTGATAGAGAACTGGCCCTACAGCGCAAGGAGGCAGCATGGATATGTAGCTTACGGGCTGTTGATATGGGACATAACACCGATGAGGAATTCCATTATTTCCTTTAGGTATCCTACACAGGGCATTATCTAAGATTTGGTAACTTTAAGATATTCATCCCTTATGGTTGTTCTAGGAGCTTCATGTGTCACATGATTGGTTTCTGATATATTAACATCTGGAATAGGACCAATATTCGTTTTTTCTCAAACAAATGGAATTTGGTACGCTTGTGCCCATCTAATGGTGAATGCGTGCTCATCTACTTCTGAATCTTCCCTAAATTGTTAGGGTGCTTCTTTACTCTTGTCCTGTGGACTACTTAGTGACTGATTTAGATAATTGATGAAGTATGCGTCAGAAATGGCTGGTGTTTGACTATATATTTTGCATATGTCGTGCAGCAATTGGTTGTGAAGCACAAATATATTCTTGGGATATTACAAAATGGCCGCTGTGGTGCTCGTCTAATTTATTGGCATATATGCTTCTTATTTATGGTAATTACTCATACTTGTTATGCTACTCCAAGCAGAATATGTTGTTATTCGTATACAAAACACTTCCAGTGTTTCTTTTGGCATCTTAATGATTCTCGTATGTAATTTGGGACAATGTTCTTTCCGTGTTTATTTGGTCCAATATTCAGGCCGTATCGATATGGGTTAATTGTACTATTTTGAATTGGCTATGATAGCCCCTCGATTATTCTCTTCAATTCTTAAGAGTAATGCTCTGGTCCAGGCTAGCTGTTTCAGGTTAATGCCTGCATCATTCTAAGATGGCCGCCATGCTCACGGAACTTCCCATCGGCTGTTATGCCGATCGGTTGCCATAAAAACGCACACTTACCATGTGCTCATGGGTAAAATGGCGATTTCGATTTTCTTAAAAAACTAGCACCGATCTGTGCTCGGTTTAGGTTGCTCCTTCATACAACGGTCAAAGGTGGGGCAACAAGAGGCACGGTTGCTTCACATTTTAGAAGGTAAGCGCGTCCAACAACAGTACGCGCTGTCTATATGGGCCTTATATATTCACACGTGCGGAATGAGTTACAATAATTTAAGGTCTGGGCATTGAACGGATAACATATCCTTTTCTAGTGAATGACATTTGTTTTTCACATAAAATGAACAATGGCTAATACTCTAGGAAAGCGCTATTGCCCTTTTAGATCCTTGGTTAGTATATCTGCTCTCATTGTCATTCAACTTTCTGTATATCAGGTACGGTTACCAATAGAGTGCAATCAATTTTGATGTATCTGTAATATTCTGGCATAGCACATTTTCGCTATTGTTCTTAAGGCAATATCTTTGTTATTATTGTTATTCAACTTTCGGCTTATCGGGTACAGTTGCTATTAGAGTGCAATGAAGTCTAATTAATATGAGACGAGCTGACTGATTGCCAGCAGATTACGTTGTTTATAATCATATACTTTCGTTTGATTATCACAGGGTTTCCAATTTCTTATTTGCGGTTATGGCACACTCTCCTAACTTTAGAAAATATGTGACACTTATAATGTGGCACTCCAGGTGTGATTTGGTGTCTTTTCTTTTCTTATCAGTAGTGTGCTACTTTCAGACCATGTTTTGTGGGCATGGACAACCTGAACAACCATTACCGGAATTTATATCAAATGCTATATATACATATGGTATGAGTCCTTGATTCATCAACTTTGACCATTATATATGTAAATGCAGGACCAATGAAATTAGTGGTTCTTTACTGCATTAGCATTTAATCTTTTTTATTTGTATATGTGGTGAGGCCTTTTTTCAGCTGTTTGTAATTAATATCACTGTGAAGGGGAGGAAACACTCATCACTTGTGTTAGAGTTAACATCTCAATATGGGGCATTGCTTTTCAGCAGGCACTGCAGGGTGTTTTGATGCTTTTATTTTTATTTCTATATAATCAAAAGTTGATCTTTCTTCTGTATATAGTTATGGCTTTTAAGGATATAGGGCCTCATTCTGACCCTGGCCGGCGGCAGTAGCCGCCGGCCTGGCGGGGCCTGCCAGAATACCGCTGCGCGGTCAAAAGACCGCCGCGGGTATTCTGGGTTTCCCGCTGGGCTGGCAGGCGACCGCCAGAAGGCCGCCCGCCAGCCCAGCGGGAAACACCCTTCTATGAGGATGCCGGCTCCGAATGGAGCCGGCGGAGTGGAAGGGGTGCGACGGGTGCAGTTGCACCCGTCGCGATTTTCAGTGCCCATTTGGCATGGGCACTGCAGGGGCCCCCAGGGGCCCCACGACACCCCATACCGCCATTCTCTTCCCGGCGGCCAAAACCGCCAGGAACAGGATGGCGGTATGGGGGTCGGAATCCCCAAGGCGGCGCAGCAAGCTGCGCCGCCATGGAGGATTCCCCAGGGCAGCGGGTACCGCCGGTTTTCCGTTTCTGACCGCGGGTTTTTACCGCCAGGGTCAGAATGACCCCCTTAGTATTTGTTGATGTTATAAATGTATATTTGCTGTTCATTTTTGGCTATTTTTGTTTGCTGCTATTTGCGGACTAACCTTCTTGTCTTGTTGGTTGCATATTTCATGTGTATGTTTTTTTTCAATTTGTAAAGTTTAACAATGTATGTTATATATATATTCCATATGTTTGCTTTTTAAATTCAGCACATTGGTCTATGGTTGTCCCTTGTCTGTATGGTTAATAATAGATCAAATTTATTGGGTATTGTTAACAGTACGTGCTTTATGTTTTTTGTCTTATTAGTATTTATGTTATATATGTGTGTTTAAAATATATTTAGGACATTATTTCTATCACATTACAGCCCTGAAGAAGTCCTTTGTTAAGGACGAAACACATTGGCTGATGCTTTTATGTGCAAGAGAAGCAAAATAAAATGAAGATGATAATAAGACCACATGTAGTAACTGGACTTTGTGGTGCACTATCAAAATATCTAATATCTGAGACTATAGAAACATTGTGTTGAAATGCTTTCTGGAACAAGAATGACAAATTATGTTTGCATATCTTATCTCAGAAGTGAACAAGGCACAGGGTGTACTTCATTCAAAAGACGTAATGCAAAGCCCGGAAATTTTCAATACACTCAGTTCAAAATCAGATAACCTAAAAACCAAGTTCATAGAGTGTGTCAAAGAATGTGAAGAAAAATCTAGAAAAAAGTACTGGGGAAATGTTTCACATATGATAGCTCTAATGAAAAACTAGATACATGCATATCTGGAAGGTGATTGGGAACTGCACATGAAGGCTGTGGAGTCACTGAATACTATGTTTTCCAAATTAATTTGATTGAATAAACAACCTGAAATATGGGTCCTGGTATTTGGAAAGAGTGAATAAAGTAGAGGTAAGAAATACATACCTTTATCAAAAATGAATCCAAAGACATTTTGTAGTGAAAAACAGAGAGGGAAATTCCAGTGGTGTGACTTCAGGTAATGAAACTGGAACAAACAATCTAGAGATCACAGAAATGTTCCAAGGGAATTGTTGGTCAAACATGTAAAAGTTAATATGTTGCTCAATGGCAGCTAGTTTAGCATGAAGTCCTTTCTATTTGCAATGTTTGCAGAGAGTTCATTAATTCAAAATTAATAGGCCATTGGAAACTGTTCCTCACCATGAACTTGTGGGAAAGAGAGGGGAACATTTTAATAAACACGTTGACAGCCTTCTTCATTTCATGCAATAGCAAGAAAACTACCTGGAAATGACTGAGCCTATGCGACTACACAGCTTGGTGACCCAACAATATGTGGACAGCGATATAAAGACACGTCTACTAGGTGTCCTGGGACATGAATCAAAACTATATGCAGAACTGAAGCAGGAGAGATTTGTATTGAAAGAGAAAATGCTGTTTGATATAATCACTAAAGCAAAAGCTTGCAGCGCCGCCATAGGGATTCCGACCCCCTTCCCGCCAGCCTGTTTCTGGCGGTTTTCCCCGCCAGAACCAGGATGGCGGGAACGGGTGTCGTGGGGCCCCTGGGGGCCCCTGCACTGCCCATGCCACTGGCATGGGCAGTGCAGGGGCCCCCTAACAGGGCCTCATACAGATTTTCACTGTCTGCTTTGCAGACAGTGAAAATCACGGCGAGTGCCACTGCACCCGTCGCACCCCTGCAACTCCGCCGGCTCCATTCGGAGCCGGCTTCCTCGTTGCAGGGCCTTTCCTGCCGGCCCAGTGGGAAAGCCAGAATGGCCGCCGCGGTCTTTGGACCGCAGAGCGGCCAAATGGCGGTAACCGCATGGCGGGCGGCGACTGCCGCCCGCCGCGGTCAGAATGACCGCCATAGTCTTCTGAGCGGGGTTATTTTTGACGTGCCCATGGTACATTTTCATGTTAACAGTGTTAGTGTGTGTTTAAAATTACATGAAGACTCTTTTTTGCATTTTTAGTGATAACTTGACTTGTGTATTGTGTATTTTTGTCGTTTTGGTCTTGTTTTGTTCAGATAAATATTTTCTTTTTTCTAAAACTGTGTTGTTTTGCAGTGTTTTCATTAAGTTGCTGTGTGTGTTGGTTGAAATACTTTACACCTAGCACTCTGAAGTTAAGCCTACTGCTCGTGCCAAGGTACTAAGGGGTTAAGCAGGGGTTAACTGATAGTGATTCTCTTTTACCCTCACTAGAGTGAGGGTTCTTGCTTGGACAGGGGTTAACCTGACTGCCAACCAAAGACCAAATTTCTAACATTGGTGATCAGCGTGTTGTGTAGCCATTTTAGTTATAGCTCCATGCATGTTAGTTTAATACACTAGGCCGCTGTGCACTTTGACCTAGATATATTTTATTCGGCTTCGCATTGTTATTTTTACAATAACCAGTTTTACGGTCTTGTTTTAATTTCTTCTATCTGTTTTGCTTAGCCAGCACTGTGTTCTCAAACAGCACATACTTGATCACTTTGTGCTTCAGTCAAGGCTATGGTTTGGTACATTGCCGGTGAACGTGGTAGAAGTTTAGGCCCGTATTTATACTTTTTGATGCTCAACTGCGCTAACGCAGTTTAGCGTCAAAAAATGTTGCGCCGGCTAACGCCATTCTGAAGCACCATGCGGGCGCCGTATTTATTGAATGGCGTTAGCCGGCGCAAGCAGACCGGCGCAGCCTGGTGTGCGTGGAAAAAAACCACGTACACCAGGCAGCGCCGGCGTAGGGAAAAATGGCGCTAGGGCGTCTTAAAAATGGTGCAAGTCAGGTTGACGCAAAAAATCGCCTCCACCCGATTTGCGCCATTTTTAACCACACCCAGACGCCATTTACATGACTCCTGTCTTAGTAAAGACAGGAGTCATGCCCCCTTGCCCAATGGCCATGCCCAGGGGACTTATGTCCCCTGGGCATGGTCATTGGGCATTGAGGCATGTAGGGGGGCACAAATCAGGCCCCCCTATGCCACAAAAAAATATTTAAAAAAAATATATTTATACTTACCTGAACTTACCTGAATGTCCCTGGGGTGGGTCCCTCCATCCTTGGGTGTCCTCCTGGGGTGGGCAAGGGTGGCAGGGGGGGTCCCTGGGGGCATGGGAGGGCAGCTGTGGGCTCATTTTGAGCCCACAGGTCCCTTAACGCCTGCCCTGACCCAGGCGTTAAAAAGTGGTGCAAATGCGGGGTTTTCTGCCCGCCAACTCCCGGGCGTGATTTTTGCCCGGGAGTATAAATACGACGCATTTGCGTCGCAGTCATTTTTTTGGCGGGAGCGCCTACCTTGCATCTCATTAACGCAAGGAAGGCGTTCACGCTAAAAAATGACGCTCTTTACTCATACTTTGGCGCTAGACGCGTCTAGCGCCAAAGTATAAATATGGCGTTAGTTTTGCGCCGAATTTGCGTCGAAAAAAACAACGCTAATTCGGCGCAAACAGAGTATAAATATGCCCCTTAGTCTCCAATATTCGTAGAAAATACACATCTTTACGTAGGGACATTTTCTTAGAACATTAGCTGTGTTATTATAAAAACACTTCCTAGTCCCATTACATGTCAAGAGGGAGATTCCAGCCAGGGAACCACAACTGTATGCTGATTGCTGAATGCTTCGCTCCAGATGCTAACGCAGACTACAGGTCTTTGCTCAGGTATGAGTGTCAATGTCCTCCCGGGGGAACCTGAAAGGCAGCATTAGAGTTTAACATGCTGTGCTCAAATTATGATTCAGATAGAAAATAGTCCAACGATTCTAGTGGCAATATGACAGCGTTCTTCTTATGCTTCACTCTCATCATCACCATTTTAATATTGTCATGTTGTGTCGTTCAGGTTATTGCAGCTCACGCTTTGCTGTCTAAAATGCATTAAACCAGTCTTTAAAACCTATACTGCTTTCATTGACATTTATATATGAGACTGAATTGTGAATGCGAGAACCGGATGCAACCTGAGTGACCATGACTTCCCTGAGAAGTATGATATGTCATGCGCTCGGCTGCCCAATCATCTCTACCTTTCGGGAGAGATGAGGCACTGCTAGTTAGCCAGAGCAAAACCCGGATTTAGAGCAACAGGTGTCACCCACAGTGGGTCAGACTCAGTCTTCCACACCTTGGACGATCTTGCTGCTCAAAATCCAGTAGTCTCATGAGAATAATGAGAGCCTACATGACAAACGGTTGGGATTGTACTTGTATTTGTACTTGACATACAGTGATTAAGTGTACACTACTGTTTGAGCTCAGACAACTACGTGACCACATATTACTTGTCTTGCGATTTTTGCTTTTCTCTTTGGGACTTCTTTTTGTTCTACTTCTTGCTGATCCCTTGATTGACTTTTTTTTAACTTCATTTGGGAACTTGTTTTTCTGCATTTGGAACTTTGCACTTGTTTTAAATCTTCATCATGTCCCAAGCTGGAGATGCATCAGTTGGAGCAGCTTTTGACCTAGAGAAATTGGAGAGCTATACCAAGGCTCAGTTGAAGCAGTTCTGTAAAGGTTTTGACTGTCCCATTAAGAGCTCATCCAAGAAGGAGGAGCTGCAAAAGGCGCTGAGGGCCTGGGGGACAGCCAAGAGCACTGAAGGGCACACAGAGGATGAGGGAAATGAGAAGGAGGAAGAGTGTTCCATACACAATGGTATAGTGGGTGGGCGTGTTAGGTCAAGGGAGAAGGTCTCCAGAGCAGGTAGCAGTGTCTCATCTAAGAATCTGACACCTGAAGAGTTACAGGACAGACAGGCAGAGAGAGATTACAAGTTGCAATTGAAGAAGCTCAGCCTAGAGGTGGAAGAGAGAAGGATGGCCATTGAGGACAGGAAGATACTGCTGTCTCATGAGCTTCGCTTAAAAGAGTTTGATCAGAGGAGCCAGTCCAGTAGAGATGGTGGGAGCAACATCACAGTGACATATGCTTGTGGTTCAAGGTGTATGAGTCTGCGCCCCACATGAATCTGGTCCCTGAAGCTCATTGAGGGGCGGGGCTGTGGAAGCACTTTGAGGTAGAGGGGAGGGATACACTGGCAGCCTAAGGAGATGCTCAAAATCTCACCCACACTATCATGAAGGATGCCCTACTCACAAGGTATGGTCTCACCCCTGAACAATATAAGGATAAGTTTAGGTCCTATAAGAAGAAGGAATCCCAAACATGGTTGGAATGTGTTGATTCTTATTGCAGGTCACTAGATGGCTGGGTGAAGGGCAGTAAGGTAGTTACATATGAGGGGCTTTACAATCTGATTGCTTGAGAGCACTTCTACAGTTTATGTTTTCCAGAGCAACAACAGCACCTGATTGACAGCAAGCTGACTGATCCCAGGAAGCTTGCACAGGAAGCGGACTGCTGGTTGAGCACCTGTGTCCAAAAAGGTATGGGGGAGACCATGCCAAGGGTGCACAGGGTCCCTCTCAGATGGAATGGGGGGTAAGGATAAACAGGGGGAGTCCTCTAAAGGGCCCCAAACTGATTCGCAGGGTAAGGATTCCCAATCTCCCAGTAAGAAGAAGCCATGGTTGTCCAAAGGGAAGCAAGTGGAAGGTGATCCCCCGCGTATGTGCTATGCATGTGACCAGGTGGGTCATGTGAGGGGGACCTCAAAAGCCCCAAAAGTACACCGGTACCCACTGGTGCCCCATCCTAGGGTTTGGCCACTGTAGCACTTTGGAAGGAGTTGGTTCCAGGTGGGTGGGAGCCAGCTGAGGTGACCCTTGTCTCTCTAGGGACAGTGAGATGGTCCAGAGAACCCTTCTGCCTGAGAACACTAAGAAGTACATGCAGTAGGTGACCATCAATGGACAGAGGGTGGCGGCTCTGAGAGACACAGGAGTCAGTGTGACTACAGTGAGGAGTCAGCTGGCGTCTGAAGAGCAGATTGATCCTGGGTACTTCACCAAGTAGTTGCAGTGGACAAATCAGAGTGCCTATGCAGAGTCGCGCAGGTTCCTTTTGAATGGGGAGAGTCTCAGGTGCCTTGAAGGTAGCTGTGAGTCTGACCATGCCTGTAGATTGTTTGCTAGGCATTGACCTGGAGGATTCCCCTTGAAAGGAGGTGGAAAACAGGTCTCACTTGGAGATGTTGGGTCTGCCTGGGTGTGTATGCGTATCCACCTGGTCAATGGCAGCCCGTCAGGGTGGTCAAGAGCTCCTGTAACAGTGGCCCAGGGGACTGCCAAGAAGAGGATGGGCAGGAGACACGGGAAACCAGCCCCAGAAGTTCCCATGGTCTGGGAGGAGACAGAGCCTGAGGGTGATGCCCCAGAGCCTATAGGGGAACAGGCGGCTGACCTGGGGGAGATCCTTGAGCTGTCGCAGTAGCAGCAGGAAGGGGGACCACCATTGAGACATTCTGTGAAGCACAGAAAACTTGCCCTACTCTAGAGGGACTGCAGCAGCAGGCTGCAGCAGAGGCAGCTGGCAAGGAGCCCAGTACTCACCTGATCTTTTGGGGGGATGGCCTCCTGTATAGTGTGCCTAAGGTTCCTGAGCCTGGGCCAGCTCGTATGCTGGTGGTACCCCAGTGCTTCAGGGCAGTCCTACTGGGGTTGGCTCATGATGTGCCTTTGGCAGGACATCTGGGGCAGGACAAGACCTATAAGAGGCTTGTCTCACACTTCTATTGGTCCCAGATGCACTAGCATTCTGCTGCACACTGTAGGTCTTGCCAAACTTGTCAGGCAAGTGGCAAGAGTGGGGGGAAATGTAAGGCTCCCCTACAACCTTTACCTGTTGTTTGTTCTCCCTTTGAAAGGGTTGGTATTGACATTGTGGGGCCTCTGGATCCCAAGACAGCCCTGGGCAACAGGTTCATCCTGGTCTTGGTGGAGCATGCCACCTGGTACCCAGAAGCCATTCCTCTGAGGTCATTCACTTCCTTTGTGGTGGGTCATGCACTGATGGGGTTTTATACCTGCATGGGATTCCCCAAGGAAGTGGTATCTGATAGGGGTACCAACTTCATATCAACATATATGAAGTCTCTGTGGAAGGTGTGTGGGGTAACCTACAAGTTCACCAACCCTTACCACCCCCAAAGTAATGGTCTGGTTGAGTGATTCAACTGCACCTTGAATGGCCTGATCCAGGGCCTGTAAGAGCCCTTGAGTCGAAAGTGGGATGTCCTCTTGCCATGCCTTCTGTTTGCTTACAGGGAGGTGCCTCAAAAGGGACTTGGGTTTAGTCCCTTTGAGCTCATCCATGGCACAGGGGACCTTTAAGTCTGGCCAAGGAGGCTTTGGAGAAAGCTTCTAGTAACCCCCCCCCCAGGATGTATTTAGCTACATGCTGGCTTTGAGAAACCCAACTGCCCACTTCAGGAGTCTCGCACAGGAGAACCTGGAAGCAAGCCAAGAGGATATGAAACACTGGTATGACCAGAATGCCACTCTGATCGAGTTTCAACCTGGACAAAAAGTGTGGGTGATGGCACGAGTGAAGCCTAGGGTGCTCAGGATAAGTGGACAGGACCACTTGAGGTGGTGGAGTGCAAGAGTGAAGTCACCTACCTGGTAGACCTACAGTCTCCAAGGAACCATTTAAGGGTCCTACACTACAGGTCAGCCACATAAAGCCACACTTTGAGTGGACTGAACTGTCCATGCTCCTTGCAACAGATGATGGGGTGGAGGAGGAGAATGAGCCTCTTCCTGACCTCCTGTCCGCAGGAGAAAAAGATGGGTCTGTGGAGGCAGTGATCCTCTCCCCCTCCCTGACTGATGAGCAGCAGGGAGAGTGTCGCCACGTGTTGGGACAGTTTGCCTCACTGTTTTCTCTGATCCCTGGAGTCACACACTTGTGCACCCATGATGTGGATACTGGAGACAGTACACCCATTAAACAGGAAGTTTAAAGGGTGACTAACAGGGTCAGGTCTTGCATTAAGGATGAAGTATCCAAAATGATAACCCTAGGGGTTATTGAGCATTCCAGCAGTCCTTCAGCCAGCCCAGTGGTATTGGTCCCAAAGGCTGCTGCACCTGGTGCTATTCCAGAACTCAGGTTCTTTGTGAACTACCGGGGACTCATTGCGGTCAGCAAGACTGATGCACACCCCATCCCCTGAGCTGATAAGCTCATTGACCGGTTGGGAGCTGCCTAGTACCCTAGTACGTTTGACTTAACATCTGGGTATTGGCAGATTGCCTTAACTAAGGGGGCAAAGGAGAGGTCTGCATTTTCTACCCCCAGTGGACACTTTCAATTTAAAGTGATGCCATTTGGGATGAAGAATGCCCCTGCCACCTTTCAGGGGTTGGTCAACCAGGTGTTGGCTGGGCTGGATTAGCTTAGTGCCGCCTACCTGGATGACACTGCTGTGTTTAGTTCCACATGGGAGGAACACCTGCAACACCTCTCAAGAGTGTTAGAGGCCCTGCAGAAGGAGGCCTCACTATTAAGGTGAACAAGTGCCAAATAGGGCAGTGTTCTGTGGTGTACTTGGGACACCAGGTGGGGAGTAGCCAGGTGGCACCCCTACAGCCAAAGATTAATATCAATCTGGTTTGGGAGCCTCCCAAGACCCAGACTGAAGTGAAAGCGTTCTTAGGTCTCACAGGATACTACAGGAGGTTTGTCAAGGGTTATGGTATCCTTGTTAGCTCCTTGACTGAGTTGACTTTTAAGAAGCAACCCAGCAAAGTGATCTGGACACAGGCTTGCCAGAATGCTTTGGATGCCCTGAAGGCTTCCATGTGCACAGCCTTGTTGTGCAAACCGATGCCTCAGAGCATGGTATTGGAGCAGTACTCTCACTGCTTAATGAAAAGGGCCTAGATCAACCCATAGCCTTCATTAGCAGGAGGTTACTTCCCAGGCAACGTAGGTGGAGTTCCATAGAACATGAAGCGTTTGCTGTGGTCTGGGCGCTGAAGAAGCTAAGACCCTACCTGTTTGGGGCTCACTTCCGGGTTCAGACCGATCACAGGCCCCTCAGATGGTTAATGCAGATGAGGGGTGAGAATCCAAAACTGTTGAGGTGGTCCATTTCCCTACAGGGGATGGACTTTACAGTGGAACACCGTTCTGGTACAGAGCACCTCAATGTTGATGGTCTGTCCAGGTTCTTCCGCCTTAGTGATAAGAACTCCCATGAGGTTGGGTTGTTGCTCCCCAATTTCAGCTGGGGGGGACATGTGTTACACTTGTCATGCTTGGCGTGGTCTCCCTTAACTTTTTGCATCTGTTTCACAGGTTGTTGATGTGTGCTGGACTCTGTTTTTGCTGTTTTTGTTACTCTGGGCACTTTACCATTGCTAGCCAGTGCTAAAGTGTAAGTGCTCCTATACAAAATGTGTACGTAATTGGTTCATCCATGATTGGCTTATTTGATTTATTAGAAAGTCCCTAATACAGTGCACTAGAGGTGCCCAGGGCCTGTAAATCAAATGCTACTAGTGGGCATGCAGCACTGGTTGTGCCACCCACATACGTAACCCTGTAATCATGTCTCAGACCTGCCATTGCAATGCCTGTGTGTGCAGTATTAACTGTAAATTCGACTTGCCAAGTGTACCCACTTTGCCAGGCCTAAACCTTCCCTTTTCGTACGTGTAAGACACCCCTAGGGTAGGCCCTAGGTAGACCCAAGGGCAGGTTGCAGTGTATCGTTATGGTAGGACATATAGTAATGTGTTTTATATGTCCTGACAGTTTAATATTGCTAAATTCGTTTTTCACTGTTGCAAGGCCTGTCCCTCTCATAGGTTAACATGGGGGCTACCTTTAAATCTGATTAAAGTGTAGATTCCCTTTGGGATCGGATAGACATGTGGAGTTTGTGGTCTCTGAGCTCACAATTTAAAAATACATCTTTTAGTAAAGTTGATTTAAAGATTTTGTGTTTGAAAATGTCACTTTTAGAAAGTGGCCATTTTTTTGCTTAAACCATTTCTGTGACTCTGCCTGTTTGTGGATTCCCTGTCTGGGTCAGTTTGACAGTTGGGCTGGTTGCACCTCTCACTAGACAGTGACACAAAGGGAGCTGGGGTGTAGTCTGCATTTCCTGATGAGCCATCTGTGCTAGGAGGGAGGGGAGATGTGGTCACTCACACCTGAAATGGCTGTGCCTGTCTCACACAATGCAGTCTCCAAACCCCTGGTGAGTGTCTGGTAGGCCTACTTCAAAGGAGAAAATAGGTATAAGAAGGGCACCCAAAAACACTTCTGGAGAAGAGCTGAGGAAGAAGAGCTGCCCTGCCTGTGCTTTGTGGAGCTATCCTGTAGTTGCTGCTTCTGCCTGTGCTAGAGGACAAAGACTGGACTTTGTGTTGCCTTCCTTCTTGTGAAGATCTTCAAGGGCTTGATTTAGAGTTTGCCTCCTGTTGTTTGAAGTCTCAGGGACAGCAAAGACTTCTCTCTGCCAGCACCTGGAGTCTCTGGAGAGACTCCTACTCTGCAAAGTGGTGCCCATCCAGTTACAGGGACTCTGAAAGGAGAAGCTGGTAGCCCAAGAGTGAGAACTCCACGCACAGGCCACTATGCAGGGAAAAGATCGGCACGACTCCGATCTGTGGTTGAAAAATCGACGCGCCGCTGGCTTTGTGGCTGAAAATTGACGCTCGCCTGCAACACAACCGGAAGATTGATTCTCACGGCTGGAGAAACGACGCACAGCATCATTGACGGAGGCTGGTGAGATCACATCCCGCGCTGCGTGGTTTTCGGATCATCATGCGGCTGGATTTCTGACACAAATACCGCTGGGCATGTAAAAATTATGCACGACCTGCCCGGACCCCAGAGTGCTGACCGGATTGACGCATTGCTCTCCTGCAGAGAGAAGATACAACACACGCCAACCCGCCAAAAGGAGAAATGACGCAAGATCTCTCTCGTGAGTGAAATCGATGTATCGCAAGCCCTTTTTGATGCACACTCGTCCGAGCGGGGTTATTTTTGATGCGCCCAAGGTACATTTTCACCCTAACAGCCTTTGTGTGTGTTTAAAATTACATGACTTGTGTATTGTGGATTTTTGTCGTTTTGGTCTTGTTGTTCTAAACCTGTGTTGTGTCATTTTGTATTGTTTTCATTAAGTTACTGTGTGTGTTGGTACAAATACTTTACATCTAGCACTCTGAAGTTAAGCCTACTGCTCGTGCCAAGCTATCAATGGGATAAGCAGTGGTTAGCTGAGGGTGATTCTCTTTTACCCTGACTAGAGTGAGGGTCCTTGCTTGGACAGAGGGTAACCTGACAACCAACCAAAGACCCATTTCTAACAACAAGTTTGTTGAACTACTTGATCTGTTTATCAAACACTGCAAGTTTAGTGAATTTAATAATGAAAAAGCCTTAAGCATCAGAGTAATCGATGGCTGTCTTTCAAAGTCTTTCATAAGATGCACGTTGAGAGAGACACTCAGTTCCTCATTATGACCCTGGCGGTCATGAGCCAGGGCTGCTGTGAAGGTCAGCCCCTGCCAAAGTAGCGGTCCGGCCTCCACATTATGACCCTCGCGGAGCCACCACAGTCCAACTGCCAGCACCACCAGGTTGCTGCCAGTCGACAGCCTGGCGGTGCAGGTGGTCCTGATCTGCCAGAGCAGCACTGCATGCTGTGCTGCCCTGGGGATTACGGGTCCCCTCTCCCCTGGCTTTTGCAGGCTGGCAAAGACAGAGTGCCGGGGGACCCATGGGGACCCCTGCACTGCCCATGCACTTGGCATGGGAAGTGTAAGGGGCCCCATGGTCTGCCCCTTTGTGCTTTTCAGTGCCCAAATTATGGGCAGTGAAAAGCGTGACAGGTGCTGTTGCACCCGATGCACCACAACATTGTCGCCAGCGAGATTACGAGCCGGCATCACTGTTGTGGCCTGTTTCCTGCTGGGTCAGTGGGCAGAAGTTTTGTTTCCTCCTGCTGGCCCAGTGGAAAACTCATAATAGAGCCAGCAGGTGGAAAACTAGAGTGTTGGTTTTCTGTCCTCAAAATGAGGGCTTCAGTCCAGATAAAATACTAGTGGCTGCAAAGGCAGATGAAAGAGCAGATCAACAATCTGTTGATATTGGAGCTGGAAAAGAGAACAATTTACCATTGTTGCTCATTAAAAGCTAGCACAAGTATAAGGTAGATGCAGCCAGTCCATGCCTTCAAAGAAGTAAAAATTGTGTTTTCGATGTGGGTTTTCATATCCCTATGAAAGCAAATGTCCATCCATGGGACAAACATACAAAGGTTGCGGGAAAGAAAACTACTTGATAACGGTTTGCAAAGGGAAAAAGGAACCAAATATGTGACAGCGAGAAGAGAACCTGGATGCAGAAGGTTCCAGAAGCATTCTAGCCACACCTGCAAGTCCAAAAAGCAGCACCAGTTATGACAAGTAGAAAACAGACAAAATCAATCGTCTTCAAGCTCATCCTGCAAAGGTTCTTCAACGTCATTATCAAGCACCAGTGAAGAAAATGGATGTACAATGATGATGTTGACTAAAGAACGACAGGTGCTTGTCAGTTTGGGTACTTGCAAGAAAAAACAAGAGACAAAGGCAAACCATAAAACAAAACAATGGAATTAATTTGGACATATTGCCAAAACTACAATAAAAGTCAATGGTTGCCCCATCATCTTTATCATAGACAGTGGTGCGTTGATTAACATCATGCCAGTCAAGATGTTTAATAAACTGTCTCCTGTGTCACGCCTCACCCTGTCAAACAGGAAGGTTTGCACGTGGGCTGCCACCAAACTGTTGCAGAGTCAAGGGTCATTCATAGCGACAGTAAAATGTAAAGCAGTATCAGTGCAAGCACCAATTCACGTTCTTCAAAGAACTTTGGGCCTGATTACAACTTTGGAGACGGATATACCACCAGCCGTATTCCGAGTCCATTATATCCTATGGAACTCGTAATACGGCTGGTGGTATATCTGTCACAGTTGGGACAGATTAACACCTCCTCCAAAGTTGTAACCAGGCCCTTTGTCTAGTGCATGCCTACTCAGTTTTGCCACTGCTGCTGACATGGGAATGATATCTCTCAATTACAACCTTCACACTCAATTTGAAATTGGAAGTCCTGGGCTAGAGCAAGCTCAAGGAAGGCTCAAGACAATGAAAGTGCAACTTTACACTAATGAGGACATTCTCACCATTGCCCAGTGGCACCACTGAGTCACTTTCCACTTGCAAGAAGCAGTTGAGAAAGAACTGGAGACACCGTTGAAGCATGACATCACGGAGCTCTCCACCGGTCTTATGCCATGGGTTGTGCCTATAGTGGTGATGCCAAGAAAGACAGTGACAGGACTCACACTGTAGCGAGAATTCTGAGGCACTGCAGCAGCATTGGGCCTGTGCCATCGGTCACAGTCATTACACTCAGCGGGGACCATAGCTCCTGGTGCAGGGAGCAGCACAGAGTCAGACAGCAGCACCAGTTCTGAAGTTGCTCTGGAGTCGATGCACCACAACTCACTTCCAAAGGCCCAGGGACTGGATTTGGCACCCCTTGACAAGTCAGGACTCTCAGCGAGCAAGTGCAGGTATTGGCAAATGAAGCATTTGATGTCCCTGAGATGTCTAACAGCAGCAAGCTCAGTTCAATCCCTTGGGAGAACTTTGGAAAGTAGGATATAGAAAGCAAAGTCCAGTCCTTTAGCTCCCAGGATTGAAGCAGGAAACAGCAGGCCAGCACAGAAAAGCAACAGGCAGAGTTGTAGTCCTTCTTCCTATGGCATCTAGCTCTTCTTCAGTCCAGAACTGTTCTAAAGTTGTGGTCTCAGAGGTCCAATACTTATTCTCATTTCTGCCTTTAAATTATGCAAATGTCAAAGGAAAGTCTTTGTAGTGAACAAGACCCTGCCTTTCCTGCCCTGGGTCCAGACACACTCCAGGAGGTTGGAGGCTTGTTTGTTTAAGGACAGTCACAGTCCTATTCAGGTGGAAGTGTCAGCTCCTCCCACCACTCCAGCCCAGGAAAATCCACCAGGATATGCAGAGCACTTCCTCAGCTTCCTTTGTGTTACTGTCTAGAGTGAATTCACAAACAGCCCAACTGTCGTCCTGACGCAGGTGTGTATTCCACAGCCAGGCAGAGGCACATAATGATTAAGCACCAAAATACCCACTTTCTAAGTGGCATTTTCAAACTTATAATAAACCATTTTCAGCAAAAGATGTATTTTTAATTAGTGAGTTTAGAGACCGCAAACTCTATATCTCTATCTGCTCCAAATGAGAGATCACACTTAAAAGATGTTTCAAGGCAATGCCCATGTCACCCTATGGGAGAGAAAGGCTTTGCAATAGTGAAAAATTAATTTAGCAGTATTTCACTATCAGGACATGTAAAACACACCAGTACATGTCCTACCTTTGAAATACACTGCGTCCTCCCCATGGGCTGCCTTGGGACTACCTTAACAGTGATATATATGTAGTAAAAAGTACGTTTTAGGCCTAGCAATTGGGTGTACTTACCAGGTCGAGCTGGCAGGTAAAACTGCCCACACAGACAATGCAATGGCAGGGATGAGGCATGTTTGCTGGGCTACTGAAGTGGGTGTCACAATCAGTGCTGCAAGCCCACCAGTAGCATTTGATTACAGGCCCTGGGCACATCTGGTACACTATACTAGCGACTTACTAGTAAATCAAATAAGCCAGTCATGGAGAAACCAATCACCCATACAATTTAGACAGAGAACACTTGAACTTTAGCACTGGTCAGCAGCAGTAAAGTGCTCAGAGTCCTAAAACCAACAACACAGGTTAGAAAAATACAAGGAGACAGGCAAAAAGTTTGGAGACAACCCTGCAAAAAGGACCATTTCCAATACTGCACCACAAGATGTCACTATGCTAAGATCCTGCATAGCTGTGGGCAGTTATTGCTCAAGGTACATTTGTGATTTTGCTACAGTGAGTGCCCCATTAAGAGACTTGACAAAACAAAATGTTCCTTTCCAGTGGGCTGCAGATTGGGATCAAAGTTTCATAAGAATAAAACATGTGATTGAGAATGCAGCTGGGATGGCCTATTTTGATCCCAAGTTACATACTTTGATCACAATAGATTTGAATCTGGTGAGGCTGGGGAATTCCTTGCTCAACAAAAGTCAAAGCCTGTCTTACACAGAATATGCCTATTCTCAGCCGGAGAAGGAGAGATTGGTTCTACTTCAGGCCTGTGAACATTTTCATGTGTTTCTATATGGAAAAAGTTTCACTATCATTACTGACCACCAGCGCTCCTCACTAATTTGTTAAACCCAAAAGCCAAGATGCCCCCTCGAATTGAGAGATGTCTTTGCAATTGCAAGGGTACAACTATGCGATTGTGCATAAGTCAGTTAAAGATCAGAACCCTGCTGATCACTTTTAATGAGTACTACAACATCATCACAGTGCAACATCCAGAATGGCTGAAGAGTACATCAACTTCATTGTGAAGTCCACCACACCAGAAAATATAGAAAACATTCTTGCTGCTACTAATTCAGATAAGAACATGTTCATCTGCAGAAACATCATGTCAACTCAAGTCAAGGAAGCACTCAACCTATTTCTGATGATAGACAAGTCATTGATAACTATTCATGCTTTCCTTTAGTAGAGGAGCTATCATCAACATCCCATCAAAGGGTAATTGAGTGGTTGCATGACATCTATGCAGCATGGGGTATCCCTGCCATTCTGTAATCTGACAATGGTCTACCGTTAAATAACAAAGAATTCAAAGAGTTATAATCATATTGAATGTCAAGCATCAAAAGAGTACACCTCTACGTCCACAAGCCAGTGGTGTTGTAGAACAATTCATTGGTACCCTCAAGAGGGTAGTTCAGCGAGCATCAATGGAGGGAATCAAGTTAAACCAGGCCATGTGTAAAACCCTCCCTGCTTCTTGTTCAGCTCCTTACTCCACAACTGGTGAGGCTCCTGCCACCTTGCTATCTGGAAGAGCCATCATAACCAAACGGCTCCAGTGGGCAGGGGAGTGACCTTTAAATGCTGATAGAGTTTGTGTCACAGACACTTCTTGAAAGTGCAAAATGAAAACATATGCTGAATGGCATCAATGAGTTCAGGAAAAAGGCTTCGATGAAGATGGCTAGGTCCCTGTGAAACTGAAAAAAAAGAGGAAAACAGACACTCCATTTGCTGTTGATCCTCTTAGGCTGGTAATATGGAAAAGACACAGCTCTTCGTCCTGGACAGTCCATCACACTGGATTCATCACATGTGAAGCACATACCTCAATGCATGTCAACTCCTACTATTATGAATGGGGCGATCCTGCCTAACAAACCAGATCAAGCATCAGAACCGGTGGCATAGGTGCATAACCAGAGTGCATCTACCTCACACCACTCGACCTGGCTTACTAGTGTGAGCACCTTGGTGGCTCATTGAAGAAATATAATGTGCCTGTTGTTTATGCTATCTATTGGAGAAAGGGGAGATAGTGTTGTGAGACTATGGCCCATATATATACTTCTTTTGTGCCGAATTTGCATAATTTTCTTTTATGCAAATTCGGAGCAAACTTAACTCCATATTCATATTTTGACATTAGACACGTCTAACATCAAAATATAGGATTTTGCAAAAATTTTTGGATGAATGAACCTACCTTGGATCAAAGAGCTGCAAGGTAGGCGTTCCCATCCAAAAAATTGTGCTATCCCCATAGCCCCATATTTATTCCCCTGTGCTAAAATGATGCACGGGTGGGAGGAGGGGCTAAATAATGGTGCTAAGCTTGCTTAGCACCATTATTTAATGCCTGAGTCAAACCAGGTGTTAGGGGAGCTATGGACCCATTTCCATGGTTAAACACCATGGAATGGGTGCACAGGTGCCCTCCCCAAGCCCCAGAAACACCCCCACCAGAGGGATACCGGAGGATGGTGGACCCCATCCCAGGTAAGTCCAGGTAAGTATTTTTCAAGTATTTTTTTTTGCCATCGGGGGCCCTAACTTGGGGGTCCCCTGCATGGCACAGGGTGCAATGGCCATGCCCAGGGACACTTGTCCATTGGCCATTGGAGTGGCGAGCATGACTTCTGTCTTTCCTAAGACAGGAGACATGTTTTTGGTAGCTGTGTGCCGTGCCAGGAAATGGTGCTAGTCTGGTTAGAGGCTTTTTTTTGCCTGTAACCAGGCTAGCATCATTTTTTGACACACAAGTCCCTCCTTCCCTACCCCCACCCCCACCCGACTAGCTTCCTTTTTAAAGATACTAGCCCAAGTTTAGCGCTGGCTTGCAGCATTCTATTAATATGGTGCCCGGCTGGCATTGTAAAATGACGCAAGCCAGCACTATACTTTTTGGAGCAAAACTGCGTTCCCACAGTTTTTCACCCAAAGTCTAAATTCAGGCCTATGCGCTCTAGGACCCTTGCAGCTTCAGGCAGACTCAATAGAGGAATTGCAAAACTTGCTGGGGGTTGTTAGGAAAATGGTTATTAACAGTTATGACATGATCAGAGCACAGTGTGTGATTGTATGCTGAGGAATAAAGGGACATGGAGTAGAACTCCTTTTGTGGCATAGTCACTTATATGCTTCCGGGCTTGGGAGAGTGCAACACAGAGATGCTAGAATACTTGTATTGCATGGCTGACTGAGCAATTGTCCATGTGTGACTGGGCCAGTGTGTTGCACTAGTGTGTGCACTGATAGATCAGAGATGATGAAGTATAGGCACTATAGGCATGGCTGACCATTTTTGTACTGGTGACCAGTCTAGTATTGCATCTGAATTTGCATTGACCGACCAGTGGAATGGACTTTTCAGTCAGTGCAAATGTGATTCTGGCACTGATTAGTTAGCAGTAATGCTATTTCACACTTTTCAGCAAACACTAGTTGCAAAATTGCTCAGTCACTTATTACTGAGTCCTGAGGTGTGGAATTGTAGCAATAGTGGTAGTTGCCAAACTGTGAAGTTCAGCACTCTCCATGAGAAGCCATGTCCAAGGGTAAGAGAGCTCACATAGTGGCCAGACTAGGGCTTGGAAAAAGATATCTTTTTGTCAGTGGGATGCGGATGAGAAACACAGCATGATGCCACAACAAGTTTAAAAAAAAGGCAACACACAGGGTGACTTCACATTAGCTTGAGGGCTGCTGAAACATTTCCAGACCACTTGTGAGTGGTGGACAATTTGCAAAGTTAGTGTCAGGGTTTTCTATTTAGCTAATGCAGCCAATCAGAGTGGGTCAAACACTGAACACTATTGTCATCATTTCAAAGGTTGGAAAATCAACTTGTTGAGTGCACAGCAACCTCTGTGTGCAGCCCACACCTACCTTTATTTCTTTTTTGTTCCATGGAGGCAGAACCAGCCCAAACATATGTAGATTTTTGCCTTCAGTTACAAGATAATCTGCTCAATTCTTTATTATCCCCTGTAGAGGGGACAAACCCCCTAGTCATTGGGAGATTTGTTGAGGGAACTGACTCCAAGCAAGAACTATAACATAAAAGGGGTCTCAGGGTTAGACAAGGTTGTGGTTTACCCCATAATATCCTTTAGCATGGAATAGAATGTTAAAATTGTTAAGTATACAACACATTTAGTATCATTTTTAAAAAAGTATTAGTACAATTCTTTACAGTTGTTCCTGATAACTAGTAGGGAATAATGAATTTTAAAGCACAGTGATCCAGGACCATTGGGACATTTATGTAACATGGTCTTTTGAAAGTATCCCCAGACAGTAATTATTTATTGAAAGCTGAATAGAACATGAATTAAATTATACATGGGACTGTGCATTGTTCCTGAAGGCAACGTTTGAGGAAACGTGGGTCAAATGCTGTATTTTTTTGCATTTTATTAACAGCCAATTTTAATAAATGAATATGTTTTACATGTCAGTTCTAAACACAATTGCAGATGGTTATGAGTAAACATATGGTGCACACAGAGACTTTGGGGCATATTTAAGAGGCCCTAGTGCCTTCTTGCGCCACATTTGCCTCATTTAAAAAAAAAATGAAAATGTGGTCCAAAGAGGCCAAAAACGATGTGCCATATTTATAAAGTGGGGCAATGCATGCATTGCGCCACTTTACTTTGTAACACTTTGTGCAACATTATGCCTGCACCAGGCACAATATATGCAAAGGGGGCATTCCCCCGTTTGGGAGGGCCAAACGAATGGCGCAAGAAAATCCAAGAAATTTCCTTGTACCTTTTTTTCGGCACTTTTAACACCTTCTCAGAGCAGGCATTAAAAAGAGAGTTCCATTGCTTACAATGGGCCTCTGGATGCCCTGCAGGATTAGTGTCATAATATTTTAAGCTAATCCTTCAAGGCGCAGACTAGCATCAAAACAGTTGACGCTAGTCCCCTCACTAATGCCATGGTGCGCCGTATTTTAAATACGGTGCACACATGACGGTTTTAAGGGGGTGCTAAGGGGTGCATGAAAAGTGGCCACTTTTCATAAATCTGACCCTTGGTCTCACTGTCAGTCAGTACTGCACTGACTGTACTCCTCTCCTGTGTGAGATGAAGCAGTTGACAAGACAGGAACACAAGGTAGACAGAAGGGTATTGTAGAAGCTTGAACCCTACACAGGAGGTAAGTGTGGTGATGGGACCAATTCCACTAGCCACAGAAGCAAGAACTAGTTTCAAAGCCACCCAGCCATTGTTTCCGGAGCCTTTGACCTAGTGCTTAATTTGTGTACATGGTTGAAGGTGGTGGAAACTAATATTTTGTGGTTTGAGACATATTTCTGAGCTTTAAACCAAGATCAAAAGAAAGAAAGACAGAAGATGGAGTAATAAGGAGCATGAGAAAGATAGAAAAACAGTGATAAATAGGGAAAGCAGAACATACAAGAATAAGAAACATGTCTGTAAAGAGTATGATGGTGGAAGAATATTTATGTATAGATTCATTTATTTATGTATTTATTTTACAAATTAAACACTAATTGGACCCCACTTTTACAGTGATAGCTGGTTATATGTTAGGTCCAGACCTTTACTAGTCTCATTCTGCCTCTGCCGCTTACTGCACAGTACTTCTAAAATGATTGGACAGGTGGTACACAGTACAATTTAAATGGTTAAGGAGACTCTAATAATGAGGTCAAGAAAAAAATAACTTCTTTAGATCCAGTTGGCTTAGCCAGAATGAAGTGCCCTCTTTCACCACAGTGACAGTAGAAAGGTTGTGGCCTTCTCCCAGTGTGGTAAAACCAAAAAGGTGAATTTGGGGTTTTTTGAAGAGGTCTATGGAATCCCTCTGGGGCTCATTTGCAAGAAACTGGTGCATCGTGATTGTTGCACCAGTTTTTTGTGCCGCACTGCGCCTCTCCTAATGATGCTATGTGAGTGCTGTATTTTCAATACAGTGATCCATGATGCAAAGTGTTCACAACAGGGTCAGAAATTCTGATGCTGTTGTGGTGCTAAACCTTAACATTGCTGGAGTAGAATCACAATTTTGGTGCTAGTCCAGCAATGGTAAGGGGGCCCCATAGACAAAGGAGAGTTGGGATGACAAACGAAGAAAAATATGCAGGTTCTTTTCAAGAGCTCTGACCTCTACGTCTTCTGTACACTTTGGCCCTCATTACAACCCTGGCGGTCGGCGGAGAAGCGGTGGTCTTACCGGCAACAGGCTGGCGGTAAAAAATTTGGAATTATGACCATGGCGGTTACCGCCATGGTCATCTGCCACTTCTCCGATCCGACCGCCAGAGCGGAAACGACCGCTGGGCTGGAGACCTGGATCTCCAGCCCGGCGATCGTCACAATACCACCGGCGGTACCATGACCCGGCTGACCGCCATGGAGTTCATGGGGTTTGGAACCGCCATGAAATCCATGGCGGTGAGCACTATCAGTGCCAGGGAATTGCCTGGCATTGATAGGGGTCTCCCCCACCACCCACCCCCACCCCGAGTCCTTCCCCTACACCCCCACCACCCCTGCCACCCCCAAAGGTGGCTGGACCCCCCTCCCCAACCCTACCCCCAACATTACATTACACATTTACACCCGACACGCACGCAGGCACCACCAACACACATACCCACACACACACCAAAATACATGCCAACAGCCACACACACAGTCATACGCACACACGTACATTCAGACATACATGCGCACATCCATACACACATACATACAGACAGATACGCACTCATTTCTACATACACACATGCACACCCCCATGCACGCACACAACACACAACACACCCCAACCCCCTCCCCTAATGGACGATCAACTTACCTGGTCCATTGATCCTCGGGAAGGGGACAGGATCCATGGGGGCTGCTCCGCCGCCACCACACCGTCAACAGAACACCGCCACGCCGAATCACAGAACCTGATTCGGTGGGCGGTGTTCGGTTGACGTGGCGGTGGAGGTGGAGCAACCTCCACTTCCCCGCCGCCCGCCAGTATGGCTGCTGGTGGCTCTCCATCCGAAAAAGGATGGAGGGCTGCCAGCAGTCATAATATGCTGAGCGGAAAACCACCACCACTGGCGGTCTTCAGCACGGCGGTCCCTCGGCAGTCTTGTCAAAAGACCACCAAGGTCGAAATGACCCCCTTTGTCTCTTGATATACTTTACTTGTGTGGGGCTTCTGCTGCACAAAGAACAAACATGGTTAGTCCTTCCTACTCCTTTGACCTCTAAATGTACCTGACACTCTCCTGCTCCCCACTTCTTCCAAAAGAGTTGAAGATGTTTTACAGTTGGATTGGACTTCCTACTTCTAGTAAGAGAGACGTTGACAGAATTAGAAACTGTGAAGATTAACTTTACTGCCCATTCTCTCACCAACCTTCCACTACTGATTACCTCTATATTACCTTTTCCCTATTTCAGGTGAATTACTTTGCAGTCTGTTATTGAGTACAATTACGCTGTCTTTTTTAAATGACCCAGGTTACTTCACCTAGAATCTCCTCTCAAGTTTCTGTTCATGGGAATTCAAAGTTCAGGACTTTCACAACTGTTCCAAAAAAGCATTGACTTGTCAGAAATGTAACCAGAAATGACTTTGTCTTGCAATCATACCTAATTGCAAAAATGTGACTTTCAAATGAAATTAACAGCATAGAGTTTTTCCTGGTGAATTGTTTCCTCAAACTCACTTATATTCCTCAAGGCAGTTCATGCCAGAGTTCAGACTAGTCACTCAACACTGCTTAACTTAGATTTTCAAGTAAGTGAGTATTCCCTCAGGTGCCTAAACCTTACCTTAACTGTTCTTCTTAGCCATTTCCCTTGTTATTAATCTCATGTTTTCTTTTCTCTTTCCAGCTTTCAGAGAGGTCTACATCACAGCTGAGGTCAACTGAAGACTGTGTGGAAGAAATAATGAGTGAGGACAGCAGAGGAAGTACTCCTACTGCTCGGCAATTCCTAATTCAAAAGCAACGATTAAATGAGGCAGTGAACTTAATTAATCTAGCCACACCCAAATCACACCCAACATGGCCATCTGTTTCTCAAGGGTTCAAACCCTTGTGAAAGTCCTTATCATATTCCACTGATCAAACTAAACCAGCACCAATGTGCAGTGCCTTGCCTTATGAACTGGGCAAGAGCTAAGTTCTATTTTACACTGAACCCCACTGAATGATGTAAGAGAGGCCTGAAAGCTACTGATTTGCTCACTTGTCCACTGTTTCGGCAACATAGGCCCTCATTACAACCCTGGCAGTTGGTGTTAAAGTGGCGGTAAAACCGCCAACAGGCCGGCGGTCAAAAAAATGGAATCAAGACGGTGGCGGAAACCGCCAACATAGACAGCCACTTTAACACTCCGACCGCCAAAGCGGTAGAAACAAACACCGCGGCGGTAACTGCCAACAGACAGGCGGAAGACAATGTACCGCCCACATTATTACAAGGCACCAATCCGCCACCTTTTCCGGGGCAGATTCACCGCAAACAAAAACACGGTGGAAACAGGACTTGGAAGGGAAAACGCTCACCTCTGCACACCCCACGAGGAATCAGGACGCCATGGATCCTGAGCTCCACATTCTTCCAGACTTTATCTTCCTGCTCCTCTACCAGGAACAACAAAGATGGCGGCGAAGACCACGGTGAGTACTGCACCTACGACACAGGGGTGGGGGAGGGAAAAAAGAGTGACACACACACGCAAAACGCAACACTCCCACCCCCACCCTCACCCACTACAACACACACACAAGTACATGTTGATACGTTACATTAACAACCCCCAACCCCCCCCGGAAGAATGCAAGGACAAAAGGAAATGAGTCGAACGATTGTAATATATTCAAATACATTAATCAAAAATATATACATATATAAAGATATTCACACTCTAAACAAAAATATACACCAAGAATACAAGTCCAAGGTATTCCACCATCATAGTCCGTGGACCACTGGGCCCAAAATGCAGGGCGAAGCCCACACTCAGTACCCGAACAAGACGGAGAGAACACTGCTGGGGCATCAGATAGAAATAAAACAGGCACCTCAGGCGGAAGGGAAGGGGGGGCACCTCAGCTGGATGAGTGCATGACGCCAGATCCACGAGGGGGCTCCATGCCCATTGATGTATCCTGGGGAGTGCAAAGCCACAGTCTCTCAAGTCTCTCCAGTGGATGGGTTGACCACTGCTGCATCCTAGGGAGGGCAAAGCCACAGTCTCTCAAGTCTCTCCAGTGGGTGGATTGCCCACTGCTTTATCCTGGGGAGTACAAAGCCACAGTCTCTCAAGTCTCTCCCGTGGGTGGGTTGCCCACTGCTTTATCCTGGGGAGTGAAAAGCCAGTCTCTCAAGTGGATAACAGTCTCCACTGGTTCTGGAGGGGGCTTTGTGCCCAGAGGGCTTCATCCTGCCAAGGACAGAGGTAGTGGATGTATCTCTCCACTGGAGGGGGCTTTGTGCCCAGAGTGCTTCATCCTGCCAAGGACTCAGGTAGTGGATGAATTTCTCCACTGGTTCTGGAGGGGGCATAGTGCCCACAGTGCTTCATCCTGCCAAGGACTGAGGTAGTGGATGTGATACTCCACTGGTTCTGGAGGGGGCTTGGTGCCCAGAGTGCTTCATCCTGCTCGTGGCGGCTTCAGTAGCATCAGAATCGTTGGCGCTCACTGGCCTGCGGTGCTTGTTGCGGCGGTGTCTGGTTCAGCGGTGCTTGTGGTGGCGGTGTCCTGTTCAGCGGTGCTGGTGGCGGTGGTGTCCTGTTCAGCGGTGCTGGTGGTGGCGCTGTCCTGTTCAGCGATGCTGGTGGCGGCAGTGTCCTTGGCAGCAGTGCTTGTGGGGGCAGTGTCCTTGCAGCGGTGCTCGTGGCGGCGGTGACCTTGGGAGCGGTGCTGGTGGCAGCGGTTTCCTTGGCAGCGGTGCTTGGGGGGCGGTGTCCTTGCCAGCGGTGCTGGTGGTGGCGGTGTCCTTGCCAGCGGTGCTTGTGGAAGCAGTGCCCTTAGCAGTGGTGCTGGTGGTGTCCTTGGCAGCGGTGCTGGTGGCGGCGGTGTCCTTGGCAGCGGTGCTTGTGGCAGCGGTGTCCTTGGCAGCGGTGCTTGTGGCGGCGGTGTCCTTGGAGCGGTGTTTGTTGCTGTCTTGTCTGCCATTCAGGTTTTCCCAGACTTGCCTGTTTTACTGTGCCCCTTCCCCACCTTTGATGGTGGCGCAGCTGGCTCCACACCCCCAACTGCACCCCTGGGAGCAGCTTTGGTGGAAGATTTGTTTCCTCTCTCCCGCTGGGCACTGACCACCTTTTTGTGCTTTTGAGGTGGGGGAATGTCCGTGCTATGGCTCCTTGGCACACTGGCTGCCCTGCAGCCTGCCGCACTCCAGAAGCCGGTTACTACTGGCACCACTGTTCCCACAGATATTGTGGCTGAGGTGCTGGGTTGGAACCTGGAGAGGCAGGCCCTAGGAGCCTGAAGGGGTGGGGGAGGTGATGGGAAGAGGTCAAGGTTGGACAGGAAAAGTTTTTGGGACACTCTGGGAAGGGAAGATGGAGGGGGTTTGGGAGTGGAGGAAGATGTAGTGGTTGTAGGAGGTGTATGTTTGGTGACTTTGGGTGAAGGTGCATGGGCTGGAGGCTGTCGTGAGGTGGATGGCTGTTGGGTGGGTGTGTGGCTGCGTTTGTGTACCTTGGGAGGTGGGCTCACAGACACACTGGGAGAGGACACCAGGAATGTGTGAATGGTAGTGGGGGTGGTTACTGCACATGAGCGGGGTGTGGTGGTGGGTGTGCTGGTGATGGAGGTAGTGGCTGAGATGTAGTGCATGCAGGTGTGAGTGGAGACGAGACTGGGAGGGCGGAGGGAGGAGGGAGACGAGGAGGAGGGGGACACAGTGGAGGCAGTGGCTGTTGGTATGTCTGCATGTGTATGATGCTTGCGTGAGTGCCTGTGGGATGCGTGGTGCTTATGTTTGCCTGTGTGTGTTGACGTGTGTGCATGCTGGTCTGATGGTGTGCTTGGGATAGGCTGAGATACAGGGGTTTGGGTCTGGGTGGAGGAAGTTGGAGGGGGGAGGCTAGAGACAGGGACAATGGCTGCCATCAGTGATGATGCCAGAGTCTGAAAAGCTAGCTGATGGGCTGCCTGACCAGAATGAATGCCCTCCAGGTATGCATTCGTCTGTTGCAACTGCCTCTCTACACCCTGGATGGCATTCAAAATGGTAGACTGCCAAACAGTGAGGAACCTGAGGAGGTCAATGGCCTCCTCACTGAGGGCAACAGGGCTGACTGGGCAGGGGCTGAGGTGCCTGGACGAAGGAGATGCCCACCCTCCTGGGTGAGCGGCCACGGGGCAAACTCTGCGGGGCTGCTGGGAGGGCGGTGCTGGTAGGGGGGGTGGCGGCTGTACCTGTAGATGCGGGGGGCACAGAGGGGCCCACCACCGCAAGGGAGCTCCCATCAGAGGAGGAGTGCGTGTCACTGGTGTCTGCTCCTGTCCCCGCCGTGGAGCTCCCCTCGCCCTGCATCCCACTGGTGGCATCTGACTCTGTAGTGTCGCCCTCCAGGGCCATGTGGGATGCAGCTCCCTCCTGCTCCGGTGCCACTGCACCTCCGCCTGATGATGCTAATGCACACAAGCACAGGGAGACCACAAAAGGGGGGGGAGACAGAAGAAAGACATGTTGAGTGCATGCAGTACCGCTACCGTTGGCGGACACTACAGACACAGAAACCCCCTGCACTACACTGTGCACTTGGAGTTCCCTAATCAACCACAGGGACATGGGTTAAAAGGCTATGCCCGATTGCTGCACACATGGATGTCACAGGAGCCTGACTAGGTGTAGTTGGCTCTGTACACAGGTGGAGTTGGGTGCCACAGGGCCTGCCTTAAGAAGGGACCTTGCCTACTAAACTCACCCAGGCCTAGGGGAACCCACAGCCCACCTCCCCCACCCAGACACCTACAATGGGTGCTGAATCAGCTGACTGAGAGTGTACTCACCCCCTTGTGGCTGCTGTGATGCCCTCAAGCCGCCAGGATCCGGAACATCAGGGGGGTCATGGTGCGATGGGCACCCCCCCCCACCATGGGAGGCCATCCCCAGCTGGGCCTCCGCCGTCTTCTTGCTCCAGCGGCGACTGTCCTCCCATCTTTTCCACCAGTGGGTGCTCCGTCTGTGGTAGACCCCCAGGGTCCGGACTTCCTTGGCAATGGCACGCCAAATATCCTTCTTCTGGTGGGTGCTGACCTACAGGAATAGTACAGGGGAAAAGGAGAAGATATAACCGTCCGCACCGTCACAGTCATTGGCCCGCATCCCTACCCTTGCCATGGCGCACATACACTTACCGTCGTTTCATGCACGCCTCATTCTCCCCCCCCTATCTGTCATTCACACCACTCCAAGCAGCCATTGCCCATACAGCATGACACAGTGTACTCACCTGTTTGTCTGTAGGACCGTAGAGTAGCGTGTACTGGGGGAGGACGCCATCCACAAGTTTCTCCAACTCCTCTGTGCTGAAGGCAGGGGCCCTTTCCCCAGACACACGTGCCATTGTCTCTTCCAGACTGAGGTCACAGCAGCACTTGCAGTGTAGGTCCTCTCCTGTCGAAGATCAGGTATCAAGGGAGTGAACAGAGAGAAAATGGCGGTGACGTCTGTGGCGGTGCGTACCGTCACTGCCAGCGTACATTGTCATTGGCTCCTCGAACCCATAGGGTCCAATGTTAACCAATGCAGGATTGCGCTGCGGTCTTCGGCCGCCTACCGTGACGGTGTACAACGCCAGCGCAGTTACGTCATATCCCCTTGTCCCACATTACAGGTCAGGCAGGCGCCATTTCATGGGGCCACATGGCATTAATTTTGACTGCGTCACACATATCTAGGCCTTGCTTAAACACTAATACAGCCATATGTCGATTTGAAAACATTTTACGATTAAGTTGTGTTTACGTCCCTCAGAGTTGGTTGACTCTCTGATCGCTGTTGTCCTCCATAGAGCACGTCTGCTGGGGCAGGTGAGGAGATGGCGGCATCCTCCGGTGTACAGACCGCTGGTGGACCTGTCGACAATGGAGGAGCGACATGTAATCATCACCTACAGACTTGACCATGCCACAATCCTGGAACTGTGTGCCCAGTTGGAGCCAGACCTGATGTCAGCTATCTGCCATCCCACAGGAATCCCCCCTCAAGTGCAGGTGCTGTCAGTACTCCATTTCCTAGCAAGTGGGTCTTTTCAAACAACAGTGGCCATAGCATCAGGGATGTCCCAGCCTATGTTTTCCAACGTGTTGTCCAGAGTGTTGTCTGCCCTGCTGAAACACATGCGGAGCTACATCGTTTTCCCTCAAGTGGAGGATTTGTCTACAGTGAAAGGAGACTTCTATGCCCTGGGACATATCCCCAACATCATAGGTGGCATTGATGGGACACATGTGGCCTTGGTACCGCCCGCAGGAGTGAACAGGTGTACAGAAACCGGAAGAGTTACCATTCAATGAATGTGCAGATGGTGTGTTTGGCAGACCAGTACATCTCCCATGTGAATGCCAAATTTCCTGGCTCAGTACATGACGCTCACATTCTGAGGAGTAGCAGCATCCCTTATGTGATGGGGCAACTCCAGAGGCACCATGGGCCTTATTTATACTTTTTGGTGCAAAACTGCACTAAGGCAGTTTTGCCCCAAAAAGTTTTGCACCGGCTTGCACCATTTTTTAGCACCAGCTGGGCACCATATTTATGGAATGGTGCAAGCCGGTGCAAAGGGTAGGCTGGCTTAAAAAAAAATGACGTAAAGCAGTTTTGAGTCAAAATAAATGATTCTGACCAGATTAGCATCATTTTTTGACGCAAGGGGCATACTTATACTCTGTTTGCACTGAATTAGCATCATTTTTTTTAAACTCTAATTCAGTGCAAAACTAACTCCATATTTATACTTTGGTGCTAGACCCGCCTAGCACCAAATTTATGGAGTTAAAGTCATTTTTTGGAAGTGGAAACCTACCTTGCCTTAATGAGATGCAAGGTAGGCGTTCCCGTGCAAAAAAATGACTCTATGGCCTTAACACCATATTTATATTCCCATGTAAAAATGGTGCAAGGGAGGGAGGAGGGGTCAAAAAATGGGGCAATGCTTGCTTTGCCCCATTTTTTAAGACCTGGGTCAGGGCAGGTGTTAGGGGACCTGTGGCACTATTTCCATGGTGGAACACCATGGAATAAGCCCAGAGGTGCCCTCGCTAGGCCCTAGGGGCACCCCCACCCACACTAGAGGGACTGCGAGGATGGGGGACCCCTTCCCAGGTAAGTACAGGTAACTGCATTTTATTTTTGAAAGTGCCATAGGGGGCCCTGAAATGGGCCCCCATACAATGCACCGGGTGCAATGGCCATGCCCAGGGGACCCCTGTCCTCTGTGCTGGCCACTGGGGTGGTGGGCATGACTCCTGCCTTTTCTAAGGCAGGAGTCATGTGGCATGGTAGGTTTAGCACCATAAAATGACGCTAATCTGGTTAGAGTCATTTTTTTTTACTCTAACCTGCCTAAAGCCATTTTTTGGTGCTAAACCCTCTTCTTCTATACTGCCAGCCCCACCCGACTAAAGTCATTTTTTTAAACTCTAGCCTACCCTGTGCACCGGCTTGCACCATTCCATAAATATAGTGTCCGGCTGGTGCACAGAAATGGTGCAAGCCGGTGCTTAACTTTTTGGTGCAAAACTGAGTTAGTGCAGTTTTGCAGCAAAAAGTATAAATAAGGGTCAATATTTTGTAAGTTTGCGCCACTTTTGTGTCATAAAATGACGTTAATCCGGAGCAAAAAAAGTTTAAATTAGGGCCTTGGTGCTAGATGTGTCTAGCACCAAAGTATAAATATGGAGTTAGTTTTGCACCGAATTAGAGTAAAAAAAAATGACACTAATTCGGTGCAAACAGAGTATAAATATGCCCCCATGTGTGGCTATTAGGTGAGGACATGGACCCAATACAGTGTGACTAGGTGTCTGGGAATGTCCCTAAGAGTTAGTGTGTGTGTAACAGTTGTCCCTCGCCATTTGCAGGTGACTCTGGTTACCCCAACCTGTCATGGCTACTGACCCCAGTGAGGAATCCCAGGACAAGGGCAGAGGAACGCTACAAAGAGGCACATGGGTGAACTAGGAGGTTTATGCAGAGGTCCTTCGGCCTGAAGGCCAGGTTCCGGTGCCTCCATATGACAGGTGGTTCCCTATTCTACTCACCAAAGAAGGTGTGCCAGATCATCGTAGCCTGCTGTATGCTTCACAACTTGGGTTTGCGACAACAGGTGCCTTTTCTGCAGGAGGATGGTCCCGATGGAGGTCTTGTGGCAGCTGTGGAGCCTGTGGACATGTCCTCTCTAGTCTTCTGAGACCTCCCACCAAGGGCCTTTGTGAGTCCCACCTATTATTCTACTCCTCTCTCAGTTCTCGTGTGTGATGCCCCTCTAGCAGTGTCTCATTATTGTGCCTCGTTTCCCCCTCCAAGTTGTAGAACACTTCAAATTGATTTTTTTTAATAATAAGAATCCGTGTCATCTCACTTCCCATCTCATCCTACCCATCCACATCCTAGTTTTAATATTTTTCAATTCAATAGTTTCTGATGTCAGATGGTAGTTAGATGGTAATTTTGTATTTTTTTATTTTTTTGCAGATTGGGAGAGTTAAGTTGAAGTTGTATCGTCAGCATACATTGGTCAACAAAATGTTGGACAAGGAAGTCTTAGTGTTGGTCCTCTCAACATTGGAGTACTCTCTAGGGATCCTATGAAGATACTTTGCAATGCATTTGGCATGTGAAATATGAAGGCCAAGTAGATCCTGTTGAGTCTTTTGCGGCTTCGTTTATCATTTTGGTTATTTTTGCCACTGTCATTGAATTGCACTGATTTCTGTTTTCATCTTCTTTATCTTCTCACTGCTGTAAGGGGTGTTAGGTCGATGTGTAATGAGCAAGGACACTTTGATGGGAATGATTCCTTGGAAGAACAAAATGTCACCTATAGAGATGCTTCAGTTCTGTTATTTGGTCAGCTGTTGGGATGGCAGAGAGAAGGGTGCTGAGACCCTTTACAATGAGTCTATTACACTGTCTGTTGGTAGTCTCTGATGAAAGTTGCTGAAGTGGTTGACAACAATGGAGATGAGATGATGATGAGATGATGATTGCCCCAGATTATGGCAAGATTTCCTGTTACTGTGGTGAGTAAGGTGGAGAATATATTGCATCCTCAGTGTCCACAGTAGTCATAAACAATTTTCTGTTACGACTACCAAAAGTAATTCTTATATAATAATGGCATTTTATATACTAAACTCGGGACAAAACTTACTCTGCCATAGCAGCAGTCTTCCTTATGTTCATATGCCAGCGAACGCGCTACAACCTAGCTGAAAGCAGGGGAATAGCTGATGAACACATATTGCCGTCATATATAAAAGAAGCAATCAAGATCAGGCACGACAAATAACATTGAAAAGAAACACTGTCCCAGCCTCAGTAGCTGGAGAATTCCCTCAGAATGAGCCGATGAAACAGCTCCGGTCCATTGTGTAGATTGTATACTCTTCTATAATGCAACTTGAATGCATGTTACAAACATATGTATTAATTTGTTATTTTTATAATGCACGTCCCTTTTTCTTTAATTAGTCAACTATAGCATTGCGACACTGCCAAGTATTACACACTTTCATTTGAATTATTCTGGTCTGTGAATAATTTCTATTGCTGTTGTAATACACATCTTTTAATCTTCCCTTTGAAGGGCTGATTTACTGCATACAATATTACATTATTCGCATAACTCATTAACAGGATTTGTATTGTTTCTCTTGCTGATCTAATGTGTGTTTAAGAATCTTCATTTGACTATTCTGAAGTGCAGGAAGGTTGCTGTGGCATTCCAATGCTGGATGCAAATTAAGGTATTAGAATCCTAACGGCCCAACCTGTGACACATTTGTCTAGGTGTAGATAAGGCTTATGCCGGGAAACAAAGTGCAACTCACATGATTAAATTATGCGTGATTGACTTAGGTGTAAGCAGTGATGTAGTTATGCGAAATGTATCTGTATAATTTACTCGTGTGTACTTTTTATGTACATGTGGGTTGTAGCCTACTGCACACTTCTAGACAATCCCAGCAGTGGTGCAGAGAAGTCCTATGCAGATATAATTGAAACCCATCAAGTTGCAATTTAGTATTCATCAAATAGTTAAATATATTTTATTCACTTTTAGCCAATGTAAGCCTTGACTACCTCCCTCACCTTGTTTGGAATATGAAACTCACTCCTCATCCCTGCCCATGGGACTCTGTGCATCCGCCTTCTGGGGCAGTTGTGGAGTGTACTTTGGGCAGATCCCTGTGACAGTGGTATCAAGCTGGCATGAGGCTGAATGCTTCTTATGGAAGTGGTGCTCAGCCTGTGGAAGTGGTGCTCCATGACCCCACCATCCCGTTGTAGCGCAGGTTGGGCAGTGTTGAGTAGAAAACGTATTCCAGCGCATGGTTTGTAAAATAGAGCAGCAGATGTGGTTTTAGGTCAGGGGACAAATCAGGCTGGGTCGGATCTGCAGACTAAGTGACTTCTGTCATAGATACCACGCTCAGTGGGGTGTCTGCAATGCAGTATTATATCCAGCTGTTGTTATTTCAGGTCTGTGTCATTGAAATTTCCTCTAGAGGCAGGTCTGAAGGGTGGAAACTGAGGGGGGCTGGGAGGAGGTTCACAGACCCAGAGGCCGAATCCCCCCAGTTCCTAAACCTGCTATCTTGCTTCCACTCATCGCGACTGCGGCTATTGCTTGGGCTCAGGATGGGAGCAGAAATTGCAGCAGATGTGCCTGGAGACCTGCAATGACGGGATGTGTTCCAGGCACCAGAGTGAGAGCTGGAGTACAGTTCTCCACAACAGGCAGAACCCTTCTGAGTTACCTCATTATTATTCATAAATAGCCCTCACTGTCCGGGGTAATAGTGTTCAAGCTTTAATCAAGTATGCACAACAGCTTGTAGTGTATGCTTGGGATCCAGAAATCAATCTGGAACCAGCCATCCACCAATTCTCTCCAGTTAGAAATGATGTGATGGCCACCAGAGCAGGACTGGCCTAGAGGACAATTAGGGAGTGCCCGATGGGCTGGTCTGACAGGTCAGTGTGTGGGCGTTTTTTTGTTTTTTGTTTTGCTGTTTATATTCTTGTTTTATGGTCTGCTGGGCTGCACTTTATCGCTGATTTCTCAAATATTTAACAAAAAACATTGCCTGGAACAACCTTGAGAAACACTTCTACAGCGTGCCTTAAGTTCAAACTTCCCACAGTTTGCAAACGTGGGCCACGTGTTCTAGATATCTAATTCACTAACTGCACCGGGAGACTTTCCACATTCATATGTCCTATCTGAATGGAACAGTTGACGGAAGCGGAAGCGAGCAGACTTCAGGATCTGGAGTGGAGCCGGAGCGGCCTGTTTGGCTGGCGTGGCCATCGGTGTGTGGGGTGGAGAGTGACGAGGAGCAGAGGAGCGAGCGAGGAGCAGAGGATGGGAGCAGCATTGGTGCAGACTGCGTGCGGACAGGGTTATCCGCCGAACAGCACCCAACAGTGCCCGATAGCAACAGGAGCCAGAGGTAACCGGGTGGAGCCAGGCAGACAGGCCCCCGCCAGGCCGTGACTGACCCCACCCTGACTGCCGCAATCGGCCCGTGCATGTCCCTGCCCTCATTCCATCCCAGCACTACCCAGCACTGCCAACGCTGCCCAATGCGGGGGAAGGCTAACACAGGCAGGCCTGGGTCCCAGGGCACGTGGGCCAGGAGCCATATTCGGGGAACCGGAGGCGCGAGGAGTTGCGAGGAGGGGCCCAGCAAGCCATTAATCCACACAGCGGCTCGGTGAGCAATCCCTATCGCCACACACCACTACAGGTCACCTCACACCATGCTCCCCTCCACATTAAGTCCTTCAAAAAGGGAGAGAAGAGGGCGAAGAATAGGCGAGAGACCAACACCTACACCGGCAGCTATCCCAGCAGCCCTCATAATGGCGTATACATCGATTCAGCTAGCCACACCAGGTCCCCCAGTTTTCAACAATCCTAGCCTGGAGGCACCTGCGGAGTGGCTGTGCACAGCAGTCAGCCACTGCTGGGTGCGAGCCCAGAGGGTTCGCAGAAGCAGCACAGCTATGTCTCGGTGCGGCCTGTGTCACCCAAGTGAGACTCTCCCACCCCCCCGAAAGCTAATGTAGCAGCCTCGCCTCCCCAAGTGAGGACCTTGAAAACCTTTATCAATCTGCTTAGCAGCTTGATCTTCAGCTCCAGCGCCCTCAGTCCTTGCCTCAGCAGGCAAGCTCAAATATGATCCAGCAGACCGCGGGGGCCCCAACAGAGGGAAGAAACAGCCACAAAAAAGGATCAGACAGAGCTCCCCAGCAAACTCATCATCAGCTCTTACAATCTTCTCACTAAATGAAGGAGCTCAGCTTGTGGAACAGAGGGCGAACTCTTTGAAATCCACTCCAGCTCTCTCAGCAAAAACAAGTGAGTTACAGAATTATCAACTTTCTAACTACTCTGCCCTCAACCTCTCAGGACCCAACTGACCCTTCAGAATTAACAACCACAGAGAAGACCCCTGACAAAGAATCCAAAAGGGTCCACTCTCCCATATGTCAACTTACAAGTCAAATCATCAACTCGCAAGAGCCAGAATGCCCGGCTCTTAATAACAATAACTCCAATACACTCCTCCCCCTCACGGAAGGGAGCTTGAGTGGAGCTAGGCGCCTGTCCCATGCCTAGCAACAGTCCCCCTGTCCCAGGCACCCCCCACACCAACAGACACCGCTACACCACCACAGAACTCCACGCGCTCAACCCTGGCCACCCCACTGCCTCCATCCAGACCTCCCCTAGGTCCACCCATGGACCCTTCACTGCCGAACTCCTGCACTTCCAGATATATGTCAACCCCAACACCACCCTGAGAGGGACCCTTATCTACAGACCCCTGGGCCCCGCCCACAATTCTGCTACACCATTGCCGACACAATCAGCACCCATGCCCTTGCCTCCACAGACTACATGGTCCTTGGCGACCTGAATTTTCACCTGGAGAACACCAGCGACAGCAACTCCTCAGCCCTACTGGACAACCTCACCAACCTCGGCCTCGAGCAACTTGTCACCACGCCCACCCACTCAGCCGGCCACACACTCGATACCATCTTCTCCACCAGTAGCCACATCACCTTCTCCCACACCACCGAACTCCACTGGACCGACCACCGCTGTGTCCATTTTTCCTTCCAGAAACCCACCGCCCACCACCAACAGCATCGAATCCCTCACTGCAAGTGGAACAAGATCTCCAAGGACCAACTGATCTCTAAACTCACCCACGCCCCACCACCCAACACCAGCGACCCCAATACCGCCGCCCTCAACCTCAAGCAATAGCTCGACGACTGCACCAACACCCTCGCTCCACTCAGGAAAACCACTAACACCCGCACCAACAAAAAAGCTCCCTGGTTCACTGCAAACCTTCAGGCCTCCAAAGAGGAATGCCGAAAAGCCGAGAAGATCTGGCACCAAGAGCAAACAGAAAGCAACCACGCAGCCTTCAAATCCACCATCCGCAAACATCACCAGCTCATCCGGACCACCAAAGGATCTTTTTTACAAAAAACGAATTGACAACAATGCACACAACAGCAAGGAGCTCTTCAGAATCATGAAGGAACTCGCCAACCCCAAATCCTGCTCTGCCGACCCCCCCCCCACTCGCAAGACCTCTGCTACTCCCTTGCCACCTTTTTTCACCGCAAGATCACAGACATCCATGGCAGCTTTGCACCGCCGTCCCCCACCTCCACTACTGCCAAGGCCGACCCCGATGCACCGAGCCACACCAACATCCTGAGTGCCTGGACCCCCACCGACGATGAGGAAACCACCAAGACCCTGAGCACCATCCACTCTGGTTCACCTGCCGACCCCAGCCCTCACCACGTCTTCAATAAAGCCAGCCAAATCATCGCTCCCCAGCTCCACACCATCATCAACAGTTCCTTCGAGACCGTCATCTTCCCAGAGAGCTGGAAACACGCCAAAGTCAATGCCATGCTCAAAAAGCCTAAAGCCGACCCGAAGACCTCAAAAACTACCGTCCCATATGCCTACTCCCCTTCCCTGCGAAGGTCATCGAGAAGATAATCAACCACCAACTATCTAGCTTCTTGGAGGACAACAGCCTACTTGACATCTCCCAGGCCAGCTTCCACAAGAACCACAGCACTGAGACCACCCTTATTGCTTGCACCAATGACATCAGCAGCAGGCTCGACAAAGGTGAAACCGTTGCCCTCATCCTCCTTGACCTTTCTGCAGCCTTCAACACTGTCTGTCACCACACCCTGCGCACACGCCTCCACGATGCCGAAACCACCACAGAGCACTGGATTGGCTCACATCCTTCCTTTCTGGCAGAATCCAAAGAGTACACCTCCCTTCGTTCCTGTCAAAAGCCACCACAAACATCTGCGGAGTCCCCCAGGAATCCTCACTCAGCCCCACCCTCTTCAATGTCTACATGGCACCGCTCACTAACATCGTCTCCTACGCAGACGACACTCAGCTCATCCTCTCTCCCACCAAGGACCCCGCAAGCGCCAAGACTAACCTCCACACCGGACTTCACGCCATCGGCAACTGGATGGAGACAAGTCGCCTCAAACTGAACTCGAAGAAGTATGAGATCATCATCTTTGGCTCCAACAGATCAGCATGGGACGACTCCTGGTGGCCTGCCACTTTGGGATCTGCCCCAGTGCCCACCACCTACGCATGCAACCTTGGCTTCATACTGGACTTTCATCGCTCTCTTTGACCCAGCAAGTCAACCCCATCACATCCTCATGCTTCAACACCCTTTGCATTCTTCCCAAGACCTTTAGATAGATCCCTGTTGAAACCAGAAGAATGGTCACCCACACCCTCATTCGCAGCAGACTGGACTACGGCAATGCTCTCCACGTGAGAACAACAGCCAAGCTCCAGAGGAAACTTCAGCGCATCCAGAACGCCTCAGCACGACTCATCCGCACCTACCTCGCCACAAACACATCTAAGCCCACCTAAGAGACCTCCACTGGCTCCCCGTCAACAAAAGGATCATCTTCAAACTGCTGATCCACGCTGGCAAGGCTCTCCACGACGCCGGACCTTCATACCTCAATGAGCGACTCAACTTCCACATCCCGACACGCCAGCTCCGCTCCGCCAACATTGCCCTCACGACCATCCCCCGTATCCACTGGACCACTACCGGCGGCAGATCCTTCTCCCACCTTGCTGCCAAAACCTGAAACTCCCTCCCCATCAACCTACATCTGACCCAAGACCTCCTGACCTTCAGGAAGCGCCTCAAGACCTGGCTCTTTGAGCAGTAGCACCCCACCCCCCCAGCGCCTTGAGACCCTACTGTGTGAGTAAGGCGCTTAACAAATTACTGATTTATTGATTGACTGAAGGCCGCACCCGCCAAAGCAGCCTCCTTAGAGATGGGCTCAGTCTTGGATTTTATCACCTGGGAGAACCAATCCTCACATTTGAGCATAAGGGAGGACCCACCACGTCTCCATTAGCCCCCTATGCTCCACCTCTAACAAAACCCTCTGATATGGATTTACTCAGAGTTTATTTTGGAGAGGCATTTGCCATTGAGCAGAACACAACTATCAATCACCCAGAGATCCCCAAAAAGCAAGCGGTGGAGCCCACAAACAGCATAGTCTCTTTAAGCCCGTTCCTGGACTGCTCATAAAGTTCTCTGCAACGTTCAGATGTGCCCGCCAACACATAGGGCTCCCTCTTGTTGACACTCAATGTCATGGCAGTGGCAATAAAGCATCAGGTGGACAAACAAGACATTCAAGTTGACCTACTCAACATCATGGTCAAATACATTGTGGGTATTGACTCTAAGTTGCAAGCACTCAATGATCTGATACTTCGAGCTCAAAAGCACAACTATGTCCAACAAGCGGGATGCAATTGCAGTCCCTCCAGGAACAAGCCCCAGGTCATTGCTCCCATCCTTTATGAAATTCTCACAGAAGTCAGGGTCCAGGCCCTCAACACAAGGGAATGACTTCGAGTCACAGAAGCACATGCACAAGAAGCCAAGATGACACCAATAGAACAGTCCCTAAGAGTGTCATTAGTGTCAAAAGCTCCACAACTCCCAGGAGGCAGAGTCTCTGGAAGTCCACAGCCTAGGTCTCAGTCCTTCTCACAGGAAGGAGTCCATCACTCAGAGAATAACAGCACCTCTTCAGCCTCTCTGGGTGTGCAACACCACCAAAATCAAAAAGGGAAAAGAAAAAGCAAAGGAAGGCACAGAAAAAAGGAAAGATAGGACAAGCAGAAAAGTATTTAGCAACTTTTCAAGCAGCAGAAGCAGCCCAATTCTAGTAATATTCATGTAGAATGATCTTCTCCATCTGACCATAATCAGTCTAGCACTATAAAGGATCAATTTATCTTAGGCCCAATCCCCCAAATAGCACCCACACCCTCCGACGAGGGGGGTCAGAGCAGCAAGATCCAAAGTGCCTCCTTCAGTCATCCAGCACTGAGGTTGATCAACAAAGACAAAGAGGCTGATAGAATCAGTAAGCCAGGCAAGAAAAAGCTAGTCAACATCAAAGGTATGCCAGTGTGCCTTCCCATAAGCACCGAATCTAGTGGTGCAACAATTTGGTAGCCCATAACAACCGATTATCCCATACTGATGCTTTGGGAGCGAGGGAAAGAGAGGAGTCCACCCTGTTTGAGTCAGCAGTTACATCGATTTCACCAGCACCGTGCAACAGTATGCTCCAACAATTTTCCATCGCTTCATCGCAGGGATCACCAACTGGTGGCCCCAACAGCCGTCACGTCTTCAGAGGACTTTAAATTACTCCTCGTTCCACATTTCAAGTCAGGGGAAAATTTTTACATCCTCAATAGAGGAAACATCTTTAAATTGCTAGGGAAAATAAGTGATTGATCTCAGATTACCTAGGCAGACCTTCTCTCTGTTGAATTCAAACCCAATCCACAAAGGACCGACCAAGAGGCCACAATCACTTCATGGTCTTCGGCAGCCTTAGTAGGCCAACTAGTTACTTTTTGTGACATTTGTCATTCATGGGGCATCAAACTGTGACAAGTGGATTACCTTTGATACCCAGGACCACTGCGGGCGTCAAAGCACCACATCAAATCATTATTAAGAGGGGCAACAGAAGCTGGGACACTCGCGTTGGCCATGAACAATCTAATGGTAGTGAAGTACGTGGGCGAACCAGGTTTAGGCCACATTCTTTGGGCCTCGAAAGAGCTCCCCTGAGTTCACAAAAATAAATATTCCTGGCCATGATCAATAGCGAGGGGGCCGGTGCCCTCTCAGCTCACACATTAACATCTGCTCATGGAATGTCCACGGGATTGAATCAATATATCCAGAAACCCAGGCCTTTCTCGAGGAGTACAACATCGACCTACTTCAGGTAACCTGGAGTTTATATCCGATCGTGGTGTCAGGGTACACCGCCTTCCACATCTCAGCCAAGAGTTCAAGCAAATATGGTCATGCAAAGGGAGGCATGACAACCATGATCTCCTCGGCTCTCATGGGCCACAAAGTCGCAATTGACACAGAGTCACACTCGATTCAGGCAACCAAAGTCACACTTAGCAGTTCGCAAAACAGTCAATTAGACCTATTTCTTATAAACGTGTACATTCATCCAAAAAAGGCTCAAAGGGGGGAAAAAGTGGAAAAAAGTGGGTAAATTAATCAAGCTCTTACAAAGGCAATACATCAAGTTCACATTCATCATCAGCGATGACTTCAATATCAACTTGCTTCCCCAAAAGGAGGAACCGAGAAGAACCGAATGGCAAGCGCCCACAGGAAATACCTGGATCTTTTAGGTCTAACATTATTAAATGGCAACAGTGAATAGGACTCCCCAGCAACAGTAACTTTTGTAAAGGGAAAAACAAGCTCAAATATCAACTTCACCCTGATAAATAATTCTGTGATGCCACTGGTGTGTTCCTTTCAACTAATATTCAGAGCTGAGAGCAACCATTTTCCACAATCATTGGATCTGGTTTATAAACCTGAGAAATTACAGACCTCAAATGATCTACTCTCAGCCCCAGCAATATTCAACCGCAAGAGACTGAAATTGTGCCCAACAGGGATCGTGGTTGTGATGGATGAGTTGTATCAAAAGGCTGGGTCTCTAGAGGAGAGAAAAAACATAGCAGACAAGCACCAAAAGGTCCCAATATCCAGAGGAAATGGGATTGATGACTGGGCTGAGCTCAGTGGCGGGATTCTCTCAAAATGTCCAACTGTTCACAAAGCTCCTTCTTAGCACCTGGCCTTTGTCTCAAAAAGGGTTTAAGACAGTCAATCCTGGTTTAATAAAGCTCTGCGCCTACAGAAAACACATATTGCAAAGCAGGCCAGGAAATTGGCAAATGCCACCAGGTGGGGTGTGCAAGGTAACAAAGCTACCCTTAGGTCCATCAAAAAAAAGTATCATGCAGACTGCTGGGCAGCAAAGAAAAACTTTTTAGAAGACTCATGGCCCAAGCTACTTTGGGGAACAAAATGAAAAACAGCAAAGCCTTTTGGGGCATGGTGAATGATCTGGCGCTTGGAAAAAAACGTCTTCTCAATTATGGGATCAATCCGGCCACGTGGGAGAGTCATATCCGTAGCCTCTATGGCCCGACAAGTGGGAAAGGAACTATCCCACTCAATTGGATAGGGGAGCAACTGCCCTTGAGCCACAACAACATAGCAGGCCAGCAAGCAGAGGGCCCTCCAGCGACCACCGCCGAGAAGGATCCCCAGGTCCCAGTCTGGAAATCAGACCAAATAGCCGGCCTGAACAGGAAGATTAAATCTGAGGGGGCCGCTGGTCTGAATGGGCTCCCAAAAGCAATCTTTGAAATCCATTCAGAGTACTGGGCACCTTACTTCTTGCCCATTTTTACTACCGCTGCTCTGGCCAGCCACATTCCAGATTCATGGAGAGGCAGCATTATATACACCATCTTCAAAAGTGGAAACCCAGCCCTACCCACAAATTACAAGCTAATAGCGCTCATTGACATGGAAGCCAAATTATACAGCTCCTGCCTGTTACAGTACCTGCAAGCCTGGGCCGATGAGCACATGCTCCTCCCAAGATTTCAGGCAGGCTTTAGGGCAGGCCTGGGAACATCAACAAATTTCATCACCCTTACTCTCATTGTGGAAAGGGCCAGCCACAGGAAATTGAGCCTTTATGGATGCTTTATCGATCGTAAATCGGCCTTTGACTCGGTCCCCAGGGATAGACTTTGGTACAAGCTTGCTCAATGGGGTATTCCTCCCAACTTGCTAAGGGCCATTATAGACATATACACTGACACCTGGGTTCAGGTTAAAATCGGCGACGGCACAAGACTTACAAAAATAATTCCCACAAAGTCAGACTTCAAGCAAGGTTGAGTCCTGGCCTCACTTCTTTTTAATTTATATCTGGCAGACCTCACCGGTATAATGGCACAAGTAAACTGTCATCCCCCAGCACTTGGCCCAGAGAAAATCAGATGTCTACAATATGCCAATGGCATTTGACTTTTGAGTCACACTCCACAAGCCTGCAACGGAGCCTATCAGCACTTTGAAGCATCATGGGCCAGCAAAGTTTGGAAATAAACCTCGCCACAACAAAACTGATGAGGCTCCTCTGGATGAATTATAAATCCTTCAATTGGTTCCTAAGAGACAGAAAGGTGGAGGTGGTACAATCTTACAGATGTTTGGAAGTCCATCTTGAACCACGTCTGAAATGGAAATGCCATCTGCTGTCAATTCAGGCAAAGGCCAGCTCATTAACTTATAGTTTCAAGCTGCTTAAGAGAAAGCTTAACTGCCCAAATTGGTTGCACCTTCCAAAAAGTATGTCAGCTCAGTTGTTCCCAGCCATTTCTTACGGGACCGAAGTGTTACAGATCCTACAAGGCTGTATTCAATATTCCAAAAAGTGTCTCTCCTGCTCAAGTAAGGCTGGAGATGGGCCTAACAAATAAGCATCAGGGAGTGTTCCTCAAAGCATCATGGAGGCTATGACTGGCAGAGAATACCTCCATACTTTACTCCCGCTGGCAAGAAGTCCAGGCTCTACAAAACTGTAACAGAAAAGGCTCCTGGGGAATCTATTTAAATCAAATAATTAACAGCCTGGACATGGAAGAAGTTTGGAAAAGCTGCGTAGGGAAATATGAATTTAAGAGATTAGTTAATCCCTCAGTTCACTCGTTCTCTCTCATCACCGACAAAGCTTCCCTAGCCAAAATATGGCATGCCTGGGCAGTCCTAGGGTTCTATTCGCTCCCATCTCCTCAACGCTATCTAACTGAACATTTTTCCATCCGAATAAAACAACACTTTTTGCTGTATCATATGGGCCTTTTTGACACCAAAGATACTCACCCATCCTGAAAAGAGCAGTACCCCGACCAGAACTGCCACCTTTGCCATTAACATCAGGAATCACTGCTGCACGCTTTTGCCATCTGCCCAGCTCTAGGCCCCAAAAGAAGGAAGCTGCTAAAACCTGCCTTTTTAACAAACCACATTCACTCCTGCAGACCAGCGGTCATTACCTGGCTTAAGGGTGATTCGTTCCCATTTTGCTGCAGGGGGGTAAAGCTTTTAAAACTATTTCAAAAGAAACTGACCAATGTCGACCTGGGACAACAGCTATGATACATAGAGCAGTGACTCTTTCTTTCCGCATCTTAAGATCATCGAGACCCCAATGCTCATCAGGTTTGATCCAGTAAACGTTTTAGTTTTTTTTTGCCATTGTGAAACTCATTTAAAAAACTAAAAACGCTAAGCATTGTAGGGGACAGTTCTGTATCGTTAGAATCTGAAGAATTCGTTGTCCCTGTGACTCACTCACATGGTTCCGTGGTTTTATTTTATTCTCCCTGGATGAACATTTGATTTTCTTTCATATTGCAATGATTTTTATTAATCGAGCAATAAATATTATCAGTATCACTAACAGTAGGTACTTTTATTTTGGTGCATGGGTCGATTTTCTGTTTTAGTCGTCCCTGATGATCACAGAAATATAAGAGACAATAAACATACCTTTAACTCCAACTCTCAAATGAGAGGATTTGGAATTTGGCTACCATTAAAAAGAAAGAGCCACAATGATCATGTGGCAGAAAAAGTAGACAAGGAGCAACGAGTGGATGGAATGCAACGGAATGGACATGTAAGCGTGCACTATTACTAAGCCCTATATCAATTGTGATCCAACTGTTTTGCCACAGCTATGTTTTGACATGCAGCTTTAAGAATTCTACTAGTTAATGTGTGCAATATTTTCCAAGAAATGTCTGGAAACAGAAAGCATGATACAATATTTTCTGAGCCCAGCTGTTCCATATCATCAATGGTTGCTGTGCCCAGGAAAGCCCCTTTTAAATGAGCTTCAGAAAGCAGCAGGTATGATACTTAAAAAAGAAGCACACTTATAAGAACCCCGGCACTAATTGCATTGTTTTAGAACTGATGCCAGGTAACTCCCATTTCAGGTATCACAGAATAGCTTAAGATAACTCTTAGTAGTGCCCGGTCTTGCTTGCAGGAGTTTTGTAAGCACGTGGTAGCTTGTTTTCTTTCACTCTCTCGATAGTAAACACCTTCTGAAAGAAGCCGTGTTTGTTTGGCTTTGCCATCTACTATAAACATACAAAGACACATAAAATTAACCTCTGGATGATGACTGTCGTATTATGAGCGGAGAATCTCGGCAGCTGACCAAAAATGGCCACAACAATGATCACAACACAGCCACAAGTAAATTAGTGATGAAAATGGCACTGCTGTCAAAAGTTGACTTCACCTTTAGAACAACCATATTAACAACAGGCTCGTGTACTTATTATGCTGTTTTAGAAATGTAAATAAAATCCTACATCACATTTTATCCTTCAAAACATGTTACTCTGGAGGTGGTAACTTCCACAGTACGGGACACTCAGACTGGGACAACTTTGCCACACCAGTGCCCTCCTGTTTCTCCACAGTGGGTACTTGGCTGAATGTTAGAATGAGTTAATGGGTGGGTGAATGGATAGATATGTAAGTGCCTTTATGGGTAACTGTGAGAGTGGCCGGCGCATGAACGGATGACTGAGTGCAAGGGTGAGTGAGTCAGCAACAGGTGGGGGAGAATAGAACAGCCTCCTGCCAGGCGCAGTACGGCAGCAGTCTAACATCTTGGATTTGATCATAGATGCACTCGCTCACCGTCTTACTCACCCTAGTCTCAACTTTTACTCTTTCATTCATACCCATTCTCACTCATTCATAAATCAATACCTTGGATTATTTGATATTTTATTAAGGTGTTCTTTACAAATAATTTACAGGCGAAATTCAGAATTGAATAGGAGAAAGACAACTTTGAAAACGAGCGTACGGTTTCACTTAGTAGAAAGAGAAAAGAAGATAACTATTCTTAAAGTGTATCTAGCTGCAAACTTCATTTTCTCAATCACCAGCTCGTCAGTCTGCATTCCCATGTATACACAATCACCACTCAATGAAAAAGTGCCTTAATTGACCGTATGCTTTCTGAATACAATTTGGTCTCAAGTGCGTAGCCAGAAAATAAAGATAACTTCCACTTTGAGTCATTTGCTGTTCACACTGAGCATGCAAAGCCTGCAAACCCGACCCTCACTGATGAGTTCTAGTCACACTTTCTTCCTCCATTAAACGATCTTAACTATCCATCCTCTCACCTTTCCTTCTGTCCATTCATCAAACTGTTCATCGTTCCATCCACTCTAACACCCAACTATACTTTTTTCAATCCATCCATCCATTCACTGTTTCATATATACACTAATTCTTACACCCATCAATATATCCCTGTATCTGTCCATCCTACCACCCATCAATCCCTTGTCTCTCCTTTCTCATCATTTCACATGCCTGTTCATTCTTCCATTCATTCAGACTTTCACTTATTGATCCTTTCACTCTTCAGTCCATGCTTTCACCTTTCTAATATTCGTCTTTTCACCATCCATTTATTGTTTTACCCTTGCATTTTGTACATACTTTTATCCTGCTATCAATTCATTCACCCTTCCTTCCTTTCACCCGTTTATCCTACTGTTCACCTTCTTCCATCTTCCTTTCATGTTTTCTTTCTTTCGTTCGTCTTTCGTCCCTTTCTTTATTTCCCATTTGCATCTACTCATCTTTCTTCTCCTCTTCTCCCCTTCTTTACATTCTTTTTATCTCTCTCACTTACACTTTCCATTTCCTATCACTGTGCTTCTTTATTTTTGTGTAATTTCTTCTTTCGTTTTCTTCACTGTGCCTGTCAGCCCAAAGACACAGCCCTCTGCTCATACTATTTCCTAGCGTTGTTAGCATTTGCCTGCAAACATGCAGACCCATGAGCACAATAAATAATGAGGCCCTCATTTAACAAAAATGACGTACAACTGTGGTAGTGCAGTTGTGCGTCAAAAATATTACCGTCAGCTAATGGCATTCCTCAGCGCCATATTTATAAAATGACGCACAATGTTGAAAAGGAATGGTTAGCATAAAAAAATTACGCTGACCTTTGCGACACACTGGAAAGAAAAATTATGCTAATGCTTCAAAAGTGGTGTTAGCACAATTAGCAGCAAGTTTTTTGATGCTAAATGTGTTTGCCCTATATTTAACTGCAGTAATGTAAAAGAACGCGCAAGGAAGAATTAATTTTTTTGTGGAGACAAGATGGAGATTGCAGATCAGGAGAGACCCCAGAGAGGTCCCAAACAGACCAGTACCAGTCAAAGGGACCAGTAAAGTCTGAGGAGAATGAGAAGAGGAAGCAGGAGTGTCACTTTAGTGAGGAGGCTAATGACATCTTGGTCAGAAAGGTGATGGAGCACCAACATCAGCTCCTCATCACCTCCAAATTGTCAAGAGGTAGGAGAAAGGCTATGTGGCAGGCAATAGTAGCTAAAGTCAAAAGCTTGGAAGAGGACTGTCATTGATTGTAAGAAGTACTGGCATCATTGCAAGTGCAGAACTAAGGAGAAACTGGCCAGGAACCGAAAGGCAGCACTGCAGACTGAAGGTGGAAGTCCTGCACCCCAGGAGGACCTGGATGAGCTGGAGGAGATGGTGGCAGCAGTCACCCTGGAGGAGCTGTTCACTGGAATCGCAGAACAGGACAGCGTAGACTACTAAGAGATACCACAAAGTTGCAGGGGGACTATCTAGAATTTCAGAAATGGCAGAAGGGTGAGGCACATAGGACACACTGAATGCATGCAAATGGGTTGCATCAGGACACATTGGGCTAGAATCAAATGGCCCCATCGCCACAAGAGCCTCACTTTTAGTGCTCTGGTGGTGCTATGCACTCTGACATATACACAACATGGTCTCAAGCCACTTACAGTGGCTTAACACCACCTTGAAAATATGGCCCCTACACAAGTAGCACTTTGCCTTTAAGATGGATGCAATCAGTGTGGCTGTGGCTGTGTTACAACAACACCGACTATATGTTAATCAGAGGCTGAGACTAAAGTCAATTGGTGACTGGTGTTAGGATGGTGCAACAAGGCAAAATGCTTTCCTTTCTCCTAGTGTCATTGACCTTCCTATGTGTGGGCATCCTGCAGCGCACATAGAAATGCCAAATCACCATGATATATTGTTCATGTCCAGGAAGGGACACCTTCCTGCATATAAACAATCTATCCCCTCAACATAGACACACTTATACTATGGTGCAAGGATGCCTGTCTTGGTGCAGGAAGCTTAATTCTGTGCAAGAGGAAACGCAGGGGTGCACTGTATTTCTATTAATACGGAGCATTCCTGTGTTTTAACAGTGGCACAGCGCAGTGTAGCAATTTTGCTGCTGCACCTTTGTAGGAAAAAACAGGGCCTCAGTGTGCAACATGTCCTATGCAACTCGCACAGGGAGGGCCAAAAACTATTCTCACACACTTCCATACACCATTTGGGAATGAGCACAAAAGTGAACATATACACCATATGGGGCATGTCCATGATCATCATTTGTGCTGCTGTACAAGTAGCGCCAATTTCACCATGTAATAAGGTTGCCTGTGTTGTGGGAATGGTTGGTGTTGTGCATAAAGGGACAATTTAATGCATAAGAACAGGCACAAGTGGCATCAATAATGCGTAAGAATAGGCACAAGTGGCATCAATGTTGCACTACGGGCACAATGTCACTAGCCTATAATGCTACCATCAAACAAATAGCTGCCAATGTCGATCCAAGCTGCCCATTTCCCTCGTGTCACATTAACAAACTCTCAAAATGCATGCATTGATCAATTTTGTACATCCTTACACCAGCATATGCCTGTGACAGATATGCTATAAGCAAGGAAATATCTCTAATCTAAGGAGGGATGAACTCATAGTGCTGACTATCAATAAAGCTGGAACTGTGCAATCCAATTAGCACATGTGTGGGGCCTGCTAAAGGCAGATGGCAAAGTTACACAAGCATTGTAAACAATGGACATCCCTCTGCTATGCTGCATTAGAGCCATCATTCATGGTGCCAATGCAGTAAAGCACCAAAAAAGTGACAACACTCATTACACTACTGTGGGAGTGTTCACCATGGTAAATCGGAATGTAAATGATGTGCCATCATGGTGTCAGTGGCTGGGGCAAGGGGCTACAAGGAATATGGTGGTGTGGGATCAATGCATAAAATACTTTGAAAGGTTGCCCCATATGTGATGCATAATGCAACACATAATAGACAACTACAACCTGGGGTCTGTAACATGTCACTGAGCCACCAGTAGCAAGTAAATGATGAGCCATGTCACCAGCCACTACATTCATAGATTGACATTTCACTATCCCATTGCAGAGGATGATGCCTTACCTCCTGCCAACCTGTCTGTCCCGGACTTTACAGATGACATGGATGACCAGCTGCCGACCATCAATGAAAAGACTATCCAGGATGTCCTAAGTTCCTTCCAGACACCACGTCCAGTCACAGGGAGGACACACAGTGTTGCGGGGTCTCCACATGGACCATGCAACCAACAACATACAGCACCAACCAGTCCTGCCAAAGCCCTGAACTCTGAGGACTCCGACATCACCTTTCTGAGGACAGTGGTAAGAGTCTATTGGGAGCTGGTCAAGCAGGTGCAGGTGGGCACGGAGACCATGGCAGGCAGCCTAAAGGGAGTGCAGAGGTGCCTCAGTCCAAATAAGGACAACTCAACTGCCATCAGAGGCACACACTCTCCGCTAGATAGATTCAAACAGTCCCTGGCCAACATAGCTGCTTTCCTGAGGCAGAAGCTTCAACAACTGTCTTCCCAAAGTAGCAGCAGCACAACCGATAACATGCTGGGGGCTATTCAAAATGCCTTTGAGTCTAAACAGTAGGAAGTGGCTTCCCTCAGGGAAAACATAGCTTCCTACGACTGTGAGGTAGCTGCGGTGTTGAGAAATCAGCAGTTCCTCCTTGCTGCAGTGATGCCTTATGTGTTCCCACATATGGCAGCTGCCTGGACCTTTGATTCCACATCTCTGTCCCCTGATGTGTGTGTGGCGCCTTCAACTTCAACAACAGCACCAACCATTGCACAGGAGGCACTACACACATAAGAGGACGAAGATGTGGAAGGAACAAAATTCACACATAAAACCATCTGGTATCATCAGTCTGTGCCACATGGACAGTATCACCTTTGTTCTGTGCTTAAGAACATGCCAGTATTGTGACAGCTGGCAATGTGCCCACTTCAATCAACCACTGTTGACGTATCTTCTATGGAGTGTCATTGCCTCAATTCCTACCTTTTGTCAATGTGGACACCTCCTCACTAATGCACACTTCTCCTTCCCATGTCTCATGATATGTCCCTCACCCTTGGACTCTGAATGTACATCAAATGGCTCAGGATCTCTCGTGGGGTCAGTGAACTGTACATCGTACTGCAGTGGAGAAAACACTTGCACATGTAAATAAATCTCCATATTCACATGCAACATGCCATTGTTTGCTGTGATTTATCAACTCATCTAAATGTATGCATTGTGTGAAGCTATGTCAATGAGAACAGGATATAACTACTGTCAGACACAAAGCCACACACTATGACTCTAAAGTGAAAAAGGTGACTGATATTGTTGTGGACTGCACCCAACTTACATAGCCTTAAAAGCATGTACTGAACAGATATCCATGCAAGTTGACATATGGCATGTATGGGTCACAACTCAAGTGTCTGGGATTTTCCCTCATGATAGCACCAGTACAACAAATATCTGGGGAACAGAAGAGGCAACATTGATCAGTGATGGGCAGATGTCAGTGTACCAGGATACATACCCCAAATAAGGGAAAGTAAAATGTGGTACGCTTTACAAGATTAATTGTAACACATCTAGGCAATGAGGGTTGATGTTTCATTCTTACCTGTCAAAGATTTTGTATACATGCACAATGTGATTGTTAGAAACTAGGGATGAAGAATGTTTTGAGTAGCTAATGTCATATTGCAGCCAATCAGACAGCTCCTTGGTCATATGGGATACACATAGGGGGTTATTACAACTTTGGAGGAGGTGTTAATCCGTCCCAAAAGTGACAGTAAAGTGACGGATATACCACAAGCCTTATTACGAGTTCCATAGGATATAATGGACTCGTAATACGGCTGGTGGTATATCCGTCACTTTACCGTCACTTTTGGGACGGATTAACACCTCCTCCAAAGTTGTAATAACCCCCATAGTCATACATGTAAATCAATACATAAAGCAAACCCTAACGTATTCCTCTAACTTGGCCAATGCAGACATGAGAACACCAATATACTCAATCATCCTAACTGTCTACAACCAACAGGATTTGTTTGTACTTAAAAACAACACCTTAGAAAACCCTAAACTAAACACTATCCTACAATAAGCTAACCTCTACTACCTTATCTAAACTTACCTCTACAGCTATCTATCCTAATCTAAACATATCTCATACATGTAACACCACACACCAAACATTGCCCCCACCCCCTAAAGAGAATTAAAGCTACACATATACTAATTTAACCTATATCTTAAACAAATATATTTATTTTTTATGTATTTTCTTATTTTGTTTGTATTTTTTATTTTTTAAACATAGAGCCCCAATACATAACCCCCAACACAACCCCCCCCAAAAAACTTTTTGGAACCTTTTGATCTTTTTTTATTCAACGCACACATGATGCGAGCGCAATTCTCTTAACGCACCAATTTTAAACACTGTATCAGCACCTTCTTTGTTGCGAGGGAGGAAGGGGGAAACATAATTTTATTCTGCACTAAGGCACTTTGGCCCTCATTATGACTCCGGCGGGCCAACCGCCCTGGAGGTTCAGACGGTGAACTGGCTGCTTTGCAGGCAGTTCACCGCGGTGGTCATAATCTGGCCGTACAGCACTGCCACACCATCGGCGGTGTTACCGCCTGCGTGGCCGAGCTGGCCCCCCAAAGTTATAATGATGGCCTTTGTGTTTTTACTTCTAACGCATTAGAAGGGCAGTAAGACCTTTTAGTTCTAAAGGGTGTCAGCCATTTTACTTTTCTTGGTTGTGGTGAGGGTATTGGTCCAGTCTTTTTTCTTGGCTGCCACGCCCCCTCCAACCTCATGTGCCAGCAAACTCTACTTAATTAAGACAGGCCGCGGACATGCAGCAGACGCGTGCAGCGGTACGCCTAAGGCAAGCCCGTCTGCGCCCGTCCATGCCCGGATGGGCCCAGTGGCCAGAAATGCTGCCAGTTTCAATATAAATTCTACCCGGATACAAAATACAGGGGCACAACTTAGAAGTTATATGCCCACATGTAGTAAGAGGGAGAAGGAGACCCCTTTCCCACCAACTGAAGGAGGAAGCTGCAGGTATAGAACCTGGGAACTCGAAGATTGCTCCAGGATAGACCACCCAGATAAACCCAAAAGACCTCCCATGATTGGCCCTCTCAGAAAGGCAGATAAATCCATTCACAACATACTGAGATGAGGGGTAATTAATGTCAGATCCCTAATAAAGTACATCCTGGAGATAAGAAATGTTATTCAGGAATCTCATTTTGACTGCCTATTCTTGACAGAAACCTGGGTTAGAGCTGACTCAGACCCGGACTTTGTCACAGCACTGCCTGCAGGTTATGGTGTTGAAAGAATAGACAGGCAAGGCAGGAGAGAAGGCAAGGTAGCAATGCTCTTCAAACAGTATTTGGGCTGTAGCCTAGCCTCTTTAACAATCACATCTGATACCTATGAAGGCAGATATTTTAAGATCAAACAAGGAAACCTGCTCAGAATTGAAGGGCTATTAGTCTGCCACCCTCCTGGACCCAAGAAGAATTTCTTAGCAAATTGGGCCCAAATCATCGAACCTCTCATTTCTATGAACCATAGTATAGTTCTTGGAGACTTCAACTTCCAATTAGAAAATAGAGATGGTGAGGCCCTTACCCTCCTTGATTCTGTGACCCGCTTTGGTTGGAACCAAAGGGTTACCGATAGTATGGATACTGGGGGCCACACAATAGGTGGTATTTTCTCTACACATGAGTTCACCATGATAGGAAAGTGCAGGCAACTTGAGTGGAGGGACCACTTCCTGATTCCCTTCAAGGTGAAATACAAAAGAGGGAATGAACATAAGCAGACCACCACCACATCCAGTAGAAATTGCAACAGCATACGAAAAGAGGATCTTACCCTAGCCCTAGAGAGAAGCCAATCAAAATTAAAGGACAGCACAGGTCAGAGCATGGCAATCTTTGACTCATGGGCCAAAGAGGCAATCAATACAGTAGCACCTTTGAGGGAGATGAAACCCAAAATTAGGAAAAGAAATTCGGCCTCCTGGTACACCGAAGAGATCGTGCAGAAAACAGGAAAGGCAAAGGAAACATAATCCGAGTCTGGTCGAAAGAACAAAACTTAGAGAGCTGTGGGGCACTTATAAAAGTGCCATAAAACATGCCAAAACATGCTACTTCTCTCAGAAAATTAGAAATGCAGGCAACGCTCCCAAAGAACTGTTTAAAGTAATAAAGACATTAGCAGCCCCCACCCCCCTTCAGGCGCTAGAAAATTCGCACAAATTCTGCGACAGTGTAGCTACCTTTTTCAAAGATAAAGTACTGAACATATTTGCTGAATTCTCACCCCCCCAACTGGTTCCAGGAGCACATGATGTGGAACTTGATAATACACCAGGGAGTGGAATGACTCTGTCACAATTCTCACCTCTAACTAGTATGAAAATCATCTCCTATCTGTCCAAAATTCACTCGGGTTCCCCCAACGACCCCTGTCCCTCAGAATACTGCAAATGATTAGCAAATGTATAGCGGCACCTCTAGAAAGGATCTATGCAGAAATATTAGAATCTGGAAAGTTTCTGAACACTTGGAAAGAGACTGTCAGTATGCATATGAAAAAAAAGCTGGGAGAGACCCAGGAGACCTTAAAACTCTGCACCCTATTGCTCTCCTTTCAATGCTGGCTAAAATATTAGAGAAGCATATAAATGAAGAACTTGCTACCTTTCTGCTGGCACAGCATCAACTGGACATCTCCCAACATGGATTCCGTAAACACCGTAGTAATGAGTCCACACTATTGGTCACCACTGATATCATAAGAAAACAGGTTGATCAAAAGGGATGCACCATTCTGATTCTATTAGATCTGTCAGCTGCATTTGATACCATATCGCCCCAAATTCTGATCTACTGCCTTTTCAAAGCAGGTCTGAGAGGCTCAGCTTTGAGCTTATTGGAAATCTTTCTCCATGAGAGAATTTTGGTGTGAAGTATGGGGATTTCTGCTCACTCCCTTACAAAATTCCTTGTGGGGTCCCTCAGAGATCGTTTTTGAGTCCAATCCTTTTTAATCTTTATGTCGCCCTACTGGCCAATTTGATTCATTCCTTTCACTTCCAGGTGTCCTTATATGCTAACGACACCCAAATCGTTGTTACCTTGGAAGACATTCCAGCTGGCAAATTTCAATCTTGTATTAGAGAAGTCAATAAATGGATGAACCAGAAATGGTTAAAAATGACAAAATCAAAGTTATGGTTGGTGCGAACCCCACCATCTGGAACCACAACTGAAGGCACAGACCTGTGGAACCTTACCTACCCCAAAAACTGCTGTCAGGAATCTTGAAGTCATTTGTGACCCAGGACTAGCCTTTGATGCCCAGGTAAATAAAGTCACAAACACATGTATTTGGCTACTCAAAACTCTTAAGAAAATCTTGCCTTATACCCCACATGATCTTAGAGATATGCTAGTCCTGGCCCTTATTGTGCCTAGGCTAGACTACTGTAACGCTCTTTACCTGAACATCAATCAACTTGCCCTAAACAAGCTACAACTTGTTCAAAATGTGGCAGCCTGACTAGTACTTGGGATACCCAGGCCTGCTTCCATTAAGGAGGGCCTTAGGAGTTTGCACTGGCTTCCAATTAGGAAACATATTACCTTAAAGACATTGTGCTTGGCGCACAAAGCTCCAAGGATCTAAATATTTTAAAACTGCAATTAGCTGGCACACACCTATTCGCTCATTAAGATCATCAAACCTCAGATTCCTTGAGCCCAAAAAGTAAAATGGGGAGATAGAGCCTTCTCAACTTCAGCTGCTAAACTATGGAATTCTCTTCCAAATGAGATCAGAGCTATCTCCTACCATTTCGTAAGCATCTCAAGACATGGCTTTTTTTCCCCTCTAGATCTAGGATCGCTTTGGCTCTATTATCCGCATAGTGCTTTGATACCTCCGGTCTGAATGCGCTTTGCAAGAATTATAAATCAATCAATCAAAAACTGAAACTAAACCCCATCCTCAACTATATTTACTTTATTCCTACAACTAACCTAATCTATGGTATCTAACCTACTACTACCCACCTAAAACCCACTAAAACCAAATACAAACTACAACAGGAGAAGGGAAGGAACTGGGAGGCTGTCCATATCATCGATTACAGCTTCTTCAGCTTCTTTTTAAAGTAATTTAGAAGTTTAAAATTGTGGGCATTGGCATGCTCCAGTCCGTCCAACCTGGCGATATTAGCTGCCATGTCCCTCTTCATGTCTGCCTGAAAGCTGGAGGACGTGACTGCTGCAGGTGGCTGTTGCGGTGCCTGTGTTGCCATTGGTGCTGTGGATGTGGAGGGGTTTGGATCAGCTGAGGCACTCCTGACCCTTGATGTGGTGCTTTATGTGATCTGCCCTGCTGTGGCCTGTGTGCGGTGAGTTGTATGTTCAGGGTTCATGATGCTATACTACACGTGTAACATGTGGATCCCCATGCAGATATGATGCAGGAGATGGTGTACTGGCATGTGACAATGAAGATCAGTGTGTGACGTGCATGTGGAGAGATATGATTTGTGTAATATGTGTAATGAATGCCAAAGCGGTGTGTGTAAATGGGATGTGACACCTCCCAAATCTATCTTCCAGCATGGACACATGTTGGCTATTGTTTCATGGCTGTATATTAATAGCTGGGCCACCTATGTTTCCCTATGTGGGAACATATCTGGAGGTCACATTAATCTATTTATGATCATGTGATACATATACATTTTCATTAGTGGAAAGTTAACTTTTGTGCATACGCCAGTACATGATACCAAGCCTGAGTCATTGAAGTGGTACATGTGTGCAGAGAATCCAGACACATGTGTGAAAGGCATACACCTGGTACACAGAAATGACTGAAAGATGTTTGTTTTGACTGTTACATACAATGGCATACAACTGTATTGCAGGGTTGCTGTCAGGCAATGATGGCACCCTAGTCATCACTGCTCCTGTGGCACTTTGTCTGCCACACAGACCCAGGGTTGCATATATTGAAACAGGTTGACAGAGCTCCACTCAGCTCAGTCCACTGTGCACAAGCAGCAGGCCCCTGACTGTGTCCAAGAGTCAATGTATCCTCAGCAGAGGAATTAAGGGACTAGGGTGGGGATCTACCTTCATCATGATTGCTCTTCAGTAGTTCTTTGCGCAGTCCCCTGCAGACTGCACAAATGTGATCCCCTCGCCTAACATGTTTTGGTGTCTTTTGGGGTACTTGATGACAGGCTTGCCCTGTCATGTACAGCAGACTGGCTGCTTGTTTGCATAGGACATCAGGTCTCATCATTTGGCACGGTTTGATACAAATGGTCATACGTTGTTTGGATTTTCCATATGATGCTTCTTTGGAGCATTATATCTTGTGTAACTTGTTTATGTTTTCCGACCCAGGGGACAGATAATGTCAGTGCCTTCTGTCACAATGGGATGCGATGGGCAAGTACATAGTTGTTGTTATTGCCAACAGGAATGGGTTATGTACTGACCTAGACATCCTCTGTGACTACATAGGTGGTGGTTACATTGTAACATTGTTGTGTTGTACAGTCAGTAGTTGTCGATGTGTGTTCCTTCTCCAACATTAACAGCATATCCTGTTTGGAATGGATTTGGTCCTTCATTGCTGACATTCGTTAGGCTGCTAACCCTTTGTACACATCTTCTACTTCAACATTGTCCTGTCATACATGGAGAGGTTGCTACATGAGGCCTGTGTACTTTGTAGATGAACATATCTTCATCTATTGGCTAAGTGATAGTATTCCTCCCATTCCCAGGTTCTGATAAATTACATGACTTCCACACACACATGACAGTACACCAGCCACAGCACTTGTGTAGTGTCAGTGTCCTCTCCATGTTGTATTTCCAAGTGTCTGAGGGAGTCTCTCAGCTGTTCTTCCAAATCATTTGGTGTACAAGGGCATGCACTCACATCTGCATTCCACATCCTATCTCACTTTCACCATGAGTGTATCTTGTTAGAGTATGGAGTCATATCAGCTATGATTATGTGAAATCCTGCATGCACCATTTCTGTCTTCTGTCTTCTTCACCCATACAATTTTGGATGGGTCTGTGACATGTTTGGACATTGCTAGACTTACATGCACATCAGAACAGGATTGGCTGTGTGAGAACTAGACATTTTAGGATTTTGGCCTCTGTATGTCACTTTCTCTTGGTCAGACATGTGAGTGTCATTGAGAGGTATGTTTTATATGTCAGGTATGATAGTGTCAGACAGACTTTAATGGGTTACCTTGCAGACACAAATCAACCATTGTAGGTAATTGCTAACCCTTTCCTACCTAAGCCATACACCGGTACAGATGAGTTGCAGGCATATGTCAAGACAACACAATTGTGTGACATGTGCATAAGAATGTACATTGGAAGTGCTACAGACTATGCCTACATTCTAGACACACATTCATGTGGTGGTGAATTCTCCCATTATATTGATCATTCCTGACTATGGGTCGTATGTGTGGATAGTGGAGCAGCACCATTGCTGCTCCACTTGTCTTGCAGCCCTCAGCCAGCTTGTGTGTGCTATATTTGAGAGACAGCACACCATGCAGCAGGGTTGGGACCAATAGTGCTCACAGTATGTAATGCCATTGATATACTGTGCAGGGTCAGGGACAAACTTTTGGCCCTAACCCTGACCAATACTTAATGGTCCATTGATACCAATGGTGTTCCCCTTTGTCATGCCTGCACAGTGCTGGGGTTACAGCTACCCACATAAGATGTGACACAGTTTAGTTCCTTAGTTTCAAGTATACCATTTAGACACACACCTTACCGTATGTACGACCAACCCCCGGCATACATCTTCCATGGCGTAGGCATTAATGTGGTGCAAGGGGTTGGAATTCGCTCAATGTTTACAGTATGCCACTTTGTATTTCTGGTGAATGATCTAGGCCTTCATTGTAAGCCCACTTTTCATCCATTGTCGGGTTGCCAAAAGGGGTCATCACCCATGGCTGGATAATGTAACCTTGGTTGGCAGCAAAGGAATGTGAAAACATCTGTCAGTGATGAATATTTGTGGGTTCCTTCGTGCCACGGCAGATGTTAGTTATAGGTGGAGTGGTGACTCGGATTTGCATCTGGAATTGTGTGTGTTCCTGTTTGGTTGAATGGTTGCGTTGTTGTGTGGTGGCTGATGTTACTATCATGGGTTGTGCCTCAAGTACCTGGTGATTGTCAAATCCATTCTGGACTGACAGTTTGACCATGGCAAAGATATGTTGTGTTGTCCATATTTGAGGCTATATCCTAATGTTAGTGGAAACTACGACTTCCTTGCACCACAATAGCTTCATTTGTATTGACACTATGGTAGCCCTACAAGGCCAAACTCAGGCCACCCTGTTTCCATGTGGCACTACACATGCAATGCGACACTTAGTGACCCTCTGTGGAAGAGTATGCCTGTGCCAGACATCATGTGTACAAGAGGAAGATTCACACAATGGGAGGACTAGCAAAATTGGTGCAGAGGATTCTCCAAGGTACCAAGGCATGATTTTTGGCAGATACTTTAAACACCTTCACAGAGCAGGCGTTAGGAGGGGGCACACCATTTATTTGAATGGGTCCCATGTACTGTGCATGAAATGGTCAGGTAAGTTGTCAGTACTCCTACTGAGCCCGTCAATGGCATCCATTACCTTGATACTATTGCACCTACACCGCACCATGGAGCGCCGTATATTGTATACAGCACCGACATGGTGGCAGTAGGGTGCTGCAAAGGGGCACAATTACAGTAGTGCTGCTGTCGATGCTGCACCACTTTCTTGACATGTGGCCCTCAGTTCCTTAACTTTAGACCTGCAGAAGAGTGATGTTCTGGGACTTTGAACCTATTTTGTGTGTTGTGTGCCTTGACACAGGTGTTGTGCCCTGTGTGTGGCATGTGAATCCCACCCTTTTCTCTTGGAAAAGCTCCCTTGCGCAAAGTGTTGTTGTTGCCTATGCTGGCTGGCATACATACATGCATGTGGATCATGGACACAGTGTGGCACAGTCATATGGTATGTTTTGTGATCTATGCGTGAGTTTTCAGCTACCTGTGTGACAGTCTCCTCATTCATGTGCATCTCTGGCCTCTCACAGCACATTGTCAGTCGTCCAGCTGCAGCAGACCCCTGTTGGTAGCCTGGTGTGATGTTAGGGAGTTGTGGAATTACCAGGTATGATTGTAGGTGTGCTGTGAGGTGTCAATCCCTACACACTGGTCTTTCATGGCTGGTGATGTTGTATTCCTATGTGTGTGGCACAATGCACCAGACAGGTGAAGGTGAACAGAATGGGTACATCTGGTATGTATTGATGATATTTAGTAGGTGATGGCAACAACTGGATGACATTTGATATTGGTACTGCTGGAGGTTTCTTCACCATGATAAATGTGGGGCTGTGCCTATATGTGACTTTCTTTACATTGAAATGGCCAATGCCATTCACATAGCTGAGCTACACCTTGTTAGCTGTTATGTGTGAGGGATCTGTATTTAGTTGTCAACCTGCAGACATTTGTAGTGGTTTCAGCTTCTGTATGTAAAGGGGACACAGCTCCGCCTGTCTTTCCTGTGGTGTGTCATTCAGATTGTGTTTGTATCCTCTACATATGGGTGTATGTGTACGTGATGTGCAAAGGATGCAGTGTAGTGTGGCATGTGGCATATATGTTGTTGTCTGTAAATCTGTGACCCCCTGTACATGTGTGTTTAGTGCGGTGTATATATTGTCTGTCCTACAAGTTTGGTGTATTGTCTGTGTAATAATTGGTATGGTGGCTAACCTACGAATGGCCCATTGCCACATTGTCCATCCTGGAACCGCTAGTTGATGGTGGAGTGCCAGAATATGTAGGCATCATGGACACTGCCGGGATACATGGCTAGGATGTTTGTGAAGAGCCCATGGTGGTCCACAATGGCCTGTATATTTATGGAATGGGTGTGTTTGCTGTTTCTGTAGATGTGTTCTGTTGCAGCAGGTGGCACAAGTTGGACATGAGTACAGTCCATTGCACCCAGCACATCTGCGAACATAGCAATTTGCAAGAAACCTTGCTTGATCTCTTGCTGAAGTTGCTAGGTGTTGGAGAAAAGGATGTGGTGGGGTGTGAGGAAGATGATTGTGTTCAGAACCTTTTGAAGGAAGGCCGAGAAGGATGATTAGGAGATACCACCCACTTGTGCCCAGTTGTCTGGAACGATCCTGACACTAGCATATGGAGGACAGCCTGGAGTTTGGTCATGGGTGGAATAGTTGTTGGGGTTTTGACCCTTGCAGTGATATCTGGTGCAATGTGGTGCAGCAGGCATACAATTGACTCCAGCTTCACACTGTAGAGTCTGATGCCATCTTGTTCCCTGATCACAAGGATGGTTGTGCGCTGCCGAAATATCCTCTCCTGCCTTCTGTGCTGCCTTTGTGGCTGCTGTGGCAGGGTCTGGGGTTGCTTCAGTGGTGCTGGCAGGACATGTTGTCATTGCTGTAGTCTATGACGTTTGCCGAGCTGGAACAATAACAGATCGATGTTGTCTCGGGGTTGCCAATGCTCCTTCTGTGTATGTATGTAATAGTGTGTGGGCCTCATTTTAAAGCCTGGTCTGGCCAAGTGTTCAGTTTTGACTCTAATTGGACTTAGCATCATTATTTTGGACTGGTTCCTTAACATGTATCGTTTTTGTGTCATGCAGTAAATATGGTCCTAGATGGATAATGTCATTTTTTGGAAGGGAACACCTACCTTGCCTACCTTTGGGTGACACTCTCATAAATGAAGCTAACTCTGGTCTTGCAAGAAACTATAAATATGGCGCTAGGTTAGTGCCGCTTTTGAGTCTGAACAGATGGTGCAAAGGCGGTGCTAAGTTTTCCCAAATATGGACCTGAATATTTTAGAGGAAAAGAGTTCATCAGGCCGCGGAGCACGGTGACACCCCCGCTTAATCTGCTAAAGTGGGGCTTCACTACGCCACTGTTTGATCTCATTGTGTAAATGTACATTTGTAATCATTGTTAGCTAAGCCCTGATAACATGCAAAGGGAACGCCTGATAAGGTAAGGTATGCATGATAAGCTAATATCATGTATCAGGTCTGCATTAATTTAATGTTTGTAGAATATCCATCCAATTATGAAACAGGAACTTTAGGAAAAAGAAAATGTATTCTGCTGTGATTTCTTCCTGTACTAGGGTACACACTAATTCTGCAGCCCTAGATTTTTCTACTTAGAACAGTAAAAAAACAATTTATTGCACAAACTGTGCTGTTTGAAATGCATAGTAAGGCATTTAGGACTCCAAAATGGAAATACAAAATGCACTTACAACCTATGGCAGTTGTCATTGGACCCATATGTTTTACTCTAAAGCTGGTTGGCCTTTTACATTTTTAGATATCTCATTTAAATGAATATTTCTGCGAATCCAGGGAGAACAATGACAGGGCAACGTAATACCAATGGAGGATATCTGAGACCCTTGAATTAAAGTTTTCAAAAACTCTGTATAATTCAGGACCACAGACGATGAGAGGAAGCCTAGGTTTTAAATAATAGTTATCTTAGTCCCCTTCTGGAGAGTTATAGATATACATTCATCTTGGCTCTTGGCCAAAATTACTTGCATATGGGTATTGGATCGAATGTGAGGGCTTTGTTTGTCTGCCCTTTCCCATTTCCAAATGGAAGAACCTGTCCCTGACTTTAAAGAAAATGGAAGTTCTTGCCCATTGTAACTCTGGCCAAACTTTTTCCCCTAAACCCAATTGTATTCTTTTGAAATCAATACTTGTTGAAATAATCAGTGTTCAACATTTATGCTGTGATGTGCTGATGTTATGGTGTTTCACGTATGATAAATAAACTTTGTCCAAATTAGCTACCATACCAGATTTCCAGAAAAAAAAGCAAAACAATATAGGATATTTGTCTTTTGTGTTGTTTATTTAAGATCTCCTTTTGTTTTTGTCTTCGGCTTGGTTTCCACATCCAAATCTAGTCAGGTTGTTCCACATTGCTGAATGGTTCAGTGGGAAGCTTGCTGGAAACATTTGGCCACACTAAACATGCCTCAGATTGCCTGAGTGTCTAGAGCACAGTGGTTCTTCCTGCATGGAAGTTACAGTCTGCTGTCTCCACTGCTTTTTCCGTTCTTCATTAATTGCAGGATACTCTAAACACAATTAAGGGAGTAATAGAAAGTCACAACTTTTCTGTCATACCTATAGGCATATTTAAGAGCCCTAGCGCCTCCCTGCGCCACATTAGCTTAATTATTTCAGCTAATGTCCCCCAATGAGGCCAAAATCTGCACACTATATTTACAAAGTGGTGCAATGCATGCATTGCGCCACTTTGTAACCCTTTATGCTACATTATGCCTGCACCAGACATAGGGGGTCATTCCGACCCTGGCGGTCCAAGACCGCCAGGGCCGGGGACCACGGAAGCACCGCCAACAGGCTGGCGGTGCTTCCCAGCCCATTCTGACCGCGGCGGTAAAGCCGCAGTCAGAAAAGGGGATCCGGCGGTTTCCCGCCGGATTTCCCCTGAATGGGCTGAATCTCCATGGCGGCGCTGCAAGCAGCGCCGCCATGGAGATTCCGACCCCCTTCCCTCCATCATGTTTCTGGCGGTTTTTACCTGGGGGACCCTGCACTGCCCATGCCACTGGCATGGGCATTGCAGGGGCTCCCTAACAGGGCCCCATAAAGATTTTCACTGTCTGCTTAGCAGACAGTGAAAATCGCGACGGGTGCAACTGCACCCGTCGCACCCCTGCAACTCCGCCGGCTCCATTCGGAGCCGGCTTCCTTGTTGCAGGGCCTTTCCCGCTGGGCCGGCGGGCGCTCTTTTGGCGGTCGCCCGCCGGCCCAGCGGGAAAGCCAGAATGGCATCCGCAGTCTTCTGACCGCGGAGCGGCCATTTGGCGGCTCCCGCCGCCCACCAGGGTCAGAATGACCCTCATAATGTATGCAAAGGGGATGTTTCCCCATTACGGGGGGCTGAACAAATGGCACAAAGAAATCTAACAGATCAGGCATTAAACGGAGGCACACCATTGATTACAAAGGGCCTCAATGAGCTTTTCAGGATTAGCGTCAAGATTGTTGACCCCAATACTGCAAAGCTCTGGACTAGCTTCAACAATTGTGATGCTAGTCCCCTAACTACCCCCATGGTGCGCCGTATTTTAATTGTGGCGCATGCATGGTGGCATTAGAGGGGGTGCTAATGTGTGCAATCTCTCAAATATGCCCTTTAGAATATCATTTACGTCTATGGAAATATGGCGGTTAAACTCCATACCTGTTGTCAAGGTTCGTTTGATTGGTTCTCAGGAGCTGTACCCTCTAGAGGCCCACCTTCTGGCAGCTCCGACTCTAATTATATATATATATAATTATGGGGTCTGATTTAATGTTTAGCAGGCGGAGGTAAGTCGATCTCCCACCACCTGATCTAGTAGGTATCTGACTATCTCTAAGTTTGGGCCAAACTCGGTTATCTCCTATGGCATTTGTAGTGAGAACATGCTTATTTTTTTTATATTGCAACCTGAAAACTGTAAATAATGGTTATGAACAACATATATATTTTTTCACAATATTTAAACTTAAGCCCTTGTGCCTGCTCCATGGCTTTCAGTTCCACATCCAAAGCAGGACTGGCCACTGTCAGAATGCATCGCATCATGGGGCTGAGTGACTGCTGCACCCACTTTTATTGCCAGGAGGACCTTTCCAATTTATTGAGTGCTAAGAGATGGGTGCAAATCCAAAAGTCTTCCCACCATTTCCTGCACTTGATGCAGCAATCCTGGAAGACCCCATGAAAGCATACTTGCCTGGCAATGGTGCACCAGATCTTCTTCTTGTTGTGGGGCTGACCTACATGCAGGTAGATAAGAAAACAAAAAATAATATTAATAATCATGGTTAGATTAGCAACACAAATTATGAAGCATACTCATGCATATGTATTTTAATTTTTTATTAACATACATTGGGGCTGATTGAGATTTTAGTTGACATGTGAATGCATCAAAACTGTGATAGATATCCAATCCATCTTATTACAAGTGCATGATATACTATGTAAGTTGATATACAGTAGATGGGATGTCCACTATATCGTGTGAGAGTAAAATGTCAGACAATGAACAAATAATGGCTTGCTTATTAATATTGTTTTAAAAAGTGTATGTTCGGTTTCCTTTGGTCATCACTCAGTGTTGTGTGATTGGTTTAAACACCATACTCAGGAAACATTTTTAATATGGATAGGTTACTTTATGACAGTGGAATGGATGGGACGTCCATTTTATGACAAATGCCTTATATTTGAATGTCTAATTATGTTTATGAGCTATGTCTCACGCTGTGATGTTATGGTCATTCTGGAAAACATCAACTGAGTACATTAGTGTTTTATATAGATGGCACTCCTTTTCAAATGTCAGAGAATACACAGTCCACAACAAATATTATCAATGTCATTGTTAAAGTCAAGTGCACTGTGAATCAATAAAGGCCATGTTCCCCACTGACTTTTAAGTTGGAAATGTAACTTTCACAGTCGGGGCTTCCCCTTTTCTTTGACAGTGCTAGTCCAAAAACATTTATGACATTAAAACAACATTCAAACAACAACATAACGTGCTTAGTGAACCATGGATGTTAATCATTGTGTCACTCTGATTACTGTTGCCCGCACAGCTTCTCTATCCTAGAGGGAAGGCCTTCATACCCTTACCAATTTCCGACTGATTTGTTTTTGATCACAACATACCTGGCTCATAAAGGACTGTGGCTCTGCATTTTAATATTGTATTTGTTTGGTAATCATTAATGTTTGAGGAGTACATTATGTAGAAAATTATGATGTCTTTGATTAAAAAATATTTCCTAGACACAAACTATTTTTCCATGTAAATATATTTGAAATCTCTCTCTCTCTCTCTCTCTCTCACTTTCTCACTTTCTCTCTTTCTCGTCATATATTTGGGTGTGTCTATGTTTGTGTTTGTATGTGTGTGTTTTTGTTCTGGCATTGGAGTTTACTAGTGAAGATTGGGTGGTTTCCAATGGTGCTCTGTTTTTCATATTTGTTAGGTAAAAATATGTTAAATATATACTCATCAGACTAAAGTTTTAGACACACAGTTACAATAAAAATGTGGTTTTGCAGGTGCTTATGTGTAAATTGCAACCTCATAGCGTGATGGACATTTTTTCTTTTAGTGGATGTGACTTTTGACATATTAGAGTGTGAAATCACTCAAACTATTCTTATTATGTGCTTGTCATGTAAGCAGAATACCTGACTCTCTGCTGGCCTGATAGTTGGTTATAGTTTGTCAGGGCACTCATTGCAGGATATCAAATTCCTCAGAAGTGAATTTAGTGCCCTGTCACTTGCTCCTTTAACCATGGTGGGTCCCGGCAGAAGAAAATGGGCAACAACTTTAGAGGAGGTCGGCTACCTTTGATGGTTAGGATGCAAGTGACCTAATGACCTAATAAAATGTGTATGTCAACATTACAGAATTGCATCAATGGACTTTTACACAAAGGAGGACGTATTGTGTCAAACACAGACCATTATAATCAGTGAAGGACACTGGGTGCTGGAAAACATAGTTACATATTTCATTTACTAGTCTATCGTTCCTGATGGACAATTCAGGCATCCACCATATTAGATCTGCCATCAAAAACCATAAAGTATACCTTACAATACAGCAGACTGATGGGTTATTATTAACTGAAAAATCTGACTTCCATGTCTTTCATCAAAACAACCGGAATGCTCACATTGCTAACAATAGACGTGCACCATCCTCCATGTAATCTATGTCAACCTTGACAAACCTTTAAGCAAATAATAAGAAAGTAAAAAAATAATGATATTCTGACCATGCATACATTACTTAAAAAAAATAAGTTGGCGATATGTTTAACCTTGATTTTGTTTTCTTTTTTATTTAACTGAACAAATTTAAAATTATAATATTTAACTTTTGGCTCATTCATTTACTACTGTAATGCTGACAAAACCTTTTTAAATTTCATGGGCAAGTTAGATGGCTTTGAAAGCATTCTTTATGTGGTTGATGCTAAGGATTGAACCCATGTTGTATTGACTTTGACATGACGGAGGACATGTGTACAGTTAGGAAGCATGTTCTCTCCATCAATGTTCAGGTAGTTTGCATATCTGATCACCACATGATTAGTGTTTGTGCAAGATTTCTAGGTTCCATCCATTACTCACCAGTGGTATGCAATAACTGCATAGTACAACAGATGGCAGACCTTTCACCAAGGAAGGCCTGACTTGTTGGTAAGTACCAAACATAATGAGAATGTCAATTGCTGTTGATAGCTCAGCTATGCCCTTACAAACATGATTTCACTGATGTTTACTTTTTCAACTATATTTTTCAGGGAACCCAGCTTATCCAACTTGCAAGAGGCCCTTAACACCTTTGATGAACCCATCATTGCCATGGGATGTCCATTCCATGTGCAGAAACATTCTATTCATCCCTCAGAGTGATTAACTTTGGGAACTCCGTAGTGATATTAGTAACATGTGTAAGCAAAGGTATGAACTTATTAAAAACATTTTTGCATGGTAATTGACTGTACCAAAAACGGCATTTGTTTGGTTCCCTATGGACATATTCTCTTTTAGAATTTATGCTACTAATCCGCTAATTACATTTCAGATTTTTTATTTTACATTATATCTGAAGTATGTGTGTTTTTAAAATGTGTTTTGAAAGTACAGTAGTATATTGTCAACAGCTTACATCAAATCAGGGTTTATAAAGTGTGACTACTCACCCGTAAGGGTCTCAAGGCGCATATGATGATGAGCTTGCTATATAAGAAATTATGGGGCATATTTATACTCTGTTTGCACTGAATTAGCGTGTTTTTTTTTAACTTTAATTTGGTGCAAAACTAACTCCATATTTATACTTTGGCTCTAGACCCATCTAGCGCCAAATTTATGGATTTAAAGCCATTTTTTGGATGTGGAAACCTACCTTGCCTTAATGAGATGCAAGGTAGGCATTCCCGTGCAAAAAATGACTCTATGGTCTTAACGCCATATTTATACTCCCGTGCAAAAATGGTACACGGGAGGGAGGAGGGGTCAAAAAATGGGGCAAAGCTTGCTTTGGCCCATTTTTTAACGCCTGGGTCAGGACAGGCGTTAGGAGACCCGTGGGCCTGTTTCCATGGAGGTACATCATGTAATAAGTCCACAGGTGCCCTCCCCAGGCCCCAGGGACACCCCCACCAACATCCGAAGGACAACGGAGGATGGGGGACCCCACCCCATGTAAGTACAGGTAAGTATTTTTTTTTTTATGTGCCATTAGGGGCCCTGAAATGGGCACCCTACATGGCACTGGGTGCATTGGCCATGCCCAGGATACCCTGGTCCCCTGTGCTGGCCATTGGGGTGGTGGGCATGACTCCTGTCTTTTCCAATCAGGAGTCATGTGGTATGGATGGTTTTGTGTCACAAAATGACTCTAGGCAGGTTAGAGAAATTTTTTTTCTCTAACCTGCCTAACGTCATTTTTTGGTGCAAAAACCCCTTCTGCCATACCGCCAGCCCATCCTGACTAAAGTCATTTTTTTGCCTTTAGTCTACCCTTTGCCACGGCTTGCACCATTCCATAAATATGGCGCCCGCCTGGTGCACAGAAGTGGTGCAAGCCGGTGCTAAACTTTTTGCCGCAAATCTGAGTTGGTGCAGTTTTGCACCAAAAAGTATAAATCAGGGACTGAGGGGGTCATTCTGACCTCGGCGGTAAAAGGCGCTTACCGCCGGTCAGAAGGCCGCCACGGTCGCGGTAAACCGCCACGGTCATTCTGACCCGCAACTGGCAAACCGCCAAAAACCCCACATCCACAAAAGTCCGCCACACCAAAGGTCAGTAGGAAACTGGCGATGACCAAACCTCCACCATCACGCCAACAGAAGTACGCCCATACCATTCCGACCCACAAATCCCCACAGCGGTCTTTCAACCGCGGTATTCTATTGGCGGTACACACCGCCACGGTCAAAATACACACACCTTTACAAAACACTACCACATTGGATAATTCAAAATACACACACCTGAGACACATACACACACTACTCCCACACACCCAATTAAATATAAAACACACACCCACATCACCCACAAACCCTTACGCCCACAATTGCGACTGAAGGACAGAGAGAGAGAGAGCACAGCATAGAGTAGACCATCACACAGAGGCAAATCACAACATCACCCACACAATTTCCACGCACAAAACACCATACACCACCACACTCACCACACTCTACAACACATACACCACCCCTCACCTCATCCACACCACCCCATGGCACCCCAAAGACACCCCAGGTTCTCTGATGCAGAACTCAGGGTCATGGTGGAGGAAATAGTTCGTGTAGAGCCCCAGCTCTTCGGGGCACAGGTGCAGCACACCACCATTGCCAGGAAGATGGAGCTATGGCAAAGAATAGTGGACAGGGTCAACGCTGTGGGACAGCATCCACGCAATCGGGACGACATCAGGAAGCAGTGGAACGACCCACGGGGGAATGTGCGTTCCATGGTATCAAGGCACAACATTGCGGTGCAGAAGACTGGCGGCGGACCCCCACCTACTCCCCCAGTATTCACAGCATGGGAGGAGGAAGTCTTGCACATCCTGCATCCTGAGGGCCTCGCAGGAGTAGGCGGAGGAATGGACTCTGGTAAGTAAAATCTTCACTACTTCATTCCCCCCACCCCACCTGCATGCCAAATCATACCCCCACCCTCACCCCCACCCCCATCACACCAACTCCTTGCAAATGGCTCACCATCACATCCCACCCATCCCAAAACCTAGCCCTGCGTGCGTCCCCAAAGCATGGACACCCATCTCCAAAGCATGCCCACTGCACACACCCATCACCCCCACAAGCCACCGTCACAAAAGCCCCCACAAGGGAATGCCAGCACTGGGGTACACGGCCACCCACCCATTACACGAAATGCCACACACAGACGCAATAACCATACTCTTATAACCCTTTAGGACCCGAACGCCACCACACCGCCACGGAGGGTCCAGAGATGTCCATCTCACCCCCAGAAGAGGCCCCCAGTGATGACAGCAGCTCTGTCTCCCTGGACCCAGATGACCAGCCCGGCCCATCGGGGACCTCGGGACAGTCGGTTCCCCACAGACAGCCACAGGCTACACCAGACCTAACCCCCTCTGGGAACACCAGCACAGCTCCCACCCAGCGGGCCCATGCCTCTGTCTCCAGGACACGTCAATCAGCGGTGTGTCCACCACTACAGGGCACCCAGGTTGACCCATCACCCAAACAACAACAGGGACCTGGGGGCAGTGGTAGTGGGCACACCGTCCAGGGGACAGAGGCCCAGGAACACAGGGGAGCTGGGAGGGCTGCTGTGCGACAGGGGGGGGACAGGCCCAGGGAACCGACTCTCCAAGAGGCCCTCTCCTCCATCATGGGAGCATACCACCGCTCCCAGGAGACGATGGCTACGGTACTGGCCAGGTTCCAGGAGATCCAGGTACTGCAGGAGGAACAGTACATGGGGTTCAGAGAGGAACTGAGGAGCATTAGTTCCGCAATGGGGACCATCGTAGTGGCCCTCAACCAGATAGTCACCACATTGCGGGACCATGTGGCACCACAAAGGGCCCCTGTCACTAGCCTGGACCAGGAACAGCCTGCCACCTCCGCCGGCGCTAGTGGACAGGAGGCCCCCACACAACGATAGGCCACCAGAACCCCACCTCCTGCAGAAGAAGAACCACCCCGCAAGCGGAACCTGAGATCTCACAAGAAGACAGAGTAGGATGCCAAGACCCCCGCCAGCAAACGATACCCCCTGATGTCATCCCACTGTCCCACATTGTCACCCTGTCCAACCTTGAACTGCCCCTGCTCCATCCTTCCACAGGCATATGGACAATGCACCTGTGCAACTGAGAACTGGACTCTGCCATGGACATTACTCCACCATCACCCATCACCGTTTTACAATCATGTTCCTAAATTTAGCACTTTAATTAAATCACTTATTGCACTAATAAAATATGGAGTCTGCTTGTATTTTGAACAAATGTATTAGACATAACGGTGCCAAAATGTTCAGTTACATTGTGATGACAACATACCACTGTCACACAGCTGTAGTCCATGGGCAAACAAAGCAGAGGTCACTCAGTGGGGCCCACAGCTCTGAAAACGGAAGGGAAAGTGACAACTCAGTTAACAGGAACTGGGGGGGAACTCAGACAGTAGAGAGGCAGGAGACTTTAAGTAAATGTAAAATGGCGTGGTTGATTAGTACCTGTGTGCTACTGAAAATACTGTTGTATCACTGTGTCCCTGTTGTCTGTGTCGTCCCCGTCGTCCTCCTCCTCTTCACTCTCCACAGGCTCCACAGCTACTACAACACCACCATCTGGACCATCCTCCTGCAGGAAAGGCACCTGGCGTCGCAAAGCCAGGTTGTGAAGCATACAGCAGGCCACGATGATATGGCACACCTTCTTTGGTGAGTACATTAGGGATCCCCCTGTCATATGCAGGCACCTAAACCTGGCCTTCAGGAGGCCGAAGGTTCTTTCTATAATCCTCCTAGTTCGCCCATGGGCCTCATTGTAGCGTTCCTCTGCCCTTGTCCTGGGATTCCTCACTGGGGTAAGTAGCCACGACAGGTTGGGGTAACCAGAGTCACCTATTAGCCACACACGGTGTCTCTGTAGCTGTTCCATCACATAAGGGATGCTGCTATTTCGCATGATGTACGCATCATGCACTGACCCAGGGAACTTGGCATTTACATGGGAGATATACTGGTCAGCCAAACAGACCACCTGGACATTCATAGAATGATAACTTTTTCTGTTCCTGTACACCTGCTCACTTCCACTGGGGGGAACCAAGGCCACATGGGTCCCATCAATGGCACCAATGATGTTGGGAATATGTCCAAGGGCATAGAAATCACCCTTCACTGTAGCCAAATCGCCCACCTCAGGGAAAACAATGTAGCTCCGCATGTATTTCATCAGGGCAGACAACACTCTGGACAAAACCTTAGAAAACATGAGACATCCCTGATGATATGGCCACTGTTGTTTGGAATGATCCACTTGCCAAAAAATGGAGTACTGACAGAACCTGCAACAGAGGGGGAATCCCTGTGGGTTGGCGAATGGGGGACATCAGGTCTGGCTCCAGCTGGGCACACAGTTCCTGTATAGTGGCTCGGTCAAGTCTGTATGTCATTATGACATGTCTTTCTTCCATTGTCAACAGGTCCACCAACGGTTTGTACACGGGAGGATTCCTCCATCTCCTTGCAAGTCCCAGCGGACGGTGCCTAGGAAGGACAACATGGAGCACAGAGTCACAGCTTGCACAGTACTCGATTCGCTATGCATTGAATGGCTTGTATGAGTGGCAATGCAAGGCCTAGGCCTGTGTGACGCAGTAGAAATTCAGCCATGTGGGCCCTTGAAATGGCGGCTGCCTGACCTGTGAAGTGTGACAATGGGATGTGAGGTCAATGCGCTGGCGTGGCACACCATGGCGGTAGGCGGTCGAAGACCGCGGAGCAAAGCAGCATTGGTTAACATTGAACCCTATGGGTCTCAGGAGCCAATGACGATGTGCGCCGGCGGTCGCGGTACGCACTGCCGCGGTACGATCCGCCGCGGGCGTGACCGCCATTTTCTAACTGCTTAATCACTCGAGACCTGATCATCCACAGGAGAGGACCTATACTGCAAGTGCTGCTGTGAACTCGGTCTGGAAGAGACAATGGCTGCTGCGACTGGGGAAAGGGCCCCTGCCTTCACATCTGAGGAATTGGATAAACTTGTTGATGGGGTCCTCCCCCAGTATGCGCTACTCTACGGTCCTCCAGACCAACAGGTAAGTACACTGGGAGCACGTAGTATGGGCTATGCCTGTGTTGAGTGGGGTGGATGTAAGATGGTGGGGAGGGGAGCGAATGAGGAGTGCAACGCACGACAGATGAGAGCATGTCCCACATGGCAAGGTTGGGGAGGGGGGGCCACTCACATCGACCATGCAGAAAAGTGATGATATTTATTTTTCAACCCTGTACATGTCACATAAGTCAGCGCCCATCAGAAGATCGACATTTGGCGTGCCATCGCCAAGGACGTCCGGGCCCTGGGGGTCCACAACAGACGGGGCACCCACTGCCGCAAGAGGTGGGAGGACATCCGCCGCGGGAGCAGAAAGACCGCCGAGGCTCTGCTGGGGATAGCCTCCCAACGTAGGAGGGGTGCCAGTCGTCAATTGACCCCCCTGATGTCCCGGTTCCTGGCGGTGGCCTACCCCGATTTGGATGGGCGCGTGAGGACATCACAGCAGACACAAGGGGGTGAGTATCAGCACATTCCGCTATATTAGCGCACAGTGGAGGTGTCTGGGTGGGGGAGGAGGGCTGTGGCTATCTCTAGGCCAGGGCGGTTTCTGTAGGCTAGGCCCCTCCGTTAGACATGGCCCTGTGCCCCCACCCCCCACCTCTGTAGGGTGCTAAGTACAGCTATCCATGGCCCGGGCTCACCTATGTGTGCATTTGTCGTCCATAGACTTGTAGGCCAAGTCACTATAATTGAGTAGTGTACCCCGAGTGCGCGGCGTAGTGCAGGGGGCTTCTGTGTCTGTCCTCTCCGCCAACGGTGCCGCCAATGCATGCACTCAACATGTCTTTCTTTCTTCTCCCCCCCACTTTTTTTTGGTTTTCCTGTTCATGTGTGCATTAGCATCATCAGGCGGAGGAGAAGTGGCATCGGCGCACGAGGGAGCTGCATCTCACATGGCCCCGGAGGGCCCTGCAACCGACTCGGAGTTAACCAGTGAGACGGAGGGCGAGGGGGGCTCCACAACGGGGACCCGTGGAGACGTCAGCGACACCGACACGTCAGCGACACCGACACGTCCTCGGAAGGGAGCTCCCTTGTGGTGGCGGCAACATCCGTGCCCACCGCAACAACAGGTACAGCCGCCACCCAGCGCAGCAGCTCCGCCCTCCCAGCAGCCCCTCAGCTTCCGCCCCGTGCCCGCTCAGCCAGGAAGCCGGCCATCTCCTTCGACCCTGGCACCTCAGGTCCTGCCCCAGTTACCACTGCTGCCCTCAGTGCGGAGATCATTGACCTTCTCCAGACGCTCATTGTTGGGCAGTCTACCCTTTTGAATGCCATCCAGGGTGTAGAAAGGGAGGTGCATCGGAGCAATGCATACCTGGAGGGCATTCATTCGGGTCAGGCTACCCATCAGCGATCGTTCAACGCTCTGGCCTCAGCACTGACGGCAGCAATTGTCCCTGTGTCTAGCCTCCCCCTCCAACTTCCTCAACCCAGTCCCACTCCCCTGTTCCTCTGCCTATCCCAGACACACCTACAGACCAGCCTGCACACACCTCAAAACCCAAGGGCAGCTCATCCAGACATAAGCACCACAGATCACACAAGCATTCACCCAAGCAACATCCACATGCAGACATGCCAACAGCCACTGCCTCCTCTGTGTCCCCCTCCTCCTCGTCTCCCTCCTCCCTCCCTGTGACGTCTCCACTCACACCTGCATGCACACCACCATCAGCCACTACGTCCATCACCACCACACCCACCAGAACAGTCCGCACACGTGCAGTCACCACCCCCACTGCCATTTATACGTCCCCTGTGTCCTCTCCCAGTGTGTCTGTCACTCCCTCTTCCAAGCCACACAAACGCCGCAGCCACCCACCCAACAGCCATCCACCTCACCACAGCCTCCAGCACAAGCACCTGCACCCAAAGACAGCACACTTGACTCTCCTACAACCACATCCTCTTCCTCCACTCCCATACCCACTGCACCTACCCTTCCCATTGCTCCTAAAAAGTTGTTCCTCTCCAAAATTAACCTCTTTGCATCACCTGACCCACCCCCTCCATCTCGTAAGAGTCCAAACAGCACCTCAGCCACCACAAGCCCTGCACCTACTAGGACCATCGTTCAGGGCTATTGGAGTCCACCAGCTCCTAGGGCAGGAGCATCGGCCAGCAGCAAGGGGACAGCCAGCCCACCCCCTGGGAAAAGAACCAAAAAAGGGAAGGGCCGGCGCGACAGGCCTGAGACGGCTGCCCCCAAGGACACCACCCTTGCACCGTCACCTGGCCCATCCACAAAGGGAGGCAAGGGCCCCAGAGATTCGGCCAAGGGGGGCAAGGGCAGCAGGGCGGACAAGTCCGGCAGCAGGCGAGCTGCCCAGGAGGGCCCCACCAGCCCCATTTGGGGTGTGACGGAGGACACCCACGGGCCCAGGACTCCAGCACAGGAGGGCCCCGCAAGCGATAGGTCGGATGGCGACTGAGCGGGAATAATTGGCCATATCTGGTTCCCTAGGAACACAAGACAAGCACCGCTGAACAGGGCCCCGCCGTGAGAAGCACCGCCGAACAGGGCCCCGCCAAGAGAAGCACCGCTGAACAGGGCCCCGCCGTGAGAAGCACCGCTGAACAGGGCCTCGCCGTGAGAAGCCCTGCTGAACAGGGCCCCGCCAAGAGAAGCACCGCTGAACAGGGCCCTGCCGTGAGAAGGACCGCTGAACAGGGCCCTGCCGTGAGAAGCACCGCTGAACAGGCCCCGCCGTGAGAAGCACCGCTCCGCTGGGCCCTTCTTCTCAAGCACCGCTCCGCTGGGCCCCGCCGTCTCTGCACCGCTCCGCTGGGCCCTTCCTGTCAAGCACCGCTCCGCTGGGCCCTTCATCTCAAGCACCGCTCCGCTGGGCCCCGCCATCTCTGCACCGCTCCGCTGGGCCCTTCCTGTCAAGCACCGCTACGCTGGGCCCCTCCTGTCAAGCACCGCTCCGCTGGGCCCCGCCGTTTCTGCACCGCTCCGCTGGGCCCTTCCTGTCAAGCACCGCTCCGCTGGGCCCTTCATCTCAAGCACCGCTCCGCTGGGCCCCTCCTGTCAAGCACCGCTCCGCTGGGCCCTTCCTGTCAAGCACCGCTCCGCTGGCCCCTTCATCTCAAGCACCGCTCCGCTGGGCCCTTCCTGTCAAGCACCGCTCCGCTGGGCCCTTCATCTCAAGCACCGCTCCGCTGGGCCCTTCCTGTCAAGCACCGCTCCGCTGGGCCCCTCCTGTCAAGCACCGCTCCGCTGGGCCCTTCCTGTCAAGCACCGCTCCGCTGGGTCCTTCATCTCAAGCACCGCTCCGCTGGGCCCTTCATCTCAAGCACCGCTCCGCTGGGCCCTTCATCTCAAGCACCGCTCCGCTGGGCCCCTCCTGTCAAGCACCGCTCCGCTGGGCCCTTCATCTCAAGCACCGCTCCGCTGGGTCCCTCCTGTCAAGCACCGCTCCGCTGGGCCCTTCATCTCAAGCACCGCTCCGCTGGGCCCCGCCGTCTCTGCACCGCTCTGCCAGGCCCTTCCTGTCAAGCACCGCTCCGCTGGGCCCCTCCTGTCAAGCACCGCTCCGCTGGGCCCTTCCTGTCAAGCACCGCTCCGCTGGGCCCTTCATCTCAAGCACCGCTCCGCTGGGCCCTTCCTGTCAAGCACCGCTCCGCTGGGCCCCTCATCTCAAGCACCGCTCCGCTGGGCCCTTCATCTCAAGCACCGCTCCGCTGGGCCCCGCCGTCTCTGCACCGCTCCGCTGGGCCCTTCCTGTCAAGCACCGCTCCGCTGGGCCCTTCATCTCAAGCACCGCTCCGCTGGGCCCTTCATCTCAAGCACCGCTCCGCTGGGCCCCGCCGTCTCTGCACTGCTCCGCTGGGCCCTTCCTGTCAAGCACCGCTCCGCTGGGCCCCTCCTGTCAAGAACCGCTCCGCTGGGCCCTTCCTGTCAAGCACCGCTCCGCTGGGCCCCTCCTGTCAAGCACCGCTCTGCTGGGCCCTTCCTGTCAAGCACCGCTCCGCTGGGCCCTTCATCTCAAGCACCGCTCCGCTGGGCCCTTCCTGTCAAGCACCGCTCCGCTGGGCCCTTCATCTCAAGCACCGTTCCGCTGGGCCCCTCCTATCAAGCACCGCTCCGCTGGGCCCTTCATCTCAAGCACTGCTCCGCTGGGCCCCTCCTGTCAAGCACCGCTCTGCTGGGCCCTTCATCTCAAGCACCGCTCCGCTGGGCCCTTCATCTCAAGCACCGCTGGCCCATTGGCAGGGCCGGATCTGTGTCGGGCAGGGCTTCACGAAGCACTCTGGGCACCATGCCTCCTCCATAACCAGTGGAGTCTGTAATTCACCTGATGGACTGTGGCTTTGCACTCCCCAGGATGGTACAGTGGGCAATCCACCCACTGTAGAGACTTGAGAGACTGTGGCTTTGCACACCCCAGGATGGTACAGTGGGCAATCCACCCACTGTAGAGACTTGAGAGACTGTGGCTTTGCACTCTCCAGGATGGTACAGTGGGCATGGAGGCCCCTCGTGGATCTGGCGTCGTGGACTCATGTGGCTGAGGTGCCCCCCCTTCCCTTCCCCCTAAGATGTCTGTGGTTTTATTGTCTGATGCCCCAGCAGTGTTCTTTCCAATGGAATCGGGTCTCGTGTGTGGGCTTTGCCCATGTGTTTATGCACATTGGCCCACAAACAATGGCATGTAGCCAATATGTGCCGGACTTTTGGACTATGTATACATTGTTCATGTTGTAATATATTTATTTTATAAATTTCATATTTCACTTAAGTTCAAATATGCTTTAATATACTTCAATTTTAATGATCATTTTATTTTGTCTTTGCATTATTCCGGGGGGTTTGGGAGGTGTCACTCTGACTTGTTGCTCTGCATTGGTGTGTGGGGATTTGGGGGGGAAGGGGGTGTCGCATATGTGTGTGCCCGTAATCTTTTCTCCTCCCCCCTCCCCTGTTTCGTAGGTGCAGTACTCACCGTTGTCTCCTGCGGCGGCGTTCGTGCTCCTGGTAGAGGAGCAGGTAGACAATAGCTGGTAGGATGTTTAATTCGGGTTCCATGCTGTCCAGATTCCTCGTGGAGTGTCAAGAGGTGAGCGTTTTCCCGTTCGTGGTCTGTTTCCGCCGTGTTTTTATCGGCGGGCTCCCGCCCCGGAAAAGGTGGCGGATTGGTGGGTCGTGATAGGGTGGGCGGTACATTGTCTGCCGCCTGTCTGTTGGCGGTGACCGCCACGCTGTTTGTTTGCCCCGCCGTGGCGCTCGGAGTGTTAAAGTGTCGGGCTGTGTTGGCGGTTCCCGCCAGGGTCAGAATTCTATTTTTTTTACCGCCTGCCTGTTGGCGGGTTGGCCGCCGCTTTAACAAGATGCGTACGCACTGAAAAACAGCACAGCAGAAAAAACCATCATCCTACAAACTACGGGGCATATTTATACTCTGTTTGCACCGAATTAGCATCATTTTTGTGTACTCTAATTCGGTGCAAAACTAACTCCATATTTATACTTTGGCCCAAGACCCGTCTAGTGCCAAATCTATGGATTTAAAGTCATTTTTTGGACGTTGAAACCTAGCTTGTCTTAATGAGATGCAAGGTAGGCGTTCCAGTGCAAAAATTGACTCTATGGCCTTAACGCCATATTTACACTCCCATGCAAAAATAGTGCCCGGGAGGGAGGAGGGGTCAAAAAATGGTGCAAATCTTGCTTTGCCCCATTATTTAATGCCTGGGTCAGGGCAGGCGTTAGGGGACCTTTGGACTTATTTCCATGGTGGAACACCATGAAATAAGCCCACAGGTGCCCTCCCCATTCCCCAGGGACACCCCCACCAACACCAGAGGGACAGCAGAGGATGGGGGACCCCATCCCAGGTAAACAGAGGTAAGTACAGGTAAGTATTTTATTTTTTAAGGTGCCATTGAGGGCCATGAAATGGGCACCCTACATGGCACTGGGTGCATTGGCCATGCCCAAGGGACCCTGGTCCCCTGTGCTGGCAATTGGGGTGGTGGGCATGACTCCTGCCTTATCAAGACAGGAGTTATGTGGTTTTAATGGTTTTGCATCAAAAAATGACTCTAGGCAGGTTAGAGTAATTTTTTTTCTCTAACCAGCCTAACGTCGTTTTTGGGTGCAGAAACGCCTTCTTCCGTATTGTCAGCCCATCCCGACTAAAGTCATTTTTTGCTGCTAGCCTACCCTTTGCACCGGCTTGCACCATTCCACAAATATGGTGCCCGGCTCGTGCACAGAAATGGTGCAAGCCGGTGCTAAACTTTTTGGTGCAAAACTGAGTTGGTACAGTTTTGTACCAAAAAGTATAAATCAGGGCCTACATCTCCACACTAGTGTCCGTGGAAGGTTGAAGGTACATCAAACACCACAGAGTCCCCCCCAGCTGTGTAAACTCACAATTGCATCCCCAAGTCTGAGTACAAGAATTTATTATCCCAAGAGGAGGTGAAACAAATACTGCTCTATACAAATAACACACAAATCATATAACATTATCTTGTTTGCTTGATTCTGAGGGGTGTTTAAATGAACCACCTCTTAGGTTCATTAGGCAGACTTCAAAAGCACATTGTGCTGTGATGTGGAGCCAGTTAAAAAAGATGATGTGCACTGCTACAGGCCTTGATTCTGGGCTGCATTGTACAGAGGACACTAGAATCAAAGAGCCAGAATTACTGTTTCTGGCTGGTCATCTCACATCCATTCCCTGCAATCATAAGATTAGATGACAGGAATAGCGAGGAAAATGAGTGATGAGGAATTACCAGCAGATTGCCACATGTTTTATTCCAATTCTTTCCTTATTTTCATTCAGAGATTCCTCCTGCTTGAAGCAGGAGGAATCTGTGACTATAAACACAGAGGCAGACAATCATCTCATGGTGATATTGCTCTCCAGGACTCAGAAAATGAGCCATTTAGCAGCACAACGTTAGCTTGTCTCGTACGCTCTCATTATTCTAATGAGACTACTGGATTTGGAGCAGCAAGATCGCCTACGGTGTGGGAGACTGAGTCTGGCCCACTGCGGGTGACACCTGTCGCTCTAAATCCGGGTTTTGCTCCAGCTAACTAGCAGTGCCTTATCTCCACCAAAAGATAGAGATGATTGGCAGCCGAGCGCATGACATATTATACTTCTCAGGGAAGTCGTGGTCACTCAGGTCGCATCCGGTTCTCTCATTCACAATTCGGTCTCATATATAAATGACAATAAGAAGCAGTATGAGTTTTAAAGACTGGTTTAATAAAACAACTGCATTTTAGATAGCAAAGCGTGATCTGCAATAACCAGGACGACACAACATAACAATATTAAAATGGTGACGAGGAGAGTAAAGCATACGAATAACGCTATCATTATTGTCACTAGAATCTATGGACTATTTCCTATCTAAGTCATAATCTGAGCACAGCATGTTAAGCTCTAATTCTGCCTTTCAGGTTCCCCCAGCAGGACATCAACCCTCATACCTGAGCAAAGGCGTGTAGTCTGCGTTAGCATCAGCAGCGAATCATTCAGCAATCAGCATACAGTTGTGGTTCCCTGGCTGAAATCTCCCTCTTAACATGTAATGGGACTAGGAAGTGTTCTTATAATAACACAGCTGATGTTCTAAGAAAATGTCCCTATGTAAGGATGTGTATTTTCTAATAATGTTGGAGACTAAACTCGTACCATGTTCACCGACAATGTACCAAACTGTAGCCTTGACTGAAGCACAAAGTGATCAAGAATGTCTTGTTTGAGAACACAGTTATGGGCTAAGCAAAACAGTTAGATAGATTAAAATAAAACAAGACCGTAAAACTGGTTATTGTAAAAATGACAATGCAAAGCCAAATAAAATGTATCTAGGTCAAAGTGCACAGCAGCCTAATGTGTTAAACTAACGTGCATGGAGCTATAAAAAATGGCTACACAACAAGCTTCATAGAAAAAAGTCTCTTATAAATGTCACTGATATTTTCTTCTTACCAGTGTTCATCACAGAAAGCTTTCCTACTTCCAATCTACTCATGCTCATCAACATGCAGAAAAATAATTAAGTTGTTTCATGGCGGAAAATCATTCATTTAAACTGTTCAGTTGTTTGTATGTCCGACCCTGACACAATTTGTGACATGTTATCTGAGACAAGAACTAATCTCCCTCTACCTTAGATTCTCTAAAGTGAAATTAAAGCAAGTATTAATTCATTCAAACCATGTTATTAGAATTTTCAATGTCCTTTTTGATAGCCTTAGTTCTGAATAGATCACAGCCTCCAATGTTCACTTGATTAATCTGGTGTCAGCCACTTAAAAGACAAATGTATCACCATAGCAATTTACCGTGGACCCTGGTGTAAACGACAAAATGGATTCCCTGGCCATAACTGGGTGAAATAGACCAATAATCATCTGAAAGCTCATATGGATTGTAATTTCACGTGAGTGCACATGTCTGAGGGCAGTCATCTGGCAGCAGGAAAGGTTTATAAACATTGCTAAGCAAGACCCAGCTAAGCATGCAAGTAGTCAAAACTGGGTTATATGCATCAGACAAATGCTGAAAATATTATGCTTTTTGTTGATTTGCAACTTATTTTCAAACATTGTGAACGATTAACATGCCTTGTACCGGTGACTGACAATACTGTACTCATGACTGGGCATATAGTCCTCACCATTTCTTTTAAAATTATTTAGCGGGATCTGACAAGATATAAGCCTCATCATAGGAAGATTGTATCCAATAAAATAATAATAATTCAATTACTCAGCAAATAAATTTTTTATAAAGTGCCAAAAGTAAACAATAATACAAGTTCACAAAATTTTACCTTAGTCATTTCAACCCCCTCCTGTTGATTTAGCTCTGATAGGTTTAGAATTCTACATCATAAAAATGCGGCATTTCTTTAAAGGATGCTGCCTCATCCTTTACTTTTAAAGTGAACAATCATACAAAATAAAGGGCTGTCCTGCTTTAGCATGAGACACAATCCCCTAAAGTTAGTAGCTCCACCTTAGAGTAAATACATATAATTACAATAACTTATTAGACAGAACAATAAGAAATACATTGCAATAATGTTACAATAGTGACTCCAAGAATTCTAATTGTTTCCAAATAACTAAAACCCCAGTAATATTGGTCATGCATATCCCTCCTCAAAGACTTCGGTCCCCATCATTTTATCATGCCAAATTTGAAAAGTTGGCATATTAGACGTTTTCCAGTATTGCAGTAACAAGAATCGAGAGACCATTAAAGAAATAGAAATAAAATATTGCACATACATGTTCACCTTCTGGATAGCATAGAATGAACCGAATAATACTACAGTGACTTCAAGCATAATTGTAAATTGCACACATTTACTAAGGGCTTGAAATAATCTGTCCCAGAATCGATGGAGGTTAGAGCATGGAAAAAAATGTGTAGCCAGTTGCCCGTGTCATTTAGTTGTTACCATGAACATTGATTAGGGATTGATGGTAAAATCTTGTGCAAAGCATATGGAACATAATATGCCATCTATATTGAAAAAATACATCATTTTAAAATGTGCTGCACTCAGGGATTTATATTCCAATTAGGAAATGAGCTCCTATTCCCATTAATATCCTGCAATTTGTTCTTGCATATATTTTATCGAGAAATTCAGGAATTAAAGCCCTATCAAATTATTTTCACCGGACCCTATACCGTTTGGCCATATCTGCCAGCTCAGTCTTTACTAGAAGATGAATAAATGCCTGAGGGCCAGAGGTAAAAAGGCGTTTGCGAGTCGCAAATGGCGAAAAACGCCATTTGCGAGGCGCAAAAGCCTCACCGGTATGCAGAAATGCATTTTGCGAGTCGGATCCGACTCGCAAAATGCATTTCCGACTCGCAAATAGGAAGGGGTGTTCCCTTCCTATTTGCGACTCGCAATGCAATGCAATTGCATTTGCGATCGGGAAAGCGGTCGTAAGTGAAATCGCAGTTGCCATCCACTTGAAGTGGATGGTAACCCAGTCCCCTTTGTGAATAGAAAAAAATATATTTTTTAAGGGCAGGCAGTGGTCCAATGGACCACTGCCTGCCCGGAAAAAAACCGGAAACTAAAGGTTTCGGTTTTTTTTTCCAAGTGCAGCTCGTTTTCCTTTAAGGAAAACGGGCTGCAGTTGAAAAAAAAAAACTGCTTCATTAAAAAGCAGTCACGGACATGGTGGTCTGCTGACTCCAGCAAGCCACCATCCCCGTGAGTGCCCATACTCGCAATGGGGTCGCAAACTGCGACCCACCTCATTAATATTAATGAGGTGGGTCTTTGCGACCCCATTGCGAGTTGCAGAAGGTGTCTGAGACACCTTTCTGCATACCAAATTGCGACTTGCAATTTGCGAGTCGCACGGACTCGCAAATTGCAAGTTGCAATTTGGTTTCTTCCTACATCTGGCCCCTAAGACTCTTCACTCATCTCTTGATGGTTAGCTGCCAAAAAGCTAGCTATTTGAACAAAGCTAAAAAGAAACTGGTGAGACGCTGTCTCATGGAGCAGCTTAATCTCCGCCAATGTTATCAGATTGTGACCTATAAAAAGTTGCCCATTTCAATGAAAGCCTTGGATTACTAAAATCCCAAAGAGGACGTAGACAATTTTAGAACTAATAACATGTATTTCTGTAACCAAACCAGCCTAGCCTATGACAAGCTGGAACCTGCCAGGATTAAAAAAATATTGTGCACGATTTTCTATTGCAAAGAGCACCTTATATCTTGTCTTTCTCAGGAGCTTTGCTGTCTTAAAAAAAACAAAAAACAGTAAATTAATTACCGAGTCGTGCGCCATAAATGTATATAAAAAAAGTATCAAAAATTCTTGTCCCCGCAACAAGTTGTGTCTTGGTATATAGTAGTGCAGCTTGTTAGAAGACCCAGAAATGGTCTTCTCACAAGACCTTATTGAGTTTTGTCTAACTGCAACTTCGAGTATTTAACCCTTGGAGACTTACAATTCATATACATTTTTAATAAGGGAATCTAATTCTTTAAAATATGGATAATTAATCTTAATAGGGAGATTGGAAAAAAGATATGAAAATAAAGGCAGTACAGACATCTTAAATAATGCCACCCTACTAATCATTGTCAAAGGAAGTAGAGCCCACCTTTCTAGTAGAATTTTAACCTTATTGAGCATGACGTTATAATTCAATTGAAGTAATTGTAAATGACTATTTGTAAGAAAATATCCCGAAGTAATGAATTGAACGTTGAGAGTTAAACTGATGCCAAGGGACAGATTTATCAAAAGTGGTGTTGCATTCCCTGTAGCGCCACTTTTCTTGTTGCCCTTTGCGCCCCCCTACTGCACGATGTGTGCACCTTTTTTCAAATACAGCGCCCCATGGTGCAGAGTCGGGGGGCAATAGCATCAGAATTTCTGACTCTATTGATATACAGTTCAGAGTTAGCAAAAAAAAAATTGCCGCTACTCCTAAACAGTACACAGGGTCCCATTGTAAACAATGAGGTACCCCCTTTTAATGCCTGCTCTGAGTAGGCATTAAAAGTGCTGAAAAGAATTATGCAAATAAATCTCTTAGATGGTGCACTCATAATGTAGCGCAAAGGGTTAAAAGTGAAGCAATGCATGCATTGTGGCACTTTGTAAATATAGCACAGAGAAAAGGACAACATAGTATCAAAAAAATTATGCTAAGCTGGCGCTACAGTGGCACTAGGCCCTCTTAAATCAGGGCCTAAACGTATTGAGAGAGATCAGTGGGTAATGCATTACACAAAAGAAGCTCTGTTTTACGTTAATTGATCTTATACTCGCCAATAGTTGTGACATCTTGAATTTTGTTTACAATATCATATGAGAAGAGTTTTATTTTCAGCATCCCTTCTAACAGGAAAGAATAGATTTTGTACTGTGAATCCCCACTTCCAGGGGTTCAATAAAAAGAGTAAACTGAATAGGTAACATAGGGCAACACTGTTGGGTGCCTCTTTAAATTTTCACAGAACCTCCTACCTTGGAATTGTCAATAATGTTGTCCTCAGTGTCCTGACATAAATTCTTAGGCATTTTTATAAACTGGTTGGGGAAACAAATTTTCTCCAAATAAACAAGCATTTGCAATGCAATAGCTCTCACATTTGCTTGAGTTAGAGCTATTGGCATTGTAAATTTGTAACTGGACTTATCTTGCACATAAATTGGTCAGCCCTGCCTCATAATTTGGTCTTTTCCTGTCATATAATTCCATTGGCCCTGCATATAACTAAAGCACTTCCATTTACCTTCTTCCTCTATCTGCAGAAAAAATGATAATGTCATTTAGCATCCTAATTTTAATTTCCCATGCTAATTCCAATAGAATACCACTTTCACCACCCCACCATCTGCATTTCTGGATGGCTAACACAAGTCCCTAAAAAAAGACACAAGACAGCCACAGAAGAGAAAGAAACTAAAAGGGTCATTCAAACATATAAACAGTCATAGTGTAATAAGGACGTTAAGTTGACATGAATCATGGTCATAATTGTAGTAAGGAGAGATTAATAAAACACATACAATTATCATATAAACCCTATCAGAAATACACTTTTGGCATTAGACTGTAGCGCTCAAAACAGCCCCTAGAAGACACCATAACAAAAATATCATTTGTAAGAAACATGGTCATGTAACCATATTGTTATCCCCTAAAGAGCATAACCCAAAAAAGAGAAAAAAATGCAGTGTGACAACATGCTTAACCCCTAGAAGGCATTCTAGGACTGGCAGGTCTACTACTATAGTATTACAAACAAGGCCTTTACAACAAAACGTCTCCCAGTTGTAAAACAAAAGTTCTAGTCATGAGAAAGCTTAAAAGACACTGAATGGTGAAAGGGGTTATTATTTTGGGTCCCAACTAACCTATTGTGGGGACCCAGAGATGATGTAGAAAGAAAGAGCGTTTTGAAGGTGGTCCCATTGTCCTAGGACTACCACAGGCTGTTATATAAGCAAAACGTTTTGTACAGGTAATGCCCTGCAAAGCATTATGGGATGAGTTTTCATGCCGCAAATATTATAGTATGTTGACTACAATGATCAGAACAGCTCTTAGAGAACACCATAACAAAAATAACATTTGGAAGAAATATGGTCATGGAAAAACACAGTCATCCCTTAGAGAGCATAACCACATGAAAAATTAATTGGAGAAAGTAATGCAGTATAACCATATACATAGCCCATAAAGAAAATAGGCGGTCATTACAACATTGGCGGTAAAAGCCGCTTACCGCCATGCAGAAGACCGCCAACACACCGCTGCGGCCACGGAAAACCGCCACAGCTATTATGACCCACATCTCGCAATCCGCCAAAATTCAGACACCCACACAAGTCCGCCACACCAAAGGTCAGTGATAAACTGGCGAAAACAAAACCTCCACCGTCACGCCAACAGAAATACGTCCACACTATCACGACCCATGAATCCATGTGGCGGTCTTTCAACCGCAGTATTCCATTGGCGGTACACACCGCCGCGCTCAAAATACACACACGTACAAAACACTACCACATTGGACAATTCCAAATACACACACCTGAGACACATACACACACCACTCCCACACACCCATTACAATATAAAACACACACACCCACATCACCCACAAACCCCTACAACAAAAAATCCAGAAAGAAGGCCAGAGAGAGACACCACCAGCAAGAACAACAGCATCCACAGGCACACAATACCATCACCCACACAACTTCCACGCACCGCACACAACACACCACTACATATCAGCACACTGATCACCACACACCCCACCCCACACATCACCTACACCACCCCATGGCACGGAAAAGACACCCCAGGTTCTTGGAGGAGGAGCTCAGGGTCATAGTGGAGGAAATCGTCCGGGTAGAGCCACAGCTATTCGGACAACAGGTGCAGCACACCTCAATTGCAAGGAAGATGGAGCTATGGCGAAGAAGTGGACCGGGTCAACGCAGTGGGACAGCACACAAGAAATCAGGAGGACATCAGGAAGAGGTGGAACGACCTAAGGGGGAAGGTGCGTTCCGTGGTCTCAAGACACCACCTGGCGGTTCAGCGGAATGGCGGCGGACCCCCACCTCCTCACCCACAACTAACAACATGGGAGGAGCAGGTCTTGGCGATTCTGCATCCTGAGGGCCTCGCAGGAGTAGGCGGAGGAATGGACTCAGGTAAGTCAAATCTTAACTATTACATCCCCCACCCTACCTGCATGCTATCACATACCCCCAACCTCACCCCCAGCACCCCAATTCCTCACATATGTCCCAACATTACAAACCACACATCCCAACACCAAGCCCTGCATGCAACAACAGAGCATGGACGCCCATCACTAAAGCATGCCCACTGCACATACCCATAGAACCCCCTAAACCACCATCACACAAGCTCCCACACAGGAATGCAAGCACTGGGGTACACGGTCACCCACCCATTGCACACCATGACACTTACAGATGTAATAACCATCCTTTTATACCCATGCAGGACCCCTACCCAACGTCACCGGACATGAGGGTCCACACATGTCCACACCACCAACAGAAGAGGCCCACAGTGATAACAGCACCTCTGTCCAACTGGATCTAGATGACCAGCCCGGCCCGTCGGGGACCTCTGGAAGGTCGGTTCCCCTCACACTGGCACAGGCCACCACAGACCTTCCCCCCTCAGGAAACACCAGCACAGCACCCACCCAGTGGGCCCATACCTCCGTCCCCAGGACACGTCAATCAGCAGTGTGTCCACCACTACAGGGAACCCAGGATAACCCACCACCCCAACAACAACAGGGACCTGGGGCAGTGGTAGTGGGCACACGGTAGAGGGGACGGAGGCCCACGAATGCAGGGGAACTGGGAGGTCTGCTGTGCGACAGAGGGCGGACAGGCCAAGTGAACCCACTCTCCACGAGGCCCTCTCCTCCATCATGGAAGCCTACCACCAGGAGACGATGGCAATGGTACTGGCCAAGTTTCAGGAGACCCAGCGCCTGCAGGAGGAACAGTATATGGGCTTCAGGGAGGAACTCAGAACCATCAGCTCCACCCTGGGCACCATCGCAGGGGTGTTGAAGGAACTAATCAACACCAGGAGGGACACTGTGGCACTACAAGGGGCCCCTGACACTAGCATGGATGATGAACTGCCCACCACCTCCGCCGGCACTAGTGGACAGGACACCCCTCCACAGGACCACCACACCAGCACCCCACCCCCTGCAGAGGGAGAACCACCCCACAAACGGTCCCTGAGATCCAGGACAAAGACATAGCACGATGCCAAGACCCCCGCCAAGAAATGAGACCACCCTGATTGTCATCCTCCTGTCCCACTTTATCACCCTGTCCATACTTAAACTGCCCCAGCTCCACTTCCTATGCCCATTTGGGCAATGCACCTGTGAGACTAATAGACTGGACTCTGCCATGGACATTCCTCCGCCATCACCCCTCACCATTTCACTACCCCCTCCAATATTGAGCACTTAAATAAATACACTTAAAACACAAAACAATCTACAGTCTGTCTGTGATTTCGAAATAGTGTATTAGCAATTACAGTGACAAAATGCTCTTTCAATTGTAATGTCAACATACCTATGTCACACAGCTCACGTCCATGAGGACTCAAAGCAGATGTCACACAGTGGGACCACATCTGTGAAATCGTAAGGGAAAGTGACAACTCAGGTGACCATACACCGGGTGAAAAGGACAGACAGTAGAGAGGTAGTAGTGTCTAAGTACATGTAGTAGGCAGGTCTTTACTCTGACCTGTGTCTCACTGGAAATATTGCTGGATTACTGAGTCCCTGTTGTTCATGTCTTCTTCCTCTGCTTCCTCGTCTTCACTATCCACAGGCTCCACAGCTGCAACAACACCGCCATCTGGACCATCCTCCTGCAGAAAAGGCACCTGTCATCGCAATGCCAAGTTATGAGGCATACAGCACGCCACGATGATCTGGCACACCTTCTTTGGTGAGTAGAAGAGGGATCCACCTGTCATATGGAGGCACCGGAACCTGGCCTTCAGGAGGCCAAAGGTCCGCTCGATCACCGTCCTAGTCCACCCATGGGCCTCATTGTAGCGTTCCTCTGCCCTTGTCCTGGGATTCCTCACTGGGGTCAGTAGCCATGACAGGTTGGGGTTACCAGAGTCACCTGTAAATGGCGAGGGACAAGTATTAGACACACACGAACCTGTAGGGTAACCCCAGACCCAGACAACCATTCCCACTGTCTTGCCTCCAGGTGCTCACCTAATAGCCACACACGGTGCCTCTGGAGTTGTCCCATCACATAAGGGATGCTGCTATTCCGCAGGATGTAGGTGTCATGCACTGAGCCAGGGAACTTGGCATTCACATGGGAGATGTACTGGTCTGCCAAACATATCATCTGTACATTCATGGAATGACAACTCTTCCGGTTTCTGTACACCTGTTCACTCCTGAGGGAGGGACCAAAGCCACATGGGTCCCATCAATGGCAATTATGATGTTGGGGATATGTCCCAGGGCAAAGAAATCACCTTTCACTGTAGGCAAATCCTCCACCTGAGGGAAAACGATGTAGCTCTGCATGTGTTTCAGCAGGGCAGACAACACTCTGGACAACACGTTGGAAAACATAGGCTGGGACATCCCTGATGCTATGGCCACTGTTGTTTGAAAAGACCCATTTGCTAGGAAATGGAGCACTGACAGCACCTGCACTTGAAGGGGGATTCTTGTGGGATGGCGGATTGCTGACATCAGGTCTGGCTCCAACTGGGTACACAATTCCTGGATTGTGGCACGGTCAAGCCTGTATGCGATTATGACATGTCGCTCTTCCATTGTCGACAGGTCCACCAACGGTCGGTACACCAGAGGATGTCGCCATCTCCTCACATGTCCCAGCGGACGGTGCCTATGAAGGACAACAGCGAGCACAGAGTCAATCAACTCAGAGGTACGTACCCACAGTTTACACAGAACACCAATCATACACAAAAAGTGGCCTGTATGTGTGTTGAGTCTAGGCCTAGGTATGTGTGACGCAGTTGGAAATGAAGCCATGTGGGCCCCTGAAATGGCGGCTGCTTGACCTCTAAAGTGGGACAATGGGATGTGAGGTAACTGCGCTGGCGTTGTACACTGTCGCGGTAGTCGGTCGAAGGCCGCAGCGCAATGCTGCATTAGTTAACATTGGACCCTCTGGGTCCCAGGAGCCAATGACGATGTGCGCTGGCGGTGACGGTACGCACCGGCGTGGACGTGACGCCATTTTCTATCTGTTCAATCACTCAATACCTGATCTTCGACAGGAAAGAACCTACACTCCAAGTGCTGCTGTGACCTCAGTCTGGAAGAGACAATGGCTCGAGTGTCTGGGGAAAGGGCCCCTGCCTTCACATCGGAGGAGTTGGAGAAGCTCGTGGATGGGGTCCTCCCCCAATACACGCTACTCTACGGTCCTCCAGACAAACAGGTAAATACACTGTGAGCATGCTGTATGGGCTATGAGTGTGTGGAGTGGGGTGGATGAAAGATGGGGGGGAGATTGAGGTGTGCATGAAACAACGGTGAGTGCATGTGCATCATGGCAAGGGTAGGGATGGGGGCCAATCCCTTTGACATTGCAGTTGGTAATAACTACACTTTTTCCCCTGTACATTTCATGTAGGTCAGCGCCCACCAGAAAAAAGATATTTGGCGTGCCATCGCCAAGGACGTATGGACCCTGGGGGTCTACCACAGACGGAGCACCCACTGCCGGAAAAGATGGGAGGACATTCGCCGCTGGAGCAAGAAGACGGCGGAGGCTCAGCTGTGGATAGCCTCCCAATGTGGGAGGGGTGCCCTTCGCACCATGACCCCCCTGATGTTCAGGATCCTGGTGGTGGCGTACCCGGAGATGGATGGGCGCTTGAGGGCATCACAGCAGCAACAAGGGGGTGAGTACACTCTCATTCAGCTGATTCAGCGCGCATTGTAGGTGTCTGGGTGGGGGACATGGGCTGTGGGTTTCCCTAGACCAGGGCGAGTTCCGTAGGCAAGGCCATGTGGCACCCCAGCCCACCTCTGTGGAGTGCCAAGTACACCTAGTCATGCCCCTGTGTTATCTATGTGTGCAGATGTCGTTCATAGCCTTGTAGGCCATTTCCCAGGAATTGAACAGTGGAGCCCAAGAGCGCGGCGTAGTGCAGGGGGCTTCTGTGTTTGTCGTGTCCGCCAACGGTAGCGGTAATGCATGCACTCAACATGTCTCTCTTCTGTCTTCCCCCTCTTTTTGTGGTCTCCCTGTTCTTGTGTGCATTAGCATCATCAGGCGAAGGAGCAGTGACACCGGAGCACGAGGGAGCTGCATCCCACATGGCCCTGGAGGGCGACACTACTGAGTCTGAATTCACCAGTGGGACGGAGGGCGAGGGGAGCTCCACGGCGGGGACAGGAGCTGAGACTAGCGACACAGTCTCATCCTCTGATGGGAGCTCCCTTGTGGTGTCGGCAACATCTGTGCCCTGCATCTACAGGTACAGCCGCCACCCCCCCTACCAGCACCTCCCTCCCAGCAGCCCCTCAGCCTTTGCCCCGTGCCCGCTCACCCAGGAGGGTGGGCATCACCTTCGCCCCAGGCACCTCAGACCCTGCCCCAGTCATCCCTGCTGCCCTCAGTGAGGAGGCCATTGACCTCCTCAGGTCCCTCACTGTTGGGCAGTCTACCATTTTGAATGCCATCCAGGGTGAAGAGAGGCAGTTGCAACAAACAAATGCATTCTTGGAGGGCATTCATTCTGGTCAGGCAGCCCTTCACCGAGCTTTTCAGACTCTGGCCTCAGCACTGATAACAGCCATTGTCCCCGTCTCTAGCCTCCACCCACCAACTTCCTCCACCCTGACCCAATCCCCTGTACCTCAGCCTATCCCAAGCACACCTACAGACCAACATGCACACACGTCAACACCCAAGGGTAGCTCAGGCAAACATAAGCACCACACATCCCACAGGCATTCACGCAAGCATCACACACATGCAGAACCACCAACATCCACTGCCTCCACTGTGTCCCCCTCCTGCTCGTCTCCCTCCTCCCTCCTCCCTCCCAGTGACATCTACACTCACACATGCATGCACTACCTCTACAGCCACTACGTCCCCCTCCAGCAACCCACCACCACACCCCGCTCACGTGCAGTCACCACCCCCACTACCATTCACACGTCCCCTGTTTCCTCTCCCAGTGTGTCTGTGACGCCCCCTCCCAAGATACACAAACGCAGGCACACACCCACCCAACAGCCATCCACCTCACAACAGCCTCTAGCGCATGCACCTTCACCCAAAGTCTCCAAACGTACATCTCCTACAACCACCACCTCTTCCTCCACTCCCAAACCCCCTCCAGCTACCCGTCCCAGTGTGTCCCAAAAACTTTTCCTGTCCACCCTTGACCTCTTTCCCACACCTCCCCCACCCCGTCCATCTCATAGGTCCTGAACTAGCACCTCAGCCACAACATCTCCAGGACCAGTGGTGCATGTAATCACCGGAATCTGGAGTGCACCGTCCACCAGGGTAGCCAGTGTGGCACGGAGCCACAGCACAGACAGCCCCCCACCTGTGAAGCCTCAGAAGTTGGCCAGTGCCCAGCGGGAGAGGGGGAAGACTCCAACCACCAAAGCTGCTCCCAGGGGTCCCGGTGGGAGTGTGGAGTCAGCTGTGACACCTTCCAAGGTGGGGAAGGGCCACAAGAAACCCGGCAAGTCTGGGAAGAGCAGCACGGCGGAGAAGACCGCCATCATCCCGCCGGCCCAGGAGGCCGCCGCCAGCACCAGCCCAGCTGCCCAGGAGGCCACCACCAGCACCAGCCCAGCTGCCCAGGAGGCCACCGCCAGCACCAGCCCAGCTGCCCAGGAGGCCACCGCCAGCCCCGTTGGGCCATGAAGGACCGCCAGCATATGCCCCGTTCAGCCATGAAGGACCGCCAGTAAAAGCCCTGTTGGGCCATGAAGGACCGCCAGCAAATGCCCCGTTGGGCCATAAAGGACCACCAGCAAATGCCCTTTGGGCCATGAAGGACCGCCAGCAAATGCCCCGTTGGGCCATAAAGGACCGCCAGCAAATGCCCTTTGGGCCATGAAGGACCGCCAGCAAATGCCCCATTGGGCCATGAAGGATCGCCAGCAAATGCCCCGTTGGGCCATGAAGGACCGCCAGCAAAAGCCCCGTTGGGCCATGAAGGACCGCCAGCAGCTGAGACCCTGCAATGGAGACCGCCATCTCAAGCACCGCTGCACAGGGCACCACATCTCAAGCACCGCTGAACAGGGCACTGCCATCTCAAGCACCACTGAACAGGGCACCGCCATCTCAAACAGCGCTGCAAAGGGCATCGCCATCTCAAGCCCTGCTGGCCCATAAGTGGCATGGGCACTGACACAACTGAGTCCGTCACGGGGTGAATGTAGCACTCTGGGCACAAAGCCCCCTCCAGAACCAGTGGAGAAAGGCATCCACTCCCTCTGTCCTTTGCAGGATGAAGCACTCTGGGCACAAAGCCCCCTCCAGAACCAGTGGAGAGATACATCCACTCCCTCTGTCCTTAGCAGGATGAAGCACTCTGGGCACAAAGCCCCCTCCAGAACCAGTGGAGAAAGACATCCACTCCCTCTGTCCTTAGCAGGATGAAGCACTCTGGGCACAAAGCCCCCTCCAGAACCAGTGGAGAAGACATCCACTTGAGAGACTGTGGCTTTGCACTCCCCAGGATGTAACAGTGGGCAACCCACCCACTGTAGAGACTTGAGAGACTGTGGCTTTGCACTCCCCAGGATGTAACAGTGGGCAAACCACCCACTGTAGAGACTTGAGAGACTGTGGCTTTGCACTCCCCAGGATGTAACAGTGGGCAACCCACTCACTCTAGAGACTTCAGAGACTGTGGCTTTGCACTCCCCAGGATGGAACAGTGGGCATGTGGCACCCCTCGTGGATTTGGCGTCGTGCACTCAAGCGGCTGAGGTGCCCCCCTTTCCCTCCCCCTGAGGTGCCTGTTTAGTTGCTGTCTGATGCCCCTGCAGTGTTCTCTCCATCATGCTCGGAGATCTTGTGTGGGCCCCGCCCATACCGTGTGGTTCCAGTGTTCCACGGACTTTCTTAGAACACTACCTGGACTACTATGCTAGGTATATATTATGTACATGGTGTATATATCTATTTCTGCCTACTTGCTTTTAATATATTACAATGGTTACACTCATTTTCTATTGTCTTTGCATTCTTCCGGGAGGTTTGGGGGTGTAACTGTGATGTATTGATACGCATTAGTGTGTGTGTTGTAATGGGTGAGGGTGGGGGTGTTGTGTGTGTGTCCCTGTTTTTTGCCTCCCCTCCCCTGTGTCATAGGTGCAGTACTCACTGTGGTCTTCGCCACCGGCGTTCGTGCTCCTGGTAGAAGAGCAAGAAGATGAGGGCTGGAAAAATGTGAAGCTCTGTTTCCATGGCGTCCTTGTGGAGTGTGTAGAGGTGAGCGTTTTCCCTTCGGAATTCCTGTTCCCGCCGTGTTTTTATCCGCAGTGAATCTGCCACGGAAAAGGTGGCGGATTGGCCTGTCATAATACTGTGGGCGGTACATTGTCTCCCGCCTGTCTGTTGGCGGTGACCGTGGCGGTCGGAGTGTTAAAGTGGCTGTCTTTGTTGGCGGTTTCCGCCACGGTCGTGATTCAATTTTTTTTACTGCCGGCCTGTTGGCGGTCTTACCGCCGCTTTAACACTGACCGCGTTACATTTCTCCCCCCAAAACCCCCTGGAAGAATGCAAGGACAAAAGGAAATTAATTGAATGAATGTAATCAAGAAAAATCCATTACTCAAAAATGTATATACACTATTAACAAATATGTACACCAAGAAATCAAGTCCAGGTACTGCACCTATATAGTCCGTGGACCACTGGGCCCAAAATGCATGGGCGAGGCCCACACAAGATACCCGATCCAAATGGAGAGAACACTGCAGGTGCATCAGATCAAAATAAAACAGGTACCTCAGGGGGAAGGGAAGGAGGGCACCTCAGCCGGATGAGAGCACAACGCCAGCTCCACAAGGGGGATCCATGCCCAATTATGTATCCTGGAGAGTGCAAAGCCACAGTCTCTCAAGTCTCTACAGTGGGTGGTTTGCCCACTACTTTATCCTGGGGAGTGCAAAGCCACAGTCTCTCAAGTGGATAACAGTCTCCACTGGTTCTGGAGGGGGCTTTGTGCCCAGAGTGCTTCATCCTGCCAAGGACTGAGGTAGTAGATGTGATACTCCACTGGTTCTGGAGGGGGCTTTGTGCCCAGAGTGCTTCATTCTGCCAAGGACTGAGTTAGTGGATGCCTTTCTCCACTGGTTCTAGAGGGGGCATTGTGCCCAGAGTGCTTCATCCTGCCAAGGACTGAGGTAGTGGATGCCTTTCTCCACTGGTTCTGGAGGGGGCTTTGTGCCCATTGTGCTTCGTCCTGCCAAGGACTGAGGTAGTGGATGTGATACTCCACTGATTGTGGGGCAACATGGAAGCTGCCCAGGCTCCTTGAACTGACCACTAGTCTCATACGAATGGCCACTGGGGAGGGCAGCCATATCTGCGGTGGTGCCACTGGCTCAGGATGTGGCGTGGCCACTGGCGGTGCTGGCGGCGGGCTCAGTAGCGGCAGTGCTTGCGGCAGTCATTGGTCAGCGGTGCTGGTGGGGGGCTCTCTGACTTCGGTGCTGGTGGCGGTGTCCTGAGCGGCGGTGCTGGTGGGGGGCTCACTGACCTCCGTGCTGGCAGCGGTGTCAAGAGTGTCGGTGCTGGTGGCGGGCTCACTGACCTTGGTGCTGCTGAAGGGCACAGTGTCTGCGGTGCTGGTGATGGGCTCAGTATCTTGGGTGCTGGCGGCGGTGGCGGTGGACGCAGTGCATGTGGCGGTGCTGGTGGCGGTCTTGTCTGCCGTGCAGGTTGGCGGCGACTTGCCTTTCTTTTTCAGGCCCTTCCTGACCTTGGATGGTGGCGCAGCTGTATTGCCACTCCCAACTGTTGTCTTGGCTGAGCCCTTGGTGGCAGGTGTTTTGGCCTTCTCCCTCCAGGATGTGGGCAACCTCTTCTGTTTTGGAGGTGGGAGCATGTCCTTGGCCTCGTTCCTTTGCACACTTGCAGCCCTGCTGCTTGGTGCACTCCAGAAGCCGGTTACTGCTGGCACCACTGTGCCCGGTGATGTGGTGGCTGCGGTGCTGGGTTGGGACCTGGAAAGGCAGGCCCTAGGGGAGGTGAAGGGAAGAGGTCAAGGTTTGACAGGAAAAGTTTTTTAGACACACTGGGATGGGTAGATGGAGGGGGTTTGGGAGTGGAGGAAGAGGTAGTGGTTGTAGGAGGTGTCCGTTTGCTGACTTTGGGTGAAGGTGCATGGGCTGGAGGCTGTCGTGAGGTGGATGGCTGTTGGGCCGGTGTGTGACTGTGTTTGCGTACTTTGGGAGGAGGACTCACAGACACACTGGGAGAGGACACAGGGGATGTGTGAATGGTAGTGGGGTGGTTACTGCACGTGAGCGGTGTGTGGTGATGGGCGTGCTGGTGATGGAGGTAGTGGCTGAAGATGTAGTGCATGCAGGTGTGAGTTGAGACATGACAGGGAGGGAGGAGGGAGACGTGGAGGAGGGGGACACAGTGGAGGCAGTGGATGTTGGTATGTTTGCATGGGTATGATGCTTGTGTGAGTGCCTGTCGGATGTGTGGTGCTTATGTTTACCAGAGCTACCCTTGTGTGTTGAGGTGTGTGCAAGCTGGTCTGATGGTGTGCTTGGGATAGGCTGAGGTACTGGGGATTGGGTCTGGGTGGACACAGGGACAATGGCTGCCATCAGTGCTGAGGCCAGAGTCTGAAATGCTCGCTGTTAGGCTGCCTGGCCAGAATGAATGCCCTCCAGGTATGTATTTGTCTGTTGCATCTGCCTCTCTACACCCTGGATGGCATTCAGAATGGTAGACTGCCCAACAGTGAGGGATCTGAGGAGGTCAATGGCCTCCTCACTGAGGGCAGCAGGGCTGACTGGGGCAGGGCCTGAGGTGCCTGGGGCGAAGGAGATGCCCACCCTCCTGGGTGAGCGGCCACGGGGCACACACTGAGGGGCTGCTGGGAGGGCGGTGCTGGTAGGAGGGGTGGCAGCTGTACCTGTACATGCGGTGGGAACAGAGGGGCCTGCCACCGCAAGGGAGCTCCCATCAGAGGAGGAGTCGGTGTCACTGGTCTCTGCTCCAGTCCCCGCCGTGGAGCTCCCCTCGCCCTCCGTCCCACTGGTGAATTCTGACTCCGTAGTCTCGCCCTCCAGGGCCATGTGTGATGCAGCTCCCTCCTGCTCCAGTAGCACAGCTCCTCCGCCTGATGATGCTAATGCACACAAGAACAGGGAGACCACAAAAAGGGTGGGGGGAAGAAAGTAGAAAGACATGTTCAGTGCATGCAACACCGCTACCGTTGGCGGACACTACAGACACAGCAGCCCTCTGCACTACGCCATGCACTTAGAGTTCCCTAATTTATCACAGGGACATGGGGTGCATGGCCTATGCCCGATTGCTGCACACATGGATATCACAGGAGCCTGACTAGGTGTAGATGGCTCTTACTACTGGTGGGGTGGGGTGCCACTTAGCCTGCCTCACAGAGGGTCCTTGCCTACAAGGCTCGCCCTAGCCTAAGGGAACCCACAGCCCACCTCCCCCACCCAGACACCTCCTAATGCGCGCAGAGTCAGATGGATGTGACTGTACTCACCCCCTTGTGGCTGCTGTGATGCCCTCAAGCGCCCATCCAACTCCAGATACGCCACCACCAGGATCCGGAATATCAGGGGGGTCATGGTGCGACGGGCACCCCTCCCACGTTGGGAGGCCATCCCCAGCTGGGCCTCTGCCGTCTTCTTGCTCCATCGGCGAATGTCCTCCCATCTTTTACGGCAGTGGGTGCTCTGTCTGTGGTGGACCCCGAGGGCCCGGACGTCCTTGGCGATGGAACGCCAAATATCCTTCTTCTGGTGAGTGCTGACCTACAGGAATAGTACAGGGGAAAAGGTAAAACATTAACAGTCCGGACCGTCACAGTCATTGGCCCATGTTCCCACCCTTGCCCTGATGCACATACACTCACCATCGTATCATGGACGCCTCACCCCCCCCCCATCTCCAATCCACACTACTCCAAACAGGCATTGCCCATAGAGCATGCTCACAGGGTACTCACCTGTTTGTCTGGAGGACCGTAGTGTAGCGTGTACTGGGGGAGGACCCCATTCACTAGTTTCTCCAACTCCTCTGATGTGAAGGCAGGGGCCCTTTCCTCAGACACTTGAGCCATTGTCGCTTCCAGACTGAGGTTACAGCAGCACTTGCAGTGTAGGTCCTCTCCTGTCGAAGATCAGGTGTCAAGTGAGTGAACAGATAGAAAATGGCGGTCACGTCCCCGGCAGTGCGTACCATCACCGCCGGCGTACATCGTCATTGGCTCCTGGGACCCATAGGGTCCAATGTTAACCAATGCAGGATTACCGCGACGGTGTACAAAGCCAGCGCAGTTTCCTCATATCCCCTTGTCCCACCTTACAGGTCAGGCAGCCGCCATTTCAGGGGACCTCATGGCATTAATTGTAAATGCGTCACACATATCTAGGCCTTGCATACACACTAAGACAGGCACATAATGGATTGACAAATGTGTGCAACAAAGTTGTTTTTTTTGTACCTCAGTGTTGGCTGACCCTCTGATCGCTGTTCTCATCCATAGAGCACGTCCGCTGGGGCGGGTGAGGAGATGGCAGCATCCTCCAGTGTACAGACCGCTGGTGGACCTGTCTACAATGGAAGAGCGACATGTAATAGTCACCTACAGACTTGATTGTGCCACAAATCCAGGAACTGTGTGCCCAGTTGGAGCCAGACCTGATGTCAGCTATCCGCCATCCCACAGGAATCCCCCCTCTAGCACAGGTCCTGTCAGTACTCCATTTCCTGGAAAGTGGGTCTTTTCAAACTACAGTGGCCATAGCATCAGGGATGTCCCAGCCTATGTTCTCAAACGTGTTGTCCAGAGTGTTTCCTGCCCTGCTGAAACACATGTGCAGCTACATCGTTTTCCCTCAGGTGGAGGATTTGCCTACAGTGAAAGGTGACTTCTATGCGCTGGGACATATCCCCAATATCATAGGTGCCATTGATGGGACACTTGTGGCCTTGGTACCCCCCGCAGGAGTGAACAGGTGTACAGAAACCGGAAGAGCTATCATTCTATGAATGTGCAGATGGTGTGTTTGGCTGAGCAGTCCATCTCCCATGTGAATGCCAAGTTTCCTGGCTCAGTGCATGACGCTTACATTCTGAGGAATAGCAGCATCCCTTATGTGATGGGGCAACTCCAGAGACACCGTGTGTGGGTATTAGGTGAGGACAAGGACCCTATACAGTGTGAATAGTTGTCTAGGCCTGGGGTTGTCCCTAATGGTTAGTGTGCTGTCCCTCGACATTTGCAGGTGACTCTGGCTACCCCAACCTGTCATGGATACTAACCCCAGTGAGGAATCCCAGGACAAGGGCAGAGGAATGCTACAATGAGGCACGTGGCGAACTATGAGGGTTATAGAGACCACCTTCAGCCTCCTGAAGGCCAGGTTCCGGTGCCTCCATATGACAGGTGGTTCCCTTTACTACTCACATAAGAAGGTGTGCCAGATAATCGTGGCCTAGTGTATGCTGCACAACTTGGCTTTGAGACAACAGGTGCCTTTTCTGCAGGAGGATGGTCCTGAAGGAGGTGTTGTGGCAGCTGTGGAGCCTGTGGACAGTGAAGAAGAGGAGGCCGAAGAAGAGGACATAGACAACATAAACACAGTGATCCAACAATACTTCCAGTGAGACACAGGTAAGAAGACATCACTGCCTCCAACATCTGATAAAATTGTTCGACCTCTCATCTGTCTGTCACTTTCACCCAGTGTATGGACCCTAATTTGTCACTTTCCCTTTCGATTTCACAGATGTGGGTCCCACTGTGTGACCTCTGCTAAGTTACCTCATGGACTAGAGCTGTGTGACATAGGTATGTTGACAATAGAATGGACATTGCTGTTTTCCTCAGTTATTGCAAATACACATTTGTGAAAGCACAGACTGACTCCAGATTGTTTTGTGGTTCAAGTGTGTTTATTTAAGTGATAAATAGTGGAGGGGGTTGTAAAATGGTCAGGGGTGATGATGGAGAAATGTCAATGGCAGAGTCCATTCTATTGGTCTCACAGGTGCATTGTCCAAAGGGGCATAGGAAGTGGAGCTAGGGCAGTTTAAGGATTGACAGGGTGACAAAGTGGGACAGAAGAATGACATTCAGGGTGGTCTCATTTCTTGGCGGGGGTCTTGGCATTGTTCTCTGTCTTTGTCCTAGATCTCAGGGACCACTTACGGGGTGGTTCTCCATCTGCAGGGGGTGTGGTGCTGGTGTTGTGGTCCTGTGGCGGTGCCTCCTGTACATTAGTGCCAGCGGAGGTGGTTGGCAGTTCATCATCCAGGCTAGTGTCAGGGGCCCCTTGTTGTGCCACTGTGTCCCTCCTGGTGTTTACAAGGTCCTTCAGCACCCCTACAATGGTGCCCAGGGTGGTATTGATAGATTTGAGTTACTCCCTGAACCCCAAATACTGTTCCTCCTGCAGGCGCTGGGTCTCCTGAAACTTGGCCAGTACTGTTGCCATTGTCTCCTTATAATGATGGTACGCTCCCATGATGTTGGAGAGGGCCTCGTGGAGAGTGGGTTCCCTAGGCCTGTCCTCCCCCTGTCACACAACAGACCTCCCAGTTCCCCGGTTTTCCTGGGCCTCTGTCCCCTGAACCATGTGCCCACTGCCCGCAGGTCCCTGTTGTTCTTGGGGTGGTGGGTTAGCATGGGTTCCCTGTAGTGGTGGACACACTGCGGCTTGACGAGTCCTGGGGACAGAGGTATGGGCCCGCTGGGTGGGTGCTGTGCTGGTGTTTCCAGAGGGGGGAGGCTCTGTGGTGGCCTGTGACTGTGTGGTCATCTAGATCCAGTTGGACAGAGCTGCAGTCATCACTGTGGGCCTCTTCTTGGGTGGAGTGGACATTTCTGGAACCTCCAGTCCGGTGACATTGGGTAGGGGTCCTGCAGGGGTGTAAAGGCATGATTATTGCATCTGTGTGTGCCACGGTGTGCAATGGGTGGGTGACCCTGTACCCCAGTGCTTACATTCTTGTGTAGGACCTTGTGTGTTAATTGTTTAGGGGTCTGTGTGGGTATGTGTAGTGGACATGCATTGGTGATGGGTGTCCATGCTTTGTTGTTGCATGCAGGGCTTGGTGTTGGGATGTATGGTTTGTGATATATGAGAAGTTGAAGTGATGGGGTGACGGCGAGGGTGGGGGTATGTGATAGCATGCAGGTAGGGTGGGGGATGAAGTAGTGAAAGGTTTGACTTACCAGAGTCCATATCTCCAGCTACTCCTGCGAGGCCCTCAGGATGCCATATAGCCAAGACCTGCTCCTCCCATGTTGTTAGTTCTGGGGGAGGAGGTGGGGGTCCTCCGCCAGTCCTCTGAACCGCAATGTGGTGTCTTGAGACCACAGAAGGCACCTTCCTCCGTAGGTTGTTCCACCTCTTCCTGATGTCATCCTGTGTTCTTGGGTGCTGTCCCACTGCGTTGACCCTGTCCACGATTCTGCGCCATAACTCCATCTTCCTAGCTATGGTGGTGTGCTGCACCTGTGATCCGAATAGCTGTGGCTCTACCCGGATGATTTACTCCACCATGACCCTGAGCTCCTCCTCAGAAAACCTGGGGTGTCTCTGTGGTGCCATGGGGTGGTGTGGGCGATGTGTGAGGTGCTGTGTGTTGTGATGTGTGGGGTGATGTTTAGGGGTGTGTGGTGTTTTGTGCGTGGATGTGGATGTGTGATGGTGTTGTGTGCCTCTGTATGCTGGTGTGGTCTTTGCTTTGCTGTCTCTCTGCTTCTTCCAAATTGTTCATTGTAAGGGTTTGTGGGTAATGTGGGTGTATGTTTTATATTTTATATTGTATTGGGTGTGTGGGAGTGGTGTGTGTATGTGTATCAGGTGTGTGCATTTTGAATTGTCCAATGTGGTTGTGTTTTGTAAATGTGTGTGTATTTTGAGCGCGGCGGTGTGTACCGCCAATGGAATACCGCGGTTGAAAGACCGCCACGTGGATTCGTGGGTCGTGATAGTGTGGGCGTACTCCTGTTGGCGTGACGGTGAAGGTTTTATCGCCAGTTTATCACTGACCTTTGGTGTGGCGGACTTGTGTGGGTGTCTAGATTTTGGCGGATTCTGAGCTGTGGGTCGTAATAGCTGTAGCGGATTTCCACGACCGCAGCGGTGTGTTGGCGGTCTTCTGCACTGCAGTTAGAGGGATTTACCACCAATGTTTTAATGAGCGCCATAGTCATGTAACTATATAGTTAGCCACTAGAGGACAAAATAACACAAAAAGAAAATGGAAGGAAATAATGCAGTATAAGCATAAATTTAATCCATAGAGAGAGTAGTGCATTACACATTTTAGGAGTCACAGACCTATAGCAATCATATTACAAACTATTTCCAGCTGTAAAACAAGCATTCTAGCCATGAAGGTGCTTAGAAAGACACTGCATGGTGGGAGGGGTTATTTTTTGGGATCCCCACTAACCTAGTGTGGAGATCCAAGGATGACCTATACAGAAGGAGAACATTGTGCTGAACTTTTTGTGGCAGTCCCATCTTCCTGGGACCACCACAGGCTGAGTTATAAGCAAAACATTTCTGAAAAAGGAATGCCCTGAAAAGCAATATAGGGAGAATTCCCCTAGTGCAGTGACTATTGTGGTATCGGCTCTCCTGCTGTCCTGGAAGAGCAGCTTTTGCTAAGACGATTTCTAATTTTTGTAAAGCATGTACCAATTTCAAGTGTTTTAAGGGGAGAGCCACAAGAAATTACTCTGATTAGGTAAATGTGAACAATCTGACCAGCACTCCAATACTGCTGATCAAGTTCACACTGTTGTGCCTGTTCGCGCTGTGAGAGCCATGGCCACCATGCAGCACAAAAGCAATATTGCAATAATCCATGTAACACGGGCAGGCTGAAGGTGTGACAAAAACAGCCTTAAGGGACAAATGTAAAGCATTTACCAATGATATCAAATGATTTTTGAAAGGCAGGCTGAGGAGCGAGCAAAGGTGATGGGCGTGAGATGGGAATTGTTCAAAGCCCACAAAACTTACAACAGGTAAAAATGATTACACTTGTGCGCTCGACCTAAAGAACATTCCAAATAACCAAAAGTGTATGAGATGAAAAGTGCTGCCTTCACTTTGTTGCTGGAAAAATAATCTATTTCTTGGATCAATAAATTTGTGTTTACAGCCATAAGCCTATTTGACACAAATCTACTCTTATGTTTGTATGTCAAAGTTTGACCTAAGGGAATAAAAGACAAGTTGGCTGATACAAATTAACATTTATGGGAGATTTATATTTTTAAAGGAAACTGACTATCATAGACTCTTTAAATGATGAAGGAATATCCACGCTTACCCTAATTAGGTTGAATAGATCAGTAAGAAAAGGGAGCAGGTCTTTTTACAAATATCTTGTAAACTTCCATTGGTATGTCATAATTCCTGCAAGCTTTTGTGTAAGGAATCATTTGAAGTGCCGTTGCCAAACCTGTAACTGATATTTTCTCTGAAATCATATCTTTTAGGGCTCTTCACATTTGGAACAATTGGATTAAACTAAAATATTATTCTAAACTGGTTATAGAAACTGAGGGGTATAATATTTTATGCTAAGGCTGCGCTAAAGTGTTTTTTTCCCCATGTCATATTTACAAAGTGGTGAAATGCACGCATTACGCCACGTTGTAATCCCTTACTCCACATTATGCCTGCACCAGGCATAATGTATGCAATTGGGGCATCTGGCGCTAGGAGGCCCAAAAAAATGCTGCTGTGAAATTTAAAGGATTTCACTGCGCCATTTTTGGCATCACTTTTACCGCCTCCTCAGAGCTGGCGTTAAAATGAGGCACCCATAAAAACCTATGAGTCTCCTTGCACACTAGCGTCCAATTTTTTTTTATGTTAGTGTAGCAAAGCACCACAATGGCACAAAAAATGTTGACGTTATTGTGCTAACGACCGCCATGGAGCGTCGCATTAGAAATACGATGAAACCATAGTGCTGTTAGGTGGTGGTATGGGTGGCGCAGAAAAAGGAGTGCATCAGCTCTGATGCACTACTTTTTCATAAATATGGGTCTGAGTATACTCTCATATTAGTTCTTACAGTGTTGCAGAAATGCCTTTGTGATTTCATCACTCTCTGTTACAACTGTATGAGTATCAGGTTTCTCGATCTTGCTAATACCTTGTTTGTTCTGCTTGATCCTGGTTGACTAGGCTGTCGAGACCATTAGTCTGAAAAGCAGGCTTTTTGCAGGGGTGATGAATTCCCCCTGCCACCTCCTGAGACACCACTTGGAAGAATTTGCCTATTTGCTGACTTTCCTCGTACATTTTCTGCTGATATGTTCTATGGTTATTTATCTCCTCAATCAAAAAGAAATCTCAAAGGTTCTGCTTGGCAATAACAAGCTGCTCTTTCAAAATATGTCTACCCTTTGTCCTCACATGAGCACCTACAGCTAAGTATGCCGCAGATTGCAACCCTGGTAATCTAGTAGTGCACACCTAATTTTGATTAGACTTATACACTAAGAAGCATCTTCGAAACGTGGCCTAAAAGGCCTCCTATACTACAAAGCTAGAAGCTGAATTGTAATTTATCTAAAAAAACTCCTTTATAAAAATTATCATTCTCTCCAACCAAATCTGATCTTCTGAAAGATCCGTATCAAACTGACACCTTGGCCTCTCTGTTTTCGGAATTTCTAAATCACAATGGACCAATACTATTGAGTGAGCAGAGAAGACATTTGCCTAAATATCTGTTATCCTACACCTGATTATCTGAGTTGTTAGAAAAAAATGTAACAGTGATATAGTATCAAATTGGCATGAAAAACAAGTAAACTGTACCATACCTGGGTGATCTATAAGCCAACGATCATTTGATTGAAAATCCTGCTTAGTAGTAGCAGGAGCCTCGCTGTTTTTGGCTCTAACTTTTCTTTGGTCCTATTAGAAGTATTTAAATTCAGATCTTCATTGAAGCTAAAGTCACCGCCAAAAATCAAAGGCCATTCTGCCTCATTACAAGATTATGAAGATATATCAATGATCCCACATCATCCAATATTGTGCCATAATAATTAGTACAACTAAAACAAAGTCCTCCACTAAGACCTTCATCCAGATCTACCTCCCACTTTTCCTTATCCTTTATTACATCCATCATGTGCCATCCATCATGTCAGTAGATCTTACCATATAAATCGCCACACGCCAGCTGAAGCAAAATATGCCTGGGAATATTTTTTAGGAATAAATAGATTTTAATTATTACTTTGAGATGTGTCTCCTGAAGGAAAATTACTTTGGGGCTACACAAGGACAACCAACTCATCATGGACCCACAATGTGTATCTTGAAGGAAAATTACTTTGGGGTTAAAGGAGGACAACCAACTCATCATGGATCCATATTCCATTAGTTTAAAACCCAATACCATTACAGGACATCATCTTGACATTATAGATCATACAGTGATCTCAAGTACTTTCTGTGCTAACTTTACAACTCCACCTCCTACTCTGGATAACTATATTGATAATCAAACCAGTTCTGCTAATTTACGCTAAGTGTACAGCCCTCTTACCACCCTGACCATACCTCTTAGGTGGGTTGCCCACAAATAAAATTGTCCCTCGAACAAGATTTTTAGTTTGGGCGGCTGCACTATTGATGCCTGTCCACCTGCAATGATATCTGTGTTTAACCACTGTTCCATCTTGACCACTGACTCCATTTTGTGCTTAGCTTAGCTTCTCACATCATCACATTGATAACCACCAGCTCCATTCTGATTACAGACTCCATTTTGTGCTTAACATAGCTTTAGCCACTGCCACGTTAGAGGTGCAGAAGGTGCAGGTATTTTTCCACGCTCAAGTTATGCAATGTGTTTTTTGCTCATGTTTTCACTCTACGTGTTCTCGTCTCACCAAGGCCTAGGACATAATATGGGAGAGCAAAAGGAAGATAAGGATATACTAGGATGATGTTTATGGTACAGCAAGGAACAGCTTAGTTTTGAGAACGCACCTTGGGATGTGGCCAATCCCAACTTGTTTTTTTTTCAAAACTGACCTGAGGTAGCCAGCTTTTAAACAACAACCCACCAGATGGGGAAGGGTTTGTAGGATTCTCCTCTCCTGCTTGTTTAAAGTATATAAGAGACGGAAGCTAGAAGGCAGTGGAAAAAGATTGAACTCGGGCAGGAGAGGATGCTCTGCCTTCCATCACTCCCTTGAGGTTTGATGTCTCTCTTTCTCCACAGTTGACTGGGTTCACAACCTGTTGCTGGCAAAGAGGTGAAGCGAGCAAGTCCCATGGTAATGCATTCTTCTTAATTATTATTTCTAGCTTTGCATTGTGTATTTTGTCTGTATATGCAGCTATATAATCTATGATTAAAGTAGCGTATTTTCTTTGCTTGTTTTTATAAGTATTATTATTATATTGCTGTGGTTATTTTTGGAGGTATATTTGTGTTACTGTATTTGACCTACATAACTCCTCCTTTCGAACCTTAAACATTAATTTAATACATTCATTACTCAGACTAAGAGATTGTTGGAATTCCTTTTAATCATGTTTTCTCTCAGTTTAATGTAAAGCAGTACACTTTTATTTCTCTGTGGTGATTTTCTTCAAATGTGCACCCGGGTTGTACACCATTGATGTTTCTATTTAAACCTTGAAGAGTGCCTTGATAAATGTGTTTCTTGGACTGAGAGGGTTGCATGTTCACTTTCCATGCCCGCTTGGCCTTTTTTCGATTTCTATACCCCACCACCGAGCCTCTTGATGATTCTTTCGATTGGGCCGTGGTGGGGGGATTTGTTTTACATTTAACCCCGCAAGTCAGAGGATTTCTCCACTTCCGGGTTTGCGTCCACGGGTAGGTGCTCCAATGAGGAACCTGTCCGTTTTTTGTAAGTACCATTTTGCAATTTGTTCATTATTAATCTTTATGACGCAGCCATGCCCGAGATTTTGAGCTTGCATCTTCGGGTTATATAAGCGTTCACCTCCTCACTGCAGTACAATACTGATCACTGCATGTCGAATATTTTTTCCCTACCATCTCCAGAGTCGATGATGGGCAGCGGTTTATGCGGGGCTGTGACCATTTTTACCTGTATGCCTCTTTTTGATTCTCACGTTGTTTTTCACAGATATATCGGCCACCTCTAAGAACACATAGTAGATTGTTCTCTCGCTTCTTAGTTCGTTTTTGTTGGACAAGGGGCATTACGTAATAGCGACATTGTGATTTTCATTCATTTATAGTGATGCCGCCCTATACGCCTGGCTTTTAACTTTTTTGCTACCTTTTGGTTTTCTTTTTGAATGGGCAATAGATAGTAGCAACACACAAATGATATAATTGCTCTTTAAAAGGAATTCTTTCATGTGATAATGAGCATTTATTTTTACATTTTACCTTCACTAATCATTATTTTTACCAAAGGGGATGACCCATGATCCCATGATGCCCGTTCCCTAAATTGAGGAGGGTAAGTACTACATCATACATTTAATTGATGTGGTCTAGATGGCGTTATGACACAACATTTACTACTTCACCTACAGCATGTTAGCTGTTGCCTGTTGGGGTTTGTTCTTTGTTACAGGTTTACGCCGATTGAGGTTTTCTTCTTCTTCTTGTTTGTGTAGCGGTTCATGTAAGTTCTTGCTTATTGTGCTTTTTTGTTTTGTTTTTGGAGAAGAACTTATTTTTTTGTGGTCCTGATGAAACGCCATTTGATCCTTTGGGACAGTTGAGGCGTGAAACATGTTGACCTTTTAGTCAGGGTGAGAGCCAAAGTCCTCTATAGCCTATATGTTAATGGTCAGAGTTTAGGAACATTATTTTCCCGATACTCCCCTGCTTTTTAATCTTGCCCGTGGACCACCACCCCTAATAAATCTGATTTTGGGTGGTTCTCGAGTCAATTTTATTTTTTGTTCTCTCTGCTCTGCATGGTAGGTCTGATTTCTCTCCTGCTTACTTTTGTGGCACGCTCATAATAAAAGATCTCCGGTACAGAGCCCCTTTACAGGGGCCCGTCAGGCATTGCAGCGCTGGCCCGACGAGGAGCAGACCTATTGATAAAGCATGACATCCAACGGATGTGTGAGGGTTCTAGCTTCTAAATTTAGAAGTGCCCATGTGTCCTTTCGTTTCTCTTTTTAGGAACTGTGTGTCCCATTTGATTGCTACTTATTGTGTAGGGAGACTGCACACTGGACCTGTTCTAAATTCTCCCAGTCCCTCTCTTTTTTTGATATGTGATAAGTAGGACATATGTCTTTATGTACTACATGTCTTAGTAGTGACAAACAGCCCATGTAGTTTCTCACCACTGTGAGTGCTGCCCATCCCATAGGATTGCATTGGAAAATGCTCTAAAATATGTTGAAGCTGTATTGTTTGGTATGGTTGGAATGGTAGTGAGTAATACTGCTTACTGGTGTAGGTGGGTTTTTTATTACCATTATAGAAATGCCTCTTTTAGAAAGTGAGCATTTCTCTGTGTTTATGATTCTGGTGTTTTGCAGCTTGAGTCCAATCCACGTCTGGGGCTGAGTGACAGCTAGGCTTAGTGTATACTGATGGTCTTCCTGGGCAGAAAGAGGTAGAGGCAGGGCACACCTGCATCTGTGTAGGCTATGCCTGGCCTCACACAAAGGGCTAATTTACCCCCTATTGATGTCTGGAACCAGTGCTGGAGGAGAACGGGGACATCCCTGGAACTGGTTAGTGCTTTTTTGGACCCCATATCCCCCTTCGTGGAAGCTGCGCAAAATGAGTATAAGTACAGGGGGTTGTCTGCCACATTGGTAGAGCACTATTCGAACTGGGACATAACCTCTGTCAGAAGGACTGTTGGATGGCACCAACGGACTCATCTGGACTGCTCTTCTGTTTGTTGCCCTGCTGCCTGATGTCTGCTGGGTGGCACCAATGATTCATCTGGATTGTTTTACTGCTTGTTGCCCTGCTGCCAGCTGCTCTCTGACTTGGGCTCCCCTGGGCACTGCTGGTCTACCTGGAGGAACCGCCCTTACCTGCCTTTGGGGTGCTGGCCTCTTTGTCTATGGCTTCCTGACTTGTATACGTCCTACCAGTGTTCCCCCAGCGGTCAGCAGAGGAGTGCCCCTGTTACCAGTGCCTCCCCTGGCCCTACTGTAGAGGTGCTTGTGTAAGAGATATAATCATTATTCAAGCGGTGGGTCAGTGCTGGGGATTGCCTTGCATGCTGCAGGCTGAGCACTCCCCCAATGCCAGTAACAATGTAGAGAGCTTATGTTTTCCATGCTTGCCCCAAGCACAAGAAAGCGCCTTGTGCCTCCGTGATGGGGAGGGGATCACTGAGGCCAGAGGAGCGGAGAGAAGCACGTCGGCCACCTTTCGCGAAGTGCAAACTCCTCCTGTGGCTCAAGTCGACACCTCTTCTCACCCAAGCACTGCCACAACCCAGGCGAAACATGAAAAAACAAAGGGAAAAGCTGCCATAGTGGGTCATATCTATCACGCTGCATAGTTGAAGGCAGCAGCTCCAGGAAACTGAGTGGAGTGGCCCTGGAGGGCACCGGCCATGCCTCCCCAGCTTGAGCTGCTGGAAGAGAAGTCACAGAAGTAGGTGGCTGCCTAGTGTGGACGCGAGCACCCTATTGACCCAAGATTCTGCGAGGTGTGGCAGGAGTGCTGGGCTTTGTGCCCCAGAGCCCAGAGACTTGGATTAGAGAATACCTTGTCTCCCCTAGTGGGGGAGCCTGCAGTAACCCCAGCAACCTTGTCATAGTCTTCCATGCGGGGGAGGTTGGGAGAGATCTTCCCTCTGGCGAGGAAGGTGTGGGCTCCCCCCCATTCCAGCTTGTGTTTACCGGGACGGAGGAGCTTTACTAGCCTGGCTCTCAGGGAGGAAGATAAACCCTCAACTAAGGTTGTGTCCCTGGCAAGCCTCTTTTGGTTACTGCAGGCATTAGAATAGGAGCACGGTAGCTCCTACCAAGGCTGAGGTGGAATCTCGTGCCGGATATCCTCTAATAGGAGTGCAAGAGCCCCAGTATCCGTCACAGTGGATTGGGCACAATTACCATATAACCTGTAAAATAAGCAGAGGAATGCTGGGACATCATATAATGAGAGGTTTTTGGTGATTCTTACCATACTTGCCTTAACCCATGATATTTTTCCCTCCATTGAGTATGCTACATCCTCCATGTCCTGGTTATGTGCCCTACTTGCCATGTTGGAAGTAGCTAGAATAGTTGCAGGGCCTGTATGATTTGTATTGGGAAGGAAATGTTGGTGCTATGACATATGCAATATGAAGTGGTAGCTTCTTCTTATGTTTGCATCCAGGATTATGGCATTGATACTAATGTGATTAGGGTGACATGCACATTTCTGGTGTCTGACATGTGCCAGTTCGGAAGGTTTCATTTTATGTGCATTCATGATGACAACTTGGCAATTCTGATATTATCTTTATTCTGACATGTTCCTTTTTGATGGTAATGACAGCCTGACTACTGCTTGTTTTGCAGAACACTAGTGATCTATATGTTTATCTGACTACTGCTTGCTTTCACAGAGTACTAGTAATCTGTGTGATGTTCTGACAGCTGCTTGTGTAGCTGGGTATTTCTGATTGTCGTGTTTGGTCTAATGATGGTTTATGTTTTGCAGTTTATTTTTATATAAGTTGTTGTTGTGTCTCTTTTGTGGTGTATTTATTGTGTCATGTGTGCTGTGTGTGTTGTGCAAACGCTTTACACATTGCCTCTGGGATGAGCCTGACTGCTCGTGCCAAGCTACCAAGGGGGTGAGCAGGGGTTATATTGGGTGTGTAACTCCCCCGCAGTGACTAGAGTGGTGGTCCCTGCCTTGCCTAGGTGCCCACGCTAGCCAACCAGAAAACCCATTTCTAACACCTCCCCTCAGAACTATGCTTCTTGCTTGATGTTCTGCAGCTAAACGTGACTGGGAGTTTATTTTTTAGCTTTCTGAGAGAATAGTGCCGAGCTAGCAGCAGCTGCGGTTATCCCTTTCAACTGCATTTGCCGACCATTCCAAGAAAACCACTATAAAGATATTCTATTGGGGTCCCAAAATGAGCTATGTTTATTACTGATCTGTCTAGTGCTGCAGGGGAAGTGCAGTTCCGATATACAGCAATGTATAATGAGCAGAAACAATGTGCTAATGAGGGAGCATGCCAAGAAACCAAGAGTCTGGTAGCTGAGATACCCCTGCCACGGCTCCAAGCAGCCAGAGAGCACTCACCTCACATAGGCTTGGTTGTTGACAGCTTTCTTTCTATTTAAACCAGTGCTTATTTTGTAAAATAATAAGAGCTGGGGTCCAAGGTTTTGCTCAGAAACCAGCGGCTGATGGTATTCTAAGTTGGGGGGGATAAATTCCAAGGCTGTGAAGCCTTGATTCCATCTTAGTCATCTTTCATCCACTGCCAGACACGTTGTGCCTCTCTATCGCCTTCTTTCTATTTTTTTTTATCCCTGCATTCTTTCTCTGTCACTATTTCCTGTATTTGTCACCCCCCTTCTTTCTCACTTTTGTGCTTTTCTCTCTGTTTCACTATGGGTCAAAATCCCATGAGGAAAAATAAGTGCAGGTCCCCAAAAATGAGTCCTGGTGGGCCCCTTCTACATCCACTGGGTAAACTGAGCACTGGTATGAACTATCCCTTTGCCTCTAGAACTCTTTTTATTTCAACTTAGACCGCCACTTGGACCGCCATTTTACAATTGTCATTCATTTCGAATGGTGGTGTGTTGGTGGAGTAACTCCCCATGGTTCCTAGTTCAAAAATGCTTCTTTGTTGTTGAAATGTGCACAGTTCGCCCACCAACATTCCCAGGGGCACAGCTTATGGGGGATGTTTGAGGTGTGACACCTACCAAATAAATAAATACCTGCCTTTGAAGTTGGGTCTTTGGGCCCACAGTCAGGTCTGCATCAGGTTTTAGGTCAAGAATGAAAGACAAAACAGTGATCTCTCATGTAAAAGAGGAGAAAGAGAGACGGAGGTATGCAACTGGTTGCTGTATTTCAAAACGTGAAACCAGATAACCTGAAATCAATACCAGATTCCCTGCATTTAAAAAATGCAAGCTAAGTACATGGGACTGTCAGTCACTTAATAAAATTATTTGTAAAAGGTGAGGATGAAAACATGCGGCACTGCCTGCTTGCACTGATTTGCCAACACTACAATCGAGCCTTCTTCTAGCAGAGACGAAGAGGAGCATGGGAAGTGAAAATACATTTAAGTGATCCCAGGTCTACCAGACCCAGGTGAGACTAGCAGAAATACAGTTTTGGAGGGTGGTTGGGGTGGGACATCCCTAAAATGCATTCTTGACGGTTGTGTTTGAGAATCCTAAGGCAGGTCTGATATGTCTGTGTTGGTTTTTCTTGATGTTCTCATTTCACTAAGAGCTTTTAACTATTTTTTTTTTTTTAAAGGAAACTTAAATATATATATAGGGACTGTTTTTTCCACAAAATAGTAAATCTACTCCCAAAGAAGTACTGCTTTTTGTAATTCACATTGTCAGTAGTAGGTATGGAAAGCTGCACCAGTCTCAAGTTTCCAGACATGCAATTGGTAATCAAACACTGAAAAGGTGATTGGACGAATGCTTGCAAATAGTCCAACCACTGGCAATCACTTGCTGTGGCATTCGGAACCATCATTTTCCATTCATTGTGCCACTTTAGGCAGAGGCCCACCTATGCAAATCAGTTCTAACCATGTACATCATGGAAACAGATCATACTGAACCTTGGTCATCTAACCCCTTGACCCTGTGGCGCTATGCTTTTTGACACAGGTGCCCTCCCATGCCCCCAGGGACCCCCCCTGCCACCCTTGCCCACCCCAGGAGGACCCCCAAGGATGGAGGGACCCACCCCAGGGACATTCAGGTAAGTTCAGGTAAGTATAATTTTTTATTTTTTATATTTTTTTTTGGTGGCATAGGGGGGCCTTATTTGTGCCCCCCTACATGCCACTATGCCCAATGACCATGCCCAGGGGACAGAAGTCCCCTGGGCATGGCCATTGGGCAAGGGGGCATGACTCCTATCTTTACAATGATAGGAGTCATGTTGATGGGGGATGGGCGTTGTTAAAAAATGGCGCAAGTCGGGTTAAGACGATTTTTTCGACGTAACCTGACTTGCCCCATTTTAAGACGCCCATGCGCCATTTTCCCCCTACGCCGGCGCTGTCTGGTCTACGTGGTTTTTTCCCACGCAAACCAGGCAGCGCCGGTCTGATTGCGCCGTCTAACGCCATTCCATAAATACGGCGCCCGCATGGCGCTTCAGAATGGCGTTAGACGGCGCAAAACTTTTTGACGCTAAACTGCGTTAGCGCAGTTTAGCGTCAAAAAGTATAAATATAGGCCTATATTTTTTGCATTGGTCTTATAGCCCGAAGAAGTTATGTGCCCAGGGAAAATAATAGAAATGAGGGATGCACATAAAGCTTTAGCCTCCCTAAATTAAATTGTTCTTCTGCAATAACTTCATAAAAACCATAATACTTTCCTTCGTAAACTATTACATGCTCGGAAACATTCCTGATTTATGGAGTGTAGAATCGATGGGAAAAAAATGAATGCTCGAAAAACATATTAGAGGCATTATTGAACAGATTTTAATTGAGATTTGATTTCGATGCCCGTTATCCACATGATGAATGGGCCCTACCCTCGACTCCAGCTAGGCTAGCACAGGAGAAAGTCTTTAATTTGACAATTAGGTATCTGTCTTTAGGTTTTATGTAGCTCACTGCTCGGATCACTTCATCAGTACAGTGTGGCATTTGTGCAGATTAAATTGAGACCGCGTTTTCTCTATTTTCTAGCACTTACTTATGTTTTATGACAAGCACTAAATCAATGTTATGCTATTATTGATTTTTTTCTCAAATAGACACACACCATTTCGCCTTTTGCCCTTCTTTTCTGCTTCCCTTTCCTTTTTTCACCGTATGCCTCATATACAGCTAGCGAAAGAAATTTCCAGCGTTTCCTGAGATTTCTGCTGGCTGTGCCAATCTACTCAATTTTTACGACACAAGAATTGACAAAGTTAACCTGGATTTCCCTTAAAACTCATAGATGTGTGAAATGTGGCACGGTTAGAAAGGTCTAGGTTACCTCTCTCTCTCTCACTCTCTCTCCACTGTGTGTGTGTTCGTGCGTTTGTGTGTGTATGTGTATCTATAAATATATTCACTTTACACGGTATAGTGCTAAATCAAAAAATAAAAACATCTGCAATTTGCCAGCTGCGATCCACTACATAAAGCAAAACTTGAAACCACACCATGAAGACCAGACTAAATTGACTGTTCAAAAGCTTACAGTAGTGATATCAGTAAATCTCAACAACACAACACCAACAAATAATAACACGTTTTTAACAGATGTGGTACACATAATGCTGTTATCAATAATGTAAATGATAAGATGATAGGTAGCGTGACCAACATCATTTCTAATGGCATCTGCTACATCATATGTGAGGTTATTAGTAGCCCATTTTGGTGGCGAATTATGGTTTTCACGCCAGGGCAAAAAGTAAATTTTGTGTAACAGACCATGAATAGTATACTTCAAATGTTTTTAGGGTCTATTTCTTTTTACCATAGCATCATTGTCAATGGACTATCGGAGAATTATTTTTAAAAATTATTATCTCGATGCACTGCCACCTACATCATCAAAAAACTGCACAAGTTCAACATAACTTAACTTGTTAATAGCCTGTAACCGTTCATCCAGATCCATTAAACAGCATAAATGATGTACACAAATGAACAGTTTGTGAGATCCACCCCCCCCCCCACCAGCCCCACTTGATAAGGACATTCCTGATGGATTTGCATGAAGCCCAAAATATGAAGAGTAAGCTAAGCATGGTAAGAGTCTACCAAGTTTCATTCACATCCATAAATCCGTGAGAGCAAAGCAATTATTTTCTGCTCCGCCTTTGCCCCCTCTTACAGGGTCCTCATGAAATGTGATATTCGTGTATTGCGTTTAACAGGCTAACATTTTGCCAAAATTCATGCAGATTCGTTCAACAATATCACAATTATTTGTACGTGAAAATCCTTTTTGCCCCCTCTTCATTTTTCTCTGCCCACCTAATAGATTTGCAAGAAGTGTACCGTATCTGCAGAACAAACAAACTGAGGGGAATATTTATAAACTTACATGCAATGCTGCTCAGCACGTGAAGTTGCTGTGCAGCATTGTGTGAAAGAGAGAAAGAAGAACAGTGCCATATTTTCAAAGCTATGGTGCAGTTCTGCTCTCTCCTATTGCTGAAACACTTGTGGCTGCCTTTCACCCATGCAGCCACCTTTGTATCATGGTGCATGGGTGACCTCATTGTGAACAGGACAGTTTTTGTGCAGGAAGCAATACTTTCCTGCACAAGAACTATCCTTTGAGGCTCATTTCTGTTCTTATGTGTGCAGCAGAATGCAGCACATAATCAAAGAAGTAATGAAGAGAAATAAAGATGTTTGTCCATGTTACGCAATCCTCGGGTAGGCTCTCCATTTTGGAGCAAGCCCATGTTTACAAGTCTTTTTAAATTTAGACTTATATCAAAATACCTGGTTGGATGCACAGGAACGTCCATGCTCCCCCCATGTAAAGCTTACCCGATGCAAGGTGATGCAAGGCAGCGCTATGCACTGTTTCGCTAATTTTGTTTTTAACAAAGCCACGCAAATCAGGCTTTGCTTGGCTTTGTAAAGCACAAAACTGTTTATGCTTCGGGTTTGCCAAAAGAGTAATGCAACCCTGACAGAATAGTTTAGTTAATCTGGACCGAAATATCTAGCAATTTTTTTCTTTTTTGGATTTGTCAAATCAAGCCACAATGGTTAACAATTCAACACTTTTTCAGCTCTCCTCTTAACTATGCTCTCCTTAATGGATCTGCCTGGATTCAAAAATTCCAAGCGCAAGATGAACATTCAAAATATCTGCCATATTTTGTGCAAATAAATTGCAGGGAAATCCAAAAAAACGATTATATGACGGAACACCGAATTAAAAACAACTACTAACCTTAACAACGAGGTCGGACCACCGACCTCGTCCTTACTACTAATGATTTTACCACGAATGCCTTAACAACGATTTCGTTGTAAAGGCATTCCTGATAAAATCATTAGCAATAGGCACCATTCACCCTACATCCCTCACCCCACCCCCCCAACCCCATTCCAAAACCTAAAAACCCCCTGACCCCCACCCACTCCCCAAAACCAAAAACGCCCCACCCCTCCAACCCCACCCCAAAACCTAAAACCCCCTGACCCCCCACCCACTCCCCAAAACCAAAAACGCCCCAACCCCACCCCAAAACCTAAAACCCCCTGACCCCCACCCACTCCCCAAAACCAAAAATGCCCCACCCCACCCCCCCAACCCCACCCCAAAACCTAAAACCCCCTGACCCCCCACCCACTCCCCAAAACCAAAAACGCCCCACCCCCCAACCCCACCCTAAAACCTAAAACCCCCTGACCCCCACCCACTCCCCAAAACCAAAAACGCCCCACCCCCCCAACCCCACCCCAAAACCTAAAACCCCCTGACCCCCCACCCACTCCCCAAAACCAAAAACGCCCCACCCCCCCAACCCCACCCCAAAACCTAAAACCCCCGACCCCCCACCCCCTCCCCAAAACCAAAAAAGCCCCACCCCCCCAACCCCACCCCAAAACCCCCTGACCCCCCAACCCCTCCCCAAAACCAAAAACGCGCCACCCCCCAACCCCACCCCAAAACCTAAACCCACCACTTACCTTCGCCAACTCCCTTCTTTGTACCTTAACCACGCATGTTCGTTGTTCAGAACATACGTAGTTAAGGCACAAAAATACGAAGTCGTGGTTAAAAAAAGCGTTGTTACGCTTTCGTTAACCACGACTTTCGTAATAAAAAAGTTGTAAAAAAGGATGTTTACCCAAAAAGACCCTTTAAACTGTCCAAATATATAAATAAATTAAACCTGTGAAAGCAGCGCAACACATTTTTCACTAGCTAGTACTTCAAAAAGTACTGAACAAATTTATGCCTCACCAAGCAGTGGCACTCTTATGAACAAAGTTCTTCTTTCATGTCATGATTGGTATGCTTTAAAAAAGCTTTTTTTCTGTTGCGAAGAGCTACATTTTCTAAAGTGGGATATGTTCTTTTTTAACCCCCTTCCTCATTTCCTCCTGAAGTATGTGCATGAAGCATGCTAAAATTAACCTGTATTCTTTCTTTTTGATTCATCAAATCACTAAATATTAGAAGTTATCAGTGATGTCATCAATTATGTCATTCAACACATCATGAATTATGTAATGTATGAGGTCATAAGCAGTGCATGGTTGGTGTGCAAGTTAGAGTTAGCTTAGTGAACTATAACTTCTGAATAAAATATATTTTTCAGTTTTTAAGCATTAGTGTGTGTCTGTTTTAACAGTGACACTTTAATCTTTGGCTGTTTCCAGTGAGTTACTGAGGTTTTTTATTATTATTTATCCATCTCCGCTGCTGAGCACAGCTTTTGGCCATGTGCAGCATTGAATGATACACAAGACTTCGACTCTGGTGCAGGCAACTCCCACCATACACTGCCTTTGGCTTTGAATGGCATGGGGGTTGGCTGCCATTCCTGACCAAAGGCTCAACCCTCATAGATACCCAACTCCCTGTTGCGCATGGCCTGTGGCTGTGTGTGGCATCAAAGTTTCTGCCAACTCCTGTCTGCAACTTGCAGTTGGCCATAGGGCCTGGGCTTTTACCAAGCTCTGTCTCCATCGATTCATGGATGCCCAACCCTCTGCAATTTTCATAACATTTTTCAAGAGGTTTCTTCCTTCTCACACCCTCTTTATATATATATGTGTGTGTGTGTGACCTCAAATCCTGACATAGTAGTATGAGGTTCAGATAAGGGAGGTAATACAGTACTATGGTCAAAATCAGATTACGTGAAGGAAGCTTATAAACAACTGAATGATACCTCTTATTACAAAATGGTAGAAAGAGCACATTTTGAAGGTGACTGTGGAACATTTTAATTCAACATTATCTGAGTGGGGGACTGTGACCGGGCCGCCCCGGGCAACAGCGGGGAACCGGCAGAAACGGAACCGCTACGGCTGCGTTCCCAGGTTCCCCTGGAAACGCGTCCGCAACGAGGCCAGCGTCCTGACGTTGCCTCGGCAACCTCCGGTGACGAGGAGGCTCCGGATTGGCCACCAGGCGGCCAAAAGACGGAAGCTCCGGTCGAGAGGGGGAGAGCCGGGAAGGGAGAGAGGAAGGAGAACGGCGGCGGCGGCGGCGAACCGAAGGAGGAAGAGAGAGACGGCGACAAGGACATCGGAGGAGGACCCCAGTGGCCTGGAAGCGGCGGAACCCGAACCCAGAGGAACAGCGCCCGACCGGAAGCAGGGGAGACCAGCCCAGACCGACGAGAGGACCTCCACAGAGCCAGCCACGACCCTGGAGGGTCGTGGCTCTACAAGGTACGGTCCTTCTGGACAAACCGAGGGGCACAATAAAAGGGGAGAAACGCTGGGGAAGGGAGGAAGGCAGGGTGAGGGGAGGGAGGAGAGAAGGGCACTTTATAGAGCACCGGGAGAGCACAAAAGGGTAAAGTACGGAATATACACAAGCCCTGAAGTCCTCACTGGCACCTATATCACACATAAAACCCCCCCCCCCCTCCTTAAACCTTTTCCCAGCAAAACATATAAGTAGAAGACGTGGTATAAGGCGTCCGTTCCACTCACCAGCGGTATGTGTTCCCTTTTTCTTATATGTCACATCCGGGACCTGACGAGGACGATCCGGTACGCCACCTAGAGAAAAGGAAGAAAAGGGACACAGATTAGAAGGAAGATATTCACCACTCCAGAGAAGAAACTGGCGCTAAACGTCGTACTGACTTTTCATCAGTTCTTATTTCAAATTACTAATAAATACTTACCTCAAAAACCCAAATTTACCTCTCCTGAGTGTCTATACTGTGGGGACTGTCTACAGTGGTGTCAGAAGAGGGATCTTGTTTCTAATCCCTCTCCATAAAACAGTCCAGACAGTATACACAATGAGTGAGAGTCCATCGTTAGAGACCGTGATTAAGCAACTAGCGGAAGGGCAAAGACACTTACAACTAGTATGGGAGGCCCAACAGAGAGAGGCCAAAGAAGACCGAGAAACCTTACAATCTGCGCTGAAGAGCCAGGCGACCATACTGGCGAACAACCAGTTAGTCCATGAAAGTGCGATGAAAAAACTAACGGAGACTATCGCCGCTAGTAAGGTACATCCGAATGTACCTAGTTCCGTATTACAGAAGTATCAGGAGGGAGAGGATCCGGAATCCTTTTTCACCAACTTTGAACGGGTAGCCTCCTCCGCCCTATGGCCAGAAGATAAATGGGGACAATATGTGGCCCCCCTGCTCACCGGTCTCTTACAATCAGCATATCAAGCCGCTAACCCAGGTGGTGTCAACCCCTATCAAGATATAAAAACAAGTATACTAGAAAGGGTGGGTCACGACACAGAATATTACAGGATGAGATTTCGTAAAGCCAAATGGGGCACCAACGAAGACCCTAGAACCTTTTATTTTCGTGTGAAGGATCTAGCATTAAAATGGTTAGGCCATATTGGAGATAGTCGGGAGGAAGTCATCAAAACCATTATACTGGAACAATATCTCGATGGTCTACATCCATCCACAAAACACTGGATAAGACAACACCCAAAAGTGGATACTGAGACGGCCATCGATCTGGCCTGTGCTTTTCATCGATCCACCGATGTCAGAAACTGTCCCACGCGAAGTATCATTAAACCAGTTCTACCGTCCCCAAAGACATTTGTAAAAAGTCCACCCGACTATCTAGTACCACGTAGGATTCCTGAAGGCCCGCCTACCATGGGACCCCAATGTTATAGTTGTGGTGAATGGGGACACATCGCACGTATGTGTCCCCAGAAACAAGAAATGGGAGAACCCATGGAGATAGGGATGACAAGGCGAAGGGTGTTATGTACTGGGAAGGGCGCCCTAAAATTTAAAATGATGATACAAGTGGACGGGAAAAGTGTATATGCCCTGGTTGACTCCGGCTGCAGCCAGTCAGTAATTAGGAAAGACTTGATAAATAATGATATAGAAGAGAAACAATGGGTATCTATATGTTGCATACACGGGGACAAGGCCCAGTATCCTATACAGGTACTCCAGATCAGGTGGGGACCCTATCAGGACTTCCTCCCAGTGGGGATAATGCCCCGGTTAATCGAGGAATGCATCATTGGGACAGACTACATCCACTTCCAAGAACTATTAGACTACGTCAGAGATAGCAAACAAACTAAGGATTGGTGGGGAGAGGCACCTTTTTCAGAGAGTGATATTGAGTGTCCGCTATATCGTAGAAAGTTGTCACGAAGAGAGAAACGACAGGGAAAAGGGGACTATCGGAAGACGAAAGGTGACAACACCTATGGAGAGATAGTGGCAGAAATTCATGAAGTTCCTAGTACTTTTTCCCAACAACAGAGAGAGGACCCCTCCCTTAACAATGCCTGGAGGTCGGCAGTAACAGAGGAGACAGAAGAGGTGGGTCCCTACTTTATAGTGCAAAAAAACTTATTATATCGGGTTACTACCACCCGACGGGGAGAACGTAAACGCCAACTTCTGGTACCTACCCACTATCGGGAACATGTTCTTACACTAGCTCATAATCACCCAGGGGGAGGACACTTTGGGAGAGAAAACACCGAGGAATATTTGCTCAGAAGGTTTTATTGGCCTGGAGTGTACGCCCACATACGTAGGTATTGCGCCCAATGTCCCCGTTGTCAGTTAACCGAACCTAGTCGGCCTAGGAAGGCGCCTCTCCTACCCCTTCCCATCATCGATATCCCGTTCAAAAGAATAGGGATGGATCTAGTGGGACCTTTGATTCCTTCGTCAAAAGGACACACCTACATCTTAGTCATTGTAGATTATGCTACACGATACCCAGAGGCCATTCCCCTGACTAGTATGACAACCAAGACAGTGGCCCAAGCTATGATTAACGTATTTTCTCGTCTTGGGTTTCCACATGAAATCCTCACGGACCAGGGGACCCCTTTTATGTCCACCTTAATGAAACAAGTGTGTAAAACATTGGGGATAGCTCAGATCAGAACCTCCGTTTACCATCCTCAAACGGACGGATTAGTCGAAAGATATAATCGAACCATTAAAACCCTGCTGAGAAAGACTATCAATGAGACAGGGAAGGATTGGGATCAAAAGTTACCCCTAGTGTTGTACGCCATACGGACACATGAGCAAGCATCCACGGGGCATAGCCCCTTTGAGTTGGTCTTCGGACGCCAACCTCGGTCCCTTTTAGACATGGCGGTAGAATCCTGGGAGGCCGAGGCTGAGGAAGCAGGGACTCCTTTGTTAGAATATGCGGAAAAATTGAGGAACCACCTACACAGCTTATGGACCGACGTACACGCAAACCTGGAACAGGCCCAACAAACACAAAAGTCCTATTATGACAAAGGAAGTAAACTACGGGTTTTACAACCCGAGGACCAGGTCCTAATAATGAGACCCACCTCCGACCATAAACTCCTGGCCAAATGGCAGGGCCCATATCGAGTAATCAAAGCAGTTTCCCCTGTCACCTACCTTATCGAAATATCCTCCCGTCCAATAAAAACACAAATATATCATGTAAACCTGCTAAAAAAATGGGAGACCCCCGCACAACCTGAACGTTCCGTAGAAATGGGTCAGTTTGTGTGTCCCGACAAGACCCTAGATATCGAGTTCTACCCTACCAACCCCGATACTGAAAGTACCCTACCCATAGTAGACGATATTTTACCTGAAGGGCAAAAGCAACAAGCCCTTAAGGTTTTAAAGCAATGGCAACCACTCTTTTCAGAGAAACCAGGAAAGACGTTTTTAATTCACCATAATATACGCACAAGCTCAGGGCAGATCACCAGAGAACGCCCGTATCGTATTCCAGAAGCTAGAAAACACATAATCGAAGAAGAAATCAAAACAATGTTATCCCTAGGGGTCATCGAACCGTCCACTAGTCCCTGGTGTTCACCGGTTGTCCTAGTACCGAAGCCTGATGGTAGCGTCAGGTTTTGCATAGATTTCCGCAAACTGAACTCAAACTCCCTATTCGACACCTATCCCATCCCTAGGGTGGACGATGTTCTCGAAAAACTAGGGAAAGCAAAATACATGTCTACTATCGACCTAACTAAAGGGTATTGGCAGATTCCCTTAGCTCCTCCAGATAGAGAAAAAACAGCTTTTTCTACCCAGTCCGGGTTATATCAATTTACAGTACTGCCTTTTGGGCTTCATGGAGCCCCTGCAACCTTTCAGAGGTTGATGGATAGGATTCTAAAACCCTATCCTGCATTCTCCGCTGCGTATCTAGATGATGTAGTCGTATTTAGTGAAACATGGGAGGACCACTTAATACACCTACAGAGAATATTCCAAGCCCTTCAAACTGCTGGTTTGACGGCCAATCCCAAGAAATGTGTGATAGGTAAAACCGACATCTCCTATTTGGGATATCGGATTAATCAGGGTACACTACAACCTCAAAATGGGAAGGTGGATGCCATTTTACATGCCCCTCTTCCACACACGAAAAAGGAATTACGCTCCTTTTTAGGATTAGTGGGCTATTATCGGCGCTTCATTCCACATTACTCCACCTTAGCAGCACCTCTTACGGACCTACTCACTAAACGATATCCCAATCGACTTTTGCCTTTTTCGGAGACGCAAAACGCGAGTTTTGAACAGTTGAGAGTTTCCTTAACCTCCGATCCCATCCTGCACTGCCCAGATTTTACGAAGCCGTTTCACCTCTACACTGACGCATCGGATGTGGGGCTTGGAGGGGTTCTGACTCAGCCAGATAGCGAGGGGCTTGACCATCCGGTGGTCTACATCAGTAGAAAACTGGTTTCCCGGGAACGTAACTATCCAATTATAGAGAGAGAGTGCTTGGCTATCAAGTGGGCCATTGACTGTTTGCAGTACTATCTCCTAGGGCGGCCGTTTATACTATTCACGGATCACGCTCCTCTTACATGGCTGGCTGCGCATAAAGATTCTAACTCCAGGATACTGCGATGGTTCCTTGAACTGCAACCATTCTCCTTTCAGGTTCGGCACGTCCCTGGATCTCACCAGGCCCCCGCTGATTATCTGTCCCGATTTCCTCTGTCTTCGCCTGTCCTGGAACAGGACAGTTCTTGGGGAAGGGTGTGTGACCGGGCCGCCCCGGGCAACAGCGGGGAACCGGCAGAAACGGAACCGCTACGGCTGCGTTCCCAGGTTCCCCTGGAAACGCGTCCGCAACGAGGCCAGCGTCCTGACGTTGCCTCGGCAACCTCCGGTGACGAGGAGGCTCCGGATTGGCCACCAGGCGGCCAAAAGACGGAAGCTCCGGTCGAGAGGGGGAGAGCCGGGAAGGGAGAGAGGAAGGAGAACGGCGGCGGCGGCGGCGAACCGAAGGAGGAAGAGAGAGACGGCGACAAGGACATCGGAGGAGGACCCCAGTGGCCTGGAAGCGGCGGAACCCGAACCCAGAGGAACAGCGCCCGACCGGAAGCAGGGGAGACCAGCCCAGACCGACGAGAGGACCTCCACAGAGCCAGCCACGACCCTGGAGGGTCGTGGCTCTACAAGGTACGGTCCTTCTGGACAAACCGAGGGGCACAATAAAAGGGGAGAAACGCTGGGGAAGGGAGGAAGGCAGGGTGAGGGGAGGGAGGAGAGAAGGGCACTTTATAGAGCACCGGGAGAGCACAAAAGGGTAAAGTACGGAATATACACAAGCCCTGAAGTCCTCACTGGCACCTATATCACACATAAAACCCCCCCCCCCTCCTTAAACCTTTTCCCAGCAAAACATATAAGTAGAAGACGTGGTATAAGGCGTCCGTTCCACTCACCAGCGGTATGTGTTCCCTTTTTCTTATATGTCACATCCGGGACCTGACGAGGACGATCCGGTACGCCACCTAGAGAAAAGGAAGAAAAGGGACACAGATTAGAAGGAAGATATTCACCACTCCAGAGAAGAAACTGGCGCTAAACGTCGTACTGACTTTTCATCAGTTCTTATTTCAAATTACTAATAAATACTTACCTCAAAAACCCAAATTTACCTCTCCTGAGTGTCTATACTGTGGGGACTGTCTACAGGGACACAGGGAATTTTACACACAGATGAATGCAGTTTTTGGAAAACAGAGTTCTTGAGGCTACCTGTACTTTATTTGATTCCAAAGGTACATAAGGATGCAATGAAACAACCTGAAAGACTTAATATAGCTACCCAGGAAGCACTCTTTGAAAATGTATCGAGATACATAGATTGCTTCCTGATGCCATTAGCTGAGAACCTCCCCCATATACAAAAGACACAACAAATTTCTTAAAATGGGTATTTGACATTCCAAGGGAAGACAACATGTTTTTGATAACACCAGGTGCAGCATCATTATAAACCAGCATACGTCACTCTGATGGTTTTGAGAACCACATACTCTTTTTTGACAGCCTGATCAGTCAGGTTTTATAAACATAGTAAGATGATGTTAAATATGATGGAATGGTGCTTGACATATAATATATTCTTTAAAAAAATTAGATCTATGAACAGTAATGTGGAGCAGCGATGGGCATCTGCTTAGCGCCCAGCTAAGCGAGTCTTCACATGGGTGGTGGGAGGAGCAGGTGCTCAACTGCCTACTGCTGGATCAGTGGAACACAAGTATTATAATTTGGTTGAGGATCATTGATGACATCTTTGTCATCTGGAGAGGAGACAAAAAAAGTGCTAGCTGTGCTAGATTTGTTTCAGATAGTAATAGAAATGACCTAAATTTGAGCTTCACAAATATTATTGATGAGAGAGAGGTAGAATTTCTGGATGTGAAGGTGAAGGGGACAAACCAAAAAACTGGAAACCACAGTGTATAGGAAACAGCATTTTACATGCAAGTAACTTCCACCACAAACCTTTGAAAGACAGTATAGCCTCTGGTGAATTACTTAGAGCAAAGAGAATTGTAAGTACATCACTTCAACCAGGAAGTGTTGGCAGCCATCTGGGTACTCGGCTTCAGCTGAGTACTACAAAAGAAGATAAAAATAAGAAAACATGCCAGGGTAGGTACACCCTTACCCCCTAGCTCTGGTTCTGGGCTTGGGGAGGGACACCCCCCAGGGCAAAAAAGCATTTTTTTCAAATTGTTGCTGCATATTTGCAGTGGATCTGCAAATTTGCAGCAAACATTTTAAAAACTGAAGCACAGGCTCCTATGCTTGTTTTTAAGAAGCCCCTGGGTGGGCCAGGTCCCATTGGCATTTTGAAGTAAAGGAGGGTGTACACAGGGCCCCCCTTCTAGGACAGTTTGATGCTCCGTGGACCATCATCTCCCTGGAGCATATTTATAACAAATGCAGAGAGGGACGTGTGGCCACCACAGCCCTGGGGACTGCCACCTCACTGGGGCATTGACATTATGAGTGCAGGGGGGCACTTTGCCCCTCTGAAGTCCTGGAAACTGCCACCTTCCCAAGGCTTCAATGAAATACAATGCAGGGGTGCAGCTCCCCGCAGTCCTGGGGACCACCACCTCCCCAGGGCTGGTACCATGTACAATGTGGGGGAACACCCAGCCCCCACCCGCAGCCCAGTGGAGCCACCTGCACACCCCTGCATCCACAGGGACCACCAGATCCACAGGGATTTAAAGAAATTGGATATGGAGGGGCTGCCAAGCCCTCTGCAGCCCCGGGAAATACCACCTCCCTGGGGCTAATAACCAATTTAATGCAGGTGGGGCTACCCAGTCCCCCCTGGCTTTCCCCGGGACTGCCACATCCCCAGGGTGGATAACACATTGAATGTAGGGTGCTGCCTGGCCCCCATGCAGCCCCAGGGAACACTTCCTCCCCAAGGCTAATTGAATCACTGGAGCCCTCCTCGAGTTGCCATAGATGGTCCTGGGGACCACCAACCCTCAGAGCCAGCTCCTGCTTTGCCCTCGGGGTGCCCACCCCTAGGACAGAACTGTTTGCTTTGACATGCCGGAAGCTTTCACAGCCCCCACCAAGACAGAGAAAACATTTCACTTTCTGCAAGTGCGAGCGGTCAAACAGGTCTCACTTGCAGAAAAAAAAGTTTTCATCTGTTTCCCTGCACGCAAATGTGCGTGTAGGGAAACAGATGAAAACATTGATCCTACAAAGCAGAGAGCTGCTATTTAAAGCAGCTCTCTGTTTGTGGGAGCAATGCTGACTTCTGAGGGACCTGAGGAGCCGGCTAGGACCACAGGGGCCTTGAGGCTCCCCCCGCAGTCCTGTCATTTTTCCTCTCTCTTCCATCCCATAAAGGTATGGAAGAAATAGAGAGATTGTCATTTCAATGATGTTTTGTACAAATGTTATAGTAATGTTTGGATGCAGAACAGAGTCACTTCTGGCCTAATGATCAAGGTCTTGTGATGTCACTCAGTAGGCTGAAGGTTCAATTCGTAGTATTGCTTGGCAGGGTGTCTGTTTATTTTCACTTTTAAACATTCCTAATGATGGATTTACCCTGACAATCTGTGGGTTGAATGTCATAGCTAAGTCTGGACACTGCACAGTAATGAGTCACCTCTGGCTTTGTGTTAAGGTCTCAGACATGCACACTAAAGTTTAAAGGTTCTAGGCTAGGTGAATCTGAGGACATTTCCTGCTTTAGTTGCTTTTTAACCATAAATATTTAAATTACATATTGAAAGGTGATCTCACTCTTTTTAATTTTCAAAAACATTTTTCTTTTCAGTTTTTCAGGAAATATCTCATTCTAAGTATATCTTTCTTAAAAGCCTAAATTGCTCTCTCTCTCTCTCTTTGAATCTCTCACTTTCTCTCTTTCTCTCTTAGGGTTTGTAGTTAGGGGGGTTGGCTGAAGGGCCTGGCTGTCGGCGGTTATTGGGGAATGACCACATGGCCTGGCAGTCAAGTGCAGTGGTTCAATTAACGTATATTGACGAAAATTACTCTACATTAAAAAAACATAGAAATTCACTGAAAAAAGGTTGCAGGGATGTTATAGTTAGGAAATAGAAAAAAAACATAGAAATTCACTTAAAAAACAAAGGTTACAGGGGCATTATAGTTAGGCTCTTTTTTTACACTTACAAAACCATAGAAATTCCCTGTTAAAGTTATCTCAAGTAACTGTAACTCATGTCCTAAGGTAATTATAACTTGCACTGTCACCATGCACTGCTAAATACCCCACAAATGATGTCACTCATGACATCTTTAATACCAACATTGACATCAATGTAATATTTGCAGTAACATTTTTAACAAAAGGCGCGAGTTATAGGTATGCTTGACAAGTCATAAATTCATAGAAATTCAGCTGTTGTAGTTAGAGTTTTTTCAAGTAACTATAACTTGTACCCTAAAGTAGCTGATAACTATAATGCACACCCTTGCCAATCATAGTTTTCGTTCAGTGGTATTATCAATCATGTCATAGAAGATGTAGTGAGTGATGTAATATCAGGGGTAATTAGTAGTGCATGTTGAGGGCACAAGTTATACACTGGTAACTGAAAAGTTAACTTGCTGCCACATCCACCTCCTCCCAATGCTCAGTTGTCCAAGTCCATGCACAGCCCCCTTCTGTGTGCTCTCCATTGTCTGATGTGCTGTCACTGCCTTCCATTTAGCTTGTTGTCCATGCCAACTCCTCCTGCCCTCTGTTGCCCAGTTGTATGTCCCATTACAGCCCTCCTGATTAGTCCCTGTGCTTAGCTTGCTGTCCCAACCCTCCTTCCCCATGCCCTCCAATGTCTGTGTGCATGCCCTGCTCGCTCCTTTTTGCCCACCATGTTCCATGGACCTTCCACTCCCCTCCTATATACTCTGAGCATTCTGTTGAGCTGCCACTGCCCTCCCACCTGTCTAACATGGTCACATCGCTGCCACCTACCCCTGCCACCTCCACCCTTCCTGTCTGAGGTCCATGCCCCATCCCCTCCCTCCTGTCCTCCATGGTCCAATTTTCTGCCACTCCCTTCTGTCCTCCATGCTGCGTTGTGCTGCAACTGCACCTCCCGCTCCTCCTGCCTGCCCTGCATGGTCTGTTGTGAAGTCCCCTCCACTTGCCAAGCATGGTCTTCTGTGGTGCCACAGCCTCTCCCACCTGCCTTGTGTGGTTGGTTTGCTGCCCCTGACCCTCTCCCACCTTCCCTCCATAGTCTGTGTGTATGCCATTATCGTCTCACTGTTGCCCTCCATGGTGTGTTGTGCTCCCAGTGCCCATCCCACCTGCCTTCCATGATCAACCTCCTGCTCCTGCTCCCTTCACCTCACCCATTTTTCATGTGCAGGACTCTATCCTCTCCCTCCTGTCTTGTCTGGTCTGTTGTCTTCCCCTGCCCCCTTCCTCCTGCCCTTTATGGTCCGTCATGCTGCATCTGTCCCTCCTGACTGTCCGGTATGGTCAGCTTGCGGCCCTTGCCTCTTTCTCCTCTGCTCTCTGTTGTACATGTGAGTGGGCCTGTCCCCTTCCTATTAATTTCCATGGTCTATTGTGCTGCACTGCTCTCCTACTTACCCTGTGTGGTGTATTGTACTGCTGAAACCCCTGGCACCTTCTCTGCAAGGTCATTTGGTTTCCTTACCTATCCCCCTCCTGCCCTCTATTATCCAAGTCCAAGTTCCTACCCCATTCCTCTTGCCCTCTGTGATCCAATGTACCATACTTGTCAACATTTCGACAAAAAAACTGGGGAATTAATTTTCCCCATTGACTTACGAAAAGAAGAGATTTGAGGCAGAATCAGGTCTGTTGGCATGTAAGGGTGTACTGGCACTGCCTCTTCCTTCTGAACTCAATGGTCTGTTGTAGGAAAGTCCTCCTTTTTTGCCTGATCACCCCCACACTTTTTGGATAGGTACTGGTGGTTACTGACTCTTGGCTGTGCCCTGGGTACTGCTTACCAGTCCCAGGGCCAGTGCTCTGTGTAAAATGGATATGCAAATTAGGCTAATTATAATTGGCTAAGTTAACCTACCTATAAGTCCCTAGTATATGGTAGGGCATGTAGGTTTAGGGACCACAGCATAGGTGGTGCACACATAGGTGCACTGCTGAGGTGCCCAGTGTCATTTTAAAAGCAAGCCTGCCTTGCTGGCTGCTTTTAAATTAAAGTTATATGCAAATTCGACTTTGGAATTAAAAGTACTTCCAAAGTCTTAAACTACCTTATTTTTACATATAAGTCACCCCTAAGGTGTGCCCTATGTGCCCCTAGGGCTGGGTGCCATGTAACTATAAGCAGGGACTTTATAAAAATAGATTTATAAGCCCTGGTGAGGTAAAAACAGCCAAATTCGTTTTTCCCTCATTGAAGTAAATGGCCTTCAGAGGCTAGAATGGGGAGAGTTTATTTTAAATGTTAAAGTCTCCTTAAATGTTGCATACCAAGAATTTGGTATCAAATTAATTGTTGTAATAAATCCCACAACTTCCAGTTGTTGGATTTAATATAACTTGTTCAGGTAAAAAGTTTAGACTTTACCTAAAAAGTTGCCAATTTCAGCTCTGCATCGTTTTTGCTGCTGTGCTCTGATTGGCCAGCCTGCAGCAGCTTTTGCCAAGCTGCCTTGATGAGGTGTGAAGTGGCCTGGCTTCACACAAAGGAATGTGCTTGGGGGAGAGAATCTCCCCTCAGCAGATGGTGAGGCAGGAAGGGGGAGGGCTGCCAAACTGGTCTTCAAAGGCAGAGAAGGACATCTGGAGCACCCAGCAACACCCCCACATCCTGCAACCCCAGACAACTAGGTGCCCCCTTGATTAGATTAGGAGAGGGCAGGAGAGGGGTGTGTTTATGATTTTTAGCCACACCAGTGGGTGGGCTCAGCGAGATGTAACCTCCAAAAATCAGATTCAGCCATGTTGGATTTTTAGAGACTGTTGCCTTTTGGGATGGATTTTTGCCACACTTCCCAGGAAGTGGTCATCACAGGGGGACGACCCTTTACCTGATTGGAGGACCAGGACCCCCCTGCTTTTCACCCAGGAGCAAGGATAAAACTGGCAGACCTGCCCCCACACCTCAGATCCCCACCAAATTTTAAGAAGAAGGAACTAAAGGAGAAGAAGGACAGCCCTGCTGGACCCCTGGCCTGCACCTGGAACCTGCACTCAGAAGGACTGCACCAGCTGCACACTTGGGCTTCACCACAAGAAGGACTTTGCCTGGCTTCAACTGGTTCAAGGAGGGACTCCCTGTTTGCTACAGGTGAAAAATTGCTATCCAGAGTCCCCTTGCACCAACTCCTGAAAAGTGACCAGCTGACCACTGTCCAGTGGCCAAAAAGGAGTTTGCGCCAGGTGCATTCTGGGAGTTGAAGTCCGCACCCCCCAAGGACCATCACAGAACTTCTGGACCCTTGGGGTGAGCTGTGGACCCCAAAAGAACCTTAAAAGAACATCTGGGTGAAGCCCCAGAAGTTTGGAAAAGATTTGAGAATTTTTGAAAAAAAGCTCCAGAGAGGGACCGACCCGCCGCGGAAATTCTAGCCGGCTTGCCTCAACTGCGACCCGGCCTGACTTGGTGGTTCGTCCCGGTAAAGAAAAACCTCCGAAAAAGAGACTAAGTCCGAAGGTAAAAAGTTGACCGGGACCTCCCAGCCTTCGTATCCGAGAAGGGCTCCACGGACGTCGGATCAAGATCCAGGTTTACCCCGGTCGAAGGGTTTTCATCTCGAAAAAATGACTAAGTCCGAAGGTAAAAATCTCCACCGAGGAAACCCACATCGCGTATCCGGACAAGGGCTCCAGGAGGTCGGATTCAACTGGCAGTTTCGTCCCGGTGAAGAAAAACTTAAAAATAAAGACTAAGTCAGAAGGTAACTTTTTAACCGAGGCCTCCCGCGACTTGTAGCCGAGCAGGGCTCCATCGCGGTCGGCCTGAAACTTTGACTTTGCCCCGGTCGAGGTGCAACCAGATGACCCGATTGGCGCTTTTTGTGTCTAAGCGCTAGAAAAATAATAATTCTTTAAAAATTCATATCTCCGGTTCCTCTGAACCAATTTTAATCGTTTTTGTGTCATTTTAAAGATAAAAATATAAACTATTTTTATAAATTGGTTTTGGATTTTTAAACTGTTTCCTGTGTTTTATTTAATTACTGTTTTGTGATATTTGAATGCTTTACACACTGTCTCCTAAGTTAAGCCTTGACGCTCGTTGCCAAGCTACCAAGTGTTGAGTTGGGATTAATTTACTGAGACCTAACTGTACCTAGGTGGAGGTTAGTGGCTTGTTGCTAGGTGTAGGTACCTACCTGCCCTTACCAATAACCCATTTTCCAACATCTGTTATATTGCCGCAACCCCTTCTGCCAGTCCTGCATGGTTGGTTTATGCCCCCACCGCCCTTTACCCTGCCGTTCATGGTCTGTTGTACTGCCACCACCCCTTCCACCTGGCCAGCATGGCCAAATGTTTGCATCTGCACCCTCCTCTCTGCCCTGAATTACCAAGATTGCTAACATTCTATATTTATTACAAAAGTGTGGCATGCCTGACTTCATCTTGATTTAATCAAAACTGTAATACCTCAGCATTTCCTTTCGAAATAATAGAAATGAGAGGGTCTTACTCCCATAGAAATTATGGTCAGTGCTCTAAAAAACGAAAATAAGGAGATATTTTCTGATTTCTCAAATAGCGACAAAACACTTAAATTATTTGCTATCTTTATGCTTTACTATCCAGTTGATCGCTTCATTATATAATACACTTAGAGGAGAGGATGTGGTGTTACGGTCAGATGTGCAGACTTCGCAATTGGGGAACCAAATTTGAGTTTCGGCGTCAGCTTGACGTCCTGTGATTTTGGGCAAATCACTTAAACTCCCCATGCCTAAAACGAATGTGCCCTTGTGTAATGCAACCGATGCTCATCTAAAGCACTCCAATACCTTTGGTTCAAGTATATGCTTTATAAAACTGCAAACAAAAAAAGATTAAGTTCTTTTCATACTTCTATCATTGGGCATTATCTTGGCTACATTTGGGTGATATTTGTACTATATTTAGACTCTTTTTCTCTGGTGGCCATCTTGAGAACCTTATTTGTTACCAAGCTCTCTAATTTCCTCATTTACTCTCAGTAGAAAATGCTTTTAGCTTTTCAGTTCAAGACGGCATTCGGATGTGCCACACGTTTGGCACAAATACAGAATGTTAGCACTCTATTTGTTCATTAGAACACTGTAGTAAAGCTGCTCGCCAGGGAGTTAAATGGCAGTCTGCTGCTGGTGTTGAAAGTGTATGTTTCAGTCTGCATGTCAGCGTGTTTTTATGAAATAGAAGAGGAAGATATTTGGGAACGCACTTAAAATGTGTCCTAATTATTCTTTCAACAGCACTAACCATAATATCTACTGCAAAATGAACCTCTCATTTTGTTCTTTTCTAATTTATATGTTTTAGGTTTTACCAGTTTGATTCAATCTAGGTGGCTTCAGGTGTGCCACATTCTTCTCCTAAGCAGGACTTTTAGCGCTCTAGTTGTTATTTAGAACACTCCGGGAGGCTGCAGTAAAATGCAGGGGAAACAACTGACAGACAACTCCTGTTACAACTATATGTTTTACTGAGAATGTCAGACTTCACTTTCATATGGCTAAAATAGATAGTGTGAATTTACAGAAAATAGGCTCTCATTACCTTGCTTAACCTCTTTGGGAAAATCATGAGAAAACTATTTTCTCTCAAACATGATTCATGAAATTCCAGCAGAAGGCTTTTTCACAGGGTAAAATCACCTTAGAACACACCACAATTCCTAAAATGAATATAGTCCCATCAACAAATGATTTATGTTGTAACTAAAAACTGTTATCACAATTTACAAATTCTCCGTTTGTGACCCTCAAAACCTGCCTTTCACTACAATTCATTTCAATCGGGTACTATCTTGTATATTGGTACCAAGATGGCAGACAACACTTCCTAGTTGAAGAGCTGATGATTAATCGAGATCTGTGAATATGCTCTGCCCAGATCTAATTTTTTATCCTTATAAACAAACAAATAACAAAAAACATGCTTTCTGGACTAAAAGTTACTTTTCTTCTAAATTTGGTATATTTCCGTCCTTCCAGTCGGTCTGTAGTCGTGCTCAAAATCCCAATGGAAAATACATGGTAAAATGCACTTTAGGAGCCCTCCTTTTTCTTTGTCCCCCTTGACGGATCACCCTGAATCCTTCAAGACAGCATTTGAATTGAGTGGCAAATTAGTTTTGAACATTTCTTAAAGATTCGTCAAACAACCCCAAAGTTATAGGCAAAACAAAAAACGCTCTTGTTAGGACCGAGGTTCCATGGAAAAAGAGTCGTTTTTTGACTTGCCTATATTTTTAGTGCCATTTGAGAACTTGTCACAAAAGTTTCCAAAATATGTGTGCTGAAGAATCTTGTTGTGCATCAGAAGTTTTGGGATGATCCCTGAAACGGAGGCCGAGAAAAAGAGGGGGGTCAAAAAAGTGCTTTTCCCATTTAAATTCCCATAGGGATTTTAGACACGACTACAGTCCAAGTTGCTGGACGGAATTGCACCAAATTTGTCAGAAAGATAGCTCTTGATCCAGAAAGAGTGCTTTTTGTTACTTGATGTAAATCTGTTAAGTGTTTTTTTAAATATTAAAAGAAAACTACATTTGTATATCTGGAGATACTCCCATTCTCGTGCAGAAATATGATTGGCTGCCAACACTTCAACCAGGAACTGATGGCAGCCATTCTGAGACTCGACTTCATCTGAGTCTCAAAAGAGATGAAAAGTGGGCAGGGTACTGTTACCCTACCCTTTAGCCTTGATGCAAGTGTCTCCCAGGGAGCCCCTCCCCCACACCAGTCTTAAAAGCATTTTTTTAAATAGCTGTGAAAATTTCCCAAAAATCCATGAATTTTGCTGTGATTTAAAAAAAGCAAGCACAGTCTTTCAAGCTTGCTTTTTTCTTTTTGCTCCAAGGTGGACCAGGCCCCAGGAGTATACCATAAAAATAGGAGGGGTGCACCCCCCAGGTGTCCCGGAACCACCACATCCCTGGGGCACTGCTTTTAATGTATGCAGGGGGTGCCCGTGTGGCACCCCACCTGCACCCTGAGGACCACCACCTCCCTGGGGCAACTCTTTATAAATAAATGGGGGGCCAACATGGTCCCCCAACAGTCCCAGGGACCACCAACTCCTCATAGGCATTGAAAAATATATATGCAGTCACGCACCCACTCAGAGACCCTATCAGACCCTCACACACCCACTCAGGCACTGACACATCCACTCACAGACCCACTCAGACACTGATGCACCCATTCACAGATCCACTCAGACCATCACCCACCCATCACCCACCAATCCACAGAACCACTCAGACCCTCACACACCCACTCTCATACCTAGACAGACACTCTTGGACCCAGCTACACCCTCTCACACCTATTCTCACGCCCACAGAGACAGACTCTTTGGGGTACTTGGTGCTGGGTTGGGTGGTTATAGGAGATGGCTGCAGGGCTGGTGGCAGACCAGGCCCTGTTGCCTACCACATTGCTCACGTCCAAAGGCCATGCACAGAGTTGGTTGGATTAACGTATAGTAATTAAAATGATTTTGCGTTAAAAAAAAGCTAGAAACTTACTGACAAAGGTTACAGGAATATTATAGTTAAGAAATAGAATTTAAAAAAAATGGAAATTCACTTAAAAAAACAAAGATTACAGGGGCATTATAGTTAGGTTCTGAGTTTACTCGTAGGAAACTACTTTTGCTAACTATAACTGTAAAATTTGGTTTTTCCAGTAGTTAGTTGTAATTAAGACCATGTTTCCATAGGAAAATCGTTTTTTGACTTGCCTATATCTTTGGCACAGTTTGACAACTCTTCATTACATTTTACCAAAAAAGTGTTGTGCCGTTGATTCTTGTTGCTCATACAAAGTTTTGGGGTGATCTGTCAAGCAGCGGCTGAGAAAAAGGAGGGGGGATTAAAAAAAGTTGAGTTTCCCATGTTATTCCCATAGGACCTGGGAGCGCGACTACAGCCAGAACCACTGGACGGAATCACATCAAATTTGGCAGAAAGCTAGCTGTTGGTACACAGATTTTGCTTTGGGATGTCTGGGGTAAATTCATTCAGTAGTTTTTGAGAAGTTAAAGGGCAAAGAAATATATATGTATCTGAGGTCGCAAACCCTTTGCGACTGTTTCACGATGATCGCAACATATTTGCAAATGCAGGTGCGTATAGGAATGTCCTGATTGGCAGTGGCAACCAGACTGGAAAGTTGCGGCCTCCATTTTAGGGAACAGGATATGGTCCCCAAGACTGATAATTACAATGAAAAGTATGACAAGGGATCAGGATGGAGTTACCCTGGCCCGTAGGGATGTGACATAGAGGCGTTTGAGGGTCTAATTATGGGTTCACAATGTTTTTTTTTTTTACCATGCGCAATATTATTCAATTTATTGCGAGCCATCAAGATATTTGTAAATGAGCAAAACAAAATTGAAAAAAATTCACATACACATTGATACACTAATTCTTTCACTCATAGATGCACTCAGAGACACGTGCACCCATTCACACAACCACCCGGACATGCATGCATCCACTCAGACCCACTCATAGACTCACACACACACTTTCAAATCCACCCAGACTCTCATGCACCCACTCACAGAACCACTGACAGTGACAGGCCCCTTGGCAATCCCCACTGTGCACGGCTGAAGGCCATTCGCGTTTTTCGTTGGTTATAAGGGCTTGGCTGCAGGGCCTGGCAACAGGCTAGACCCTGTGGTCAACTCTCACTGTGCACCGCCAAAGGCCATACATGGCGGTGGTTGGATTAACACATAGTAATTAAAATTACTTTATGTTAAAAAAAATAGAAATTCACAGAAAAAAAAAACAAAGGTTACAGTGACGTTATAGTTAGGTTCTGAATTTACTAATTTAAAACCAATTCAAGTAACTATAACTTGTGCCCTAAGGTAGCTATAACACACACCTTTGCCATACACAGCTAATTACTCCATATATTATATCATTGATGACATCTTCTAAGGCATCTTTGATTTTATCACTGCAACATTTACAATAACATTATTGATGACAAAACTGTGCATGGTGTGGGCGTTAGTTATAGTTACCTTAGGGCTCGAGTTACAGTTACTTGAAATAACTCTAACTATAACTGCCTGAATTTCTATGGCTTAGTACAAGTAAAATCAAAACCTAACTCACTGTAACCTTTGTTTGTTCAGTATATATATATATATATATGTATATATATATATATGTATAAATATTCACTGAAAGTTAGCTACGTTATGGTATATATATATCTGAATATGAAAACGCCAATTCTGGAAGAATTCCGGTTTCATCCACTGAATGGAGTCAGGGATAGCTTCCACAAGGTAAAGGTCTATGAGCTTATGAAGATTTGGCAAAGTTGTCATAACACCTATACCAGCAAATTAACCAAAGGGCAGAGGCAAGCATTGGATTTCCTCGGCAGGGACTCATCCTTTATAATTAAACCCACTGGTAAGAGTGGGAATGTGATCCTGTGGGATATTAACAAGTACACACTAGAGTCAAATAAACAAGTAGAGGTATCTGGGAACTATGAGAAATCTATCCTTGATACATACAGACATGTTAAGTAATGAAGAATACAAGTTCCTGCATATCGATAAACCATCTGCACCATGTTTTTACATGTTGCTGAAAATCCACTAGGACAGAGAAAATCTTCCCGGGAGACCTATTATTGCATCAAATTTTTGCATTTTGGAAAAAACTTCCATGTATCTTGATTACTTTCTGTTAACATTTGTACTTAGCTTACCATTGTATTGTAGGCAGCGCACCGACCTTATCACAAAGATAGAGAACATTCACTAGAAGTCTAGTTACATCTTGGCAACTACTGATGTAGTATCGCTTTACACTTGCATCACCCATGATTTAAGAATGTAGGTATTTAGGAACTTTTTTAGAGACAAACTAATAAACACTTATGACCACTCTATGATGTTGCTGGAAATGTTACTTTTATGTCTTGAGAATATTTGTTTCCTTTTTAAGGATCAATGTTATAAACAACACATTGGGACAGCGATGGCAGTTGTTTTGCGCCCAGCTATGCCGTAATATTCATGGAATTATGGGAGGCACAACATGTTGGGCAGAAAATAATGAGGGATGGACAAAACATTGTGCGTTTTGGACAAGGTACACAGATAATCTTTTTGTTAATTAAGATGGTTCACAAAGAAAGCTACAAGAGTTTTTGGCATACATTTCAGATAATAATCTTAATATAAAATTCACATACAAAACACATAAAACTGAGATGAATTTTTGGACATCTATGTAAAGGTTTAGGGAGACATCATACAGATTAGCCTTTTCAGTAAAGGAAGTGCTCAGAATAGCATTTTAAATGCTCAGAGCCATCACCAGAGAAATCTCAAATGGAGTATTCCATTTGGGGAGATTCTGCGGGTACAATATAACTTCATTAGCCCACAGGCATTTGAAGCAGAACAGAATATGATGGTCAGCAGATTTAAGGCCAGTGGCTATCCCAGTAAGGTGTCGAGGACTACCAATGAAAAGGTAAGAAATCTGTTGCTGAATAATGCTTTTTCTTACACACATCCCGGAGTGCAAGCTTCTGTGTTGCAGAGGGCACAACACAGCTTTTCTTTGAGATATGTAGACATATACATACATATACATATATATGTGTGTTTGTGTGTGTACGTACATATATTGAAATCACATCATTAATTAAATCTATTTATTAATTTTCAATTATTTTGGACTCAATATTTTGATACTATACATATAAAGTACAGACTCAATATTTTTGTAGATGATATTGCGTTTTTGACACGATTTTCTGGTGTCACAATATTGTTGTACAATCATACCATGTATGTTTAATTAACACTACTTAAAAAAATAAACAGGGAATTTAAATTCTTCTGCAACCTGAATGTAGTGCCAATGCAAAACCTTTGGTTTATTTTGTTTCCCTGTTTAACTGATAATCTTGATTACCCCTTTCTGTGACTAAAACAGTCCATGGCTTCTCTTTCCCTTACAAAAATAGAAGCTGCACTTCATCCTTAGGCAGCTAGACTAGGCCCAACAGTATTAGCATAATTGTTTGAAATGTACAATGATGAGCACTCTCCTGCAGGATTATATTGCCCACACCTATTTCTCCCAAAGATGAGATGTCATGCAATGACACATGCATGGTGCTCCTACCTGCTGTTTGTCCCAGCTGCGGGTCTTCCTCTTAGAGAGCACTGTGTTGAAGGGGTTACCATGTGGCAGACCAGTGTTGGGCAGACATTGTACAACTGAGACTTGGATGAATTCTTGGTGATTGAGACTATGCTTTCTTGCAGCAAGCTACCACACTAACAAATAACCTCACTATCTCTGTATCTGTCTATATTGGTACAGTTAGACAAAAGTTGACACCAGATGATAGTAAAAGTAGCTGCTACTGTTGATCATTTATAGTGTAACAAAGTATTTGTTACCATAAGAATCTTAGTACTTGGTGTAATGTTTGGTGACATACTCTTGGTGTGTGATTTGTTGTATCCACTATTTATTCACAACACATCTCTTTTAAAGACTGCTTTTATCATGATCATTCAATGAAATCATCACTTAGTAAACAATTGACCAGTATTTTAATTATGTGTGCTCTCTTTACATCCTGTAGGTCAGTACACCAGAAGCTGCAGAATTGCAGGCAATGTTTAGCTTTCTATTTTACACCAGGCCCCTCTCCTTCTACAGAGAATTAGATCATAAACACCTTTGCAGGGGTTAAGGTAGGAGTAGGATAGAGTATAGTTTTGATAACTGCCCAAGTTCAGAATAGGTCCTTAGATCAAGAGGCAGAAATTGTTGACACAAGACTAAGAGTTTGCTTTGCACAGCCCCTTCAGCTCACAGTTTTTACACATGCTGAAGGGAGGTAGTTAATAAAGGATTTGCACCACTAACCATGATTTATGACTTTTTTCCTCTTTCTGTCCAAAGTACCTCACAAGTAGCAAGGCATGCAAAGGTCCACTAAAGAGCTCCAGTGAGAGTCTTTAATATGGGTAGCACTATAATAGTCATTTTCCAGACAGGGGATGTGGATCTTACTGTTTTGACAGGGAACAGTTTTAAAACAGTTACTCTTCTTTGTATATCACAACTCTTTGGAGCAGACATAACCTTTGACTCCTCTAAATTGCTCCAGGGAGAGTCCACTGCAGCTGGTTACTCAGGGAAGGGTGGCTGCATGTCCTTGTTGCATTGCCAACCCAATAATGACCTATAGGTATCTCAAAGTCAACATGTATTGCCGTTCAGATATCAGATTGACATCCATATAACTTCTATGGGTGAACAAAAATAAATTAGCTAACTGCAAATTATACTCAGGGTTAACACTGGGATTGTGTTATTACAGTTTATAACTGCATTTTCTAGTTGGCAAGAGATGCAACACCCAAGTTTGGTGTCTCTGGAATCAGGGAATCACAATTTAAACTCACAACTCATGGTAAAGTTGGATTTTAAAATGTAATTCTTAAAATTACACTTTAGGAAGTTGACATTTTCTTACTTTAATCACCAGGGGCTCCTGCCTGTCTCTGGAAACATGACTGAGTGGGTACTGCAGGGATCTTGTACATTGCCTCCACACAGCCACACACAAAGGGTGCTTAGGTGTGACTGATGTACCATAAACATCTTGATGTCCCATCTGAGGTAGTATGGGAAGGAGGAGCTGTCACACCTGAACAAGCTGAATCCTGAGCCCACACAAAGTGTTGCATAAATTCCTCTGGTGTGTCTTAAGCACAAATAGGAAGGGCAGGGAGTGTGGACTTCAAAAGCCTCACTTTGAAGTATCCCCCACTACAAATACACAACAGGTATAAAAACTGAACCTCAGACACCACCAACTCAGTACACGTCTGGACCTGAGGACATTCCACCAGGAAGAAGGTCTGCTGTGCTGCTAAAGGGACTGTCACTCTGCTTGACTTTGCTGCACTCCTGCTCTGCCTGCTGGCCTTCTTGCTTGGGAGTGAGAAGGACTGGACAGTGCATCTCTGCATCCCCAGATACAAAGTGCCTCCAAGGTTTACTGGCTTGCCTCGTATTCTGAGGTCTCAGGGACATCAAATACATCTCTTCAATCTACACACAGCAACTGCACTTTGCTTGCTGCAAGTCTTGCCCTTCCAAGTGGTGTCAATCCAGTCTAGGGCCCTTGGAAAGGAGTATAAAGTGATGCATCTGCCAGAAGCTGCACACTGATGCTGTTGCAATCAGAACAGATGCATCACCTGCTACGAGATCAGCAGTGACGTATCAATGCTGTTGCAGGGGCCAGACTGGCCCATCACACTCAGAACCAGCACACCACCTCCAAAACCACTGCATTGGAACCAACACATTGGTGCTACTGCATGAAGAAGATCAATGCATTGCCCCTCCACCATGGATTAACCCAACACATCGCATTCAGAACCGCTGCACTCAGAACTGATGCATCACACTCACAACTGATACATCCTTGCAGTTGCATGAAGAAATCCAGCACAACACCCCAACTGTATGGGGATCATCAGTGCCTCTTGTGCTGCAACACAAATTAAGGTACTGTTGCTCAGCGGACCCTACATGAGTCCTGTAGTCAGCTTGCACTCCATCATGGCCTGAACTATACACATGGTCCTGGTCCAGCGTGAACAGATCCCTCAATAGGTGTGCATTTGCTTTTAAGCACTACTCTAATACTAATTAGGTTTTTGTTGTTTTCATCTTGTTTTGTTCATTCAATTGAGGTCTATTTTACTAACTAGGTGCAGTATCTTCTTGCATGGCGTTTTGACTGTTTTGCTGTTTTAAAAATTGCACAAATACTTTACACATGGCTACTAAAGTTAATCCCACCTGCTCTGTGCCAAGCTACCAGAGGGTGAGCACAGCCTAATTTGTGGTGTGTAACTCACTTAGCCTGACTAGGATTGTGCTCCCTACTTGGACAGGGTGCATACCTCTGCCAATTAGAAACCCAATTTCTAAAAGATATGATATATAGTTTAGTAAGTTGCTCTGCCTCCCTGTTTTAAGCATTGATCTGTGGTTGGACATGACACATAAATGCACATTTGTTTTTTGTGAAGAGCTATCGTAGATGATGTCATCAATTATGCCTTTAGATATGTCAGCAATGTTATTTCACATGTGAACAATGATATAAAAACCAGAGGGGGGCAGGGTGAGTAGTTAAAGTCTCATCCACAGTGTCACTGTTGTATCCCCCTAAATGCAGTATCTAACATAAGGAAAAATTAGGATACAAGTAAAAAGGTACCAGGTCTAATAACATTGAGTAGAAATGCAAATCACTTCAACAATGATCCCTATTTGGGGTGTTCCCTAAAAAGGATGGTTGCCCTAAACCACTGAAGTTGCATGCTTCATCTATGGGTCCCTTTTACTGTTGTTTTCCAGGTAAATGCAGTACACTCTCCCTGGAGCTCTTTAGAGGAGTCAAAGATTTTGACAAAAATTATATCTGCTCCACCGAGTTGAGATATGCAAAGAAGAGTAACTATTTTAAAACAGTTCCCAACCTTTGACAGTGAGATCCACATCCCCTGTCTGGAAATTGACTATAAGAGTGGAACCCATACTTTAACAGTGGGTTCCATTTTATTTAGAGGGGATACGCCACAGAGAACTCAAACCTATCCTGTATTTCGGAGTTGAAGGGACATTAACTGAAGCCTGCAATATTGCACTGTCAGTCTACTTGTGACCTGGTCTGCTGAGAGAGAGAGGAAGAAGTGTCTGGCCCCCAGCAGGGGGGACAACTGGCAAGAAGGAGAAGCACAGCCACTGTGCCTAAGAGGGTTGGGGCAGCCTCAAAATTCAGAGACTGCCACGGGGAGTGTAACTGGTGTTGGGCCATGTTTGGATTGGGTCTTCTAGCCCCCTCGACTTAAACTCAAGCCATCCGGTTGGTGCCGGGCCTCAAACTCTTTTCAGGGAAGATCGCAAAGTTTATGCATGTAAGTCTCAAACATAATATTGATCTGACTCCGCATCTTATTCTGCTGGGAATAGGCAATGACAGGGTTCCAGCAGCGGTTCAAAGATTTGTATTTATCGCTATGGAGTGGCACATCTTTGCATTGTGTCCTGCTGGCTCCTACTTTTTATCAATGGTTTGCCAGACTTCTGACTACTTTTTTTTCTGGAAAGTGAGATTTATGAGAAGAGAGGCAGAAGGACGCTCATGAAGGGTAAAGCAATCTGGTCACCATTGTGGGAGTGGCATAGGAGCTTGGCATTGTGAATGAACTGGGTTGATTATTTGGCTGATCTGAACTGGATTAGTAGGTATGGGTTGAGTAGGAAAGAAATAGAGAAATGGGTTATTGAAGTTGAAAGCTCAAAATTATGATTTGGAGGCTACACACTCTCTGGTAAGAATAGTTTGTTCATGTGATTTAGGTTTGGGAACTCTTTGGAATATAAGATATAGCTGGCATGATCACTATTGGTTTATGTGCTTTTGCTATAGTTTATGATATCTTACTATTTTATGAATTTTCATGAAGCTTTCAATGTGCTGCTTTTATATTGCAAAATCCAAGAAAAATATTCATCCCACAGTTGGTGTGGGCAGTGCTGAGATAATTTACTCAAAAATACGAATGACTGTTAGACTTTTCATCCTTGGCGTGGTCTCCATTAACCTTTTGCCTCTGTTTCCCAGGTTGCAGATGTATGCTGGACTCTGTTTTAGCTGTTTTTGTTACTCTGGGCACTTTACAACTGCTAACCAGTGCTAAAGTGCAAGTGCTCCTATACAAAATGTGTATGTAATTGGTTCATCCATGATTATCATATTTGGTTTACTAGTAAGTCCCTAGTTCAGTGCACTAGAGGTGCCCAGGGCCTGTAAATCTAATGCTACTAGTGGGCCTGCAGCATTGGTTGTGCCACCCACATCAGTAGCACTGTAATCATGTCTCAGACCTGCCACTGCAGTGTCTGTGTGTGAGGTTTTAAACTGTAAATTTGACTTGCCACGTGTGCCCACTTGCCAGGCCTAAACCTTCCCTTTTCCCACATGTAAGGCACCCCTAAAGTAGGCCCTAGGTAGCCCCAAGAGCAGGGTGCAGTGTATGGTTAAGGTAGGACATATAGTAATGTGTTTTATATGTCCTGACATTGAAATGCTGCTAAATTCGTTTTTCACTGTTGCAAGGCCTGTCCCTCTCACTGGTTAACATGGGGGCTACCTTTAAATATGATTAAAGTGTAGATTCCCTTTGGAAGCGGATAGACATGTGGAGTTTGGGGTCTCTGAACTCACAATTTAAAAATACATCCTTTAGTAAAGTTGATTTTAAGATTGTGGGTTTGAAAATGCCACTTTTAGAAAGTGGGCATTTTCTTGCTTAAACCATTTCTGTTACTCTTCCTGTTTGTGGATTCCCTGACTGTGTCAGTTTGACAGTTGGGCTGGTTGCACCTCTCACTAGACAGTGACACAAAGGGAGCTGGGGTGTAGTCTGGATTTCCTGATGAGCCATCTGTGCTGGGAGAGGGGGGAGGAGTAGTCACTCACACTTAAAAGGGCTGTGGCTGACCTCAGGCAATGCAGTCTCCAACCCCCTGGTATGTGTCTGGGGCCTGGCCTGGGCAAGGCAGGATTTCACAAACAAGAGAGACTTTTCTTTGAAGTAAGCCTACTTCAAAGGGCAAAATGGGAATAAGAAGTGCACCCAAAACCACAGACTTTAGAACACTTCTGGAAACCAAGAGAAACCTCTGCCTGGAGAAGCTGAAGAGCTGAGGAAGAAGAGCTGCCCTGCTTGTGACTGTGCTCTGTAGAGCTATCCTGCAGTTGCTGCTTCTGCCTGTGCTAGAGGACAAAGACTGGACTTTATGTTGCCTTCCTTCTTGTGAAGAACTCTCCAAGGGCTTGATTTAGGCTTGATTTAAAGCTTGCCTCCTGTTGTTTGAAGTCTCAGGAACAGCAAAGACTTCTCTATGCCAGCACCTGGAGCCTCTGCTGAGACTCCTACTCTGCCAAGTGGTGACCATCCAGTTCCTTGGACCCTGAAAGGAGAAGCTGACAGGCCAAGAGTGAGAAATCCACGCACCGACAGCCGTGCAAGGAAAAGATCGATGTTACTCCGATCTACAGCTGAAAAAATGACGCGCCGCCGGCTTCGTGGCTGAAAATCGATGCTCGTCTGCAGCGCGACCAGAAGATCAACGCCAGCGGCTGAAGAAACTACATGCAGCATCGCTGACGAAGGCTGGTGAGATCGCAACCTGCGCTATGTGGTTTTCGTATCATCGTGCGGCAGGTTGTCTGACGCAAACATCGCTGGGCATGCAAAAACTATGCAAGGCCTGCCCGGACCCAAGTGTGCAGTTTGAATCGACGCATCGCTCTCCTGCAGAGAGGAGAAACGACACACGCCAACTCGATTGAAGGAGAAACGATGCAAGGTCTCTCTCGTGAGTGATATTGAATCATCGCAAGCCATTTTTGACGCACACTCTGCCCGTGCGGGATTATTTTTGACATACCCAGGTACATTTTCATGCTAACGGTGTTAGCATTGTGTTTAAAACTATATGAAGACTCTTTTTGGTTTTTAATTAATAACTTGACTTGTGTTTTGTGGATTTTTGTCATTTTGGTCTTGTTTTCTTTAGATAAATATTTTCTGGTTTTCTAAACCTGTGTTGTGTAATTTTGTAGTGTTTTCATTAAATTACTGTGTGTGTTGGTACAAATACTTTACACCTAGCACTCTGAAGTTAAACCTACTGCTCGTGTCAAGCTACCAAGGGAGTATGTGGGGATTAGCTGAGGTCGATTCTCTTTTACCCTGACTAGAGTAAGGGTCCTTGCTTGGATAGAGGGTAACCTGACTGTCAACCATAGACCCCATTTCTAACAATAACCATGACCTGGGACAACCTCAGTTAGTAGTAACTGTGACCTGAGGCACCAACATCCATGAGTGACACTTTAACTCTCCCTGAGAATGTCATCACCAACACCAAAGTGATGAGTGCTGACTTTATTGACTGGCACAGCCTCCATGCACCATGACCAAACACCAGAAGAGTGCATGGGCAGATCGTCGATAGCCCCATGACCTGCCATCCACAGTGCTGATTGTGGTTAGATTATAGTTACTTTGTTAAATATAATTCATTTAAGAAGTAAGTTGATTTAGGATGAGCAGTAGCTTTATGGTTAGGTTAAAGATGCATCTTTAGTTGAATTAAATTTAATTAAATTAAATTATTAATTGGCTAATGTTTGGGTTACCATTAGGGTCAGGTTAAGGTTACTTATTAAATTTATTATGACAGTTTAGAACAAGAGTTACTACTAGGGGTTACATCAATGTAAATTATACAAATTAATTTATTATAACTGAATGAAATTCATAATAATTTATTTTAGAATGTTGTTACTGTTAGATTGGGTCTGGCAAGTTAATATGATTTGTTTTGTTTGAATATAATCTAATTTATTACTGTCCAATTTTATACAAGTTAATTTAATTTAAGTCAATGTATACATTTATGCCTTTTGTATATATGTATGTACGTGTGTGTGTATGGTGTTTGTGTACTGCAAAATAAACAAAAAGCAGCAGAGCCTTGTGCAGCATCAAAGATACAGTCAACTAGTGAGTGAAGGTGTATTTTGACTTTGGGAGTGGATGTGGACTGGTACTTATTCTTAATTTTTGATGTGCGCCTTCGGCTTGTTCCTAAATTAGAGATGGTTCAGACCAGTCCTGATGGATCGTTCAATGTTGTTCCAGACCCTGGGTGCATAGATGTGGAGCTTTTGCTGCATTTCAGTATATTTTGAGTCTTCATATTGAGTCTGATGTAGTCCTGTCTGCAGGTATACTGAGAGGACCTGGAGGTGGTGAGATCCTCAGCCACGTAGGTCCTAGTGTTGGTTGTGATGGCTTTGCAGGTGGTTTTCAAGCCAACATAAATTGGAGGCAGTAGAGTTCCATCAGGATTGGGGTGATATGGTGATATTTCTCCCGGGTCTTGGTGAGGTTTTCTGCAGCTTGTAGGATTCTTTAAATGAGTCCTGTAGCAGCTTTCTAGGAGGAACTGTCTTTTTTCTTCAGTAGAGGGAGCAGATACTAGGCCTTGTAGTTTTCTCAGTGACGTGTTCAGAGGATGGCGATGGTAATCAGGCTGAGTTCAGCTAACTTAGTATTGGGTGAAAGTCTAGGTTTTCGAATCCATTCAATCTAATTTCATTGAGCTATGTTTGGACAAGTAGTTGCTTGTTGTCTTGGTTAATAGTAATAATTCTGGTTTGGTAGGGTTTTACTTGAGGTAGGTGCTGGACAGCCAGTCATTCATGAGGTGCAGGCAGTTTTTGAGGATTTGGCTGTCTGGAGAAGAGAAGACTTTAAAGAAGGATTGTGTATTGCTGGTGTATTTATGATATAAGTGAGTTTTGATATAGTTATCAAGATTATACAGAGATAGAGTTTAGGGCTCTCTTTGGGATTAGGATTAGGGTAAAATTACTCATTTTAGACATTACGATTGAATTAAATACAACATAAGGACTTGTTTTAGGGTTATTTAACATGATGTAGACACAGGAGCATTTTACAAAGGGCTTTGGTTGCCCTTGCATCATGGAAGGTGATGCAAGGCAATGCAGGACCATAAATGGGATTTACCAAGCCACTCAAAGTCACCTTGCATGGCCCTCCGTAGCTTGGTAATTCCAGAGCAACGCAATGCAATGCAAATCGCTGCCTTGCTGTACTCTGCAGCGAGAAGGTGTTCCAGGTGTGGAGCATGGACATTCTGATTCATCCACTGATGGATGTTGACACAATCCCAGATTTACCACAGTCAGTACACTGATAATTGTGTCTAAATGGTATGTGTTACCAAGTGAGGAGTAACAAGGTGAAATACATTTGTTTCTCGTCATTATTTCCTCTTTCCATGTGTGCTGCATTCTGCAGCACACATACAAAAAGAGGAATGTTAGAAAATGGCCCTCTCGGAAGGGTCACTCCAAACTTTTTGCCTTCATCCTCCTTTTTTTACTTCATTGTTGCTGGCTTTAGGACTCTGTGCACTTTACCACTGCTAACCAGTGCTAGAGTGCTTGTGCTTTCTCTCCTAAAACATGGTAACATTGGCTCATACCCAATTGGCATATTTAATTTAATTATATGTCCCTAGTAAAGTGCACAATATGTGTCTAGGGCCTGTAAATTAAATGCTACTAGGGGTTCAGCAGGACTGATTATCCCACCCACCTACGTAGCCCCTAACCTTGTCTCAGGCCTGCCATTACAGATCATGTGTGTGCAGTTTTAAACTGCCAAGTGGATCTGGCAAATTAGACCTCTTGCCAGGCCTAAACTTTCCCTTTTTTATAAAGGTAAGTCACCCCTGAGGTAGGCCCTATGTGACCCACAAGGCAGGGTGCCATTTATTAAAAAGGCAGGACATGTACGTTTATTTTTTGCATGCCCTGGTAGTAAAAACTCCCAAATTCCTTTATCACTCCTGCAAGGCCTATCCCTCCCATAGGATAAAATTAGGATTACCTAATTACATTTTATAAGTGTATTCTCAATCTGGAATAGGAACTGTTAGAAATGGGAGTCTCTAGTTGGCAGTTGTTTGCACCCTGTCCAAGTAGGAACTCTTTTTCCTAGTCAGGATAAGGGAGTCACAAACCTAAGATGACCCATACTCACTCCATTGTTAGCTTGGAACAAGCAGTCAGGCTTCTCGTAGAGGCAATGTGTAAAGCATTTGCACATAACACACAGTAATACAGTGAAAACACTACAAAAGGACACCACAATGATTCTAAAAAAATAGCCAATATTTATCTGTGCATAACAAGACCAAAACGAGAAAAATTCAACATACAGTAAAAAAGATATAAATTTTGCAAGAATTACTAAAAAATACTGTTCCTTGAAGTCGATAGCACTGTCCGAGGCTATCACAGCTTCATGAACAACAAATCCAACAGTTCAGGTCGACTGCGAGGTCGCAGGACAGCAACTGTGTCGGGAAGACCTGCAGACAGTACCTTGGAAATTCAGGGCATTGTAGTCCTTGCGATGAGATCCAAAGCCTGGTGTCAATGGCATCAGTAGGTGTTGGCAGGCGTCGGTTCCGGAGGTCAGTGCAGTGGTTGTTCGGCCCTTGAAGTTACACGTATTGATGATCAAATTCTGTGCTGATGACGAAGTCAGGGGTGCTTGCGTCGATAGCCTCTGGGCTGTGGTGCAAAGTGGGACGATGAGACATGCAGTGCCCACAGGTCACTGTGTAGGCAGCGGCTTGGTGATGGCATCCTGTTGTGTTGGTGAGCCCAGGGCTGCAGTGTGAAGCGGGGCGGTGCGACGTGTGGAGACTCCAGGTCATGGTGCAGGCAGCGGCGTCGTCATCTCTGAATTGCTGTCGCCGGTACGCCCAAGGCTGCGTTACAACACAGCGCAGGCTCTAGGCAGTGTCCAACGGTCATGGTTCAGGCAGGTGTATCTATTGATGATGTGGAGTCGATGGCATTAGTGTCTGTGGACCAGGGCTGCAGTGCGGGATGGGACAGTGCTTCGTGTACCTCATAAGCAGTGTCCTCCGGCTACGATGCAGGCAGCTGAGTCAGTGTCAGAGTAGGGAGGCATCAGCGGGGATAGGAAGGCTGTGGTGTGAAGCAAGGCAATGTGGCGTGAAGGGCCCACAGGTCACGGTGCAAGCAGAGGCTCGGTGACAGCATCAGGCGGCGGCAGCGGTGAGACCAGGGTTGCGCCGCAAAGTGGTGCACAGCTCCGTGTGGTGCCATCAGGTCACCGTGCAGGCACAGCGTTGTTGAAGGCATCATGGTTGTTTTTCCTCTGTTGCAGCACAAAACACACAGTTCCCAGTGCTGGAGGCAGATGAATTTGAAGTCTTTGATATCCCTGAGACGTCCAACAGGAGACAATCTCTACTTCAAGCCCTTGGAGAAACTTCACAAGTAGTATACACAGCAAAGTTCACACTTTGTCCTCTCCACAGCCAAAGCAGCAACTGCAGGCCAACCAAGCAAAGCACACATAGCAAAGGGGCAGTAATCCTCCTCACAGCTCTACAGCTCTTCTCCTTGGCAGAGATTCCTCGTGATTCAGAAGTGTTCTGAAAGTCTGGGGCTTTGGATCCACAACTTATACTCATTACTAACTGTAGACTAGAGACTGTATTGTGTGAGGACAGGCACAGTTTTTTTTCAAGTGCAGGTGTCAGCTCCTCTCTCCCACTCTAGCCCAGGAAGACCCATCAGGATATTCTGGACACAACTCAGCTCCCTTTGTGTCACTGTCTATAGTAAACTCACAACCAGCCTAACAGCCAGTGTGACCCAGACGTTGATTCAGCAGCCAAGCAGAGGCACAGAATGGTTAAGCAAGAAAATGCCCACTTTTTAAATGTGTACAATTTCAAACTGGCAATCTAAACAAAATAGACTTAGTTTTAAATTGTGAGTTTAGAGACCCTAAACTCCATATCTCCATCTGCCCCATTTGGGAAATTACACAGAGGAGGAATTTAAATGCAGTGCCCTTGTTCACCTATGGGAGAGATAGGCCTTGAAATAATTAACAAAATGGCAGTATTTTACTATCAGGACATATAAAACCAACTAACGCATGTTCTACCTTTTAAATGCACTGCACCCTACACATGTGGCTGCCTTGGGCCTACCTTAGGGGAGCCTTACATGTCCAAAAGGGGAAGGGTTAGGCCTGGCAAGTGGATGCACTTGCCAGGTCGATATCGCAGTTCAAAATTACAGACACTGCAGTGGCAGTTCTGAGACGTGGGCTACTCGTGGGTTGCACAATCAGTGCTGCAGGCCCACTAGTACCATTTGATTTACAGGCCCTGGGCACACATAGTGCACTTTACTATGGAGTTAGTAGTAAATCAGATATGCCAAATGTGGATAAACCAATCACCAAGACAATTTACACATGGAACACTTCCACTTTAGGACTGATCTGCAGTGGTAAAGTATGCAGAGGCAATAAACCAGCAAAAATGAAGTCCAGCATACCATAAAAACAGAAGGTCAGAAGGCAAGAAGAGGGGGAAACACATCAACAGATTCCATGTCTAACAATTTGTTGTCTCTCAAATTACAATTTAAAATCGCAACTTATGACAAGGTCAGATTTTAAATAGCATTTCTGAAAATGCCACTTTTAGAAAGTTGACATTGTCTTACTTTAGCCATTTGGTGCCTACTGCCTGTCTCCAATACACGTCTGGAGTGGGGTGACAGCTGAGCTTGTGTATCCCCTCTAAACAGCCACACACATACAGAGCTTAGTTGTGACTGATCAGCCATCAACATCCTGATGGGCTTTCATGGGCAGTCTGGGAAGGAGGGGCTGACACACCTGAAAGGGCATTGTCCTGCCACATACAAAGGACTGCATACTCCCCTGTAGTGGGTCTGGAGCCAGGGCAAAGAGGAATGACCTATGTGCACTGCAAAGTCCCTTCTATGAAGTTTCTCCCAATTCAAAGGCACAACTTGGTATAAGTACTGGCCCTCTGACACCACCATCTCAGTACACTTCTGGACATGTGACTTCTCTGCCAGGAAGAATGACTGCTGTGCTGCTGAAAGGACTGTCACTCTGCTGGACCCCTGGTTTTCTATGCTGACCAGCTGCCCTTCTTGCCTGGTAGTGAGAAGGACTGGACCTGAATCTCCCTCTCAAACCCAGAACCAAAGTGACTCTTGCAGGCTTGCCTTCTGTCCTTCTGAAGTCTGTGGGACACAGAAGACTTCCAACACATCTGCTACAGCTTCTGGGCCTGTCTTCAACCAGCACCTGACCCATTAGAGGCACCCATCCAGTCCAGAGCCCTCAAAATTGGTTTTGTGGCTCCTGAAATCAAGCTTATGGACTCCTCATGACCTGGAACTGTCCCACTTGCACCAGAACCACCCCACTCACATGAAGAATCAGCATGAGCAACCGGCCGTCTCTTTGTGCCCGAGGACCAACACTGCTCTTTTTGATCCCAGTGACTCCTGGCTCAACTTTGAGAAGGTAAAGCCGGGCATCTCTTGGACTGAATCCAGCCCAAGCTACATTGCTGTTGGCCTGAACCTCTGGATTTATCCTGGTTGGCCCAGATGATGTTTTACTCTTTTAAGCACTATACTGCATTTTATTCTTTAAAAATTAATCTCGACTTCTACTTATTGGATTTTTGTTCTTTTGTTCTTATTTTACTCATATAATTAAGTTTTATCTTTCTAACCAGGTGTGGTGTCTTTTTGTGTGGTGGTTAAGCTGTTTTACTGTTTGAAGTGTTAGACAAACACTTTACATATTGCTTCTTAAGTTAAGCCTGACTGCTCTGTGCCAAGCTACCATAGGGTGAGCACAGGTTAATTTGTGGTGTGTATCTGACTTACCCTGACTAGGACTGTGGTTCCTGCTTGGACAAGGTGCATAACTCAGCCAACCAGAAACCCAATTTCTAACAAGGAAAATGCCTATAAGGATTATTTTTGTGCAGGAAAGTGCCCCTTCCTGCACAAAAACAATCTTGCCTGTAACACAGGCACCATGGCCTAAAGGTACCTGCATTGGTGCTAGGCTGCACAGTGTGCACCAGTGCAGGGAGAGAGCAGTAATGTGTCATACCTTAGCAGATATGGTGCATCCCTGCTCTTCCCGTCATGAAACACAGTGCAACAAGTTGTCTTGCTGCATTGCGTGAAACAATAGTAAATATACCCCTAGGGGTCCACACAGTGTTGTCCAATTAGTCTTAAAATACATTAAGAGATTTCTTGCTGTTTAGTGGTGGAAGTACAGCCTCCATTTTAGAAATAGGTCGAGTTAGACACCCCTGAGTTATTAAAATACTATACTTATAGTATTGTACCCTTGGAGGCAATTGTTTTCTGTGAAGATTCTTGTTTCAGGGCTTATGGGGAGAGTAATTTCATGAACTATACCAGTGGTTCCCAACCTGTGATTCGGAAACCCTTAGGGGTCCGCTAAGCCTCCTCAGGGGGTCCGCGACTTCTTTGAAAATTAAATAATATTAACATATTAGGTCCTCAGCTTTCAGTAATTACTCAGTGGGGTGTCCCCAGATACCAATAATGATTCAGTGGGGGTCCTTGGGCTCCAGCAATGATAAAGTGGGGGTCCACGGAACTCATGCCTTGAATGCATTTGTAATTTCTAAGATTCACTGTGGGAGATAAAACGCAAAAGCAGTCGTGTCATTTCATCTTCTTTGAAGAAAGACCATGATACTTCAGTTCTATTTGCAGTAGGTCTTTCTAGCTTGTGCTTTATCATCGAAAAACTTACTTTATAATAAAAATGGTTTTCGTAACGTGCCCGCTGCCACAGTTGTATTTACCTTTGAATAAAAAATAGCTCAGCTAGCACTGCCAAGATTTAAACATGTGATCTGTCGAATGATAATAGATTCCCACAAATGCTCATTAATACTCCGACAAATCTGGATTCCTTCACACTTTACACGTCTCACTTTTTCCTCAAGCTTACATCACAGCAGAGACCAGACAAAAAAATGTATCGTTCAGATGGAAGGAAAAAAAAAGGGAGTCTCCACTTTCTCCATTAGGGAGTAATCAAGACATTTCAGGGCCTTTATGGTAGATCTTTCACGTTTGATTGTAATCGGACGTTTTTAGGCAGCAAACGTGCCTTTAAAAAGGTAGTCACACAAACCCATTTGACATACCCCTTTCACCACCAGGCAGAGTTGCCACCATTGTACATCTCCTTGACTGGTATACGGAGGTGTGAAATCCTCCTTTGGGAAACATAAAGATGCACCCAGGGCCACCTACCAGTGTAAAGGCGAGCCTCCCTCTCAGAAGTGTTCAGGTGGTGGACCTACTGTTATGTGCACCTCTATATAAGGGCCTCCTAACCTGGACTACGGACGTGTTTCTAACGCGCTCCCGACTTCTAATTTGTATATTCGAGGGCAGTGCACTTCCCTAGGACTGGCTAGGGGGCTATGTACGAAGTGCCAATTCTGCACTTGGTGTTTCGCCGCTGACCGCTGTACTGAAGGACATCCTTGTCTTTGCCAGTTCCACAGTCGCCCGACTTACCATTTGGCTTTTATGTGAACGTATCACAATAGAGCTAAAAAATTGGCAAAATTCACATAAATGTATCTCCAATAAAGAAATAACCGTCTGAATCTTAGCCAGTGAAATTAATTCACTTTATACCAGTATGACGACAGCCTCTGAGGAATATAATTAAAATGTATTCTCAGGCGACATTGAAACCTGTAATGCTGTCACTTCTTATGTTAAAATATAAGCATGCTGTTACTTCATTTATATTATTTGTTTAGCATTTCATCTGCAACTGTGCTCAGCGTCACGTAAACAATACCGTGCTGTACAGTACGCACGAGCCACTGATCTCGCAGCTCTGAGCCCAACGCTCTGCAAATATCTGTTTCACTTCCTCTGATGTTCTAAACCAAAGCTTGTACTCCTGCAGCGCAGGTATATTTTTCACTAGCGCTTCCCCGGGGCCTAATCTTTTCCTGTTACATTGCTATACTATTGAAGAGTGATGTTTCCATTTAAAAGTGTACACCAAGCAATTCAATCCAATTGCTTTCTACTCATCTTCACAATTCAGTGATTGACAGCAAATGTAGGGATCTCTAAAGACCGACAGAGTAACAGAGGAGGGAGACCGACACATACACGGACAGATGAATACATGAGTAGAAGTGGGGTGCCAGGGCTGGCAGAATTTGCTGGACATTTCTGAAAACTTCAGGAGCAGGACACACCTACATGATGAAAGCATTTAATAGTCTATAAAGTACTTGAATACTGGTGATTAAGTTCACAGACTAATTTTTAAATCTACACGGAAAGTAATGCATTTATGCAATGTGGTGCTAATATTAAAATCAACGCCAAGAAAAACAAATGAGTAGAAATATAAAAAAGTTTATTAGCAGAAAATGGGGACATTATTATTCATGTTATTGTTTCTGAAATCTATATAACACTTTCCGTCAGAAAGAACATGCCGAAGTTCTGCAGCAATCTGGTATTTTCTGCTTCCTAAGGAGAAATGTAGAGGCTGTGAGAGAATTATATAAGAGGTCGCTTTGAACTCAGAGGTTGACATTTCTCATTTATTGAGTTGTACAAAACGCCCAATCTTCGACAGATGCCCTATCTGCCATTTTATGTTGTTTACAAATCCTATTCCGTTGTACTGATTAGTTGACACCTATAGAAGAGCTAAATTACGACACTGCTTCACCTCTTGCGGACTGTGTAAGGATCATCCATTCATTCTCCTGATCAGTTTCCTTGATTGATTCTTCTCCTGGGTACCCAGACACATGCCCGGATATGCCCAATACTTGTCCCCTTCCCACTGGGATTACCCCCTCTCATATTTGCCAGTGTTGGCTCCCAGTGCCTTGCCCAAAAGTGCTTAAGCCTAGGGTCGTGCGCAGTGACTTCTTGTTTCAAAAGAGATCATATCTAATGCCAACGCTTTCAAGACCAGGGTGATGATATTGGGTGCAGTTCATATTTAAACTGTGTCCAAACCTTTATTTGTCAGATTGCCTTTAGAATGTAGTTGAAGAATCTGTTGTTGTTCTCTGGTCATGTTTGTCTGTTCTATTCTACTCTGGTTCTGAAACATTGCAAGTCTGAGAATGCATCAGACACTCCTTCTCAAGCCAGCTCCAGCAATTGCCTTACTTGCTGTAGAACTGCTGCTTGCAAGAACTGATAACAAGAAGCAGAGGTCAGTACCCATATAGAGCTATCCACATCTAAAATTTGGAACCTGAGAATTCTGAGGTCTAAACCTTCAAAGAACTTACAAATGAACTTGGGGAAGGATCGGGGTTATAATTAGCATATAAACCAAGTCAAAGGGCAATAGGAGACAAGGGTATATGAAATATCCCTGAGATATCAAACCTGTGGACAGTAAGGGAAAACCGACCCTAATAAAATAAAGCCAATCTAATAACTTCAAAAATCAAAATATTGCCACTAGTATGATGTGAGCTAGTATTGTGAAGCATTTCATAAAGTAAATTCCAAAGGGATCAGCACAATATTTTCATATGATAATGTTGTGGCTCAAAATGTTTGAAGTTGCTATAACTCCTAGCAATTTGTAAGTGTTTGTAAGTGATCTAACTCCACTACGGGCACCATTGTTGATCACTATTCTCCTCTCTAGGTATCATCAAGTTTCAGGGATCATTTCAGTAGACTTGATGTCCAGTGATCCTGACAGGTTAGAAGATGCTATGGTCTCTGCTCTTCTTGCAGAGGATTACAATGGCAGCACTACTATTTTTGCGACCTGTGAAGATTTTAATGATTTTTAAAAATCAGAATAGTGGTGGGTTGGAATTCGACTTACCTTATGGATGTAAAAGAGTTGGCTCATAAATTGCAACCCACTAAAATTTGTTACCATCACAGGGATGGTCAGATGACCACCATGCCTGTGATTGCTTTTAAGTAAAACAACTCTTTTCTCTTAAATACAGCTTTTTTCCTTACAGGAAAATGGTCTGTGTTTAAAAAATAAAAGTTTGAAAAACATAAATGGATTTAGTACATTCAAAAAACACATTTACAAGTTACAAACACTGCAATTTACCAAATTGAGGGGTTTGTGACAAATAAATGCATTGATACATCGGCCCCTATGGTTTCCTCGTTCTTCCACAGGACAAGGTTGAAGTTTTCTTCAACCCCCCCCCCCCATTTTTCTGATCAAGGTATGGTACCTTGTCAAGAGAGGAGGTCACTGTATTGAGAAAGGAGTGAGGATGTGCAGACAGCCTGAGATGTGATCTCCTTAACTATAGAGGAGGTTATATCAAGTTGCATTCTGTTTATCTGTAGTAGGTCACCAAATGTAAAGCTTTGTAGATCTCTAACCCACCACAGCTTTGCCCTGTTTTTTTAATACTTCTTTATTGGGCTAGAAAGCCCCCTCTTAAAGCAAGACATTAAGATATACATTACATACAAGTTTGAAACTCTTGTGGTCCTTGGTGGCCATGTGGTTGGAGAACAATAGGAATAGGACCTTTTTAGTGCCTACAGGAAAGCCCCTAGCTTTGAGACCAGGAAAAATGAGTTGATGGCAATGGCACTGTGGACTATATGGGGAGTATAAACTTAAGTAAGCATGCTAGCCAAGACCCTAGTTTCACGGATCCACTGAACTAGTGTAGATGGGAAAACCACATAGTTAGACTTCCTGAAGGAAATAAGGATTTTAATAGCTGTATTGGGCCTGAATGCTTCTGATTTGGAAGCACAACACATTGATGCCCTTAATGATGCCTACATTATGGAGAGAGCATTGTTAGGGGTAGATGACACGATGAGATCTGCTTTTCATTCTACCCGAACTGTAAAATATTGTGCCATGCGACTAAAGGTTTTTTTCTGAGACACAAAGGGCCTTAATGATAAACACTCTCTTGTAGGAGACGGACCAAATAAGCATTGTAAGCATAATTATAAAAATGATACTATTTTTTTCATATAGTGATTCATATTAGGGTTCTGTTGTTTCTACGAACTTCAAATAGCATGTTACAAATATACAATTTAATGATACTGATTTCATCAAATTCAAAAGGGTGGAAGAGTGAGAAGTTCTACCACCAAAAATCTAAATCAACTTCTATGTTTGGACAGTTTAATAACAAGTTATTGTGTAGGAGTGATTTAAACAACAACTAATCTTTGTTATCCGAGTTCAAAAACCTTTCACTGCAAAATTAAGGCTTGGGCTGTCAAACAAATAAAATAATTTCCAAATTAAAGAAGAGACTTCCTAACTTCCTTGAACAGCATTGCACTAGTGTCAGCTCCAATGAATTTATACAGTCATATAAAAAATCTAATAGGAGCTATGGCAGGGCCAAGGCAAAAATATAACATATTCTTTTAACTCTTCAACCAACCAGCGCATGACTGGAGTATTTCAGTGTTCTCAGATATAATGATAGGTGACACCAACCAAGCCAATTAAAGTGCATTTAAACCTCTTTAGGCACGCTCAGCACCTGCATTGCACCCCCACATAGAATCCAGCTACTCCTTTAATCAAATTTTAACTGTGTGTTTATTCTTTTATCTTGTACAGAGATCCATTGTCTTGCCTTGATTTGTGATGTGCAAATACCATATATATCACTTCCATGTCTGTATCAGTCCCAGAAACTTAGGGGCTTATTGACAAGCCCCATGGCGCAGGGCAGCACAGCAAATGTCTTGCTGTGCCACTCGGCACCACCAGGAAAGGGCAGAAATGCACCATGTCTACAAGTTACAGCACATGTCAATTCTCTTCATTGTTTCATGGTTAAGGAAAGTTAAAGACTAGGAAAGTAAAGCTGCATATTAATGAAGATGTCCTTCCAGTTGCTCAGAGACACACATGAGCTGCTTTCCAATGACAACAAGCTGTTAGAAAATAACTTGAATCATTATTTAAGCACAATATTGAAAGTTCCTTTGGTCCAATGCCATGGGTTTCTTCCATAGTAGTAGTGCCTCAAAAAGACTATGAAGGAGTTGTGCGCATATGCGTTGACATGTGCCAGGCAAAGAAAGCAAGTGAACAAGAACAACATTCAAGGCTGCACATTGCTGATGTGATAATGCAATTGAATTGTGCCAAAGTCTTTTCTTGACATGATTTGAATAAAGGTTATCATCAGTTAGAACTTGAAGAAAGTTGCAGATACATTACAATATTTTCAACACACGTTGGTTATTTTAGATATAAGAGAGTAAGGGACATATTTAAAAGCAAGTGGCGGAGCGTGGCGCCAAAATTGTCAGCGCCGCACTGCGTACCTTCAGAAATGCAGGGATGCACCTTATTTGTAAAACCAATGTCAGACGTAGCATTCTGTTGGCAAGAAATCGATATGTAAAGCAACACCGCTGGCCAGTGTAATCGCTCACAGACAGACTTCAGGCAATCAGTCCAGCACACACGCATTCACCCAGCACTGGTACACACTGCCCTGGATATCAGACAGGTTGGTATGGAACACATTTGTATACACACACAGGCAGCACCATAATGCGGCTCAACTGATATATGGCAGGTCAACTGATAACACCCTCCAGCTAACCCCAACTACCCCACACCCACTGGTAGGAGAGAAATCACCCTCCCCATGATACTAGGTTGATCATGGCCAGAGTCACATTTAGCCAGGGTCCCAAGGGAAAACAGGGGTAGATAGCAAGACTGATCAGGAGGCAGTTGTCAAATGGGGGGGCTTGGCTACCGCTCTGGAAGTTCACCCCAGGATACGGAGCAGAAGTGGCAGAGGGCAATAGTTTGTTCAACCCAAAGATTCCATAATGTGCCTTTCGACACCAGCTGAATTATGTGAAGCACCAGGGGAGGAGGTCATGCAGTCTTTCGACCAACTTCCATTCACTCTTGGAAGCGTTCCTTCAGCCCAGTCAATTACTCTCATCGCCCAGGCCAGGTCCATGCACTAATACCTGCGAACATGATGTTGTTGGGGGTCGGGTGAGGAGAGGCACAAAAGGAACTAACAACAAAGAGGAATGTAATAGCGGAGCCTCTTGGAAGAGAGAGGGACCTTTTCAGGTACACAGCGATCCGAGTTGCACCCAGTTGCACGTTGATCTGGGTCACACCAGACAGTTTGGGTCACACACCAAGAAAAGTTATAAACTCCATGCCTCTCTGGAAATGAGGCACAATGTCTGGTGTGCATTGATATGGGTCGCATCAGACAGTTCTGATAACACACAATGAAGAGATGCCAATTCCATGCCTCCCTGGAAATGAGGCAGACGCCTGGTGCACGTTGATACGGGTCACACCAGACAGTTCTGATAACACACAACGAAGAGATGCAAATTCATTGCCAACCTGGAAATGAGGCAGAATTACAGGAGCTGTTTGATACGGGTCGCACCAGACAGTTCTAGTCACACACACAGTGCGAGGTCAGCAGTGCTGCACAAGGTAGAAGGAGGCACTACTACAGGTCTACCCTCATTTCTAACGGTGACCCCCCTGTGAATCAGACACAACACGTAATGAGCATGCAGTCAGGGTGTTGCACAAGAGAGATGAGGCATGTTGGACAAAGTGGGCCACTTGCAGCCCTGCAACCGGTGAATCCGCTGACCTCCAACAAGACACTTATGCCCCACCATGCAGGGGCCACACTCCTTAGTTGTGGGCAATGCTCTTGGGGCTCTGCACTAGGCAATCCAGTCTCTAGGAAACGTTCTTAGTTCCACGTTCGTGTTGCGCTACCAGTTGGGATTCAGCAGATGATGAGGGCACTTATGAGGCCACCTCTCTCCAGGTGTCAAAAGTAGTCGGTGTGAGGTCCCTCATGGGAGCTGTTTGATGTTGCTGCGATCTCCACAAAAGAACAGATTGAAAGCCAACGAGCCCTGGGATAGCACACTTTAGGGTTCCACACAGCAACACATAGTCACCCAGGCCTGCCAGTAATCAGGAAGAGTGTGCGGTCCCTCCAAATGGCAGTAATCCTCCTTATGTACTACAGATGTCTCTGGCAGTGTGCCACACGCATACCAGGATTTCCAGTCCCATGCCTTTACAAGTGTATCTCTGCCCTGCTGAAGTATGGCACCAGTAGTTAATCTGTAGTGTGCCTTTGAAGTTGGGGGCGGTTCAGAGATTCTCCCTTTCAAACACACAGGTTTCCTCTAAACTTCAGTCCTGTCTGCCATAGGGCTGTGGAATGTAGATCTTAATCTTTAGTGGGGCCATGAGCTGGCTCCCAGAGGCCAGGTGTCAAAACCTCTCCCTCCAATGTATGCAGCTAGGCACTTAAATGGCAGAGGTCAGTTGTTTCAGTTGCATGCCCAGTGTGTATATCTGTCACTGGCGAATGCACAGATGTGCTCCCCCAGCCTTCAGTGTGGATTATAGCAAAGTAGGAAGGCTTTCAATTAATTTTGAGGCAAAGAAATGCCCACTTTCCAGAAGTGGCATTTCTAAGCTATTAGTGACAAAACCACCTTTATCACAGGAAAAGGGTTGTCATTGTCAATCCAAAGATAGGAAACACTAAAAGGCTGCTCCACTGCAATCCACTTTTGCAGTTTGGAGTGATTTTAGCCAGTTATCCATGATAGCCTTATGGGAAGAACAACCTTAGAAGGTAGGGAAAACTAAATATGGGTATATTTCACTACCTGGGCAGAGAACACCTCTGTGTACCTGCCCTGTCTTTCACCTACTTCTCATTCCACCCGTTCAAGACGTACCCTAGGGATACCCTATTGGTAGCCAAAGGTCTCCTCAGTGTTGGCTGGGGATTTAGAAAGACCAGCCCGAATATATGTGCAATGGCACTCACACAGCCCTGCAATGGTCGGCTGGATACATGTTTGAAATACCATGGTGCAAGCGTTCACAATCAAGCCTGCAATGGCAGGCTTAGAACATGTTTTAAAATATCATTAGTCCTAGTGTGCACACACTGGCCTGCAATGGCAGGTGGGACACATGTTTACAACACTATTGTGAAAGCGCACACACTCAGGCTTGCAATGTCAGGCTTAGCACACATTTGAAAACACCCTTGGTGCAAGTGTGCACACACTGGTAAGTGCTACTTCCTAACATGTATAGGAAGGGCACACACACATTCACACCATACTTACAGTACCCAGAGCCTTAAGGTCACTAAAAGAGAATCAGCCAAACCTATGAGAAGAGTCGATCTCCTAGGTAGGGAAAATCCACTTGGGGGTTCTTCACTACTGGGGCATGGAACATCCATGTGTACCTGCTCAGCCTTTTACCTATCACCTGCTCTGCCCTTAAGGGGGTGCTTTAGGGGTAGTGGAAGGCCAACTCAGGGTTGGCTAAGGAGTGAGTCATGCCAATCTAAGTACAAACGCAACTGAGCCTCCACAGGCCTGCAATGGTGAACCTGATACATGTTTGGCAGGCTATTCTGATGGTGGACACACTCAGTGCCACGTCCCACCACTAGCCAGGGCAATACCCACGCCAGGTATAAGGTGTACCTTTTTACAGGGCACTCCTGGGTACAGCACCTAAACCAATCACCTAAGAGCCCCTTCCAGGCTTGTGAAGGAAGGGTGTGCACACTTTCCCACTGCAGGACAGGGGGAAGTGCCCTAAGCTCTAAGGCCATGCAAAGAGAGTCAGCAAAATACCAGGAGTCAAAAGCAAAAGGTTTTAGTAAAATCCCCTAAGATGGGCCATGTTCAATAGCCAGTTACTGTTCATGATACATAAAGGACTTTGCCACTGTTAGTCCTCCATCGCCAGAGTTAACAAATAAAAATGTTTCCTTTATATGGCCACGAAAATGTGAAAAAAGTTTCAAGAGAATCAAACAAGCCAACATAAATGTTATTGAAATGGTGTACTTCAACCGAAAGCTTCACACAGAGATTGTGGTTGCTGCTAAGCCCTGACGGGTTAGATGCTATACTTTCACAGCACACTGAACGCCAAAATGCAGGATGAGATATTGTTGCTTATGATAGTAGAAGTTTGTCTCACACAGAATGTACTTACTCACAGCCTGGGAAGGAAAGTGTGGCTGCAGTATGAGATTGTGAATATTTTCATGTATTTCTGTACAGAATGCCTTTTTTGCTGGTGACTGATCCTCAAGCTTTGTTAATCCTTTTCGGCAAACCAAAAGCTAAGATTCTGCCTTGGACTGAACCATAGGGACTATGAGTGCAAGAGTATGATTACACAATTTTGCATCAACCAGGAAAGGATCAAAATCCTGCTGACTACATTTTGGGATTGCCTATTCAATGTCATGGTACTCCAGGCTAAATGGCTGAGGCCTACATCAACTTCATTGTCAAGTCATATAAATCAGCTGCTGTATTGCTATCCCAGATTATCACTGCCATGAGTCATGATAGTGGCCTGCTGAAGATAAAAGACATAGGCCCTCATTAGGACCTTGGCAGCAAATGCAGCCTACCGCCACAGTGATGGCCGCCAACATACCGTCCCTGTGGGTACTGACCATCCATGGCATTATGACTGTAGACGGAATACCGCCAGAAGGCCAGAAATAATTTTCTCTCTAGCTGTCACTTTAAATGCTTCCCATACATTAAAGAGGGATGCCGAGTTTCGATTTAACTGGAAGAATTCCTGTATGAATTTTCTCATATCTGAGACCCATTGCTGATTAGTTAGCAAAGATCTGTTAAACTGCCATCTAGGTCTCTCTTTGATAGGCTAATCCAATTCTACTGTCGCCGTAACCACAGAATGATCAGAAAAAGCAATATCTGAATCTAGTTTCTTTAATGAGCGGGATACTCAAAAGAAATCTATCCGGGAGGCAGTATTATAATGGTGTGAAAAACAAGTATATTGAGTGACAGCAGGGTGTCCTTCTCACCAAGGGTCCGTAATATGGAAATCACTTTTTATTACATTCATACTTATTTAGTTTTAGGTTTTAATTGCCTTTTCGCCTGGTTAGACGTATCTAGCATTATGGGGGTCATTCTGACCTTGACGGTCTTTTCGCAAGACCGCCGAGTTACCGCCGCGGTGAAGACCGCCGACCGCGGCGGTATGCCGCTGTGCGCATTCTGACCGCTGGGAGCGTTCCGCCGGAAAACCGCCAGCAGCCACACTGGCGGTCGGCGGGAAAGTGGAGACTGGTCAACCTCCACCGCCACGCCAGCAGAACACCGCCCACAGAATTACGACCCACATTTCTGTGTGGCGGTCTTCTGTTGGCGGTCTTCTGTTGGCGGTCACCTCCCCATGGCTCCTGTCGCCTCCCGGAGGACCAACGCACAAGGTAAGTTTATCGTCCGTGAGGGGAGGGGGTGGGGGGGTGTCGTGTGATGTGTGCGTGCATGGGGGTGTGCGTGTGAGTGTGTAGAGGGGGTGTGTGAGTGCGTGCATGCGGGCGGGGAGTGCTGCTGTGCCTATGGGCAATGTGTGTAGTTCGGCGGGTGCGCATGTCGGCATGTATGTGTGCGGGTATGTGTCCCCGTTGTGTATGTGTGTGTGTAGGGGGTGTGTATATGTGCATGTTGGGGGTGTGTGCATGTCGGGGTGCGTGTATGTGCATGTCGGGGTGGGGGTGGGGAGGGGGTTCGTACCACCTCTGGGGGAGTGGCAGGGGGGTGGAGGGTGTGGGGGGAGGACTCGGGGGGCAGTGGGGGGTGGGGGAGACCCCTATCAGTGCCAGGGAAGGAATTCCCTGGCCCCGATAGTGCCTACCGCCATGGTTCGCATGGCGGTTCCCGACCGCCAGAAACCGCGGCGGTAAGCAGGGTCATGATACCGTTGGCGGTCTTGGGTCGACTGCCGGACCGGAGTGCGCAGACTCCAGCCCGTCGGTCATGACCGCCGTGGCTGTCGGAGTGGGGAAGTGGCGGTCGATCGCGGCGGTGACCGCCGCGGTCAGAATGCCATTTTTTTACCGCCGGTCTGTTCGCGGTCCGACCGCCACCTCTCCGCCGACCGCCAAGGTCAGAATGAGGGCCTATATCTTGGATATAATTAAAATCGCCTCCCATAATAAACGGGCCCGTGGCACTCATTGCTATGTTATACAATTGCGTTAATGGCTCTTCTTCGTCTGTAACTGGCTTGTAGTAATTAACCAGGTTAACTTGGACTCCTGATTGTAAATGTTTGAGCCAGATCCACCTCCCTTTGGGATCTCTAATGACATATTTTATTGCCCAGTCGAGTCTGTTACTGAGATATATCGCAACCCCTCTAACTGCCAAGCCAGATGACGCAAATAAAGCTACTGAAAACTGTTTTGGGATATATATATTGGGACTATTACTTTTTAGATGAGTTTCTTGAAAGTAAAGAACATCAGGATTAAATGATCCCAACCATTTCACCATTGCCTTATATTTCTTCCTATTTAAGATGCCATTTGCATTGCAGGAAACGACTTTAAGCTTAAACAATCTTATTGATTAGTTTGTGAATCATTCTTCTCCAACCTAAGCCGATATATGCTACTTCTTGATAGAACCTGAATTTTGCCAACTTATGGGACAGCATACCCTTCCCTTCCCCGTAACCCGACTTACCCCCCTCCCTACGTTAAAACCAACCACCCTTCCAAAGTGGCCTATATCTGGAGCCATCCCGTCTGGGTGAACCACAGCCACCCCCCATCTCCCCTCTTACTATCCCATGTAGGTGCCTTGACATGGCACCGAGTCAACGAAGGCAGTGGAGGATATAGATAAATAACATAGTGGTAGAATGAGCTATAATTCCTGTAAAACCTTCAAACATGAATCCCCCCAATTAATATCCAGTTCACCCAGCCCCGTTTCCACTACTTGTTGTATTAAGCGAAGCTTTCGCCACCATCACTGTATGGATTTTATTTGAGCGTCCCTTGAAAATAACTTTGAGCTTTGATTGCTGGCACAGACCAGCATGGACACCAGCTTTTTTAATTGCCAGAATAATTTCTCTTAATTCCCTTCTACTTCGAGCAGCGGCGGCAGACATATCGGAAAAAAATGTGAAAGTATAATCACCAGGAATTTGATGTACTCTGCACTTAATTGCCTGAGATAAAATGTGTTCTTTAATAGTTTAAAAGTTCACCAAGATTGTGCAAGGATACTTGCCATTGAGTGATTGTGTAGCTGGGATGTGGTGGGCACGTATAATGGAAAGATCCTGCTGATCATTGGTTAAGTCCGGAAGCACATGTTGTTTAGTGGGATTCGTGATCAGTTCTATAATAGTCTGCCCATTCTCGTGCCCTTTTGGTACCCGCGTAAATCTTAAATGTGTTCTATGTGAGCAATTTTCTGCGTCATCCAGCCAAATCTGTAATTCCAGGAGATCGGCTTGCCGTTTGGAGGCCGATGGCGCTAACTGGGCACTAGCATCCTCCAAATCTGAGACTCGCTGTTCACTCTCCACTATACGCAAATTAAGTTGCTGAATGTTAGTATTTATTGAGTTTAACTGTTTCTCAATTTTATGATTCACTTCTATTTGTGAAAGTTTCAAAGACTTCAATTTGTTTAGTATTTGGAGGAGCAGGAAATCCTGAGGTTGTGCACTTGACTGTGGCATCTCCTGAAATCCTGTGGGTGACAGTATCTGCCCCTCCTCCTGTTGGCCCTGCTGGTCTAGCAGTCATTCCACTTGTGTTTTAGGATTCCTGAAAGAGTTGGTTTCATTTATATTTGAGCCATTTAGAACTGGGGGAGAAAGGGTATCTTCCAGCAGTGCTGGGGTGTGACTGGAGGATTGTGGGCCCAAACAGGTCTCCTTAGAGTTCGTGTCACCCCCAGCGAATAATGGGTATAGCTGCTTCAGAGTGCTGCAGCCTTCATCAAAGTTACCGCTCTCTGCTAATGAAGTTGGGGTTGAAGTAATTTTTAACTGATTGTCTGGTTCAGGGTCTTCCAAATTAGCTTTTGCTAGTGTGTCATAATCGCCGGTGTTTAGCTGGTGTATGCCCGTCGAGATGAGGGCCATAGCGGATTGCAGATCAATTTTAGCTGTGGACTGAGATCCCATTTTAGTTGTAGTAGGCTCATTATTGGCCATCTTTCTTGGAGTAGAGGATGCTTATTTTTTTATACTGCACACTGTTTTAAAAGATTTTGACAAGCGGCGGCCCTTGTTCTGTAGATCTCTGAGAGAGCGTCTCATCACTGACAGGGGTGAGACTGATATATTTCGGTATTATATTGCGATACCTCTTTATGGGTAGCCAGAGATATCTGAGGGGCACAATCTGCATCTGTGACTCCACAGGTCGCCTCTGTGATTCCTCAATGTGCACTAGCAGCCCAGCGGGAGGACCTATGTTGTTTCCTGCTGGGAGAGGTGAATCTGTTTGGCCGGGAACGTAGAATGTTGAACGTGAAGCTCTGATTTAGGTATGGTTGAGGGGGGGGGGGGGGGTCAGAGAAACCTATTTACTACAGGGAGCCCCTAGTGACCCCCATTGGTCCCTAGAGGGGGGTACCCCATTGTAGGCCTCCCCCAGCCTCCGCACTGCATCGAGTGCCTCAACTGCCTCTCGCAATGTCACTTTCTCAACTTCTTACGAGGAGGCGGGGGGGAAATATCTTAGTCCTTCAGGAGCCCCCCAACCCTACCCTCATACCTTTTTAATAACTTTTGTCAGCCTATTCAGAGCCGCAGATACAGATTCATTAGGGCCATCACGCTGTCCAAAAATCCTGTTAGAGTAGCACGTCTGTCAGTGAGAGCGCATCGGACACGGTAGAAACACAGCTTCCTCCACTGCGTGTTAGTTTTCCTCAGCAGCAGAGCATGATGGGAGCTCTAGACACGGCTAATCGATCCATTCTGTGAAACAACATTCATCTACTACTCGATGCGGCAGCGCTGATCGAGAGGATGTGATGCATCACACAGTAGGCAATGCGGTGCTCCAATTCTCTCAGTAGTGCCATGTTGTCAACAGCAATGGGTTGTCCTCGATTCTTGCAGCTGCGGCCATGCGATAGTGAAGCTTCAACGGTGAAGGTGATACGTCAGTTCTGATCAGTGCAACAAGGTAGATGCGCCATTTTTTGTAGAAGCAGTCAGGAAATCCCACCTACAGGGGGGGGGGCTGGGTTGGCACCACTTGGCAGGACAGGACTCACAGTTAGAAGTCTTGTTTTCCCTGAGACTTCAGAAAACAGGAGGCAAGCCAGCAAGCCCTTGTAGTCACTCTGGGTTCAAGTGATGAAAGTCCAGTCCTTCTATCCCAGGGGGGGGAACAGCAGGCAGCAGGGCAGCTCAGCAAGGGAAGAGTCTAGGAAGGCAAGGATCCAGCAGAGAAGCAGTCCTTTAGGCAGCACAGAAGTCCTTCTTCCAGACAGAGCCTTGAAACATCCAGAAGAATATTGAAGTTCGGTGTCATGAGTCCAGTACTTGCACCCTGTTTTGCCTTTGAAGTGGGGGGGACTTCAAAGAAGGGTCTTTGAAGTGCACAGAGGTCTTTTCTTCCTAGCCCTTGCTCCAGACTATCAGTAGGGGCTAATAAGTCCTTTGTGGGGGGCAGGAACTTCCTATTCATGTGTAAGGGTCACCCCTCCACCCCCTCCCTGCCCAGGAAGAGCCATCAGAATGCAAATGAGTGCTCAGACACACCTAACCATCCTTTGTTTGTGGCTATCTAGAGGGAGTGCACAAAGTGTAGCTGTCACCTATCCCAGATGTGTATTGGAGACAGGATGCAGGCATACAGAGCTACAAGAGTAGAGAAATGTCCACTTTCTAAAAGCAACATTTCTAAAATAGTAATATTAAATCCAACTTTACCAGTAAAGAGGAATTGTCATTACCATTTAAATGGTATGGAACATGACATAACTACTACTTCTCAATCAAGAATTATAGCGTAAAAGTGTAATAAGGAATTCACAATGTTAACCTATTAGAGGGGTATGAAACACATTAGTTAAAAAACGAATTTGGGGGTGTTTCACCTCCAGGACATGCAAAGGTTAATGTGACAGGCCCCATCTTTTAATTACACAGCACCCTGCCCTATAGGATACCTAAGGCCTACCTTAGGGGTGACTTATGTGCAATAAATTGGGAGTGTAAGGTTGGCAAAGGGTTTTAAATGTAAATGTCAAGGTGGCAGTAAAACAGCACACACAGGCTCCACAATGGCAGCCCTGAGCCATGGATAGTGGGCTACTGGAGTGGATAGCACAATGAGTGCTGCAGGTCCACTAGTAGCATTTAACCTACAGGCCCCGGGCAAAAGTAGTGCACATTACTAGGGGCTTTTAAGTAAATACCAATTGGGGTTAGGCCAATGGTATCAGGATTTAGGGGAGCAAGCACAAGCACTATAGCACTGGTTATCAGTGGTAAAGTGCACAGAGTCCTAAAACCAGCAAGCATTAGGTCAGAAAGTGGAGGTAGGCAGGCAAAAAGTTGGGGGGAAGGCCCCACACACACACACAAACCAACACACACATAAACACACACTGCAATAAAAGTAAAGAGCAATTTGTCTAAAACACTCCAGACATCTGTCAGAATACGTGATCGTTCATGCGTTTGGCTTTATGTGAGGGCATTTTGGTGAGTATATTTACAACCATGCAGCTTGATTGCCATTGCGAACTGTCCTGTGTTCATACTCCCATGAGAAGCGGAGAGTCACCTTTCACACTAGCAGTTGTCTAAACTGATATCCTGGACTCGATACAGATCACGCAGAAATCCCCCACAATAAGCAAACCTTAAAATTAATGCAATTACTCAAACTAAATCTACATGCACCATGTAAGCCCATATCCAGATATCCACACAAGCTTGTGATACTACATGAATCCAAGTTATTTACACAAACAAAATATGAAAGTGGTTTTCTTTTCTTTTTTTTCAACTAGAATTGCTCAAAACCTGTTTCTTATATTAGAATGGAGTTACAGAGATGTATTCTTTGGAGGGGTAACGGTTTCTTAAATAGATGGTTGAAAGATGACAGAATGAAAAATAAATCATAGGAAAAAAGATGCTTTGTATTGGACTTCCCAGCACAACTGAAGTCATTCCTTTGGACTATAAACCAGCTGCGGTTTCTCTGTAAGGGTGATTTCCTTACCATTTTATATTTTCACCCAATGTGCTCACTGCAGTGCCCCGGACCCCGAGGCAAAACACATGGGGGCGTGAATTGGCAGCAGAGGACTGGAGTAGTGGCTGGCTAGTTGCTCCAAATTACGCATGTCACTTTGGCCAGCTGTTTTTCACCAGCCAAAGTGACATGCTCACTTTGAAGCTCTCCACTCAACTGTCTCAAGACAACTGGGTGGAGACCAAGCAAAGGCCTCCAAGGCCTGAAACAGCATCCGGACAGCCCGCTCCATCTAATCCAGGAACTTCTTTCATAATGGTTATCAGCAAGAGAGCAGTGTCTGGATTTGTCACTGGAACTCCACAGCAGACTGCAGTTTGCAGAACATCGAGAAGATGTGCTGCGGTCAGTAAGTACAGTTTAGTTTAATTTAACATGGGGTTTTGGAGGGAGGGTTGTTTTGTCTTGGGCTTTAGAGGGAGGGGTTGTGTTATTAAGGTCTTTTGGAGGGAGGGGGTGTTTTATTTTATTTTTTGGGAAGTGGTTGGGCACTTCACTCGCCCCACCACTTTTTAAGGTTACCAGCCGCCCTGCTATAATCAGCAAATGATTCAATAGCACAGTTTAATGGAACTCACAGCAGTGACCTTACAAGAATGAAATGCTGTACTTGTCCTGCAGCATTCCAACTTGCGAACAGATAACACAGTAGGTTTTGCGAAGCACATTAACCCCTTGAGCTATTTAGCTCCCTGCTTCCTTCAAATGTAATGTATACCAGTATTGCAGTGAGGTAGTGGCTGGTAGGTACTCACCGACAAAAGACCAATTTAGGAAGATAAGGAAAGGTTATTGCGTGTAGGTTATCGTGTTGTCAGACATTGCAATACATTCTTTTATACCTTGCTTCATTTAGAAGAGTTTGACTCATCAGAATACCTGTGCATTTTGACTGCCTTGGCTAGATTACATGCATACAAAATTAAAAATGTAGCCACAGTTTTTGCTAGAGGGGATAGAAGATGTCCTTCTGCTATGCTGCAGCGTTGGCCCTCCCAGACAAGCAGGTCATACCATTGAAAAAATGGCTGCTTAAAATATTACCTCAAGACACAATTTGTTGCTCTTTAGGCTGAGAATAGTTACACTGGCAGCCTCCCAGAAGAGGGAAAAGTAGCTAAACAAGAGGAGAAGCATTTAATGAGGTCAAGATGGTTCACAACATAAAAGAGTCAACCTTGTTTTAGTGTCAAACAGAAAACCCCTTGTATTCCGGTTAGTCGCAGTGGCAGTAAAACACCTCAACGCAGCTATGAGAAGGGAGGGGACCACCTTCCGCGTGCAGCTGGAAGGGAATCTGTCTGCCTGAGCCGCTAGAAATATGTGGTGAAATTACCTCTCGTTCCCCATAGAGGCATATAGCCGCCATCCCTGCCCAGCTTTTCACTTCGGTGATAATATGCTCCTATCAGTTTTAATAGCCCCATGCTGCATTCAGGAGGTATTATGGATTGTACAGCAAGCATATTGTCATTAAATTAAATTTTCAGAACATTCCCCAGCTCATCACAAATACCACAGAGAGTAATCATAATCGGTTCTCAACACATGTGTAATTGCCTTCAGCTGGCGTTTTTTACAGTTGACATTGTTCAGCAGTGATAAGGTGATTGGTGATTTGAATACACAGCTTGTTTCATAGCTGCCGTAATTGAAATATGGTATGTGTGAATGGAAGATTGCATTAAGACCTGGGATAATCACCTGACATGAGAGTAATTGAGTCTACAATCTGCCACTGGGTCTCTGAGGGAGGGCTGAAATGAAAAGCAGCCATTAGGAGATTATCCCTCAGTTGGCTACGCTGTGTGTCGGAGTGCCAGGCTGGCATTCCGGAACTGCGGGCAATGTACGAAGGCTGTCTGGGGCGCCGTAAAGGGAGAGGAAGGAGAGGGAAGAAGAGGCTGTTGAAAAGAAAAGTTGAACTCAATTACGAAGACAAGCGTGACGAGGGTTCGAGCCCTGCTAAGGGCCAAAGCATACACTTTTTCAGCAGTTTTGGCTTCATTATAACCAACAAATGGTTGTGCTTTTTTAACTGCCACTGTGTTGAAGTGTGGGACGCATAGGTAGGTAAGTAACTGTAAAAGCTGTATGACACAGTTTATCTTTATAGCAGACGGCGCTACTACAAACATCGACAAAAGCATAATGTACCATACATTATGCAAACGTCGCTTTTCACAGAGGCAAATCCTTCAGAAAACGTACGTATCGTATCATTGTGGGAATAGGTTGATCTTTTTTTATGAACGCAAAATGTAGACAAAAGAGGCATGCAAAGTTATTGGTTTGGGTTTGCTGAAGAAGATTAAAATACACTCTTTGAAAAGTTGTTGCGACTGAACCCGTGAAAAGTATAATATTTAGATACTACCCTTTGTGGTTTATTGCAGCGGCGAAGCTTGCAGGAGGGGGTGAGCTTCAGATTTCCGAACAATCACGCAGGCGTATAATGTTAAAATACATCATAGGACAAGCAGGGTGCCTGATAGGGGTCTAAGGGGCTATGGAAAGGGAGAGGAGTGCGAATGGATAAGAGTACTAAGTGAAAGAAAAAAGAATATTTTGTAAAATTACCAACTTGTCTGAAGACTTTCAAAACAGAGAGCGTGTGTGTTTGTTGTCTGCGTGAAAGCAAAGCTTTTGGTGAAATCTCTCAAGCACCTCACCATATCCGACTGGGAGCAGTTGTATTCAGCTATGTGTAAGAAAACACATTTATTAGGTGGGGTGTAACACAGTAAACACCGCTCCTGAAGCTACGCCCCTGTTCATTGGTGCAACAGAAACGAGATGGTCATTTTGATAAAATAACTTAAATGACGATCTTATTAGAACATTCCTACAAACTAGGCTATGCTCTAACCAACAATCAAGTATTTGTTCATTCCTGTGCCCACTCCACTGACATAAAAAAGAATCACCACACTCTTGCTGCATTTAATAGCCACTAACCCATACGCATGGTTATACTAGAACCAGAACCCTTTCCTTTTCCCCTCAGGTCTTACTGTCCCCAATCAGTCCTCAGAAATATCTTCATTCTCCACCTAACGACATTCCTGAACTCCTAATTGTCCTAACATCTTCCCTCTATGACTACACATATTAAAAGTAGCACAAGCCCTGACCACTGTAGTATAACATCAAACTGGTTAGCCTTAACCTTCTCCGTCAAACTCAGTTTCTTCCTCCCATGTATTTATTCAAAAAACGTGGATCAAGAGAGGGTAGGTTGTCACCTAATAAGGGAAGGCAGGAAAAATTTACCCTTTTTTGTGTGTGACCCTTGCCCACAGATGGACCAATTACATGAGTGCATGTTCATCCAATATGTGTTATGTGCCCCAGTGTCTCTAAGGTGCAAGAAGAGGAGGACAACAACCTTCAAAGGCCATTTTAGAAATGATGGCATGACAAGTAACTAAGGGCCAGATGTAGCAAAAAAACATTTTGCGAGTTGCAAATTGCGAGTAATAGCGACTCGCAATTTGCAACTCGCAAAATGTTATGCAGAAAGATGTCTCAGACACTTTCTGCGACGCGCTATGGGGTCGCAAAGACCCACCTCATGAATATTAATGAGGTGGGTCGCAGTTTGCGACCCCATAGCGAGTCCATGCACTCACAGGGATGGTGGCCTGCTGGAGACAGCAGACCACCATGTCTGTGACTGCTTTTAAATAAAGCATTTTTTTTTTCTTTTTTCAGCCCGTTTTCCTTAAAGGAAAACGAGCTGCAAAACGAAAAAATTCAGAAAACCATTTTGTTTCGTTTTTTTCAGAGTAAAAAAAATATTTTTGAGGGCATTCACAAAGGGGAAGGGGTCCCATGGGGACCCCTTCCCTTTTGCGAATGTGTTACCATCCACTTCAAGCGGATGGTAACTGCGAGTTGGTTTGCGACCGCATTCGCGGTCACAAAGCAACTCAGCATGGCGATGCGGTCGCAAATAGGAAGGGAACATCCCTTCCTATTTGCGAGTCGCATCCTCAAATTGCGAGTCGGTACCGACTCGCAATTTGAGGTTGTGCATTGCGTTAAGCGTTTTGCGCGTAGCAAACTGCGTTTTTCTCAGTTTGCGGGGCGCAAAAGGCTTCCTACATCTGGCCGTTAGGGTCTTCTTTGGAGTTCGGTGGACGGGTTACTCCGTTACAAACATGACAGATATCGAGCTCTCCTTATTACATGTGCCATTATATTTAATGCACTTGAAAAGCGTCGGACAGGATATCCATCACATTTGTGACACAGTAACCCATCTACCAAACTATAAATCAGATCTTGAATCTTTTTGATAAAAAAAGAAAAAAATAACTCACTTTTTTTTTCTATATCCCTGTTGACTTAGAAACCAAAAGATGTGCTGAACAGGAGTAAAACCAGTGGGGGCTCCTCTGTTTGAGCAGAGGAGTGTCACCCCCCACCCCGCCAGCAGCGGCAGCTGCAAAACCTTTTAAAGAAAATGATAATAAACTATGTTTGTTATCGTTTTCTTTTAAAGGGGTGGGGTTGTTGTAATTTAGTAGCGATTAGATTAAGCATTAGCAGAAGACATCTTGTATTTAGCAACTATTGTGAACATTTCGTGGAATCCATTTTGTATTCATGGCAGCCATTATCTCTGCCACATGCTGCCACGTGCTCGCCATGTGCTCTGTCCTACCTTCCTGTTAACTACTCTTGAAAATCTGTCTAGTGATAAGTTATATTTAGCATCTCCCACTTTGCACATGCCCAGTAAGGTCTGCAGCTGTTAGTAATTAGTAACCAACAGTAATGTGTCTACTAGTCCTTGAAAACTGTTAGCCCCTCCTACCTGTCGACTGTGCATTTCCATATGACCTTATATGTATATAAGTCTTGCTTCTATAACTGTACCACCTTCTTTTAGCCCCTGCGTGGGTATAAAAGGACCATGCTCTCTTAGTTCAGTGTGCTACTTCAAACGTTACCGAAGGGTGCTTTTTGAACTGTGGTACCACCTCATGAGGTTTAATAAACTTTGGGCCATATTTATACTTTTTGACGCAAAACTGCGCTAACGCAGTTTTGCGTCAAAAAAATTAGCGCCGGCTAACGCCATTCTGAAGCGCCATGCGGGCGCCGTATTTATTCAATGACGTTAGCCGGCGTTAGCCTCCGGCGCTGCCTGGTGTGCGTGAAAAAAAACGACGTACACCAGGCAGCGCCGGCATAGGGGGATAAGGAGCTTGGGCACCAAAAAATGGGGCAAGTCAGGCTGAGTCAAATTTTTCACCTCAACCCGATTTGCGCCATTTTTTTCGACTCCCAACCCCCATTGAAATGACTCCTGTCTTAGCAAAGACGGGAGTCATGCCCCCTTGCCCAATGGCCATGCCCAGGGGACTACTGTCCCCTGGGCATGGTCATTGGGCATAGTGGCATGTAGGGGGCACAAATCAGGCCCCCCTATGCCACAAAAAAAAAAAAAAAAAAACTTACCTGAACTTACCTTAATGTCCCTGGGATGGGTCCCTCCAGCCTTGGGTGTCCTCCTGGGGTGGGCAAGGGTGACAGGGGGTGTCCCTGGGGGCATGGGAGGGCACCTCTGGGCTCCTTCCGAGCCCACAGGACCCTTAACGCCTGCCCTGACCAGGCGCTAAAAAACGGCACAAAAGCAGCCGGACGTCATTTTTTTTGACCCGCCCACTCCCGGGCGTGAATTATGCCCGGGAGTGTAAATACGGCGCACATGCCTCGGAGTCAATTTTTTAGACGGGAACGCCTACCTTGCATATCATTAACGCAAAGTAGGTGTCCACGCTAAAAAATAACGCAAACTCCATGGACTTTGGCGCTAGGCGCGTCTAACGCCAAAGTATAAATATGAAGTTAGTTTTGCGTCGGAATTGCGTAAAAAAAAAACGACGCAATTCCGGCGCAAACAGAGTATAAATATGCCCCTTTGTCTTTTATTTCAGTTTCTGTGCCAACATCTTCCTATATGGTCTGAGGACTTTGTGCAGAGAAGGGCGTACCCCTTGCACTAGTAGGCCTTGCTGAGGCTTACTTCGACAAATTGGCGCCCGAACAGGGACTCATCGGCGACTTGGACGCCCGACGGATTGGTCGCGACGAAGGATTGGGATCTAGCTGCCGACGATCAATGCCTGAGGAGACCCGAGTCTTGGCAACCACAGCGTTTTTCCCTTCTTTTTGATGTGACCATCCAGGTGGCGCCGGTCCTCGACTGAGATCCTTTTTGTTCATTCGTCATGCAGTAACCATTTGGTCGATTTTAGAACTTGGCAGTTGGAACCTGGATGCCCTGTGATTTGGTAAGAGGCATTTTACGGCACTTGATGTGGGTTTTGATGCCTTTGTTTCACCACTTACTGTGGCTCTCGTGTTTTGCGTGACTAGTCAATTTGTGTCCTTTTGAATTGATATATAAATTGCAATTTATATAGGCAGGTAATGAGGAGAATTTTGTCCAATTTAATTTTGATTTGAACGGCACTTTGTACTAGAGGTACTTTAAGTGCTACTTTGATTATAATACTGCAGATGCTGCACTATTTTTGGCATGCCTGTTTTTAGCGCACTTCGTAGGATGTGTTGCTTTTGTAATGGTACCAATTTGAGACTGGAAGAATCACAACCGGCACCCCCAGAGGGGACGCCCAATAGAGATATGTATGTTAAACATGGTCTTTCTTCTATAATGTATAGCACATTATGGAATAAATACACTTGTGCGGATCCTGAGTTACGGTGGCCTATGCATGGGGCATTTGATTTGCGAAAGATTGGGTATGTGGAACAATGTATGTGTAAGCGAAGGTCTAGGCAAGATATGTTTGTGTATGAATGTGGGAGAAAGAAGTGCATGGACGAGTGAAGCGTGAGCAAGCTTTGCTTGAGAAAGAACAGCGGAAGAATGTATATGTGAAAGCACTGGAAATGAGAAAGAAGGAAATAAACAATTTAAAGGAGATAGAAGAGAAAGAACGTAAATTACAGGTTACTGGCCAATACACTGTTCGGCAACCTCTCTATCCTATCCTTAATAAACCAAACGATTACTTTTTTTCACTAGATTGCCCTCCACCTCCGTATGCCATTCCTTCTGTCCCTCATGAGTTAGCTGAGGTCTCCGGTACGGAGCAACAGAAGATACGAGACAGTCGCTCTATGTTGCCTGCTGACCGTGCGTCTGAGCTTAGATCTACTGCTCGTAAAACAATTTGTAGCGTTGTCTCTGCTTCTGAACTTTTAGACAACATGAAAGGGTGGACGGAAAAGGAGCAGCTATATTTTACTGAGGCATTTGGCACAGAAGTTATTGAACTATTTTGGAAATATTCTGATGAGTTAGAGCCCCATGATGTAGCAGCTGATCATAAGCAAATGCGTGATGGTCTTTTTGTTTTCTCCCAGGTGGCTGATGCAATCAGGAGTTTGGTGAAATTATGTGTTGCGGCAGTCCGTTTGCAAGAGGAGAAAAGGGCAGTGGATGTAGTTGCACGGACATCTCAGACCGGCGGGGTGCAAGCTTCCATCTTCGGAACAGATAAGACTATGATAGTTTACGTGAAACCAATGCGGGAGGCTGCACCTTTGTATGTTCCTCCTAAAGAATCGTGTACAAGTGATGATAAAACTTCTATTGATGCTAAGGGTTATTTTATTTTTAATTGGGTGTATACTCCTTGGAATAGGGCAGATGTAATGGCACTTAAAACAGCATTACCTGACCCGCGGAAAAATCCAGCCGCCTTTAATGAGGAAGTTGAGGGAGCAATTAGTTCTTGTAATATGACTTTGGCTGACATTAATTTATTTTTCGGATTGATATTACCGCCAGATATGTGGAGAACTTTTCGTAAAGTTGATGATCGTGTAGTTTTTGGGGCATCATAGAAAGAATTAGAACAGATGGATGGGGATAGGGAACCTGCAAAAAAGCTGTATCAGTTGATTCTAGATCTTCCCGCAGCCATATTAGTTAAGTTAAAAACGATTATTCCCCTAAAAAGATAGATTGGACTGTTTTAGTCTTGTAAGCAAAAGGCAGATGAATCGGTGTAGGAAGTTGGCTCTGTATGTGCTATTTCAAAGTAAGGAATAGCATGCACAGAGTCCAAGGGTGCCCCTTAGAGGTAAGATAGTGGCAAAAAGAGATAATACTAATGCTTTATTTTGTGGTAGTGTGGTCGAGCAGTAGGCTTATCAAAGGAGTAGTGTTATGCATTTGTTGTACATACATACAGGCAATAAATGAGGAACACACACTCAGAGACAAATCCAGCCAATAGGCTTCGTTATAGAAAAATATATTTTCTTAGTTTATTTTAAGAACCACAGGTTCAAATTCTACATGTAATATCTCATTTGAAAGGCATTGCAGGTAAGTACTTTAGGAACTTTGAATAATTACAGTAGCATATATACTTTTCACACAAACCACAAATAGCTGTTTTAAAAGTGGACACAGTGCAATTTTCACAGTTCCTGGGGGAGGTAAAGTATTGTTATTTTTAGCAGGTAAGTAAATCACTTACAGGTCACAGTTTTGGGTCCAAGGTAGCCCACTGTTGGGGTTTCAGGACAACCCCAAAGTTGCCACACCAGCAGCTCAGGGCCGGTCAGGTGCAGAGGTCAAAGAGGTGCCCAAAACACATAGGCTTCAATGGAGAGAAGGGGGTGCCCCGGTTCCAGTCTGCCAGCAGGTAAGTACCCGCGTCTTCGGAGGGCAGACCAGGGGGGTTTTGTAGGGCACCGGGGGGGACACAAGTCAGCACAAAAAGTACACCCTCAGCAGCGCGGGGGCGGCCGGGTGCAGTGTGTAAACAAGCATCAGGTTCTCTGTAGGTTTCAATGGGAGACCAAGGGGTCTCTTCAGCGGTGCAGGCAGGCAAGGGGGGGGCTCCTCGGGGTAGCCACCACCTGGGCAAGGGAGAGGGCCTCCTGGGGGTCACTCCTGCACAGAAGTTCCGTTCCTTCAGGTGCTGGGGGCTGCGGGTGCAGGGTCTTTTCCAGCCGTCGGGACTTTAGGTTCAGGCAGTCGCGGTCAGGGGGAGCCTCGGGATTCCCTCTGCAGGCGTCGCTGTGGGGGCTCCGGGGGGGACGACTTTGGTTACTCACGGTCTCGGAGTCGCCGGAGGGTCCTCCCTGAGGTGTTGGTTCTCCACCAGTCGAGTCGGGGTCGCCGGGTGCAGTGTTGCAAGTCTCACGCTTCTTGCGGGGATTTGCAGGGGTCTTTAAATCTGCTCCTCTGTAACAAAGTTGCAGTTCTTTTGGAGCAGTGCCGCTGTCCTCGGGAGTTTCTTGTCTTTCTTGAAGCAGGGCAGTCCTCTGAGGATTCAGAGGTCGCTGGTCCTTTTGGAAAGCGTAGCTGGAGCAGGTTTCTTTGGAAGGCAGGAGACAGGCCGGTAAGACTGGGGCCAAAGCAGTTGTTGTCTTCTGTTCTTCTTCTGCAGGGGTTTTTCAGTTCAGCAGTCCTCTTCTTCTTGTAGTTTCAGGAATCTAAATCTTTAGGTTCAGGGAAGCGCTTAAATACTAAATTTAAGGGCGTGTTTAGGTCTGGGGGGTTAGTAGCCAATGGCTACTAGCCCTGAGGGTGGGTACACCCTCTTTGTGCCTCCTCCCAAGGGGAGGGGGTCACATCCCTAATCCTATTGGGGAATCCTCCATCTACAAGATGGAGGATTTCTAAAAGTTAGAGTCACTTCAGCTCAGGACACCTTAGGGGCTGTCCTGACTGGCCAGTGACTCCTCCTTGTTATTCTCATTATCTCCTCCAGTCTTGCCGCCAAAAGTGGGGCCGTGGCCGGAGGGTGCAGGCAACTCCAATAGCTGTAGTGCCCTGCGGTGCTGGAACAAAGGGGGTAAGCCTTTGAGGCTCACCGCCAGGTGTTACAGCTCCTGCCTGGGGGAGGTGATAGCATCTCCACCCAGTGCAGGCTTTGTTACTGGCCTCAGAGTGACAAAGGCACTCTCCCCATGGGGCCAGCAACATGTCTCGGTTGTGGCAGGCTGCTGGAACCAATCAGCCTACACAGATAGTCGGTTAAGGTTTCAGGGGGCACCTCTAAGGTGCCCTCTGGGGTGTATTTCACAATAAAATGTACACTGGCATCAGTGTGCATTTATTGTGCTGAGAAGTTTGATACCAAACTTCCCAGTTTTCAGTGTAGCCATTATGGTGTTGTGGAGTCCGTGTTTGACAGACTCCCAGACCATATACTCTTATGGCTACCCTGCACTTACAATGTCTAAGGTTTGGCTTAGACACAGTAGGGGTACAGTACTCATGCACTGGTGCCCTCACCTATGGTATAGTGCACCCTGCCTTAGGGCTGTAAGACCTACTAGAGGGGTGACTTATCTATACTGCATAGGCAGTGTGAAGTTGGCATGGCACCCTGAGGGGAGTGCCATGTCGACTTACGCGTTTTGTTCTCATCAGCACACACAAGCTGGCAAGCAGTGTGTCTGTGCTGAGTGAGGGGTCCCCAGGGTGGCATAAGATATGCTGCAGCCCTTAGAGACCTTCCCTGGCATCAGGGCCCTTGGTACCAGGGGTACCAGTTACAAGGGACTTACCTGGATGCCAGGGTGTGCCAATTGGGGAATCAAAAGTACAGGTTAGGGAAAGAACACTGGTGCTGGGGCCTGGTTAGCAGGCCTCAGCACACTTTCAATTCAAAACATAGCATCAGCAAAGGCAAAAAGTCAGGGGGTAACCATGCCAAGGAGGCATTTCCTTACACAACCCCCCCCCCCCAACGAAAGAGGATGAGACTAACCTTTCCCAAGAGAGTCTTCATTTTCTAAGTGGAAGAACCTGGAAAGGCCATCTGCATTGGCATGGGCAGTCCCAGGTCTGTGTTCCACTATAAAGTCCATTCCCTGTAGGGAGATGGACCACCTCAACAGTTTTGGATTTTCACCTTTCATTTGCATCAGCCATCTGAGAGGTCTGTGGTCAGTCTGAACTAGGAAGTGAGTACCAAAGAGGTATCGTCTCAGATTCTTCAGGGACCAAACCACAGCAAAGGCCTCCCTCTCAATGGCACTCCAACGCTGCTCCCTGGGGAGTAACCTCCTGCTAATGAAAGCAACAGGCTGGTCAAGGCCATCATCATTTGTTTGGGACAAAACTGCCCCTATCCCATGTTCAGAGGCATCTGTTTGCATAATTAATTGCTTGGAGTAATCTGGAGCTTTTAGAACTGGTGCTGTGCACATAGCTTGTTTCAGGGTGTCAAAGGCCTGTTGGCATTCTACAGTCCAGTTTACTTTCTTGGGCATTTTCTTGGAGGTGAGTTCTGTGAGGGCTGTCACAATGGATCCATATCCCTTCACAAACCTCCTATAGTACCCAGTCAAGCCAAGGAATGCCCTGACTTGAGTCTGGGTTTTTGGAGCTGCCCAGTCCAGAATAGTCTGGATCGTAGGCTGGAGTGGCTGAACTTGGCCTCCACCTACAAGGTGTCCCAAGTAAACCACAGTTCCCTGCCCTATCTGGCATTTGGATGCCTTGATAGAGAGGCCTGCAGATTGCAGAGCCTTCAAAACCTTCTTCAGGTGGACCAGGTGATCCTGCCAGTTGGAGCTAAAGACAGCAATATCGTCAAGATAAGCTGCACTGAAGGACTCCAAGCCAGCAAGGACTTGATTCACCAACCTTTGGATGTTGGCAGGGGCATTCTTTAAACCAAAGGGCATAACAGTGAACTGATAATGCCCATCAGGTGTGGAGAATGCTGTCTTTTCTTTTGCTCCAGGGGCCATTTTGATTTGCCAGTACCCTGCTGTTAAGTCAAAGGTACTTAAGAATTTGGCAGCCCCTAATTTGTCAATCAGCTCGTCAGCTCTAGGAATGGGATGGGCATCTGTCTTGGTGACAGAATTAAGACCTCTGTAGTTCACACAAAACCTCATCTCTCTCTTTCCATCTTTGGTGTGAGGTTTGGAGACTAAGACCACTGGGCTAGCCCAGGGGCTGTCAGAGTGCTCAATTACTCCCAATTCCAGCATCTTGTGGACTTCCACCTTGATACTTTCCTTAACTTGATCAGACTGTCTTAAGATTTTGTTTTTGACAGGTATGCTGTCTCCTGTGTCCACATCATGGGTACACAGGTGTGTCTGACCAGGGGTTAAGGAAAAGAGCTCAGCAAACTGTTGCAGGACCTTCCTACAATCAGATTGCTGTTGGCCAGAGAGGGTGTCTGAATAGATCACTCCATCCACTGAGCCATCTTTAGGGTCTGATGAGAGGAGATCAGGGAGAGGCTCACTCTCAGCTTCCTGGTCCTCATCTGTTACCATCAACAGATTCACATCCGCCCTATCATGGAAGAGTTTTAGACGGTTTACATGGATCACCCTCTTGGGGCTCCTGCTTGTGCCTAGGTCCACCAGGTAGGTGACCTGACTCTTCTTTTCCAGGATTGGGTAAGGGCCACTCCATCTGTCCTGAAGTGCCCTGGGAGCCACAGGCTCCAAAACCCAGACTTTCTGCCCTGGTTGAAATTCAACCATTGCAGCCTTTTGGTCATACAAAAACTTCTGGAGCTGTTGGCTGGCCTCAAGGTTTTTACTTGCCTTTTCCATGTACTCTGCCATTCTTGAGCGAAGGCCAAGTACATAGTCCTCTATGTCTTGTTTAGGCTCATGAAGAGGTCTCTCCCAGCCTTCTTTAACAAGAGCAAGTGGTCCCCTTACAGGGTGGCCAAACAGAAGTTCAAAGGGTGAGAACCCTACTCCCTTCTGAGGCACCTCTCTGTAAGCGAAAAGCAGACATGACAGGAGGACATCCCATCTCCTTTTGAGTTTTTCTGGGAGCCCCATGATCATGCCCTTTAATGTCTTGTTGAATCTCTCAACAAGGCCATTAGTTTGTGGATGATATGGTGTAGTGAATTTATAAGTCACTCCACACTCATTCCACATGTGTTTCAGGTATGCTGACATGAAGTTGGTACCTCTGTCAGACACCACCTCCTTAGGGAAGCCCACTCTGGTAAAGATTCCAATGAGGGCCTAGGCTATTGCAGGGGCAGTAGTCGACCTAAGGGGAATAGCTTCAGGATACCTAGTAGCATGGTCCACTACTACTAGGATGTACATATTTCGTGAGGCTGTGGGAGGTTCAAGTGGACCCACTATGTCCACACCCACTCTTTCAAAGGGGACCCCCACCACTGGAAGTGGAATGAGGGGGGCCTTTGGATGTCCACCTGTCTTACCACTGGCTTGACAGGTGGTACAGGAGATGCAAAACTCCTTAACCTTCTGGGACAGGTTGGGCCAGTAGAAGTGGTTGACTAACCTCTCCCACGTCTTGGTTTGTCCCAAATGCCCAGCAAGGGGAATATCATGGGCTAAGGTCAGAATAAACTCTCTGAACGCCTGAGGCACTACCACTCTCCTAGTGGCACCAGGTTTGGGATCTCTTGCCTCAGTGTACAGGAGTCCATCTTCCCAATAGACCCTATGTGTTCCATTTTTCTTGCCTTTGGACTCTTCAGCAGCTTGCTGCCTAAGGCCTTCAAGAGAGGGACAGGTTTCTTGACCCTTACACAACTCTTCCCTTGAGGGTCCCCCTGGGCCTAAGAGCTCAACCTGGTAAGGTTCCAGCTCCATAGGCTCAGTTCCCTCAGAGGGCAGAACTTCTTCCTGAGAAGAGAGGCTCTCTTTTTCTTGTTGTGTTGCAGCTGGTTTCCCAGCTGACTTTCCTTTTCTCTTGGTAGGCTGGGCCTTTCTTCCAGACTCCAGCTCTACTTTTTCACCCTGTGCCTTGCACTGTGCCCTTGTCTTGACACACACCAGTTCAGGGATACCCAGCATGGCTGCATGGGTTTTCAGTTCTACCTCAGCCCATGCTGAGGACTCCAGGTCATTTCCAAGCAAACAGTCTACTGGGATATTTGAGGAGACCACCACCTGTTTCAGGCCATTGACCCCTCCCCACCCTAAAGTTACCATTGCCATGGGATATACTTTAGTTTGATTGTCAGCATTGGTGACTGGATAAGTTTGTCCAGTCAGGTATTGGCCAGGGGAAACCAGTTTCTCTGTCACCATAGTGACACTGGCACCTGTATCCCTCAGGCCCTCTACACTTGTCCCATTAATTAAGAGCTGCTACCTGTATTTTTGCATGTTAGGGGGCCAGGCAGCCAGTGTGGCTAAATCCACCCCACCCTCAGAGACTAATGTAGCTTCAGTGTGACACCTGATTTGCTCTGGGCACACTGTTGATCCCACTTGGAGACTAGCCATTCCAGTGTTAGCTGGAGTGGAGTTTGAAGTGGTATTTTTCTTGGGACAGGCCTTGTCTCCAGTTTGGTGTCCAGACTGACTACAGCTACGACACCAGGCCTTTTTGGGATCAAAGTTTTTACCCTTGTACCCAGAATTGTTTTGTGAAGAGGCTCTGGGCCCACCCTCCTGTGCAGGTTTTTGGGGGCCTGTAGAAGACTCTTTACTATTTATGTTTTTGGCTGTCTCACCACCCTTCCCCTGGGGAGGTTTTGTGACCCCTTTCTTTTGGTCACCCCCTGTGGAAGTTTTGGACACCCTAGTCTTGACCCAATGGTCCGCCTTCTTTCCCAATTCTTGGGGAGAAATTGGTCCTAGGTCTACCAGATGGTGATGCAGTTTATCATTGAAACAATTACTTAATAGGTGTTCTTTCACAAATAAATTGTACAGCCCATCATAATTACTTACACCACTGCCTTGAATCCAACCATCTAGTGTTTTTACTGAGTAGTCTACAAAGTCAACCCAGGTCTGGCTCGAGGATTTTTGAGCCCCACTGAATCTAATCCTATACTCCTCAGTGGAGAATCCAAAGCCCTCAATCAGGGTACCCTTCATGAGGTCATAAGATTCTGCATCTTTTCCAGAGAGTGTGAGGAGTCTATCCCTACACTTTCCTGTGAACATTTCCCAAAGGAGAGCACCCCAGTGAGATTTGTTCACTTTTCTGGTTACACAAGCCCTCTCAAAAGCTGTGAACCATTTGGTGATGTCATCACCATCTTCATATTTAGTTACAATCCCTTTAGGGATTTTCAACATGTCAGGAGAATCTCTGACCCTATTTATGTTGCTGCCACCATTGATGGGTCCTAGGCCCATCTCTTGTCTTTCCCTTTCTATGGCTAGGATCTGTCTTTCCAAAGCCAATCTTTTGGCCATCCTGGCTAACTGGATGTCCTCTTCACTGGAGTTATCCTCAGTGATTTCAGAGAGGTTGGTCCCTCCTGTGAGGGAGCCAGCATCTCTGACTATTATGCTTGGAGTCAGGGCTTGAGAGGCCCTGTCCTCCCTAGATAGGACTGGTAGGGGGGAATCACCCTCCAAGTCACTATCATCATCCTCTGAGTTGCCATCCTCAGAGGGGTTGGCCTTTTGAAACTCTGCCAACAGCTCCTGGAGCTGTAGTTTGGAAGGTCTGGGGCCCATTACTATTTTCTTTATTTTACAGAGCGACCTTAGCTCCCTCATCTTAAGATGGAGGTAAGGTGTGGTGTTGAGTTCCACCACATTCACATCTGTACTGGACATTATGCTTCTAAAAGTTGGAATACTTTTTAAGAATCTAAAACTAGTTCTAGAATCTAATTCAAACTTTCACAAAACTTTTAAACTCTAAAAGGAAATGCTAAACAGGGACTCACACAAGGCCCTAGAAGGACTTTTAAGAATTTAGAAAAATTTCAAATTGCAAAAAATCAATTTCTAATGACAATTTTTGGAATTTGTCGTGTGATCAGGTATTGGCTGAGTAGTCCAGCAAATGCAAAGTCTTGTACCCCACCGCTGATCCACCAATGTAGGAAGTTGGCTCTGTATGTGCTATTTCAAAGTAAGGAATAGCATGCACAGAGTCCAAGGGTTCCCCTTAGAGGTAAGATAGTGGCAAAAAGAGATAATACTAATGCTCTATTTTGTGGTAGTGTGGTCGAGCAGTAGGCTTATCAATGGAGTAGTGTTAAGCATTTGTTGTACATACACACAGGCAATAAATGAGGAACACACACTCAGAGACAAATCCAGCCAATAGGCTTTGTTATAGAAAAATATATTTTCTTAGTTTATTTTAAGAACCATAGGTTCAAATTCTACATGTAATATCTCATTTGAAAGGCATTGCAGGTAAGTACTTTAGGAACTTTGAATAATTACAGTAGCATATATACTTTTCACACAAAACACAAATAGCTGTTTTAAAAGTGGACACTGCAATTTTCACAGTTCCTGGGGGAGGTAAAGTATTGTTATTTTTAGCAGGTAAGTAAATCACTTACAGGTCACAGTTTTGGGTCCAAGGTAGCCCACCGTTGGGGGTTCAGGGCAACCCCAAAGTTACCACACCAGCAGCTCAGGGCCGGTCAGGTGCAGAGGTCAAAGAGGTGCCCAAAACACATAGGCTTCAATGAAGAGAAGGGGGTGCCCCGGTTCCAGTCTGCCAGCAGGTAAGTACCCACGTCTTCGGAGGGCAGACCAGGGGGGTTTTGTAGGGCACCGGGGGGGACACAAGTCAGCACAAAAAGTACACCCTCAGCAGCGCGGGGGCGGCCGGGTGCAGTGTGTAAACAAGCGTTGGGTTCTCTGTAGGTTTCAATGGGAGACCAAGGGGTCTCTTCAGCGGTGCAGGCAGGCAAGGGGGGGGCTCATCGGGGTAGCCACCACCTGGGCAAGGGAGAGGGCCTCCTGGGGGTCACTCCTGCACAGAAGTTCCGTTCCTTCAGGTGCTGGGGGCTGCGGGTGCAGGATCTTTTCCAGCCGTCGGGACTTTAGGTTCAGGCAGTCGCGGTCAGGGGGAGCCTCGGGATTCCCTCTGCAGGCGTCGCTGTGGGGGCTCAGGGGGAACGACTTTGGTTACTCACGGTCTCGGAGTCGCCGGAGGGTCCTCCCTGAGGTGTTGGTTCTCCACCAGTCGAGTCGGGGTCGCCGGGTGCAGTGTTGCAAGTCTCACGCTTCTTGCGGGGATTTGCAGGGGTCTTTAAATCTGCTCCTCTGTAACAAAGTTGCAGTTCTTTTGGAGCAGTGCCGCTGTCCTCGGGAGTTTCTTGTCTTTCTTGAAGCAGGGCAGTCCTCTGAGGATTCAGAGGTCGCTGGTCCTTTTGGAAAGCGTCGCTGGAGCAGGTTTCTTTGGAAGGCAGGAGACAGGCCGGTAAGACTGGGGCCAAAGCAGTTGTTGTCTTCTGTTCTTCTTCTGCAGGGGTTTTTCAGTTCAGCAGTCCTCTTCTTCTTGTAGTTTCAGGAATCTAAATCTTTAGGTTCAGGGAAGCCCTTAAATACTAAATTTAAGGGCGTGTTTAGGTCTGGGGGGTTAATAGCCAATGGCTACTAGCCCTGAGGGTGGGTACACCCTCTTTGTGCCTCCTCCCAAGGGGAGGGGGTCACATCCCTAATCCTATTGGGGAATCCTCCATCTGCAAGATGGAGGATTTCTAAAAGTTAGAGTCACTTCAGCTCAGGACACCTTAGGGGCTGTCCTGACTGGCCAGTGACTCCTCCTTGTTATTCTCATTATCTCCTCCGGTCTTGCCGCCAAAAGTGGGGCCGTGGCCGGAGGGGGCGGGCAACTCCACTAGCTGGAGTGCCCTGCGGTGCTGGAACAAAGGGGGTAAGCCTTTGAGGCTCACCACCAGGTGTTACAGCTCCTGCCTGGGGGAGGTGATAGCATCTCCACCCAGTGCAGGCTTTGTTACTGGCCTCAGAGTGACAAAGGCACTCTCCCCATGGGGCCAGCAACATGTCTCGGTTGTGGCAGGCTGCTGGAACCAGTCAGCCTACACAGATAGTCGGTTAAGGTTTCAGGGGGCACCTCTAAGGTGCCCTCTGGGGTGTATTTCACAATAAAATGTACACTGGCATCAGTGTGCATTTATTGTGCGGAGAAGTTTGATACCAAACTTCCCAGTTTTCAGTGTAGCCATTATGGTGCTGTGGAGTCCGTGTTTGACAGACTCCCAGACCATATACTCTTATGGCTACCCTGCACTTACAATGTCTAAGGTTTGGCTTAGACACTGTAGGGGCACAGTACTCATGCACTGGTGCCCTCACCTATGGTATAGTGCACCCTGCCTTAGGGCTGTAAGGCCTACTAGAGGGGTGACTTATCTATACTGCATAGGCAGTGTGAGGTTGGCATGGCACCCTGAGGGGAGTGCCATGTCGACTTACTCGTTTTGTTCTCATCAGCACACACAAGCTGGCAAGCAGTGTGTCTGTGCTGAGTGAGGGGTCCCCAGGGTGGCATAAGATATGCTGCAGCCCTTAGAGACCTTCCCTGGCATCAGGGCCCTTGGTACCAGGGGTACCAGTTACAAGGGACTTACCTGGATGCCAGGGTGTGCCAATTGTGGAATCAAAAGTACAGGTTAGAGAAAGAACACTGGTGCTGGGGCCTGGTTAGCAGGCCTCAGCACACTTTCAATTCAAAACATAGCATCAGCAAAGGCAAAAAGTCAGGGGGTAACCATGCCAAGGAGGCATTTCCTTACAATCAGTCTCTGATTTCTTTACACGCTTTGAAGAAGCATTTCATGATTTTAGCGGCCAGTTATTCTCAGATGATACGGGCAGACATTTGTACATCCAGGAACAGCTAGTCGTCTAAAAGCTAGTGAAAGTTCATGGACTATCTCTACTCCGGTTTCTCTTTTGACTATGGCTCAGTATTATGAAAGTCAGGAATTAGAAGAAAAAGGTAGCGAGGATAAAAAGATTAAAGACTTAAAGGCGAAAGTTATGTTGGCTCAAGATTATGGTCCGCCTTTTAGAGGCAGTGGTAGAGGTGGACGTGGATCTTATGGTTCTTCTTACACTTGTTAGAATTTGTCTGTTGATAAGAGTGCGTATTGTAAGAAATTTGGGCATTGGGCTGCCGATTGTCCAGCACTACGTGTTCAGCAGTGTTCACGTGGTCAGGGACAAATGAGAAATCACTCAGGATATTCAGGGCATAGAAGAAGCACGAATGATCATGCAAGGGTTGATGCTAATGTACGAGGGCAGGATGGGTTTAACACTTTTGATAGATGGAACCAATATCAAATGTCTAACTATGTGCAGCCTGATTTCCAAGATTCTGCTTATGCATAGGATTTGCCTAGGATGGGGTAAGGAATCAGTTGAAGTTCCAGTAGATCAGAGGGGTCCCTATGTTACAGCACGTTTTGGGTTCTACTGATCAGTTTCTGGTTGATACAGGAGCTACTCGTAGCACCTTGTCTAAACAATTGGTTCCAAGGGCTCCCCTGTCTGGCTTAACCATTGCATTGATAGGTTTCAATGGAACACCTTCCCCTAGCCCATTGTCACAACCACTTGCATTCCATGTTGATAAATTTACTGTTCCATGTCAGTTTTTGCTTTCTCCAAATACACCAGACAATATTGTGGATTTGAGATGCTCAAGTATTTCAGGGCTACAATATGATGCTCTTCTGAAGGGGTGCATGTTATTTTGAATGATAATCATCTTGTGATGGAAAGAGTTTGTCTTGTTAAAGAGGATATTGCTTTATCTTCACTCCCTAGTACTTTGTGGGCTACTTCAGATACTGATGTGGGACAAATGATTATTCCACCGGTACATATTAGTGTCGAGGAGGGAGCTGTATTGCCACGTTTGCCTCAATACAAAATTTCACAGGTGGGCGAAGAAGCATGATCTTATTGCAGTTGGAGTTGTTGAGGAAGTTCAGTATAATTCTGTAACAGTCCGATTCTTCCTATTCTGAAAAAGGATACTGATACTAGGATTTACTGATTCATTATTGATTTACGAGAAGTGAATAAGATTGTGGTACTACGATATCCTGTGGTATCTGACATCACAACACTTCTTACTTTGGTTCCCCCGACAGCAACTACGTTCTCTGCAATAGACTTGAAGAATACTTTATTTTCGATTCCTATTCATCCTGACAGACGATATTTGTTTGGTTTTACTTTGAATAAACGATCTTATAGATTTTGCAGAGTTCCTCAAGGCTATGCTGAGAGTCCTAGTATTTATAGTCAAGCATTGAAACGAAACCTTGATTCTTTTGTTTTGCCTGAAGGTGTGGCTCTCATACAATATGTCGATTATATTTTGTTGGCAGCTGATACCCCTGAGCAACGTGAAAAGTACACTTTGTCCTTACTTTCTTTTTTTCTTCACACCATCATAAAGTGTCACAAAATAAATGGCAATATTGTAGACCTAAGGTAACCTATTCAGGTCACCTTTTGTCTAAGGAGGGCCGTGCACTTACATCAGATCATATTCAAGCAATTTTAGACACACCAGTACCCTCTACTCAGAAAGATGTTCGTGCATTCCTTGGTCTTACTTCTTTTTGTAGGCAATGGAGATTAGGGTTTTCACACATTGTCAAACCTTTGCTAGCATTTTTGTCTAAAGATACTCCAATGCCCCTCCCATGGACAGATGAATGTGAGACTGCTTTCCGGCAGCTACGACAAACCCTTTGTTCAGCACCAGTGTTAGGTACTCCAGATTACACAAAGCCTTTGGAACTTTACGTACATGAGAATGATGGATGTGCATTGTCAGTTTTAGTACAGACACATAGCGATAAGCAGCGTCCCTGTGCATATTTTTCAGCAGTACTTGATCCTGTCGCTCGAGCGTTGCCTGGGTGTTTTCGTTCAGTTGCGGCAACAGCTGTGTCAATACGTCAGAGTGAAGGGATAGTTTTGTCACATAAGCTGTTGGTGTTAGTACCCCATGCGGATGAAGCTCCTTTAAATCAAACAAAGACGCAACATTTAACTAGCGCTCGCCTGACAGGATATGAATTGACATTGTTGGCTCCTCACATTACACTGAAGAGATGTGCAACACTAAATCCAGCCACTTTGTTGCCATATCCGGTGACTCAGCCTCAGTCACAAGAAACACATGATTGTATATTCCTTACCGAAGAACAGACAAAGGGTCATATTGATTTGCAAGATATGCCCCTTCCAGATGTAAATGGGGAATTGTGGGTTGATGGGTCTTGTTTGAAGTTGCCAGATGGTACGATCTCAGCTGCATATGCAATCACCACAATACACACAGTAGTGGAGACAGATCGTATACCACAGAAGTCAGCTCAAGCAGCTGAACTAATATCTTTGACACGAGCATGTGAGCTTAGTACTGACTTATGTGTGAATATTTATACAGACAGCCGCTATGCTTTTGGAGTGGCTCATGATTTTGGTTTGCTTTGGAAGGAGAGAGGCTTTCTCACATCCCACGGGATGCAGATAATGCACGGAGAAATAGTACATAACCTCTTGACTGCATTGACAAATCCAAAGAAAATAGCTATTGTGAAATGTAGTGCACACAAGAGAGTGACCAATAAGATAGGGCAAGGTAATGCCCTTGCGGACCGCATAGCACGTGAGACTGCGATGCAGCGAAGTACTACTTCTATGTATGTAGTGAAGTCACAAGCTGAACATTGGCAACATGCTAGACAAGACGTATTAGATATACAGAAATCAGCTTCTGTGAAAGAACGTGAGCAATGGTCTGAAGAAGGAGAATTGGATGATGAGGGCTGTTGGCGGAAAAAGTAGATGGATAAATGGAAATTGCCTATAGCTTTTGTACAACCTATGGTTCAGATGGCACATGGGCTGGCACATGTTGGAGCTTCAACAATAACGAAGTTGCTTACGCAAGTTTGGGAGCATCCAGAAATTTCCAGTACAGCTAAGAGAGTAGTACAGTCTTGTTTAATCAGTTTACAATACAATCTTGGAAAAGGTACACAAACTCCTGCGGGAGGGTTTGCCACACCAACTGCACCTTTCGAAGTTCTACAAATGGATTATATTCAGCTTGAACGCTGCAACAAGTTAATATGTCTTGGTGGTGGTATGTGCCTTTATTAAATGGATAGAGGCGTACCCCACAAAGGATAATACTGCCATTACCACAGCAATGGTGCTTTTGAAATAATTTTTCCCTAGGTTTGGTGTTTGCAGACTTTTATGGAATGATAACGGACCTCATTTTGTTGGGGAAGTTATTAAGCATGTCCTGAAAGGATTAGGGATCAAACAGAAGTTCCATGCGGTTTTCCACCCACAATCAGCAGGGTTGGTGGAAAGGTATAATGCTACTTTGAAGCTGAAGTTAGCAAAGATACACAGGCTTCCCCATCTTCAACTTGGCCAGATGCGTTACCGTTGGCATTATTGTCTTTTAGGTCAGTGCCACACTCTCGAACAGGCCTTACCCCCTATGAAATAGTATTTGAAAGGCCAATGAACATTTGGGGAGTTCCTAAGCCAAATTCTGTATATGATGCACCTTGTGTCCTGATGAATAAATATTTGCCACTGTTAACCGACAATTTGGTTTCTGTTCATCAACAGGTTTGAGAAGCACTTCCAGACAGATCTACAGGTAAAGGCCATGAACTCCGACCTGGTGACCAGGTGATGATTAAGTCCTTTGAAAGATCAAGTAGCTTGGAACCAAGGTGGCGAGGCCAAGTGCTCCTTGCGACAAGGACAGCAGTTCAAGTGACAAACCGAAAGAATTGGGTCCATAGTACTCACTGCAAGAGAGTGCTACCTACCTTGGTGGAACCTGCTGTGCTGACCGATCATCGAGAGATTTTGACTACGGAGAAAGGGCGTGCTATATCACCTGACGAATCTGCAGAGTTCTTCCCGGACCAGACGATTTCTGGAGTGTCGCGATATAATTTGAGACCGAGGAAAGAATCTGTAGTGCTGAAAAAAACTGGTTGAGCTACCGCCCTGGGTTAGTGAAACAGAGAGCCAATGTGGCAAGGGGGGGGAATCAGCAATGCATTAGAGTAGTGACACTTGGCCCGTGCTGAAGAAATCAGCGGCTGCCCAGGGATCAGAGCACCAACAATTGTTTTTAATTAATTTCTGGAAGGGTCGATTATCACTGTTGCTAAAATGAATAACAAAGTGATCATTAGTACTATGGGGTTTGTTGTTGTTTTGGTGGTTATGGCAATAATCACCTGGTTTGTTGAAAAGATGGCTCCTGCTCGTGAGTTTTTTGTTGCCACTACTCCAGTACCAGAGGATCACTATTACTTTACGCTTCCCTATCATGAGCAGAAGCACCGTCAATCGTACTTCAATAATACTTTAACTCAGATGTTGCATCATACTCATAATGCTACAAATACTACTAACTGTTGGGTATGTGGAATGATACCTGCGCATCAAAAGAAAGGAGGAACACCTTTCATTCCTATTCCTTTTTCACACAATGGTTCTTGTCAAGCTTGGTATACGCTTTTGTTTGCATCTAGAAAACGTACAGAGGGCGGATTTCTTTTTCGCCTTAATAAATTATACTACCAAGACAAAGATGGGTATCTCCAAGACAAAGGAACTAAATAGGAATGGGAAGAGTGTCAACTGGACAATGTTTCAAAACCATATGTCTTCACAAATATAAGAGACTCTGACAAGAAAGAACAATTTGTGATTTCTGTTACAAAAACTAAAGCAGATTTATGTGTACGTAGAATTGGGCGATTTCCAGTGGGGACCATGCTCTCGTAGTTCAGTGTGCTACTTCAAACATTACCGAAGGGTGCTGTTTGAACTTTGGTACCACCTCATGAGGTTTAATAAACTTTGGGGCATATTTATACTCCGTTTGCGCCGGAATTGCGTCGTTTTTTTTTACGCAATTCCGACGCAAAACTAACTCCATATTTATACTTTGGCGTTAGACGCGTCTAGCGCCAAAGTCCATGGAGTTTGCGTAATTTTTTAGCGTGGACACCTACTTTGCGTTAATGAGATGCAAGGTAGGCGTTCCCGTCTAAAAAATTGACTCCGAGGCATGTGCGCCGTATTTTCACTCCCGGGCAAAATTCACGCCCGGGAGTGGGTGGGTCAAAAAAAATGACGCACGGCCGATTTTGCGCTGTTTTTTAGCGCCTGGAAAAGGCAGGCGTTAAGGGACCTGTGGGCTCTGAAGGAGCCCAGAGGTGCCCTCCCATGCCCCCAGGGACACCCCCTGTCACCCTTGCCCACCCCAGGAGGACACCCAAGGCTGGAGGGACCCATCCCAGGGACATTAAGGTAAGTTCAGGTAGTTTTTTTTTTTTTTTTTGTGGCATAGGGGGGCCTGATTTGTGCCCCCCTACATGCCACTATGCACAATGACCATGCCCAGGGGACAGAAGTCCCCTGGGCATGGCCATTGGGCAAGGGGGCATGACTCCTGTCTTTGCTAAGACAGGAGTCATTTCTATGGGGGTTGGGAGTCGAAAAAAATGGCCCAAATCGGGTTGAGGTGAAAAATTTGCCTCAGCCTGACTTGCCCCATTTTTTGGCGCCCAAGCTCCATATCCCCCTACGCCGGCGCTGCCAGTTTTGCGTCAAAAAGTATAAATATGGCCCTTTGTATTTTATTTCAGTTTCTGTGCCAACTTCTTCCTATATGGTCTGAGGATTTTGTGCAGAGAAGGGCGAACCCCTTGCACTAGTAGGCCTCGCTGAGGCTTACTTCGACAGGGCCACTTGGTGACATGCACCACTTCACAGCACATGTGTGTTTGGCCGGCTGTCTTGGGCCGGCCAAATACACATGCGCTGGAGGCTCTCTCCAGCCTAGCAACTGAGCAGCATTATGATTGGCACAGGGCAGGCTGGGAGCCTGTACCTGCAGCGACGAGTGTCGCGGGACAGAGAAGCGGCAGAGGAGGCAAGTGATTTTTTATAGACAATGCTTGTTAATTATTTATTTTTTTACATTATTTTAAAATTAAATTAAATGTTTATTCCCTCCCTCCCCCGTGTCTCCCCGCCCTGCCCCTTCCAAGGCTGGTGAGCCGCTACTGAGTAAAACATTCTAGTTTTTGTATACCCACCCATATATGAGCAAATCATCTACTCATTCTGGCCTAACAGGTTCAGCCTCCTGACTACTGGACCACAATTCCTTTGATTCTTCAGGCGTCTTGATCATCACTCTGGCTTTATGGCATACTTCTTTCCTTTTGACCCTATGGTCATTTTTCTAATCCAAGTTGCCCTACAACCAACTTGTGAGTTCTAGAGCCAGACTGACTGTCCATTCTCATGAACTACCTCCCCTATAGAATGGGTTTCCAACATTGGTCTACAAAGGATAAACCCATGCTAAATTATTAAGGTATTCACATGAGTTATATATACATGGATAGAAATTATTTACAAAATCAGTGGGTATCCTGAATACCTGATACATATATGGTGCTTGTGAACCAACATGAGACCTGTTTGCCCCATAGTTATAAGCTTTACAAGTAAAAAAAAAAGTGTGCAACAGACCTAGCAACTAGAAAATGCTCCAAGATGTTTTTTTCCTCTTCTCACTGATTCATCCTTTTGAAGTACCTGTGCAACAGATTTTACAGTTTCTCAGTGTACACTTACATCAGCAGAAGAGTCAGCATGACTGCGTTCTGTCTGAAAATTCCAAGGCATCCAACATAATTTACTCCTCACTACCTTTCTGCAAAATAAATTTACATCTTTCTTAATCTCACCTCAGGCTGTTATAATATCTGCCTGCATACCAGCTTCCTTCTGCACACACTGAGGGAGCAATGAAATCTAGTGCAGAAGTAAGTTCGGCCCCAAGTTTTGCATTTCCCGCAGCCACCTTAGCCAAAATAAGACCAGTGTTTTGATGTAGACTGCTCTTATCCTAATGATTGATAAATATATCAAGTGACCTCTGTTCTCTACTGAGAACAATTTTATTATTATTAGAGGTTCGGGAGTTGCAGCTCCAGAGTCCCAGAACAGTAGCAGCACAAACAGGAGACTCAGCTTTGACTTTCTGAGTCCCTCATCCACGAAGTGCCCAGGAACATCCCTGAATAGTCAGGGGCAGATGTATGGAATGTGGCGCTGCACTGAGTGTAGCACCACTTTCCCTGTGCCCCTTAGCACCCCTCTACAACCACCATTTCTCCACATGTCTGTTCGGGTTGAGAAAGCTGCAGCTCAAGTAGAAAATCAGCTAGAGGGGCAGAGAGAATGCACGCCCTCTGGTGCGCCATGTAGTGCAGTTCGCACTAGAAATCAGTGTCAGCAATACATGTCTGGATTCTGCCTGCTTGCTGAACTCTGGAATCTTGCAGAGTTTTCATGTAACTTTGTGGAATTCCATGGGGTGAAACTCGACAAATTCCACCCACCTCTAATAATTTATGACATCACGCATGACATTCCAAATGACATCATTCATGACTCATAAATGCAGCCAACCCCTCACAGGAAAGCAAGACCATGCCGCACATGGCAACTGGCCGTGCTCTATGTACGATTGGTTGCAGGGCCTGGGCACTTGGTCAGACCCTGAAATGACCCTCTGCAGGGAGTCAACCCCAGCCCCTCATTCCCAAGCCATTATTGGCTCCAGAGACCCCATCTCCCGGGGCAAAAAACATTTATATTAGGGGTTGGAGTGCACTGTCCCCAACCTCGTGCCAAAATGGGCCCTGGGGACCCCATCACCTCGGGCTATACACTAATTATAGAGGAGGAGGGCACATCACCCCCTTTCCATGAGCCTTAAGAGACTCTGGAGAACCTATCCCTCAGGCCAAACTTATTTATATTAGGGTAGGTCGGTGCATGGCCGACTCTCTGAGCCCAAATGGGCCCCAGGGACCCCTTCCACAGGGGCAATAACTTAACAATCGGGAAGGACACCTTGTGGCTCCCTCCCTCAGCCTTAAGAGGTGCTGGGGACCCCATCTTCGGGTCCAAAACAATTATTTTAGGAGAGGGATCCAAAATGGGCCTGTGTACTCAATCCCCTGAAGCCAAAGAATAATAATAGGGTTGGGGGATGTGTGGCATCACTCCTCAAGCCTTAAGATGCCCAGGGGACCCAATACCCTTGGGGCAACATCAGTTGTGTTGGGGAGAGGTCCTGTAGACCCCCTCCCTGAGCCCAAATGTGCCCAGGGGATGCACCTCAGGCCAACCAGTAATAATAGAAGGGTAGGCCATATAGCTCTTTACCCGAGCCCTAAAGGGCCCTGCGGACCCCATCCCATGGGGTCAAACACTACTTGAGCCTTAGTAAGCCCCAGGGTCTCCAACCCCAGAAGCCAAAAACGTTATGTTTGGGGAAGGGACATGTGTCCCTCTTCCCTGAGGGACCCCATTCCTTAAGGGGCCTCAGGGACCCCATCCCCTGGGCCAACCACTAACAATTGGGAAGGAGGGTGCACAGTTACCTCCCCAACCCTTATTAGGCCCTGAGGACACCATCCCCCAGGGCCCAATTCTATTATTAAGTGGTCAGAGCCACATGGACCCTCCCTGACCTTAATAGGCCCTGGGGATCCACACTCTAGTGCCACATTCTATTATAAAGGGGAGGGGCATTCACCCTACTCCAGAGCCCTATTAGGTCCTGGAGAGCCCATCTCTGGGGCCAGTGTTGGCGCCCGGTGCTCACCCGAGACACCTGCAAAACTCAAGTTGGGGACCACGGGGCGGAGGCCCAGGGTCTCAGTGGCTCCAACTAGCTCCCTGTATAGTGCAAACTGTTGGCTGCAATATTGGTTTCCCTGCCTGTAACAGTGTAAGCAGGGAAACAGAAGTCTGTGTTTACCCGGCAGAAGCACGTTTAAATCTCCCACCAGGCTGGGGGCAGATTTAAAGATGCTCCCACCAGGGGAGGAGTCAAACACATTTCCCTCCCTGCACTAGTGCTTGCAGGGTAATTAATTTGTCCTGGTGATGGGCTACCTGGAGTAATTGAGCCAGCCCTGGGGGATTGGTACTGCCATGTGCCCCCCTCCCCTTTAAAGTTAATTTGAGTCCAAGGGGGTGTGGTCCCTCAGGCATACAAAGTCTCTGAGAGCCCTCCTTTTCTGAAATTTTGCCCTGGGAATTCGGTCCAGGAGTTGGTGTCCCCAGGGACTTAAGAGGCTCAGGGAGGGGTGCTGTGTGGCCTCCCTCCCCTTTTATTGCAATTCGGCCCCAAAGAATGGGGTCCCCAGTACCTTTTAAGGCTCTAGGAGAGGGTCTGCACACTCCCTCACCTTCATTGATATAGCAGGCTCCATAGGCTAGGGTCCCTGGGTCCTCTAAAGGCTCAGGGAGGTGGTCTCCACTCACATCCCCTTTTCAAATATGAATTTAAAAATTAATATTAATTAATATTAATTTAAAAAATCTTTAAAAACAAGTAATCTACAGCATACTCCACATTGAACCTTATTTGTAAGAACGGGGAGGGTAGTTGGGGGGATGAACAAAACCTATGCTTTGAACAGTATAGTTAAGTAATAGTTAGACTATGTACTATAAGTGTTTTATATTATGCTTTTAATTTAAACATATTGTGTAATTTGGTAATACCTCCTGAATTCAGTGCTGAAGGAATCCTCTGCAATTATTTTTTCCTGATTTCCTTCTAAAACCACACTGGGCCTACCATTTCAAATCACTGTTGTGTTTTCAAGTGATTTAAGTTTAGAAGTAGTTTATTTTCTAAATGTTCTAATTGCCTTATGCGCTAGTGCTGCTACCTCATATGAAGTCATAATCCAAGAAGGTAGATCAAGTGAGAATTATTAATATGCATAGAATCCACTAACAAAACTGTTTATTTTATTTGATATATATTCTCGTTCACCTAATTTAAAAATTGCAATATATGCCTTTCACATGATTAAAATTCATAATTTATTATTAAGCCATGGCATTCATGTGAATAATATTGCAGTCTTTTTTTATCAATTGTTGCACATACAAAAAAGTAGGCAAGTATTCCTTACAAATCTAGTTCATAAGCACATTGTAAAAGTAGGTGTTTCACTAAATCAAATACCCTGCTACTAACAGGTGTGAATATAGCATCCACCCAAGGCCTCCGCTGATAAGTAGTCATATAATACTATATTGGAGTGTACAAGAAGGAGTAGTAATCATTAATAAAGGTATGACGCATGAGTCCAAAATGGAAGAAGCTGACTAACTTATTTGTTGCTGAGTATTTATTGACAGCCTAGTTATTTACAAGCAAAGGATGAGAGTGTTCAGTAGAGGATAACAGCCAGCATGTTTTGTCCTATGGACTTTATCAAGGCTGTAAATACAATTCAAAAAATGACATATCAGCAAGATAAACAATAAATTTGAGCATTTCATTACAGGTATATCTATCACAATAATCTTTAGTGACAATCCAATGTATCCCATAAAAGAAGGAGGCACATTATGTGGAAATGTACATATAAACGACCCCAAGAAGATTTTAAAAGGTTAAGCATAGAATGGATCACCAGGAAAAATTGTGACAGCCTTACCAGAATAGAGAAGCAAAAAGTAATTGCAAAAACCAAAAAACCAAAACCAAAAAACCTTGGTGTGGGAAAAGATTTGTGACCATTTAGTAACAGGGTGGGAAGGTAGATCCCAATCAAATCTATCCATATCACTACTGCATTGAACATTTTATGTGTTGTGACATAAATAGTAAACCAAGCTGCACAAGGGTGATCAATCCAGGGTGAAAATTGTCTGAACAACGTTCCATTTGGATAAGTAAGTTAACAGCACTAAAACTCAATTACTATCCATGACGTCCATGAAATGAAAAAGAGGATGTGGTTCATTGTCAGTGTGTAATGTAACACCAGAATGAACACTGGGCCGGTTTTTGTGAAGTTGCCTTCTTATATACATGGCAGTCTTGTTGCCCTGTGTGTAATGTGCATTTCTGAATTGCAGGAGAGTGAGTTCTGTCCTATTAACATCCATAGTGTTTAATGGGCTTCTACGGGATGTTACCTCCCGAAGGAGGCAAGTAGATGGAGATCTCTTATATGCTACTTTTGCTATCTCTAAACTTCACTTTAGTTTCTCTTTCTGTAGGCATTTAAGTTGTTTAATGATGGCCATGAGGCCAATACACTTTCCCCAGGGGACTGCGTTGATGGAACATTGGCCAAAAACTTCCTCAGGGTCCGCACAATGAGATTATGGGCCCATCTCCAGGCAGCTCAAAGTCAGGATACTTTTACAGCACTGAACATTAGAAAGGCCAGGCGAGGGGAAGGGAATTTGGGAAGGCAAAGCTGACGAAAGAGACCTACAAGAAAAGAAAGGTAAACATACAAACCATACCTGTATACTTTTATAACAGTGGTACCTGTCCACATATTTCAGTCATGATCTCTCTCACGACTGATTCTGAGGTAAAGATTGACTTTTAAACGAATAATGCACAATATTTCTAAATGTGTCTCGAGACTTTCTTCTTCTTACGAAATGTGGTTAATGAGTTAAGTATTCTTAATGAGCACAATGTAAAATAAAGATCAGGTTCCCCCCTTAATATTAAGTCACTAAATTTAAATGGAGTTCGTTATATGAACAATTGAAGAAATTTGCAACACAATAACTCAGGAGTTCTAACACATTAAAATGTTCGCTTGATTTTTATCTAATTCGATGCATTAGTTAAATTGAGAAAAGAAACAACGTCCCGCTTCGGGGAAGCACTTACCCGGCAGAGCGCAATTCGCTCTGAAAATCACCACAAGAGATACAAGATGACTTACAGTATGCTTGATATCGAGAACGCTATTGGAGGAATTCGGAAGACTCGCTAGAAATCAGCACTTAGTAGGAGCTGGCCTTCGAGACTGGAAATGCGACCGGGAAGCGAAAATACAGCCTGAAGACGTGCCCGACCACAAGCTGTACTCAATAAGCAAGCTGAAAAACAACTCACCGGCTGGGAGAACCCAGCGGAAGAAATACCCTGGAGTCGCATGGCAGAATACTGGCACTGCAGAGAAGAGAACCGTGTCTTCCAAGGATCAGAAGAATAGTGAGCAGCTCCCCAAGGGTGGGGCTGCTTAAATAAACTAGTGCCACACCCAAGTAGCTGTCAATCACTGCACCTGTAAGCACACCCCACAAGTCTTTTGCAAACAAGGATTGGCATAAAATATTGCACAATATGATTTTTGCAAAACAAGCATTGATATAAAATAGCACAATTTAATGTTTGCAAACAAGCATTGGTATAGCATATTGCACAATGTGATTTTTGCAAACAAGCATTGGTATAACATTTGGTTATACCAATGCTTATATTATGCATGGTTATATTATAGAACATTGCAACCACCAGTGTGCGGTATTATAAGCATGTATTTTCCCACAGCAGGGATTAAACATCTCACAGGCGAATAAAGCAACCCCCGAAATGAGACATGGCTAAGTGGAGGCAGGTCCTAGAATGATTGTCACTTCAAACCAGACATTGGAAGGCATCCCATAGTGTGGAAAGTGATACCGCTCCTGTATAATTATCTTCGAAGTAGTTCTGTATGGATGTGCAGGCTTTCTCTCTCAGTACCGGGTCTCTGAGCAAGGTTAGGTGTGGGATCCATCTTCCCCCATGAGATTGACTTGTACACTCTAAGCCTAAATGCACTGGAGCATGATCTCAGAGAGTGACTTGACTGATGTTGGAGTGTGTCATGATGGGCGCTAGGGGGTTGTTCACTAGTATGTTATCAACTTGGGAGTAAGTTCTATGAACATTTATAAAGTATGTGAAGTACTGTGAGTTTCTGTGTTGCTCTGAACAAATGTTTTTTCGGCTATGATCTTTAATTCAATGTTTCAACTTTCTAGATATGGTCCCTGCAGCACTTGCCAATTACCTTGTCTTGCTTCTTAAACTTCATTAAAGTCTCCCTGTGGGTAGCAAGTTTTAAGAGTATTTACGCAATTCGGGAAAACCCCAGGTTCTCCTGGTATTTTTTTTTTCAAGAATTTAATTGTGCATGTAAGAACTTTGAGTATTACTTGAGGGAAGTGAGAACCTACCTCAAATAATAATCACAGTCATTGTTAGGGTAAGCCACAGAGGTCAATAACTAAACCTCTGCTTAACCCTCTAGTAGCATGACACAAATAATAACTAAACCTCTGCTTAACCCTCTAGTAGCATGACACAAATCAGTCAGGCTTAATTTATAAGCTATATGTAAGGTAATTATGCTGCACTTAAGTAGTAATATAACACAAACACAATACAATAAAAATCTGAAACCATCTGTGAAAAACAAATTAAATTGTATTAAATGAAATGACACCAAAACAACAAAAATCCAATCAATAGATTGGGAGAAATGAATTTGCATATTTTGAATTAAGTTTGAATTAAAAATTATGTCAAAAAGCACAATACACCAACCGCAGTTATCTGGTCGTGCTGCACTGTGCCAAAGTCAGAAGTTGAGGCCAACCACGATGGGGTGTGGGTCACCTACAGGGACCAGGTTCATCCCAGTTGGAGGTTTATCTCCAGACTTAGAAATTTTCAGGAGAAAAGTGGTAATTGACAAGTTGTCTACATGTCAAGTTGCAAACTGGTTCAAAAGCAGGGCTCAACAATGGCAGGTTGCTGAAGTGTGGGGTACCTTTGAGCTTGTTGATGATGGTGGAATAGCTGAGAGGCTGACCTGTGATTTAACGTTGATGGCAGCAGCTTCAATTGTGATCCCAGTCTCTGTTGATTCTCCAGGAAAAAAGTTGGTAAAAAGTTTCTAAGTCCTAACTTTTGGATTGTGGACAAGTAGAGAACACTTTAACACCAGACAAGGGTCCAGGACTTTGGGCGCATCACATGAGGGTTAGGACTCACTCCAACAGAGGACAACAGCAGTGTCCCGGTAGTCCCCATTGGTACTGGTTAGTTCGGCAGCTGCAAGGTAGGGACCTCAGACTCTTGTTGTATACCTGTACCTCAAACAGGAGGGCAGCCTACTGACCCTTGGAGTCACTTCTGGGGTTCAAGGCGAGCAGGTCAAATCTTCTCCAGGGTCTGCAGACAGCAGAGCAGTCCTTATCATTCTCCACACGTTCAGGAGTGTTCAGAGGAGGGTTCTGTGTGGTCCACATTTATACATAATGCCAGCCTGAGGGTAGTGGGCAAGCCTTTGTCCACCTCCTAAACCAGTTCTGACTAGAGAGTCAAATGGGAGTCAGACCTAGATGAGAGGGTCATCTTCCAGAGACAAAGTAGGCGTTCTTTGAAGCTCAGGGTGTGGCTGGGCACAGTCCCCTGACAATCATGTTAATGGAGGAGCTCCTCTCCTCATTCCCAGGGTCTATTGTCTACTGTCTGGGAACAATACACATATTGCACTAAGGGATCCATCAAAGGTCAAATGACGTTGACTCTGGCAGTAAAGTCTTTCAGATATAGGTGTGAAAATATCACCTTTCCAAAAATGTCATTTCCAAAATAGTAATGTAAATAGTAATGTAAAATCTGATTTCATCATTAAGTTGTATTTTAAATTACTATTAAAATGAGTGTCTAAATCATTTTTCTAGCCATTCCTGAACTAAAATTGAGCATTATAAGTTGTTATAATGTAACCCAGAGTTTTGATATGGGAGAGCCAGCCTTGCTACAATGAAAAACGACTTTGGTGGGGCTTCTCTGCCATGATATGTAAACAATTAAATAAGCATCTGCAACGTTTTAAACATCATGCACCCTGCCCTAGGGGCACTTAGAGGGTACCTTAAGGGAGACTTAGAAGTATTAAAAAGGAAGATTTAGGCTTGGAAAAAGGCTTATTTTGCTAGGTTGAAATGGTGTTTCAAAACTTGATGCAGGTAAAGGCCTGGAAACATACTTTATAATGCTACTTTAAAGGGTGGCACACAGAGTGCTGTAGCTCACTAGTAGCATTGAATTTACAGGCCCTGGGGACATATATACCAATACCAGAGACATATAAGAAAATTAAGTGTGCCAATTAAGAATATTACATTTTTACTATTTTTGACAGGGAGAGCGCAAGCACTTTACCACTGGTTAGCAGGAGTATAGTGTGAAAAAGTCCTACGGCCAACAAAAACGTGTTCAGTAAAGGAGGGCAAATATCCAAGGTGAGCCTGAAGAAAAGGCAAACCTCCACCAATGCATTTTTGTATTTGTTTTATTCTGTTTATACTGTTTGTTAATTGAAAAAGCATTTCTATTTATGAATTGTTTTTAAGCTTAATTTGGTAGGTTAACTGGATACTAGTTTGAATTGATTGTTTGCACTATCTGTGGTACACAAATTAGTGCTTGTGTGATTTATTTAAAACAAATTAATTTTATTTTGAATCATTTTAAATGGGTGTATATATTTATTGTACTATTATGTGCTTTATTTTGAATTATGTTGATTCTCCAGTGCTCAATATTTTTATTTTGGGAATTGTTATTATAGCTCCTTAGTTTTAATGTATAGACAATGCTTGTTAATTCTTTATTTTTGTTTATTATATAGTGGCAATTTACATATAATTCTACAAAATTTTTGTCATCAATATTTTAGTTTTGGATTTTTTGTGATTTTTGTTTATGTCAATAGAGTTTTTGGCAATATATTGTCATACTTCCATTTCAAGGACATCCCATCACAAGTTCATTGATTGGCATATTTGTTTTAAATTCACCACTCGTGACTTTACCCATAGAATGATAGACAAGTAATTTTTAGCCATCAAGCATTTTTTGGAGGGAAGAAGAGACTATTTCATGGGGTTCTGAACCACTGTTGGATCAACACTTGGGGGCATATTTATACTCCGTTTGCGCCGGATTTGCGTTGTTTTTTTTTACGCAAATTCGACGCAAAACTAACTCCATATTTATACTCTGGCGTTAGACGCGTCTAGCGCCAAGGTCCATGGAGTTTGCGTCACTTTTTAGCGTGGACACCTACTTTGCGTTAATGATATGCAAGGTAGGCGTTCCCGTCTAAAAAATTTACTCCGAGGCATGTGCGCCGTATTTACACTCCCGGGAGTGGGCGGGTCAAAAAAAATGACGTCCAGCTGCTTTTGCGTCGTTTTTTAGCGCCTGGTCAGGGCAGGCGTTAAGGGACCTGTGGGCTCGGAAGGAGCCCAGAGGTGCCCTCCCATGCCCTCAGGGACCCCCCCGTCACCCTTGCCCACCCCAGGAGGACGCCTAAGGATGGAGGGACCCATCCCAGGGAACATAAGGTAAGTTCAGGTAAGTAATTTTTTTTTTTTTTTGTGGCATGGGGGGCCTGATTTGTGCCCCCCTACATGCCACTATGCCCAATGATCTGAAACACCTTTGAGCTTAAAAACAATTTGCAGCACAACAGACCATGGAGAGCCAGGGAGGGAGCAAGGCCATGCCACCGGACAGGGATAGAAGTAGGAAGAGGATAGGTGCACAGATTCGGACTTCAGAGGGCAGAGGGTAGAGGGCAGGGGCAACAAGCTAACCACGCAAAGCAGGAGGGAAAGAGTTGCAGTACAATGGACTGTATAGGCAGGCAGGAGACGATTGGCATCACAGCAGTAAATGTAGGGCAGGAGGCAGAGGCAGTGGCAACAGAGGTAAACCATGGAGGGCAGGAGATAGGGCTAGGCCATGGTCTTGGACAACTGAGGGCAGGAGGAGCAGACAGGGGCAGCAAGAAGACCAAACAGGCCAGGTGTGACGGGCAGTGGTAGCACAATGGACAATGGAGAGAAGCGGTGAGAGAGCAGGGGCATGTACACAGACAAGGGAGGGCAAAAGTAAGGGAGCGCGGGCCAGCACATAGAGAATGGAGGCAGAGGGAAAGTAGCAGCTGCAGCAAGATGAACACACAGGGCAGGTGGGAGGGGTAGTCGAAGCACAGTGCACCATGAGGGCAGGATGAAGGGATCAGAACATGCACAAGGACACCAGAGGCAAGGTGGGAGGGGGTCAGGGGCCACAAGCTGATAATGCAGAGAAGATGGAAGGGGCAGTAGAAGCACAACAGACCACATATGGCAGGTGGGACCGTTGGTGGTAGCATAATAAACCATGGTGGACAAAAGGGAGAAGTTAATGGTTGGAAACAGACAACCGGGGAAGTGGGGAAGGGTGGAAGCTGACCACACAGGTCAGGCAAGATTGGGACTGGCAGCACAACAGACCATGAATGGCTGGAAGGACGAGCAGCAAAATGGACAATTGATGGCAAAGGGGAGGGGGTACAGGCATAGTCTCAGATGATGGAAGGCGAGGGGTGGGTACTTCCGCCGTGACCTGTTGGTAATTTACAGTTCAGTATTCACACTGGATACGCTCATTACTCACCCACTCTGCTTGATTTAAACGTGAAATCTTTTTATGATATATATATATATTTTTTTAATGTCTGCTTCAGAAAGAACAGACTATGGTTTGGTTAGGGCTCAATGACGCATGTTTACCGAAAAAGGCCTACGTGGCTTATTACTCACAAAGGTAAAGAGGGAACAGCCGCGTGGGAAACAAGGCCTCTAGCAATTCATGCTGGCCACAAAGAACAGCAAGTTCTACGGCGTGTATTTCCAAGCACTTTTTCTCACCAAGTCTTACGGACTAAAACAAAAGTCTGTACGCTCTAACCACTAGAGGGTATGATATTTTTTCATAAAGACGCCGGTTGCTCATCACACAATGGAGTGCACACTTACAGTAAATTACCTCAGTATTTAACAGAACCAGAGACAGGGTAAGTGTTTATGGGACGTTTCTACTCCGCATTCGTCTTACCGGGACTTGACAGGCAGGCTTCCCAGCACTGCAGACCTGTCCATGGGCTGTGAAATGTGTGAGAAACCAATAGTCGGAAAATTCTCATATGCATATGAAAAATCATGGTATTAAAGGAGCCAGGGGATTAGGACAAGATAAATTTATACTGGGCTTTAAAGATTCCATTGACAAGTTTGCTGTTTTGCATTGTTGCCTCCGACCTCCCGGTTTCCCAGGGGATGACATTAAACTGAATGAAAATGGCTTATTATGTGTGATAAATTCAAACAAAGATGACGCACTGTACCCACTAAGTATATCTAAGAAAGTGTGAGGAAATGTCAACGATTTCAAAAGAACGGCTGTAAATTCTGAGACGGGAGACTTTAACGAATTTCTGCCAGAGAAGAAAGGTCTCTTTGTTTGGACTTAGCTGACAGCGTGCAGAATATTATGAGCTTGGAGGCTTGCGGAAAGTGGATGTGACCAAAAGCAGGGACTAATGGCTTTGCACATGCAAAGATATTTCTTTAGCATCGTTTTGACTATTTGGGGAAAATGGACTATTCATTCCAGGACAATCCCCCATACACTAGCCCCCCTTCTTTTATTCCTGATTATTTTAATAGTGTTTTCGTAATCAAAGCCACACTTATTCTGATCTTCTCCTATCATTCATATTTGTTTCTTCCCATGCTTCCTTTCTTGCGTGGCTTCTTTCTTTCTTTCTTTCTTTCTTTCTTTCTTTCTTTCTTTCTTTCTTTCTTTCTTTCTTTCTTTCTTTCTTTCTTTCTTTCTTTCCTGCTCTTCCTTCTTCCAATCCTCTTCCCTTTTCCTTCCTTCGTTGTTTCCTTCCTTCCTTGTTCTCTCCTTAATCCTTTTCTAATTCATCCTTCTCTTCCTTTCTCTTATTCCTTCCTTTATTCAACCCTTCCTCCCTGCTTCCCTACTTTACTTCCATCCTTTATTCATTCCGTTTACCCTTTCCCTTTCTCACTTTATTTCTTCCATTATTCCTTCAAACTGTGCTTCTTTCCATGCTTCCTTCCTTTTTCTTCTGCCTCTTTCCCTTTTTCCTTGTTCCTTCCCTCCTATCCTTTCCCTCCTTTCCTTTATTTCGATTCCACTTCTTCCTATTTTTACTACAATGGTTTCCCTTCCTACTGCTTTCCTTTCTCCATCCACTTGTCAGTCAAACTCAGATCCAGAAGCTCTCTGCTGTCTTTTACACTGAACAAAACTATATCCTGGTGGTGCTACATAATTGATGAACAAATAACCTCACGACGTGACACCGATTCAGGTTAAGAGGTGACTGGCAGAAGACGTATGTAAGTACTTGGGGTGCGGGAGAAACATTTGAGCACCCTGCCACTGTTGCGAATGCCCTATTTCACACTGATGGTCACACTGTCTAATCTATTTTTAAGCGCTGACCTCCCTGAAAAAGACTGTTTTTTTTTTTGTTTTGTTTTTTAAGTGCCGACCTTCTTGAAAGGAAATAATAAATGATAGTCTCCACTTAAAATATGGCGACTGGGATTTTAAAAGTACATTTGGGGTTGCCTAATTTTTCTGTTAAACTAGAAACTTCAGTGGTGAAAATTGGGGTAATATTATGCGGGGCCGTGGCAACATGCAGGACACGCAAGTTTGATTGGCAAAAAATAGCTGCAGTATTCACCCAGCACTCGAGCTCCGTTTTAGTTGAGGGTCACATTGCGGCAGTGATACTGTCCATATTCACTGGAAGATGCACTTATCTGAAATGTTTGCAGAATGCGCCGTGCAATAAATCAATAAGTATCTGACAATTCATTATTGTGAAAGGTTGGGCGAAATTTACAACTTCCCTTCAAATCCAAACTATCTTCCTTTTTATTACTAAAAGGAAAAACACACCATTGTTGAAAATTGTTCTGTGCTGTGCCAGTACGAGAATGTTATGAGATCAATACATTTTTGGTTTTAAACAGCAGTAATTAACGAGCCAGTTGTATGAAATACTCGAAAATAGCATAGCATAGTATAGTATAGTACAGTAGGGTATATAGTATAGTATAATAATATCACAGAGAGATGCATATACTAGTTTAATCTAGTGTGCTGGGGTACAGTTTAATATAGTGTAGTCTTCTATAGTGTAGTATCCGATAGTGTAGTATAGTACAGTGCAATTTTGTAGAGCATACTATGTTATGGTGCGGTATAGCAGTGTTGCATAGTATCATAAGAGTATAAAATATTGTTTAATATAGTGCCGTAAGATACAGTGTAGTACAAAATTGTATAATGTGCTAAAATAGTATAGTGTGGCGAAGTAAATTCGTCAATCTGGGTACCATTAATTACAATCTGGATAACGGTTTGGGAGAAGGTGGTGTAATTTCAAGAGAATTAGATGCACATTTTAGGCTGAATATCAGTGTAAACATATAAAACAAAATATCCAAACATTTTGTTAACTTCATTTGTATGAACAGTTTCAGTGGTCAAAAATCTACAACAGTTTAAATCGTAGAAGATAGTTGTTAAATGAAACTAGAGGATAACAGTACACAACGAGAAGAAGGGGTGAATACTGCAAGAATGCACGACCACAGCCCCCTGGGCAAATGCCAAGAAACATCTAAAGAAACTACAATGTGTGTGGCTTTTGTAGAAAGTGGTTGATGCGAATTCCGAACACTGTTTCTCATTGCTTTGATATAAGAGTGCTGACAAAAGGAGTTCTAAAGTCACGTGCCTTGTCTGATCAGAAGAAGCTCTGCCAGCCATCTCAGGCCTCTGCAGTGCAAAATGAGGTGGCCAACAGTGACGGATCCTATTGCTTGTCAACCGCTATCTCCCCTTTCGGCCTTTGGTCTGTTCAGTCCCACATTCAGGGACAACTTTCGGCCATTGGTCTGTTCAGTCCCACATTCAGGGGCAAATTTATCATGGTTTTGCGTCGCCCTTGTGCCACGCAAGAGGTGCAAGGGTGAAATAAAACCTAAGTCACATTTATCAAGCCATGCAAGGCCACCTTGTCTGGTTCTGCATGGCTTGATAAATCTGGAGTAGTGCAAGTCTGCACAAATCACTGCATTGGGTTACTCTGCCCCAAGAAGGCATTCTATGGGTGGAGTGTGGATGTTCCCATGCATCCACCCATGGATTTTGTTGCATTACCCAATTTACTTTAAGTGGTAGACCACGGAATGCATCAAAATTCCATGCCTCCCCAGGTGAGCCCTAACAGGGAGAAATATATTTATTTCTTCTTGTTTTTCTCTTCTTTCTGTGTGTGCTGCATTCTGCAGCACACATAAAAAGATGAAAATTCCTCTCAGGATTGGTTTTTTGCAGGAAAGTGTCCCTTCCTGAACAATAACAATCCTGCCCACTATGCAGGCATCCTTGCACCATGATGCTAGGGTCCCTACATTGACGCTAAGCTGCTAATTGAGCGCCAGTACAGGCATAGGAAAGGAATGCGCCATATCTTGATAGATATGGTACATTCCTGTGTTCCCTCTTTCATACAGCACACAAAATTGTTTTGCTGTGTTCTGGTGCATGAAAGTTTGATAAAGATTACCCTAGGTGCTTATGTTGAGCTGGTGGTTGTCAATGGGGGCCACCGGCACTCATTTTTGGGGACCAGCACTTATTTTTCTTCTTCAAACATTAAACAAAAACAATATAAAGAGAAACACACAAGGGGGAAAGAAGCAGGAAGAGAAAGAAGATAAAGCAGTGATGTGCAAGGGTGAGAGAAAAACGCAAGGAGAGTCTGATAGTGGATTAAAGAGCACAATATGGACATTTTATAGCCTCAAATGTATAAGCAAAGCTCTGGGCATCAGCACTCACTCTTTTACAAATTAAGAACTGCCCGCATCTTATGGGATTTCAAGCCACGGTAACAGCAGCTTGATCAGAGCTGCAGTCTTAATAGTGCCAGCTCTCAGCCTGTTCACTGTGGGCAGTCAGCAGGGCCCACTATGGGAAGGGTTAGTTGTTATCCAGTATATAGGTATTGAAACATATCTCATAAAAGGCAGGACAAGCAAAACACAAGCAAAACCCCAAAGCTCAGATTCTCAGAACAAGGTCAGGTGCAACATATTATGACTTAAGTCCGAAAACAGCACCCTACCCAGAGAAACTGCAAAGTTAAAAGGCCTATTTTTCAGCTCCACCACAGAGGAGCCATATAAAATAACACTGGTTCAGAAGGGACCTGCAGAGTGGAATAATACGAGGAAACAACTTTATTCCTGTTTAACTAGATCTGTGTTTACACACACCAGTACATGGGACCCAATTCTGATTTGCATGGTGCAAAAAACCTGGTATTGCCAGGTCCAGAATCACTGATTCCATTAATTAATTCCACCCCTGTACTGTACAATTACAAATTGACAGCCACTCTGGAGAAGGGCATGCGAGTCCGGAATAACCATGCCCCGCCCAACATGTAGTTTCCAGAATCAACTGACCTTTCCTGCCATTTTTTCTGATTACATCCTTGCTTACTGCACAGATTCCTCCAGATTTCAGAAGGCGAAAAATGTGAGTGAAGACACAGTGTGAGAAACCGGGAACAAGTCTTAATCAGACAGTGCAGTATTTCCAACAAATATTCCACTAAATTTATATTTGGGTCCATACATTCATGCATACTCTGAAGCCAGTAGTGAAATGAACCCATGGAGCCCACTGTGCCGCTGGGGGAAATGAGTCCTGAGAGGGTTCAGGGTCAAAGCAGACAAAGTTCCCACCTCCTACAGATGACAACATTCACAACTCACCACCTGCTCTGCAGTTGGCCCCAACAGAGCCCTCCACATGGGGGTAAAGCTCAACATACTCAGGACTGACATCACTTACATCCCCAGCATTGCAAAAAGTCAAAGTCCTGATTCCGGTGGCGAAGATCAGGCTGAACATTTACCAAACAAAGGATGAGAATATATGTGCACTTTGAGACATAGTGTGATTGAATTGCACTGGAATGTTCCCAGGAAAATTAGCAATGTCTGAAATAAAGTTGTCATAGTCGTATTTTAGCACTCCTTTTTGGGGACTGGCACTTGATTTTCCTCAACAGAAGTTGATCCAGAGTAAGAGAGATAACAGTACAAAATAACCAGCAAAAGTGAGATTAAGAGGCAGGGACTCTCTGGTAGTTCATGTAAGGGGCCTGAGTGAGGTGGAATCAAGACTATACAGACCTGGTATTCAACACCCCAACCTTCAATAGTGCCAGGTGTGGACTTCTGAATAAAACTTTGGGCCTGGCAGTTTTGCAAATTAAACACTGTGGACAGTAGGCCATCACTAGTAGTATCATGCTACTTGTACCAAAGGTTCCGTGCAACTGTTTATGTTATAGGGCTTGACTGTCCTCCATTGTCATGACAAATAGTGATGCTTTAGGACTAATCTTTATTACTGATTATGAACAGGTATAGCAATATCATGCTAAAGTAGCAAAAACACCATACTGACAGCACAATTGGCATTAATAAAATGATTGACAATATTGCAATTGACAATAGACAAGCGAGCGATACAAATATAGAGCCTAACCATGTACTAAGAAATGCCTATATCATGCAGCAGACTGAGGAAATCCTGAGGAAAAGTACTAAAAGGCTAACATGAATACAGGGAGGATAAATGACAACAGTAATACAACCACACTCCCCTGAGGCCTTCCAGCAAGAAGAAGCAGGTGCATGAAGTGGTCATAAGCAATAGATATGAGTGCAGAGGAAGCCACACGTTCCAGTTTCAAACAGTGGGAGGAAGTATGTAGACATACATGTCTGACAAGTAATTGCTATGTGAAAGGTTGTGAAGCCAGTCAGAGATGTGATTAATAGGACTCTTCCACCAGCCTATCATACCACAATGTTTTACAAGCATGAGATCCAGCACCAAAATTGTCCTTAATGCCCGAGGACCTCCATAACAGTACACAGCAGGACCAACAGCAATGACCTTTAGAGAGTATAGTCAATCACTAAGCCAGGTTGTCAAATGGGGTTTAAGAAGGTAGAAATGTTGGATACATCCAGATAAATTTGAAGAAGTGTGCCTTTAAGGTATATGCAGCGAGAAAAACAACATTCACCTCGAAGTCAAACCACCAATGAAGCAAATTAAATTGAATCATATGGTGGTGACTGTTGCAGAAAATTATTCTGGTTTGAACTCAACAAAAGACACAGACATCAGGGGATAAACCTCTAAAAAGTTGGTATAGTGCTTTGACATAAGATGATTAGTGTTTAGGAAGATGATCAGAGCCTGCCACTAGGCACGAGAGGACAATCCGGCTGGAAAAGTTTAAATGCATGCTGATAGTGAATTACTCAGTCTAACATGTAGAAAACATTTGAGCATCATCAAGGCCGAGGGAAGATGAATGAGGTCCAGTGATAAAAAGCTCTCTTAAAGAAAGAGGTCCCCATAGAGTGAAATGCAAAGTGTGCCAACTGTATTATAATTTCGTTTCAGTGAAAAGCAACAGGGCAGGAATTTTAGCAAGGAGCAGTCCAGGGACATAAATCAAAGAATACAAACTTTCCTCCCATGCTTCACACCATGCAGCACTAGTGCAAACTGGGGTATCTTTTTTAGAACGGGGCCTAGACAGCCAGGTTATAAGACCTGAAGACAGACTATAGGGCCATGCAAGGTGAACTTTCACAGTTCAATGCACCAAGTAAGGGGACATTTGGTACCACAGTTCTGTGTGGCGTGCCTGGGCCGCGATGAAGCGCAATTCAAAGTTAGGGATTGAAAAACCCCAGCAACCATAGACTAGAACAAGAATACGCCAGTCCTTGTGATACTGTCGAATCAATCTGGGAACTGAATGCGTACTGAGCAATAGAAGAAGGGAGGTAAAAGAATAGGATGTTTACCCACCATTTTAGGAGTAATATCCAAGGAAACTAAGTAATTTCATGTCAATTTTGCATATGCCTGGCTGTGTGCTGTGTTTTGACTGTATACATAATGGAACATGTATTATGTGCATAAAGGTAAGCAAACTGATGCAGTCCTAGCATTTAGCATTACATAGCTACCTAAAAACAGGAGTACAATGTACATCTCCCCACAGCATGCAAAGGCGTTTGACAGGGAGTGTATTCTTTGATATGTTTGCAAAACAAGCAAAAGATGGATAGTGAGATTAACATTGTAAATGTACAAACACACACATGCATATGCACACTAACAGCCATGAAGCAAGAACACAATCCATATACATATATACACACGCCAGTTGACAAGTTAATTAACATGGCAATTAGAAGAAAGAACGAACAGTTAAAGAATATGAGTATATTCCTCAACAGTGCACCCTAACATGTGCATTTAACAACTGCAATAAAATGACTCGTGTCTGACATGAGGAGCACAGCTATTTATTTCAATAGGTTTACAATAATTGTAAAATGTACATTATCAGGCAGCACATTGTGAATGAGTGACATGTTGTTCACATGAACACAAGCTTCCCTCCATATCTTTCCATTTTAAAGGGAACCTTCATATTTAAAGTATCCATACCAGCTAAGGGTGTGATTCTAGCCACCAACCCACAACGGGATAATTGCTGGTGCAGGATGAAGATGGCCTGCTTGACAGTGCGTGTTGGTGTATGGCAAATAGAATAGTTAATTCATGTTCCCAGAAAGAACACCTGTTTGGGCTGCATGTCAGAATATTGCACACAGAAATGCCATCCGACATAAATGTTTTGTGTTAAATATCCCTTGCAAAAGTACTGTACACCTGAGAGTAGATGTAGTAATAACACAAGTGGGGTTATATTTTGTAGAAATATTTAAGAGACAATATTTATTTCAGGTGATAGACTGACGGTGACATCCAGGTATGCACCACTGTATAGAGTGTTGTGTTATATTGTTGTACAATGTTAAATTCAAAGTAGATGCCCCAATTTGTGGCAGAGGGTATGGATGAGTCTGACCACCACCTGTCTCGAGTGATGACTCACTTCCAGGAACTTAGTCAGGGGCAGAAATCTTATGTTCAACGATATTGTTGCCTCAAATGCTCATTTGATGTACTGTAGAGTGCACCCTGTATTATCTCTTTCTAAAGTTGAATTTGCTTGAATTTTCCAGCAATATTAAATTCTCTACCTCCTCCCTCCCCCTTCTCGAATTTTGCGAATTCGTCCATTTTCTCTTGAGCTTAGGGTTAACTCATGAAGTCAAGAGACAATCCACACTATTGCAGCTCCACCAAGGTTACATGTAGACCAGCCCATGAAAGTACAACCCATGTGGTGGTGGCTTCAATAACCCTAAGTTGTATTCCTTGTTGTCTCTCTGTGTCTACTTTTTGGTTGACTTTGTCAAGAAAAGAATTGGAAGATTGTATTTCGTTGATGTTGGAGAAGCTTGACTATTGCAAGGGCCTGTAGCATGAATGATGAATTGTCTTTGTGCACGACAGTGATGAACCACTGCGGTCCTCTCATCAGAAAATCTCAATACATTTAAAGAAGGTAATGTTGTGCTCTTGGTTCTGGCTCTATTGACCTCGAACTTGTGAGATTAGTGTCACTTGTTGCCATGGACTATATCTCTTCTTCAAAGTGTTTATAAAAGGCCTTTGGCTGCATTGCCCTTCCGAAGCAGCCCATTACCACAGGACTGAGGCCCCTCATTTTCCATTTTCTCACTTAAATTAATTGTTGGCTCAATCATTCAGTAACAGCAATTCTACATATCACTATTAATAAGAAGGTTTACATATATAAGATACAACAAGAAATAAAAGCAATTAAAACACATTAATATAGAACTGTTGTTTTAGAGAAATCCAAGTCCGGCATAGAAAACAAATTGAAAAAGCATTAATTAAACGAATGCAGGGCTCTTAGGTACGTAGAAATACATTTTACCGTTTTTCTGTCACAGTTGCATCTGACACTGGTCGACAGGAGCAGGGTCACTTCTACGTATTAATAACAGGTAATGACTTTAAATTATTTCCATTTAGAATCATTTCATGTATATTTATCTCAGCGGATATTCAGAAAATTTGAGGGCGTATTTACAAGCCTGGTCCACAGGGCACCAGTAATCGACCTTGCTGCATTGCAATATGCCACAGGGGAAAGGGCAGAAATGCGCCATATCTACAAGGCGCACAATGGGCTGCCTAGTGTTAGCACATCAGACCTTATTAAGTAAACGTACAAGGGAGATGCGAGTAGGCCGATGGACCTTTTGACAGCGCTTCGAGTTCCCACCATATATCCCATACCAATACAGATCAATAACACCAATTATCAATGACATCAATAATCAATACGAGTCAGTGACTTACAAAAACAATGACCTTGCAGTCATGAATAAGCACACATTTATGTGAAAGTTAGAATGTTTATTTCCCTATATTAACAATGTTAATGTCACATAACTTAATCTCAAAATCAAATGCTAAACTTACAAAAAAAAATACTGGCTGACCAAAGCGGTGAAAGAATTGCAATATAATCAAAGCTTGAGCCACTACACATTCTAAAGTTACCATACAAATTAATAGCAAGAATAACTGGGCAAATGATATTACATACATTTAGATTCAGCAAAGAAAAGACCTCAACTGTTATTACGTGTAAAGAACATCATCAGTGAGAACCCTAACTAGCATCAAAGTAGAATTGCATGTTTGGACTTCATGCAAAACAATTTAGTCACGCAAATTTGGAAAAATATCCAACTATGACTATATCAAAATAGCGGTTGGTACCAAACAACAAAAGCAAATAGACATAACAATCAGTAACGTCATTATATACCTGTCCGTAATATGGTTCAGCAAGCTGTGACAGTCTTTGTCAATAGGACATCAGTTCGATCAGCAATGCATCAGGATTCAGCATCAAAGTTCAGAAAAAGCAAAGCCTCTCTAAGCAGTTTGAGAGAATATAGCTAAACTCTCAAGGCAGTTAAGAAGAATATCACGGAAAGGCCTCTCTCCTCTGTGCAGTTTGGCTAATTTAGATTTCCTAAAACTATTTCCCACATCCTAATTACACTTAGTCCAATGAAACTATAACCTCAGATCTACAGTTCCACTACTACATGGTTCACATGTTGACGATTGGCTCCTCTTCTTCCGCTATCGTCCTTCGGTTTGTCAGTTTTGTCAGGTATCAATATTGTTGCACCTTATACTCCAGTCAGTGCATCTATTGTCTTCTCCTGGGAAGGTCAGTCTTACACACATAACATGAAACATTGTGTCACTAAAAAGTACAGCATCTTCTAGCAAGGGGTTTCTCATGAGAAAGAACTTCAGCTACGAGCAAATGGTCAGAACAGTATCCATTTTATAAGTCGCCTAAGAAATGCAGCTTGACATGAGGCCATGCAACTAGACCCAAGGCCTCGCTAAGTTAAGGCCTACAATTCATAAAGCTAATACATAATGTATAACCCTTGATATGGCCTATTACAACATTAATCAAACATATGCTCAACATTTCACATTAATAAGCCATTAATAAGTACAATTCGTGAACATTGAAGGCCACTCTGGTAGGCACCCCTTCAAATGAGTACATTATTTCTCTCTAAGTTAATACATTTTCTACGCAAATTCAACACTCAAAATACATGAATATTCATTAATAAACCCATCAATAACTCAGTGTTAAGAATCCCTCCTTTGATGACATGCTATGTCATCACACCAAACCTCCCCCCACAAATGTTTGCATCAGCTAAAATTCTGTCATCTCTAACCCCTTCAAACCTTCTTTCCCTTCTTGAATCACCCCTAAACAATTTTCCTCTTCTCATTTCTTCCCTCCTCTGATCATTTTTAATTTTCTTCAATTTAATTATCCACCACAGTTTACATATTCCCCATGCTCCAATTATGCACATCACAATAATCAATGTCCCTGGTATTATTTTCAATATTATCCCTTTCCCAATATTGCTGAGCCAATTGCCCACTGAAGCAAATCCTTTGCCAACTTTCTCCCAAACACTTGGTTCTTTCAACTCTTTCAAATCAGCACTCTCAGTCAGATTAGTAAGTAAGCTTCTGATTTCTTTACTATCATCAGGAATGAATGAACAGAAATGCTTTCGAACTAAGCATTTTGCAAACTCCGCCATCTTCTGCTAAAAGAATGTCTAACGCACGTTGATTCTGAAGAGTCATAGCTCTTTCCGTGGCCAATTCTGTCTCTATCAGGATCATGGTTCCTGAAAAATGTGTCAGCATGTTATCCACAATAGTAGACAGCTTTTGAATCTTTATCAAATTCAGAACCACTCCTACCAAATGAATAATTGCTCCAAATATGTCTCCCACTATACCAGAAGGAGACTCTCCCCTTCCTCTACTAGGATGTAATTCAGTCAATTTTGTTAATCTCTTTAAGTCTTCCAGTTGGAAAATCTTTGGAAAAACTACCCCCAAATAACATGTGCCATACCATCCTCTTGGAAGACTGCAATAAGCATTAGGCCTAGTTGTAATAGATGTCAGGAATCGCTGGATCCTGTCAATTCAACATAAATTTCCATTTACTCTGAATGTACTACTGATGATAGAATCTTGTCAGTAACAGACTACAACTTATCCCATAGTAAGAGGCAAACTATGATAGGTAACTCCTTCGATGGATGAAGGAATCAGCGTACACACGAAACAATTCTTTGCATTCATCGTCTCAACATACTCACTCAATAAGCGATAGAAGACATTAGAAGAAAGTTCCACTTGAGTGTTATCTATGTGCAGATACTTCTCATCTATCCTAAACGTCTCTATGACTGTAAATCCAGTAGTTGTCTCTAAAGCTGAAACCTGGTTGGCTTTACTCTTATCAAGAACAGTCTGACCCACAACCAATATCTCACACAATATCATGCATACAGTCATCAAACCAACACTTATGTATATACAGCACCTGTTTTTCCTACTGTGCTTGCTAATGTTACTCATGATCTGTAAAGAATCAGAAAATAGAAGGAGAAATTCAGTAACTATGCAGCAAAATCAAAACAAAAATATTCTTTCAGCTGTTATTTACAGATTTCAGTCTCACTTCCAGGATCCTTTGTCTCAAAAATCGGTAAGCTTGTCATAATCAGTTTAGCAGCTTGTCAAATCATGTTATCTTGTCAAAGTTGATTACTTTCAACAGTCCCTTTTCTCTTTATACTTTTCTCAATTTGTGTCAACTGTTCAGTTTGTTACTTTCCTTCAAGTGACAAAATATTGACCTGGAACGTCTTGATCAAAACAAAAAGACAAAAATTCTCTCTGCCATTCACTTGTTGTTGCATACGCCCATTCAGGACCTGCGTACCTTTGACTTGCTATTCTCTCTTCTTTTCAATTTTCGATATCCATTCAATTCTCCTACCCTCAGGTCTTCTCTCCTAGTCGTATCTACTTCTTCCTTGATTGTTGTCACAACAACTGCTTCCTTTCTCTTTGCGTGGGACTCCGGCCACTTATCTCCTTTCAGTGGAACCTTGGTCAATGCTCTTTTCAGTGCTGAACTTGAAACTTCTTCTTGCTCAGCAGGACTTTCTCTTGATGGACCTGCAACTGGTTCGGGAGGAGCCAGATCACATTGGTTTTGATCTGCTTCAAATCCTTCCCCCTCAGGGTCTGGCGATTGCTCAGTTTGTCTCACTCATTCATCTACTCCTGGGAGAGCCCTCTTCTGACTAGACTCTCCTACTGCCTCAATTGAGATTGGCTCCCTGTCATCCTCCTGGAGGTCTTCTCCTTCGTCTCTCACAGGAGTGACTGAACCACCCTCAATGTGCTCAGATTTAGCCTCAGTTCCTCTTTCTTGTCCAACCAGCTTTGAGGCTTGTCTGGTCATTGTTGCTACTCTCAATAACTCCTCTTCATCGTCCAAAGGACATGCCACCTTTTTTGTGTGGCTTGCGTGGATCCAGTTCGGAACCCGAGCGCACTTCACAGCTGTGGTTGTGGTTAGAACCACCTGGAACGGGCCTTTCCACAGAGGCTATAAACACGTCTTCCGCACGTGTTTCTGGACCACCACCCAGTCACCAGCTCTAAGAGTGTGTCCTTGATCTGGGATCGATGGCAGCATGGTGGCTTCCATCTTCTGAGAGAAAGAGCGTACCACATCACCCAGGCGATTTCAGTAGTCCAACACCATATCATCTGTGATGCTTACAAACGCATTTGCAGGCACCGCTGGCAACCTCAGTGCTCTGCCCATGAGGATTTCGTGTGGTGACAATTCTGTCTTCCTCTTGGGTGTATTTCTCATTGTCATCAGAACTAACTGTAGTGTGTCAGGCCATTTCAGATTCATGGACGCACAAATCTCTGCCATTCTTGACTTCAAGGTACCATTCATCTGTTACACTAGTCCTAATGCTTCAGGGTGGTGACTAGAATGCAACTTCTGCTCAATGTTTAATGCTGCACACAGTGATTTCACTACTTCATTGTTAAAATGAATTCCCCTATCTGATTCTTAAGGGATCAGAAACCCAAAACGTGGTATCAGTTCCCTAGGCAGTAATTTTGCTACAGTGAGGCTACCATTTTTTCATGTGGGGTATGCTTCAATCCAATGACTAGAGATGCAGACAATCACCAACACATATCTCAAACCTCCACACAGGCATCTCAATGAATTCCATTTGCATTCTGCAGATTGGATCTCCTGCTCTTCCAATGTGGCTCAAATTAACCACTGTCCCTTTCCCTGTGTTCATTTACTGATAAATGGCGCAACTCTGGCAAACTGCCTCAGCAACTTGTCTAAACCTTGGGTTGGACCAATTCTGCTTGAAGGCGCAAATCAAGGCATCCCTCCCAACATGTGCTTGACCATGGAGCCAGTGGAGACAACAGACTGTTGGGCAATACCAATTGACCCTCTTCTGAAACCCACAATTCATCCTGTCGCTGGTCAAATTTCATTTTGCTTCATGAACATTTTTCTTCCCTGTCAATTATTCTGCAATGTTTTCAATTCTTCCAATGTGTCAATTACTTGCAAGGCAAAACTTGGACATGTTTCATCTTCTTCAGGTAACAATTCTCACTTGTCTTTGAATGATAAACAGTTCAATGCGCAAAACCTTGCAACTTGATCCGCACATCCATTTCCCATTGACACAAAATCTTGCGATTTCAGATGTGCACTGCACTTCACCACGGCAATCTTTTCAGGCATTTGAATGGCATGCAACAATTCTTTAATTCTCTCACAATTTCTCACTGGTGAACCAGAAGATGTCATGAAACCTTTCTGTGACCACAACTGGCAAAAATCAGGGACTATTCCAAATGCATATTGGCCATCTATATAGATGGTAACTTTTAGCTGAGCAGAAACATGGCACGCTTGTTGGACATTTTCTCTTTTGCAGGGTCATCCCCAATCTTTTTGCCTCCTTCCTCCTAATTTTTCTGACCTGTGGTTGTTGGCTTTTGAACTCTGGGCACTTTATCACGGCTAACTAGTGCTGAAGTGCATATGCTCTCTGTGTAAATTGTAATGTTGATTGTTTTTTACATTGATTGGCATATTTGATTTACTGATAAGTCCCTAGTACAGTGAACTAGAGGTGCACAGGGCCTGTCAATCAAATGCTGCTAGTGGGCCTGCAGCACTGGTTGTGCCACCCACATTAGTAGCCCTGTAAACATGGCTCAGACCTGCCACTGCAGTGTCTGTGTGTGCAGTTTGAATCTGCCAATTCGATTTGGCAAGTGTACCCACTTGCCAGGCTTAGACCTTCCCTTTTCTTACATGTAAGACACCCCTAAGGTAGGCCCCAAGTAGCCCCATGGGCAGTGGGCAGTGTAAGTTTAAGGTAGGACATATACTAATGTATTTTCTGTGTCCTGACAGTGAAATACTGCCAAATTTGTTTTTCACTGTTGCAAGACCTATCTCTCAAATGATTAAAATGTAGATTCCCATTGGGAGCAGATGGACATGTGGAGTTTGGGGTCTCTTTACTCACAATTTAAAAATACATCTTTTAGTAAAGTTGGTTTTGAGATTGTGTGTTTGAAAATGCCACTTTTAGGAAGTAGGCATTTTCTTGCTTAAACCATTCTGTGACCCTGCCTGTTTGTGGATTCCATGTCTGGGTTAGTTTCACAGTTGGGCTGTTTGTACCTCTCTCTAGAGAGTGACAAAAAGGGAGCCGGGGTGTAGCCTGCATATCCTGATGAGCCATCTGTGCTAGGAGGGAGGGGAGAAGTGGTCACTCACACCTGAAAGGGCTGTGCCTGCCATCTTACAATGCAGTCTCCAACCCCCTGGTGTGTGTCTGAGGACTGACCTGGGAAAGGCAGGATCTCACAAACAAGAGAAACTTTTCTTTGAAGTGGGCTTAGTTCAAAGGCCAAAATGGGTACACAAAGAGCACCCAAACCCCTGAAAATTAGATCACTTCTTGTCATCAAGAGGAACCTCTGCCAAGGAGAAAAGCTGAAGAGCTGAGAAGTGCTGCCCTGCCTGTGACTGTGCTTTGTGGAGCTATCCTGCAGTTGCTTCTTCTGCCTGTGAAAGGGGACGAAGAATGGACATTGTTGTGCATTCCTGCTTGTGAAGAAATCTGAAAGGGCTTGTCCTGAGCTTGCCTCCTGTTGTTGAAGTGTCAGGGCCATCAAAGACTTCCTCTGCCAGCACCTGGACTCTCTGCTGAGACCCCTGCCCTACCAAGTGGTACCCTATCCAGTTCTGGGGCCCTTGAAAGGTGAAGCTGGCAGACCAAGCCTGAAAATCCACACACAGACCGCTGTGCGTGGAAAATTTTGACACACCTTCCAAGGCTGCTCCACCTGCATTGCGGTTGGAAGATCAAGGCATGCAGCTGGAGAACCGACACACAACACCCGCTGACAGAGGCTGATAACGTCGCAACCCACATAGCACAGTTTTTCTGACACTGTGCAGCAGAATTTTCAATGCAAACCCCGCTGGGAGGTGGAAAAACAAATCAAAGCCTGCCCTGACCCGAAGTGCCTGTCCGGATCGACGCAAGGCTCTCCTGCGGAGAGGAAAAACAATGCACGCCGACCCAACCGGAGGAGGAACGACGCACTGTCTCGCTTGCGAGTGAGAAATGAACGCATCGCTGGCCTTTTCCGATGGACACTCACCTGTGCGGTGGTATTTTGACGCAACCCATGTACTATTCCATGCTAACAGCATTAGCACTGTTTTCTAAGGATTTAAGACTCTTTTTCTTTTTGATTCATAACTTGACTTGTGTATGGTAGGGTTTTGTTGTTTTGGTCTTATTTTGTTTAGATAAATATTACCTATTTTTCTAAACCTGTGTCGTGTCATTGTGTAGTGTTTTCACTGAATTACTGTGTATGTTGATACAAATACTTTACACCTAGACTCTGAAGTTAAGCATGCCTGCTTGTGCCAAGCTACCAAGAGGGTGAGCGGGGGTTAACTGAGGGTGATTCTCCTTTACCCTGACTAGAGTGAGGTCCTTGCTTGGACAGGGGTTAACCTGACTGCCAACCAACGACCCCATTTCTAACTACGTTCTAGCAAGGGCTACTAGTTCCGCTATTTGTGCATAATATACTCCTCAAAGCCAAGATGCTTCCATTATACCAGTAATTGTGCACACAGCATATCCTGCTCTCAGTACTCCTGTATTGTGTCTTAGACAAGAACCATCAACAAAGGTAATTTGGTGATCTCCTTCCAATCGGGTATCTCTAATATCAGGTCTCCGTTTTGTGCACAGATCAGTTACTTGAAGCCAATCATGCTTAATGTCTTCTAACTTTTCAATTTCAACATGTTCATTTGGAAGCAAGGTTTCCAGGTTCAGCACTGTATGTCGTTTCAAAGACACATTAGGTGACCCAAAATACTTGTCTTATATCTTGCACCTGTCAGGTATTGGGTCTTGGTGAGTGTAAGCAAAACCTCAACTGAGTGAGGGACCATTATTGTTAGGGATGTCCCATCACAATGCCTTCACACTGTGCGAGGCTTTGTCCAACTGCTGCAACCAAACGCAAACAGCCTGGTAAAGTTGCTGCAACTGGGTCCAAAGTAGCTGAAAAATATGCTACTGGGCGGTTTACACCACCATGGACCTTTGTCAAGACAGACAAAAAACATGCATCACACTCATGAGAAAACAACGTGAAGGACTTTGTGTAATCAGGCATACCCAAAGCAGGAGCTTTGCCCAGACTTTCTCAATACAGAAAACACTTTCATGCAAGCCTGATCTAACACTATGGGATCAGTAACCTCCTTATGAGTCAGCTTCTGCAAGGGCTTGGAAATGACTGAAAATTGGGAATCCATTGCCAGCAGTAGCCTACCATGCAGAGGAACATCCCGACATTCCTATGTGTTGCTGGGGGACTCATTTGCTATATGGCTGTGACCCTTTTTTGATCCCTTCTCAATCTGGTGACCCAAGTATTTCACTTCTTTCTGACAGTACTGCAGTTTTTAGTGGAGACACTTTATGACCATTCTTTTCCAAATGATTCAGCAATCATGCCACTCGTCCCTTGTTTTGGATGCAATCAATAAGTCATCAATGTACTGTACCAAGGTTGATAGAAAAGGCAATTCCAACAACTCCAAATTCTTTTTCAAGACCTGATGGAATATGGAATGTGACTCTGAAAACCCTTGAGGAATTCAACACCAACAGTAAACGTGGTCTATAAATTTGAAACAACAGAGAAATTGACTGTCCTCATGAAGAGGCACAGAAAAGAAAGCTTGTGACAAGTCTATGACGGTGAACCAATCAGCATCACAAGGAATCTGACACATTATCACTGCTGGATTTGGCATCACAAGGAAATATTTGATCACAATATCATTTATTTTTCTCAAATCCTGGACAATTCAAACTTTCCTCGCAGGGCTTTTTCAATCCCATTATCAGTGAATTATATGGGTTGGTCAACACCTCTTTCAAGACCCCTTGTTTCACAAATTCTGCAATTATTTGAGCTACCTTTATAAGAATGTCCTGTGACATGTGGTACTGGGGAATCTGAGGAAAAATTGCTTTTGGCTTTACAGGGACTTTGAGTGCCTCAACTACATTTATCAGACCTATCTCTTTCCCTGTCAAGTCCCACTCTTTATCTTTAACTGTTCCCTGCAAATCAGGAGGAAGCTCCTTCACTGTGAACACTGGAAAGAAATTAATCAGGGGATACTCCTCGTTTATCATCTCATACGTCTGGAGCTAGGTCATCTTCATAATCACTATTCGTCTGTATCTCGATTTTATCGTTTGAACAAGTAATCAAGCACCTGGTCTTACACAGTAGGGATACCGGACTTGAATCACAGACCGCAAATTTGTGCAGTCCTTTAAAGTTGCCAATTTTAACCTGAACCGGTTCTGTAATTGGGTTGGTCAAATACTGATTTGCTACTCCTTCAATCTGGACTGTCTTTCCTGAAAGGGACAAATTCTGAACTTCTGCAGATCTTACTGTAGATTGTGTAGCTCTTGTGTCAACCAAGAATGAAACCTTGTGACCTCTGGGCATTTCTGATCTACTTCTAAAGAGATGCAAGCACACATTCCTCTTCATTAGAAATCTCGCTCACCAAATCATCATTTATTTCATTCTCACTGAGTAACGGAAATTGGTGAACTGTGTTATCACTTTGGTTGGACTTCTGACCTGTGACCTGTTGAGAAAGCATCACCTACTGCTGTTCCATTGGGGCTTGAGGTATTTGAATTTGCTGTCTAGGTACCATCTGAACCTGCTGTTGCATTGGCCACAACTGTGTCAATTGTACATGTGGCATTTGCACCTGCTCCATGGGTTGACATTCTTGCATTTAATTCACATTATTATGAAAATCGGATTATGTCCTCTCATTCTCGGTCCTCTCATGCTTTGGAACGAATTGATGTCACTTGTTTGCTGAACAACACCCTCCTGCACAATCATCGGACACTTCCGCTTCCAATGTCCTACAGCTCCACAAGCGTGACAAGGTAACACTCTCTTCATTCCCTGCACATCATTCTGAACCACTACAGTATTCAGATCGGGACTACGGTTTCCATTACCAATTCCTCTGTGACTTCTACCTCTCATCTGATTTTGAAACAACACATTTCCCTGCTGCTGCCTCTGTGGAAAATGTCCCTGCATCGCTGTTTGTGCTGCTTTAATCTGCATCACCATTGCCTTTTCCTTCAACTTTCTCTGCTTCAACTCAATCTCATCACTACAGTACTTTGCATACTGCAACACTTCATCAATCGGCTTTGCTTGCCAGCAAATCAAATGACTCTTAATCATCTGACTAATTTCAGGTCTCAATCCTTCCATAAATCTGAACACTGAATGAATCATGTCTTTCAGCTCAATAGTCTCTATACCACTGTAATGCTTAAACACCTGGAACAATCTCTCATAATAGGCATATTTTGACTCCTTTGGTTCTTGAGCTGTCCTGTCTTTTCTCTGCTAGACAATGTTTTTGGGCGAAATTCTCATTTTCAAAAATGTGATCACTTTGTAGTAATATTTCATTACTTCAGGAGATGGCGCACCAGTAACCTGTTCTCTTTCTGGTTCTCTTGTCGGACAGTCTATACTGTCCGCAAAATGGTTCAGCAAGCTGTGACAGTCTTTGTCAATAGGACATCAGTTTGATCAGCAATGCATCAGGATACAGCATCAACGTTCAGAAAAAGCAAAGTCTCTCCAAGCAATTCGAAATAATATAGCTAAACTCTCAAAACAGTTAAGAAGAATATTGCAGAATGGGCTCTTTCCTCTCTGTGCAGTTTGGCTAAGTTAGATTTCCTAACACTCTTTCCCACATCCTAATTGGTCAGAGGATTGCACGTTTACACTTAGTCCAATGAAAATAAAATCTCAAATCTACATTTCTACCTGAAGGTAGGAAGACGTCCCCTGTGCCTCTTCCATTCTTGTCATTTGGCGAATTTTACTGTTCCTGAATTAACTCAGTTTTAAAGTTTTTATTACTGTGATAAATGAATCTGAAGTGGATGCTCTGTTAAAGTATTGCATTTAGCATTGGTGGGATTTGGAAACGTGACACGCGCTATTTTGGTGTTGGGTCCGTTTTTTGGCCGCCATTTTAGGGGGTTAGCGCTCCAGCTTTCAATGCTGGAGGGCTATATTAATTACAACAGGAGCGCGGCGCGCACCTGAAGGTAGGAAGAGGTCCCCTGTGCCTCTCCCATTCTTGTCATTTGGCGAATTTTACTGTTCCTGAATTAACTCAGTTTTAAAGTTTTTATTACTGTGATAAATGAATCTGAAGTGGATGCTCTGTTAAAGTATTGCATTTAGCATTGGTGGGATTTTGAAACGTGACGCGCGCTATTATGGTGTTGGCTCAGTTTTTTGGCCGCCATTTTAGGGGGTTAGCGCTCCAGCTTTCAATGCTGGAGGGCTATATTAATTACAACAGGAGCGCGGCGCGCACCTGAAGGTAGGAAGAGGTCCCCTGTGCCTCTCCCATTCTTGTCATTTGGCGAATTTTACTGTTCCTGAATTAACTCAGTTTTAAAGTTTTTATTACTGTGATAAATGAATCTGAAGTGGATGCTCTGTTAAAGTATTGCATTTAGCATTGGTGGGATTTTGAAACGTGACGCACGCTATTTTGGTGTTGGCTCCGTTTTTTGGCCGCCATTTTAGGGGGTTAGCGCTCCAGCTTTCAATGCTGGAGGGCTATATTAATTACAACAGGAGCGCGGCGCGCACCTGAAGGTAGGAAGAGGTCCCCTGTGCCTCTCCCATTCTTGTCATTTGGCGAATTTTACTGTTCCTGAATTAACTCAGTTTTAAAGTTTTTATTACTGTGATAAATGAATCTGAAGTGGATGCTCTGTTAAAGTATTGCATTTAGCATTGGTGGGATTTTGAAACGTGACGCGCGCTATTTTGGTGTTGGCTCCGTTTTTTGGCCGCCATTTTAGGGGGTTAGCGCTCCAGCTTTCAATGCTGGAGGGCTATATAAATTACAACAGGAGCGCGGCGCGCACCTGAAGGTAGGAAGAGGTCCCCTGTGCCTCTCCCATTCTTGTCATTTGGCGAATTTTACTGTTCCTGAATTAACTCAGTTTTAAAGTTTTTATTACTGTGATAAATGAATCTGAAGTGGATGCTCTGTTAAAGTATTGCATTTAGCATTGGTGGGATTTTGGAACGTGACGCGCGCTATTTTGGTGTTGGCTCTGTTTTTTGGCCGCCATTTTAGGGGGTTAGCGCTCCAGCTTTCAATGCTGGAGGGCTATATTAATTACAACAGGAGCGCGGCGCGCACCTGAAGGTAGGAAGAGGTCCCCTGTGCCTCTCCCATTCTTGTCATTTGGCGAATTTTACTGTTCCTGAATTAACTCAGTTTTAAAGTTTTTATTACTGTGATAAGTGAATCTGAAGTGGATGCTCTGTTAAAGTATTGCATTTAGCATTGGTGGGATTTTGAAACGTGACGCGCGCTATTTTGGTGTTGGCTCCGTTTTTTGGCTGCCATTTTAGGGGGTTTGCGCTCCAGCTTTCAATGCTGGAGGGCTATATTAATTACAACAGGAGCGCGGCGCGCACCTGAAGGTAGGAAGAGGTCCCCTGTGCCTCTCCCATTCTTGTCATTTGGCGAATTTTACTGTTCCTGAATTAACTCAGTTTTAAAGTTTTTATTACTGTGATAAATGAATCTGAAGTGGATGCTTTGTTAAAGTATTGCATTTAGCATTGGTGGGATTTTGAAACGTGACGCGCGCTATTTTGGTGTTGGCTCCGTTTTTTGGCCGCCATTTTAGGGGGTTAGCGCTCCAGCTTTCAATGCTGGAGGGCTATATTAATTACAACAGGAGCGCGGCGCGCACCTGAAGGTAGGAAGAGGTCCCCTGTGCCTCTCCCATTCTTGTCATTTGGCGAATTTTACTGTTCCTGAATTAACTCAGTTTTAAAGTTTTTATTACTGTGATAAATGAATCTGAAGTGGATGCTCTGTTAAAGTATTGCATTTAGCATTGGTGGGATTTTGAAACGTGACGCGCGCTATTTTGGTGTTGGCTCCGTTTTTTGGCCGCCATTTTAGGGGGTTAGCGCTCCAGCTTTCAATGCTGGAGGGCTATATTAATTACAACAGGAGTGCGGCGCGCACCTGAAGGTAGGAAGAGGTCCCCTGTGCCTCTCCCATTCTTGTCATTTGGCGAATTTTACTGTTCCTGAATTAACTCAGTTTTAAAGTTTTTATTACTGTGATAAATGAATCTGAAGTGGATGCTCTGTTAAAGTATTGCATTTAGCATTGGTGGGATTTTGAAACGTGACGCGCGCTATTTTGGTGTTGGCTCCGTTTTTTTGGCCGCCATTTTAGGGGGTTAGCGCTCCAGCTTTCAATGCTGGAGGGCTATATTAATTACAACAGGAGCGCGGCGCGCACCTGAAGGTAGGAAGAGGTCCCCTGTGCCTCTCCCATTCTTGTCATTTGGCGAATTTTACTGTTCCTGAATTAACTCAGTTTTAAAGTTTTTATTACTGTGATAAATGAATCTGAAGTGGATGCTCTGTTAAAGTATTGCATTTAGCATTGGTGGGATTTTGAAACGTGACGCGCGCTATTTTGGTGTTGGCTCCGTTTTTTGGCCGCCATTTTAGGGGGTTAGCGCTCCAGCTTTCAATGCTGGAGGGCTATATTAATTACAACAGGAGCGCGGCGCGCACCTGAAGGTAGGAAGAGGTCCCCTGTGCCTCTCCCATTCTTGTCATTTGGCGAATTTTACTGTTCCTGAATTAACTCAGTTTTAAAGTTTTTATTACTGTGATAAATGAATCTGAATTGGATGCTCTGTTAAAGTATTGCATTTAGCATTGGTGGGATTTTGAAACGTGACGCGCGCTATTTTGGTGTTGGCTCCGTTTTTTGGCCGCCATTTTAGGGGGTTAGCGCTCCAGCTTTCAATGCTGGAGGGCTATATTAATTACAACAGGAGTGCGGCGCGCACCTGAAGGTAGGAAGAGGTCCCCTGTGCCTCTCCCATTCTTGTCATTTGGCGAATTTTACTGTTCCTGAATTAACTCAGTTTTAAAGTTTTTATTACTGTGATAAATGAATCTGAAGTGGATGCTCTGTTAAAGTATTGCATTTAGCATTGGTGGGATTTTGAAACGTGACGCGCGCTATTTTGGTGTTGGCTCCGTTTTTTGGCCGCCATTTTAGGGGGTTTGCGCTCCAGCTTTCAATGCTGGAGGGCTATATTAATTACAACAGGAGCGCGGCGCGCACCTGAAGGTAGGAAGAGGTCCCCTGTGCCTCTCCCATTCTTGTCATTTGGCGAATTTTACTGTTCCTGAATTAACTCAGTTTTAAAGTTTTTATTACTGTGATAAATGAATCTGAAGTGGATGCTTTGTTAAAGTATTGCATTTAGCATTGGTGGGATTTTGAAACGTGACGCGCGCTATTTTGGTGTTGGCTCCGTTTTTTGGCCGCCATTTTAGGGGGTTAGCGCTCCAGCTTTCAATGCTGGAGGGCTATATTAATTACAACAGGAGCGCGGCGCGCACCTGAAGGTAGGAAGAGGTCCCCTGTGCCTCTCCCATTCTTGTCATTTGGCGAATTTTACTGTTCCTGAATTAACTCAGTTTTAAAGTTTTTATTACTGTGATAAATGAATCTGAAGTGGATGGTCTGTTAAAGTATTGCATTTAGCATTGGTGGGATTTTGAAACGTGACGCGCGCTATTTTGGTGTTGGCTCCGTTTTTTGGCCGCCATTTTAGGGGGTTAGCGCTCCAGCTTTCAATGCTGGAGGGCTATATTAATTACAACAGGAGTGCGGCGCGCACCTGAAGGTAGGAAGAGGTCCCCTGTGCCTCTCCCATTCTTGTCATTTGGCGAATTTTACTGTTCCTGAATTAACTCAGTTTTAAAGTTTTTATTACTGTGATAAATGAATCTGAAGTGGATGCTCTGTTAAAGTATTGCATTTAGCATTGGTGGGATTTTGAAACGTGACGCGCGCTATTTTGGTGTTGGCTCCGTTTTTTTGGCCGCCATTTTAGGGGGTTAGCGCTCCAGCTTTCAATGCTGGAGGGCTATATTAATTACAACAGGAGCGCGGCGCGCACCTGAAGGTAGGAAGAGGTCCCCTGTGCCTCTCCCATTCTTGTCATTTGGCAAATTTTACTGTTCCTGAATTAACTCAGTTTTAAAGTTTTTATTACTGTGATAAATGAATCTGAAGTGGATGCTCTGTTAAAGTATTGCATTTAGCATTGGTGGGATTTTGAAACGTGACGCGCGCTATTTTGGTGTTGGCTCCGTTTTTTGGCCGCCATTTTAGGGGGTTAGCGCTCCAGCTTTCAATGCTGGAGGGCTATATTAATTACAACAGGAGCGCGGCGCGCACCTGAAGGTAGGAAGAGGTCCCCTGTGCCTCTCCCATTCTTGTCATTTGGCGAATTTTACTGTTCCTGAATTAACTCAGTTTTAAAGTTTTTATTACTGTGATAAATGAATCTGAAGTGGATGCTCTGTTAAAGTATTGCATTTAGCATTGGTGGGATTTTGAAACGTGACGCGCGCTATTTTGGTGTTGGCTCCGTTTTTTGGCCGCCATTTTAGGGGGTTAGCGCTCCAGCTTTCAATGCTGGAGGGCTATATTAATTACAACAGGAGTGCGGCGCGCACCTGAAGGTAGGAAGAGGTCCCCTGTGCCTCTCCCATTCTTGTCATTTGGCGAATTTTACTGTTCCTGAATTAACTCAGTTTTAAAGTTTTTATTACTGTGATAAATGAATCTGAAGTGGATGCTCTGTTAAAGTATTGCATTTAGCATTGGTGGGATTTTGAAACGTGACGCGCGCTATTTTGGTGTTGGCTCCGTTTTTTGGCCGTCATTTTAGGGGGTTAGCGCTCCAGCTTTCAATGCTGGAGGGCTATATTAATTACAACAGGAGCGCGGCGCGCACCTGAAGGTAGGAAGAGGTCCCCTGTGCCTCTCCCATTCTTGTCATTTGGCGAATTTTACTGTTCCTGAATTAACTCAGTTTTAAAGTTTTTATTACTGTGATAAATGAATCTGAAGTGGATGGTCTGTTAAAGTATTGCATTTAGCATTGGTGGGATTTTGAAACGTGACGCGCGCTATTTTGGTGTTGGCTCCGTTTTTTGGCTGCCATTTTAGGGGGTTAGCGCTCCAGCTTTCAATGCTGGAGGGCTATATTAATTACAACAGGAGCGCGGCGCGCACCTGAAGGTAGGAAGAGGTCCCCTGTGCCTCTCCCGTTCTTGTCATTTGGCGAATTTTACTGTTCCTGAATTAACTCAGTTTTAAAGTTTTTATTACTGTGATAGATGAATCTGAAGTGGATGCTCTGTTAAAGTATTGCATTTAGCATTGGTGGGATTTTGAAACGTGACGCGCGCTATTTTGGTGTTGGCTCCGTTTTTTGGCTGCCATTTTAGGGGGTTAGCGCTCCAGCTTTCAATGCTGGAGGGCTATATTAATTACAACAGGAGCGCGGCGCGCAGCGGGCGCGCCAAAGGCAAGCCCGTCTGCGCCCGTCCGCGCCAGAACGAGCCAAGAGCCCAAAAACTATGCTCGAAACCCAACCGGAAGGACAGGCTTTACGTATTCAAGCGAGGAACTTCTCCATTTCAATAAGAATCCTTCAGTTCTATGTTATAAGAGCTTAGAGCCAGGTAAGGATAATTTTAGATGCCCCAGCTGTGCCTGGCTACATAAAGCACCCACAAACCACCAACAAGCAAAGAATGATGATAGATTCCCCATATATCTAGTTAACTGCCGTTCATTAGGAGCGCATGCTAGGGATATTCACCTCCTGATAGAACAAAAGGAACCCCTGGCCCTGTTCCTTACTGAAACTTGGCTGGATGAAAGTTCCTCACCAGATATTGTCATGGCCCTGCCCTCGGGATATAGGATTAGCAGAGTGGATAGACCTAGCAGAGGAGGAGGTATTGCAGTTATCATCAGAGACACATGTAAGATTGAGTGTTCCCCCACCCTAATTAAAGGCTGCGAAAGCATGTTGTTTGCAATCAATGTAAACCCTCACTATACACTCTCGGGGATACTGCTCTACCGTCCTCCTGGCTCTATGGGAGATTTTATAACGTCACTAGCAGAATACACCTCACAAATAACATACACCAAATCTAATTTTCTAGTATTGGGTGATTTCAATCTCCATATAGAAAATTTAGATATTGCATCCTCCAAGAGGCTGATAGCAGAGTTGAATGCATGTGATCTAAATCAAATTATTCAGGGCTCTACCCATGTCAGGGGCCACACTCTTGATCTGGCTTTTTCCAATAATCCTGATCTAAAATTTCTACTATCCTCCCCGCTGGTTTGGTCAGATCATTTTCTTGTAGAAATGGAATTACACCTTGCACACTACAAGACCCCAGACAGAGGGATACCCCCGCGTCGGAGGAAATGGCATAGGTTAAAACCTGTAGACTTTGTCTCCGCATTGGAGAAAAATAGACCAGGGAGCATAAATACTAATAATATAACTGTCTTTTCGCACTCTGTCAATAAATGGATAGAGAACAGCTTGGATGAGATTATACCTATCTCCTTGTCCAATTGTACTCGGCGTAACAAATCACCCCCGTGGTACAATGCCGATCTACTAGAGAAAAAAAGAGAGTGTAGGAAATTTGAGAGAAGATGGCGGTGTACCAAAAATTAATCCATGAAAAAGGATTATAAAAATGCGATCCGAGAATATCACCTGGAAATAAAAAAAGCTCAAGCAATATACTATGCAGGAAAAATTGAAGCTGCAGCCAACTCTCCCAAGGAGATTTTTAAGGCCCTAAAAGATCTTATCCATCCTAGAGAGGAAGTAGAAAGTAGAGATTCCCCCCAACAACATGTTGAAGAGCTAGCTAATTTTTTCCGGGATAAAATCCAGACTATTTACCTGGCATTTCCTAATACGTTGACTATAGGACATGAGAGAGTAAACCAGAAGGCCGGGGAGGTAATCACTTTTACTAATTTTACCCCTATCAATCTGGATAGAGTGATCAGTCTAATGAGATTAACAAAATCGGGCTCTCCGCTTGACCCGGCCCCTCCCCAGGTCCTATTCTTGGGTATCTCAGTTATAGGGCCTATAATAAAGAATCTTATTAATAATTCCCTGAAGGACGGCATTGTACCTGACCACTGGAAACAAGCTATTGTCAAGCCACTCTTAAAGAAAACTAGCCTGGACCCCAAGATACTAAGCAACTTTAGACCAATTTCACTGCTGCCCTTAATTTCTAAATTGGCGGAGAAACATGTACATTCTCAGCTATCATCTTTCCTAGAAGGAAATAAGATTATACATCCGACTCAGATGGGTTTCAGGCCTAAACACGGTACGGAAACCGCCTTGATTGCCATAACAGAAGAGGCAAGGAAGAGGATGGACTTAGGTATGGAAACCGCGATCATCCTCCTTGACCTAAGTGCCGCTTTTGATACAGTTGATTTGAAAATCCTCCTAGAAAGGGCACAAGAATGTGGGATTGATGGGTCTGCGTTAGAGTGGATACGCTCATTCCTTTATGGTAGGTCTTTCCAGGTACTTGACAGAGAATGTATCTCTAGAAGCACTTTTAGCAGCTGTGGTGTCCCCCAGGGCTCAGCCTTGAGTCCACTGCTTTTTAATATATACATGAGGCCATTAGCAGGCATAGTTGAGCCTTTTGGACTGAATATAGTTTCTTATGCCGATGATACGCAGCTGATAGTATCCTTTTCCAATTCCCACCTGGATATGGGACTAGCTTTGGGCCCTTGTATGAAGGCAGTTGCAACATGGATGGCTGATAGTAAATTAAAGCTTAACGATGATAAAACAGAGATTATGTTTTTTGGAAATAAAACTCCTCCTTCCAATCCTAGCATACTGGGAGGGATATCGATTTTCCCCCCCCCTAAAGGTCTTATAAAAAGCCTCGGGATATGGCTTGATCCATTTCTTTCTATGGCTCAACATGCAAACAAAGTGGCAGGAGCGACCTTCGCTCTGCTTAGGACCTTAAGGAAGGTGTTAACCATTCTGCCTTTTACAGCGAGGAGAATGGTCATCCAGGCATTGATTGGGGCCCAGATTGACTACGGAAACGCTCTGCTCATTGGCTCCCCGAAATATGTAATCCAGAGACTGCAAAGAGTACAAAACGCAGCGGCTCGTCTACTACTAAACATTCCGAAACATCATTCAATACGGCCAGGAATTGTCTCTTTACACTGGCTCCCTGTGGCAGAAAGGATCCAATTCAAGACTCTGTGCCATGTTCATAGATCCATATTTGAGAAGGGACCTGAAATATTGAAAACCCTTGCTCAGGTCTATATTCCAGCTAGGCCTCTTAGATCTTCCTCAGCTAATCTGGCTAAAGTTCCAACTATGAGGAAAGCTAGATGGGGAGGAAGATCGGTAGCCTACCAAGGCGCGTTATTGTGGAATAGCCTCCCTCTCAAGCTGAGAAACAACTCTCAAGAGCTATCGTTTGGGAAAGAATTGAAGACATGGCTATTTAAAACTTAAAACTGAATAACTTGGTGTTTTTAAACAGTATATCGTCACTATGGCTGTATAAGCGCTACGAGGCCGTTGGCAGTTGGGCGCTATATAAATCTTTATAACATAACATAACATAACATACTACTACATGGTACACATGTCGATGATTGGCTCCTCTTCTCCCGCACTCATCATTCTGCTTTTCAGGGATCAATATTGTTGAACCTTATACTCCAGTCAGTGCATCTATTGTCTTCTCTTGGGAAGGTCAGTCTTACACACATTACATTAAACATTGTTTCACTAACAAGTACAGCATCTTCTAGCAAGCGGTTTCTCATGAGAAAGAACTTCAGCTACGAGCACATGTTCAGAACAGTGGAAAATGACAATCAATTCTCTAAGCAGCCATTTTATAAGTTGCCTAAGAAATGGAGCTTGACATGAGACCGTGCAACTGGGCCCAAGACCTCGCTAAGTTAAGGCCTACGTTGAATAAAGCTAATACATAATGCATAACCCTTAATATGATCTATTACTACATTAATCAAACATAAGCTCAACATTTCATATTAATAAGCCATTAATAAGTACAGTTCTTGAACATTAACGGCCACTCTGGGAGGCGCACCTTCAACTGTGCATTCTTTTTCTCTAAGTTACATTTTCTATGAAAATTCAACACTCAAAATACATGAATATTCATAAATAAACCCATCAATAACTCAGCGTTAACAATAGCGCAGATGCAGGCACCCTTGCACCATGGTGCAAGGATGCCTGCATCACAGACAGGATAGTTTCTGTGCAGGAAGGGACACCTTCCTGCACATCAAATTTCATGGAGGCTTTTTTCTCTTTCTATGTGTGCTGCTTTCTGCATCACACAAAGAAAGAGTTGAAAACAAGGAGAAATAAAGATATTTAGCCTTGTTGTGCCTCTGCTGGGCAGGGGTAGGATTTTGACGCATTATCAGGTTTACAATGCCTTGTAAATCTGGGAATGTGCCAAAACCCCTGGGTGTTGCATGAGAAAATCCACTGCAACAACTATGGAACTCCTCTCTGATGCAGTGAAAGGCAATGTAGCAACTTGCGCACGTAAAGTGGCTTTGCGTGGCCTTGTAGATATGGGGCTGCACAATGCACCACGAGTGCGTCACAAAAAGTGATGCACTGGTGGTGCACAGGGCTTGTAAATAAGCCACTTGATGTGCCTGTGGCCATCATAGGCACACACTGAGCAGCCCTGCTTTCATCCTTGTCTTTCCTGCAGCCAGTCGTCCAAATTGTCTATCTGACTTTTGAAAGAAGGACCATTCACGTTATTGGAAACAAAGCAATCAATTAGGAGTTCTACAACTGACCTTCAATTGATGCATATCATTTGAAGTTGAATAATGCGTGCCAGGTAACTCTTAAGTAAACAAAATGTGATAGATTGAATGCTTGAGTTAATCTTACCCACAGGTAATTATTTGGGCCGTATTCAAGGCCATCATTACTGTGCAGACCATACCACTTCAGATGGTACCCAGCCACATGCAAATCAGTCTTGACCCTACTTTAATGGGAACAGTCCCGACCAAACTGCAAGGGGATATTTGTTTCTGAACCGGAACACAAGAAACTCAGGACTGGTTTCACTCTAGTTAGGGATCATCAGCCAAGTATAGCTTGGCACAGGACCCACACCTGGGCATACCTGTCCCACTTAGGACGACACGTTAGAAGCCAGAAAAACCCTTGTCACTTTGCAAACATCCCACCATAATTACCAAGATTTCAAATTCATTCTTTCTCCTCGAAGTTGAAATTGTGATTAAGGCCTGTTTACAAATTGTGTTTTGTAGTATGTAAAATAAGTACTATAGTAGAAATTAGGACTTGCCACACTTAGGTATACATTTTAGTATAAATGTCAGAGGGACAAGGGGAAGCAGCTGGTAAATGGAAAATACTTACTGCTAAAGGGGAAGAGTTTGCAGAAATATGAGGAGGGATTTAGGGAGGAGCATGATACTAGGAACATACACCCACCATTGTTATTTGTAATGTACGCTTCCTAAGGGGCTAAAGTTACACCACGTAGGAACTTCAAATGAATTAAACCACATTCATATTTAAATCATATATGTGTGTGTATGTTTTAAAAATAGGTATAATTATTACTTAGTTTAGAAATTGAAACTATATTAATAAATTTCATTTAAACATTAATTCACCTTTTAAAAGAAAATCAAGAAATAATTTAAATTGATTAAATATGTAAATTTTAACAAGAGTAACAACATAATAAATGAAAATAAAACGGTTAGTGTGGGTGGAAAGTTTTTCAAGTTATTTAAATAATATGAAAGCACATTTAAATTACGACAATTATTTAATATATACTTAATTTAATATATTAAGATGCTGCAACATTTTGTTTTAGATCTCCTATCTTAATAATAATATTTTAAATTAATTCACATTTACATTATTCATTAAATGATGTTCTATTTCATTTAAGAATAATGCAATTGAAGAATATTCCCCATACTCATTTCCCTAGGAAAATCTGTACCATGGTGGTGTAGATCTGCACATATGTGTGCAAAGCTACTAGGATTAACTTTGTACTCATAAATATTGTTGAAAGATACACCATCCTCTGACTGTAAGTGGTAGAGACATGTAAGTGAACACATTGGTGTAAAACTACACTCAGGAATAGCGAAGTGCAGTGTTACACCTGACATAGCAGTAAATATACATAAGTAGTAAATATCAATGTGAGTATATATGCACATGAATATTTACCTTTGTGAATAGGCCCTATTGGGATTTCAGCTGTAGATGATTCCACAAGTTATTTCGACATTATAAAAAGAGAGAGGAGAAAGTGACTTCAAAACTTTACAAACTCAATCAATTTCTTATCTTGCAGCAGATCACAGGTAAATTCTTGGCTCAAATTTCTGCTCTGGTCATGTGAAAGTATGAGGGTTCCTACAGAAATGCATCCTTGGTATTCCTCCCTCACTGGTGCCTACAAAGAATGTAGGTTGGCCAGGAAGAGGTTCCTACCATCATTATTTGGTTACGCCGGATATTTCATTTGTTCTACACACTGCATGCAAGCAATGTTACTTTTAGAAGGAAACCACATTCTTCTCCTGTGCAAAACATTGCATATTTTAATGCAAGGCCAATAGCTTTAGCTCTTTCGAGAATTCTGGGGTTTGAATCTTTTTTTATGAAACGTTCTTGACTGTTCACTAAATGTCACAAAGTGGAATTTTAAGCACTAGGTGTGGCTCCATGGGGTCTTCTCCGGCATTCAACACATATAAAGCATCTTCATAGTGAAAATAATCAGCTCTGAACTCTGTAAAATAATATAATATGATTTATTGCCATGATTACCAGTATGTGGTAAAAGAGAACCATACAAGGAAAAATGCTGATCACTTCTATGAATGCCCGCTACTCGTTGATATTTATTTATTTATTAATTAAGTAAATGCTTGGTTAATCTAAATCATCGCATCATTTATACTACATACATAGATTAATACATAAGTCATTTAAAAAGAAACCATAAATCATTTAAAAATGCTATCTGTAGAAAACCTTATGTTAGTTAATTAAAATTATCAATATACATACATAAAAAATTCTGTTACCATATCCATTGACAATATAAATTATTAATGCAATCATTACTTTTCTTTTCATCATAAAACCCAGGATTGATTTGTGTAAGGGCAACCAGACTTAACCAAAGGTTTATTGACTGAGGCCCATATAAGGAAGGACAGCTATGCGCCCAATAACCCACATTACCCATGAGCCTAAGATTTAAACATAATATATGTACTGCCAATACACCAACTCATATTGCACCCTCAACTGGGATCAAATTGATTTGGGCATCCAATGCTTTTGAAACCTGTCTTAAAAATGTAACTAGTCTGGTATTCAGCATGGTTTCTGAAGAAATAAAACTGGCGATCACCACTTGCCTGCATGTGCGTATGACTCCCTGGTTAAAGGCAACCTTAAGGTATTTTCTATGTTCTTGCCTTAGACCTTGACATGTACAAATCAAATGTATTAGGTTCCCAACTCTGCTTCCACATAAAAGGCAAGGAGAATTAATATCAGAGCCTACCCGTGGGGCATAGTTTAGGCCCCCTGGAAAAAGACATTTGGTAAATGAGACTTTATCTATTCTTGACCAGCCCAAGTCCAAATACGACTGACGTTTTAGAGTTTTGCACTCATTTATTACAGCCCAAGCATGAGATCTACCAGCAAAAAGACTCTTATCCACGGCTAGAGTTTTTTTTTTCACAGTACAGTTAATGATTGATTTAAAAGCACCAAGTGGTAAAGACTTTTCCCATAATGAACGGGCCCCCCAGATCGTCAAGGGCCTGGTCTAAAAATAACTGTGATGGGGTTCTCTGGTTCATACTAATCTCTTTTCAGAGCGCTTGACTTAGCCCGTTTTTCTTAGCTTGTTGTACATGTTTCCAGACTTTAATATATGCACCCTGTCTTGCAATTACTTGGTTAGAGTAACCAAACTCCAGCCTAATCTGAGCCTGAGAGGCTTTCCTTGGGAGATGGAAAAGAGCTCTAAAGACTTTCCCAACTATATGGTTCAAAATAATAGCGTCCCTACCTCTAAATGCTTCGCTCCCATAGGTGACACTTAGGATTAGTTTGATGGTAATCAATTGTAGCAGTGGTCTGTAGCTAGGGCCATGTAGTTTACGGAAAGCGAGTAAAAGGGTGTTTCCTTATTGGGTTAGGTCATGTTTCTGGGGATAAATGGACCCCTTCTCATCAAATAGAAACCCCAATACCTATAAGTTTTAACTTCCTCAAGTATGTGGCCTGGGAGGAACCACTAATGAGATATATTTAATCTGTTGCTTATTACCATGGTTTTTGTCGTCTTCTTTTTTATTTCCAATCTGTTTATTACTGTGAATTCAGACAATTTCACTATCAGACGTTGTTGACCAACTTTAGTATAACTTAAAAAGACTACATCAGCTGCATAAAGCAAGTTCGAAATGAGTAAGTCACCAATCTTTGGGAGGTGAGCATTCACCTCATCTAGCATGGGGGACAAGTCCGATACAAAGAAGTTAAAGAGGTAAGGGTCAAGCACGCAGCCTTGTTTTAGGCCGCGTACAGTCCCAATTTTCCTTGATAGGAAGGAGCTGTCGCTAGTTTTCACTCTAACCCATGTATCTGTGTATAGCATCTGTATTGCTTTCAGTAGCTTCACCGGAATAGCCCAGGAGGCTACTTTTGCCCATAGCTGGCTACACTGTACCGAATCGAATGCGGATTTGAAATCCACGAAGCATAAGTGCAGGGGTTGTTTTTTCTGTTTACATTTGTCTGTAATGGTGGTGAGTGACAGAATGCTTACGGCTGTTCCTGGCCCTTTAACAAAGCCTGTCTGATAATTGGGATAATTTTGTTCCTTCTGCCGAAGCTCGAAGATCTTCCAAAAGGGAGTCAGCATAGTATTTTGATTCCAATTCGGTTAGCGTAATTAGGTGATAATTCTCAGGGTTGGTACGGTTGCCACCCTTAAAAATTGGGTGAATAATGGCCCCCTTCCAAGAGTTTGGAATAATTTTGAGCTCCAGTGCATTGTTATAGACGGCAACCAGCCTCTCTGCCCAGAAGCCTGAGTTTGTTTTATACAGGGCATTTGGGACCACGTTTGGACCAGGTACTCCACCCTCCCTGCTATTAACGATGAGTTTGGTAATCTGAGTGATGGAGAATATATTTTCTTCAATAAGCCTGCGACAGGTTAGCTTATCACCGATTAGCTGTCCATGAGTTCCTAATGGCCTCCCAGAGCAGAGGACCACTTCTTAGCAGTTTTTATCTTGGTTAAAATATTGGGCTAAAAAGTCAAACCAAGATGTTTCAGAAATATCTGAACTGGTCAGAATTTTGGGGGCTTTGTTTAGGTTGTTTACCATTGTCCAGAATGCCTGAGAGCACCTTGGTTTACTTAAAAATAGGGCCTTTACCCAAAAGTCCTGCCTGTTCCTTACTTTTTCCTCCCATATTTGTTTCCAATACAAGCTATTTATAGTCATTAACTCTGTATGTATGTAGGGGTCAAATGGATGCTTTTTTGCCAATACTAATAATCTATTACTTTTCTTCCTTAGTTGCATAGTGACAGCTGTTGCTTTTATTAATTATCTATTTCTTATATTTTCTTGCATATAGTACTGGTGAGGTTTATGGGAAGTCTCAGATAAAAACGTGGTTGCGAACTCCTCCAGGAATACTGACCATTAGATTATTGGATCATCAATTGGATCGCATATGAGTTTATTGAATAGCGCCTCCAAGTTTTTACCAATAGCCTCTATTGAATCTTCGCACCATTGGAGTTTCTTATAATCGGTGGAGGCCAGGTTCCTAGAAGAGGTTGCAGATGGTTTGTGGTTAGGATAACTATGACAGATCTCAATACTTTGCAGACCATGATCACTTAGCTCTGTCATTAAAATACAATAAGAGGAGACTAAGGTTACAAGTGGCAACTTAACCAGTGCATGATCAATTAGGGATTGCCTTCCAGAGGCGTAACAGGTGGCCGCAGGAGGGGTATCCTGTGGGTACCTACCTTTCAGAATTCTAAGATCAAGCGCCTCCAGATTCTTAACCAAAGTAGCAGCATAAACATTCATTGTGCCGCTACCCATATTCCCTAAGAATTGCTGTGGGACTGACCATTTAAGGTCCTGCTGCATAATATGTTCCTCTCTTTCATAAGGTTGCAATAGCTTCATATTAGAAAATCCCCTCCAATTAATAGCTCAGGGGTATCTGGTTCTTGGAGCCTGGTGAAAATTACAAGTTTGGAGGACAGAATCTGCTTAGAGTGGGCATCAGGATGTACATAAATATTTATTACAACGGGTCTCCCTATTGCTTTATGCCTCTTTGAGGCTCCTACTACCATGAGGTCTGCATGTTCTTCTTTAGCTGTGTACAGGATACTTCCAACCCGACTGCAATAAAAATCGCCAAACCTCCCCTCGGGTCTCCAAAACTCTCCACCTCGTTAGCTGGGGAAAAAAGCCCAGATAACCATCTATTGTAAATGGTTTTAGTGCCCAGGTCTCCTGAAGCAACACAATTTGGAAATCTTTTAATAGTGTCAGATCTTTATGTTGATTATTAGCTCTAATTCTGTGTATATTCCAGGAACAGATTTTTAAGAAACTACAAGGATGTGGCACTTTGGAAAATTTGATAAGGTGGAATATTGTCAGGGGCCCCCACTGCTATGGAAAGCAGCTGAGATCCATCCTATGTCTAATAGGCCAGAACCCCACCCCTTGTCCAGTATATAGTTTAATAGGTGGTATATGGCCAGTGTGGAATTCCCAATTGCAGTTTTCAAAATTGTATGGGGTTTTTGAGTTTTGTTCTTTGCAGTGAATACTGCCGCCTGATTGCTGGATCCAAGGGTTCAGGGTAACTGATCTGTTGGGGGATTTTTAAGTAAATTCCCCATTTATGAAAAGCATTTTTCTCCTTAAAGACCGTGTTGGAGACTTGTGATGAAGTCCAAGTCACCAAAGTCTCGGGTGGAGCTGTTTGCCGACTGTACAAGGACTACACATTATTATATATAATCAATATCTACTGATTGGATATTTTCCAGTGGTGGTATTGCTCACAAAAGTGTTAATATATTACCACGATTTAAAATATCTTGTGGGCCCCTAGTCTGGTATCTTGGAGAGAAGATTATCTTGTTTCCACTGCCAGGCGGATCCTGCTGACATCCCTCCAATATTAAATCCTGACTAGATTCACTATCTTGACCCTACTGGTCATTCATAGTAATGAGTGGAAATCTTTCTCTAGCATTCGGTGGCTGATATTCTTGTCCCGAACCTTTGTCTGAGCTAGTTATCATACTATGCTCTATAGTGGGCCTTAGGTACCCTCCCCCTCTATCTTCTGCAGGTGACTGATTGACACCTGATCTGTTCGATATAAGTCAATAAGGACACTCAATGAAGGACCACACGCCAATTATGAACACAATTTAGCTTCACTAGAATTTCAGAAAAAATGTATGCATTTGGCACATTAACGAAGTAGAATGAAAACCAGCAATAAAGAGCATCTATTTATATATGAGCAAAGAGTTCATTGACGGATTTATGCATTGGTTAACTGTATACGACATACATATCTCAATTACTGTGGCATGCTCACATTAAGACGTTCAGGAAACAAAATATAAATGAGCAGAATACTTCAGAATATAAACATAGTGCAAGCATAATAATCAATCATAATAGAGCAAAGAAACAAAGGCCTTTCATCCCTGGGTGGAACTTAACTTTATCCACAAATGTTGGGAAGCCCTCTACCGCCTGCTTGGACCTCTCTCCCCCTCGAGTGTCACGGTCTCAGAACAGCGAAACCAGGGAGGCAGCGATGTGGGCTGGACGATGGCAGCTTACACAACCCCATCTGCGAGCTTCAATCCCCTCACCCGCACTTCAGTGCTTAAATAACCTGAAGCTTGGATTCTATCCCTTTCTCGCATCTTCTAGCTATGTTATCAGCACATGTCCTTTGGCTGCTCTGCTGTTCCCTAGCCTTTGTTTTCTCCGTCGTTTTCCTGTACTCCCTTTCTCAGGGTTAGAGCGACCTTCGTGTTTCTCTCCTACACTTCCTGCTTTTCACACATACACATGCAGCTACAGATAATTTTATCGTAGAGTTTTCTACGTTGTTTTAGGTTCCAGCAGGCATCACGCTCATCTACACTGTTCAAACTAATTAACCCTTCGCGTCACAATGTCTTCCGAACGTTTCCCTATACTGATCACCCTCCCTGGGTCTCAAACACGGGGGTGCGTTGTTTTGTCTGCTGGCCCACTTCCCCTATTTGCAATGGCATCTGTTGTAGAGTCTGCTGCTACAGAACCTTTTTCAAGAACCTTCCTTTTTAAGATTCTCTCTTTGCCCCTCTTCTGTCCTAAGTTTGGAGTCGGTCCCTTGTTTTAGGTCTTTCCCCCCAGGACCTTGGTACCCTTGTACCTTCTTTTCACCGTAGCATATGGCATTCAAACTAGGTATGGCCCATGCCTGCTCTAATCGTGAAGTATACTCAATAGGGACTGGGGAGTGATGTCCCCCTTTATGAGTGTTAAATATTGGATACATCTTAGCCTCTGAGATACTGGTTCCCCTTTCTCTAAGTTGGTACCTGTGAAAATTGGTATATTTATCATGGCGGCACCGGTGACACCCTGGACACCCTTCAGCTGTTTCCTGGCATTCCTTTGTTTTTTCCTCTGGCTTTTTGTTGCCGTTAATTTTAATGTGTTTTGGGTTTGGATCTTTAATACCATGGGGAAGGTAAAGAAAGGGACAGTGGGGTCTGACTAAGTGATTCTTCCCTGGATTCTGATTCTTCTTTTGCTAGTACCTTTATGATATCTTCACTCCCTGGGCTTAGGTTCACCTCCACTATGTCTTGGTCTATTACATCCACTCCCTCCCTTTCACCATTTGTCCTACCCCTCTGTTCCCCCACATTCCACCCTATTTCCTCATTCTTTCTTTCCAGGGTAATAACTTTGGCTTTGAAGTCATACATCAGAGAGCTTACAACCTCTGGGAGAGCAGCTAATTTGCTAATTATTGGGGCACAGGTATATTTGTGCTTTATTGTTTCCACATAGTTCAGAGCTCGTTTAATCAAGGTATTGAGATCTGCCAGTTTTTGATCAATCTCTGAGACAGATTGCACCATTATATTTAGCAAGCCCACCTGCACGTCCATTTTTGTAGATTGATAGGCCAAGATATCCATGTTTAGTTGTGAAGTTTTAAAAAAGAAATCTCACACTTCATCACTATGCCCTTCTTCTTTGGGATAGCCATGTTGTGGTGCTTCCGTTAGTTTACTATCTATTGCAATTTTTTGTTCTTGAGGGGACATATTCATCTGATTGTAACCCGTGCTGATCTGCCCTATCAGTAATGTGTTTTCGGGCACAAATGGGGAGCCAGTTTTATGATTGGTAAGTAGACTTTCATCTAAGCCCTGTTGGGTGCCTCTCTGACAGTCATTGACTTGACTCCTGCTGCCCACGCTGGGGCTTAGGGCCCCAGTTTCCAGATAGTGGGGGGCAATAGACTGTTTACACCATCCCTCAGTTTCAACTTTTCCAAGGTCATTGCCTTCTTGACGATAACATTTATCTCGAGGGGGATCAGATCTCTTCTCTTCAAGGAGTTTTTAGGACTGTTATGAGATGGAGATGGAGGAGGACACGCTGATCTCAAAGTGGGTATGTCCAAATCATTAATTGATCCCCAATTGTTTTCTTTACTGGCTGGTTTTGTGAGTGAAATACCCGGCGGGAGTTTCACCCCCTCTTTGTCTACTTCCGATTTGATTTGGTCCCCTTGTCGATATTCCAAATTGCACCCAGTTGAGTCATTTATATATGAAGAGATCGATATATAACATTGCCCTTGGGTCTTGAAAAACTGAAGAATGGAGGATTTCCCATGGATACTTGTTGACTCCCCTTGAGCCACATTTGAGCCAACATTCTCCCCTTTTCCATATTCAAAGCTATCTTTGCTTTTTATTGGGGAGATGGGATGAGGAAGGGCTCTTTGATCTTTGTTGGAGGAAAAGAGAGATTCTACTGGATCCATTGAAAAGTCAAATTTATGTGGCTTCTTTACTTCCTTACGAAACATACGTGCAATAGGAGAAATCAAAGTTGGGCACTCTTCCACGGTCTTTTTCGATCACTTGGAGTGCACAGTTTGCAAGATGGGGGTTTTGTATTTCCTCTTACTTCTTTTTGCTGGAAGGGGAGATGCCCTCTATTTCCCTGATCTCATTTTCCCAAGTGGGGAAGGGTAACTCTTACACTGTGGTTTCCTTCTGAAGTAGCAGTTTTTACAGGCTTGTGGAAATTTTAGGTATGCTAGAATGCGCCACCACACCTCATCACCTCCCGGTCAAGGGGCACGAGCACGCAGGAGATCTATTAGTTAAGGGGGGATGGAGGGAATGAAAGGAGTTTGTTATTATTTTGTTATTCCCACCACATCCTGGTTGCAAGCTGTGCCCCTTAGAAGGGACAGTGGCCACAAAATACGGGTCAACACATCAATCCACTGAGGGATCTATACCCCCTTTAAACGCAATGCCCCTTTATGATAACAGTCACTACTGCATTAGCTCCCTCTTGGTCACTTATCCTGCCACGCCAAAATCTCCAATTCTCCAGTTCCAGTTCTCTCCACTACTCTGAGCCACCAGTTGCCCCCGATCTGTTCCTCTGTTCTCCTCCGAATCACAACCGCCCGATTCTGCAGAGATGACCAAAGGATCGCAAGGCCTCTGCGGGATCCGGGCCTGAGAGGGAGGCACATCAGAAAGAGGCGTGTAGCTCCAGGCATAGCTCCGACACCAGGCAGGCAGACAATAGGCAGGCAGGCAGGCTGACCGCAGGCAGGCGTTCTCATAGTGGGCAAGCAATTAGCAGGGAGCATAGAGCAGAAGGGCCATAGGGAGGTGCTTAGCTCCAGGCACCAGGCAGGCAGGTGACAGGCAGACAAAAGGCAGGTAGGCTAACACAGGCTCACAGCAGGCAAGCAAGCTGATAGGCTGTTGGCAAGCAATTTGCAGGCGGCAGAGGGCAGAAGGCTGAGAGCAGATGGCCAGTTGACGAATGGGTGAGGCGGAGTGGCCGGGGTGCGTCCTCTCCTCGTCTCACCTCGCTGATTACAGAACAGCCCAGCACAGCCCAGCTCACCTGTGGCACGCAGCATGCGGCACTCCTCTAGTTAAACAAGACCTCTGAAGCCCTCTGAAAGGCCCAGCATCTGCAGCGCCTCACTGTACATGCAGCACAAATCTCCTGCCTCTCTACCTCTTCTCCTCTCCTTCTCTCCTCCTCTCCTCCTTGCCTCTTGCCTCTCACTGCCACTTGCTACCAGAGCCACCCGGTGCTGGCATTCTCTGTGTCTGGCTTTTCTGGTGTTTCTTTCCATGCGTGCGTGGGTCGACGTCTCTGTCCGATCCTTTTGTTGATATGTTTTCACTACCCAAGCACAGCTGCGCCAGTAATTAACTCCTATGAGATTTTAGTAAAAAGCAGCATTTTGTTTATGGTGGACCTCTCCAAAAGACTTCCCAAAGTTTAGGGATGTAAACCTACCTGGTACCCCGAATTCCAGCTCCCTATTCCCTGGAGGAAGGGACCGACTAAATGTAAATTAGCACTTGTATAGCGCACTACTCACCCGTTAGGGTCTCAAGGCACTGTACTCATACCGCTATGGAACCCCTCCTGGCTTTTCCCTGTGAGGCGCCCACTCCTGAGCAGGGTGAAGCCAGGCATCCAAGCGCTGTTGGGGCCGTTGGGGAGATTAAGCAAGCTATTGCCCAGAGTTGCAGAGTGGGACCCATGAATTAGATTAGGCACCGAGGCGAGAATTATCTGGTCAAGGGGAATTGAGCCCAAGACCTGCCGAAGCGGGACTTGAACCCTGGTGTTGAGCCATATATCTGCCTCAGGGTCTGCCGCTCTAACCATTGAGCCACACTTCTCCAACAACTAGCATGGGGTGTCGAATTGTGGAGCCCCGTGCCTCTGTTTAATAATCCAATAAAGGGACAGGGGGAGAGCACGGACTGGACGGAGTAGTGTTAGCTCAAAGGGGGAGAAAAACAAACCCTTGAATTGACTTCTCAGGACCAGTCTTCCCCCCTCCTCTGTCTGGAGGAAAAGGACTAGAGGAGGTCAAACACCAAACATTATGAAGGATTCCCCCACCCTCAGTGATTGCTTCTACCTCACCATCATACTAATGGTGGTCTTGAGTGATGCAAAGTGCAGTTACGTGACTTATCTAAATGCAGATAAAATGAAAAATATGCTGCAAACGGATGTAAAGTACAGAAAGCAACTAATGTCCTTATGTGCACATACAGTAATGTTGTATATACTCACTCTTCATCATCATCATCATCACATACCTTTATTTTGGATTTACAAAGTGATCCATAAAAGAATACAAAATTCAGACTATTGAAACCAACAGCAACATACACATAAAAGTATAAAAAGAATACTAGGAAATCAATAAGTATACAAACTGCACTAAGAAGTCAATAAATATTAGACTGAACTGATGAATAAACAAAAAAACATCAAGGGTCACCCATTCTATGTTTGATCTAAATTGCTTCTTTTATAAAATGTATAATTAAAAAACATATACATTTATCACAAAGCAGTTGTAAAAACAAGACAGCAGGGCGAGCTTGATGAAAACCTTGACCCTTCAACAGACTTTTAATAAAATGTTTCCTGGGAAAATTAAAATACTCACAGAACATAGTAAAGTGTAGTCTGCCCTGCAAATACACACAGTAGCAGCAGCAGGATCTTAATTTTTGTAACAAGATTCCATCCATTTTGTACAGCCAACAAACATTTCAGCAGGTTTCACCAAAACATAGTTAAGAGGTATTTCAGAATTGCCGTCACTAACAAATGTGAGATAGGGCTCTACTTATGGCGTCATCTTTAAAAGTAAAAAAGCCTCTAACTATGCATTTGTGTAATTCCTTTCCTTTTCTGTCCACTTCTCTACAGGAGACAAAAGCCTTTTTGGACCATGATATATAGAATTATAGATGGACAACAGTTAGTTATGGGCACGTTTTTCACCAAGGAATTCTGAGTGACATCAAATAGACAATGGGAGCGGAACTCAAGTTGTCTATGAAATCAGTCAGAAACCCAATGTTGAAAACATCCTTGTAAGTCACTCTTTACCCATCTATAATTTCATGTTGTGCATGGCCCCCAAAATCATCTGCCCCTGATTTAAACTGTTATGCAGTGACAGAGGAGTTATGGGTGAGCCAGGCACCTGTTATGTGTCCCTGTCCCAAAGTAAAAAAAAAAAAACTTACAGGCCATCCTTGACCAACCCCCACCACCTACCCAGCCTTCCTCCCACCTTCGGCGACTGTACTTTGGGCTTATTGTCAAAGCAGAAGAGTAGTGCTGCTCTGACAGAGCTTCAGGGAGGCCTGTTAGACTGGCCTGGAAGGCCCTCATGACATCACATAAGTGGGCAAACAGTTTTGTTATCAACTGTTGCTATGTCATACCAGTGAGTTATGAGATTCAGAAACTGAAATTAATTATAGAGGCTCTCTACGAGAGCCATACACAACATATCTTTCCTTGTTAGGTGTTTAGGGCAAGAAAACAGAGATCAGGAAGTTCTAAAGCTATGAATGTGGTCTTATAATAGGTAATCCAAGGGCTAGGCAAGGCCTTATCTAAACTCATCATCGGGAAATGCTCCTCGCCAGGCCAGCACTGCAATGGCTGGTGGGCACCCCGATAAGGGGGCTCTAAACTGTGCTACTCTGATAGTGACTGGTAAGTTCAACTATACAAACCAAGATGCTTATAATAAGTCGCCAGTACACAAGAGAGAGGAAAAAGGGTGTTAAAATTGGTTATTCATCACACCATTTACATCATAATTTTAATCAGTTGAACAAGGATGAAGACCAAGATTAAAATCTAAAATTGAAAGTCAAAAATTGAGATGTAATGCTCAATGACTTTCAAACAACAAATGAATATCAGAGGACGCTAGGTATTATAGGGCCTCTAAACTCGGGTTGACATGTTTCGTGTCTAGTGGTCCAGCCGGATCCATTGATGCTTCATCAGGACCAAACACATATAAACATTACGTCACCTCTTCTTCAAAAAAAGAAAAACCTCATATTAGGGTAAATAGCACCGGTCACTTACATTTAAGTAAACTGGTTAAATCAGGTCACCCTAGGAGACAGAAACATAAAAAACGCAAACCAACAATACCCAAAGTGTGGTTAGAAAGGTAATTATGTAATAAATATGTAAGTGATGGGTCATTAAAAAGTCAGGCTTACCATACCCCATTCAAGAACAGGTTCCTTGGGAGGCACGTTCCAAGGACTCAAAAATGACACTGTGCATAATAAATAATAACAACGTCAGTCTCCAATGTTACATCACATACATGAGACATTAAAGGGTGTAGTCTGTCAGCTGTGTAATACCCTTAAAATTACTTCATATGAAAAATCTGAGTGGTAAGGGGAGTAAAAGTTAATTGTGAAACTACTACCCATATTGTTGCATCAAAGTGAGCATAAATATTTGTTAAACATGTCATGCTTGAACTCGAAAAATAAAATAAAACACTGACCACAAAACCTATTTGTGTTGTGGAAATTGAGAATAGGGATCGTCTCTATCAGTATTGAAATTTTCGAAACAACATCCAAAGTGCTCGTCTCTATTGAGAATAGGGATCGTCTCTATCAGTATTGAAATAACCGAAACAACATCCAAAATGCTCGTCTCTGTTAATATTAAAGGTTAGCAGCTACCAAAACAAAATCCAGAGTGCGCGTGGCACACACCTGATAGTACTTACATATTAGTCAACGGTCCTGCGTGGTGGACCTACCCTTGTGAACGGCGTCCCGAAAACAAAAGTATCGGGCACCGTCAGAGTTCTTAAAAGACGCTGTGAAACCGGAAGAGATTCAGTCTTCGGTTGCGCGCATCTAAAGCCATCGAAATAGACGAGGGGCTACCGCAAAGCCCCTCGTCATAGAAACAATGGAAGGACTATTTTCCTATGTGAGCCCGGAGATGAAAAGGGAACTTTCCCAACATTATAATGGCCACAGAATGAGTCGGAAAAGTCACAAAACAGTCATTCAAGTCACAAAACGATTGTTAAGATGACTGAAAGACCAAAGGACCTAAATCGTCTGACAAAAGAATAATTATTCAGGGTAAATATTGTTAATTTGTATGGTGGACATAAATAACCTGAAATGTGACCTAACCAGTTAGGTAAAGTCTAACCAGGAGATACTAGAATCAATGAGTGCACTAGAATCTATTGTCTAGTGAGGGTAAATATTGCTCAGATTCAAAATCTTAAGGCCAGTCTCACAAAGAGTATATGAGGCAATAGATCAATATTAGAAATAAATCCTCAGTATCATGATGAAAATGCAGTCCAGGGGATGTCATCATTCAATCTCCGTAGGTTGGTCCCCAATTTGAACACCCATCTTTGCTCTATCCTAAATAGTGCCCCAGAATCGTCAGGTGGGATTTTTGGTGCTTCTATTATCAACCACCAAAGATCATCGGGGGAGTGTGGCAACTACCACTGGAGGTAGTGACTCTGATACCTCCTCCGATGGAAGCTCCCTGGCGGTGGCAGACCTTAGTGGGCCCACCCCTTCTGTGTCATCTTCCACCACCCCCATACCATCACTGCCCTCCCATTTGCTCCCCACCGAGTTGCCTGTGCCCGCTCACCCAGAAGGGTGGGTGTCTCCTTCGCCCCAGGCACCTCCTCCCCTGCCGCAGTGAGCCCTGCTGCCCTCACAGAGGAGGCTATTGACCTCCTGAGAACCATCTCTGTAGAGCAGAGAACCATCGTCAATGCCACCCAGGGGCTAGCTTCAGAGGTGCAGCAGACCTATGCCTATCTGGATGGCATTCATGGTGCCGTGTCTGGCCTACAGAGATCTTTTCAGACTCTGGCCTCCTCTTTGATGGCAGCCAGTGTCCCTGGTAATTCCGTCCCCCCTCCAACCACCTCTATCCCTTCCAGCACCCCACTCCCTTCACCCATCCAAAGCACACATTCTGACACACAGGCAAACACCTCAACACACAAGAAGCACACTTCGAAACACAAGCACCACACCTCCCACCACAGGCATACACACAGCCAACATACACATGCACACACACCAACATCCACTTTCCCCAGTGTGTCCACCTCTTCCGCCTCCCTGTCTGTTCCCTCTGCAGGCACACCCACAGGCACTGTACCCTGATTCAATGTTGCTGACCCTATTCTTGCAGTCACCACAATATCAGACATCCATTCATGCACCCCAGACACCACACCTTCACTCACCACAATTACTTTAGTTGACACATGCAGCACACTCACCAGACTTGGAGACACCCAGACAACATACATTTACACTGGCAGCCTGTCTTGTCCCACTGTGTCCACCCCCCCTCCTCCCAACACTCAAACGCACCAAAACACCCACGCATCACACATCCACCACACCTCAGCATACTGTCCAGTCACCTGCACCCATGCCACGCACACCTACACCTCTTACAACCACTCCCTCTACCTCCACTCCAGCGCCTTCCTCCAGGTCCACCCCAATTGCACCTAGGCAACTTTTCCTATCCCATGTAGACCTATTTGAACCCACTGGCCCACCCCATCTCGTCCCTAAAAGTGCCCACCTCCTTGCCCTGTCCACTCCTCTCATGTCACACCCTGCCCCGTCCGCCTTCCCATTCCCGTGCTACCTCCCCTGAGAGTAAGAGACCCCGTGCTGGCCCAGTAACATCTGCCGCACCCCAGGCCTAGTCCGCTCCACCAGCAGCAAGCACAAAACCTAAGCCCCTTCCACCTTCCAAATGTAAATCTAAGCCCACCCCTCCCAGTCGTAAGTCCCCACCCCCACCACCACCTACCCCTGTTCCCTGAGGTGCCTGGATGCCCCATTGTTGGCCCTATGAGGTGGGGTACTTTTTCACTTGTGGGAGTCAAGTTGGAGCAATTGTGGCCCATCGGACTACTTTTACTCTGGACTGGCCATTGGCCTTAGATGCACTTATATTGCTCATTGAGCAGAATAAAAGTTAATGTGTGGCCTGTGTTGTTTATGGCACATTCTGGATCCGTGGTTTATTGTTTCATTGTTTGGGGGTGTTGAGCACCTGTGTGTACTTTGGGCAGGTTGGATTTGCCTTGTGTCAGGTAAGTACCTCTTGCTTTGGGGTGTATGGCTTGTGCTGCTGTGTAGGGTTGTGGGAGCGTTGCAGGGTAGGTGGAGTGGGTGGGTATGTAACTGTGCCCTTTCTTCAATTTTTAAGTAGGTTGCAGTACTTACCATCATCATCTTCATCTGCGGTCTTGGTCATGGAGGTATATGGCAAGGAGCATGGCTGACATGATCTGCAACTCTATCCATGTCTGCTTTGGCGTGTTGTGTGAACCTCCGGTTGAGTGTTTTCTGATATTTGGTTTGTTTCTGCCTGGCTTTGCGTGGGGTGGTTCCCGCCCCGGAACTGACGGCGGTCTAGTGCTTCATTATTTGATGGGCAGGTAGGGCCTTTCCATTGGCCTGTGGGCGGCCTTTGCTGTCATTGTCGGCACTCCTCTGCTGGCGGTGAGTGGTTTTCTGGATGCCTGTGTTTAAGTTGGTTCATTATTTGGCGGTTCGGACCGCACGTCTGTTGGCGGTTGTTACCGCCACCGCCGGGGATGCAGTGTTTACCGCTGTGTTCATAATGAGGGCCTATATGAATGGACCCTGATTTACCCACAGTGTACTTACTAATGAGAAAAAAACAATTGATTAATAGTGCCCATCTGTGGCCTAAATCCATCCTGTAGACCTGAAAGCAATGTTTTTGATGCTGGTCCATGTGAAATGACCCGCTCAATAACCTTAACAAATGAATCGATAAGGGAGAGAGGTCTGTAACAACTAGGGCTGCTCCTGTCCCAATTCTTGAAAGCAATAGTTATAATGAATCTTGCTAGTGCAAGTGTTTTAATAAAAATTATTAATGAGTGTTCAAGTATTCTGAATAATGGATTGGTGTAGAGAATATGATCATGTAGAAAAATAATGCACACATTTGAAAATGTGATTACAATGAGTGGCCGCCAATGTTCACAAAGTGTACTTATTAATAGTCTAATGCTATGAAATGTTTAGAATTTGTTTGACTTGTGTAGTAATATGTCATATTGAAGGTTACGCATTATGTATTCATTTTATTAATTGTAGGCCTTAACCTAGCGAAGGTCTTGGCCTAGTTGCCAGGCCTCATGGCAAGCTGTATTTCTTAACATTTAAATAAATGACTGTCCTAGAGGGTTCAACTGTGATTTTCCATTGTGTTGTTTAAATGTGTCCACTACTGAGAAGTTTTCTCATGAGAAACGACTTCTAGAAGATGCTGTTCTTGCTAACGTAACTTTTTGTATGTGTAAGACTGACTTTCTCAGGAGGAGAACAATAAACACACTGACTGGAGTAGAAGCTGCAACAATATTGTTACCTTATGAGCTGGATGATGAGGACATTGCAGGACAATTAATCAACTACATGTGAACGGAGTAATGGTAGAAGTCATAGATTTGGAGTTTCCATTTTATTGGACAAAGAATGAACATGCGATCCCTTGGCCAATAGGGATGTGGGAAATAGTTTTAGTGAATTCAACTAAACAAGAGTGCACTGGGAAGAACCCAGCATTCTGCATTTTGCATTTTTGCCTTAAGCTTCTGTCATTGCCCATTTTTTTGCTGACCGAAAGGTTTAATATTTTCTTGTGTGTCTTGACAAGAAAAGTGCTTAATTTTATTGCTGAAAGACTTTGGCGGGTGGTGGATATCCATTCACCATATTATGACACACACACACCAGTCAGACAGAATACAGCCACATACACAAATCAGACAGACCAAAGGTCAGTGATAAAGTGGTGGTACCAAAAGCCATACAGTTACGTCAACAGAACAACGCCCACTACATTATGGGGGTTATTACAACTTTGGAGGAGGTGTTAATCCGTCCCAAAAGTGACGGTAAAGTGACGGATATATCACCAGCCGTATTATGAGTCCATTATATCCTATGGAACTCGTAATAAGGCTGGTGGTATATCCGTCACTTTTGGGACGGATTAACACCTCCTCCAAAGTTGTAATAACCCCCTATGACCCACAAATCACCACGGCGGACATTCAACAGCGGTAAACCATTGGCGGTACATACTGCTGCACTCAAAATGGACACCCACATACAAAACAACACTACAGTGGCCAATGCCAAAAACACACACCTGACACCCATAAGCACACTACACCCCAACACACACAGCACTATAAAACACACACCCACATTACCTACAAACAACAAATGCCTCCAGGAGACTGAGAAGAAGAGCACAAAGACAACTAGACACACACACCACTTACACCCAGACACCCCTCACGTACTCCACATCACACACCCCACCACATTACCCAACACACCCTCACTAACACACATCACACAACACACATGGCACCACAATGGCATCCCGCTTCACTGAGGAGGAGTTAAGGGTCATGGCGGAGGAAATTGTCAGGGTAGAGCCACAGCTGTTTGAAGCACAGGTACAGCAGATATCCATTGCAAGGAAGATCAAGCTTTGGCGGAGAATCGTGGACAGGGTCAGTGCTGTGGGACAGCACCCAAGAGCAAGGGATGACATCAGGAAGAGGGGGAACACCTACGAGGGAAGGTATGTTCCATTGCAGCAAGACACCAGCTCACCATACAGAGGACTGACGGTGGACCCCCACCTCCTCCCGTACATCTCACAGCATGCAAGGAGCAGGTACCTGCTATACTGCATCCTGAGGGACTCGCTGGAGTTATCGGAGGACTGGACACTGGTAAGTCAATATTTACTACCTATCACCCCCCCCAACACCTGCATGCCATCTCACACCCTCACCCCCATCAGTCCACTCCATCCCACACACTGCACCATCACTTCTGACTAACCCCAATGCCTGGCCCTGCATGCCATACCAATGCATGGACACCCCTCCCAGCCCTGCATGGACACCCATCACTAAAGCATGCACAGGATAGGGAAGCTAAAATTCCCACAATACATCACCATACACAAGCAAAAGCTGTCAGTGTAACACCAAACATAGAGGGGAAGCTAGGGAAGCACAAATGTCAGACACATGAAGCATAATACATCATTTACATCCCCACAGGTACCCCAGCCAATGTCAATGGAGAGGAGGTGCCACAACAATCCATTTCCCTAACAGAAGACGGCACCAGTAATGACAGTAACTCTGGACTGCAGGATCTGGAGGACCTACCTGGCCCATCAGGGACCACTGGACAGTCGGTCACCCAAGCCCACTCACAGACCACCACAGAGCCTCCCCAATCAGGTTCCAACACCACAGCACCCACCCAGCATAACCACACCTCTGTCCCCAGGACATGTCAATCAGCAGTGTGCCCACCTGTAGAGGGACCTCAGTCCGCACACTGCACACAATCAGGGACCTGGGGCCAGTGGCTGTAGGCACACCATTCAGGGGACAGAGGCACAGGCCCACAGGGACACTGGGAGGACTGCTGTGCGCCAGGGGGAGGACAGGACCAGGGATCTGAATCTCCAGGAGGCACTCTCTAAGATCCTGGGAGCCTACCAACATTCCCAGGACACGATAGGCCATATCCTTGACATTGTGCAGGAGAACAGGCAGCTGTAGGAGGGAGTATCAGAGGATCAGGGAGGACTTGCAGGCCATTAACACCACCCTGATCGCCATAGCAGGGGTGCTGGCAGACATGGCCAACATCATGAGGGAGGCCACATCACACCAGCAGGCCCCAACCAGTAGCCAGTCCATCGACCAGCCCACCACTTCCGGTGCCGCTAGTGGGCAGGAGGCCCCGCCATAGAACCCACAGGCCACCAGCACCCCTCCCCCTGCAGAAGGTGAACCACCTTGCAAAAGTTCCCTGTGAACCAGACAGAAGCCAGAGACACTTGCCAAGACCACTGCCAGAAAATGAGACTCTTCTGATTGACCCCCTTTTGTCCCACACTGTCACCTTGTCCACTTTGAACTGCTATAGCTCCCCTTCCTAGGTCCCCCTGGGACACTGCACCTGTGCTACAAGCAGACTGGAACAATACCCTGGACTTTCCTCCATCATCAGCCCATTCCATAGCACTTTATCCTCAATTCATTAGCACTGCAATAAACATCCTTGGACAAACTGAGACTACTAGTATTTCATGTTTTGAAAACTTGTCTTGATTGAAACAGCTACATCTATTGCAAATGACCCGTCCATAGTGAAAGCATAGAATGAATGACCTGTTTCTGGCTGGTGTGATCACATCAAGACATTGTTGTCATGTCACCAACATCTTTACAATCACAATCAATAGGTAACAGTAAGTAGAGGAAACAAATGGGTAATGCCAGCATGCCAATGCCACACATAATACAACAGTAGGCATGTAAATGAGAAGATGCACTGTCTCACCTTTGTGTCATTGGAAGCACTGACGGATCACTAATGTTCTGTTGTCCACATCCTCATCCTCTGCCTCCTCATCCTCACTGTCCTCAGGTCCACACCTGCCACAGAGGCACCTCGAGTCTCCTCCTCCTGCAGAAAAGGTACATGGAGTCTGAGGACTAGGTTGTGCAACATGCAGCATGCCACTACTATCTGACTGGCCTTGTTGGGTGAGTAGCACAGGGATCCACCTGTCAGATGGAGGCACCTGAACCTGACCTTCAGGAGGCCGAAGGTTTTCTCAATAATCCTTCTGGTTCACCCATGTGCATCACCATAACATTCTTCAGCCCTTGTCCTGGCATTCCTCACAGGGGTCAGCAGCCACGATAGGTTTGGGTAACCAGAGTCACCTGCAAATATTGAGGAACAACATTTAGCCACACACTATCCTATTTGGCCAACAGCGTAGGCATACACCAACATACACTGGGTGTGGAACAAGGCTCACCTATTAGCCACACCCTGTGCCTCTGTAGTTGGGACATCACATTTGAGATGCTGCTATTCCTCAGGACAAAGGCATCATGCACCGATCCAGGATACTTAGCATTGACGTGGGAGATGTACTGGTCCACCAGGCACACCATCTGCACATTCATGGAGTGGAAACTCTTACGATTCCTGTACAACTGTTCATTCTGGCAGGGGAACAAACACAATAGGTGTACTGTCAATCACCCCAATTATATTGGGGATATGTCCAATTGCATAAAACCCATCCTTCACAGTGGCCAAATCTTCAACCTGGGGGAAAGCTATGTAGCTGCACATGTGTTTTATCAGGACAGACAAGACTCTTGACAGCACTATTGAGAACATTGGCTGTGACATTCCTGCTGCCAAGCCCACTGTCACTTGGAAGGAACCTGTTGCCAGGAAATGGAGCAATGATAGAACTTGCACAAGAGGGGGGATCCCAGCTGATATGAGGTCAGGCTCCAACTGGGCACACAGCTCGGTAATTGTGGCCCTGTCCAGTCTATAAGTGAGTATGATGTGCCTGTCCTCCAGTGTAGCTAAGTCTACCAGTACATGGGGGTATGTCTCCATCTTCTATTCATCCGCAGCAGTAGGTATCTAAGGGACACAAGAGTGAGTAGGCTGTCACATTTTGAACAACTATACCACAACAGTAGTCCACATCGTGAAAGCATGTTTTGGGACAGAGGAATTGAAAAGTATGTGTTTTTTATCCACTGCCGCAGCAAGTATCGATAGGCCTGTTCCCTCCCTGAAATGGTGACCGCCTGTCCTGTGTGGAGGGCCAGGTGGAAGTGAGGTGAATCCACCGACGTTGTGTGCTGTGGTTGTAGGCAGTTGCGAACTGATGTGCAATTCTTCATTGGATAATATTGGGCCCTATGGGGAACAGTGGCCAATGGGGCTGTGTATACTGTCGCGGATGTTATTGCCAGTTTATATCTCTTTCCTCACTCGTTTTTTGACCTTCCACAGGAGAAGACCTAGATTGCATGTGCTGCTGTAACCTGTGCCTGGAACCTGCCATGGCCTGTGTGACTGAAGAAAGGGTCCCAGCCTTCACTTCTGAGGAGGTGGAGCGAACGGTGAAAGGGGTCCTACCCCAGTACTGACTGCTGTATGGGCCTCCGGACCAACAGGTGAGTACACTGTGGGCATGATGCATGTGACATGAATGCATGGAGATGTGTGTGAAGGCATTGTGAAAGGGTTGGGTGGGAGGTGGGGGGATTTTCTCTTGGCGGTGTACATGTTGTGAGCGACCCTGTGTGTTTTGCAATGTTGATGGGATGGGGTATGGTGGGCCATGTGTGTGACAGGCTGGACTGTTTGTTTCTCCTGTATGTATTACCTCTGCAGGTCAGTGCCCATCAAAAGAAGGGATTATGATGTGCCATCTCCAAGAACGTGTGGACCCTGGGGGTCTATGGCAGGCAGAGCACCCATTGTCAGAAACGGTGGGAGGACCTGAGATGCTGGGCATGGAAGACCAACAAGGCCCAGCTGGGGATGGACTCCCAATGAGGATGGGGTGCCCGCTGGACCCTGAACCCCCTAATGGCCCGCAAACTGGCGGTGGCCTACCCAGAGCTGGAGAGGCACTTCATTACAACTTATGGGTGGTGGGGTGGTATCCGGGTGATGGTTGTATGTTAGTGGGTGCCCCTAAGGCCAGGCTAGAAATAGCAGCGTAGGTCCTCTGAATGGTAAGGGCTGCATGGCAAATAAAGGTAACCTAGCTTGTTAGTATTCACCTCTAGACAGGGCTGCATGTGTCTCAGGTGTGCGGCAGTTGGCGGTGTGTGCTCCTCCTCATGTCTTGGTGGCTAGCCATATCACTGGTAGTGCAATACATAGTGTGTAGGCCTATCCCCTGTGTGTGAGGGTGCTGCATACGTCAATGGTGTGTTGGTGCAGTCATTGACCCAGTGTATCCTTTGTCTCTCTCCCCCCATTTCTTGTTTTGTCATCCTGTTCTTGTGTACATTAGCATCATCTGGCAGAAGAGCAGAGGCACCGGCGACAGAGGGAGCTGCATTCCACAGGACCCTGGAGGCAGAGTCCACAGACGCCGAGGGAACCAGTGGCACGGAAGGTGAGGGGAGCACCATGGCGGAGACTGGAAGGGACCACACAGACTCTGATACCTCCTCCGATGGGAGCTCGCTGGTGGTGGTGGACACCTCTGTGACCAGCCCAGCTGGAGCTACGACTGTCAACCCCGTACTAGCACCGCCCTCCCAGTAGCCCCTCAGCAAGATGCCCGTGCCCGCTCACCCAGGATGGTGGGCATCTTCTTCGCCCCAGGCACCTCAGGCCCTGCCCCTGTGGGCCCTGCTGCCCTGAGTGAGGAGGCTATTGACCTCCTGAGATCCATCTCTGTAGGGCAGTCATCCAATGTGAATGCCATCCAGGGGCTGGTATGCCAGATGCAACAATGCAATGCATTCCTGGAGGGCATTCATGGTGTTTTGGCAGCCCAACAGAGATCGATTCAGGCTCTGGCCTCCTCTCTGATGGCAGTCATTGTCCCTGTTTCAACTGTCGCCCCTCTAACTCCCACTTCCGAGTCCCATTCTCCTCAACCCCAACCCACAAAGCACACAAACAGACGTGCATGCACACAAGGCAACACCCAAGAGTGGCACAGGCAAACACACTTCATGACACAGGCACTCACACCAACAACACATCGTTGCAGACACGACAACATCTACAGCCTCCAATGTCTCCCCCTCCTCCTCTTCCTCTACTCCCCTCCCAGTTACATCCACACTCACACCTGCATGCACTACATCAACATCCACTACCAGCATCACCACACCAAGCAGAACACACACCTCACTGGGAGACACAAGCACAACATTCATGCACTCATCCCCTGTGTCCTCTCCCAGTGTGTCTGTCCCCCCTTGACACAAACACAAGCACTCAGACACCAACAGCCATCCAGCTCACATCAGCATACAGCCAATGTACCTTCACCTAAATCCAGCAAACACACACCTCAAACAACCACTCCCTCATCCTCCACTCCAATTACTCCTCCCACCCCAACATCCCGAAAAGGCTTTTCCTTGCCTAACTTGACCTCTTCCTTCCCCCCCCCGTCCTGCATGTACGGGCAGGGTACCAAGGACACAGCCCAGCACCTCAGCCAAACAGTCCACAGGGACTGTGGTAGCACCACCTACTTGTGGTAGTAAAGACACCAGACCTATGACCCTGAAGGGGAAGGAGCCATCCCCACCATGGATGAAAGGGAAGAGTCCTGCACCAGCAGTGAGGAAGGAGAATGAGCCTGCACTAGCTGTGAGGAAGGGAAAGGAGCCAGCACCATCTTTGAGGGAGGGGAAGGAGCGTGCAACACCAGGCAGAGAGGGGAAGAGCCCATCCTCCCCTTCAAGGAAGGGAAACAGATCCCCAAACCATGAACAGGAGGAGAAGAGGCACTGTACATCAGCGGAAGCTGTCAGGTTAACACCGCCACCACCACCAGCTGTCATGGTGCCCCCACCACCAACTGTGGATGTGCAGCCATCAGTGAGTACAGGAGCTGCCCAGGAGCCTCCCCCAAACAACACCACCATGCAGCCATCAGTGAGTGCAGGGGCTGCCCATGAGGCTCCCCCAACCACCAACACCATGCACCATCACAGCCAGCGGATGCCATGTAGTCCACCCTCCAGGGGCTACTGTGCTGGCTGCCCCCTCCAGAATCAGTGGGAAAGACACCCACTCAAGAGACTGTGGCCTTGCATTCCCCAGGACAAAGCACTGGGCATGTTGCCCCCTCCATAACCAGTGGGGAAGAAACCCACTCCAGAGACTGTGGCCTTGCACTCCCAGGGACAAAGCACTGGGGATGTTGCCCCCTCCAGAACCAGTGGGGAAGACACCCACTCCAGAGACTGTGGCCTTGCACTCCCCAGGACAAAGCACTGGGGATGTTGCCCCCTCCAGCACTAGTGGGGAAGACACCCACTCCAGAGACTGTGGCCTTGCACTCCCAAGGACAAAGCACTGGACATGTTGCCCCCCCGAGAACCAGTGGGCTTGTTTCCACACCCGGCTGAGGTGCCCCCCTCCCCCTGAGGTGCCTGCCTATTTGCAAAATGATGCCCCTGCATTGTTCTATCCGGATGTGCTCATGATTCGTGTTGGGCCTTAGACTGTGCCATGTGGCCATGTGGGCACTTTGAACTTTGGACTGGGCAGTGTCCCTTTTTGTATATGTGTACATATCTGTTTCATTACCAAATCAAATTATTAATTTTTTTGTTGATCTGATTACAATCACTTTAGTCAATTCCTGTTGTCCTTGCATTATTCTGCTGTTTATTCAGGGACAAATTGTTTTTCTCGTGCAGCTGGTTGTGTGTATGGTTTTTGTGTGTGGAGTGTGTGTCATGCGTGTGTGTGTGTCACTCTCATTTTCCTCCCTTCCTCCCTTGTGTGCTAGGTGCCTGTACACACCGTTGTCGTCTTCGTCGCCTTTGGTGTTCCAGGTGGAGCATAACGTAGAAGATCATCGGGAAGACTTGCAGTTCAGGTTCCATGGCGGCGTGGTTCTTCCCTGTGTCTCCAATGGTGAGTCCTTTCACTTTTGAGCTCTGTTTCCACCAGGCTTCTGTTGGCGTTGGTACCACCCCAGAAAAGGTGGTGGTTTCCTGGGTCTTAATATGGCGGGTAGAACTTTGTCTTCCACCTGGATGTTGGCGGCTACCGCCGTGGTGGCTGTTGTTTCCTCCCTAGAGGTTGGTGTGGTACATTGGCTGTCTATTGGGGGTATCACCGCCATGGTCATAATTTTGCAGTGATTACCGCCATCTCATTGGCGGTATTACCACTACTTTATCACCCACCGCCAGGGCAATAATGAGGGCCTTTGTGTTCTCTGAACTTTGTTGCTGAACCCTGATGCCACGCTGATTGACTGATGTCCTGAGAACGAAGACTGACTCTGCTTGCTGATCCATATTGAGGATAGGTATTATGAATTAGAATGTTGATTATCATGCATATTTGCTTTTTTCTTTATAGGTACCAACCGCACTGTTTCGAGAAAGCCACAGTTAGATATTTTTCTAAATTTGTGTTACTAAATTGTTTTGCATGAAGCCCAACATGCTGATGCTAATCTGGTGTTAGTTAGGGCTCCTTACTAATGAAATTCTGGTAATAGGGAATAATGCTTGATGAATTACTCTGCTGAACTTAATGTATGTGATTACATTGACGCAGTTGACCTTGTTATTAATTTGCACCATGACCTTAGACTGTGTCTTAGTTTCAGCTTTGATTAGATTGCATTTCTTCTGCTGCTTTGGACAGCCAGTATTGTTTCTGTATGTGTTTCATTTGATTTTGAGATTAATCTACATGACTTTAGCATTGTTAATATAGGGAAATAAATATTTTTACTCTGCATGCATTGGATTTATGGTGGGATCATTTTAATTGCGAGTCAAAAGGTTCTTCTACCTATTTGCGTCCCCTTGTAAGTTTACTTATTAAGGTTAGACGCGCTAACAGTTATGGTAGCAGATGTAATGGTTAGTCTCCTTAAGAGCCTATCACAAGATGTTTAGAGAGAGTAACAGAGGTGGAGGGTTGTCTCCTTAGGAGCCCATCGTAGACGTCCAGAGATAGTAACAGAGTTACCACCGTCTCTGGTAGATTGATGATTTGGGGTCAGATGTATCAAGCGATTTTGCATTCGCAAACGGTGCGAATTGCAAAATTCTACCGTTTGCGAATGCAAAAATGCCTTTCAGAATGTATGAAAGGCATTCGCAGTGCAATTTTACGGAATCGCTAAAATAGAGATTCCTTAAAATTGCGACCCCATTTAGAGAATCGCAAATTGCGATTCTCTAAATAGGAAATCGCAAATAAGGAATCCTTATTTGTGATTTCTTAAGCACATGTATCAAGCATTTCCTAAATACGAATTGGGCATTTAGGAAATGCAATTACCACCAACAAAAGTTTGGTGGTAACCATGTGCAAATTTTAAAAATGCATTTTAAATGCATTTTTAAAATTGACATGTAGCGCACACATGTCCCTGAGCCATGTGTGTGTTTCACATGTCCGTAAAAATATTTTTGTGGTGCAGCACAGGGGGCCTTAGGCCCCCAGCACCCTGGGATTTGCATTTCCTAAATTGCTAATTCCTAACTGGAATTCACAATTTAGGAAATGCAAAACCATTTGCAGCAGGCCCATAGGTGCAAATGGAGTTGGATTCTCTATTTGCGATTTGGTAATAGTATTTGCAAATTTTAAGCAATCGCTATTACCGAATCGCAAAAATCATACATACCATTTTGCATTTCTTAAATAGCGATTTCTTAAAATTCGCTATTTAAGAAATGCAATTTGGTTTTTTGATACATCTGGCCCTTGGTCCTTTGAGAGTTCATTATTACTGAGATTTGGATCTTATTTTTCAATGATGATAATTGGAGAGAAAATGTTTCCTTAAGTCTAGAAATGACTTTCCCAGACTCTCGGATCTTGTTATGGTTGTTAGAGAATGTTCTCGGCATTCTAGTGACAGTGTGAATGAAGTAGGTTGCACTTGCACAGCTTATGCAAATCGCAGGTGAATGGTGAGGTTTGTGAGGGTTTAGGGAGTTTGCATACTCCAAATGAAGATGTAGAAGGAGCATGCGTACTCCGCAGTGTGAGAGTAGGGTGCTCGAACTTCACATGTGTGTGCGCTTTGTGTTAAAAAAAAATGTCCACGCAGCTGTTGATGTACGGACACTGCGTGGTCTAAGTCTCCGGAGTATATTGAAGAGTGTACGAAACGCTTGGTTGTATGTTGCAATCTGTCATGTTTAGTAGGTTGATCGGGGATGGTCGACAAGTCAGAGTGTGAGTCAAAGTGAGTGAAAGACAATTTAAACTGAGATTTGGTGAATCCTATGTGCACCAGAACTGACCCACTGGCTAGCTGAGTGTAAAATTTGCCAGTCAAATTTTGCTTGCAAATCTGCGATACTTAGAAAGAAGGAGTAGCTGAAAATGCGGGAAGAGCCATCAGTGAAACATCCATAAAGTTTCTGAAGCAATTGTGTTACCTTTCATGTAGTAAACCAGCAGATTTGTTTTTTGTTTTTTGATTAGAGCTCGCAATTTTTGCATTAGTTTTGTGTGAGTCGAAGTTTGGGAATACAAGCCGCAAGGCTTTGTCAGCCACAGTACGAGTGAGTGTGATGTCATTGGAGCAGCGTTGGGATAGGTTGGTTAGTGAGAAGGGTGGTGCACTGATTGGCAGCGGTCCGTGGGAGGCAATTGGTTGAGCAAGTAGGTGAAGGGAATTCTGAGATTAATAGTCACTTCCTGATTTGATTTTTTATAACAAAAAGGTCAAAAAAATGACATTTTACAAAGCTTTAAAGTGTGCCTTAAGGGGAGATATGAATATCACAACGAGTATAGGCGAGGCTACACTGCCAGAAGGTACACCAGCTTACATTGTAATGGAAGAGAGGGGTGTTGCGCCATGTCTTTGGCTAAAGCAATGGTGCAAAGTGACAGAGAATAATGGGAACGTCCGAAAGGAGGGAGGCTAGAAAGTCTTCAATGGTGGAGGAGGAATCAGATGATGATGAGTTTATTTTACAGTTATTGAGAAATCGTCCACCACCATATGTAGCAAATGGGAGTGGTCCGAGCTCCAGTGCTGATCCGACAACTCTGACACAGGTTAACAGGACAATTAATCTGATGCAGGTTAATGCTAGCCTGACACAAAACGCGATGCAGAGTGGTCTTAAAGTGCCTACAACTCTTGGAGTGCAAAATCAGATGCAACAGCCACAGGTTCAGAGAATTTACCCTGATGTACCCATAATGGAAACAACTTCAAACTTAATGGTGCCTATGGAACAGGTTTACCCGAGACCAATGTTGGTTCAGACTGAACTAACTCCACTTTTACTGTCCCAAATGCAGCCACAGGTAATGCCAAGATTCACTCCAGTAACAGGGACACAGTCAGATATATCTCCAATGATGAATCAGAACATGGGAGTTACTCTCCCACAGAGCGTAAGTGCCAGACCAACCCCAGATGCTATATCGCTACCTATAACTGCTGGGACAGCCGTGCCCTTATTTGCACAGAAGACACCTATTGTAGGTGAGCACGGTGCCATGTCCCAGAATATAATGAGGAGAGGACATGATGAAAATGCTTGGGTAGTCTCTCTTGAGGGACAAACTTTTGGTTGATCAAGGTCATTATTCGACCTTAGTCTATTAGTAGCACTTCCAGATACTGTGGCAGGGTCAAACGTTAGCCAGAGTTTGAAATTATTGACACCGCAGACCCCGAATGCAGTTGCACAGCAGGTGCCACCAATCCAAGCCAGTAACATTTTGTTACAAGGTTTGACAGCCCAGCAGTTCACTGATTTTCTTAGACAAGCTGAATACCACGCAGAGTGCTCCTAAGGGAGAGGAGTGTTTGAATTATGCTAGGCTCAGCATAGAAGAGGGTGAACTCATTGAGGGAACTATGGGTGTGAATAGGTCAGAATCCTACACAGAGGCAGAGTTGAGATTTTTGTGCCCAAAGTTTACAAGGGAAGTGAGCAATGTGCATCAGAGACTAGCAGACTTGGCAGAGAAGTATGGCACAGAAATAGAGAAAACAAAGCATTTGAAAGGAGTTACAGATTAGATTTTGAGGATAAAGATTTTGAACACATGAGATCTGCCGGATTGAGGCACACTTTAAGGAATTGCTTCAAAGTGCCCAGACCTGGGAGCATTAAACAAATGGGAAGGCAGATGGGTGAAGAAAAGAGACAAGAGGAAAAGGAATTCTGTGGAGCTGAATGCAAATGTGCAGCAGGATAAAGATCCAGTGAGAGAGATTTCCGGAGGGAATTTTGTTCAAGTCCCTTGGAGCAGAAGTGATGTTCGGTCATTTACAAATCATTATCCAAGATTGAGAGCCAGTAGAGTGGTATCAGCAGACAGATAAGTTTGTGAAACTCGTGAAGTGCCTGTGGGAGGACTTGAACACGTTGTTAGAGAAAGTGGCTCCAGCTGATCTGTGGCTTGAATGTAAGAGGAGTGTAGATTGGCCAACAAGTGAACCAGAGAGAGACAAGAAGACAGGTGCACCATCTCCCTAAGTATTTTTGTTTAACACACAAGCTTTATTCGATCAATGGATCATCAAAGCGAATATACAATAAATAATAAAATCAAGAAGGTATAAAATGCAGTTCAGTAAAAACCATGTGAACAGTACACAATAAAACAACAGGACCCCGCTACAACATTTAAAAAGAAACTTGTCCACTCATAATTGAAACACATTGCTGATAACAGAGTTGCGTATGCGCCATGCTGCTAGCAAATACTTGCTAACAGCATGTATTAAAACCATAGAATGATGACTTTTTAAAATCCTCAGGGCAGACGCACAATCTCTTGAAACATTACTATAAGGTGATTGAGTTTTTGAAAATGAGAATTTCTCCCAAAAATGTTAATTGGCAGAGGAGTGACAGGATAGCTCAGAAGGCAAAGGAGTCGATACATGCATATTATGAGAGATTGTTGCAGGCGTTCAAGCTTTATGGTGGTACAGAGACAATTGAGACGACAGACATGATTCACTTTGTGTTCAGATTTGTGGAAGGGTTAAGACCTGAAATTTGAGTCATTTGATTTACTGGCAAGCCAAGCCGATTGATGAGGTTGTTGCAGTATGCAAAATACTGTAGTGATGACATTGAAATGAAGCAGAAAAAGTTGAAAGAGAAGGCAATGGTGATGCAGATTAAAGCTGCTCAAACGGGCATGCATGGAGTTTTTCACAACAGTTAACGCAGCCGCACCAGGGAAACATGATGTTTCAGCCCCAGATGAGTGGTAGAGGTTGTGGAGATAATGTGAATACTTGGGTACTGTAGGGGTCCAGAATGATGTATAGGGAATGAGCCGTTGGACTTTGGAAACTGGAGTGTCCAATGATGGTGCAGGAAGGTGTCATTCAGCAAAGTAATGACATCAATTCATTACAGAACATGAGAGGGCTGCGAGGGCTGGGAGAGAGAGGTCCAGTTACAAATTTTCAAAATGATGTGAATCAAGTGCGAATTTTCAACCATGCACAGGTGCAAATGCCACGTGTACAGATGACACAGTTGCAACCAATGCAAAAGCAAGTTTCCATGCCCAAGGTACCTAGACAGCAAATTCAAATACCTCAAGCCCCAATGGAGCAGCAACAGATAATGCTTTCTCAACAGGTCACAGGTCAGAGGCTTAACCAAAGTAATAACAGATAGCACCAATTCCCATTACACAGTAAGAATGGAATAAATGATGACTGGATGACCAACAGTTCAGATGAGGGGCCATGTGTGCTTGCAACTTCATTAGAAGTAGATCAAAGAGGTCCCTATGTGAAGGAAAAGGTTATGGGTCACAGAGTTTCATTCTTGGGTGACACAGGAGCTACACGCTCTACTGTGAGAAGTGCAGAAGTTCCAAACTCGCCCCTTTCAGGCACAACAGTTCAGATTGTAGGAGTAGCAAAACAGTATTTGACCAACACAATCACAGAACCAGTTCAAGTTAAAATTGGCAACTTTCAGGGTTTGAACAAATTTGTAGTCTGCGATTGAAGTCTGGTATCCCTACTAGGAAGAGACTTGCTGTGTAAAGCTAAATGTTCAATTACATATTCAAATGATGGAATTGAGATTCAGATGAATAGTGATGATGAAGATGACTAAGCCCCAGAGTTAGAAGGTGAAACTACAAATGAGGAATACCCTCTGATTGAATTTTTCCCGATGTTCACTGTGAAGGAGCTTCATCCTGATTTGCAGGCAACAGTTAAGGAGAAAGTGTGGGATTTGACAGGAATAGAAGTAGGTCTAATGAAGGGAGTTGAGCCAGTTAAAGTTACTGAAAAGCCGAATGAAGTTTTTCCTCAGCTTCCTTAGTACCACATGCCGCAAAATGTCCTTATGAAGGTTGCTCAGATAATTGCAGACTTTGCAAAGCAAGGGGTTTTGAAGGAAGTATTTAGCAGTCCATGTAATTCACCAATAATGGGTTTTCAAAAGCCCTGTGGGAAAGTTTAAATTGTTCAGGACTTGAGAAAAATAAATGAGATTGAGGTCAAATGTTGTCCTGTGGTGCCAAACCCAGCTGTGATTATGTTTTGGATTCCATGTGATGCTGAGTAGTTCACTGTCATTGATTTCTCACAAACCTTCTTTTCTGTACCTCTTCATGAGGATAGCCAATTTCTCTTTTGTTTCAAATTTCTGATTCAAGTTTATTGTTGGTGCAGAATTCCTCAAGGGTTTTCAGAGCCACTTTCCATATTCAATCAGATCTTGAAAAAGAATTTGGAGTGGTTGGAATTGCCTTTCCAATCGACCTTGGTGCAGTACATTGATGACTTGCGGATTGCGTCCAAAACAAGGGACGAGTGCAAGCATGATACGATTGCTTTACTGAACTATTTGGGAAAGAATGGCCACAAAGTTTCTCCGCTTAAATTACAATACACTGTCAGAAAGTCGTGAAATATTTGGGTCACCAGATTGAGAAAGGATCACGAAAGATATCCAGAGAAAGGATTACAGCCATATTGCAGATAAATCCCCCGACCACGCACAGAGATCTCAGGATGTTTCTAGGGATGTTAGGTTACTGTCACCAATGGATTCCACATTTTTCAGTCATTTCGAGACCATTGCAGAAGCTGACTCATAAGGAAGTCACTGATCCCATTGTGTTAGACCAGCCTGGAATGAAAGAGTTCACTGAATTGAAAGAGATTATGTGCAAGGCTCCAGCTTTGGAAATGCCTGACTACACAAAACCTTTCACATTGTTTTGTCATGAGTGTGATACATGTTCTCTGTCTGTCTTGACACAGGTCCATGGAGGTGTAAACCTCCCAGTAGCACATTTTTCAGCTACTTTGGACCCAGTTACCCCAGCCTTACCGGGTTGTTTGAGTGCAGTTGCAGCGGTTGGGCAAAGCCTTACGCAGTGTGAAGGCATTGTGATGGGACATCCCCTGACTATATTGGTCCCTCACTCTATTGAGATTTTACTTACAAGGATGAAAACCCAATATTTGACTGATGTGAGGTTGACCAGATATAAAATGAGTATTCTAGGGGGAGACTACTGCTTGTTTGGGACTCCTTGTCCCAGAAAACCACTCCAGCAAGAGAGCAGAGCCTGGAACGCCAGAGCTACATAGCGCATCCGGCAGCCCCGCAACGTGGGAGATTACTGCTTGTTTGGGGACTCCCTGTCCCAGGACACAACACCAACAAGATGGCGGAGCCAGGAACGTCAGAGGTACATAGCGCATCAGACAACCCTGCAATGTAGGGTGCCCACAGGCTGCGCCCGAGCAAAGCCCGGGCCAAGGGCAGGCCCATCCGCTCCCGTCAGAGACCGAAGGAGATGGTGCGGGGCCACCCCCCTTCTGACACAAGGTAAAAATGGGATACTAACCCTTAGAGTATAACAACCTATTAAAATATCCTCGATGTGTTATACTTAATTGGGTATGATCAAGCGTAAGGCTAAAGGGAGCCCTGCAACGTGTGCAGCTTTTCCTAAAGTTCCCAAAATCCACACTACCTCCCGTAATGTCCCAAACTGTGTTACCAATCAGATTGATACACTGATTGAAGAAGTCGACTCTATGCTGAAGGGGAAAGACCAGTACACCCATGAGAGGAGGAAAAGTGGTCCACTTTCTTCCTTTTTTAAACCCAAGTCAAAGAACAAGAGAGAACTGGGCACTAATGTAACAACGGCAATTGTGGAGTCAATCCCAGGGGCTTGTGATAACTTTGTTACTGAAAGTGGGACCACAAATCTCTTGCCTGGAAGCGTGGGGGGTGTGCCCCCGTGTAGTTCAACCTTCTATGAGATCCCTTGCACAAACCGCTTTTTACCTTTGGGGACTCCTGATGACCTACTGGGCATTGACAAGTTGGATCAAGGTGTGCAAACATCTTGTCATTTGCCCGCTCAAGTCCCCTTTCAGGAAGATATGGGCAATGCCATTTTAAACTTAAGAGAAGAAATTAATGAACTCAGACAAATGATGAAGGAGGTGCTTAATCTCTTACGACAGCAGAGAAGGGCCACAAGAAACCAAATTACCCAAAGTGATTGCCAAGCCCCTACACTGTCTACCCATGAAACTCAGAAGACCAGAATGATTGATCTCCCTCCAAGCTGGGCTGCTGTAATAAGAACTTCCCCTGCCATTGTACCCGATTCTGGGTTGAGTGTGCAGAAAGGAGCCAATATAGTGACTAGTTCTCAAGTGGGTAGTTCTCACATACAGCCTCTTGTATCGCCACCTACTAAGATATACCACAAGGCCCACCAAATTTTCATCTGTAATGTCCCGCCAGTAACGTCTACAACACATGAAAGCAGTTTGTCTCTAAAGAACAAAGTCATCCATTGGATCAGACATGTTAGGCAGTGTGGCTCCATAATATATTCTGACATTATTTCTGTCACACGTCACAAAGAAATCGTAGGGTGCTGGGACTCAACAGAAATAATACTTACTTGTCCTAAACTAGTGGAAGGGCTACTATCTCTGGAGGTACAAAACACGCTAAGGAATGGTACAAATATTGTGTTTAGCCCCTCCCGCCCGGTGTGTTGCCCATGTGCTTTGGTGGTTTCCCCCACTTCTGACACTGCCCTGGACCCAATGGGACACCTATCTGCTACCGAATTTGAGAGGGAGCAATCCACAACCTTTGGAAAAGGCCCTAATTTGTCCGGCACACTGAGAAGCTATAGACGACTGCAAGGTGGTCTTAACGGATCAGGGCTTGTGAGTACTTCCACGTCTCCGATGGCTCATGTGAAGGCGTGTGGCATTGAGAATAACAGCATCCCTGTGATCCGTGTTCCAATAGCAATACCATAATCTTTCAGATATACACTGACTATCGCCATCTTCTGCCCCGTCTACTCATTCACCACCAGCGACAGGTTTCAAATTATCATCGGACCTGACAATATCCAGAAGTACAGATCAGGCAGAGCCCGTAAATGTGGCAGTTACCAATGAGGAGTCAATTAGCACATTTTTTTCAGATGGTACAATGGGCAACCATGTGAGGCCTGGCTCCTTTGTCTCACAACTATTTTCATGGAATGTAGCTGGCATCTGTAGCAAGGTTATTGATCCGGGGTGGGGGCAGCTCATTGACACTTTCAACGTTTTTTTTTTTTCAGGAGACCTGGTCTAATTAGAACATTTACAGACAGGGGTTTACTTCTTACTGCAAGAGGGCAATACCATGTGTGGCTGGGCAGGAAGTGGGGGGCCTTATAACATGGATAAACATTCTTCTTGTGGGGGAAATACATGTTGATTCATGCGACATTTTGGCAATATCTATTAAGCTAACGCAGGGCCCCAAGTTTTACCTGTTAATATATATAATAGACCAGGCCCACCGAACCAAATGCCCTCCACTATTAGCATGCTCTCTGTATTGGTATCAGAATTTCTCCCTACCCATTACGTTCTTGTAGCTGGAGATTTTAATGCGTCCTTGGAGCCAAATTCCCTTTTTGATGAACTAACCCAATTAGAGGATTTCTCATGAGGAATTCCCCCTTTTTTTCTCAATCAGGAACCAGTCTAAACTTAGTGCTAGGGCTCTCCAGGTGATTGATGTTGTGCTAATGCACGGCCTTCGCCCTGGAAATAGGTGGTTCCCCTCTGATATGCCTGCTAAACCAACATTTTTTAGAGGGAGTTATAATAGCTCTATCAATTTTGTCTTGATCGACGTTAGGATTTGGCATGAATTCAAAGATCTTAAGGTGGGGGAACTATGTAGTAGTGACCACTTATCCATTTTAGTACAGTGTGAGAGGTGGCTCTCGACTGAAGCCAATGTGCAGCAAGAATATGAAGGTATGCTCCCCATTATAGTAGCAAACAACAAACATTCAATTAAATGGGAGACCTTCACCAAATCCAGTGGGTCAATGGCAAAAATGCATGACTTAATCCTTAAGCACTCCACTGTGGCCGTACCGTCTACATGCTCACCTACACAGTTTATGGATAAACATCTAATGTTCTTTTCTTCCTTGAGTGATTTCTTTTTTAGAGCCTACAAGGAGAAAGAACAGTGTAAGGAGAGCAGTTGCAAATGGTTCAATAAACAGTGCAGACAGGCTAAGAGTAGTATCTTGGAGGCAGTAAGGGCAAACTATAGAGAGAATCTAACTTTAGCTTGATGTGAGTATGCCCATACAATTAAGATCTGCAAGTCCAAATGTGACGAGGAGACTTGGCAAGAATTGCAACTAGCAACAAAAGATAGAAACTCCAAATGATTCTGGTCTTTGATTGCCACTAGAGAGAGTAATGAAAAGCCTAGACCTGATTGCCATATCTCTACTGTAAATTAGATGCAATATTTTACAGATATTTACAAACAGGAAACACCTTTTTCTGTAGGCAATGAGACCTCCATAGGGACAGAAAAATCGGACAAAGCCATGCTTATCCCATTTACCCTAATGGAAACATAGAAAGCAGATTGCACAAAAATCAGGGAAAACGCCAGGTCTAAATGGAATCCCCTGCAATGTGTTTGAATCTGACCCCAACTTTTGGTGTCCTTACATCAATAGTATTTCCAATTCTATTCTGCGGGGGTCCCAAATCCCTCGAACATGGAGAGGAGCGATCATAGTCCCAATCCATAAGAAAGGGGACAGGACATCGCCAGGCAACTATAGACCAATAAGCCTCCTAGACAACTTACAAATGATTTTCTCCTACTAAGTTTTGGGTAGGCTTATGGATTGGATAAAGGTTAATGACGCCTTAAGTCACCTGCAGGCTGGGATTTAGGCAGAAAACAAGCACAATAGACCACATTTTTCACTTTCTAACTATAAAATGGAGAATTGTTGACCTAGAGGCAGGGATACTTTTTGTCGCATTTTTGGACCTTAGGTCCGCTTTTGACTTGGTTCCCCGAGACAAACTATGGGAAATTATGGGCAAGATTGGAGTCCCAAGACCCCTCTTAAAACTGATTCAAGAACTATACACTGGAAGTTATGCTAGAATAAGATGGGGAACAGATGGAGAACTCACAGAGGAATTTCAACTACAGAAAGGTGTGAGACAGGGTTGCGTACTGGCCCCCACACTTTTTTTACTTTTCATAAATGCATGTACATCCTACTTGCTTGATTGAGAAAATGATGCCCCGAAACTGGATGGAACTAAGACACCATGGCCTTCATTACAACATTGGCGGTAAATCCCACTTATCGCCGTGCAGAAGACCGCCAACACACCGCCGCGGCTGCGGAATTCCGCTACAGCTGTTACGACCCACAGCTCGGAATCCGCCAAAATCCAGACACCTACACAAGTCCGCCAGACCAAAGGTCAGTGATAAACTGGCGATAACAAAACCTCCACCGTCACGCCAACAGGAATACGCCCACACCATCACGACCCACGAATCCACGCGGCAGTCTTTCAACCACGGTAAACCATTAGCAGTACACACCGCTGCGCTCAAAATACACACACATTTACAAAACACAACCACATTGGACAATTCGAAATACACACACCTGATACACATACACACACTACTCCCACATACTCAATACAATATTAAACACACACCCACATCACTCACAAACCCTTACAACCAGAATTGCGATAGAAGCCCAGAGAGAGACACCACCATCAACAAACTAGCATCCACAGGCAATCAGCACCATCACTCACACAACATCCACGCACCTCACACAACACACACAAACACATCCCCTCACACATCACAACACACACCACCTCACACATCACCCACACCACCCCATGGCACAGCAAAGATACCCCGGGTTTTCTGAGGAGGAGCTCAGGGTCATGGTGGAGGAAATCGTCTGGGTATAGCCACAGCTATTTGGATCACAGGTGCAGCACACCTCCATTGCTAGGAAGATGGAGCTATGGCGCAGAATCGTGGACAGGGTCAATGCAGTGGGACAGCATCCAAGAACAAGGGATGACATCAGAAGAGGTGGAACGACCTACGGGGGAAGGTGCGTTCTGTGGTCTCAAGATACCAGATTGCAGTTCAGAGGACTGGCAGCGGACCCCCACCTTCTCCCCCACAACTAACAACATGGAAGGAGCAGGTCTTGGCTATACTGCATCCTGAGGGCCTCGCAGGAGTAGCAGGAGGAATGGACTCTGGTAAGTCAAATCTTTAACTACCATATCCCCCACCCTACCTGCATGCTATCACATACCCCCACCCTCGCCCCACCCCCATCACTCCAACTCCTCACATATGTCCCATTATCACAAACTACACATCCCAACACCAAGCCCTGCATGCAACAACAAAGCATGGACACCGATCACCAAAGCATGTCCACTACAGATACCCACACAGACCCCAAAACAATTATCACACAAGGTCCTACACAAGACAGAGTCCTACACAAGAAAGTGAGCACTGGGGTACGGGGTCACCCACCCATTGCACACCATGGCACACACAGATGCAATAATCATGCCTTTAAACCCCTGCAGGACCCCTACCCAATGTCACCAGACAGGAGGTTCCAGACATGTCGACCCCCCCCCACAGAAGAGGCCCACAGTGATAACAGCAGCTCTGTCCAACTGGATCTAGATGACCAGCCCGGCCCATCTGGGACCTCGGGACGGTCGGTTCCCCTGACACAATCACAGGCCACCACAGAGCCTCCCCCCTCAAGAAACACCAGCACAGCACCCACCCAGCGGGCCCATACCTCTGTCCCCAGGGCACGTCAAGCAGCAGTGTGTCCACCACTACAGGGAACCCAGGCAAACCCACCACCCCAAGAACAGCAGGGACCTGGGGGTAGTGGCAGTGGGCACACGGTTTAGGGGACAGAGGCCCAGGAAAACCGGGGAACTGGAAGGTCTGCTGTGCGACAGGGGGAGGACAGGCCCAGGGAACCCACTCTCCATGAGGCCCTCTCCAACATCATGGGAGCTTACCATCATTCCCAGGAGGAGATGGCAACGGTACTGGCCAAGTATCAGGAGATCCAGCGGCTGCAGGAGGAACAGTATTTGGGGTTCAGGGAGGAACTCAAGTCCATCAACACTACCCTGGCCACCATTGTAGGGGTGCTGAAGGACCTTGTGAACACCAGGATGGACACTGTGGCACAACAAGGGGCCCCTGACACTAGCCTGGACAATGAACTGCTCACCACCTCTGCCGGCGCTAGTGGACAGGAGGCACCACCACAGGACCACGACACCAGCACCCCCCCCTACAGATGGAGAACCATCCCGCAAGCGGTCCCTGAGATACAGGAAAAAGATAGAGAACAATACCAAGACCCCCGCCAAGAAATGAGACCAACCTGAATGTCATCCTTCTGTCCCACTTTGTCACCCTGTCCATCCTTAAACTACCCTAGCTCCACTTCCTATGCCTCTTTGGACAATACACCTTTGAGACAAATAACTGGACTCTGCCATGGATATTCCTCCACCATCACCCCTGACCATTTTACAACCCCCTCCACTATTTTGCACTTAAATAAACACCCTTGAATCACAAAACAATCTGGAATCAGTCTGTGCCTTCACAAATGTGTATTTGCAATAAATGAGGAAAATAACAATGTCCATTCTAATGTCAACATACCTATGTCACACAGCTCTAGTCCATGAGGTAACATAGCAGAGGTCCCACAGTGGGAGCCACATCTGTGAAATGGAAAGGCAAAGTGACAATTCAGGGTCCATACACTGGGTGAAAGTGACAGACAGATGATGGGTCTAACAATTTTATCAGATGTAGGAGGCATTGATGTCTTCTTACCTGTGTCTCCCTGGAAGTATTGCTGGATCACGTTGTTTCTGTTGTCTATGTCCTCTTCCTCTGCCTCCTCTTCTTCACTGTCCACAGGTTCCACAGCTGCCACAAGACCTCCTTCTGGACCATCCTCCTGCAGAAAAGGCACCTGTCATTGCAAATCCAAGTTGTGCAGCATACAGCAGGCCACGATGATCTGGCACACCTTCTTTGGTGAGTAGTAAAGGGTAGTAGGGGGAACCACCTGTCATGTGGAGGCACTGGAACTTGGCCTTCAGGAGGCCGAAGGTCCTTTCTATCACTCTCCTAGTTCGCCCATGTGCCTCATTGTAGCGTTCCTCTTCCCTTGTCCTGGGATTTCTCACTGGGGTCAGTAGCCATGACAGGTTGGGGTAATCAGAGTCACCTGCAAATGTCGAGGGAAATCTGTTAGACACACACTAACCCTTAGGGACAACCCCAGACCCAGACAACTATTCACTGGGTATAGGGTCCTTGTCCTCACCTATTAGCCATACACGGTGTCTCTGGACTTGCCCCATCACATAAGGGATGCTGCTATTCCTCAGAATGTAAGCGTCATGCACTAAGCCAGGAAACTTGGCGTTCACATGGGAGATGTACTGGTCGGCCAAACACACCATCTGCACATTCATTGAATGGTAGCTCTTCCGGTTTCTGTACACCTGTTCACTCCTGCGGGGGGACCAACGCCATATGTGTCCCATCAATGGCTCCAATGATGTTGGGAATAAGTCACCTTTCACTGTAGGCAAATCCTCCACCTGAGGGAACACGATGTAGCTGCGCATGTGTTTCAGCAGGGCAGACAACACTCTGGACAACACGTTGGAGAACATAGGCTGGGACATCCCTGATGCTATGGCCACTGTTGTTTAAAAAGACCCACTTGCCAGGAAATGGAGTACTGACTGGACCTGCACTAGAGGGGGGATTCCTGTGGGATGGCGGATAGCTGACATCAGGTCTGGCTCCGACTGGGCACACAGTTCCTGGATTGTGGCACAATCAAGTCTGTAGATGATTGTTACATGTCTCTCTTCCATTGTCAACAGGTCCACCAGCGGTCTGTACACTGCAGGATGCCGCCATATCCTCACCTGCCCCAGTGGACGTGACCTATGGATGAGAACGGCGAGCACAGAGACAGCCAACACTGAGGTAGTAAAAAAACTATTTTATTACACACATTCGTCAATACGCTATGTGCCTGTCTTTGTGTATATGCAAGGGCTATATATCTGTGACGCATTAAAAATTAATGCCATGTGGCCCCCTGAAATGGCAGCTGCCTGACCTGTGATGTGGGACAAGGGATATGAGGTAACTGGCCTGGCGTTCTACACCGTCGCGGTAGGCGGTCGAAGACCGCGGCGCAATCCTGCATTGGTTAAAATTGGGCCCTATGGGTTCCAGGAGCCAATTACGATGTACGCCGGCGGTGACGTTACGCACCGCCGCGGATGTGACCGCCATTTTCTGTCTGTTCACTCACTTGATACCTGATCTTCGACAGGAGAGGACCTACACTGCAAGTGCTGCTGTGACCTCAGTCTGGAAGCGACGATGGCTCATGTGTCTAGGGAAAGGGCCACTGCCTTCACATCGGAGGAGTTGGATAAACTAGTGGATGGTGTCCTCCCCCAGTACACACTACTCTACGGTCCTCCAAACAGGTGAGTACACTGTGAGTATGCTGTATAGACAATGCCTGTTTGGAGTGGTGTGGATGGAAGATACGGGGGGAATGAGGCCTGCATGATCGGACAGTGAGTGTATGTGCGTCAGGGCAAGAGTGAGAATGTTGGACAATGACTGTGATGGTCCGGACGGTTAAAGTTTTACATTTTCCCCTGTACTATTCCTCTAGGTCAGCGCCCACCAGAAGAAGGACATTTGGCGTGCCATTGCCAAGGACGTCTGGACCCTGGGGGTCCACCAAAGATGGAGCACCCACTGCTGTAAACGATGGGAGGACATTCGCCGCTGGAGCAAGAAGACGGCAGAGGCCCAGCTGGGGGTGGCCTCCCAACGTGGGAGGGGTGCCCATCGCACCATGACCCCCCTGATGTTCCGGATCCTGGTGGTGGAGTATTCGGAGTTGGATGGGTGCTTGAGGGCATCACAGCAGCCACAAGGGGGTGAGTACCGTCACATCCATCTGACTCTGCGCGCATTGGAGGTGTCTGGGTGGGGGAGCTGCGCAGGGGGTTCCCCTAGGCTAGGGCACGCTTTGGATGCAAGGACCCTTTGTGAGGCAGGCTAAGTGGCACCCCATCCCCACCAGTGGTAAGAGCCATCCTGTGACTTCCATGTGTGTAGCAATCGGGCATAGGCCATGTACCCATGTCCGTGTGATTAATTAGGGGACTCTAAGTGCATGGCGTAGTGCAGAGGGCTGCTGTGTCTGTAGTGTCCCCCGATGGTAGCGGTATTGTATGCACTGAACATGTCTTTCTTCTTTCTCCCCCCCCCCTTTTTGTGGTCTCCCTGTTATTGTGTGCATTTGCATCATCAGGCGGACGAGCTGTGCCACCGGAGCAGGAGGGAGCTGCATCCCACATGGCCATAGAGGGCGAGACAACGGAGTCTGAAGTCACCAATGGGACGGAGGGTGAGGGGAGCTCCACGGCAGGGACAGGAGCTGAGGCCAGCAACACCGACTCTTCCTCTGATGGGAGCTCCCTTGCTGTGGCGGGCCCCTCTGTGCCCACCGCATCTACAGGTACAGCCACCACCCCCTAACAGCACCGCCCTCCCAGCAGCCCCTCAGTGTGTTTCACGTGGCCGCTCACCCAGTAGGGTGGGCATCTCCTTCGCCCCAGGCACCCCAAGCCCTGCCCCAGTCATCCCTGCTGCCCTCAGTGAGGAGGCCATTGACCTTCTGAGATCCCTCACTGTTGGGCAGTCTACCTTTCTGAATGCCATCCAGGGTGTAGAGAGGCAGTTGCAACAGACAAATGCATACCTGGAGGGCATTCATTCTGGCCAGGCAGCCCAACAGCGAGCATTTCAGGCTCTGGTCTCTGCACTGATGGCAACCATTGTCCCTGTGTCCAGCCTCCCCTTCCAACTTCCTCCACCCAGACCCAATCCCCAGTACCTCAGCCTATCCCAAGCACACCATAAGACCAGCATGCACACACCTCAAATACACAAGGGTGGCTCTGGCAAACATAAGCACCACACATCCCACAAGCACTCACACAAGCATCATACCCATGCACACACACCAACATCCACTGCCTCCACTGTGTCCCCCACCTCCACGTCTCCCTCCTCCCTCCCTGTCACGTCTCCACTCACACCTGCATGCACTACATCTTCATCCACTACCTCCATCACCAGCACGCCCATCAACACACACCGCTCACATGCACTCACCACCCCCACTACCATTCACACATCCCCTATGTCCTCTTCCAGTGTGTCTGTGAGCCCTCCTCCCAAGCTACACAAACGCAGTCTCACACCCAACCAACAGCCATCCACCTCATGGCGGTTTTACCGCCGCTTTACTACCAACCGCCAGGGTTGTAATGAGGGCCCATGCCTCCTGTTTGCAGATGATACCCTATTGCTTTCACAAACCGCCACAGGTCTTACTAGGCTGCTTGAAAATTTTGGGGGGGTCCTGCAGGGACTATGGCCCCCAAATAATGCATCTAAGAGCAAATATATGGTGTTTGGGGAACTAAAACATAGGATGAGGAAACCAATGTTACTTGATGGGAAAATCTTAGAAAGGGTAACAGACTTTGATTATCTAGGAATTAGGATGGAGGATTCACACAAGTGGTCAGCCCATCTCCTAAAGTGTACTATGTGCCTGAAACAAAAAGCAGGTGGCATACTGAGATTTGCTGCCAGATCACCCAGATATTCCATTATGCCAGCAATTGAAATGTACAAAAGCCAAGTTAGAGGAGGAGTTACCTACGGAGCTGAGTCATGGGAGTATTGCAACTTGCATGACTTGGAGAGAGCAGAAAACTTGTATATAAAAACTTTATTAAAAGTGCCGTCAAGCTCTCCCACTTTGCCCATACAATGGACTTAAACTTGTAGTTTATAGCAAACTCAGCTGCTCTAAGGCCACTTCAATATTGGATTAGACTGTGGTCCACAGATACCTTAGGCCCATATAGAGGTTGGCTTAGAGCAGTCTTAGCAGCCCCCAACATAGAGAAATTCTCATGGTTTAACAATGTGAAAACTCACTTCCTCAAGCTTGGTCTAGGACTGTACTGGTCCCACCCTATTCATCCCCCAAAGAACGCCAACCAGATTTTGAAGGACACCTACTGTTTGAGCCAACAAGTAAATGAGATGGAATTAGTTCCATCTGTTAGTTTGACAGAGGACTTTTTAATAGCCAAGTGCCACTACGAGTTCGAGCATTATTTAGACATAATAACCTCACCCTCAGCACGTACACTTTATATTAGATTTAGACTTGGATCACTACCCCTCCAGGCTTTTACATCAAGATGGAAACAAACGGAAAATTTAACAGATCTTTGTCCAATGGGATGTATGACCCAAGAGAGCGTTGCACATATTTTATTTTTATTGCCAGGTGTATAAGAAACAGAGGTCATACTGAATAAAACCACTATGTAAATCGCTGGGCATTAGGGATTGCCTCTTGGCTCTTAGAATATGTAAAACTAGTCCTCATGTGATGGTGGTATGCGCACTGACAATGTTTTTAGAGGCCATCTGGCGTGTCAGAGATAAATGTTTCTCTAATAAAAGCACAAACTCTAAATTTATAATGGACACTACTAGTGCACACATGTAGCTATTCATTTTAATGGTGAGACAACAACCCCCACTGTCTTTTTTTATACAAAGATGCGTAATTATAGTTACGTCGCATTAATCTTATGGCGATGTGTATTGTATATTTTATAAATTGGTAAATTTTATAATATTTATATCGATAATGTTTCTACTTGTAATAGATGGTCTTGGTGATGTTTTGGATTTGATTTTCTTTCTATATTATGATGGGTTTGTTTTTATTGACTTTCTTAATGTGTTTTTACCTTTTTTAGAAATGCTTGAATCTTGTTAGTATGCTTTTATGGTGTCTCTTTGCCGAAATAATGCTGAATTGAATTGAATTGATTATTCTATGGTCACCACATGTGTCATTGAAAAGCTGTACAGTGCTGAACCCGGCAACCTTACTCCCAAATGAAAATGTTGAAATTGAGCAAATGGAAGATGTTGAGCATGATTGCCTTGAAGTAACTGATTTGTGCACAAAACCAAGACCTGACATTAGAGATGCCCGATTGGAAGAGAATGGCCAAATTATCTTTGTTGATGGTTTCTGTCTAAGAGACAATGCAGGGACTCTGAGAGTAGGAAATGCCGTGTGCACAATTACTGGTATTTTGGAAGCTTCTTGGCTTCGAGGAGTGTATTCTGCCCAAGTAGCGGAACTGGTAGACCTTACCCGAGTATGCCATGTTTCTGCTCAGCTGGAAGTTACAATCTACACAGATAGTCAGTATGGATTTGAAATAGTCCATGATTTTGGCCAGTTGTGGTCACAGAGAGGTTTCATGACCTCTTCTAGTTCAGCAGTGAGAAATGGTGAAAGGATTAAAGAACTTTTACATACTATCCATACTCCTGAAAAGATTGCCGTGATGAAATCTAGTGCACATCTGAAGTCGCAGGACTTTGTGTCATTGGGAACTGGATACGCGGATCAAGTCGCAAGGTTATTTGCATTGAACTGTATATCATTCAAAGATTAGTGGGAACTTCTACCTGAAGAAGACGGAACATGTCCAAGTTTTTCATTGAAAGTAATTGACACCTTGGAGGGATTGAAAATGTTGCACAATAATGCTGACTGGGAGGAAAAACGTTCATGGAGCAAAATGAAATGTGTGCAAAGACAAGATGAATTGTGGGTTTCAGAAGAGGGTCAATTGTTTTTTCCAAATAGACTGTTGTCTCAAATGGCTAGGTATTATCCTGGTCAAACACATATTGGGAGGGATGCCATGATTCAGTTGTTCAAACATTATTGGTTCAACCCAAGGTTGAGACAGGTTGCTGAAGCAGTTTGCCATTGTTGTGTCATTTGCCAACAACTGAAAGCGGGGAAAGGGACAGTGGTTAATTTGAGCCACATTGGAAGAGCGGGAGGCCCATTCAGCAGAATGCAGATGAATTTTATTGAGATGCATGTGTGTGGAGGTTTGAGATATGTGTTGGTGATTGTTTGCATTTTTAGTCACTGGATTGAAGCTTACCATAGACGAAAAAAATGACAGACTCACAGTAGCAAAATTACTGCTTAGGGAACTGATACCGCGTTTCGGGTTCCCGATCGCTTTAGAATCAGATAGGAGAAGTCACTTCAATAATGAAGTAATTCAATTACTGTGTGCAGCATTGAATATTGAGCAAAAGTTGCATTGTAGTTACCACCCTGAAGCATCAGGACTAGTGGAAAAGATGATTGGTACCTTGAAGTCAAGAGTTGTAAAGATGTGTGCGTCCACGAATTTGAAATGACACATTGCTTCTAGTTTTGATGTCAATGAGAAACACACCGGACGGGAAGACAGGATTGTCAGGGCATGAGAACCTTATGGGCTGAGCCATGAGGTTGCCAGCAGTGCCTGCAAATGCACTTGTCAACATTACAGATGTTATGGAGTTGGACTACTGCATATTACGAGTGAATGGCAGAAATATTTTTTTTCTTTTTGTTTTGATAGAGACATTGTGGAGCAGTATTTTGGCTCTTGAAGGAAGCTGATGAATTGAACGGTTGAACCAATATGAGAGAAAATGTTTGAGCAGGAGACTGTCGAAAGTAACCGGAAGAGACATTAATAACCTGATTTGACTTTTTGAGAACTGATTTTGACAATGGATCCCGGAAGTAAGACTGAAAGCTGTAAATATCTGCTGGAAGAAGATTTGTTTGTTTTAGATTTTTGCTGCAGTTTTTCTCCATTTTCCTCTGCTTTCTGATTCTTTATAGATCATGAGTAAGCCGGGTAGGAATATTAGGCGCTGTAAATATATGAGTATTAACTTGGCGAGTATAAACGTGATATTGTTTGTGGTATTGATTGTGGGTATGTCTGTTTTTGATAAGAGTGAAGCCAACCATACTTCTGCTTTTGAGGCAACTACTGCACTAACTGCAATAGAGAGGTTCAGGTTAGATGAGAAGTATTTGCATGAGGATACTAATGCGCAAGGAGAACGATCCTTTAATGTCTTCTATCATTTGTTAAGTGAGTATGGATGCCGCAGTGTGTCCGCAGATTCCTTCATCAGCTGAGGAAGTAGTTACATATCATAGCCTGCCTTCAACAGATGGAATAAGTTGTAGTCTGCTACTAACAAGATTTCATAACAGGAATACATTCAGTACTTTTACTAGAATCATGATGTTGTGTTTTAGTTTGTCCCTATATTTAGGTATTTGAGTAGAGTAGCTAAGGATAATGGCATAGTATTAGTAAGAGGTTTCTTTTAACCTACATTGACGTTTGGCACGGCCTATATGCACAAGAATAATCTGACATGCTTGCCTACACATTTAGAGAAAAGCTGCTTAGATCACACAGATGACAGGAGAAAGACATTGAAGGAGAAGTTAGAAAAAGGCTTAGAGAAAAGGACTTACAGGAATGATTATGCTTATAGTGCAATTTTAAACGCATGGGAAATTAGCTTTAGATGCACAACATGTAGGGAAACTTTGTATATACAGGCCTAAATCAAGCACTGATACTTTATTTGTGCGAACAAGTGAATGTAAGCATGTGTTTTTGTTTCAGAGTAAATGGACGTTTATGTTGAATGGAGAGGACCCGAAGATTCCCAGAATGTATTACATCTGTGTTCTTAAGGCTTATTACCGTCTTCCAAGAGGATGGTATGGGACATGTTATTTGGGGATAGTTTCCCCAAAGATTTATCAAATGGATGATTTGAAGAAGTTTCCTAAAGTGACTGAATTACATCATGTGAAACAGAGGAGGGAGTCTCCTTCTGGTATAGTGGGTGATATATTTGGAACAATGATTCCTTCAGTAGGAGTTATTCTAAATTCGATAAAGATTTGAAAGCTGTCTGCTATTGTGGATAATGTGCTGACAAATTTTTCAGGAACCATACTCCTGATGGATACTGAATTAGCTGCTGAAAGATCTATGACTGTTCAGAATCGTCTTGCTTTAGACACTTTTTTTAGCTAAGTCTGTAGAATGAATAATTCTAGGCATTGTTGTTCATATATTCCTAATAATAGTAAGGAAGTTAGCGGCTTAATTACTAATCTGACTTATAAAAGTGCTGATTTGAAAGTATTGAAAGAGCCAAGTGTATGGGAAAAGATTGGCAAAGGTTTTGCTTCAGATGGAAATTGGCTCAGCAAAATTTGGAATGGGATTCTATTGAAAATACTGCAGGAGATCTTAATTATTGTGGTTTGCCTAATTGAAATATGGGGATTGTGTAAGCTATGCAAAAGAATTAAATTGAAAAGGTCAAAGTGTAATCAGAGGAGGGAAGAAAAGAAAAGGGAAAAATTGTACAGGGAAAATTCAAAAAGGGAACAAAAGTATAAAGGGATTGAATTGACAGAACTGCAGCTGATGCAACAATTTGTGGTTGGTAGTTAGTGTGATGACACATTTAGTCATCAGAGGAGGGATTGCTAGGGCAGGTGTTTTTATAAAAAATATTAATCAGTGTTCAAGTATTCAGAGTAATGGATTTGTGTAGAAAATATGATAAGGTCTAAAAAAAAATGTATGCAATTGAAAATGCGATTACAATGAGTGGCCGCCAATGTTCACAAAGAAATGTTGAGCATTTGTTTGACTAGTGTAGTAATGTGTCATATCAAAGAATACGCATTATGTATTCATTTTCTTAATTGTAGGCCTAAACTTTGCTAAGTTCTTGGCCTAGTGCCAGGCCTCATGTCTCATAACGTTTAAATAAATGGCTGTCCTAGAGCGTTAAACTGTGATTTTCCATTGTATTGTTTGAATGTGCTCATAGCTGAGAAGTTTTCTTATGAGAACCGACTGCTAGAAGATGCTGTTCTTGCTAATGTAACATTTTGTATGGAATGTGTGTAAGACTGAGTTTCTCAAGATGAGAACAATGAAGACAGTGATTGGAGTAGAAGGTGCAACAATATTGTTACCTGAAGAGCTGGATGATGAGGACATTGCAGGACAACCAATCAAAACAACATGTGAATACAGTAATGGTAGAATTAATAGATTTGGAGTTTTAGATTTATTGGACAAAGTGTGAACATGCGATCCCTTGACCAATAGGGATTTGGGAAATAGTTTTAGACAAGACTGCACTGAGAAGAACCCAGCATTCTGCATTTTGCATTTTTGCCTTAAGCTTCTGTCATTGCCCATTTTTGTGCTGGCAGAAAGGTCAATATTTTCTTGTGCGTCTTGACAAGAGACGTGCTTAACTTTATTGCTTAAAGACTTTGGACCCTCATTACAACCGTGGCGGTTGGTGTTAAAGCGGCACTAATACCGCCAACAGGCCAGCGGTAAAAAAAAATGGGATCACGACCACGGCGGAAACCGCCAGCAGAGACAGCCACTTTAACACTCCAACTGCCACAGAGGTAGCAACAAACACCGTGGTGGTCACCGCCAACAGACAGACAGAAGACAATTTACCGCCCACCCCATCACAACTGGATTGGAACTGGGTAGAGGAAGTCGGAGGGGGGAGGCTAGAGACAGGGACAATGGCTGCCATCAGTGTGGATGTCTGAGCCTGAAATGCTCTCTGTTGGGCCACCACGCCAGAGTGAATGCCCTCCAGGTATGCATTTGTTTGTTGAAAATGCCTCTCAACACCCTGGATGGCATTCAGAATGGTTGACTGCCCAACAGTGAGGGATCTCAGGAGGTCAATAGCCTCCTCACTGAGGATAGCAGAGCTGACTGGGGCAGGGACTGAGGTGCCTGGGGCGAAGGAGATGCCCACCCTCCGGGTGAGCAGGCATGGGAAAGATGCTGAGAGGCTGCTGGAAGGGTGGTGCTGGTAGGGGGGTGGCGGCTGTACCTGTTGTTGGGGTAGGCACAGAGGTGTCCGCCACCGCCAGGGAGCTTCCATCGGAGGAGGAGTCGCTGTCTGTGGTCTCCCCTCCTGTCCCCGTCGTGGTGCTCCCTCGCCCTCTGTCCCACTGGTGCCCTCACTGTCGGTGGATTCGGCCTCCAGGCCCATGTGGGATGTAGCTCCCTCCGTCACCGGTGCCTCTACTCCTCTGCCAGATGATGCTAATGCACACAAGGACAGGGTGACAAAACAAAAAGGGGGGAGAGACAGAGGATACTCTTGGTCAATGCCAGCAACACCACTACTGTTAGTGTACACAACACACAGGGAGCAGCCCTATGCACTAGGCCATGCCCAAACATTTACTAAGATAGTCACCAGCCCATGGGGTACAATGCCTAACGTCATTAGCTGCACACCTGAAACCCACAGGACCCTGCCCAGAAGTACATGCCCACTAACACTATTGGGGTAGGAGTGCTTCAGATCCTGCCCAACAAGGGACCTAGGGGGTGATTCTAACTTCGGCGGGCGGTGGAGGCCGCCCGCCGAAGTTCCCCCACCAAAATACCGCTCCGCGGTCGAAAGACCGCTGAGGGTATTTTGGGATTTGCCCTGGGCTGGCGGGCGGCCGCCAAAAGGCCGCCCGCCCAGGGCAAATCAACCTTCCTACTAAGATGCCGGCTCAGAATTGAGCCGGCGGAGTGGGAAGGTGCGACGGGTGCAGTTGCACCCGTCGCGTATTTCAGTGTCTGCTAGGCAGACACTGAAATACTTTGTGGGGCCCTCTTACGGGGGCCCCTGCCGTGCCCATGCCATTGGCATGGGCACGGCAGGGGCCCCCAGGGGCCCCGCGGCACCCCCTACCGCCATCCTGTTCCTGGCGGTCGAACCGCCAGGAACAGGATGGCGGTAGGGGGTGTCAGAATCCCCCATGGCGGCGCAGCAAGCTGCGCCGCCATGGGGGATTCTAAGGGCAGCGGTAAACCGGCGGGAGACCGCCGGTTTACCCTTTCTGACCGCGGCCAAACCGCCGCGGTCAGAATGCCCTGCGGGGCACCGCCGGTCTGTCGGCGGTGTTCCCGCCGACCCTGGCCCCGGCGGTCTGAGACCGCCGGGGTTAGAATGAGGGCCCTACTCTGCCATCTTCGCCCTGGCCGAGGGGCACCTATATCCCATATCCCCTACCCAGGTACCTCTTAACGCGCTCCAGGATTCAGAATCTGTATTCACCCCATTGTGGCTTCTGTGATCCCTTCAAGCACCCATCCAGCTCCGGATAGGCCACCGCCAGGATGGGGAACATCAGGGGGGTCACATCGCAACAGCACCCCTTCCTCGTTGGGAGGCCAGCCCCAGCTGGGCCTCCGCTGTCTTCTTTGCCCAGAGGCGCAGGTCCTCACATCTCCTGCGGCAGTGGGTGCTCTGCCTGTCAAAGAGCCCCAGGGTCTGCACCTCCTTGGCGAAGGCATGCCAAATACCCTTTTTCCGGTGGGTGCTGACCTGCATGGAAAAGACAGTAGAAAAGGGAATTAGTCAACCGTCACACTCATGACCCACCTCACCCTCCCATCCCCTGACGCACATACGTTGACCACCTTACATGCAGCACTCTGGCCAGGATGCCTCTGCTCCCCTCCCCCACATGTGGCTTACATACACAGCACTCCATACATTCATGGCCCACACATCATGCTCACAGTGTACTCACCTGTTTGTCTGGAGGACTGTAGAGTAACATGTACTTCCCATCCACCAGTTTTTCCAACTCCTCCGAAGTGAAGGCAGGGGCCCTTTCCCCCGACACATTGGCTGTTGTCGCTGTCAGACACAGGTCACAGCAGCACTTGCAGTGTAGGTCCACTCCTGTTGAAGGTCAGGTAGCAAGTGAGTGAACAGATAGAAAATGGCAGTGAAGTTCACGGCGGTGCGTACCATCACCGCTGGCGTACATCGCCATTGGCTCCTGGAACCCATAGGGCCCAATGATAACCAATGCGAAGTTCCGCAGGGGTCTTTGAACGCCTACTGCGACAGAGCACAACGCCAGCGCAAATACCTCATTTCCACTTGTCCCTCCTCATAGGTCAGGCAGCCGCCATTTTAGGGGGGCACAGGGCATGGCACCTAACGGCGTCACAGCAGACATTGGCACAGCAACTGTGCCAATGAGTGTCGGATTCACATCTTGTTTCTGTAAAGTGACAAATCATCATTAGTGCAATAGATGTGGGAATATGACCCTCTGCTCACCGTTTTCTTTTATAGGCTTCAACCGCTGAGGCTGAATATGAGATGGCAGTATCCTCCTGTGTACAGACCCCTGGTGGACCTTGCGACAATGGGGGGCAGACACATTATCATAATCTACAGACTGGAATGTGCCACAATCATAGAACTGTGTGCACAATTTTAGCCAGACCTGATGTCAGCTATCCGCCAGCCCACAGGTATCCCCCCTCTAGTGCAGGTCATGTTAGTGCTCCATTTCCTGGCTAGTGGTTCCTTCCAAACAACAGTGGCCATGGCATCAGGGATGTCCCAGCCAATGTTCTCCAACGTGTTGACCAGAGTGTTGTCAGCCCTGCTGAAACACATGCACAGCTATATCGTGCTGACTTTTATGCCGTGGGACAAATCCCCAACATCATTGGTGCCGTTGATGGTACACATGTGGCATTTGTCCCCCCCAGAGAAATGAACAAGTTTTCAGGAATAGAAAAAGCTATCACTCTATAAATGTGCAGATGGTGCGTTTGGCGGACCAGTACATATCCCTTGTAAATGTCAAATATCCTGGCTCTGTGCATGACACCTTTATATTGAGGAATAGCAGTATCCCATATGTGATGAACCAACTCCAGAGGCACCGGGTGAGGCTAATGGGTGAGCACAAGCTCCCCACACACTATTAGTAGGTGTCTGGGTATGGGGTTGGCCCTAAGGATTAGTGTGTGTTGTCCCTCGATATTTGCAGGTGACTCTGGTTACCCCAACCTCTCCTGGATACTGACCCTAGTGAGGAATGCCAGGACAAGGGCAGAGGAACGTTACAATGAGGTGCAAGGAGGATTATTGAAAGGACCTTCGGCCTCCTGAAGGCCAGGTTCCGGTGCCTCCATCTGACAGGTGGCTCCCTGTATTACTCACCCAGATCATCGTTGCATGTTTCACAACCTGGCCTTCAGACGCCAGGTGCCTTTTCTGCAGGAGGATGTGCCTGGAGATGGTCTTGTGGCAGCGGTGGAGCCTGTGGACAGTGAGGAAGAGGAGCCTGAGGAAGAAAATGTTGACAACAGAAGCAATATAATTCAGTAGTACCTCCAGTGACACACAGGTAAGACACTGTAAGTTCACTTTACATTTCAGTTTTCTGTTGGACATTGTACACGGCAGCCTGTTTCCCTATGTCTATGTCCACTGACTGTACCCTTTGGCATCTCTATTTTCAGATCTCTGTGCCCCACCCTGGCTCCTACTATGTGTACTGCTGCCCACCAAAGGTCATTCCAAAGTATATTTCACTGTACATTTGAGTTGCAATGCTTTGATAATGTTGTACTAATACATATGTGAATCATTTGACAGACTCCAGATTAGTATCTGTTCCAAGGGTGTTTATTCAAGTGCTCATACATAGAGGGGGATGTGCAATGGGCTGGGGTGATGGTGAGAAATGTCCAGTTAGAGTCCAGTCTCTTTGTATCACAGGTGCATTGACCAATGGAGCATAGGAAGGGGAGTAATGGCAGTTCAAGCTGGACAGGGTGACAGAGTGGGACAGAAGGGTGACAATCAGGAGAGTCTTATTTCCTGGTGGGGGTCTTGGAAATTGTTTTTGCAATTGCAGGGACTGTTTGGGGGGTGACGGTCCTTCTGCAGGGGGTGGGGTGCTGGTGGCCTGTTGTTCCTGTGGCAGGGCCTCCTGCCCACTAGCGCAGGCAGAGGTGGAAGGCTGTTCATCGGTTTGGCTAGTGTCAGGCGCCCGTTGTTGTAACACTGCCTCCCTCATGGTCTTGCCCATGTCAGCCAGCACCCCTGCAATGGTGACCAGGATGGTGTAGATGTTTTTTAGGTCATCCCTGATCCCCAGGTACTGTCCCTCCTGAACCGCTGGGTCTCCTGCAACTTGGCCAGTATCTGGCCCATCGTCTCCTGAGAATGGTGGTATGCTCCCAGGATCCCTGCAAGTGTCTCGTGGAGAGTAGGTTCCCTGGCCCTGTCCTCCCCCTGTCACGCAGCAGTCCTCCCAGCTTCCCTGTTGTCGTGTGCTTCTGTCCCCTGAACCGTATGCCCACTGCCACTGACCCCAGGTCCCTAATCGTCCTGGGTTAGTGGGGTTGCCTGGGGTCTCTGTAGTGGTGGACACACTGCTGATTGACGTGTCCTGGGGACAGTGGCATGGCCCGCTGGGTGGGTGCTGTGCTGGTGTTTCCTGAGGGGGAGGCTTTGTGGTCGGTTGGGACTGTGGTAGGGGAACCGACTGTCCAGAGGTCCGGGATGGGCCAGGTTGGTCATCCTGAGCCAGGTGTGCAGAGCTGCTGTCGTCACTGTGGGCCTCTTCAGCGGGGGACTGGATGTAGCTGGCACTTCCTCTCAGGAGACGTTGAGTAGGGGTCCTGTGGGGATACAAATGCAGTAGTATTGTATCTGCGTGTGCCATCTTGTACATGGGTGTGTTTCCCTGAATGATTGTGATTTCCCTGTCAGCTTCACCTTGTGTGAGTGTTGATTTTGTGGGCTGGGTGAGTCTCTCTACTGGGCTTGCTGTGGTGATGGGTGTCCATGCAGGTCTGTGTTGGGTGTCCATGCATTGGTGTTACATGCCGGGCTTGGTATTGGGATGGGTGGGTTGTGATGGTGGGGTATGTGTGAGGTGGTGGAGTGATGGGGGTGAGAGTAGGGGTAGGAGTTTGTGATGGCATGCAGGTAGGTTGGGGGGATAAAGTAGTAAAGATTTGACTTACCAGAGTCCAGTCCACCTGCTACTCCTGCGAGGCCCTCAGGATGCATTATTGCCAAGACTTGCTCCTCCCATGTTGTTAGTTGTGGGGGAGGAAGTGGGGGTCCACTGCCAGTCCTTTGTACTGCTACCTGGTGTGTTGCACCTTCCCCCGTAGGTCGTTCCACCTCTTCCTGATGCCATCCCTAGTTCTGGGGTGCTTTCCCAAGTCGTTGACACTGTCCACGATTCTCCGCCATAGCTCCATCTTCCTATCAATGGACGTCTGCTGCTTCTGTGATCCGAGTAGCTGTGGCTCTACCCAGATGATTTCCTCCACCATGACCCTTATCTCCTCCTCTGAAAACCTGGGGTGTCTTTGGGGTGCCATGGATGTGGTGTGAGTGATATGTGTGAGGATGTGTGGGCAGATGTTTGGGGTGATGTGTTGGGGTTTATGCTGTGATGTGTGTGGATCGTGTATGGGTGATGGTGTTCTGTGCCTCTGATTGAGTGGGTGCTCCTGGCTCGTGTCTCTCTGTGTTGGCAATCTTGTTTTTCATTGAAAGGGTTGTGGGTAATGTGTGTGTGTGTTTTGTAGTGGTGTGAGTGTGTGGGTGTGGTGTGTGTATATGTGTCAGGTGTGTGTAGTTTGAATTGTCTAATGTGGTGGTGTTTTGTAAATGTGTGTTTATTTTGAGCGCAGCAGTGTGTACCGCCAATGGTTTACCGCATTTGAAAGACCGCTGTGGTGATTCGTGGATCGTGATACTGTGGGCGTATTCCTGTTGGAGTAACGGTGTGGGTTTTGCTCTCGCCAGTTTATCACTGACCTTTGGGTTGGTGGACTTGTGTGGGTGTCTGTATAGTGGCAGAATTCTCAGTGTGGGTCATAATACCTGCACGGAATACCACCACGGGTACGGTATGTTGGCAACCATCAGCACAGCGGTAGGTGGCATTTACCGCCACGGTTGTAATGAGGGCCTTTGTGTTCCCTGAACTTTGTTACTGAACCCTGTTGCCTTGCTGATCGACTGATTTCCTGAGGACGAAGACTAACTCAGCTTGCTGATCCATATTGAGGATAGGTATTATGAATTAGAATGTTGATTATCATGCATATTTGCTTTTCCTTTCTAGGTACCAACCACAGTGTTCTGATAGAGCCATAGTTAGATGTTTTTCCAAATTCGTGTTACTAAATTGTTTTGCATGAATCTCAACATGCTGATGCTAATCTGGTGTTAGTTAAGGCTCATCACTAATGCAATTCTGCTAATAGGGAATAATGTTTGATGAATTACTCTGCTGAACATAATGTTTGTGATCATGTTGACCAGTTGACCTTGTTATTAATTTGCACCGTAGCCTTAGAATGTGTTGCATTTCAAGCTTTGTTTAGATTGCGTTTCTTCCGCCGCTTTGGACAGCCAGTAATGTTTCTGTATGTGTTTTATTTGATTTTGAGATTAATCTACATGACTTTGGCATTGTTAATTTAGGGAAATAAATATACTAACTTTTACTAAAAGGTGTGGTTATTCATGACTAAAAGGTCATGGTGTGTGACAATTATTGACTCTATTGATTATTAATGTTATTGATTATTGATATTGTGCATTGGTTATTGATTATTGAGCTGCATGCACTGGAATTTTGGTTGGATCATCTTAATTGCGAATCAAAAGGTTCATCGACCTATTCGCATCCCCTTGTTAGTTTACCTATTAAGGTCAGACGGGCTAACAATCCTGCCAAGATACAGGTATTGCTGCTTTAACCAAAGCGTTTATGACTTTAGTGAGCAAAGGAGACCAGAGGCTCAGAAAGATATAAATCAGGGAGAATTTGCCAGACAACCACCAAAGAGCGTCAGTCGCTTCCTGGAGCAAGCTATTGGAAACTCCATCAGAGATAGTCAAGGAGACATGGGGGGCATTCTCAGAGGTTTCATTATACATGACTGAAAAATGCACAACCCAAGACTCCGGGGAAATAGGAGAACTAAGTGAACTTGTGTCTGCTTGGACAAATAGCGGCCAATTGCTAACCTCTCAAAATAAGAAACATTTGATAGGCAGTTAGCCTGAAGCAACTGATGCCAGGCCTCGTCTTTCAATACTTTTTGCATAAGTCGATGGCAGAGGTATATCTCTGTCAGCAAAAAGAAACCTGTTCTCTAACTTGAGGGACCTCTTTAATTGCTGTCAGGAGGTCATGACGTAGCCTTGAACTATCACAATCAAAACTCCTGGGTGAATGATGGGAAGAAGTAAAACAGGGTAACATCAAAGTTCACAGACCCTAACAGATTTTTTTTAAAGCACTAAGTATATCCTTTCCTGTTGATGTCTCACTAACACAGACCAGCATCTGATTAGCACTGACAAAGAGCAGCTTTCTTCTGATGTCACCACTGGCTACTTGGATCAACACCCCCATCAGATGGCTGGTCTCACACTCTAAGGTCCTCTAAATATCACTATGCAAGCCTAATTTAAATAAAATGGGGTAGTGACAGTAAAAACCTAAACAAGGAACCTGTATGTTCACAATGAGGCTAAGGAGAGGGGCTAGGACAAACATAAAATCAACGACCGATGAAAAGCCTAGGGCAATAAACATTGGGGGGATAGATAACTGAATATAAGAAACAATCTTCTCAAAAGAAGGGGCAAAATTGAGGCCCTGATTTAGATATTGTCAGACAGGTTACTCCGTTCCATTTTCCCATCTGGGAACGTCTGTGGACTGGACATGTCAGACTCCTGTCTTTTTAGCCCCATGTCTGCACCCAGGTAGTCTGTCACAGAAGGAACTTTTTAAGGATTAGCATAGACCTGCCATAGGCTTTATATTGTGAGAAGCCATTTATGGTATAGGTCTGTAGTGCTTACCTAAGGTCTTTGGTGCTTAAACTGTATTACATGTGACAGTTTTCTGCTGTTAGGCCTAGAAGATCTAGCGAGGTATCAATCACAGGAGGAGCTCAACTGATGCCAAACAAGGGCAGTGGCGAGGGACCTATTGGGATCAGGAATCTATACCAGTAGAGGCCAGCAGGGCTCAGGCAGGTCCAGTTGCAGGTCCAGAGCGTCAGGTCAGCTACAGGAAGTCCTATGGCACTTGTTGTGTCCCTGTAGCTCAGACAGGAGTTCAGCCAACTGACTCTTGAAGTTACTCATGTTACCCTGAATGAAGGGAGCAGATTCAGACTTCCTTCTTAGAAAATAAGGTCGTTCTCAAGCAGTAGGGTAATCCTTTGGGAGCAGCAGGGCAGTCCTCTTGGGGGGGCAATGCAGAGCTTCTTCTGTAATGTCCACAGGTCCAAGGTTTAGAATAGCTCTAGAGTTCCAAAATTCATATATGGTGGAAGGATTCCCTATACCACTCCCACATCTGGTTCTGGAAAGATTTCCCTTCCCCCATCAAGGATCCAAGAGCTCTAGGTTGGCCAAATACTAGTGTGAGGTGCATTTGTGCTATGAGAAGAGCAAGGCACAACTCCGCCCAGCCACCCTGGCAGGATGGCTCACCCTGCCTCACATAGGGGGTCATTACAACCTCGGCGGTCTGCCTTGCAGACCGCCGAGGTTGCGGGAGCCAGAATACCGCCAGTGCTGGCGATATGGCTGTCTCCGTATTTTGACAGAGTTACCGTCCGCTGGCCCAGCGGAAAAGGCACATCAACATTGCCGCCGGCTCGTAATTGAGCCGGCGGCAATGCTGATGTGCAGCGGGTGCAGTCGCACCCATCGCGCATTTCACTGCCCAAAATTCGGGCAGTGAAATGCGAGACGGGGCTCTGCCTGGAGGCCCCTGCACAGCCCATGCCAAGTGCATGGGCAGTGAAGGTGTCCCCAGGGGCCCCCTGAGTCCCTTTACCGCCAGCCTCTTCCTGGCAGTGCAAACCACCAGAAACAGGCTGGCGGCAGGGGAGTCATAATCCCCTGGGCAGAGCTGCTTGCAGCGCTGCCCTGGTGGATTATCACGGCCAGGGCTAAAATGGTGGAATACCGCCGGCCCCAGCGGTGCGACCGCGGCGGTACCGCCGCGGTCAAACTATGGTGGTCATTCTGACCCTGGCGGTCTTTGACCGCCAGGGCGGAGGACCGCGGGAGCACCGCCGACAGGCCGGCGGTGCTCCAATGGGGATTCCGACCGCGGCGGTAAAGCCGCGGTCGGACCGGCACCACTGGCGGGGTCCCGCCAGTGTACCGCCGCCCCATTGAATCCTCTGCGGCGGCGCAGCTTGCTGCACCGCCGCGGGGATTCCGACCCCCCCTACCGCCATCCAGATCCCGGCGGTCGGACCGCCGAGATCCGGATGGCGGTAGGGGGGGGTCGCGGGGCCCCTGGGGGCCCCTGCAGTGCCCATGCCACTGGCATGGGCATTGCAGGGGCCCCCGTAAGAGGGCCCCTACATGTATTTCACTGTCTGCTGCGCAGACAGTGAAATACGCGACGGGTGCAACTGCACCCGTCGCACAGCTTCCACTCCGCCGGCTCGATTCCGAGCCGGCTTCATCGTGGAAGCCTCTTTCCCGCTGGGCTGGCTGGCGGTCTGAAGGCGACCGCCCGCCAGCCCAGCGGGAAAGTCAGAATTACCGCTGCGGTCTTTCGACCGCGGAACGGTAACCTGACGGCGGGACTTTGGCGGGCGGCCTCCGCCGCCCGCCAAGGTCAGAATGAGGGCCTATATGTTTGCGTACCGCCAGCCTGTTGGCGGTACGAACGCCACTTTAACCCTGGCGGTCACCGACCGCCAGGGTTGTAATGACCACCATAGTCTCTTTTCTGTCACTGTCTGGAAGGAAAACACAAACCCAGACAGCAGAGCCATTCAAAGTCATGTGACACTGGTGGGAGTCAGAAATGGATAGGGCAAGAAAATGCAAAATTTCAAAAAGTGGCATTTTTAAGTTTCTAAAATTGCTCTTTTCAGAATTGTGACCTGAAGTCCACCTTTACATTTAAAGAGGGTTTCAAATTACAATTCATTTGAGTGTAAACACCAGAATTCCATCTGCTTACAACCATAAATTATCACTTATTAAATGTAATAAGATACCTAGAATTAGTCAATGAGAAAGATAGGCCTTGAAGTAATGAAAAATGGCTTTAGAAATTTTTCACTATCAGGACATGTAAACCTTAAACCCACATGTCCTATATCTTAAATATCATGCACCCTGCTCTATGGTCTTTTAGGGCCTACCGTAGGGGTGACTTATACGTTTTAAAAAGGAAGGTTAGGCCTGGCAAAGGTTTATTTTACCAGATGAAAATTGGCAGTTTAAAACTAAACTACAGGTAGACATTCTTTTAAAAGGATACTTTAGTGGATGGCACAATGAGTGCTGCATCATTTAATTTGCAGGCCCTGAAGGCGTAGTACCATTTACTAGGGACTTAATTCAACTAAATGTACCAATCAGGTGTAAGTCAACTGTACCAATTTTTAGGACACAAGCACAAGCACTATACCACTGATTAGCAGGGAAAACGTGCACAGAACTCTAATGTCAACAAAAACAGTTTCAGCAACAGAAGCCGACAATCTGGGGGTGGGTGGCTGCAAAAAGGTCCAGGTCCAGTGCAGTGGCTCCCCTTTCCTTTTGCACTTTACCCTATGTCTTCAAATGCAAGCAATGACATTTTCACATTGTTTAAGATTCCTGCATGAGTACACACATACCTGTTAGTAATAGTATTGGCTGATTTACAATTAGATGGCAATATAAAAATTGCTGATTTGTGGGGGAGGTGGTAAGGCTACCTCTGGCAGAATCTCTTTGTTTGCAAAATCTTCTTGTGGAATTACCTATGCAATATAATACTTATGTCAGAGTCAGTCCTGCTGGCAAAATACTCCATCAAAGGAAACTCCTCAAACAGATGATCGGTCATTTCCTTCACATATAAGAAAGGCAACTGGAGTTATGCAGTAGGAGAGGACCAAATTATGCAGAGCAGTTTGCTAAATCATGCAGCACGAAAAGACAGATTATGAGGTTTCACACTGCACATTTTATGATAATATTGCTTCTTTATTATTATTTTTTTTATACATGCTAAAGCTATGTGGGCAAAGGTGTACCAGTGTGTTGTCTAAATACAGCAATCAGTAACAAAAAGATGCCTAGTCAACCCTTGAGAAGGGCCATGCACTGTGCAGAAAACACATGCTGCAGGGTTTTTAGTAAAATGTAATCTGTTTGAGATAGAAACAATTTTTGGAATCAAAATCTAGACATTATGCAGAAGATGATTTATTATATGGCAACTGTGGTATATCTATAATTATGCAGATAGTGCTTGCCCTTTTTCTCAAGTAGCTCCAATATAATTTTAATTAAAATCACACTTGTTGGCTAGTGTGCTGTGATTGGAGTCGGCATGCTGGTGTGAATATTGGGACTGTTTAGTGATTTAGTAGAATGCAATAATGTGGTTGTTTGGAAAAATCACAGGGCTTAAGACTGTAAAATAGCTTTTTGGTATCTACTAAACTTCTTTGTTGACCATGGCCTATAAGAGCAATGCCTACTTTTCCCTATGACTCCCCAAACACGATTAAAAAAAAGGTAACATGAGCTTCTTTAAAAAAAAACGTTTTGTTTTGGGAAGGCAGAATCAGGCATAGTGGCCTGCTATTCCTTGTGGACCACCGTCCCTGTGTTTGTAGCCAATCACCAAGATTCAGTAATAGAGACCTAACTAATTTATAGTACCATAAATATTTGTGACCTGCCTCTTTGTACATCCTGTCCTTAGTGATTTAATTATAATGTTAGTACGATCAAAATGAACCGTAGCAGAATATGCACAAATGGGGCATAGTCTGGCCAGAAATGATGATGGGCACTTGTTAAGGAAGCTCCATGCCCCCAGGATGAGCACGAAACCTGAGGAGCAGTGGCAGAGTCTATATTGTTCTCCCACCTGGTCCATGCGGCTGCAGTGAGTGCCCGATTCCTTGTCTCGGCCCCCGGCGATGCCATAGAACATACACAGGCTGCTCTGGCCTGCGCAGTGCATCCAGGGCCTACAGCAGGAGGGAAAGTTGCTGGCTTGATTGATCCCGCATGCTGGGTGGGTGACTCTGGCCCCCCTACTGGCATCAGCCCCAGACACCAAACGCAGTTGGCCCCTGCGAGTACTGCACCTGCTCACTGCAATGGTCACGGAGGGGTGCTCCTGAGTCCTGCCCACCCTTTGTCTCCTCTCTTCGGGATGCCACAGCTGCCTGCTGGGTGAGCACGTGGATTGGCCAGGTGCCCCAGCAGGGTGCTGACACAGTCCACTTGGGCCAGATGGTGAGGGCCCCCCATGACCAGTCTGGCCTGATCATTACCATTGACAGGAGCCACAGATGCGACCGGCCCCAATGCTGATCGTGGAAGCTGGAAGCCTTGATCCTGTAATCTCACACTACACTGGCCTGACTGGGCCCAGCTGCACCTCTCGTGATGTTCCGGGTGGACAACCACCCGCTCCCCTAGTCAACTTGTCCCCGGCTACTGAGGCCTGGAGTGCGGGCCCTTCTCCATCCCATCGAGTTGGGTGGACCCTGGCTGGCTGGATCCCTCCCTTTTCCCGACAGGGGCACCAACAACTGAAGAGAATGGGTCCCAACACCGCTCAACCCTCTCTGAGGAGGGCCCACAGGCTGTTCTGGCCATCCCCAAGAGCCCTATCGTAGATACTGTAGATGACATCTTACGCCACACATGGACACTCTGCCACATCCCCTGTGGTGATGCCCAGTTGAATACCTCTGCAGGTGGGTCCCCCGGGCCTGTCCTCCCCGCTCTCCTGGACCCCCCCTGGTGGTTATCGCACACATCTGCATGGGATGGGGTGCCCCACCTGGCTCTTTACTCTTCCAGAATTTCCTGAGACACATTTCGACCCCTGGGGGAGGAAGGCTGCCACATGAGCACCAACCTGGACCACCGGGGCACACATTAGTGCCAGACAATCCTTGCAGTTCAGACAGCTACCATCCTAGGACCCGAGACTTACCAACCTTTGGTCCCCATTTAGGTGAGTGACACTACCCTTCCTCCTTTCACACCCCCGATAATGAAGTTAACCCTGCAAGAGGACCACACTTCTCCCACTCCAGCACTGGAGGGGTCGGGCCAGGACCAGGACCCTAGGCCTTTGATTTTATAGCTCCACCGGGGCACACATTAGTGCCAGACAATCCTTGCAGTTCAGACAGCTACCACTTGCTGAAATTCCATCACAGAAGGGCATCAGCCCCTCCTCCACGTTCTGAGGTACCCTTTTCACTCCCCATGCTGAGAGCTTGTCTTTTATTTAACTCCAAATCCCTGGTCTGGCGATGCCCAATGACAAGTTCTCTTGAAAACCAGTTGCTCTTCTCAGAGGCCATCTCCCAACATCATGCCAACATGCCAACAATCGATACCACCTGAAACTGACTCTGCTGATCCCTCCCCCTGCCATGGCAAAATACCATGATGGAGCACATACTGCAGGTGATCACTGCGGTTGGCCAATGGCTGGGAGACATGGACTCCAAAATCTGAGACCTTGCTACAGAATCCAGATTCAAGCTGACAATGCAGGCTTTCAGAACAGGGTGGCAGGGATGGAACACCAACTTACGGCTCTGGAGGACTGGCTCAAAACCCTACTGGCCAGAGACCAGGAACTGCTGCATCTTCAGAACAAGCTTACAGACTTGGAAGACAAAAGCAGCAGGGACAATGTTGCTTTTTCAGAATTCGGGAACAAGCAGAGGGTACAGACCTCAGGAACTTCCTTAAAGGCCTTCTCCCTACCCTCATGGGCCTCACATTCTCCCCTCTTCTGGAGTTTCAATGGGCACACATAATGAGCCCCATATTCAAAGACTCAATGGAGCGAGTGCACACCATCATAGCATGCTTCCTTTTGCATGATCAGGTAAGGCAGCTCTTGACGGCAGCTCACACTGATGGCCCATACACCTTCAAAGGACATGAGATATGCATAGCTGCTGACTTCTCCCGTGAAACCAGTGACAAGAGGAAGGCATTCTTAGCACTCCAGCCCCAGTTGGGCAAACTGGACATCAAGTTTAGATTATTTGAACGTGCCCAGATGTCCATAACTAAAGATGGCAACTCCAGATTCTTCTTTGATCCAAATGCACTAATTCTTTTCCTCGAAGAACTACTTAACTAGACAATGGACAATACCCCCTTGAACCTGTCAGTTGTCTTATGTCCCATTGACGTACCCTCTCTTCCTCCCACCTCCAAAGGCCACCAGAACTCTGGTGGGAACCACAAATGAGGCAGGACCATGGAACAATCATCCAGATCCAAGGGTGGCAGAGAAGTAGCTCTCCTGGCGGTGGCAGCCCTCACCCAGGACCAAGGCCATGATAAATCCCGGTCCCCCCATGAAACCCTCCCTAGGGAGGGTTGATCCTGCTCTTTCATCTTGGCCATAAACCCATTGACTAGCGGCTGCAGATAGCAGCTGCTAGCATGCCCAGAATGAACATGTTCACCTAGTGTCAATGATGTATATACTGCTGGTCTTGTGCTGCTTATTCAGGGGTGTCTGTCGATTGCTCTATCTTTGAGATGTGATGACATGCTACCATGCAGGGTTAAACCCAAGTGCCTCTGTACAGAAACAGAGTTTAGTAAAATATGTAGTTTTTTTTCCCATTGGCAACGTACACTGCCACACCTATTCCTGATCATTTACAAGTGACTGCCGTATGCTTTGTTCTCAAAATGCATTAATGAATATTGCTCTGTTCCTAAATGCCTTTGAAATACTATGGGGCTCTCTGCCCACACTGGTTTGGTTCACTTTACCATATTGCACCGTTCTCGGGGCTAGTACTGCTAATATTTAATTGTTGTATTATTTATCGTTGGCTAGACGCATTGACTGAACTGACTGTGCAGAATCGACCAGCTTGTCCCCCTTGAGTCCCTCCCCATGCCCTATCCCCTCTCCTCACTCCTTCCTCTATTATCCTGTATCATCCCACAGATGGTGGTTGGCCTTCTCCTTCACCACTGGGTGCTCCCCCCGGCTCTGCCCCCCAGCTCCACAGTCACTAGCACCATTACTCAAAAAGGTGGTGACTGCTCGCTGCAGGACTGGCACTTGTTCTCAATCGTACACCATCCTTAACTCTCCTAACCTACCCCAAGGGAGCCCAACCTCTTTATTCCCCCCTCCCTGACCCACGCCTCTTACCTCTGAGTTATTTTTCACAGTAGACACCCACCTCCTTCATCATGTCTGAGGGGCTCACTGTGCACCCTTCCTTTTTCATTCTTGACCTTTCCCTCTTCCCCCTCACCTTTCAATCGCTTTTCTCCAACCTTCTCCACTCCCCTCTTTTCCCCTTTGCCACCTCCTGTCCTTCCTATTCCTCTCTGCTTTCTTCCTCCCTCTCCTTCCAAGTTGACCTTTGAAGCTCACGCTCCATTTATCCACTGCTCACTCCCTCCACCATCCTGATGAGCACTCGATCTCCCATGGCTTCCCCATCTTTGCCTGTCATATCCTGGAATGTTAATGGCCTGATGCACTATATAAAATGGAAGAAGGTACTGTCCTACCGGCAGTCTAAACATGAAGGTTTGGACCTATTGCAGGAAACCCACCTCTCCCATCTGGAGTCCAAGAAACTGCATCAGGACCAGGTAGAACAAGTACGGCACAGCAACTGCCCGACAGTGCCCTCAGAAGGATCTCGAGCCTCCAGGAAGTGCTGCGTTGTAATCCTCATGTGCAAATCCTTCCCCCTCACTGTCCTTACGAACGGGTCTGACACAGACGGCCGATACATCATCACCAAACTTAATCTCGGCAAGCATATTCTGTATATTGGCTCGGTATATGCATCCACAGGCCTCAATTGTCTTTTCTTTCTCCAATTTTACCCCTTTTGACAGAGATCGGAATCTCACACTGCTTTATTAGGGGAGATTGGAATCTGGAGCACGATTCACTGCTTGACCGCACTGACCCCTTGGCCATTGGCAATAATTCCGACAGAGCTCTCCTAGAAGATGCAATATCGGATCATGGCCTGGTGGACCACTGGCATGCATCCAACCCAGAAGAACGGGAATACAACTTTCTGTCATCGGTCCATGGCACTCAGTCCCAAATGGATTATATAAAGGTCTCCCCCCGGTTAGTTGCCCTTGTACAGGAATACTGGATCATGGAGGCTGCACTCTCTGACCACACTCCTGTCTTACTTACTCTGGACTTGGGACTCTCCTCCTTGGGGTGAAAACCATGGCATCGCATTTCCACCCCCCCAAGGCAAAGCCCATCTATGTTCACACATTTCCACTTACCTAACTAATAATAAGGGATCAGTCTCCTCCCAGCAGATTTTCCAGGCAGCTGTGAAGGCAACGATTCAAAGCCAACTCATGAGAGCTGCTGCCCTCCCCAATGTCCGGAAACAGATGCTACAGAAGGAATTGGTGAGTGAGATCGCGACTGTCACTCGTCAGTCCTGGGTTGTTCCCCCAGAAACCACCTCCACACCCTCGCACACACCCTGTGTTCAGCCAAAGACCTACACTATGAAGACCTTGCCCTTTTCCTAGATGCAGAAAAAGCATTTTACAGGATAAAGTGGTAGGACCTTTTCACAATACTGCGATGTTTTGAACTATGCAATGGATTCATTGCCAAGGTTCATTGGCTTTACGACTCACCTAGGGCCCAGGTGAACTGTGGAGGCTTTCTTTCAGAACCATTCAGACCCATTCCCAAAACAGATAGGGACCCAACAGGGTTGCCCACTGTCGCCCCTGCTGTTCCTCTTGCCCAGGCTGCCCTTGTTGGTCCCTCTGCCCACTCTCCGCACTGTAGAAGGGTGCATGCGTTCTTTCACTGGGGGAACGTCCTGACCATGCCTGACCAGCGCCAAACTCATGGCCCAACGCTGATGTGGCAGACAGTTCCTACCCACAGTGGAGCTCTATGCTTTAGCCCTCCACCTCACTCAGCTTGCCTATCTGCTTCCCGACACACAAGGCCCACCGTTGTGTTTACTATTGGAATGCACAGTACTGGCGTGCCTTCAGGTGTTGATCCCACTGTATGGGGACAGAGCCTCCACGTTGCGCCTTGTCAAGTGTGTGTCATGTTGAAGTTGTGGTGACAAGCCCATCGCCAGTTCGGGGTGGATCCCCGCCTCCATGAGCATGCACTAAGTTGGGATAATGGCAGCCTGTGCATTAGAGGAAAGTTGCTGGACTGGAAGGGGTGGCGCTAGGTGGGCATAGATAGCCTTGGCCAGATTATAGATGTGGGTGCCCTCAAGCCCCTTGCAATACTCCATGAGGAGTTTGGCCTACCGCGACACCAGTCCTGGAGATATCTCCAGCTGCATCACTGCTTAACACCTTGGTTTCTTCAGCCCTCCCTGTGGTTTCCTACCTTAGGACATGGGAACGTTTCCATGGGGTGATGTCAGGTTTTTACAGCCTCTTAACTCATCAGCTATTCTCTCTACCTCTCCAGACTAATCTCAGGGCTAAATGGCAGGCCAGTTTACTGATGGACTATCAAAAGGGGGACTGGGCTGATCTACTGGAAGCACTCAACCCCGCAGCGTGGGAGGCTCATATGAAATTTTCCCTCTTTAAAACCCTACATGACTGGCACTGGACACCTGTGTAAGGGCAGTGGGCCTTCTACACCATGCAAATTGCTGCCATTGCCTCATACCGCCTGTGACCTTGTGCATACTATGTGTGATTGTTCCTCAATTCAGACTTATTGGGACGTAGTATTGAACACTATGTATACCTTACCGAAAGCGACTCCTCTTCCTGCCATTTGATCTTTATACACAACATTGCGGAGTCTCCAGATCTCTCACACCCTCAGTCACACCTCTTGCATACAGCACTTGCCGCAGCCAAGATCTTTATACTTTGTCACTGGCACATAGCCCAGCACCCCCTTCTCAAGCTGAATGGCTTTCGAGAATGTAGCAGATGGCCTCCAAAGAGAGAGAGTCCTTTGCAACCAGCAGAACAGGACTGAGACCTTCCTTAAAATCTGGGTGCCCTTCCTCCATGACGACATGCAATAATACTGGCCTGTCACATACACACTTATACAAACTGCCCCTCCAGATAGACCCACTAGCCATCTCCTTCAGCACCCAGTGTCATCTCAGGCATAAACTTGCATAGACATACCTATCCCCTGCTATTACAACCCTCACCTCACCCGTTCTCCTCCTCTTCCCTATACTCCACTCCCTCATTTTCTTTCTCTTTCTTCTTCTCTCCCCACCCCCTACTTTCTCCCTCTATCCCTCTCTCTCTCTCTTCCTCGGACTCCCACTCGTGGATGCTTAAATATACCCAGCATTTCCCTACATACCCCAGCACAACCTATCCCCCAATTTCGTCTCTACACCTCAGGGGCCACACTCAGGGACTTTACCATCATTTCAAGTTACAATCTTACTCTCATCCCTCGATCAGAGTTGTGTGTCTCTACTTTAACTGTACTGCAATTAGGACTGTATACATTATGGAACTGTAATTGGTTTGCTTCTGCCCTCCTGATGTATTATGCCCTCCCAACACTAATCAATTTTTTTATTTTATCCTCTGTATTATTCTGTGTTGCCCTCTCCATAAAGAATTGCAAAACAAAAAAGAATATACATAAACACGAAATGCAATTTCTAATTTTTAATAACATTTACGAACAAGTCTGTTTATCTGTTATTTTAGAGCCCTCTTCGTCACTCCAGCTCCTTCTCACTTGGTTCTACGCCGGCTTACTGCTAAGCCTTTTAATATTATTTGTAATTCCCTTTTGCAATCCTGCTTCCACAACGTGAACTACAGAAACATCTGTCATTTCTTTCTCAATCAAAACAAACCCCATAGAGATTTTTCCTTACATACGGCGACACAAGATTTTGTTTTCACTTTCAGCAAGTGTTTTAGTAAATACACGACCGTATTCTGCATTATTCTGCATGAGACATACGTATATTTATGCCAAAAAATAATGTATTTATTGTGCAAATAAATATTCATGCATTCAGTTGGAATATATCCTACCTCAAACATCTTTTCCTGATCAAACCTCTTTGTATGTTGTGTAACTATCTTTAAGAATCCTAAGCATCGATATTTTATACCCGATCATCCCAGCATATGCTTGTTTTAAATCTAATAACATTCACACAGAACTCAGAATACATTTTAAACCAGTTCGGGGGCAGTTTGTCATTCATGACAAACAATCTATCTATCTATCTATCTATCTATCTATCTATCTATCTATCTATCTATCTATCTATCTATCTATCTATCTATCTATCTATCTATCTATCTACTTATCGTAGTGCTCCCCAGTAGGAAGTTATAGTTAGGGTCTGCTTTGGCCCCATTTGACGAATCTTCATAGAACTTCAAGAAAAAGCTTCATTCACCTCAGCTCCGTTTTGGAAAGTTTCAGGGTGATCCATTAAGCGAAAGACAAGAAAAAAAGTGGGTCCCAAAATGTAAACTCCCTATGCATTTTCCATAGACTTATTCAGACATGGCTACAGCAAAAACTGTTGAATGGATTTACACCAAATTTGGCAGGAAGCTAGATCTTTGTTCACAGATTGTGCTTTTTGGTATTTTGAGTAAATCTGTTTGGTAAGTTTTGAGAAATTAAGATAAAAAATATTTGCATATCTTGATGATTGGGCTCACAAGACTCTTGTGACCCTCATGCGAGAGAGCGCAAATTAAAAAATGGAGCCCAGTGATTAGTTGAGAGACCCTTTTTGTCTATGAGCCTTCATGCTCTCACTGAAGCGAGAGGCTCCCCTGAGTCCTGTTCTGTTGTAAATCATGCAAGATACTACATCACTCCCTCTGTTAAATAAAAAGAAAATCATTAAACATACACACACAGAGATATATATGTATGCATACATATAAGTATATATATATGTTTGTGTGTGTATAATATAAATATAAATGTAAATATATATATATATATATATGTATATATACTTAAAAATCCAAAGGCTAAAGGGATCTTGTAGTTACGTTATGAATTTACTCACACAAAGCAATAGAAATTCAGCAGTTATAGTGAGAGTTATTTCAAGATGAGTATAACTCGTGCCCTAGCAATGCACAGTTTTCTCTTCAAAATCTTTTCTGTAAATGTTAGTGATGTTGTCAATAATGTCATAGAAAATGTCATGAGTGATTTTATATCTAGCGTAATTAGAGCAATGGGAGGGTCTGAGTTAATTGAAATAAGTCTGTGGCCAGGCCCTGAGGCCAACCCCCTGTAACCATCCAATCCCAGCCCACGTACAACCTTTGGCCATGTGTGGTGAGGTTTTGCTGCAAGCCCTGGCCTGCTGCCTAGCCCTGCAGCCTATCCCATGAGTAGGCTGCAGTTTGGTGGAGATGTGATCATATTCCTGTACCTCAAGAACGTGTCTACAAAACCGGAGGGAAACGCACTGGGGGGTCCTTTATATAAGCTGTCCATCTTCCTGCAAAAATGGGAGGAAGACATTGCATACCACTAATGTATATGGGTTAGGGCCAAAAAGGCAGGACTTCTAGGCTTTTTTTCATACTTGTAGTTTTTAAAAGGGAGAACAGGATATCTGTTCTCAGTAGCAGATGTCAAGAAAGAACCAACATGTCACAGTCACTACATGAGACATTGGGCCTGATTCTAACTTTGGAGGACGGTGTTAAACCGTCCCAAAAGTGGCGGATATACCACCTACCGTATTACGAGTTCCATAGGATATAATGGACTCGTAATACGGTAGGTGGTATATCCGCCACTTTTGGGACGGTTTAACACTGTCCTCCAAAGTTAGAATCAGGCCCATTGTGCTTAAAAAAACCAAAGATGAAAACACCTCCATCATGGTTTACAGGTAACTTATCAAGATTAAAATGCGCACAAAAAAAACTTGCTTTGCCTTGACCAAGATCAATTAGGATGATTAGTACTTTTCATAAGTGAATCTTCAACTTGGGCACCTGCTTTAGTTAAATCTGTAAGTGCTTCACTTGCCTTGCATATTTATCCAAGGAGAGGACACAGCTTTATGAAGAATGTCTACCCAACTGGAGTACTTTCTACTGGCTAATTACTAAGTGCTACCTTGTTAGTAAAATATATAGTGCATATGCTGCAGTATATCTGTTAAAGGATGCTGAAGAGCACGGCACAACACCGGACCAGAATGCCTCAAAAGACGACTCTCCTTCTACACACCGACCCGGCATCCCTGCTCTGCCGACCTCACCCTCACAACTGTCCCACGCGTCTGCAGAAGTACAACCGGTGGTAGATCATTCTCGCACATTGCCACCAAAACGTGGAACACTGTTCCCACCCACCTGCGCCAGACCAAAGACCTCCTTACCTTCAGGAAACTTCTCAAGACATGGCTGTTCGAGCAGTAGCAGCACTTACCCACCCTGCCTTCTCCCCCCCCCCCTCCTCAGCACCTTGAGACCCTCACGGTTGAGTAGTGCACTTTACAAATCCCTGATTGGTTCATTGATTGATTGAAGAAATGTCTCCAGTGCCCATGTGTGTCTGTAACTTTGCCAGTGTGATTGTTCCTCATTCATTTTCCAAAGATAACTTTTTGAGCTGCAGCTACAGAGAAAACATTGAAGTGTGTTTTCTCTGCAGATCAACTTTGAAAGGTTTCCTTTTCATTTATCATGGGTACTGGACGTGGAACCTTAAGGCCCCTGTGGTCCTAGCCAGATCTCCACCTCCTGCAGGAGCTGGCATTACTCCTGCATTTGGGGAGCTGCTGGAAAAGCATCTTGGTTTTACGCCTGCTTACTGCTAAGCCTTTTAATATTATTTTTAATTTCCTTTTGCAATCCTGCTTCAACAACGTGAACTACAGAAACATCTGTAATTTCTTTCTCAATCAAAACAATCCCACATGTGGACCCCGAGGCATGGGAGATCTGGCATGATATTGTTTTTGCCCTAGGTAGATGGTGGTCCCCGGGTCCCTGAGGGTCCAACCGCCCCCCAATATTTCTATATTATATAGCCCTAGGGAGGTGGTGGTAGCTGGATCCCAGGGGCAGGGGGGATCTGTGCAGCTCTCGCGCATGATCTTAATTTAAGCCCCTGTGAGGCGGTGGTCCCTGGCAATTTATGAATCCATTGAAGAAGGGCCCGTGCGGACCTGGCCCATCCAACAAGCATGGGATACTGCTCCCATTTTTTAAACATTTTTTGGCAAATCCGTGAATCCTACATTGGTACCCTGCCCCCTTTTCATTTTTTTTGTCTGAAGCTGAGTCCCAAAATGGCTGCCAACACTTCCTGTTTTGAAGTGTTGGCATCCAATCAGAGCTAAGCATGAAATATCGGGCATCTGTGGAGCCTCTACATCTCTAGATATCTATATTTTGTAGAGTTTAATAACTCCAAAACTACTAAATGGATTTACACCATCTAGCTTCCTGCCAAATTAGGTGTAATTCTATTTAGAGGTTCAGGCTGTAGGCATGTCTAAAAACCCTATGGGAAAATCAATGGGGAAAATGCATTTTGGGTCCCCGTCTTTTTCTCGGCCCCTGCTTGACTGTTCACCCCAAAACTTTCAAGACAGCAGCTGAACCAACTGTTTTGAGACTTTGTGAAGATTCGTCAATTTTCTCCAAAGTTATTGGCAAACAGAAAAACTATTTTCCTATTGAAACTAGGTCCTAACTATAACAATCTACGGGTGAAGGCCAGTAGGTTTGATATGTATATATATATATATATATATATATATATATATATATATATATACATATATATATGTGTGTGTGTGTGCATATGTACATATATCTGTAGATATATATATATATATATGTGTGTGTATATATATATATATATATAAATATCTGTATGTATCTTCAATCAGGCTTCATGGCACTTTGATCATCTGACCCGTTACTGGAAGCTGTAGACTGTCATCTTCAGGGTCAGAGTATGTTCGAGATGGTAAAGGATCAGCAACAGTCACTGAGTTTTCAGTCAGTCTTTCTTTCACCATTTTGAGCTGAAAACCGATGAAACATAGGCAGAAAGGGAAGAGAGTCTCTGGTAATGGACTTCCCATGGTGCTGGACAGTGACCATGTGTCCTTGGGTAGACACCACTTGAGAGGGTTCAGCATCATAAGGAGCATCAGATTTTCTTTTGCCTACCTGTCCAGAGATCACAAAATTTCTTTTCTGAACGAATTGTCTTTTGCATGTCACTGCTTGTCTGAATAAACTTTCATTTTCTGTTTGAGAACAATGTCCCTTGTAGGAATCCTGTTTTAATTTTTCTTGCTTTCAGTGGTACATTGGGCTACCTTGGTTGTCATTGCACTCCCAAACACTAAAGTTGCAGGACTTTCACCTGAAGTCAAGCGGGGTGTCGAGCAATAAGGTTGTAGAGTAGAATTCAAAATTGTTTTCTAATTGAGCTTCTCAAGAGTTGCACACTTCACGGCTTTCTTTAGTGTAGCCATAAAACGCTCAACAAGTCCATTGGCCTGTGGTCATAAAGGTGTGATCTTTTGATGCTTTATGTGCAGATGATAAAGAAATCCTTTAAATTCTTTACTGTTGAAGGGGGTACTATTGTCAGACATTACCATAGTTGGTATTCCCCATTGTTACATAGATGCCATCAAGTTTTTTGATTACTTATTCATGAGTCGTGGATAAGAGATCCTCTACCAAAGGAAAATGTGAGTATTCATCTACAATCACCATTAGACACCCTTCGCATGCTCCGCAAGATCTTCCGCTGGATCCCCACCGACACAAGGAAGACCGTCACCCACGCCCTCGTCACCAGCCGCCTGGACTACGGCAACACCCTCTACGCCGGCACCACGATCATACTACAGAAGAAACTCCAACGAATCCAGAATGCAGCTGCACGCCTCATCCTGGACGTCCCGAGCCACCACCACATCTCCGGACACCTGAAAAAGCTTCACTGGCTCCCAGTCAGCAAGATGATCACGTTCAGACTCCTCACCCACGCACACAAAGCCCTTCACAACCAAGGACCCAAACTCATCAACCACCGCATCCCCTTCTACGTACCCACCCGCACCCTGCGATCGACCGGACAAGCCCTGGCAGCCGTCCCTCGCATCCGCAAAGCCACCGCCGGAGGCAAATCTTTTTCTTACCTCGCAGCGAAGACCTGGAACTCTCTCCCCAGCCATCTCTGCTCAACACAGGACCACCTCTCCTTCAGAAGGCAGCTCAAGACCTGGTTGTTCGAGCAATAACCCCCTCCCCCCAGCGCCTTGAGACCCTTTCGGGTGAGTAGCGCGCTTTATAAATGCCAATGATTGATTGATTGATAGAGGATGTCCATTATAAGGTGGACAAAATAAATTGATTGCTATTCTCTCCCAAGCACGTTTAGGGAGTTCCAACATGTTCAAAGTATGTTGAATAACTTTGATTGACGGGCAATTACATATGTGAGAGGCCTTCAGTTTCTTTTTCAAATCGTATAACTGAGTATAGAAACCAAACTCGGTCTTGGAGAGTGCTCTTCGTGGCAACAATACCACATTATCCTTCGGGTGCAGCTTCCATCATTCTTTGTCACAGACTCTCCGGAATAAGGATCCACGACCCTCACAATATAATTCCTTACTGTGTGACAATTCATCTTTGAAATTTTTATACTTCTGATATTCACCATCATTGCTGAGACATTGAATGAGTTTGTTCCACTATCGATGTGTATTTATATCTTTTAACTTCAGCAAACCACTATCATGCCTCTTGGCAGTGACATTCTGGGCCAATGATATAGTAGCTGGTGTATTTGACAATGAAACAAATGTAGCGCTCAGCCGCCTTGAATGGCGTAGCGTGATCTTATGTAGGCACTCTCAAAAAGTATCAAGTAGGTTTCCACCATTTCCTGGACAATGTACAATTTTATGATTGTACTCTTGCAACCTCAATCCCCATCATTCAATTTGAGGAGGCATCTTGGCTTTTGGATTGCCAAAAATAATCAGGAAAGCTTGATGATCAATCTCCAGCGGAATTGCTCACAAGCCCATACCACAGTCAAATGTTCTTTCTGACACTGTGAGTAAGTATGTTCTGTTTGAGACAAACTTCTAATAGCATATGCCACAATATGCCACAAGTGCAAGTATAGCGCCTAACCAGACTGGGCTAGCATTGACCACTATCTCTGTATGAAGCTTTGGATTAAAGTTCAACATTTCTGTAACATTTTCAAAGGCATATTTGAGTCGTATGAAACTTTTCTCACTTTCCTTTGACCACTGAAAGGAAATGTTTTTCTTCATCAACTCTCGTAATGGAGCAATAACAGTGGCAAAGTCTTGTATGTATCTTGAACATTAACTGTCCATTTCAAGAAAAGAACATATCACTAAAACAGCAAATGGGGGTTCAGCAGTTGTCAAACCTTGTACTTTTGCAGGATCAGGGATCTGACCAAATAATTTCAGTTTTGTCGTATTGAACTCACACTTGTCTGCATTCAAAGTCAAATCTGCATCACTTAGTAGTTGACATACTTGTGTGAGAGCTCTAACGTGCTCCTTCTGTGCAGTTCCAAAAATGAATATGTAATATCTATAATTGAATGCATTCACAGCAGGTTGTATGACACGTGTTGAAAACTTCTGCAGCTAATGATAACACCAAAACAAAGGTCCTGATTTAGATCACAGTGGAGGGCTTACTCCATCACAACAGTGACAGATATCCTGTCTGCAGGAATCTAAATACCGTAAAAAACAATTGTATTTAGATTTCAGCAACCAGGATATCTGTTACCATTGCGATAGAATAGCCCCTTCGCCAAGATCTTAAATCAGGCCCTGATAACCTTTATTCAAACCAAGTCAAGAGAAGACCTTGTCACTATTCAATTACATTATCACATCAGCATTGTGCGACCCTGGATGTTCTTCCTATTCAATTGCTTTAATTGCCTAGCGCATGTTAGCGCATTTGCACATAGCTCCATCACTGTTCTATTTAGGCACAACTACTAGGGATGAAACCCATGACGATGGACCAGTTGAACACTCAATAATATCATGCTTAAGTAACAATTCAAGTTCTTTTTCAATAGCTTCTTATAAATGAAAGCAACTCATCTATATCTTTGAGCAATAGGTCTGACATCCTTATTAATATTCAGCTTAACTTTCACAGTCTTTAACTTTCCTAAATCATGAAACAATGAAGGGAATCGGCTTACTATTTAATGATGAGCATTCATGTAGTAATTCACAGAAATTAGTCCCATGCCAGTAGTCGTGTTGAAACTGAGCACATAGGCACTTGCTGCTATACCTTGAAGCACATGATCAGGGCTTGTACTTTGGTTTTCTTCTGCTTAACTGTCGCTAAAGATAAGCCTTGACTCTTCGTGGACGTTGATGCAACCCAAATACACACTTTGGTTTTTGACAGCTTTCGTCCGGGTAATGGAGAAAGTTCATTGTATTTCTCTTCAGACATTATATTTATCGATGCACCACAATTGATAAGGAAAGGTATTGAACATCCATTTATTTTCAATGTAATCTCTGGACAGTGCTTGTATGATTTTGTTGCTTTTGCATGTGAACTTTTTCTTGACTGACATTTTTCTTTATAGGCGATCAGTCCTACATATGCACATTTTCTGAGTTATTCATCGACATAGCACAATCACTTTCTTCACTTTAACTTGTTATTGAGGCAAAAGAACTGTTTGATGATTATTTAGATAACAATCAACTTCGTTTAGTATCTATTTGCCTCAGCTGGTGCCGGACTTGTGGGTGTGTGTTGAAAGTTGCTTCTGGAACGTTCTGGTCACAGCCTTTGCATATCTGTCCAATGGTGTGTCTCTTTCCTTCATGTGGAAATGAAAATCCACATCTAAAACACAACTTCTTTTACATCACTTGGTGTCTTTCATTCCTTTGATTCAACTACTTTTCACACTCATGACTGACTCATTCTGAGCACCTCCGACGACCATGTCAGCATCTTGTTTCTCAACACGTTTTTCAGCTCTGGCATCCATCAACACTCACTCCAGACTAAACGTTTCTCTCAGCATTCATTGTCTGTATGAATCGGACAAGCATCCATCAATAACTCTAAGCCCAATGGCTTCTTCATCATTAAATTATTCAGAATTACAGCGTTGGATGAATGTGTTGAGTCTTTCCATGAATTCATTGATTGTTTCACCAACACTGAAAACATATAATTCATAATTGACATTTGGTACTGGATTGAGCTTGAGATTCAATGCATTTTTAATCTGACGGTATGTGACTTCTTCCTCAGAGTTCAGCATTTTCTTTTTGACTTCTTTCACACCATCGCCAGCAAGATTTTTGTGATATTTGATGATCTTTTTGTTTTTAGTCTCTTATTAGTCTCCTCCTTGACCTTTCCGCAGCCTTCATCACCATCTGTCACCACACCATTTGCACATGCCTTTTCGATTCCAGAATTTGCCACAGAGCCCTGGACTGACTCACCTCCTTCCTCTCTGGAAGAACACAAAGAGTTCGCCTCCCCCGTTCCGTTTAAAGGCACCAAGACCAACTGCGGAGTCCCCCCTACATGGCTCCACTCACCAACATCGTCCGATCTCACGGCCTCAACATCATCTCTTATGCAAACAACACTCATCTCATCCTCTCTCTCACGAAGGACCCCGCAACCGCCAAGAACAACATCCACACCGGACTCCACACCATCGCCAACTGGATGAAAGCAAGCCGCCTCAAGCTGAATTCAGAAAAGACAGAACTCATCATCTTTGGCCCCAACAGGTCAGCATGGGATGACGCCTGGTGGCCTGCCACTCTGGGTTCGCCCCCAATGCCCACCACCCATGAACGCAACCTCGGCTTCATACTGGATTTTTCGCTCTCCATGACCCAGCAAATTAACGCCATCTCGTACTCGTGCTTCAACGTCCTTCGAATGTTCGGCAAGACCTTCAGGTGGATTCCCGTGGAAACCAGAAGAACGGTCACCCACACCTTCGTCAGCAGCAGACTGTTCTATGGCAACGCCCTCTATGCAGGAACAACGGCCAAGCTCCAGAAAAAACTCCAGCGCATCCCGAATGCCTCAGCACGTCTCGTCCTCAACCTCCCTTGCCGCGAACACATCTCAGCCTACCTCAGAGACCTCCACTGGCTACCCGTCAACAAAAGGATCGTCTTTAAACGCCTAATCCATGCTCACAAAGCTCTCCATGACACTGGACCGGCCTACCTCAACGATTGTCTCAACTTCCACAACCCGACATGCCAGCTCCCCTCCGCCAACCTCGCCCTCGCAACAGTCCCCCCACACACCATACCACAACCAGCGGCAGATCCTTCTCCCACCTTGCCGCCAAAACCTGGAACTTCCTCCCCGCCAACCTACGTATGACCCAGAACTTCCTGACCTTCAGGAAGTGCCTCAAGACCTGGCTCTTTGAGAAGTAGCACCCCCCCAGCACCTTGAGTCCCTTCCGGGTGAGTAGCGTGCTTAACAAGTTACTGATTGATTGATCGATTTAAGGGCATCAATGACATTTTCAAATGTGTCCATCCAGGAAGTTCCTCAATCACTAATATTTTGCTTTTTTTCAGTATTGAAAGATGGTGATGGTTTCAGGAAGGCGGCAGCATCATAACTGTTCATGGAAGTTGCTGACGTTGAGGGTGGAGCTCTGTCGGACGGTGTTGACTATCCCTGGGAATCTGCATCATGAGGCCTGGCAATGGTTCAACCTCCTGGTCATCCATGACAGTCTTTGGAGTTTGTACCTTCTTCTTGGATGCAATCAGATCCCCATCACTCATGGAGACCTCGGGAGTTGTTCTGAACAGCCACCTGGCAGCTTGCATGGTGTGTCACTGGTACTGGTGTGCTCAGTAAGCACAACACCAGGGTCCCTTCTTGGGTCTCCCCACCATGTGCTGAGGTCGCAATGCTACACTTATCAAGACTCTGGTAAGAGGAATAGCAGTATATTTCCTTTTTACTTGTTCTGTCAGCCAGCGCTGTTATTCATATACAGAAAATTATGATTGCCTTCCACTGTGTTTTATAAGCCTAGTTATATCCATCTTCAGCGTTCGCACTGTACTTTTCTTTATAATCTTGGTTGCAGCTTCTTGACCAAAGATGCATAGACTTCTTAGTGAAACTCTTTTCCCAATCTTATGCTTCACACAGGCCGGAGTTTGACTCCACATACTACAACCACCAACTTAGCACTTCGATAAAGGCACATGTAGCATGCCCAAGCTGTTTGCTTGGACTATGACAAACAATCCAGGAGAGCACTTTCTTCTTCGAGTTACTTATCCCCTAGCTCATCACCAGTTGTAGCTTCTTCCCCACCCTGGGTACCCACCAATGACTAGGCCACACAGGAAGCTGTAAATCACATGTCTTTACGTCTTTATTCCTTTGTGTGTACTTGTGAGCTCCAACATTATAAACCACTTTTTCATTACATGCTATTCTAGCAATCACATTACACTGATACAGAGTCCACTGGGAGCCAGAAAGGGTCTGTTCTAAATCATGCAATACAATACATATTTAACTAATTTTTACTATCTTGCAGGACTATCTCAGAATCATAAATAGTAGAAATGAGTAGATGAGTTCACAATACATCTTATTAGTAGTAATAGATATTGTGGTGTTTGTTTTTGAAAGCAACTGTGGTTTGGAAATTGGGCTACAAGTTATCAATCAATCAATCAGGATTTATAAAGAGTGGCTAATCACCTGAAAGGGTATTCAGGTGCTTGCAGGCCCCGGAGGCCTATTCAAACAGCCACGTCTTGAGGGCCATTCAGAATTCCAGAAGTGAGGTGATGGTCCGGAGGTGTGTGGAGAGGCTCTTCAGGTTTGTGCTGCGAAGTGAGAGAAGGAGCATCCTCCACTTCTACTTCGGTAGATGCGGGCAGTATGGGTAAGTGAAAGGGAGGCAGAGCGCAGTCTTCTTGATGGTTGATGGAAGTTCAGGAGGTGGATAACATATGGAGGTCCTTGGTTGAACTTTGAGTGCGTGGGTCAGCAGCTTGAATTGACATCTCTTCTATATAGGGAGCCAGTGGAGATGCCTGAGGAGGGGTGTGATTTGGGTTCATCAGGGATGCAGAGGATAAGTCTAGCTGTGGCGTTCTGTTTGGTCTGAAGTCTCTGTAGGAAGTGCATAGTGATTCGTACATAGAGGGTGCTGCCAGTTGCCAATCAGCTGGTGGTAAGGCCCTGTGTCACAGAGCATCTTGTGTGTAGAGGTAGCCACTTGAAGATCTTCCGTAGCATGCACAAAGTGAGGAAGCAGGCGTGGCAGATGGCATTGATTTGTGATTTCATGGTGAACTTGTTATCAATGATGATTCTGAGGTTTTTGTCGTGGTCTGAGGGAGTGGATGTGGGACCTTGTCTAATGCCCACCAGGACTCATTCAATTTGTTGCTGTTCTTGGCAAAGATCAGTACTTCTGTCTTTTCTGTATTCAGCTGCATGCAGTTGTTCTTCATCCAATAAACGATGCTTGTCATGCATCTGTGGAAGCTGGTTCTGGAGGTGGAGAGTTTGTCTGTGAGTCAGAGGATGAGTTGGGTGCCGTCCGTGTAGGAAATTATGTTGAGACTGCGAAATCTAATGATGTTGGCCAGTGAGGTTAAATATGCGTTGAAGAGTGTGGGGCTGAGCCCTGGGGAACACCGCAGGTGATCTCCTTGGGTTCAAAGATGAAATGTGGGACTTGGATCTTCTGGGTTCTTCTGGTGAGGAAGGAGGTGATCCACCTTAGGGCGTCCCCCTGGAAGCCTATGTGGTGGAGTCTTTTGATCAGCAAGTGGTGGGTTACAGTGTCGAAGGCTGCCAAGAGGTCGAGGAGGATCAAAGCTGCTGTTTGTATTCAGTCAAGGAGGGTTTGTATGTCATTGGTGGCTGTGATCAGGGCAGTTTTGGTGCTGTGATTGCTGCGAGAGCTTGATTGGGAGGCATTGAGTTGGTTCTGCTCCAGGTACGTCAGGTGTTCCTTGTTGATGATCTTTACCAGTACCCTCACTGGGAAGGGTAGCAGGGAGATTGGCCGGTAGTTTTTGAGTTTGCTGGGGTTGGCAGAGGGATTTTAGAATAGTGGTCTTACTTCGTCGAGTTTCCAGGCATCTGGAAATATTGCTGTGTTGATAGAGGTGTTGAAAAGGGTGGTGAGTTAATGGCCGATCCTTTGGTTTCCCAGGTTGAAGATGTAGTGTGAGCATGGGGCTGTGGGAGCTCCGTAGTGATGGATTTCATGGTGGAGATGATGTCCTGGGTGGAGAGGATGTTCCAGGTGATCAGTATGTAGTTTGTGTCGATTACAGTGGAGGCATATCTGTCAAGGACATCTGTAGGTGTGGGTTGGGGTTCAAAGTTTCTGTATATGGTTGTGATCTTGCCGTGGAAAAAGTGGGCAAAGTTGTCACACAGCTCCTGCGAGGGTGTGATGTTGTTTTCTCTGGCAGCAGGGTTGGAGAATTCCCTAATGATGTTGGAAAGTTCCTTGGTGTTGTTGGCACTAGATTCAATGCATGTGGCAAGGGCTGTCTTCTTTGTTGCCCTGAGCAGGCGGTAGTACAGGTTGAGGGAGGTCTTGAAGACTGCTCTGTCGGAGGTGTCCTTCCAGGTGCTCCATCTCCTAACCAGCTGTTTGCTGTCTCGTTACTGTGTTATGTGGCCAGCAAAGGTGATAGTTCCTCACTTGTCCTCAGTGGAAACCAAACACCACATTGTAGTGCTTGACTCTCACAGGGTAATAAGGCAGAGCATTGTAAGGCCTACTCCAGGGAGGTCGTGTGGGCTAGGAATCACCAATCACTGGCACAGAATAATAGCATTTAATAAATGATTGACCAGTCAGTACTTTTTCTGTGGAAAAAGGAGAAGTACATTTTAATGCTAACACTACTAAATACTATGCAGCAATTTACAAATATACATTGGCAGATGGAACATACCATAGATGATACTGTGTAATCATTAGTGATCCCCTTAAGGAGTGAGCTTCAACAGTTATAGTATGATAGTTCTATTAGTTTGGCATGAATTGTGACAAAGCTAAATCAATAACACATATGTACTCATCACGGAAACCCAATGAACATTTATCAGAAATTAACTTTGTGTTTATGCCTTCTTTTAAAAATTTGACTTTGAACTGTAGTGATCAGAATAAACTCTATAGAGCATCACAGCATGTTGAAAAACATTGTACTTTAACCACACAACTAGCCCCTAGAGGGTGTAACCACAAAAAAACAGTATGAATGAAAGCATTGCAGTGGAACTATATTTACACCCCTAGAGAGCATAACCACATATAATTACATTACATCGGAACCATATAATCAGCACCTAGAGGGCATAGCCCAATACACATTTTAAAGCCCTCTAGACCTTCTAAAATTATATCATACAAAAGATTATTAGGGAACAAACTGCTCCCTACTGTAACACTGTAAAGCAAAAACTCCAACCATGGGAGAGCTTGAAAATGCAACTAAAAGCAGAGAAGGCGACGAGTTGCCCCCCTTCCCCAACATAGGGCGAGGACCCAGAAGAGGATGCACAGAGCAAGAGCTTGTTTTGCTGAGTACTTTGGTAGTGGTCCCATGCACAGTAGGACTACAGGTAAAGATATGGGTAAAAATGCATTTAAAAAGGAATGCCCCAAAAAGCATTATGGGGCGAGTTTCCAGGGTGCTGTGCCGGGGAAACCTGCGGTCAGGTTTTTCTTGATTTTGCTTACAAGTACGGCCCAGTGCTGCATTTTCCTTTATATTTTTGATTAGGGTGTGCCGGGTGTCACCTGGACATCCTAGAAACGGCTAACATTGGAGGGCAGTACGGGAAGCCCACATTCCGCTGCCCTTGCCAGTACCCCTGCATGGCCCATACATCTGCGTGTGGCTGTAGGACCCAGAAATCCTTTGTTGTCTCTGCCCCCTCCAGCAGGCAGACCAGTTTAGTGGTAGCTGCCATCCAACAGATACTGGAGCCCACGCACGGGGTCCTTGGCCCCTGATTTCTCCAATGCGGAAGGGCAATGGCACTTCCCCACATCCTTGAGGTGCTGTGAGGATCCAGGATGGGGTTCCAACCCCCTTTTTATGAACTCATATGGAAGATCTGGAGGATGGGGTCCCCGGGCAAGTTGAGACACGGGGAGGGGACCCCACACATGGCCCCTCCAACACAAAGAGGCAAATACAGTTTCTGCGTACTGTACCCTGGGCCCTTGTCCCCCCCGGGGAGATTATTTGCACGCTAGCAGAGCTCCACGTGTTCCAAGGCAGCAAAGTAGGCTACAGCTCACTGAACTTTAAAATTTCATAACTGAGGCCCCGTTGGGCCGATTTGGATGATTATGATCTCATTTTACTCCAGATGATGAGTTAAATCCTGGGCAGTTGCAACCCTCCTCACTTTAAAAAGTGGTATAGTCCGCCAGAAGCTGGTCTTTCTGGTTCCCTGTGCCAGTTCTCCTTTGTAGGTTTGTTGGTGGGTGCAGAAAAGTCCAGAGCTTCCCCCAACTGGTCCTCAGGGGGAGTAAGGGAGCGGGCCTCACTGGAGAGACCCATTGTTCCTGGGGAGAACTAGGCAGAGTCATGGGTCCTGAGTGTGAGTCAGGGGGTGCCTTCTTCCAGTTCTCCATGGCAGTCCCCGGATCTAGTAGTGCAGCAGGTAGATCGTCCACAGGGAAAAGAGTGTCTTCCCCTTGTGTAAGAATTTGTAAAGGGGAGAGGAAGGATCCAGAAAAGAGACACCCCTAACCAATCCTGGGGGGCCACCTCACCTCTCCACCCCGTCTGAAGCATGCTGGGACAATTCAAAAGAGTCACTGGTCTCATCAGCTCCTTGGGTCTCAACTCCACCCCTCGCTGACATCACTGCCAGGGACTTGCACAATAGAATTTCTAAGGCAGCCCTCAGTGGTTTGGCTTCAGTTGTCTGGGCACTCTCCTTTGTTCAGTGGAATTGGGCAGGGCTCTCCCTGGTGCAGTGTGTCAGCTCGGTGATTGATACAGAGCAGCATGCCACACCTCTTTTTCTCCTCAGGAGCAAGGAGAAGTAGTGCTAATTGCTCCTTTTGTGTGCAGGCAACCTTTGTTCCTACTGCTGGAGAAAATGTTATTACTCGACACAACAGTGGGGAGAACAGGCTTAGGCTCTGACCCTGAGCTAAGCAAAGAAAATATGAAAACTCTGTATGATCCATAAGATGTACAGTTATCATTTTGGAAGTGAAAATTTGATTTTTTTAACAGGTTACACTCTAATTCAAGATGTCAATGGTCTCTGTAACCCAAAAAGGAGGGTAACTTCCCTCTAAGGCAGTTCCCTCCATATGTGTATAATGGATGTTACTATAGTTAGAACATAAAAGGGCACTGACTTTCCCTAATAGTGCACACTACCCTCATGCAGCCTATACTAGGTGAATAACCCTGTAGCGTCTCCATTGTGCCAAACTACTTGTGCACTGTTGCCTGGCTGTGCACAACAGTAGTCTCCCATGTGCAGTCTGCATACATGTGCACACACTTGTGCACCCCTGTTCATGTATAACCAGCCAAGTGACCCTTACCCCTACTGCGTCACATCAGCCTTATTTTAAAAGGCAGACACTGCTGGTAATCATGCACAGTCCATTTACTGTGTGATTACCATGGGTGAGACTCCGGTAGTGAACCTCTCCTGCAGTAAAAAATCCAAAAGCTGGGTGATCACAAAGCAAATACTCCTGGCATACTGCTGGGGTTGAACCCAGTGCAACAGAGTGTAAGTGATAAGTACTGTGATGAGTAGATAGTTAGTTCTTGCAAGGCTCTCATGGAAAAGTACTGGGCCTGCCACAATGTGTTTTACGATCCTGCGAGAGTTGGGCAGATGCTGTACATGCAGGAGAAAAAAGTTTGTATGAGCAGAAGAAATAAAATGGCCAAGGCTCACCCAATAGTTACCATTGTTAGCACATGGTAAACAAATGCTGTGATGTGATGGGGGCAATAACCAGAGATAGCTCATTTTGTCCCTGGTAGTTTGGAGGAGAAGGACGTCTGTTTGAGTTGTGCTCGGCAGAAGTGAATTTAAATGAAGGTGAAAGAGACTGATGTATTCATCTGTTTTTAAGACAGAACTTCCGGTTCAGTTTCAGATATTTAATAGTATGTTTTATAAATTTTGTTGTAAAGTGTCAAAAAGTGTACTAATGTTGGTAAACATTCTATACCATGTTTACAAAGTGAAAAGCAGTTTCATGAGTTATTCATGTATTAATATAGTGTTTGAGAGGTCCATATTATAATGGAGAGAGATGTGTGCAAGGTTTGAAGATTGTGTTAAAAATGTAGGGCCATATTTATACTTTTCGACGCACAACTGCGCCAACGCAGTTGTGCGTCAAAAAATCTAACGCCGGCTAACGCCATTCTGAAGCGCCATGCGGGCGCCGTATTTATTCAATGACGTTAGCCTGCCCTGACCAGGTGCTAAAAAACGACGCTAAAACTGCTGGACGTCATTTTTTTTGACCCGCCCACTCCCGGGCGTCATTTTTGCCCGGGAGTATAAATACGGCGCACATGCCTCGGAGTCAATTTTTTAGATGGGAACGCCTACCTTGCATATCATTAACGCAAAGTAGGTGTCCACGCTAAAAAATGACGCAAACTCCATGGACTTTGGCGCTAGACGCGTCTAACGCCAGGGTATAAATATGGAGTTCGTTTTGCGTCGAATTTTTGTAAAAAAAACAACGCTAATCCGGCGCAAACGGAGTATAAATATGGCCCGTAGTGTTTAAACAATATACTTGTAAGTAAATTAAGTTATTTAAAAAATGCTCTATTGTTATTGTGAACCTCATTGTAGATATATTTTATCCCTATTAGATGTTTGAGTGGTGATATTAGTATTTCTAGAGAGAAACAGTGTGTCAAGATGAATGTTACTGTTTAAAATGTTATGGAAGGAGAGTTCATGGCATGTTCTAATTTAATTGTGAAAATATCAAAATACATTGGTTGAGGGTGTGGATTTTTTAGGAGAGAAAAATAACAAGTTACTGCTGCACTAGATATAAATATGTGATAGTGGGTGAAAAGTGTAGAATCACTTAGAGAATATAGTGATGCATCACAGTTGTCAACAATTGATTGGTACATACTTTTAAAATCTTTTTTGTTCTGTTCTCTTTTTTAGGTGGAAAATAGAAACTTGTCTCTGAGGAAATAATTAACTAGTTGCAGAAGCAGTAAAAAAGAGCCTTGTTAGGACAAGCCAGATTACTGTTTTGATCAGCAGTGAGTACCTGAACAGGCACAGTGAATCCAAGATTGAAAGGATGTGGAAGCACATGAAGAGCTCTTTAGTTCAGCAGTACGAGCCAGCTGTGCCTGAGCTAGCCTTTGTAACGTTCTTTTAAAAAATGGTATGCATTAGAAACTTTGCTGAGAAGTTTTTGCAAGCTGGCCTCAAAGCAAAAAACTGGTATACCAAGGACTCTTTGCTAGGCTGAGATGGCTAAGGTGCTGCAACTACACGAGGCTGCCCATCATCATGAAGATGTTACAAAGTAGTAAAGTTGTTTGTTTTGTTTGTTTTATAGTTGTTGATGTAGTTTGTTAATGTAGTTGTTGTAGTTTTGTAATATTAAATTGTTTTGTTGTAATAACATTTTTAAAGCTACTTTTGATTTCTTTGCGTAATACTTATGATAAACTTCAATTTTATTATAGCATTGCAATTTTGAGTAAAACTGGCAGTTCCATCTTCAGGGACTGTAAATATGCTGCTGTTTGCATATGTTTCTATATGGTATTGTGGACATCTTCTATGCTACAGAGAATTGGTAATGGAGAAACTAATTATTTTGCTAAGCAGCTATGGTTACTTGTCATGCAATAATGGGGTGTTCCTACAGAGATTAGTTGTTATGCATGCTGTAGTGTTGGGAACTCTGATGGAAGGGAGAGGTATTTGCACATACTGCAGTGTATTTTTTTACTCTAATACACATGGCTATCAGCTGCTGTGCACACCCTATTACATAGGGGTGTTGCCACTGGGAGGCATTTGAAACAGAGGGGAGTATGTCTCCACAATCAAATAATGACACTGTTTGTCCAAGGCACAGTTCTCAAGAGAGTATGCTCCATTTTAGACTATACTATGGACATACATCAGTATAAAAAGACATAGGTACAGAGAAAGCAGTTTAAGCCCGCAGCTACTTCTCACCTTTGTTACTTTGGGGAGATGTCTGACCAGAGAGGGCAGTTTGTTTTGATACCATGGTCTCTATAGTTGTTAT